>NC_089982.1:6374791-7574791 GCF_036417845.1 Apteryx mantelli
TTGGTGTGCCCATTAGGAGGTGCTACACTGACTTTTGTGCAGGTTTGGGTTCCTGCTCTATAGCCAGTTACATGAAGAAAAATAGTTACATTATTCATATGCAAAGGGACATGACAAAGGATCCCCATTTGAGTCTGCTCATAAAATCAGCAGCTCCAAGCTTGGCATAATCAGAGACCAAAAAAAAAATGAAGCTGGTTTAAAAATGACAAGCTTTTCAAAAATCACAAGTTGGGAGGTGAAGCAGAGTGGAAAGGGGCTCCCTGGCCTTTTGGTTTCAAAGTTGTTAGTGTACCTGTGGGCTGTAATTTCAAGCCTGCCTCTACTGCATGAAAGATAGAGATATTCTGTTTGATTCTTCCATTAAAAAAATGAGACATTCATGCAATCCAGCCTCTGCAGGAACAGAACTTTAAGAAAATCAGATGAAACTCACAGTAAAATATTGAGAGTTGGCAGAACTTCAAGTTCCAATAGCATTATTTTATGTTAAACATGTCTTTTTTTTTTAACACATTTTAACCGTTTGTATGCTTTATATTATACCAATCAGGACCTATTTTACATCAACAAGAGCGGTTGTATTAGCCAATTTGTTCCAGAAAGCAGGCTTCACTGGCTACTGAAAAATCACAGCTGTTTTAAAGAAAACTTGGAAGGAGTAGGACTGTTGTGAGGGCTCTTAGGACCAGCTTTCTCTCTACCACCCCACCTGTTCATGTCTGCCCCAAAGCAGCTTTTCTCTGTTGGATGCCTGAATATTGTGTGAAGTTTCAACTTAGGCAGCTTGTATATTTCTAAGGGAAAGATTCATGAAAAATATATTTTTACCAGGCTAATAAAAACTCAGATTTCATTGTCATATCCATCCTTCCTGTGCTTTCATTGAAGACTTGAGATCTAGAAGGGACAAGCATTTTGTTTCAGAGATTTGTCCTTTTGCTTTTTCTTGGGCAGAGAAAACAGGAGTAAGGTTATAAATTTGGCTAAAGTCAGTTCTTACGTGCTATGTAAATAGTCATTAGACCTTGGCGTCCAAGTAGTCTGCCAGTTCCAGGTGACTGAACATGAACCAAAGCAAGAGCAAAGCTTTCCACATACTTGCTGTTCCCATCTGGACCCAGCAACTGGGAGCAAGACATCTGCATCTCCTGTGCTTTTGGTGCCCTCAGCGCACCCTGACCTGTGCAAGGAGGGTATGAAGCAGACTGAAACAAGAAGCTGGGAATGAGAAGAGTGGGACTGTGAGTGAGAGAAGGAAGAGGAGGAAGAGGAGGTTGGTAATGGGGCCACACGGAAACTGCTCAGGCAGGGAGCAAGGGAGTGGGAGCTGGGGGAATGGGCAAGTGGGGTTCCTGGGAGTCAGTGCAACAAGCAGAAAGAAAAAAGCGAGGGGAGGAAGTGAGACCTGAGGGAGGAGAAGACTCAGTTAAATGAAGAGCAGTGTGAAATCAGGACTCAAAGGAGGACATGAAGGTAAAAACAAGGATTGACCAGATAAAAGGAGTGAGATAGAAACAGTATGGAAAGTGTTGATGAACCATATTTATGGTGAAGTCCCTGGGTAGGGGGAGATTTCCTAATCTGGAAGACTACATACTAAGTGTCTTTTAAAAGAATGGTTAAGAGGCAAAGCCAAGCACTCATTTGATCAAAAATTCCAGAATTCAGGCTTCTTGCACGTAGGCATTACAGTACCATTGCTCCCTGTCTGATCACATACTATCACTGTTTTCCACAGCAACATGTCTCATGGACTTGCTGTATGGAGAAATCCAGGTGGAAGTGATGGAGACCATTTTGTTCAGGGACTTCAGCTTTGGTTAGTGCTGACCTGGAAAGGGTAAAGGGCCTGTGTGAAGGCACAGGATTTTGGAGGACATTAAAGTGTTCTTATAGGTCAAGTATCTAAATGGTGCTCTAGAGAGCTGTGTTCTGATCCTGCCTTTGGCAGAGTTCCCACCTCTCCCTGACGCAAGGAAAACTCGCTCAAAATCAGCCTTCTGTTTGTAAGTACTAATTCTTTATTTTCTAGGTTCTCAAAATGTAATGCTTCTGGGGTCTGATAGACTTGCTCAACAGTAATTCCAACAGCTGAAGTCAAGGGGCAACTACACTTTGAATGTATACAGGTCTAGAACTGTGCACTTTTAATTACTGGGAAAAAACAAGCAGAGGTATTTCAAATTGATGAAGAAGAAAGAGTGAATATTTTCCATCTTAATCTCCCAGTGCCTGTATCCCATATATGAAATGAATATACTAAAAATACCATTCTTCATGAGGACTTCACAGAAGTAAATTCAGTACTGTTTGTGAAAGATTAAAATAGTGATGATGGTTAAAGGTTGTGTCAGAATTTGTCTGTGCAGCTTCAAAACCAAAATATCCCAAGTCCGAAATGACTGACTTTGCAGCCCCCACTGTTTTGTGTGTTACGTAATAAATTGTATTGCAACTTGATATGACATATTTAAAGTCTAGCAGTGCAATGTTCTTCAAGTTTGATGCCAAGCAACAGCTATAATTTCAGGGTCTCAAGGGAGAATGAGCCCTTAGGTTATATCTACACAATTAAACATGCCCCAGAGTGTTCCCAGGCACAGAGGCCAGGGGTACGGAATAGCTCATGGCTTTGCCTGTAAATCCTCTTAGCTTTCAGGGCAGGGTGATGCTCACACAGTGCTTACAGGAAGCAATCCCAGGCGTGAACATTCCCACTCTGGAACTGTTCCTGGGAACCCTTGGGAAAGGTGCTAGCTGGAGCAGGCTAAAATAGTATCAGGGAAAGTCCTAGCAGATGGTAGACACTCCTAACACTGGGATAGACAATTGCACTCCTATGACCAGGAGCAGGTCATGTCACTGCTCAGCGTACTCATCTGCTTGTGACCTTGACGTCTAATTGAGCCAGGTCTTGGTGGTCTGGCCAGGCAATCATCCTTTAGCTTATGTGAAGATGTTCCATTTCTTTCTTTGGTTGATTTAGTACAAAATTATTTGTCTGGAAAGTCCTTTTTGTGTGCTCATGTGACTTCTATTGGTGTTTATTAGTGGCATAGTTAGGGAAAAAATACAATATAGCCATCAAAAATCATAGTGGACCTGAGATATGATAACAAGTAATAAGTGCTACAAATGTCTTTGTTATACTATCATAAGCATATGAGTAGTTTATGGATTTGTGGTATAGGTCTTTTGCTACTGGTACTCATTTGACATCACTGTATTTACTCCACAAATCTTGATCTCTTGAGATAATTTGGTTTCCTCTTTCTTCCCAAGAAAAAAATAACAATATGCCTTAATAGCAAATGGCTATGATTGGAAAAAATGGGTGTCTGGGATTAAACTGCTTCCTCCCTAAGTGTTCCCATACCTTAGGAAGGAACATGTGTGAGAGCCTAGATGCTCAGGAGTTGTGAAAATCAAATTGCTGAATTACATACTTTTCTTGTCCAATAAACTTGTGTGACAGTCTTTGCTGACTGGTTAATCAGTTCTCTTCATTCTTTCCACTGCAGCAAATAAAAGCTGGCAGCAATACTACCTTGACCACTGGAGGGCATCAAAAAGAAACACAACATTAAAGCTATTCTAAGAAAAATTCTGAACTATCTTTATTTTTGCTGAATGAAAGGCATTCAGTATTTGAGTGCAAGTTTGCTGAGTGTGGTGGTGGGGAAGGGTGGGGTGGGTTCATAGCCTCCTTAAAGCTGCATAAGAAAAAAACAGAGGGTCTGCTCATATCCTGTGTAACTTTATTATCGTGTCATAGAGGATTACATATTCCAAATCAAATTCACATCATAACTGGATTTTAGGATAGTAATTCTCTTGTTTCCAAACAGAAAATACAGGAAATAGTGATGAAAATTTGAGCTGACTTTCAAATGTTAATATACTTAACAGTAATAACATTTAAAATCTGAGTTACAAAGTGGAAACAGAATCAAAAATGCAGTATGTTTTCTCTCCAGCCCTGTGTTGAGTATGCTTTTGGACACTTAGAAAAGGCTTATTGAGAGTTTCTCCTTCAACCACATTTGTAGATTCAAGCACATTTCTATGGTTGTGAAATCCAGGCAAGGAACACATTGACCTTACAGCCTACTCTCCTTTTCTAAGTTTGATTCCCTGAACGGTTATGAGCCTGCAGCATTTTGAATCGCTGGCTGGCTGGGGCTGATCTAAATCACTGCATTGCCTTTAAGTGGCAGAGCTAATATCTGACAATGAGAGCAAAGCCTTTCAGGCTGGCGGCTCAGCGGTCAGCCAGCCAAACAGCCCAACAGCAACAGCAGTCCTTGCAGCCAGCCCCAAATCAAGGGGTTAGAGTGCACCCTTTGTATTAGCAACAGTATTAGGACAAGGCCGAAAGAATAATGAATGTTATTAGGGCTCAGCAGTGATAATATCTCCTAAGATATCTCCCCTGGCTGAGAAAGGAGGAAGGCAGAGGGAGAGGTTGGGAACTGTGTGACTCTCTCATACCAGGATACAATATTTTTTTCTTTCCAAGACTACAGCAGATTGATTTAAAAAAAAAATAAGTTTAGTTTTAGAAATTGATTCTGTGTTGAAAAGAATAGAAAGTTGAGGCATGTTACAACTCTTCTTCAGAGCAAGTGATCTAGATCTAATCCTCTCTGTTTCATCTGAAAAAAAACACTTACGTATCTGAAGATAAGAATAAATTAGCATGTGCCTATGAATACTAATGCCACATAAACTCCACTTTAAGCCTCTAGAAATGAATAGTACAAAGATAACTAAATGGGAAGAGAAAAAAATCAGAAGAAACATTACCATTGTTCTTAGATGCCTTGAAGAAAAATGTTTAACTTTGTATCAAAAATATCCAAATAAGAGGCTTTGCAAGTTGGAAATAAACTAGGAAGACCTTCATGTCTAGGTTGCTAGTTCAAGAACCCTATTTTTGATGCCAGAAAATGGAGATCAAAGATGCAATAGCATATGTAATTGTGTGTGGAGGTTAATATTTTATACTGTTTAACCAAATGTAGCCAAAGAAAGATTTGGCTTTTTTAAAACAAAAGTAGAAAGTCGGGAGGCAGACGAATGTTTCAGTATAGTAAGTATTGCTTTGAAATGTTTTACAACTCTGTTGTGGGTCTGCTTCATACTCATTCAGACACCCAGTACATGTAAGAAATAAGCTTTCACTTCCCACTTCCCACTTTTCAAAACAGACCTAGAGGTGCATGAGAGACTGTGAGGGGGCCTGGGGTAGAAAGGCGCTGATTCAGAAACACAGCGGCGATGCTGCCTCCAGCCTCTAACACTAGTGAGTCCTTTTTATCCTCCAGAGGGCTGTTCAGGTGGAGTTATAGAAAAATTTTTGTCCTGAGCATGAATCATGGTTACAGAGAAGTTTCGCAGCAAATAAGAAGGTAAAACAACATAAGAAATGCCACCATCCTACACTCCTGAGAGAAAGAATAACTAGAACTATGTGGACCAGGATGAAAGTTGTGTTGGGCATGTAGAATCCATGCTCATACTAGTATGCATTTCAAGTCAAGAAGGGATATGGAGGTAAGAATCACATAGCAGTAATGTACCTTGTCTGAAGTCATGTAGCCAGTCAATAGCACAGCTAGGAATAAAACCTGGCCCCCAGCGATGACTCTTGCAATCTGATGGGATTGCAGCCTGCTGGGAACGCCTTCCCTGCATGGCACAGAGACCCCTGAAGTAAGCCAGCTGCCCACTGGGTACGCTGCAGCATGGGGCAGGCTTCAGAGTGTGCCCAGAAACCCAGCCGCACTGCTTTAAGGTTGAGTAGGACTATGTTCAACCTGTGTGGGTGTCCCTTCATCCTCTTCTTTAGTTCTCTTAGGTTTGCGGTTATCATGATCCAGTGAGGGGAGGTGGCACTCCCATTGCCACTCAAGTATGATGCTATATGTATTTTTCTTCCCTTTCCATGTCCCCATCCATCATGTTCCTTGCATGTTCCATGTTGTTATAACACACTGTGCTTCCATTTTGGGTAGGATCATGCAAGTAAAATTCTCTGGTTTTGGCTACTACTGAGGGTATCACAAAACCACACAGTGGTTCAGCAAAGGAGGCAGTTTCCTTTGTTAAAGCCTTGGGGGCTGCTGTTATCACGGGCTGGGAGAAAGATTATCAGGTTGTTATCAGGTTGGGAGAAAGATGCATTGGCATGGCTGTGTGCAAAGTCGGTTTGCTGGCTGCCTGCCTACACCAGGCATCGTTCAGGACTTTGCGATCACCTCCACTTCACAAAATGTGAAGAAAACGATTGCACAGGGGTGCTTGCTGGCACGGTCAGAGCTGTGACTCTGCTGAAGACTTCCTCATGACAGCCTCCTCTGGCCCTGGCCTTCTGACAACATTTCCTTTCTTCTGCAGCCTGGAAATAACTATTTTGTGAAAGTGAAGCTTTCATCTCCCCCACACCCTTACATGCTGGGTTGTCCAGATTGTCTCCATGGTGTTTCATGTCTGTGTGTTCATACAGTTTTTCCCCTCCCAGCCTCTAACTGAGGAAAAATCAACCCTATCAGCTGGGATCCCCAGTTCTTTTAATTAGATGTCATCTATAATTGATCAAAATGGCAACATCTCCGTTAGTGCAGAAGAGAAATTAAGATCGCTGAGTTCAGGAGCCGTGTGAGTTGAATTTCAAGGGTTTGCAGCACACACCGAAATAAGTGAAGAATCCCATTCAGAAAACTGTAGGAGGGGGGAAAAGACTCTGTATGGTTGTATAGTTGCCACACTGGAAGTTGTGATGTTTTGTGCTCTGTCAGCATCTGTAAAACGATGCAGCCTTACAAGCGAGATTTATTGCCAGGGCCTGATTGCCACAGAACAGGAAAATCTGGGTTTAAAAGAAAATAGAAAAAAACAGAGGTCTCTCTTCCTCGCCTTCCCCAGGGCTTCACAACCAAGTCTAACAAGACCAGTCCCCTGCCGATAAACCCAGTGCTTGTCGCTGCGCCGGCTTGCCTGCGTTAAACTGCCTGGGAGTCACTTAACCTGCTGGATCGCCTTTCCGCAGACACCTGCCCGCATGGCAGACTAAACAAACAGGGGGCCCGCGCTGCCTGGGCCTCGGCCCCTTTCAGCCGGGCGCCCATCTGTTAAAGAGCCATTGTCCGCGCGAGTGTGCGGCGAGCTGGGGCGGCAGCGCCGGTGCGGGCCGAGCTGCCCCCCACCCCCCCCGGGCTCCCCATAAAAGTCCTCTTTAGCATTTTCCTTTCTCCCCGCTTTCCCCCGCCTGATTTATTCATTGGTTTCACCTCCCCTCCCCTCCCGCTGTGGTTCACGAGGAGGGCCCCCTTGTCTTCTGTGCCGCGGGGGTCATGTCTTTTCAGTCAGCGGGACAATGCGGGCTGCTGGCATCTGCTTCCAGCTCCACTCAGCCATATTGTGATCGCATCCTGCCAGAGGATTGTTCCTGCCTTTGCTCGGCTTTGTTGCCAATTTCATGCCGTGTATCGCGCCGTGTTTTGTGCTTCATGAAGCTGTCACTGGCATAAAAGTGGCCTGACCAGGGTCGTAGTAAAAGGGGTGGGAATGAAACATCCACCAAAATGTTGAGCGGGCCACCCACCGGCCAAACGCACACCCGCACGCACGCAGAAACACGCACAGTATCCTGCGGCGCCTAATTGGCATCCTCCGGAGCTACTCCACGCTGTTCTGAAGGAGCAAAAACTTTTACAAGGAGCCAGGGAGTTTGTTTCCTCTAGCGAAGATGAAAAGCACATCATTTTCTGGACATTTCTGGAGGATTTGGAGTGTCTTAACTCAGATAAGCTTTACTTAGCCCTGAGTGTGAAAGAGGGAATTGGTTACTTAGGCAATTAGAAATAAGGCTGAGTTAATAACAGGTGTCAGAGGGAAACTAATACCACTTAAAAATAAATATCACAGAGAAATTGGTCTCTCTTACACCTGTCACTCCAACCCCTTGGTTACCATTCTGAAATGTCTTCTAGAAGTTACTCTTGAGATCTGTTAAAAAGCGTGACTGTCTGATTCAGGTTGGACTGCGATTTCATTTACTGGAGACTAAGCTTTATGCTGCCTTTAAGGTCCATAAAGAAGAGGCGTGGGCCCAGATCACTAAGTGGCATAAATTGACCCAGGTCTGTTGAAGACAGAAGTGTATCCACCACTTAATGGCAGAGAATTTGGCCCAATAGTCCATACAGCAGAATTATTACTTTTTCTGAAAAAAGTCATGGAGTTAACAGAAGTGAATTACATGTCTGTTTAGACATAACAAAAGGAGAGTGGGAACCTTTATTTTTTCGGTTCTTGCTTATGATTTTTGTTTTCACGTGTTTCATTTGTTGTGGGGGAGTTTTGTGATCTGACAAATTCATCGTATGTTCTCCTGTGTCCCCCCAATCTGCATTTGCTGAGCACTTGGAAGGTTTCTCATGGTTTATTTCCTGCCTGTCAGACTGGCCAATAAACCTCGGGGAAAGGGCTTGTCCTTTCCAGAATACAAAATAAGTCCAAGTGGGGTCAGGGGATTTCTCTCCTCTCCTTTTGCAGGGAGCCAATTCACCATTTCCTTTCTTTTGGCTAGATGCTGTCACTTTTATTCAGATTTGGCACCACCTTCCCATGCTAATAACCCGATGGCAATCAATAGAGCTGTTCATGGAGCGCAAAGAAAGGAGAGGACTATGCTTACCCCCCTCTCATCCAATGCCACGTTGCTTGAACAAGTGGGTCGGAGAGCAAGGAAAAACCTGTGCTTGCATGAGGGAGGTGGCAGGCACCAGGCAGCTCCCCAGGCCGAACCTGGGTGAACTCCACTTCAGAGATCATCTTAGCCTTGCCTAAGGCTTACTACTTCTCAGAGACCCTGTTTCTCTTGACCCAGTTTATACTAGAAGTAATTCCACCTGAGTTACCCAGTGTTGTCCTCCAAAGAGGAACATGAATGAAGATTTTGTAGACCATGAGATCCTAATCCTCTGCCATAGAAGTCAATGAAAAGTTAGGTTTAAGGCATAATGGAAGAAAGATTATGCCCCATGAATCTTTCCTGTGAAAGAAGTGCTCCTAAAGTCACAGTGGCGGTTTTGAAAATCCAGTCAAAACTTCAGCATCTTGGGCCCTCACCCCAAGCTTCCCTTCTGGAGGAGAGGAGAGGAGAGGAGAGGAGAGGAGAGGAGAGGAGAGGAGAGGAGAGGAGAGGAGAGGAGAGGAGAGGAGAGGAGAGGAGAGGAGAGGAGAGGGGAGGGGAGGGGAGGGGAGGGGAGGGGAGAGGGAGAGGAGACCCCACCCTGTTAACACAGATAAACTGATCTAGCTTCATCACTCTCACAACTTAATGTCTTTGGAAAGTTCGCTAGCAGAGAACACAGTTAGTGCAGAAACCTCTGATCTTCCCCATCCACTCACAATTTATTTTGCAATAAACAGGTTTTCTTTATATTTAATAACAACATTGACCTCGCAGCAAGAGACGCCGGGAAGAGCAGGAGGGCAAGAGACAGCTTTGTGTGTGTGTGTGTGTGTGTGTGTGTGGTGTGTGCATGCGTGCGTGTGTTAAACAATTTCATGGACATCTGTCATGCACAGTTAACTTTGCATTGCTGCATTTTAAGTTGTAGGCCCAGGCTTGGCCGTCAGTGATAAAGTAGCTGGCAGTTTTCAAAAAGCCACTGGATAACAGAGCATGAATCATAAAACACACTACTGTGTAGCAATATCCAAGTTCATTCAATGCAATGAAACCATGCAGAGGACCTTTATTCCCAGCTAATTATGTGGAAACGCCTAAGACAATAAAGCATCTGGTGGTCTTTCTTCCCCATTTCAATTTTTCTCAATATTGTGACAGGGGAAAGCATTGTGCCTTTCCCAGGGTAGTTGCTGTGAAGAGGAGTAAAAGCAAGGGTCAGGGAAGAGCAAATAGATGAATTTATAACTTTCTTTTTATTTATTCCTTTCCCATTGTTTCTCTGGAGACTCTTCCTTCAGGGCTGTATTTTCAAACCACTATTCTCACTACACTCTGCCTGAATACTTTTTTTTTTAATACCACCCAAACTGCCAGGCCCCTATGTTTTCTCCTTTTTTTCTGTGCTCTTCCCCAAATGCATCCAAGATTTGAAATCCAAGTTTGTGATCTCCATTGAAAGCCTACGTACAAAAAAAAATGTGGAAGCCTAGAAATAAGGAAAGTTTAGCTGATTAGGGGGATGAAGGGTCTGTCTTTGTAGAATGTTTCAGGTTGGTTTGGGTTTGTTTTTGTTTTTTTGTAATAGAAGTTTCATCATTCTGTGAGGTTTGTTTTTTATATATGAAAAGTGGATAAATTTGCTAATTCAAAAATGTACACTCAACAGACTTAAAATAATCTGATAGTAAATGATTTCTGCATCACAAATTATTTGTGGTCATGCAAGGACACCCTTTGAACTCTCTCTCCCTTGGCTCTTGAGCTAAGATTCTAAAAACTGCGTGTTCAAATATCCTCTCCTCATTCTTTATTTCAGAATAAAGCGCACTACCTTGGTTTTCAGTATAACACTTTGCTTGATCAGACTGTAGAATATTGTTTCCATTCTAGCCCAAGGCTGTGATGACGAAAAGGAATAAACCAACCAGGTTCAGATTATGCTAAGCAGTGGGGAGGCTTGGGGAAAAGAATGATTTCCTAGTGGCTAATGAGGTATCTGGCTAAAATTAATACTTTGTAAATGTTAAAATAGGTTTTGTTTGATTTTGGTTGCTGCTAATTACTGTCTTCCCATGACAAAACCTGTAGGAAGAGCATGACTTGGATCTTTGCTCTGCTAAGACTTCACCTGCCTCAGCCAAATATAGTGAGGCTATCTGTAGCTCCCTAAAAATTAAGTCTAAACTGGTTATTAAATGGTAACAAAAAATGCTCCAGGAGGCAATTCATCACATACCAAGACTTGTGTTTCAAGCAGGTGAAGGAGCCTGAAAACTCAGCGTAGAGTCACCATTTTTTTTGTTTTTTGCACTGCAGTGTTGGTGGAGACACTATTTCCCCGTCTCACACAAGAGTAAAAGGAAAAGTGCTCAGAAATAATGGTACCAGAAAGAGAGAAAAATAAACTGTTTCCCGAATTGCTTAATACAGGAGGTCTCTCCTCAAGAGCAAACACTTCACAGTTCACAGGCTTTTAGACCATCTCCTTTGTTTTGGGGATTCTTAGCTGTCATCATGCTATTTGAGGACTTTGCAGCAGTCAGGAATTTAGGCTCAAAACACACACAACACTTCTTCATCCTCATTCTCTAAGCAGTTGCAACTTATACAGCACAGAATGGGGATCAGCTTCACCATGAAGAAATCCACACCAGGGAAGAAATTGTGGCTAGTTGGCAGGGACCGACTAGGCCAAGAGATGCAGACATGGCAGTATTTGGACATGCCCTGACTTTGGGGGAAGTGGAGGTGGAAGTGTCACAGATGAACTCCTGAAAGACAAAGTGAATAGCAGTGTGTGCAGTGAGTAGGAGGAAGTGTACCTGATGGGCAAAGCTCAAGGTTGAATTTCAGGCACTGACACGGTAAGGAAAAATTCCTGTGATGGGAGTATATTCTTAACTCCTGAAAGGGACTGACTAAACAAAAACTCATATCTCTGGGATACATTTTAAATAGCATTTAAATTTTAAACAGCAGGCTCAGGTCAGGTAGGGGTTGCAGTGTAGCTAAAATTGCCAATTAATTGAGCACTGCACTGATATAAATTTCTACCACCGATCTTCTGGATTAAGGTTGGCAAATCACTCTGTCCCTTCCTACTTTTTAGGTTTCCAATCAATGAAAGTGTGATTATCGTCCCAACTTTGAGATCAAATGGTGAATGTTATCATTAATTTGCTTCTAATATTTCAGTTGTTTTGTTCAGTGAAAGAGTTTGTGATTGACAAATATGCAGTCCTGTTATTAGGTTGACTCTCCTTCACACTAGCACCCATCTGAAACAGGATTTGAAACATGAAGCAAAGACAGATAGAAAATAAAAGAGGGAAAGGGAAACAAAAAACAGAAGCAGGAAAAAATAAGCAGAAATAATCAGGTGAAGTCCAACCCTGCTGGCAAATCAGGCTTCTTCTCTTCCTGTAGGGAATCCATGTAAACATCAGGTGTTTCATCAGCTCCACTTAGCTCTTGGGGGGTGACACTAGTGGACTTTGTATAAGGCCACAGATTTACACATCTGTCTTTTATTTGCTAGGGAGGGCAAGCATGTGTAAAAGAATAAGGGTCTATATTTCACCAAAATGCAAAACTCAAATACATTATCTTCAATAAAATATTCAGTATTCCCTTTCACTGTAAGGTTCACTGAACCCAAAGGTAAGGTGAATGTTTTGTGGCCTTGGGTCCATGTAAAGATGTACAAACCATAATCTAGACATGTCTGGGAACAGAAGGTTGGAAAAAGCAAAAGAAATAAATTTCTTGAGAGTTCAGAGAACGCAGATGAGCATAGAAGAGAAGGCAAGGGAAAATAGTTACCTACCCAAATATTCATTTTTTAATTATTATGGTAATATCTTAGAATTGCTAGAGTTTCTCTGGTGGCAGCAGCATAGTGGAATGCATGTATCTGAAAGGTTCACCCTTCCCAGACATGCCTTGGAACAATATTCACAAATATCTGCGTTCTCTTATAGGAACACCAGTGTTTCCAGAGTGTGCAACAGATGCATACTCAGAAATGCCAGCGTATGCTCAAAAAGATTTTTTTTGACATGCTAGAATTGGGAATAGCATATCAGGAGGCTGTGACTGTAAGAGCCAATTGTGCACTGAAAAATGCAGTTGCTCCTGGTTTTGTATGGTTTTAGAAGCACACTGAGTGGGAGTGCATTTCTGCTAACAAACCCGTTACACCCTCCCTTGAGAACTGAATCCTAAATGTGTTTCTGTTTCTGCTCTTATCCTCCCACTGCCCTCTCTGAACGGTTAAAGGATTCAACTCATTCATTCTCTCCTTTTGTCTCCTGTTCCACCTCCTTGCCAGTGAGCAATTATTATCCTTTACTGTATAATTTTTTGTCATACAGATTGTGATCCTAATTACAGTCTCTGCCTGGGAGACTCAGGTGTAAGAATTGGTTTGTTTGCCGGAGTTATCCTCAGGTGATTGTTTCAGTGCAATATATTTATAAGGCTTTTTGACGTGATACCAAAGGGAAATAAAAACTCCCCAGACCTGAGCCAAATGACATTATCTTCTTTCAGTGGGCTGAAGAAGGCAGGTTATTCTTAATTATTTATGACTGAATGTGTAGAATACCTCTCTGGTGATTACCGGCGCCTCATTTCCAGAGGCATCCCGGTGACAGGCAGTATCACATGGGCTCTCATTAAGAGTTACATGGCGCTGTATTCACTTACACCATGTTACATGACAAGGATTCACCTTAGAGTTAACTCCTCCATAGCACTGGGCAAATAGATGGCAAAATAGTGACAGGAAATCTGATGAAAGCCCATACCTTTGGATATAAAACCAGCTGAGATTCCCTGCAGATGGGATAGCTGCATTCTCCTCAGCACTTGCTTTCTCCTGCTCAGTTGTGATGGGGCAGTATTCAGGGCTGCTGACACACAAAGGGGCTGATCCAAAGCTCGCTGAAGCCCCTGGAAAGCCTCCAAAGCCTACCACTTTGCCTTCCCATTTGTTGTCTACATTTTTGAATGCTGGGTAGCATTTAAAGGTGACTGACCTGATGCTTTTTGTAGAAGTGGGAAAGGGAGAGGGCCATATAACAAAACTATTATTCCTAACCAGTGAAACATATGCAAAAGGGAACATGACCCAGCAGGGAACCACTGAGAAAATACGCTAAAAATTCAAATCCCTCTTTCTGATCCAGATCTCCTACTTCAGGTGAAGATGCCATGAGTGACCGCAGAACAAATGCAAGGTGTGCAGCACAGCAGACCTAGCTGGAATAACAGTCTCTGCCTAGAGTGCTCCTGACAGTACAGCATGGGGAGCTAAACTGCCCACCAAGTGAGGTCTTCATCCCCCTATTTGAAACAACTGATTCAGATGCAACTCAGAAGATAACAAGTCCTCTGTAAGTTCAGTGGAAAAAGAATGGGATCAGAATCCAAGAACTAGATGCCAAAATCTGAGTGTTGACTACCATTCCCACAAATAGATTATTAAGATGCTAAAAAGGTGGGCTACTTAGCACATGCCATGCTCTGGGCCTTGCTGCCATTTCACTCCCAGTGTTCAGGCTGGAGTTCTTTTCAGAGCTGGTTCAGGTATCAGTATAATGTAATAAATGCTATCAGTGCACCTCCCATCCACCCCCAGAATACTGAAATGGTATTTCAAGTACTGTGTTAACATCTGGTCACACACTTATAGAAAGGGTTTCAGGTCTGCAAGGTTTATTAAGGCAGTATTGGAGGTCAGCAGCTCCTGCAGTCCTATAGTCAATGGGGAGCAGGCATTTTTAGAAGCAAAGTAATTTTCAAGTAACTTTCTCTAATCAGTAATTTTGGATTACTTACATACTTAGTCCCTCCATAAGTTTGCCAAAAGGAAACTAAGCCATCTGAAATGTCTTGTGTGTGGTCCCCTGACAAGTAAAAATATTTTGGTCAAAAAATAAGGTTGAACTGATATAAGCTGGATGTGGTGTTTTTAAGATAGAGGAATTAGAACTGTACATGGGTTTCATGCCTTCAGAAAGTTTTTTGGTGTGCTGGAAGGCCACTGTGTTAGTGTAATTTCCAGATCTAGACTTTTCATAAACACATTATGAAAAATAGCACCATTAATTATTAGGTGTTTAAAGTTATTTGATAGAGATTTCTGTTGGCTTTTTGAAGGCTGCAAAACTCTGGAAGCTCCTACCTCCCTTTTGGGAGACTTCTATTGAGGTTCCCATGTAAAACTAGCACAGTTATAGGAATTTGAAAGAAGCTTGCTATCCTCTCAGCAGACAGGCCACCAGCATGGGTGAATTAGCACAGCTGCCACCTAAGATGTGGTCTAGTTCACATGGCCATCAAAAAAGAACAGTTTCACTTTGTTAACATTTTCCCTTAACAAGTGACTAAAAAGGCATAACGATTTTTAAACAGTTGACAGTTTTCCAGGTTTTGACTTTTTATAATGTAATTCAGTGTTTTCATTATTGCTTTTGGAATTATTGTTCTGTGTTAACTTGCTTGATTCCACCTTAATGATTTGTTTTTATTCAGGCTTCAACAACTCTGCTGGATGCTACTCCTCTGTTTAGAAATGGGATTCCGTACTACATCAGCCCAGTGATCCTGCTGCTCCTGTGCTACTTGTGAGTGGAGTTATAAACATGCTCTCAATCCAGCATTTTATTTACAAGGAAATTCGGCCAAATTCCTCTACTGTGGACTGATAAAAACTCTCTAGACTTATTTGGGAAAAAAAAGATTGAAAAAAGGTTCCACTTTTTTATATTATTATACCCTTTGCTCATGATTTTGGGAAAAAAGCAGTCCACAGGCTATGAAAAGAAAGTCAGGGGAAAAAAGAAGCTCCTCCAGTATCTTTGCTGCCCAGCAAAGAGAAATCTCCATCCTCATCCACATGCACCACAGTGCATGCACAGATGGATGGCAGTGTGGCCCAATAGTGTGGGCCTTTGTAAAGCAAAAACTCTGCCAACTCCAGGGCCAAAAATCCCCCTCAGGGTACCCAGCGTGGCAGGTTTCCAACGGTGAGTGGTGCAAATGCAGGCAGCAAAGGCCCTGGCAGGGCAGGCTGCCAACAGCTCTGTGCAGCTCTGCCAGCATGGCCCAGCTTGCTGTACTGCACCAGCAGAGGTGGCGGGCACCCCGCAGATCTGTGCTCATGAATGCTGCCAGGCTCTAGGCACTCACCGTGCCACGTGAACGGCACACTGTCCCGGGGTAGTGGGGTACCAGTGATAGTGATACTGAACGGCAGTAGTGTTCAGCGCTGCTTTTTGTCCCGGCTGTGAGAAATGAGGAGCAGAGTTGGGTATAGCTGCTGCTGCCCGCAGCCCCCAAGGTCAGACTGGAGGGCTTTTACGGAGCAGCTGCGGAGGGTGCGCTCGCAGAGCTGGGGGCAAGGCAGCCCAAAACTCTTCCAGTACGTTGCTGGCTGCCTGCGGAGGGACACCGGCCGCACAGATAGCAGGGCAGACCCTTTCAAATAAAGCAGGCAACTGCTCCATCAGGTTTCATTTAAAGCCTCCATATCCAGTGGATCTATGTCATCTGTCCTCTAGTTTGTAAAACAGCTCAGTGAGCAGGGGATCGGGATTTAGCCAACTACTTTTGTTCTACCCTATTACCTGAGGTGAACCCTTTTGTATTAGTAAGGCAGCAGAGACAAAGCCAAAGTCAACAAACCAAGAGAGGATTTGCCTGACCCTAGCTCCAGAGCTGCGCTTATAATAAACTCCTGGAAAGGAGAACTGATTTCTCCAGTTCTGATTTAGAAAAGCAAAACTGGAAGCAAATGAACCAAATCCCAATCTGCCAGGGAAATGTTTAAACACAAGCTGTGGCCTATAGTGGCAAACCTGTGTGATCTGCTTCTGGAAACCCGGATTTGCCTGGCAGCGTAAGCAGGCCGTTGCCGCGCCATAACCCCCTCTTGAAGTGGGTTCGCAGCAGAGTTTGGCCTTGCCTGTTCTGCTACAAACTTGCCCAGATCCCTGCTGAGCTGTCTCTTCCAGAAAGGTGCTCACTTGGCCTGCAAAGGAAATTTGGGAAAACAAATAACAGACAGCCCATGCCTTAGGCATGTCTGTGCAATACCCAGGGAGTGCTGAGGTGGCTGCCCCAGGCCTGGGTGCCAGCCAGGGAGAGGCTGGCAGGCCAGAGGTTTTGAGCGTGGTGCCGCAAGGCCTGCCCCTGCCAGGAGAGGGGCAAATGCTGGCACGGGTTGGCTGCCCTATGGTGCTGCCAGAAGTGCCGGTGCCTGGGGAAGGGCAGCAAGCAAGGGGGGGGCCTCTGCTGGGCACAGCTGGGGGCTGTTGCCACCCACCTGCTCCTCCTTGCATGGGGTACACCTGGGCCCTGCCTGAGAGCAGCTGCTTGGCTGCTGCGACAGGACACGAGGCAACAGGCACAAACTGAAACACAGACAGTTCCATCTGAACATGAGGAAAAACTTCGCTGTGAGGGTGACAGAGCACTGGAACACATTGCCCAGAGAGGCTGTGGAGTCTCCTTCTCTGGAGATATTCAAAACCTGCCTGGATGCAATCCTGTGCAATGTGCTCTAGGTGATCCTGCTTAAGCAGGGGGGTTGGACTAGATGATCTCCAGAGGTCCCTTCCAACCTCAGCGATTCTGTGATTCTGTGGCTGTGGCTCATCATGGGGGTTGTTTCACCTGTGTTCCAGGCAGAAGGAAGATTTGGGCTGGAGGATGAAAAGCTACAGGGCTGAGGTGATGTGAGGAGCTTGGCTTGCCATGAGGGAACTTTGGCTTGTTGTCCTGCTGCTGGTGTGCCCTGCTGACCTGGGGCTGGCAGAGGCTGCAGCCCCCGGAGAGAGACAGGGCTGCTGAGTGAGAGATGACACTGCCCAGGCTTCGCTCTCCTCCGAGCAGGATGACAAACTCTAAGTGGGGGCTTGTGTGTGGTGGGGGGACGGCACTGACTGAGGGGGAGGCCTGGTGGCCATGACTCTGTTGTCTCACTCGGACGCTGCTGACGCACTCATGTGGTTTTTTCAAGTATATGCTGTGTTCCTCCTACTTCCTTCTGAACCAAGCTCTGTTTGCTTTAAGCCCATGGGCTTGTTTGTCCACCCTCGGCAGCATAATTAAATTGCCAGCTTTTCTGAGCAGGAGCCTGAGTTTTTGCTGGTTGAGATTTGGGGGGTGGAAGAGGCCCAGCTGGGTGGCTGTGACCCCATCTCCTGGCAGGCCATACCTGGCCAGCGGGTCACTCAGGCTGCTTCTTTGAGATCTCCAGGACAGAGCCTGCAACCGCTCAGCCCTGAAAGCACTAGAAGGGGCTGGGGGGACTTTGCACTTTGCAGTGACTATGTTGCTTTTCCCTTCAGTCAAGGAGATAATTATAAGTGAAACGTCAAAATGCTTGTGGTCTGAAGGAAAATGAGTGCACTTTGGGAAGAAAAGCATTGGGGAGAGGATGTATAATTTGGTGGGAAAGACTTTGGCAGTAGTCTGTAATGTTAGTATATTTGTTAATGTTGCTATTGCTGTTAAGGTTTCATTCCCCAAAGCATCTCAGCTGACATAACAGTCCCTGTATAATTATAATGCATTGCTCTCGCATTTCTCTCATGTCTTCATTCTCTGTTGCTTAACCTCCTCACCCTCGCCCTCATCCTTGCCTTCTTAAGGCTCGTCCCCTGCTGTTTTGCTGCTAGAAATCACTCTGCTCTCACTCTGTCAGCTACTTACTTATTTCTAAATCACTTCCTTTATTTTACTTCTCAGATTCCTCCACTTGTAAAGTAATTTATCTGTCTGTGTATGTTCTTTTGTTACGTTTTCCCTCCTGCTGTTTCTTTGACAATATTTCTGTCAGAGGCTTGGGGATTATTTTATGGCACATTCCATGTTATCTCCTATAGCAGATTTTGCATGTTCCTGTTCTGTTTTATGAGTATCATCTTAGCTCCTCTCCTCCTTGGTTCCATTTTGCAGTTTGATACATTTGTTCAAAGAACATGCCTTGGTTTGAAGATAACTTTCACATAAACCTTCTCTATAAAGCTGGGCTTTGTATTAATCTGTTTCTTGCATTCTGTTTAAACCACTATTTGGCTCCAAGTATTTCATTCTTACTGACCTACAGCCCAATAGGGAAGCTGTTAAGAAAATGGGCGTTCAGATCAGTGATTTCTATGCTAATATTTCTTCTACTCCTGTGTTGGTGCGGGGAGACACAGCGGTAAGGACATCACAAGTACTAGAATATATGAGGCTGATCTAGATGGCACAGTAATAAAAACACTTACTGCCAGCATTGTGAGATTTAGGAGGATCACATGGGTGCTATATCCTTTGTTGGACATGTAAGGAAAAGGCCTAAGACTTGCCAAGTCCTGCTCAAGAAGTATTTTCTCCCCTACTATACCTCAATGTGATGACTGAGGTATAAGTTTGGCCCAGTGTGTGCTGTTCCTGTAAAACTCTGCTAAGCCCTATAAGTACAAGTTGGCTTGTTGGCGACAGTGGCAGATGAGAACGAGAGGTTGCCAGGGCAGGGGTTCAAATCCCAGGAAAGTTCCCTTGCAACTGGATTGCTGTACTGGATTGAACTGAGGCACATGGGAAGCTGCCAGCTTCCTCATGAGGCTTGGCTATGGGCATGCAAGGAAACACTGGTTTTTAAGGAGTGCACATCTCCTCACTCCTTGCCTAATGAGCTGCCACGGAGAGAGACGCCTAGCTAGAATTTCACAGCTGAATCAAGCTCACACTTCATTTCTTCCTTTCTGTCTTCGTTTCAATGGAGAGCTCTCAGAAGGAGATTTGAGTTCTCTGCCACTCAAAGGTATAGTAGGACAGGAGTGTAATTGCAGAAAATTGCAAATATACATGTACTGAATTGGTCTTTAAATACTGGAATCCTTCTTCCTTTCCTTTTTATGAGTGGTGTTTAATGAATAGTGCATTGAATGGACCCATATGACACATGAATAATGCTCACTGTCAGAGCTCTGTGGCAAATGTAGGTAAAGTCTGAATAAGACTTTCCACTTTAGTATCTTGGCATCCCCTCTTTTGACAGCTGTACTACTGATGAGCATAACAGAGGATTACAAGAATAATTATGGGTTGGAAAATTGGGCCCCGCTTCCTAGAAGGAAAGAGTGCAAACAGTCAATCTCCCCATTGTTTGTGTGCAGTAGCCCAACAACCTCTGTGTGTATGGGGCAGGTAGGAAATTGTGCCACTCAGTGTGGGAAACCGAGCATCCCCACATGTGAGAGGCTGCGCAGGAGGGAGGGAGAGCAGAGCAAAAGCCTTACAGTGTATGCACGGGAAGGTGGCCGGCTTGCAATCGGCAGCAGTGCACGCAAGAACACTTCCAACACCCCAGCATGGGTCCCTTGTTCAGAACAACGCAGTCTTTCTCCGGAGCAAAGAATATGACCCAAATCCTCAGGGTAACTCTAGAGCCATCAGGAAAACCTTCACCTCTGGCGTATTCCCCACAGCCTCATCTTCTGGCCAAACAGGCTGTTCTCTGTCTTGATGGTGTTCTGCCAACCAGTGATATTTCTGCCTGTCTTTGCCATACTGGTGAGCTTGTGTTGCCTGTGAAGGGAGCAGGGAGACTCCCTCTTCCCTGCAGGCTTGAGCTGCCCAGAGCAATAATTTTATCCTGAAGTATCACAGCAAGAAGTTTCTTTTGTGTAACAACACAACATATATTTGCTTTATAGTGGTAGCACTTGAAGCCTGAGTTCAGGCTGGGGTCTGTTTGTGTTTAAACGATAGGGAAATGATCTTTGTCCTCAGGCCCTGATGTTAGGATCTGTGAAAGGGTTTAGGTGCCCCTGAGGAGGCAAGACTTCTACTATGGAGGGCTGTGTTTTCAACGGTTTTGAGTGCACAAGACAATGGCTTTGGATATAGTTGCGAGTGAAAGGGCACGGTTTGCTGAATACGGAGTTTGCGCACTTCCATTTTAAGTGTTTGCAGGATCAGGGCCTGAAACACCACTTCCCTCCTCTTCCCCCTCTGCAATAGGAATTTCCCATCTGTGGGAAATAAATACCCTTTCATTCATCTGGATCGGAGGAGTGCTGCCCTCCCTCGTTGCCTGACCCTTTTCTCTTTAATTTTATTTCAGTGACTTTTGGGCAGGAAGTAAAGTTGGCTGGGGAGAAGGAGGGGTGGGAATGAAGAAGGAAGATGAAATCAGGCACGAAGGCTGCACGGAGAGTCTTTTATCAGGTACATCTTAGATTTTCAAGTGCCTATCATATCACACAAACTGCTCTTGAAGAGCCCTCCATTTACCCTCTCCCCTAATTAAATGTGCACTTCATTAATGTAAATTGGGGGTTTAATGCTCTTGTTGAAATTCTGAAGAAAGTGCTATGGCCTTGCGAAATGCTTAAGCATCATTGCAAATTAGATTAGGGACCAAGAAAGGCAGTAAAATTAGAATGATAATGGTTGATGTGGCTTCCTGACAGGCGTGACTATTCAGGGATCAATGGGATGGAGAACAGTTTCCCCCAGCCTAAAGCAAAAGGCAGGGACAGACGTCAGCCTACAGATGTGGCTTTTGGAAGCTCTTTCAATTAGTTTAATTTGGTAAATGGTGGGGATTTAGAGGCTCTTAGCCAGTCATACAAGACAAGAATACATTGAAATGTTTTTCACTTTTTAACATAAAATAGGATTGGCCACATTTGCATTTCTTAAGTCAGGGTGGGGAGGCAGAGAGGGGAGAAGGGGTGTGTGTGTAAAACCAACCTGGGGTTTTAAAATGGAAATGCTGATTCGGGAATCTTTCTGACTGCAGTTCTACAAGTGCTTTCTTGTGCAGATCACTTCATAAGAGCAAGATCTCCTTGTGGCCCTGCCGCTTCCTCTCCCAAGTACCCCAAAGCCCCCCACTTGTGTTTTGCAGGATGATTTATTCTAGAGACCACCAGGAAGGGCTCTACGAACCGTAGCTTGGGAAGCACTGATGCAGGGTGGGGGGTTTTCCAGCCCTTTGACTATGCCGCATGAGGAAGCAAAACACAGGTCCTTAAACATTAGAGGTGATTGTGGGCCTGATTCAAGACCTGTTGAATGCAACAGAGTAAGTCCAATTGATATCTAGGGAATTTGGATCCAACTTTGTGTCTGCTTTTCACTTTTGCTCTTTCCTTCTGCTATTTTTCATTTATTTCACTCATTAGTGGAATTTGCTCTGCAAAGTCTCTTTTAAAAAAAAAAAAAAAAAAAAGTAAAACATGAAAGATTTGTTCCTCTCTCTGTCTTTTTGCAAGCCAGAATTGGGACTTGAGTGTGTGTGTGTGGGGGGGGGGGGGGTTGTAGTTTTTGGGTTTTTTGTTTTTGTCCCCTTGCTAGGTAGGTAAGTGTAGTTAATGATGTGGAACATGGGTCCAACAGATGAAGTGTGGCAGTGAGAAAGTGTGCAACTTTTCTAAGTTGCTGCAAGAAAGAGCTAAGAGGAGGAAACTTCTGAGTGAAGATTTTGTTACAATAACCATGTAAATAAATAAAAACATAAGCTTTTATGGAAAACTAATGCCTCAGAATCAAATAGAAACCCACAAAGATGTGCTCTGGTATGCAGGCTAACTCTAATGGTCCAGCCCAGCCCTGCCTGTACGCAGCAACTCTGTTGAAGCAGAGAGGACCTGACCTGCAGAATTTAGCTTTTGCTGGGAGTTTGGCCAATAACAGGTCTCGCATAATATCCCTCAAGCCTCTCTCAACAGAAAATAATTTGTGTGCCATGAGGATGTTTGCTGGCAGGATAGATTCTGCTCGCCACAAGAGAGTGGTCTGAGCTTAGTAGCTCTTGATTTCAAGGCCCTGCCTGTTGCGTTCTGGCAGTTCTTTGCCAGGCTTATCTGACTATACCCGCACCTCTCACAGGGTGAGAAGAGGAGGAATTGAGAGGTGCTGTAAATATTGCATCTTCCCCTCTGGCTTCTGAAAAAGTACTTGTTCAGCCTCGCGAAAGCACCTGTGTTTTGCCTCATCAATTCATTTATTTCTTGTTGGCAGCTGGCAGAACACTTACTGATGGGCTCACCTCCATCTCTTTCCAGATAATATCGCATTAACCCAATACAGAGTGAGAGGAGCACTAGCTGTCAAACACCTGAATGCCAGTTTAAAACATGATGCATTTGATATCTTTCTCTGGCATTTCTCTGAATAGTTTAATGAGCAGCTTTTCTCAATGCCAGGCAGTTTGTCTTAGGTCACCTGTTAATGACTCAGTTTCTCTGTTTGTGTAATAAAACGCAATCCAAGTTAACTGTCCTAGCCAGGGTAAGGTGTGGGACTACAGCAACAAATTTCCTGCAGTTCAGGACCTAGATGCAACATCAGCAGAATAAGGGAAGCTTCCACAGAGCCTGCCAGGCCAGTGCCTTGCTCTAGCTATTGCTACTGGTCTTTCAATTTCATTAGCACTAAATTCACCTTTACAAAAATTTAATTTTTAAAAACTGCTCGACTTGGCAAGGGCACCAGCTAAAAGATCAAGTTACTGTTTGTAAATGCCAGACATGAATTAATTTTGCAGTGCACTTGTCCTGACTTTATGAAAACACATCCCAAATATTGACTTTTTTTTTCTTTTTAAGTAAAACTTCTTTTCCTTTGCTCACAGTGAGGCCTCTGTCTGGTACAATTAGCTGGTATTCTGAGTCACTCTGAAGTTTTTTTTCAGTAAGCATGGCCATTTGGAAATGGGTACAACAAGCTGGCAGGTCTTTGCTTCCTCTTGGAGAGTTAGGTGAGATAATTTAATAGTTGCTTTGGAAAGGTGGTTACTTTCAGTACTGTTCAGTCAAGCCCACAAATGTGAGAGCTGTGTTACCTTGTAGAGTTAGAGGATTATGAACTTTGAAAGAAAACTGAGAATAAGGTCTAGCTTCCACTTAGCCCATAACCTTTTCCTTTGGAAGAGGGCATGGACAGTTGCACCCTGTTGTCCTTTAGTGGAAAAAATGGTGATTAGAGAGGGGTACACTCTCTGGCAAGGAATTAATTTACCCTTTTTCTTTTTTAATCAGAGGTGGGAAATAATTTAATGTGCTCTTTTCTGTATACCAGTTTATGTGCTGAAAATCACTATAACAAAGCGAAAAAAAAAATCCTGATAAGCCCAACAAAACAAAATAGGTGAACGTAAAAGAGCAACCAGCAGGCAGAGCAGATGGAAAAATAAAAGGGAGGGGGGAAGGGGGCTATTTATCCTCAAGTATTCTTTACACAGTTGGTAAATAATTTGCCCTTGTAGGGTCTCTTGCGCGCCCCTATAGCCGGCCTGCACTGGGAAGCAGAGGTTCTCCCAGCTTTAACTGGATGATTAGGTGTGGCCCTGTGGATCACTCTCACTTATTCAGCTGTTAAAGCAGCTTAAACCCTTATAAGAACATTAACATTTGGGTGCCAATACCAGATTGACCTTTATTCATAAAGTGCAAAGAGTTGGAAGTAGAACAGATTGGTTGCCAGCGATTGCCTTTTATGTGCAGTTTAGAGGCTTTGATTTCTCTCCCCTTTCTTCCTTTAATCTGACATCACTGGCTTGAATATGTTTGTGCGCTAAGTAAACAGGACCAGTCCAGGCCTCCCTTTTTGAAGAACTGTGTGTGAGTGTGAGGTGGGGGGTGAGATGACTTTAAAAAAGTTTGCCTTTGGAATTAAATGCCTTAAGAATAGATTTGAGGACACCAGGCCTGAATGGAGCTGTGTACAGGTCTTCAAACTGAGCTCCAAGTGAGTCCTTTGGCCCCCCAGCTATTTATTCCAAATAGCCTGTGTACATGGGGAATGAGAATGTAAGGATTTATATTAACTCTCCTGAACTTTTTACTTAATGACATGCACAAAAGAGAAGCTGAGTGAAGCACCAAAACAAAGGTAAAGTATCTGAAGTAGCATCGCATTGCCTTGTCCTCCCATCTGGGAGCACATTGTGGTGTTGTGTTGACTCTGAGGTACATGGGAGTCCCTAGCCTGACGGGTTTAGTTTTATTATTTCTAAGGGCATATTTACGTCTGTGATCTACAGTTTTCCTTTCTTTAACCATTCTGCGTAGTGATAGCCAAAGCATGGCTGACTATTTCACAGAGGCATGGAGGGGACCCTTAGAGAAGGATGATTCCAGAATAGATTCAAAATGTTGTTGAATGTCTCATCAGAAACAATAAATAACATTATTGGCTGGCACTGTTAAAGTCGCCCTGAATTTAGCTGCCCCCGTCCTATTCCTCCGAGGTATCGGACTCCTAACTGCCTTTGCAAAGGTAGACCTCAGCTCCCAGGATTTTTTTTATTTGGGCACTTAGCTCCTTCCTTGAAGCTCATTTTAAGCTTTTAGTGTTAATTAAAAGACCATCTTGATGCTTTTGTTTATAGGACATTTCTCTTCCATAGATCCTGTAGCACTCTGAAGTATGCTTGGTTAGGACAGCCATTTTCCAACCGTGCTGTAAAGCCATGCTAAGTGGTACAGTCTACAGAACTCTGTCAAAATGGGACTTGTCACTTCGTGGTTTGATTATAAGGGGGCCAGTGAACCACAAAATACTTTGGAGGTCTGTTCATCCAGGATCTGTAAACCCTGGCTTGGAAAATAAGGTATGAGCAGAGGCTCTAACCCTACAAGGCTGCATCTACCCTGTGGGTTCTGGGTGCACACCCCTACCTGCTCCTGCCTCTGTGCGAGAGCATCACTCTGGTGTGCACCCTCTTTCTGTCTTCCTCTGCCTGTGGGAAGGAGGCAGAGGCACCACTCTGTGTGTGTGACTCTGCCAAGTCTGTGCTGTGGCCAGTTTTTTTTTGTTTGTTTGTTTTTTGGGGGGGGGTAGTTGGTTTGTTTTGTTAGCACGGTTATAGTCAGGGCTGCAGGCAAATGCCTCTGAAGCTTAATATTTACCATGGACACAGTCCTTGCTGAGCATCAGGGTCTTTGATTTAACAAAGATGAGGCCTTCTGATAGTCACCTGGTGACTGTGCTGCTGGAGTTTCAACGAAAGATGCTGAAACATCCTGTCTCTGTGGGTGGTGGTGCTTACATGTGATTTCCCCACCACTGAATTACTTCACAGGAGGGGGAATAAAAATCATCTCATGCTTAGCTGGGACTTAAAAGGTAGTCCGACATTTCTGTCTGACTAACTCTTGCATTTTATTTACCCGAGTTCCTAGATTTGCAGAATATGAAGCCAAAAGTAAAGTTAGCCCACGTAATCTAACTTCTCATTGGCTGTTAAATGTTACTCAACTACTTCTTCAAGGAGCATGATAATCTGTCTTTGATTAAAACGTATCTTCTGAATCCAGCTAGTCTTCCTTCTCCATCAAGAGCTGGAGACAGCCTTGGCTAGCTGCCTAAACTGGCACTGCAGCAGAGTAGCCTTTCCTATTCCACTTCACCCCACAATGGGATTAGTCTTGCTTTCCCCAGATGTTTGTATCTCGCAGTTCCTGTGTCCCTGTCCTCAGGCTTTATTCCAAATTTAAGCCCTGAGTCCTGCCTCTAGCTCCTCATCCCATGCATCAGTCTGCCCCAAACCATCTTGCCTTCTGCAGAATCCCAACCAGACTGCCACCTAAAATAGTCATTTCACTAAAAGCACTTTTTTTTGTGCTGACAAAATACATCTACATAGTGGAGGGAAGACTTGAATGAGCATTTCAAGTCTTACCTGTCACAAGCCATTAGCTGAATTGCCTAAAGAAATCCCCTGACAAGTGTAATTGCTGGTTTTGTGTTACAGAGCTTCATGATATTGCCCACAAGAAGAAATTCTTTTACAAAAGCCCCTTCTGTTTAATAAAGTAATTTGTTCCAGTAACAGTGATAATAAAATTGCTGAAATGAAACAGGATCGTTCAATGAGGACCTGAATCCAATTTGCTGTGCTAGTACGATTACACTTTTATCTCTGTGTTTACTCATTTGTAGAATTGCTACCAGACTTTTTATATGCAATTAAGAGGATTAATGGTTCTCAGGACCAGGAAGACAGCACCCAGGAGCATAGCACCTTAGTTTGTGTGTCAGTGACATGCCTGTCTTATGTAGGATATTGTCTTAGGGTGCAATGCAGAGCAACAGGCTAGTTTCCTTATTCTTTGCAACAGGTAGGGATTTCTCATGAAATCCAGTTTGTTGGGCCAAAGCATGGTCAAATACTTTTTTTATACTGCTGTAAAGTCGGAGGAGTTGTTCCTGATTAGCTGCTAAGAACAAAAGTTTACCTGTATTTCCTGTGATGGGTAGAAAGTGTCATTTAATTTAAAAACAACCATGAAGTAACTTTTTATTGAAGCTTTTTTCCTTTTCACACCTCTGGAAATGGCTTACACAAGACTTGAGCCACAGAAAACCATAATCATAGCTTCATGGAGACTTGAGTGTTCCAAAGGCCATGAGGTGATCTTCTAGAAGAATATGAGCTGCATGGACAAAGCAGGGTAGGTGAGAGGCAAATTGCTTTTAGGTGAAGGAACTGTGGCTAGAAGAGATGATATTGAACACTACTGAAACATAAAGTATAACAGCTCTGTCCCACTGCATACTGGAAAACTCGGCAGCCCATAACATGCACCAGCAAAAGTGTGCATGTGATGATGTGTGTCAGATAATTTGTCATAGCTGCATCTTCTGTGCAAGCAAAACTGAGAGGCGCTCCCTGAGCGTGCTGGAGCTATGCCACAGGGCAGAAAACCAGTGGGCATGTAGGCACTCTGAGGAGTTATCGCGTCTTTTCCTCCTGCTCGTTCCTGCCACAGCAAATAACCCAGGGAATCGCAGAGGAAAAAGCATTTGTCTCATCTTGCACAGCACCCAGCTTCCATCAAAGCTAGTAGAAAGAAACAGATAAAAGTACAATGGATTTTTCAAAAACGTAGGTTTCCAAATCCTACTGGAGCTGATGAGAATTAGATTCATGAAAGCTTCTAAAAATCTGCTGGATCTGGCCTACTGGCAGACATATAGACATTAGCATATGTCTAGGTGCTAATAGATGTGTTACCCTTTCTGCTTAACCATGGGCTGAGTGTGCACTGGGAAAGGTTACCCAGTATATGATATTCAGCCCATCCTGCTAGGTACCCTATAATAGCATCTGAATGTCAGTATGGACACATCTATATTAGGCTTTCTCTGTTAGAGAAAGCCACAGAGAAAAATCAAGGAGAAGCACCATAGCGTGCTGACAAGCTCCCAGTGTCGGGTTGCTCTCACTAATTCTCAAACTTCAGCTAAGAAAGATCAGATCTCCCTAATTTAAGACTTGCAAACCAGTTAGTTCCACCACTGACAAATGCCAACAACCTGTGCCAACTTCTGCTTCTCTGTTTTCTGGCATGCTCTTTACTACTTCAAAAGCTATAGGGCTATTTGAGCCTCTAAAACTGGCAATATTGGGGCTTCAGTGGTGACAAAGAAACTGTACTTTACCCACTCCATAAAGCTTGCCATGAGATTATGTTAGGTACAAGACTCAAATGCTCCATCATTCACTTCTATTCAAGCACAAACCTATTTAGTTCCTAATGAAGGAATGCAGACATATGCTATGTAGTTATTAATATTCACTTGCGTCCTAGTGGCACCAGTTCTGTGCTTGCCACTGCCCACACACATAGCTAGAGCAAGCTGCTCTAAAGAGCTGACAATGTAAGCACAAGCATATAGTCTAAGGATTTGTAAGCCTAGAGACAAACCGAAAGCTCCTCTGACATATTATTAACTCTGGGCTATAAGCATATTTCACTAAAAGCTTGACAGATTAACCTGTTACGTTTGATTAAATGCCTAGATTTGCAGAAGAACTCAACAGCTTCCACTGAGTTACCAAAGTAAGGGTCAGATTTTCAAGGGCCAGGATGCAGCCTCTGAGATTGTGGGCTGTGAAGCTCATTTCTGCACTCAGAGCTGAGCTGTAACAAAGTGAGTAGGGAGCACACTTGCAGCTATTTGGAAGAGCGTGGTTGTCAGAGGATAGCTGGGCATCGCTCTAGTTAGATGTTTCTACAGTTCTTCAAGCTGAACCTCCCAGAATCACGGGCATTAGCCTAGATTTTATGCAGATGGAAAAAAATACAATGATATTTAGACACCTTTTAAAGCAGTCATCTGAGCATTAAAATACAGAAACAGAACAAACATAGAAATGATCTGACAGTGCAGTAGCAAAGAATACTAGATTAGGGAAGCAGGAAAATCATTTACATCGTGTATATTTTGCTGCAAATTTAATGACATTAATTTTCTAGAGTCTGGCTAAATTGCTGATATTTTTGCTGAACAGAGATTTGAGGACCCTTAGCACCTGTAGAAGTCTATAGCTGTATGAGCTGCCTGGACGTGTGCTGATGCTGGAGTCATATTACAAGGGCATGTTACAGGAGAAAGATGTTTGTTTAGTTAAAGGATGAATAAAAAGATCAGGAGTAATATTAACCAAATGAGGTTGGGAAAAATTGAGCAAGACATGAGAGGATAGATGGAGGGTAAAAGAAGAGAGGGAAAGAAACAGAAATCCATTCTTTACATTTCAGCTTGTAAGTATTGCATTTAGTGCCATTCTTCAAACACATTCCTCCTTCACCTTCAAGCTGCAGATTGGTCACTTCAGCTCTACTGATTTAAACAGACTTTTATGATTTGGTCAGCCAGCAAAATGTAAATATTTTTACTTATATGAAAGCTAAAAAAGGAAAAAGATACTCTAAGGTGGTTGATGTAAGGTTCTGAAAGAGCCAAAAAGAAATGTGTGCTGCTTTTTTATTCAAAAAAAAAAAGCATATACATATAATGTGTCACCTTATTACTCTACTAGTAATAAAAATAATTCCCTCTATCCACTTTCTCTTTCAATATAGGAGGAAAACGCTGTATGGGTTTATGAATTTAAATATGTATCTGGAGGTGTAACACATTTCTGTCCTGTTCAGTAGTTGCTCTTTTTTGATATATAGGATATATATGAGATAAAGAGCAGTACTATATTTAATGTATAGAACTACAACTCAGAATATTTGTATTCATTCTCACCTCTGTCGCACATTCCTGTGTGACAGCTGGCAAGTCTCTTAAACTTGGGACCTCATTTCCCTATGTGTAAAATGAGAATCCTACAATTTTAGATGCTTTTTCCTCTCTAATTTTCAACTGTAAGGGCCTTCTCGCAGTCTCCTGTTGGGTCTGTGCCTATTACCAGCTCCAAGTGCTCTAAGTTCAGTCATCAAGCCCTACAGGATCATGGAAGGGAGGATTATCCTACCATTAGAGTAAGCTTGTTTTTTTGTCTGCTAATCATCGCTCTGAGCTAGGAGCTGTTCAAGATACCCTGCAGTTAGAACATCGTGGGTATTTACTGGGGCTGCTCGAGCTGGAGTTTCAGATGGAGGGTGGAAGAATTAGGTATGCTGTTGCTTATGGCCAAGGCTTTGACCTGGAGGTGCAGTGTCTGGAGGAGAAACGTGGGGTTTCTGCTGTGTTAGGTCTATCATGGAATTCCAGGTTTGCTCCTAGAAGCTGAGAGGGACAACCAGGTCCCCTGGAGGCACTAGTGCACTTGCTCGCACTTCACAGGAACCTGCAGGAGGGAGCCCGTAGGTGGCTTGAGTGACGTCTGCTCCAGCCCCGTGCAGTTTTCCCCTACCCAGTCGTTGGTCAAGCCAGGTTATCCTAGGAACCTTTCAAAGGGGACTGCGAGGAGATGTTTGTTTGGTTACTGGACTTCTCTATCCATTGCCCTAACCATTTGGCAGCAGTTTGCAAACTTTTCTTTGCCCTGCAAGGTCCCTTTTGGCATCTTATGAAACTTATCACTTGGATACAGACATCTGCTTCCCTTTCCAAAATCCTTAAGCTGCCCATTCTTCTTGGGGGACAAGCTGAGGAGGGTGAACAGTATTATGGGCTCCCTGCAGCTTCTGCTTTCAGACTCCTTCCTGTACTCCTAGGATGTTTTTCTGAGACCTGAAACTAAGATTTCCAGTGTGAAGTATAGATACCTCTTCCCATGAATCCCCAGGGATTTCCAGTTTCCACAGCATTAGACCATTCTGCCTTCCTGATCTTTCCATAAAAACTCTTTCGGTCTCCCCAAAAGACCTTAGTGTCTTGCAAAGAGCTTTGGAAATTGATTAAATAAATAAGTAGATAATATAATAAAATAATACTATGTTAGGCCAGTTCTCAGCTGTAAGCCTTCTTGACAGTCCTTGTTGCACTGCAGGCAACTTATAAACCTTGGAGCAATAGATTATTCACTGTAAACTATATTGTCTTACGTACCTTGGCGCTTTGTAAGAAGTCTTACATAGCCTGTCTCAGTCATTTTCAGCATCCTGATCAAAGAGGATTTCTAACTTACTGGAGCTAACTGCCAATATTTTTTCCTTTAGTGCTGTAGCAGTGTCAGCTTTGAGTGTTCATACAGTGCCGGTCTGTTTGCCAATGTGTTCATATATCATTCAGCTTACTAACATTGAAATAAGGTGAAGTTAGTCTTAAGAGGACTCTGTAATTTTATGTATGGCCTAATCCAGACTCCATCTATGTTTTAAGACAGTGTGGACTGTGGGGGGAAAGGTTCTCTGGACTTAAACATCCTGTGAATTCAGCCTTCTGAAAGGTCGGGCTTGTTAATGCTGTTGCTGTTAGTTCTCTTGTGCTTCCCAGACCACTATGCCCTATGATGGGAGCTCAAAACCTCTGAGACATTTCTGCCAGGGGAGCAAGACCCAGCAGAAGGAGGGATTAGGGGATCCAGCCGCTGCCTCCAGTAGGCCCACACAAGGTTTAGGTGAGCCCTTATGAAACTTCAGTTCCTATAGGTATCACCCTCAGCAAGAGCTTGCATCCTTCTGTAGATCATATCCATATGTAAGAGGTGCTGTCTGGCTATTCAGCCATGGCATAGATGTGTTTATAGTTAAGGTACCTTGGTGATAGGAGTATCTATATATACAAAAGAAACTACATGCTCGTTATATCCAAAGAGAAGGAAGTGGGTTTGGTCCCTATGCTTACTGGGGAGCCAGAGCTAAGAAATGGCTGCAGACTGAAAGGTTTCTATAAAAAGAGATATCGGGTCCATTCATAACATCTCTTGGAAAAAGAGTGTGGTCAGGGCATAGGGCGCTAGGCTGGGCGCTTGCTAACTGATTTATTCCTTCAATGATGACAATAAAATAAGGTTATGCTGTACCTATTGCTATTTGTATTGAGTGCCTAGAGGCTCCAGCAAACACCAGGGCCCTGCTGTGCTCAGAGTTCTTTAACATGTAAGTTATATGTATTTGGAGGGCGGATCGTTTTTGTTTTGTTTGTTTTAGAGAATTTACAACCTCTTTAGACAAGATAAGACAACTGGTGAGACAAGAGGGGAATACAACCTGCATCACGCAACAGGTCAATGGCAGAGGTGAGCATAGCTGCACAGTCTCCGGATCCCAACCCTGGTGGTGCACACATGCTACCTTCATGGTGAATGAGATAAATGAAGATGAAAGTAACTTGCAAATACAGTTGTGTGCGCCATGCAGGAGCAGTTTAATATTTTATCACACCATTTTTGAGTGCTTTTCTTCTTCCCCAGTTTATTTACTCTCCCAAATTCCTTCAAGGTTAAAAAGAGACAAAAACTAGAAGTGACTGGACCTTTATGCTTATTCTAAATAGTCTGTTGCCTCATGTAGTCCCTCAAAGCTGTCAGGGAGCAGCAGGCACATAATCTTGTTTATACGGATCCTGGCACCTGAGATGGAGAAAACGGAGGGAGAGACCCACTGCAGAAATAAGCATTGTCCCTTATTCAGCCCACGCTCTTCCAGGCTGTGAATGGTGCTGTACGACAGTATAAGTCCTCCTCCCAGGCAGGTCAGTGTCATGGCAGCGAGGAAAAAAAGCAGCTAGAGCGTGCTAGTTAGGTGCCCGATTTGGTGCCTTTAAGATCTCACTTATTGTTAAGCTCCTGGCTCCCGATGCCTTTCACCCGATGCGGCAGGAATGGATGGTCCGCATGCGGCGGGATCAATTGTAAAAAGTGGAATTAGTCATTCTAAATCATGCAGCTGTGGTCGAAGGGAGCTCTTCTAAAAATCATTAAACAATCATGTATTCCTATTGATTTATTCAAAATACCTTGAGGGAAAGCAGATTAAACACAAGGTAAAAGTAAACTAATGCAGATTAAATGGATGAAGGATGGGCCGATAGTTCCCTAGGTAGTTTTTGTACTAATGAGAGGAAAATTATATGTACACTATTACCAGGATAAAAGGGTCTATTAGAGGTCTTTTGCTTGACATATTTATGTATTTCAAATACTAAGTAGCACAGTGAATTAGGTTTACTCTGGACATTTGTTATTTTTATTGCATCTCCAAGTGATAAACAGGGTTTTCTGTTGAGGGCAGCATGCTGCTTTGCTCAGAAGGCACAACCTTATCTGCATAGCAAAATGCTGAGATGACTACTGCATATTGGATACCATTTATTAGCAATCCAAGTGCAGTTTTACACCCATCTCCTAAAAATCACTGCCCGTATTCAAAATAAGGGGTGCAGGTATATCTCAGTATTTGTAGCTACCATCACCCCATTTTCTTTCTACTTCATCTTCCTGTGCTACTTGTCTCAAGTGGTATTCATCCAAAAGCCATGTGACTACAGGGGTAATATGCTCACCAGGTCATTTTTTTTCTTTATCATGCACTTGTAACACAGCCCTAAAACACAACGGAATGCAGAGAAGATGACAGTTAAAACACAATGAAATTGTCATCTTATACACACTCTAACTACCGCTTAAGCTCAAGAACAGCAGGTTCAGATCTTTCAGACAGCTGTATCAAACACAATTAGAAACAGGGCTTGAAGCAATCATATTTGATGCAATCGAAGCCTAGCTTTATTTTGGCCAAGTATACTCACTTTGGTTTATAAAAGTGTCTAAACACAGCAGAATCCACCAAATTGGTGATTGGCAAGGATATTAAATGCCTGGACTCACTTTCTAATTTTGCAGGAATTTTGAGTCAGAAACCATAAAGCTGTTCAGATAAGGACAGATCCGCTGACTACAACCTAATCATGTTCTACAAACTATTTCTTTTTTTTTTTTGCATAGACTGCGATAGGCACCCTTGCAACAATTTTTGAGAGAGATATCTCACAGAAACAAATATTGTATATAAAGTAATGTAACAGTGTTGGGAGGGTCATCCACGAAGCCAAATTAACATTATTAGAATGAATGAAACCACGTGACCTTTATCAAAGTAAGTGCAAATTTAAAGTGCTCAGTAGCTCAAATATTTGCCACATATATATGCAAAAATGTATATGAAACAATCATAACTTTTATGAAGTGGATTAGTTGCATAATTCAGCTACGTTTGTAACTATTACTTTTGTTGAATAATGTATGTAGACTAACTTACACAGCAAAATCTCGTGTATAACTGGATGTAAAATTCAAAAAGCACACTGACATGGGTAATTTCATTATATGAGATATACTTGAAAAAATATAACTAAATAAGCTGCAGATGTTAATTACAGAACTTACAAACTCTATAATATATAATTTGTAACATATGTACATAAGCTACGAGCTATAGGCGCTGGTATAATATTTTCAGTCACTACAGAAATACTTATCCAGCAGAAATTCTGAAGAAAATGTACACTAACCGAAGGTCTAAAGGTAGAACAGGCAAAGGTAAGCTCACTCAAGGAGTTCAAAAAGCAAAGATTAAATTAACTATTAATTATTCACTGAGTTTTAAACAAGGTGAAGAACTCAATATTTGCATGAGGCTACATGGACAAACTGAGTCTAAATTTGCCACAATCCAAAGAACTCTTACTTAGCACTTTAAAGCCTACATTAAAGCCTAGAAAATTAATGTTCCCAGGACCATTCTAGCACAAAGGCTAGCTGGCATTGAATGGCCCACATCCGTAGCATCAACCTCGCTGACTGTCTAGGACAGAGCATGCCACACAAGCTGCTAACTGGGAATCATCTCTGGCCTGCTCAGATTCCCAAACTCCTGCGTCTGCAAGTTGTTTTGGGAAAATGCTAAGTGGCCTGTGCCGAGGCCATGCCAGGACTGTCCTAATAACTTAATGGTGCAGACAGCTGAATTCGCATGCCTGGGAGCATTCTCTGACTTGGCTGGGCTTACTAGCGTGGATATAGTGTGTAGGAAAATACTGGTCTATTAAAGTCAATGGCAAAAATATCCATATTTCAATATTTTCTCTCTTCTTTTTGGCAAGTATTGTCTTGTATAGTCCAACAGGTTTCTTTTAAGAAAGTAGTTCATGACTTTCAGTGAGAAATCCTACGGAAGGCTTTCACATTACAAATATGCATCTGCAGCGTTGTTTCTAGGGTTTTTTTTTTTTTATGATCCTATATTTTGTAAACAAGTTTTCAAAGCAGATGTCTTGTTTTGAACACAGAGTGTCTGCTTTCTAGTGAAAAACTGAGTTTTAAGTGAAAAAAATAAAATCCAAAACATCCTTGGCAGAAAAAAAGGATGATTTGCTGTGAAAAGGCATAGCACACCTACCTCACTTCAAATATAATGACTATTTCCCTAAATCAAAGTTAGATCTCGGAACGAAGCAACGTTGAAGATATAGTAAATTGGAGGGATCCTAGGAATGAAAGACAACAGGAAAAACAAGACCATACTGAGACATTTGACCAAGCAGCAAAAAAGGAGTTGTCTGTCTGCATAACCCTACCGCAAGTCACCCTTCTGTCCAAGGGGGGTGTGTGTGTCACAGTGTGAAGTGAGCCAGGTATGTGAGTCCCTGACAGTCTGTCTGCTGTTGTGGACTGCATTTTTCTCGATCTGAACTAGTTAGTGTATGCGCAGGTAGCTTGAGTATTGCATGCACTGTGCCCATCCCAGCATGCACAAGTAGCAGGAGGTCCGGTCTGCACTCGGCCATGCCGGCCAGAACACGGATGCAGTAACTGTAGTGGTGTGGGGACAGCCCCCCTGGGGGCACGGTACCTGGGCAGAGGAGTGCTTCCTGCCCACCCCGCTGCTTACACCTGCAGCTAAGCCACAGCGAGCCTCTCTCCATCTTGTGTGGAGACCCTTGCTCTGGTTGGAGGTCGGATGGCCTCCCAGGCCAGGTAGGCGATAAGAGCACACAGAAGTTCAGATTCATCTCTGGTCCTGGCTTAAATGGAGCGGCTCAAATGCTGCTCCCCCACAGGGAGAGGTTGCCACCACATGGCCACGATTTGACCTACTTGTGAGGTATCTGCTGAACTGCTGCAGTTCGTAGGCCCTTGTTTTACACCAAGCCCGTGCTGACTCCAATCGCCCTTAAAATGTGGAGCTGAAACTGGACACTTCAGAGCTGTTTCACAAGCGTTCAGTCGTTCCAGTTGTGCAAGGTGATGCCTCCTGTCAGAGGGACCACATGACAACCCCTTTTGGTCACCTAATCTTAATGTGTCTTTGTGTGTGACACAGAGCCCTAACTGCATTTGTCCTTTGCTCTGGTCCCAGGGCACACGATGAAGCCCTGCCCCTTCATCAGGTGAGGATGTGAGGGGTCAGTCGAGGTCTCTACTTTAACTCTGAAAGTACTTCTCATCAAAAATACCTTGTATGTGAGGAGATCCTCTTCTCTAATCTGATCTTTTAACACCATGGAGATACCATTTCTGTTTATTTCCATGTATAAGTCTTACCCAGTAACTGTACCTAAAAGCATGTATTCAAGAACAATTTTTGCTTGTGTAGGAAAATGTTTGCTATTGCTGAGTATTCAGTGGGGTGCAAAATATAACAGGCCTCTCTTTCCCTGTACCTGTGAGTCCCCTCGGCACAACTCCAGCATGGGAGGGGGCGTGATGGTGGCGGTGGAAATGCAACACCAAAACACCTCACAGTTTAAAACAAGCTTTAAAATAACAGCAGATGTAACCAGGTATGAGAAACAGAAGAGTAACAGCAATACTGTGCAACTTCAAGCAGCGAATGAGCCACCAGCCTCTAGGTCTACCCTCTTTTGGGAAAAACACCCAGTTCAGTGCCTGTTTGAAGGTCCAGGTTTTAGTCAGGTGGGGCGGCACTTGGAAGCCTTCTCTGCCTGTAGAGAATCGGCCCCATTCACCACTGTTCTTTTTCAGAGCTTTACTGTTCACGTTCCCTTGGAAGATCTTGGAGTTATAAAATAAACTCTTTCAAAATTGTTTTCTTAAAGAGTTGGTCCAATATTACGTTCTTAACAAAAAAAAAAACAAAAAAAAAAACCCTCACTTTCCAGAGGCCTATGTTCAGAACTGTTGAATTTAATTTGAAACATCTTCAGTTTTCATTAGCTGCCACTTTTCATCAAGTCCTGTCAGTTGTTTGGATCTTCACCTCTTAAGCTCAATAGATACCACTTGATGCATTAATTTTTTTTAATTGAGCCGCACACGGTCAAATTGAGGCAACAGACTTCAGGATGCAGGATTGCTCAGCCAGGGAGAAATAATAGGTACACAAAACACTTCCCTGTAAAACGTGAGACAGGCATTAGTGAGAATTGGCATCACAATCATCTTTAATGGAAGTCCTGAACCGGCTTGCAACAGTGCTCACCCAGCAAGGAAGAAACAGAGTGACCATTTGTAGGCATCAACCAGCAAATAAAGTATAGAGGCAAGAAGAAAGTGAAAGGAGGAGTTAAGCGGAGAACCTCAACAACCATATGAAAAACTGAGCTTTTCAAACAGAGAGGGGAGTTCCTCGCATCATAGTTCACTGCCAGCCAGAAAGCAGTTGCACTCGGCATGGGCAAGTCTTCTGTGAGCCAAAGTAAACAGCAGAACATTTTAAACCATTAACGTGATTACTTCTTTAAAAATTGTGATATAGTCTGATATTTAAATAACTTATTGGTATGTCAGTAACTGGAGTTGTGTTTCCCTTGGCTGTCTCGGGGTGCTGTCTTCTCTGCCAGTACCAATTCGGCTTAGGCTTATGTTCTGTGGGAAAATAAAACTGTAGAACTTGTCAGAATTGATCAGAAGAGGCATTTCATCCGATCAAGTATCCTGTCACCAATTTACTTGAAAAAGGTGATTTTTTTTTTCCCCCCCACACACCCCACTGCACTTCAGCATCTTAAAAGCCTCTCTATGTCTCTTATGTAGTTGTTCAGGCTCCCTCTAGTCAGAGCAGAGGGAGTGAAATGCCTACAGAAAAGCAGTTTGTCCTGTGTCTCTTAGATGCCTATGGCAGGATGAGAATTAGGTCTCCAAACATATCTTCAGAACATAACTCTGAATGGTAAAAGTTAAGTAAGAAAGAATCCCAGAGTAAATGTCAAGGAGAATGTATCAATTAACAGTGAGGAGAAAATAAATATCAGTTTAAGTGGGGGGGAGAAGTATTTAGAGTTAGAGCTTTATATCTTAAACAGTGATCTGTCCTTGATGACTTCTATTTAGGTAGTGTATAGATGTGATGAAGTTTAATGTATCATCGCATCTGACCCACAAACCGTCTTTCAATTCACCCAACTATTTGAGTAAGAACACCTATGTTTTTATTTCTCGACCTCTGTATATGGGGCATTCTTTCCGCCCTTAGCTGACATTGTAGCAATGCAGCCTGTAAGCAAGGCCACCTAGCAGTCTGCTAGGGGATAGAAATCCCATCTGCAGGCAAAACTGGCACACGGCAGGAGCCCGTGCATATATGCTGAAAGCAGAGAGGAGCTTGAGAAACCGGCACCTGTGGAATGAAATGCAACAAATGTTTCTGTGCAGAACTACACAACTGAGCAAGATACAGAAGAGGAGGTCGCCTTATTCATTCAATGATTTCATAGTATGCTCTTTCACAACGTACCACATAAGCATCAATAAAAAAAAGTGAATGTAGTAAACACCCACTGAATGGAGAATTTGACCTCATAGCTAAAGCTGTGCATGCTATACGTGCCCAGGGTGTCTTTCTAAAGTCCAAAAGACCTCGGAGCCCTGGGCTTTAGTAGTCACAAGACAGCATCTTTTGCATCGTAACAACCCAGAATACCACACTGCAGTTGGCTCAGCAATAATAGGCAGAGTTTGTCCAAGACCTACCCTCCAAATTCCTCTTCAGCCTATGCTTTATGTGCTTACAAGGCCTGCTAAGCATCAAGATCTTAACTGCTGGGTATTCACGTAAGGAACAAAATAAACATTTAGTATGATCAGTATCAGATGCATTTCTGTGACAAGCCCTTCCAGACTCCAATGTTGGCTTCTCTAGCTTAGTGTGCAGTCACTGGAAGCAGTGTCACTGCACTGTGAATTATTAGGGTACCTGAAAAGTGAGACTTGATTTGTGAGGGCTTATGTTATTCAACATTTCACAAGCAATAACTCTAAATGCCCATAAGCTGTCAGCTCAGGGCCTTCCATTGAAAAGTGTTAGGCAAAGCTCAGATTCATGTTTTGATGACACAAAGCGTTTTGTGCCTTTTGACTGAGGCCTGATGTTTGTCACAGCCTAGTCGGTAGTGACAAAAAACATGAGGCATAGGGTTTTCATAAAGAATAATGATATTTGTCAGTCCCGTGGATCCAGGATATTTTTAATGGGTTTAGCCCTTCCCACTTTGTGTGCTGGGGCAGGTTGTTTTGAGGCTTTTAAACTATTAAGCATAGACAAATAATTGCAAATATTTTACTGTAAAATATTGTAGGCTTATCTGACTCTCTTTTTCAAGTCAAACAACTTGATATTAACCAGAGAGACTTATGTCATGATTTTCTCCATTGGTTAAAAGCTAGAATTATGGCCTCTTTGATTTTTATGACAGAGTCATGACTTTTTCCCATTTTTTTTACTAAGACAAACAATCAGACTTGCATAAAATAACCATTGACAATAGACTATATCATCTGGCAACACTGAACATATTAAATGGATTAAAGCTGACAGGCTGTCACCATCTGCGTGACTGTCACAATGTCCCACTTTCTTGTCTTTGCTCCTCTCAATATGCAAGAAAGTGCAGTCCTACTGTCAGACCTATTCTTCCTGCTGGGAAACCTTCCTGCAAAATCAGTGCAAAAGAGTCAGGTTGTACAGACATTGTTTGGTGCTCCACCTTTCTTACCCAAAAAAGGATGAAACATTACACAGAACATATTTAACCACAAAATCTTTAAAATAATGGACTCTTTCACACAAATCATAGCTCAGAACCCTCGAACTTGCAAGAATGTTTTCAGCTGATTTCAGTGAGTTTTGGATAAGGCAGTCATTGGCTGTATGATTTTTCTTAACTGTGTTGCCAATTATATTAAATATTAATGTTTATGTAAGCTTTTCTCTCCCACACAGTCTGTCTTTCCATCCTGCCTGATTCTATGATGTTGGTTTCAACATTGATTTCTGAGATTCTCATTCATTTTATAGTTAAAGTCAGATGCATACAGTTATGGTCTCACTTCAGTTTTAAGTCACAAAACAAAGCCTAGTCTGTGTGAGAAAGAAAGCTCATATTCAGATGCAAACCCTTCAACAATGGCAAAAGGAAATACTCAAAAATTACTGATGAAGCAAATTGCTTCTTGAGTGAAGTGCTCTTACTTCAGAATTTGTCCTGGCAGGAAAGGCCTTCTCCAAACTCATCTCACGCCTTCTGCCTGAGGTATGGACAAGCATGGAAGAGTTCTTTTCCTTTGACAGGGACATAATTCTTGAAGCTCACCTTCCATATTCATTATTTCTTTAATTTTCTGCCTTTCGTGTTAATTCAACCTTCAAAATTTGTCATACTGCTGTGACATAAACCACTGCAGCAGAGATCTAGCCCAGCAAAAGCTGCAACCAGAACAAAGTTATATTCTCAGTATTGAGTAGCAAAACTACACAAAACACCCTGCAAAGTCACCACTTAGGTGCCGACAGGTGAGCTTTGATTGATCTGGCTGTTCTGGCTGAAGACCTTACTGCCCGTCTGCCCCTGGCAGAGTCGCTGAAAGAGACCGTGAACCCCAGCTCCTGCTCTGGAAGTTGATCCTCGAGTGGTGATGAGGATGAATTGAACTAGGATGCCTGGCCATGGTGGAGCCAGTAGAGCTGGACACACATTTCCTCCAGCGGACATTTCTGTGAAGTTGTGACCCCTTCCAAGGAGGCAGTATCAAATCATTGTAAGGGCAGCCAGAAGCCTCAGCTTTTTGCTCTGTAAACTTGGACAAGCAGAACAAGGAACACAGGAGAGGACAGAGCGGTACCATACGGTGTTGGATTTTTCCTGGGTGGAAGCAGATGATTCCAGTGTAGACTTTCTCTTATCACACAAATAAAGCTATGTGTTTCCACTCTGAAAAAGGCTATCATGTCAGTTTATAGTGTGATTCTCCCTTGCAATGAGACTCTTGGAAATAATAAGGCTCCATGTTTCTCTGATCCATATCAAAATTGCTGACAAGTAATAAGATAAGGGATATGGAGCTTTCTGTGCAACTACAAGACCTACCCTTCAGTGTATGTTCTGAAATGCGTGTGGGCCCTGGTCTCACTGACATGAGCATGGAAACTTCACATAGTGACCCAGTCACAGAATCACAGAATCACAGAATCGCTGAGGTTGGAAGGGACCTCTGGAGATCATCTAGTCCAACCCCCCTGCTCAAGCAGGGTCACATAGAGCACGTTGCACAGGATTGCATCCAGGTGCGTTTTGAATATCTCCAGAGAAGGAGACTCCACCACCTCTCTGGGCAACCTGTTCCAGTGCTCTGTCACCCTCACAGTGAAAAAGTTTTTCCTCATGTTCAGATGGAATTGTCTGTATTTCAGTTTGTGCCCATTGCTTCGCGTCCTGTCGCCCGGCACCACTGAAAAGAGTCTGGCCCCATCCTCTCGACACCCTCCCTTCAGATACTTGTACACATTGATAAGATCTCCTCTCAGCCTTCTCTTCTCCAGGCTGAAGAGTCCCAGCTCTCTCAGTCTTTCCTCATATGAGAGATGCTCCAGTCCCCTAATCATCTTTGTAGCCCTTCGCTGGACTTGCTCCAGTAGTGCCACATCCCTCTTGGACTGGGGAGCCCAGAACTGGACGCAGTACTCCAGATGTGGCCTCACCAGGGATGAGTAGAGGGGGAGGATCACCTCCCTCGACCTGCTGGCAACACTCTTCCTGATGCACCCCACGATACCATTGGCCTTCTTGGCCACAAGGGCACGTTGCTGCCTCATGCTTAACTTGGTGTCCACCAGCACTCCCAGGTCCTTCTCAGCAGAGCTGCTTTCCAGCAGGTCAACCCCCAACCTGTACTGGTGCATGGGGTTATTCCTCCCCAGGTGCAGGACCCTGCACTTGCCTTTGTTGAACTTCATGAGGTTCCTCTCTGCCCAGCTCTCCAGCCTGTCCAGGTCTCTCTGAATGGCAGCACAGCCCTCTGGCGTATCAGCCACTCCTCCCAGTTTTGTATCGTCAGCAAACTTGCTGAGGGTGCACTCTGTGCCTTCATCCAGGTCATTGATGAAGAAGTTGAACAAGACTGGACCCAGTACTGACCCCTGGGGGACACCGCTAGCTACAGGCCTCCAACTAGACTGTGCCACTGATCACAACTCTCTGAGCTCTGCCATTCAGCCAGTTCTCAATCCACCTCACTGTCCACTCATCTAACCCACACTTCCTGAGCTTACCTATGAGGATGTTATGGGAGACAGTGTCAAAAGCCTTGCTGAAGTCTAGGTAGACAACATCCACTGCTCTCTTGCCTTAGCAGACAAACCTGTTGGGTCTGCATATCATACAGTAAAATACTGGTTGTTGCTAGAGTTGTTTCTCAAGGTCTGAGCAATGGTTCTGCCTGATGCTTCGAAGAGTAAGGCCTGTGCAGAGATGTTTTGAGAATCTTAGTGCCTCTCCTTATTTCTCTCTTGACCCAGTGGAAATTAATATGAATTTGGCCTATAGTAAGAACAGGCTCATTCATTCTCCCTACTACTACTCATTAGTTCAGATGTCCTGGTCAGTGGCTTGGGGCTGGTGGAGATAAAGCTCTGCTCTTTCCCACTTTTCTCTGCCCACCATCATGCTGTTCCCCTGAGCGCAGAGGTGACTGATGTCTGTAGGTCATTCAAAGAAACAGAGGGGTACCTCGCATCTCCCTGTTCTCCTCTATGTTGCTTTGTAGACCAACTCTTCTCCTTAAAATTTAAGATGAGTAATTGCTGTAAGCTAACAGATGCTGTTCTCCTCACCCACATCACATTCAAACAGGGGAACAACTTTCATCATTTTCCCAGCACCAAAAAAATAATAAGGATGTTTCCAAGTGATAAAAAATCAGAGAAGGGGGAATGCTGAGGACTGTAGCCAGCTCAAGAAATCTCAGCTCTATTTAAGCCAGCCTGTATGTTTTTATGTTCATTAAGTTTTAACATCTCCCAGTCTCACCTCAGCAGATTTAATTTTCTTGGAATAAATTGTTAGCGTTTGTGTAACTTTGACAGAATGATTTTGGAGGCTCTTAAAAATGGGAAGTTGCCTCAGAGTTGAAACAAGAGTATTTGAGTGAATTTTTTACTCCAAGCATGAATGTTATTTTTATTGAATGTGCCTCTTGGGACTTTTGTCTTCCTATTTAAAAAAAAATAAGACAGATTAGCTTTCCAAATCTGAGATATCCTCACAGTCATCCAAACTGAGACTCCTGAAAAGTAACATCTGTTCATCAAGTATTCACATGCAGGAAAGAAGTCTGAAGAAGAAAAGTAAGTAGGAGACAAAGCTCACATAATTCTTCACTAAAAATGGCCTGTTAGTATTGTTTCTCTCTCTCTCTCTCTCTCTCTCTCTCTCTCTCTCCCTTCCTCTACTTATCAAGCCTTCCTTGTTAAATGATCTGGAAGTTAGCTTGATTGCTTCATCTAAATGTTATTCTGGTGGTAGCACATGGAAATTATTTGGCTTTGGAAAAGCCCGTGCCCTACATCAGTTGGAGCTTTTTGAAGTAAAATCCCTTGCTATTTGGCCACAGAGAAAATGTGGAAGGCAGTGTATGGAGTACAGGGGTTATATTTCTTTCCCCAAGAGAAAGAGAAGGCACATTCTTTGCTACCTGTGAATTCATTAAAAAAAAAAAAGTGTGGTTCTTGCTTTGAATCTCTACAGTGGTTCATCAGCTGCATACAGCTCTGTGGGATGTTCCAGAAAAGGACATGACACTTTCTTTCCACTTCTGGTTGGAAAGAGGCCAATACCAGCAGGACTTCCAGATGATCTCACTAGCGAGGTCAAAGATGGAAAAAAGCAGTGAAACTCAACTCCAGTTTGATACCTGCATCTTGTCCACCCAGAAAAAAAACTGAAGAGAGATAAGACAGTGTGAATAAATTGTCAGTGTCTGTCATGCCTACAGAAAAATAGTGCTGAACTGGAAATACAGTGAAAATTGGAAAATCGGATCCAACCAAAACTGCAGCAATACTTTTGGTGCCGAGTGAGTAGAAGAAAGCATCCTGAAATTGTCCATTGAGCAGCGTTGTTCAAAGCTGCTGGGATAGGCAATGCTTTAAATATTCCATGTCTTCAAGGGTTTTTGTGGCTTTGTTCTTCCCTACTTATTCACTCTCTAATTTCCCACTGACATTTTTCATTATTCTGGTAATAACACATTGGGCCATTACCTGCCTCCCACTGCTCCTTGAAACCCTTTCAGGCTTCTTTCTAGGCCACCAGGTAGGCATGGCACAGTCTTCCCAAATCAGCACGTAAGTCCCTTCCTTGTCTCTTTCCAAGGCTCACCTTTCTGAAGACCTTGGGCAGGCTGCTTGAAGGCAATCAAAATACACTCATCATGCAGTAACCTCAAAGCTACACCTGTGGCAAAGTTCACATACTCCTGTATGTCCACTATGATCACTCTCTTCCTTGCCTTTCATTTCCCCTACCGTTTTATATGTATATAAAAAGATAGACTGTTAGCTCTCTGTGGCAAGGAGTAGGTATAGTAATACCCAATACATTTTTTTTAACAGTACTTAGACGAATGGGGCACAGTGCTGGGTCCCTAAACTGCACAATAAGAATGATGATTAATAGTAGTGACTTTATTCACTTCAGCTGGGTTTGTGTTTCCAGACACCAGCATATGAAAATTTGTTTAATGACACTGGGGGGTGTTTATACACTAGATTAGCCCTAGAGTTTGTAGATATCTAGCAAAAACTTAGCTGTGCTCTCGACTTAGTCAAGAATTTCCCAGCACTTACAATGAAGTTAGTTTTCAGTGTGGTGCTCACAGTAGGGGCATTAGTCATTTAAACTAAAAGAAGTCCCTGGCAGGTCAGAGCTGGACTTTCCTTGGTGAACTGGTGGGCTTAACCCTTTGTGTGTGAGTCACGTTGCTTAATTGTCAGAGCCATGTACAGTGGGTAACTCACTTTGCCTTACTGCCTCCCTCACGCTGGCTGCAATGGCAGTGACTCAAACTTAAAGGGTAGTAAAACCAACATGAAGTGGCAGAGTGAGCCTTTGGATGTTGTCTGATAGATTTTCTATGCCTTAGTGCGGTTGTCTTTGTGTGTCTAGCTGGAACTGTATCACTACCAGACGAATGAGACATGAGGTGAAACAAGTCTGGTTTGCATGCTTTGACTGCGTGCATAATAAAAGTGGTAGAGTAGTATGACAAAAAGCTTATATGCACATTATTTCCTACATAAGAACATATTCTTAATGCTATTTTCTTACAGACAAATTGAGAACGTTGTGCTATTATCCATAGTAGTTGCAAATATGCATATTTGTTGGAGTGAGAGGAGATTGACAAGGTACAAAATTCCTACTCGTGCATTCAGTACAGTTATGGCCCGAGCTCACAAGCACACATCTGCAAGCAGAAAAGATGCGGTACGTCAGAGAAGCTCTTGCTGTTTGCCAGAGGTCTTAAGGGGATCTTCTATTTCATTCGGTAGTAATGCCCTTTTTGTTGACAAAAGTAAATTGATGACAGGCAAGAGGGAAGCATTTGGTGGAAAAATTCTGTTGACCCTTCTCAGATTGAATTTGACCACAGAACAGGATACCAGCAGTTGCAGAAATGATAGATTATTGTAATGACCGGCAGAATGGCCTTTTGGCATGTTTAAATGGCAATAAATTTCACTAGGAAGAGGGCAATTTAACTACTTTAGGGCAGTGAGGATACTCTTTGTTTGAGGTGTAAATAAATTGCGGTTCATTAACAGTGCACATATTGCATTCACGGTGCAGCTCTAAAGCAGGGGATGTTAATATTTAATTTAATTTAAGCAGATATGCTTTGCCTGTTTGGGTTTTTGTTCTGACTCCAGACTCCCTCAACTTGGCTGATTATTTTTCAGGGACGCCTTCATCTCCTATGGCCCATGTGCTCACAGCTCCAGTTATTTCAAATAAACCAGGATGCACAACAAAGAACAATTGTCTAGGTTTACATTTCCAACCAGTTTAAGTAACTGAGGCAGTTGGTGCCACTTTACACCAACAAAGCATCCAGCTTTCAGTGCGTCTTTTTAAGTGCAGTTGAATTGGCATGAGAAGTAAACTGAGGCACAGCCTTATCAGTTACACTGGTGTGAAACTGCGGGAAATGCACTGAACTGAGCAGATGATGGCACATCTGCAGTGATGTTACTACTGGAAGAATTTATCCCTTACCCCTTATCTTTTACCTTGACTCCAAAATTCCCTCTGTCCCTTGCTCGTTATTTTGGCACAGTTCCTTGCTGTACTCTGCCATTAGAGAAGGGAAGGGGGGAGGAGAAGTACCCAATGAAGTTTGACATTTCCTCAAAAAGATTGTATTAAAATCCACTTACATTTAGAGCACTCTCTCATTTTGGAATGCTAATAAGGCATCGTTTCATCAAGGTAAAGGGAGCAAAATCTAATCAAGCCAAAGACCAGCTCTCCTTGCTGTTGACTGTGTTCCTGAAACATTGCTTTAAAAGGTTGCTTTTAAATGTAGCTTAAAATGACAGACTTAACAGAAGTTTATTAATAACCATATCATTTGGCTACTTACCTCTGTCTGTAATAAATGAGCCTTATTTCTTTATTAAAGATTTTGGGGCAAACTATGAGCTCATATCCATGCTGCTGTTTACACCAGCTGACAATCATTCCTCCAGGATCATGTTCAAGTGACATGAAGGCTTGTCTCCAACTCTTGGCCACTGTTTTCAGTCACAAGAACTTGGCCACGGCTTCTCTTCTGGCTTTGAAAAGCCAGAGCTCAACAGAAGAATCATTCAAAAATCAAATTGTTCCAAAGCCAAACAATCAACAAGAAATGTTCCCGACAAAAAGTCTTCCCAGAGCAGGGTTCTGAAGAAATGACCAAAGATTTAATTAAGGAAAAAATCTCAAAATATTGTGGACAATTTTTTCAACAACACATTTAAGTTAAAATTTGTACCTGCCAAAAACAAATAATGAGAAAAAAGTGTTCAATTTCAAAAACTTAGAAGTGAGATTGAAAAAACAGCTTCTTTTTAAACTGGGTCTAGTAAGGGTAATTAAATAAGGAGCAGATCGGCAAAAATTCAGGTCCAATGATTTCAACAAGCTGAAGCAGAGAAAAGAACATTCTGGGTGTTTTGCATTGTAACTATCCTATTTTTGACTCATTTTCCTCATTCTAGTAAGAAGATAAGTTTTAGGGGGTAGGGGGGATCTTCCTGTTGTTTAGGCCATCCCTCTGTCCATCTTGTGTTAAGCTATACCATCATGAAGGGGGAAAAAGAGTGGCTGGTTTTATACCAGGTTAGGACTTTGCAGTGAGATCAATAACGTACACAAGGCACAGATGTATCTTCATTTCTTAGTTATGTTTCTGTAAGGCTTAGGAGCAGCGTTCAAGAGCTGGGACTCCATAGGCACCAGCCAGACTCAAAACAGGAGGTTAAGTCCTTGCAGTAGAGACTTTACCATGTCAGCTGAAAACCAGGGGCGGTGGGTAAACGGGGACAGCACATCCCGGGAAATGGCATTGATCAGCAGGGCAGGCAGTGGTCTCGTCACACTGGCAGCCTCATCGTTGCCTGTGCACCAGCGGCCAAACCATGTGGTGTTTTGTAGGCATTGCTGTAAGAGGGAGTTTCGCAGAGGCACTGAGAGGCGCAGAATGCTTTTGCCCATATGGATGGGCAGCTTGCCTCCCAGCTCCAGGGCAGAAGCCAGGGGCACGACTGCAGGCTGAAGTTGGTGTGCATGGGATTTCTGCTCTGCACCAGACCTTACCACAGCACCCGAGTGCCTCTGAGTACTGCGTGGAGCCACGTGACTAATGCCTGCCACAGCTTACCTGCTGCCAGCATGGGAAAGTATGTGAGCGAGGAGGGACAGGGGCGCTGTAGCAGGGCAGTTCTCAGCTGGGTTCAGTCGTCACGCTGATTAATCGTCTCCGAGCAGCTACTTTAGACAAGGCATCTCCCTGAGAAAGTCTCCATCTGTACGGCAGCCTCTCAACAACAATCTACTGTTAACAAATATGTTTGGGCTGGTAGGGGGGACCAGGAGATTGGAAAAGATAACAAATGGGTTCAAAGGCCCAGACTTAATGGTGTAATTAAAGTATGGCCTTTGGGTATAACATGCAAGGTTACCTAGATAAGATAAATTCAGGAGGCTAAGACAGCATTTAAACAGGAAGCAAATGTGAATTCCTTGACGTGAGGAGTATTCCGCATTCTCGTACGTGTGCATACACCTGCACAGAGTCATTTGTGTTAATCATTTAAGCTTGCCAACTTCTTGTGAGCTTCCACCAATATCCTGCAGATTGCTTTTCATGCCCAACTAAAACTGAACGCCAATTTAAGAAGAGACTGCCTCAAAAAAGCTTCACAAGGATTACACTGGTTTCTGCGCACCCTAGGGGTGAGACAGCTTTCCTTTGGGCTGGGGACTGTTAAATCAGTGCCGTAAGGCTACCGTGATAAAGCTGAATTTTATGACTATGATTCAGCATTGTGACTGCTGCCATGTGTAACGTTTCTTCTGCTACGTTTTGTTGTCTTCATCAGCACTAGGTTGTTTCTGACTAAAGTTTGTAATGTTGAGAGAAAAGACAGACAGCAGAAATCTTGTGTTCCCATTTTACGGCTGGAAAAATGAATTCCAAGAGTTAAGTGACCTGCCCACTCTCTCATGTAAGGTCTATTCTGAATCCAGTGGGTGTATCTGGACCTTATATGTCCCCATTCAGTCCAGGCTCTCAGACACAGGAACATTTTATCTTTCATTTTCTTTGTTTGTTTCCTCTTTGGAAGATCTCTCACCCTCTTCTCTGTATTTAATGTTTTACCTGTAAAACCAATACAATTAGTTTCCCTTTTTTCTTCAGTGGTTAAGGTCTGAGGCTGAAGACTGCATTTAACATAACTGCAATTACTGATGGCTCACACAGGCTCCTTCCTTTTAGTTACAGTGAAGAAAATAACGTTATTGGTAATACATTCTTCTGATTTGTTCCCTCCCATTGGCCATTAAGGGTTTGGACTCTCTAAAAGGTCAAGATTGTTATTTTTTATTACAATAGCATATTGTTGAAGTGCTATTAATGCATGTTGAAAGAAAGAGACGCAGCATTTTGCATTGCTCTGATTTTGATAGAAGAAAATAACAATATCGGATCTGAACGCTTTCTGAGAGACTAAAGAGCAGCAGGGAGAATCACTCAGTAGTTGATGTCTGTCCTAATTCTATCACATCTCCTTCTCAAGCTTATATTTTATTATGTATTATTTGTATTAATAACTATTTATATTCACTATCATTTATACTTCTTGTTTATTTATGGTTATAACACACTCATCATACAATATTAACCAACCTATATCACTGCCATTGATGGCTGTTTTTTTCATTACCCTTCATAAATATTTCAGTGTAGTCTGCCCAATTCTTCTATTTTAGAAAAGCTTTCAAAAGTGCTATGTTGTAAAGTATTATGAATACTAAGGTAAACATCCAAATGCAGTTCACTACATCTCCTCAGGCTTACTTAGATTTGTGTTACAACAAATATTTTATGTGTAAATGTGTACTGATATCAAGACTCAGCAATACACGTATAACCACGTTGTTATTGAATAGTCTATGGTTTAATTGCCTCTTGCTTGGGAAATTAAAATTGGAGGGTTAAATTTTGTCCTTTTTTTATTTTATGAGAACAATGGAGGCTTTGATTTTACAATCAGATTTCCTAGACAGTTCCATATCTTAAATTATCTGATGTTCACTATTGCTCTTCCTTCATCCTTAGGAGCAGAAGAATTGCTTTACTGAATCAAACTTATTGGGTGTAGTATCTTGACAATACAAGAAGACAAGAAAAAAAAAAAAACAACTATGCTATGGGCAATTTAGAGACATGCTAATTCCTTTCTGTTAAAAGTTGGCTATTGCTTGAAATAGGAGAGATTATGCCCTGTCCACAATTCTTCAACTATTGTCCAACATAGGGTGAAGAATAATTTTTATTACAGAACATGTAATAAATGTAGCTAGATAACTATAATGGTTACAGTTATAATCACATTGCAGAGCAATCCTAGTTTATCAAGCTACAGGCTATCAAAATATCTTGTTAACCAAAAGGCTGTTAGCCTGGTCAATAATTGCAGAAGGAGGAAAGATTTTAAAAGATCTCGTCTCCCTTCCACAAACCACTCCTGTATCTCCTGGGAAAAGAAAAAAGCCCCTAAAAAAAAAATCCAAATTTCTCCCAACTAGAAATCCTTCTCTATAGAGCTCTCATCCCAGAAGCTGTGGGTTTCTGAGCAGGGATAATCATCAAGGCTGGCTAAACTCTTTCTTGGGGGGTTTCCAACTCTAAAACTGGGGCATCTTTTACTATTTTGCTGCATTAGTTATCCTGCATGGGGATGTTTCGCCTCTTGTTCTGGAAGGGATCTACCGGGAGCTGTAGCAGCCCTTGTAATGATTAAGCCGCTCGCCTCTTTCTCAGATAAAATACTGTGCATCCATTATCATACCACCATAAGCTAATCATTGGAGACTGAAGCCTGTGGGGAGCTGGGGTCTGTCCTCCTGCTGTTAAAGTCAATGCTCAAATTGACTTTGCCGGAAGAAGGCTTTTGGCTGCTGCTGAAACGAGGGGGAGGAGCGTAGCACCATTTTGAAGGCCCTTTGAAAACATGCCATGGTCAAAGTGTGCCAGCAGGATCGGCAATGTAGACCAGATGTGTGTTTTGCAAATTAATGAAATGCCTTTTGAAATGCTTTTAAGTAAATGAGAGTTAAATTCGCCCTAATTGCATTAGCCTCTACGGAGAGCGTTGTCTGTTCAGGGTCATTTCGGCCTAGTTTGCAGATGCATTCAGCACCTTGCAAATCAGGCTCCTGGTGGATCGAAAGGAGGCCTGGAGGCAAGTGGGTTTAAGCAGTGCACAGATCCCAAAAGGCAAAGAGAGGGCACCTCTGGGCATCCCCTGAAGTAAAAGAGAGTTCCTCTTTTGACTGCCATGAGCTCTGAATCAGGCTGTACAGGAAAGGAGGGGAGGAGAGGGCCTGGTCCTGAAGGGTGCTCAGCACTTTTTGGGGGGTCTCAGACCCCATTGCTGCCAGGGAAGTCAGTGGGAGTGGGAAGGATGAGCGCTGGTCTGGAGGTGCCGAGCGGCCATGAGGATCTGCCAGCTGGAGACCTTGCGGAGATTGAGGGGCAGGAAGGGAGATGGAGAAAGAAAATGCGAACCATTAGACGGCTTCTCCATCACCAGGGCTACCTTCTTCATCTTCATCTTGGTCTACTTTCTTTTTTCAGATGGCACTTTGACAGAAGATTAATTCAAGTCAGCTGCTGAAAATAATTATTGCATTATGGGAGCAGTAATCATTATTTAGAACATGATTAAATATGTCTGCGTCTATTGACTCTGCCTATGATTTATGTATTTGTTTAGTCAATAGTCTAATGTAAATGATGTAATTAATTATAGATGGTGGTGTCAGGTCATTGGTAAAAACAATCTGATGAGAACAAGGCCTGTGTTTTTTGCCTGACAGATGCAGCGCAAGGGAGGGAGGGCTGGGCAGAGTTGAGGGAATTCCAGGGGAACTTTTTCATGTGTGAATGGCGGCTCGGATCTCAATTTGCATGTTGTCTTTCTCTTGTTCAGCATTCGTTTAGAAATTGAAATAACTTGTTAAGCAAAGGGGAAGGGAACACATGATTGCAAAGAGGACACCTGGGAGTAGTGACGGCGCACAGCTAAAGAGCCAGCTGCTCCCTAACATGAGAGAGCGTGCCACTATCATTTACCGCTTCATAAAATTAAATGTTTTCCAAATTAAATCAGTAGGCAGCATGCAGGAAGACCTACTATCTCTAATAACAATTTTTCAATCAATATCGGGGGCCCTGCTGATCTGAAATCGGAGCGGAGGAGTCTGGGATTGGCTGGGGAGGGAGAGGGAAAACGGGGAAGGGAGGAGGTGGAGGGGGGGAGAGTTGAGTACTGCAGCTTTCAATCAAACCAAAAGTTAAAAAAAATATATATGCATGGTGGATTCTCCATCACTGTGAGTCTATTCCCCATAGATTTTTCTCTTAACTGATAATTCGGTCAGTCACATTCCTCAGAGGGAGGTCATGGGTCACCCCAGCCCCTGTCAGGCCTCAGAGAAACCATTTCCATTTTAATGCCACAGCTATAATCTATCAAAGATGTGATGTACAAGATACAATGAATTTAAGTGGTCTTCATATATCACTGAGCTTTCATGCCTTCACCTGGGTAATAGTCTGAATTACTCTCCCTACCTCACAATCTGTCACCCCCAGTAAAATAACTGCCACACTGGTGTTAATGGCAGGTTTGTCCAAATTGGGGCCATGGTAGCCGAAGACATTATACATCATAAACTTTAGCATTCAGTGCTTAGCCTGGCGGTGTCAACAATTTAAAATTATTCTGTAAATACTTTGTGGAGCTGTTCTGCTCATGTTTTTATTTATAGGAGTTAAAATAAATGTAGCTGAACCAACACCGAACTCATCTGCTCATGCAAATACACACATCACCATACACTTCTGGGTACACACAAAGCTAAAGGTTTTTCCCAATGTTTTTGAAATTTTGGTGGCAGAGTCCACTGAGCAGTTATTGACCTGGAGACTGCTGGGCATCCATGAAGCTAATAGTTTTTGTAGCAGTTAGAGAATATTAACAGTTCTATTAATTGCAAAACTGGGTTAGTTCTGTTTATCAGTGCCCGGCAACAGAGTGCTGTCTATGTCTGTATCAGTGAATGCATGTCTGTTAAATGAGATATCTTAGGTTCCCCTTCAGTAAGGAAATACTTAGAAGGTACCACTGAAGTTTTTGAGTGAGCCCAAGTTCCTCTGTAACTGTGCTCAAAGCTGTGTAATCCAAATCCATTCTTTTATTCCTAGATGTTGGAGAGGTGTCAGTGGTCAGAACTGCTATAGCAATTTAAATTGCTGGTATAATTATGTCCGTGGGAATATGGATTTCTTGTTTTATTTTAAATGAGCTCCTGTACTAATGGGTGGTTTGAACCTAGCAAGACAGAAAAATTTCAGCATCCCACATTGCACGTGGATTGTTGGGTTGAATGTTGGGAGACACCTGCTCAAAAATTATTAAAAAAAAAAAATCAGTCTTTCCATCAATAGCTGCTATTAAATCATATGAGGCCAAAGTATGTCTATAAATCAGAGCAATTGTGGGTGAAGGAGTGGGAAAGGAGAAGAAGGGAGGAAGCACCATGTCCTAGAGAGGGCTCTGAAAGGTGTCCCACTGCTAAAGCAATCTGGAGGTGAAGCCTTCCACGCTAGCTCGTTCTGGGCGAAATGTAAGGGGAAGAGGCACACTGAACACTTTTGGGGCTTAGGAGGAGTTGGTGCAGATCCCAGACAGTTGAGGAACTGCCTCTTTTGCCATGTCTTTATACAAATACCTTACTTGATTTGGCTCTCCAGTGAAGCATGGGCCAGGCAGAAGTCTGACCGAATGAGTCCCCTCTTGAAAGGATGCAGGCATGAATTTTTTTGTCTCATGTTGTAATTTTCTATCGTACAAGGCTCAGAAACCAGTGTAGTGAAGATGTCTGCTTGTTAGTTACTTTAATTACTGCAGTGATGTTCTCATCTGGTCTATATTGTGAATGTGCACCTTTCTCCTTTAATGTGCAAGGGGGAAATACAGTCACATGTGATCCTTGCCACCCTAAACCTGGTCCAGTTGTTGCTTCTTCCATCCTCTTTGGCTCCGCAACAGTCACGCAGTGCTAAAAAAGAGAGGGTAAATTATTTGGAGGAAATCCTGCTGTGATAGGAGATACCAGTCAATGGCAACAAATGGGTCCAGCTTAGGTAAAAACTGGTAGAGGTGAATCACAGACTTTGCTGCTGCCACAGGGATGCTGAAAAGGTTCTGGGGATTTTTAAGTATCTTTTTAGAAACTTTTGGACAGCATGCAGAGCTAGAAAAATTATTTCCTATTTAGTTATCTTTCTACTGTAAATTAAAATAATGTTGCTGTTTGCTGATAAACTACTCCCAAGTCCCCATTCCGACGCAGGTATATCTAGTCCAGTTTATGTCTAAGGTGTCTGTAGCTGGTCTGATACACTGAGTTAGCAATAGACTCTTGAAATTACAACTGCTGTCCATAGGTTTATCATTATATTTGTTTACAAATAATAGGTTAGAAGTTACTAAAAGTTCTCAACACCTGTTATCTTTAGTTGAAGACTTTAATCAAAGTCTTCTGCACCTTCAATCCCATGGCATTGCACAGTAATGAAAAATAGCTGAAATCATACAAGTCACTGTTAGTAAAGATTGTGTTGAAAGTGAACGTTGCATTTTAATGTCACCATGACGTAGAATTGGTGAGAGTAAAGCACTGGGCTTTTGAAGGGGGGCTGTTACATCTTGTCCTGCCTTTGGAACAATTTCTGCCTGCTTTATCCTCGGTGACTCCTTCCTTCACGAGGAACACCAGCGAAGCGTATAGGCGCTAGTGTACAGTCAGGGGCAGTTCAATCTAAGGCAATCGATATCCAGCCCTCGGAACCCCCAGCACGATCTAGAAACAGAAGTGGTAGAATTTAAGGGTTTTTTAATAAACCTTGAATCTATTTTTCAACTTTCTAATTTTTTAATTTCAATTTAAGGTTTTAAGGTGTAGGATTTAAGATGGAGGTAAAGTTTTGTAGCAAAGGCTACTCCGGAAGAAAGAAGCTGGGTTTTGTTTTCCTCAGTAAATATGCAGGTTGACAAAGACAACACACATGCTGATAAAGTGTGGAACTTCAGGCAAAGTTTTTCCTGTGGGAAAAAAAAACTTACCTTGTAAAAAATGACACAATGACTGTGGTTCCTCTGTGACCCCAGTGTTTGCTCACTTCAGAAGTCACAAAGCTTTTCTCAGTCTTTCAGGGTCAAATCAGCCAACAAAAATCAAACTAGATGCTGTGGTTTTAGCCCCATGTCTTTTGTATATGGCAACCTCACAACTTGTCTCCTAGTATCCGGGTGTTAATGCGTCAGAGAAAATATTTGCCAAGTTACGTTTTGTCCTAGATATTTCCAGAATATTTTACATAGGGAATACAGTGCCACACTGTCTCTGTTAACTTAACGTGCATAGTGATAACTGCAACACCAAAGAAATGCCCAAATAAAAGATTATTTGTAATCTTTTTAATGGAAGAAAGCACTTAATTATATCCTTTAGCTTCAACAGGACTTAAGTATATGCTTAATTTTAAGCACACCTTTGAGTACTTTCCTAAATCAGGATCTGTTTCCAGCATTCTGCTCTTTTATAACTTGGATTTCATTTACAATAAATTTAAGTCTTTTCTCTTTTGACATATTATGCTGATCTATGACTTTGCTTTCATTTTGTCCTGTTAACTGGAAACCCACTTCATCATGAAATATGTTCCTCATACTTGCTCCTACATAGCGAGAGAAAAACATAGATAAAAATCATAAATTGCAAGCCGTTGCTCAAAATCTTCCTGAAGATCTCAGAAAAGGAGAAGGAAAACAAATACTAAGCAACAGCTACTTGTTAAACTATATGGTGGCTACACGGAAGAGGAAATGGGACTGCGCATTAGTACATTTGATGGCACCAAATCCTGCCTCTAATATTCTTACATCCAGAATGTAGGAGGTTGTGGAAAAAAATCATTTGACCTCAGATTAGGCAGAGATAGTATAAAGTGCTGATGTCTGTCACATCTAACCGTATTATGTTGTTTAAAGTGTGGGGCTTCAAATGAAATGCTGCAAGCGGTAGTGACCTTTTCCAAGTACTCCTACTCAGTGTAACCAATAGACTTGTCAGAGTAAATAGTCCATCTTTTCACCTGTGTTGACCTCAAAATTTCCCACAGAATTCCAGGTGAATCTTGTTTCCTTTGAAGATTTTAGAAAATAGAGTTAAGCCAGATTCAGTCCAGCTGTAAGGCAGCATCTGCTAATGTGGGCTAACATCCCTAATAACACAGTAAAACCAGATCTCTCTGTGTTTGCGTAACCTCTGAATCTTTTGCAGTTCACCCATGACTAATTCTTATGCATCCAAAACACTGTTGGTTTCAGAGAAACTAAAATTTGCTGCCCATTGCGCAATAGAAAAGAGCTATTTGAGCTAAAGAACAATATTGGCACAGGAACAAATGGCTTTGAACTGACCATGAGTAAATTTAAGCAATTAAATTATTTCTAACCAGCAGAGGAATGAGATTCTGGAAGAACCTTCTAATAGGAAAAGAAGGAAAGAAAGCCCTGGCCAGCTTTAAGATGGAGCTTGTTGGGTTTATGAAGATAATTGTATGACACAGTCCTCCGTAGAGCTCTCAGTAACTGGAAGCTGGATTCATGGGCCTGGTTGCCTCTTTCAGCCCAAGGTCCGTATACAGTGAAAGTCCATCTTACTCGGTTCTGTAGGCAAAGTGCAAAATGCTTGTCTATGATCCCAAGGGGGTTCTCATAAGAAAGTTGTGGGAAAGGTTCACAGACATCCTTGCATCTCAGCTCTGCTTTCTTGCTCTCTTTTCTTGCTTAGGAGGTAAACCGTAGTAGCTCACCCCTCAGAGCCCTCGGAGACATTTTGCCCGTAGCCACAGACGTATGCATGCCAGCACATGGACAGCAATGGCCTGGGGCACAGTCCTTATTCCCAAGAAGCCTGTCTGTAGTCCTAAGCATGGGGGGAGAAGCCAACTGCTTTGGCTTGCAAAATGACCATGATAACGTGATTTCTGATACTAGATCAAAGGCGGCAAAAGCCTCAGTGATGCCTTCCCATGGCAATCACTGAGTTGTAGTGCAGAATCATGCCTGTGGGAAGGGATGTGTGAGGTCCCCAGCCCAACCTCCTGCCCAACGCAGAGCTGGTTACAGCAGGTTGCTCAGGGCCCATCCAGACAAGTTTGCACTGCTGTAAGAGACATGATTTGCTAATGTGGGGCTCAAACTTTAAGTCAGGCTAGTGTAGCCCCCTCCCTTTTTCTTTGTGGCAGCCTTTTTGTTGGGTGAGTGGAGAGTAGTGGCACTTTCTGAAAGAGTGCGAATGCACTGAAGTTTGTGCTTTGTGCTTATACAGCAACTGTGTGTCTGGAGTCTGCTGGGCACCTACTGCAAGCAGCGGCAACAGTTGCCAGCAATCGGTTCATGCCTTTATTTTCTCCAGAGATAGATTTTTCAGTGGATTTAACTTGGGGTAGATCCATGAGACAACATCACTACAGAGGGTTGTTAGCTGATAGGAGTACTATGACTTGTCCCAGATTATCGGGTGCCCCAATTTCCCGGTTCCAGCAGTCAATCTGCACTAGGAAGGACACTGTTGACTTATTCACCTTGCAGGTGCAGCAATTCCTACTCCTCATTACAGCACCTGTTTTAGGTTGTGTATGCACATGGCATGTGCATGCATACACTCCGTGCGTGACCACGACTGTGGGACTGCCAGGCCTCAGGCATTGCAAAGCTTAATGCACACTACCTGTAGAAGAATTCACCATTCCCTTTCTCCTAGCCTGCCTCTGCCAAGCTACACGTTAACACCATGGAGGAAGCTGGAGAGAGATCATAAATGATGAGGCAGCAAAAATACAAGTATTGAAAAATTGCACGGAGCTACTGATAAAGAAACAAATTCAGTTTTTCCCAAGTCAAAGACATTTTTATTAGGAGTTTAATGCTTCAGTACAGTGCAGATATACAGCATGTATATTCTTTCCCAGAATTTCACCCTTAGTTCAGATTAGAATTTGCCAATAAAGCTCCAGTAATGTTTTTCTTTTAGTAGTGACACTTAACAAAATAATTAGGCAATTAATTGCCTAACTCCACAAGGAGCAGCAATTATTTCTTTTACTTAAAACATGTAAAAAGCTGTGTCATTTATTGATAGAGAGTCGCATAATATTCCATGGCAGAACAGCCCTCTGGAGACATTACTCTATATGCTGTGAATGCATTTTGAGAATAATAAACAAAACTCAGCTAAATCTTAAATGGGCTCATTCCTGTATTTAAAAAATACTGCCATTCATTACAATTATTTATTGTTTATCAGTGCGCAGGCGACCACAGCCAGGCAAGAATGACCTGGCCTGGACCCCCAGGAATTTTACAGTCGCAAACTCAGTTCTCATACATTCGCGCGCACTCTCATTCAGTGAAGGATGTGAGCGCATGCCCAGCTTTCGGGAGGGTGACACTCAGAGGAGCTAAAGCTTTTAAGTTGTATGTCAGTAGTACATTCTGCCTCTTTTGCTGCCTAATTTAGTCTATATGGTCTTCATCCCAGTCATACCTGACCATCAAACCTTTTGGGTTAAGATAGAGCTCTTATCCCTATATTCAAGATACTATATTGATGCACAAACTTATCCAAGGACAAACAAAACCAATCTACAGTGAAGAAAAGATTTGGGCTTACCACCTCAAAAAGAGGAGAAACGCTACCACTGCTAGTTTGCCTGTGTTCCCAAAATACCTAATCCACATGTAAAATCTTATTTTCTACCATTTGCTCAAAAGACTGTAGAGATGAACAGCACTTTACAGAGAGAGTCAATGCAATGTCCTAGCCGATACCCGAGCTAAGACACCGCTTCAGCAAAGGGACAGTCAAGTCCCCCTGAAATCAGCAGGAGTCAGGGAGGTGAAGGGGTGAAAACAGGTTGCAGGATCAAGCTCTGAATGGAGATTAGCGGGCCGGCCCATGTGGAAGGTCACGCAGCCCAACCAGTGAGGCAGAAGGGCAAGAGGAACCGCAGCGGGATGCAGCACCGTGCCACACGAGCAACTTGCCTCTTCCGCTTGCAGCCATAGCTCCTGCAGCACCAACTCTTAGCTGGTGGCAGCTCTGAAAATAGTCATTCATATGACGGTCCTAACCATGTAGGCACTAGTGCTGTGCAGAAGAGACATTTGAGTGCAAGTATTGCTCTCGGACTGTGCAACTGGCAGGCATGGAATCAATTTAATTATTAATGGATTTTTGCTTCACAAGAAAAACACCAAAAAGCCCAGCGTTGTCATAAGACGCCGCTGTGATGTTCTTTGCACGGTGCTTTTTGAGATTTTGTTTTGAAATGAAACGCTGTGTTTTTCTTTTTGTGTGTTTTAACATGTATTATATAATACGATACTAGACTTGAAAAATGTGAGTTGTAGCACTACTCAGCACGCAAATTTGAATGTTGGCTTGCCAGAAGTGAAGCGTTTTGATCAGATTGTCCTTCAAAAAAATTATTCTAGAACTTTACTTTGCTGAGAATTTGCAAATGTTTCCTCCTACATGAAGCAAAACCGAATACGGCAATCCCAGGGCCTTCATAAACCGAGCATCTGTCTCCACACAGCTCTCCACGATGCACAGCTATTCTTTTTCTACTCCCTCCCGATAAAGAGGAATTTTATTTTAAATGGTGGGGTTTTTAAATGCCTGAGAAAACCAGGCAGTCACAGAGCCGTGGCTTTAAACAAACTTTATTTGGGCGCTTGACTGACTGGCAATTGTGGGCAATCATTTTAGCTGTCACAAGGCCCGGAGAAATGTGCGTGAGCTCTTCCATGAAATGTTTATATTTCATAAACAAAATGATGTGCTTAACAGTCAGAGTGATGGGAGGGTTCCGGCTAATGCCTTTTCCAATGTGTGAGGCAGATTATTAATGCGCTCCAGTAGCTGTTAATTTCAGTTTGCCGGAATGATTTATGGGGAGGGAAAGGAGAGAGACATAATCTAATTGAGATCAGAATCACTGCTCTAGTAGAGGAGCCCCAGCACGGACCCCAGCCGCGCCAGAATGATTAATATCTAATAAGCAAATAATCCGTTAAATTATTATCAACATTACTTTTGACAACTCTTTTGTTGCCGGCGGGGAGAGCAAAACAAGCAAACAATATTAACACAAGCCCACGTGAATTGTTCTGATTTTTCCCTTCTGTTATTCAGAGATAAATGCTGGCGATAGAGGAGAAAGAAAATATCCCAGTAGGCGAAACTGCGTGCCCTGATCAATTGTAAGTAAGTGGGGGAAGCATTTATGCTGTAATATGAACAACAATTGAACGATCAGAAGAAAATCAATCTTCAGGAGGAAGAGAGAGGCAGGGAGAAGAGCTGCCCACCCCACAGCGCGGCTCTGCGCCAGCAGCGCCCGCTGTCGGGGCCCTCATTAGCACCTCAGTCCTGTGGCGTCAGTGTCACCCGGGTGGAGGGGCCGGGGCCCTCAGCTCCCCTCGCCGGCACGCTCCTGGAAGGGGTCGAGGGCCGGGCTAATCTCATTCCTCTTCAGGGCGCCACCGTCATTTTTGCATTTGTCTGTCTGTCTGCATTCAGTTTTCTCTGCCTGGCAGATGACTTTGAGTTTGGCTTTTCCCAGGCCGGACTCTCACGGCTGGGCGTGGGGTGCTGGTTGGGCGGACGGGCCTGTACGTACACCTGCAAGCAGTTCGGACGCATTTAAAAAATAATTCCTGGAAGACCAATAAATCTGACGTAGCTCAAGAGAAAGCTTTGGCCAAAATCCCTCTCACTTTACACCGGTTTCTCTGCCAGCAAGACAATTTGCAGGACTAAATATTGTAGGTAAAGCTAGACGTCTATCCAGCTTTCAATTCCCTTGCAGCATAGAGTATTAATAATATATTTTGGATTAGTCAGATAGGAGCAAAGGTACTTTATTTTTCAGCAAACGAGAAAAGATTGACCAAAATTCTTGTGGGTTTGAACAAAATGTTTTGCTTGACCAAGAATGAAATATTTCATTCATTTTCAGACTTTTTATAATCAAATGAAATATGTTTTAAAGAAATATTTATTTTCAATAAAAAATGTAAGCATGCTCAGGAGTATTAACTAAATGTTAACCAAAATTTTTCTGTGGGTTTGACATAAATAACAAATATTTAAGTACACAGAATAATTTCACCTGGAAGGGATCTTAGTCCAACTCTCTGTTCAAAGCAATGCTGACTTCAAAGTTAGGCCAAGTTGCCCAGGGCTTCATCCAGTCCAGTTTTGAATCTCTCCATGGACAGAGATGCCACAACCTCTCCAGGCCCCTGTTCCAGCATTCAACTACATACTCTGTGAAGAGTTTTCTCCTTATAGCTAACGGAAATTTTCCTTGCTGCTGCTTGTGTCTGTTGCCTCTCGTCCTTTCTCAGAGGTTCCCCTGAATCTGTTTGGATTTAGTGAAAGGGGTTTCTCTTAGATAGATGTGTCTGACTGCTGTTCAGGGTTTGTCTTGTCTCTGGGAGCCCTAAATGGGTTGCCTCTGCATCTCCTGCTACCCAGAGTTCGGGTCCCCCTCCTAAACCAGATTCGCTGATGTAAGTCGGCAAACTTCACATCACTTCACTCACCATCACATATTCACAGAACTCTTCCGGTTCCTCTAACCCAGGATTTCCATAGATTTCGGTAAGTTTTGGCTCTGTCTTTGCGTTTTCTGCTTTGTTTCATCTTGCTTTTCTGTGGCCTGGCAAAGAAAGAGACCTGGGGAGCGCTGGAGTACAGTTACCAACTCCATGTACAGGCTGCTCATACTGCTCTCAGATGCACGAGGCAAGCTTTGGTGGGAAAGGAGGTTAATGCAGTAATCGGAGAGTGGAAATTTGTGTTTTCCCTTCCAGCATATCATGGGGCTATTTCGAAAAAGCAAGTATCTAGCTCTGTTGAGTAGTTTCTGTGGAATCCTTTTAAACCATTGTGCGAGTCTGTTGGCCTCATCCAGATAAAATCGTGTAGGGCTTGTCATGAGAGTTAGCAAGCCCAATATAGAAGCAAATACTGCTTGTGTTTAACACATTTGGGAAAGCTGCTTAAGAACAGTTTGTCTGCTGAGAGCATGATCCTTGTAATGCTGCCAAGATCAGGCAGTGCTAGGTGATATCACACAACTGCCAAAGGGATTGTCATAGAAATTAAAACTGGTATAATGAATCCATTGGTATTGAATAACCAACAGTGAAGTAGGGCCCAACCTTTCCTCAGTGTAAATAAGTAGGTAACTAGAGCTTTTCTGCCTTATGCCCAAATGTTGTGTACCTGGTAAATATTCAGTGGTGAACCTTCTGTTCCTGTGAATTGTCATTGCTTCCCAGAGAAAAATGACAGTTTATACCATCTCAGGACTTGTCCAGTGGAGCCGTGTATCCTACCCTAGGAGGGCCAGAGTGGGCTTTTACGAGGAAGCAGTCTTACACCACATGGTCTTTTAAATCATGCAAAAGCCCCCCAAAGTGCAAGAGTAAGATCAGTCAAGAACCTAAAACCATCAGCCAGAGAGAAAGTAACATGATTCCAGCTACAAAAGAAACCTAATCCCCAAATAAAGGATAACAAGATAAGAAGCAAAACTTTGGCTTTTGGTTCATGCTTTTCTAAACAAAAGCCTGCTTTACATTAACTGGATGAATACATCCAAAGAATGAGCCACAGGCTTTGAACTGGAGTGCAGGAACTCTTATTTTGAGTTGATGTTATTAATCTCGCTTGCAAGGAACTTCTTTTCCTTTGCCAATCCCCCTGTTTTTGTTTTTAAATAGTTATAAGTATATATATAAAAAACACATGCAAAGTCTTTCTGCCTGTTTGGAGAGAAAAATACAATATTTCTTTTTTGTTGTTGTTGTTTGAAGGCTTGCCTTTTTGAGGTGAATCCACAAACAGGACTTGGTTCAGCACCCATCAGGCACAGCGAAAAATCTCCTGTTGACAACGCCACCTCTGCTGTCTCTTCTCTATTCCCTATGTCAAGCACCTTTGGGGAGAGGGATAAAAAGATTGAAAAGGATCTTCCTAGACCTGTGTTCTAGCATCCACCTTCCTCTGTGTTGTCATTTTTGCAGCTTTGCTGTAATTAAACCAAATGTAGGCATCTTACCAGAAACCTTTCATGGATGAAAGATGATTTCTTCTCTTGGTCTTCTTCCTATCTGATAAGCAGAAGTAGGCCTGTGTTTTTAGGCTCTAGATCGAAGGAGAAGGGTGAGGAGCGGCTGTGTCCTTCCCCTTCTCCCACAAGACCCCATGGGCCACCGAGCGAGCCTGGAGCAGCGCTATTTGCTGGAGGCTGGCTCCATAAGTGGGGGGGGGGGTACTGAGCAAGCAGCACCTTTTGACATCAAATTTGTCAAAGCCTACCAAAGTCAATGGAAAGACTGGTTGTATAGGATTAGGCTCTCGCCATTGCCTCAAAATTTGAACTGTAGCCCGTTGAAACCTAAGTTTACATTTGCTTGTAGGAAAGTGTCTCCTGAGAGTCAAGCCTTTCCCTCTGTTCTTCAGCCTGGAATTGCCTAGGGAGATCTCTTTTCATTTTCTGCTGAATTTAGGTTCCTTGCATCCCGCTACCCTTAGATGTGGAGACCAATTGCTCCCTGAAGGTCAAAGAGAAAAATAATTGAGGTTTAAACTCTTTAATGAGCAACACTTAAACATGCAAAAATAATGATATAAATGGCAATAACATACATATTTTCCTGTGACTAGTGGGGGCATTCAGCTGTAGTCAGGCACTGGAAAAGTTATTTAAATTCGTACCCCATCCTTTATGGGTTAACTCAGCCCATGACCCAGTGTGCCATTCATCCTAATATTAACTCTGAGAAACTTTTCGTTTAATCATGTGGAATTTCTGTTTATTATTCTGACTGTTGCATTTGGCTCGGTTTGCTGCAATGCACTGTCATAGGATCCTAGTGGTTTGTGACAGAAAGCCCCCATTTAAACATGCAGTCACCCACCCTTGCCAGCACCAAATGGGTTTTGCAGGGTTTGTTCCATTTCAGTGTTTCACCTCCTGTCTGAGATGAACTGCAGGCTAAAGACAGCGGGGGCATTCTTCAGTCTATGGGAGAAATATAAAATGTATTTGCGAGAGGGATTCAGTCGTTCTCACGGAGCTCTTTCTGTGCTGTAGGACACTGATGTAAACCCAGTTCAAGTTGCTACAGAAACTTAGCGCTGTCTGATGACTTCGGTCCCCCATGTGAAACGAGATTGGTGGTTTGGGTTCAGTGCCGTGCAAAGAGAGGTCTGTGTTTATAAAACAAAAACAGAACAATAGGCAAATTAAAAAAAAAGGCACCGTTGTTACTAGTGTCGCATTTTCTAGCAGAGGAATCCAGACTAAACTTCCGTGTTCTCTGAAATACTTAGTTATATTTGGCCCTAAGGGATCAGATAAAAATGAATGTTAACACCACCTGCAGTAATGCCTGTATATATGATATTAAGCTGGAATATTTCCTTAATGAGATCATAATTCTCATATGCGAACCAGTGATATGAATCAATACTCACTTCACATCACTGTGCATCTAGGCAGAACCAGAATCATCTGAACTGATGGAAAATGCTGCTGTCGGGTTAGCGCTGAAAATGTCTGACGGTAAGTGCAGCCTGAGGGGAGGAGACTTCTCCCCTAACCTTGTTACTGTATGCTGCCCTTGAATGCAGCCAGCCCACGGCCACGCTTCCCTGTGGCCACTGAGTTCAGACCTGGCCAGGATACGTAACAAAGGGCAGACATTAATTCAAAGCCGCTGCAGATTTTCCAGCACTTTTGAGTCTACCACATAAGGCTATAAATCTTCGGCTCTAAGGTGTTCTTCAGTATTCTTTGGCAGAATTTCGTCTTCGTTCTAACCAAAGGCCAGAAATAGTAGCATAGGAGGACTTTTTTAAATAACTAAATATTTCAGAGAACTCTGATGTTTGGTCTTGATTCACTGCTGTCAATGATGGTTCCTTTAAGAGGAGGCAGGAAAGAGAAGAGCATTTCATCTTTTACATTACAGATCCTGGAATGAGAAGTTCCATAGGCACAAACTTGTGTTTTAGGTGACTTGGGATCATCAGATTTTCTTGGTGGGGTTTCTGCAGCCCCTGAACCTATGCAGGGCTTTGTTTTCTAGGCATGGTTGCCAGAAGTAGGGTACTGGCCTTCAGTTCTGTGAAAGGTGCATTTTTCTCTTATCTTCCTTTAAATATTTCCTGCGGCATATGGGACAGCAGAAAAAAAGAATGTGTGAAGCAAAGACAGCCTCTAGGTTATCAGACTTGTGAATGGAGGCCAGCTTACTTACAGTGGGTAGCATTTAAATTTCTAACACTTAGAGAAACTAGGAAAAGCATGTTCCAAATGTACAGGAAATATTAATGCAATACCCTCTAGGATTAATTCCTGGTAAGAGAATACATGGAAATAATGTTTAATCTTCAAATGCATCAGAAAAAAATGTTTAAAAAATGTTTAAAATTTGACGTGATATATTGAGGAAGGCTCTGAGAAGTTGCAAAACAAAGCCGTGTTACATGGATTTATTTCAGCACATACAAACAATATGTAAACAAAAGTGATACAAAGTATGCATGGTTTTAGTTTGGTAGTCCAGAAATAAATGATTCAACACAGCTTGTTTTAATAATTGAGAAATGAGTATTTGTTTATGTTGTGCGGGCAGCAGAACTTTCTAAATCAAATTCCTCATCAAAAAGGAGGAAAGTTCAGGCATCATCTATCCAGGGTTTGTGTGTGCACAGCGGTGAATTGGCAAGATCTGGCACTTACAGGGCAAGGATGTCCTTCACTTGCTTGGGACACGAGGCTGAAGTTTTGAGACCTGGGTGCCTGCTCCTCAGTACCAAAAATCCATGTGTATATATTTCAATCAGTGCCTGGTATTCAAAGATTTTCAGTGTTTTGAGGTTTCCACTGAATTTACTGAATACCCATTATTTCCTGGAAGACCTCAGACTTATATCCAGCTGTAAACAGGGTTTAAAGAGCATACCTTTGCACGGACACCTTTGAAAATGTTGTGTGTAATCTCATTTCATCTAAATACATCTGTCTAAAACAGTATAATAGTAGTCACCTATCACAGTCAATATTTTGACGGCTAATAGTTGACATTTGCAAAGCATTTTGAAATTTGAGTATCTGCTGAAACATGTATCCATTATACTGAATCCATCCTGTGTCCATTTAAATCATTAAAAGACTTTTTTTTTGTAATGAGCTTGTAACATTGCAACATGACATTATTCTGCATTCAGCTAGGCATTTCTACTGCATTTGCTAGTAATTTTCTGATATTTCTCCCTCTGTGTTTATGCATATATGTATGTAGATATGCATATGCATATGTAGATGTCCATATATGCAAACATGCATATACATGTGCCCACTTATATAGCTTCCTTTATACAAAAGATACATTTCATTATTCTTTTCCACATATGGGAAAATGTAGGAGCATTGCCATTCTTCCGGTATGCTCCTGAACACCCTCCTTTGGAGAGCAGGAGCAGCTAAGCACATGCTGAACTCCAGCAGGATTTTAGGCATAGGTCTCTGTGTTTTTCCAAAGGGAAACTGTTGGATTGGTGCCACAAGAATTCCAATTTATTTCAGGAGCAAAAGTAGAGACAGATTCACAGATTTAACAATACCGTTTCTGATTTGGTCTGGGAAAAATATCTGTCCCTACGCTAAGAATTCCATGTTCCTTTAAAGTCCTCCATGCAGTAGCACGTGAAACTCAGGCTGCATACATCAGCAAATAACATCATTTTCAATCAATTGGAATCTCTAACGACCTTAATGGAAGTTGGATTTGACCTTTAAAATGCAGAAATACAGTTTCTACAAGTATAATTCTTCTTATTCTTAAACTGTTCCCATTGTAAATTATGGGGCTAACAGCTGGCTTCCAATGAAGTCAACTATTAATTGTATGTTCACTACCCTGCCTTGTGTAAATCAATATGAGAAATGAGCAGTCTCCTACTATACAACACAGATACAGACACTCTACACTGGGAAGTAATTTAAGGGTGGATGTCAGATTGCTTGGAAAGGCTTCTTTACTTTAGAGAAAACAAGACAATGAAGAAAACCGTACTCTAGAGAAAGCTCCTTGTAGCCTGTGCAGAAAAAAATCTTGTGGCTCTGGCAGTGAAACGAAACTGGTGCCATCATTCTTGCACAAATATCATTATCAAGATAAATTATTTTCTAAATCAGCTGACTTTGTTGCTGTAGTTGACCCTATAGATGATGTGCTGTATAACCAGGTTATACCCTTAAATCAAGGGTGTAAATTTTCAAGAATTTTACATCCCAGGTTTTTTTTCTTCCCCTCATTTGGACTAGACTCATTATTCTCATTATGCTAGGGAAGTTAGTGAGTTTGCTTCGGGTTTCATCCTGTCTGTCTGAAATCAATGTGCAACCTGCTCTGTTCATGCTCGAGCACGCTTTATAAAATTGATAAAATTGGGTCGGTTGTCTGGGAGGCCTTAGAAGCCTGAGTCCTCGCAGAGGCCCTGCTGCCGGCTGTTGCCCCACAGAGCGGACTGGCCATTCCACCAGGGTCAGTGGAGAGCCCAGTACAGCACATTGGGCTGCTAGTACTTGGTGGTTATTTCTCACCTCCCCTCGCAATGAAAGAATTATCGATTACTTGAATGGCAAAAAAAAACCAAAAAAACTATATTTCAGGCTTTTTCCCCAAATGAGCAAAAACCAGATGTTCAAATTTGGTTAGATTCGGGTTCCTCACTGCTCCTGGCTGCAGCCATGTCCTTGCTGCCCTGGCCACAGGGATGCACTGCTAGCTCACGGGCCAACCTCCTTTTTTTCCCTAAATTTAATTCATTTCCCTCAGGTAAAACTTCACAGAATTGATGCTATGGAGTCAGCAGTGATTTCTGTTAGTCAAGACTTGCCCAATTGACTTTGTCAGACCGAGGAGAAGCAAAATATGAGAAAACTATCAAGTTTTAAGTGAACCATTGTGATGTAGCAGAGCATAACTGCACAAACCATGTTTTCAGCAGTAGATTGGATTATCTGTATATTGTGCTATAAATGGGTTAGGAATACAAGCAGGAGATGCCCAGATCTTTCTTTCTTTCTTTTTTTTCCTTCTTTCTCTCCCTTTTTTTTTTTTGGTAGAATTCATATGTCGGGAACTCTTTGACAAACATTATTTCCATACTTAAATTGAGCAATGAATTGAAAGTGGCAAAGGGAAAGGGGAAGAGGATATGTTCCATAGCCGTGTCTTTTAAATTGCTTTATCTATTGATAGTTTTGTCCCATGCTAAATGCAATTTCAACAATGCAGAAAGCACAGCCTGAAAAACTGCGCTCTAATTAAATCAGTAACGTTTCATTATGTCATGTGAACAATGCGAGTCTAAAATGATCTTTCCACAGAAAAATTAAATCAAGCTTCAAGTGCAAGTCTGCCATTTGCAGTGTCTTTCACATCCCACGCTCATAACAGGTTTGCTTTATCCAGAACAGAGCCGGAGCTGTGAGAACCCCCCTGGACATAGAATTCCCCCAGCCCATTCTCATCCACCCTTGGGATTTGGCTCGCGAGCTTTTCAGGCTTTCCCGGTGCAGTACCAGAATAGCGTTTGATGGATAAAAGGCTGACTTCCCTGTAAGAGATTTAATTACAGCCTCTGCTAAGTTAACAAATAGCTCTCTTTTGGTGTTTAGTTTGAGTGAAACGTATTTCGAAGGTGCTCGGTCATTGTGGAATTCTGTCAAGGACTTGTCTGCACAGGGAGCTGATAGTGTATTAGAATATGCTTTAATTAATGTACTGCTAAAGTGACTTGGCGCAAGCCAGGGACCAGTGTGTATTCTGTGAACATATGTGTTTCTGGGCCTAATTTGCGGTGTCTGGCTCCCGAGTCTGTTCCTGGAGTCGAACCACAGAGACTCATACCCAGAGCTTTGCTGCTGCCAGCAAGGACACCCGGCCCCTTGACACTGAACCCTGCAGCCCCCCTAAGCAACAGGCACCATCTCAGCAGGTCACTGAGGACTTTGCACAGGAGCATTTTCGCTGCAGCTGGTGCTAGGGTCTCCGACCAGGCAAGGCCCAGGTCCGCAGCACGGGAGCAGCAGGGGTATGTGACCCACGGGGCCGCACGGGGTTTCCAAGCTCTCCTTCCAGCCAGGAACTCCTGTGTATTTAACGTTAAGCTGGGTGCAGGTTGCCATCACCCTCATTGTGCCACCGCTCCATATGTTTTTAATGGTTTTATACAAGGTCTAGGGTGAAATGGAAAGGCTTTTGCCATTGCTTCAGGTAACTTTCTCTCACTTCAAGTCACGTCCACCCCAGGGCATCCAGAGAGCAGCAGTGCAAATGGGGGGGGCTAGAGCAAACGCCTACACCTGCTCAGGCTAAATGAGACTTGTGCCTAGTCGTTCCTCCGGGAAGTCGAGTGATGGCCATGTAAGGGCTGCCACCCTGGAGATATTAGCTTGCATAGCGGGGTGTGGGAGAAAGTTTGCTGTGAGAGGATTCTGCCATACACGCCGCAGTCTTAAGTATGTGGCTGCCCCGCTTCTCGTTCTTCTGTTATCAGAGCCCACCTGCCCAAATGCCAGGCAAAGGAAGAAGTTACGGTGCCAAGCGGAGAGGTACGTTAACGAACTTCATCGGTCAGGACCCAAAGTCACCCGAGCGCGCTGGCTTTGCTAATCCGCAATTTGCCATTCCGAAGAAAAAGACACCACCGACAGTGCCGAAGAAGGGGGAGTTCACAATTCACAAACCAATTTGTGTTGTTTCTGCAACACTGCAAAAGTGCGACTCATGAATATGCTAATGAAATTGCAATGAGAGTTTTGGCACCATTTCATCACCTCAACTAGATTAGGGAGTAATAACACTATGGGTTTACACATCTTCAGGAACTGCTGTGGTGGGGGGAGAGAAAATATAGATCTGCAATATTTATAATTCAACAGAAATTGCGCTGGCTCTACCATAAAATAACAATAATGACTGGATTCCTAAGAAATTGTTCATGGGTTGGCCAAAGGGCTCACTGTGAAGCCCCCATTCCCTACCAATAAATCAGTATGAAGGACTGAATTCCTCCTTGGACTGCGTGCTGACTCTGCAGAGGAGAAGTTTAGGTCTATGTGCACAAAAGTAAGTAGTGCTGTACTCATCCATCTGTTCCTACCTTGGATCAGTGAATGGGAAGTACACATATAGGGTGCAGAGAGGACGGACCCCAGTTCCAATTCTGCTTTTCCCTCAGGCAAAGGAGCCACCAAAACGTCAACCGGGGGAGTATCCCAGGCAGCTGGGGAAGGAAAGGAGCCGCAAGGGGAGAACAGGATCCAGTGGACTATCTCAAACATTGCCTCCCCAGGTAATTTTTAGGTTAGCACTTCCATTGTCCCCTTTTTGCTTAGGGGGGATACCAGATCACTGGGTTGGGAGAAGACACACTTGTTCTAGGAAACAAAATGTGCATTTTGGGAAAATAGTCTTCGCAGTAAATGGCCTGCATGCAACTGTACATATGCCCTAGTCTTTACTGAGCCTCTTTCAGATCCTGTGTGATGTATTCATACAAAAAAACATGGGCAAAGATTAGGCTCAAGTATCTGTATTTGGGTTCCACAGTTAAAACCAGAAATAAGCCTTACAGATATTATAATTTAGCTCTGACACGTTGCACCCACATACGATGTCTCTTTAGCACCTGAAGCAGTGATCCTAATGCCTTTTAAGTCAACAGGAGAACCCTCAGTTGACGTCAGCAGGAGTGAGAATGAGCCTTTAAAGAAAGCATAGGTACAGAAACGATTCTGCAGATCAAATCCTGCTTGTTTGCTCACATGAATAGTCCCACTGTCCCCTAATCTTTCCTGTTGCAATTTCAGGTGAAGCAGGAAATGCAAAAGTCACATTTCCCACAGCAACATTCTGGAATTTTATGCTAGCCCCCACTCAGCCTCTCTTCTTGCTCTTTTATTGGCAGTCATAAACTCTCAGTGGAGTTTATCCTATAATTAGTTTAACTCTTTTATTTCCATGGCATGCATGAGCCAGGGATATAAGGCTTGCAACGTGGACCATGTTTTTAAATCTTAGCATCTGTATCTGTTTCGGTGATTTGAAAAGGTGCAGAATGGAATGGCATTGATTTATATCAAATGAGATTTTTGTCCCAGAAACTTCTACAATGTCGTTTTCAAAAGCAATTGCTGCTTTAAAAGAATCTTCAAAAATGGGGAGACCCAAAATCCGTAGCCACTCATGAAAATTTAGATCTAGTCCTTCAGGTTATCAATCTATTGATTTGTTCCAAGTTATACATGTACACATACATGTTTAGCACTGTAAAAACAAATGGCATTATATCAAACACATGTGGGAGGAGGGGGAAGAAATTATTCAAAAGTGATATGAATGAAGATATAAAAGGGGGCAAAGATGATCTAATTCACTCTGAGAATTATTTACCTGTTTGATACCTGTGAGGTATCTGGGACATCTAATAGTATCACCCTTGCTGGTTTATTTACTAACCATCATAGTTATTCTTTTCATTACCTCCACAGTGTAATGGTTATTTTATGAAGGCTCATTAAATTTAATGAGACACCACCAGATTTTATTGCTTTCTAATAAAATGGGTAGGGGGAGCTGTTTTCTTTCTGATTCATGCAGCTCTAGAGTACCTTAAATAGTCAGGTATTCGGCTGGGTTACGAGCAGGGCCCCTGACATTCTTTCTGGTGGCCTCTGTAGAGAACGTGAGCAATTAGCAGCTATTCAGATAAAGATGTGTACAGGGATATGCTTATATATATAAAAGTTTGTCTATCTATCTACCTATCTACCTTAGTCTCGGGAACTGCTTCTTCCAGTGGAAGGCACACATCTGCCGGAATTAGAAAGGTATGGTAGGAGTGCTTGGTCAGGGGCTTGCCAACCCCAGGAAGAAGGCACCTGCCAGAATTGTCAGGGGGAAACGCGGAAAACCAGAAGAGAAAACAAGGGCAGAGCTAGGCAGCAGCCTGCGCGACAGCCGAGGGGTGGGGAAAGATGCTGTGGGTGCTTGCGAGAGGAGAGGCACAAGGAAACGGTGGCAGCAGCATGCTGTGGTGGCAGGAGGCCAGCCACCTGTACCTGGAACACTACTGTTTTATTAAAACAGTGTCGGGTGAAACCCAAAAGTTCCACAAGAGCAATCTTCCCTCCTGTCGATGTTTGACGCTGCAGGCCAGAAACCGAGGGTGTCTGAGATCAATGTATTGAGACAAAAGAAGGAGATCAATAACTTTGAACTTTAGTGATCGTGTCTGCAACGTGAGTAGCAGAGCAACCCAATTTGGCAAGCGAAGGCCAGTTCACTTAAAAACGTGTAGTGATGCAGCCTCACTGGTTCCCGTGTGAACAGTCCAAGCAAATGAAACTCATCCATATAAAACTGGCTGAATTATTCATTATAAATAAATTATCCAATAAATGTAGCCCTTTTGCTGATCATAAATAGTTCACAACCCAATCCCCATTTCAGCAGATGTGTTTGTTATCCAGAAGTATTCAAAGAATGAGCTGTTTTCAAACTGTTCCTTTTATCATTATCACAATACGTATTATTGTGGTGTTCATGCTTCCTGGTTAATAAGAAAACAACATTAGTGACTGGATGCTATGAACCTGGAATTAAAGTTTTGCTTTGATCTATCTGGTAAATTAGCTCTAAAATTCCCTGTAATTTTCAACTAAGTGCTCTGTTCTTTGTTTCTTCTTCTCTGATGAATTACCTCGTGCATCGATGCATAAATGTGTTTCAGCATCTTTCAGCCCTAGGTTTGTTCACCTTTCTGGTGAGTCCAGTCATGCTCCCATGGCAAATCTGAGTGGGAGAACAGTTAGATTTAAAGTGTGTAAAACACACTGGCAGCCTTTGGCAATTGTTCTGGAGGGTTGGTATTGTTGGAAATACAAGTCAGGCTGCTATCCCCGGGTGCGAATGAGCCATCCAATACCCGTAACCTAATAATCAATACAAATCCCTTTTTCTATCCTGACATTATGATGCATTTTTAAATGCGGATTTTGAACTGATTAGGAATTTTCCTTGCAAAACAGATTTTTGCTGGGAAAATATCTATCTGTCAAACTAAGTCTTTCCCCTGGAAATTCCAGTTTGGATGAAGCTCCCATCTAGAAGAGTTTCTCAGAAGGAAATTGGGATTACACATCCAATTCAGGAAGAGATACGGGATAAGAATCCTGTTTAGCGGAAAGGCCCAGTAGTTAGGGCATTCCCCTGAAAAGGAGGGACACTGGGTGTCTCGGTTCTTCAGCTGCGATGGTGTTATTTGCACACAGCTGAACAGCTCCATCCAGAGAGAGCTCCGCACCAGAGCAAGCGGCAGCCCAGCACCATGTGCTTTGCTTAGGAGGTCAAGGACAGGTAGGTGTCCCTGGTCTCCCTCAAAAGCAATAAAGATTTGAATCGTGGTTCGACTCGAACCATTTTCATGGTCTGTTCTATCTTGAAATCTTTTTTTTCTTTTTTTTTTAATAATCTCTTCAAAAGCCCTGGGGTTTGCCACTGTGTGGAGTACGAAGTAATGCAAAAGCTCACTAACACTTCCGGATGGGCAACTAGTTCCCCAGTTGGCAAGGCACTCGTAACTACAGTGCCGTGATTTCTTTCAGCCATTGCTTGTGGGCTCCATGAGTGCACATCCAAATAAAGTTCACATTTAGGTGCCTAAACATTCACAGGGCCTGACAAATTAGGTTATCCCACCTCAGGCATGTAAGTTTGAACGCCGTGGCCTGTGATCCTGACACTGAATGTAGCAACCACAGGCTCTCTGTGGTGGTCCAGAGAAAAGAAAAGAAATACAGGAAACAGAGATGCACACCCTTACAAATAAGAACAGTAAGAAAATGGACCAAGCACCGCATTTACGCCTTACCAGTTTAAAGCTAGAGGAAGTCCCGTAACTTGATTTGTGCAACTGACAGCAAGATTTCTTGCCTGATGTATATCCTATATCCTTATCATAAAGAGAGCAGTTAAGAGGTATATAAAAAAACCTGTCTGTCCTCATTAGAGTAAAGTCGAGTATAGTCTATTCTTGCTTTAATGCAGTGATCTAATTAACCTTTAGCCAGAATTAAAATGACCTTGAATTGGCCTTGTGACCTCCAATGCTTAATGCTGTTAACTTTAAACAAGCTTTTTGGGATGGTCAGAAGCAGCATCTGTTAAAATGGGCAAGAGGTCGAATCCATTTACTTAAATATACCTACTGAATACATTGCTGGTGAATGTACTGCTTGTGTTTTTAAAGGGGATATAAGATGTAGGTTAGTTTTAAAGGGCAACTGTATTTGAAAGTGTGTTTGAGAAGGGTGAAAAATCACTCTGAAGGTGTGTTTTCAGCATCTTATACTATCTTAACAATAAGCCTCTTCTGTTTTTCATTTTAAATTCTGTCGTGTGCAGAATGTTATAGTGTACAAAAGGACACAGTTCAATGCACTCTGTACCTAATTTTACATTTTTCAGAGAAGCCCATCAGGCCAAATTCTACTCACACTGACATAACGCAGTCACCAAAGGTCCCTATTGTAGGAACAGTGTTAAATTTTGTGCTCGTTGTATGTCCCATTAAAGCCAATGAAATATATGCATGTGTGTGCAAATAAGTAGATGCTTAGCTGAATTCTTGGATTAAAAGGTTGCTGGTGGAAATTACGTAAAGAAATATGCTATCAAGGCAAAGAATTTAAAATAAAATATATAAGAATATAAATGAATACAATATCTGCATACCTGCAGGTCTCTTCACTGTCTGATCTCTTTGAAGCAGTAATGAAGCACTTAACTTGCATTTCTTTGGGGCTATAGCCATGCGTAGCATTTGTAGATTTACAGCCTTCAGCACTGTTTCTGTAGTTGCCACTTTTTCCAGCCCATAAAAATTCAGAGGATTTCATTCGTCGTGATGAACACAGCAGAGGTTTGCTCATTGACAAACTGTGCATTTTAAAACAGTAGGGTTTCTCACAGGGTGCCATTCCTGAGAGACGTGCAAGCCCCCGCGGAAGGACAGGGCGAGGAAATGGGATGGCAGCACTGGCTCCCATGAGCCAGGGTGGCAGGCTGGTAACATTATCCCCACCCAGCTGGGGAAAGTATAGCCCCCTCCAGCTGTTGGCATGGAGGGTATTATTATTATTATTATTATTATTAACCATATTACTATTGTCTTCTTGGTTCCCAAACCATTTTCCAAGACAAGGGCCCTGCTCCTTTCTTCTTCTGCCCAAAGTCAGACCTTAAATGCCGGCTATTTGTAGTACATTAACATAGTACATTAACATTTGTAATGTAGCAATTATTTTACATAATCAATACCATCAAGTTCCTTTTCTTGGGGACCCTCGTGTTTATTTACATTTATTCCACACATGTCAGTTTCCATCAGGAGCAAAACCGATTTTCTTGTCCTACATCTGCTCTCGGGATAACCTTAATTCACCATAAATCTATTTGCATTCCCTCCATAGTTAGCCCGGTTTGATTACGCTGTTGTGAGGTGGGAGCACCCTGGCTCCTTAGCTGTAAAACAAGGCTTTAGCGCACCGGCGTGTGAAAGAACGGAACGGTTATGATATTAATTGTTATTATTATTATTTATTATTATTTATTTTGCAGCAGTTTCTGTTTATGGTGTGATGCATTTGAGCCCAAACACATTAGGTGCATTATTCATTGGGTACATTTGTCAGAACATGCATGTGTATAAAGAACTAATGATCCATATTAAATTAATGACGCTATAAAAAAGAAAAATACCCCATACATGCAGTTTATGACGGCAACTCCAGACTTTGATAAACCATAGAAAAGACCTAATCAGATGAAGCATTGGACTGTTCTGTCTCCAAAATTACATTTCTTGAAATGTGCTTGTACACAATGTTGGTTTTATTAAAACAAATTAATTCAGTCATTAAGGAATCATACGGCAAGTGTCTCATAAGTCAGGACCTCCAGTGTAACAAATTGATTAAATGACTGTGTAATAGTCTCTTTAAACAAATCTAGTGTAACAAGTTAATAGATCTGCTCAATTACCATGCTGGGGCGACGCGGATGCGGGCGACGCGCTCATTAAACGGGGGGTGGCGGCGGTGCGCGCCCGGGGCCGGGCGCGGGGCTGCGCGGGCGCGGGCTTGCGCGGCGCCTCCGGGAGGGCCCCAGGCCCCGGCTCCGGGCTCCGGGCTCCGGCTCCGGCTCCGGGCTCGGGGCGCCGCCGGGCTCGGGGCTCCGCCGGGCTCGGGCCGTCGCCGGGCTCCGCGCTCCCGCTCCGGTTCCGGCCCCGGGCTCGGGGCGGCTCCGCCGCTGGCGCCGCCCGGCTCCCCCCGGCACCCCACTGCCGCCGGCCCCCGAGGAAAATCTATTACCCCGCTGCCATTTTGTTAAGTGTTTGCTCCCTGTTGTGACCCTGCCACTTTATCTGTTGGTTTTTATTTTCTGAGTGCCTGTTGCCCATATGTTACTCTAATAGTTGCTATAATTCTTGGGCAATAGGGCTCGTATTTTACCGGGCTGAATTAAAAAGAATGCACTTTAATAAAAAAAAAAAAGAAAGAAAGAAAAAAAAAAAAAAACGAGCAATACACTAATGGCTTGACAGTGATGTATTTGCATAAAGATGAATTATACGGGCTTGCTTGACACGACTTTTAATAAATGATTGAGGACGTTATTATAGGAATGCACTTTGGTGCGCGTTAGCAGGTTATTGCGGCGCAGCCCCCGCGGGGAGCGGAGCAGCGCAGGGCGCCCGCGGGAGCCCCCGGCAGCGCTGCTGGCAGGAGCGACAGCGGAGCAGGGTGGGAATCAAGTCTTGCAGTTTCCTGACGCCTCACTGTATCGTTCCGGTATAAATAACCCGCTTCTCATAAATAACATTTGATTGACTGCGGAGGCTCTCCCCGGTGTGTGCCCGTGCGGGCTCCCCGGCTCTCTGCACCGGCAGCGCTCCCGCTCGCATCTCGCTGCCCGACAGATGTTTGTTTCCCTTGCGGAGGTTTGTAACCGATGTTCAAGACAGCTGGTAACTGTTGCCAGGAACATGTATCTAGAAAATACCTATCTGTGCTGGAGGTAAATGCTGAGCTGCAATTAGAAAGGAGCGGTTCGTCTTACTTTTTAATTTGTTTTGAACGACGCCGGCTAGTAACACTGGAATATTCTGCATCTAGATTTCTTTCTCCCCGCCGGCCCAAACACGGGAAAGTGGGTTGGCCGGGCGGGGGGGGGAATGGGCTAGAGGAACGAGTGAAAGCCCATAACGTGCATTTTACCCCCCCCCCTTCTCAGGGCTGCGGGGCAGCGTGGGTCCCTCGGGGGCGGGGAAAGCAAAGCCACCAGACGGCCGGCACAGGTATAACGAATGCCTTAACGAAACGACGTCCCCGCCGCCAGCGGTGGCAGACCTGGCACGGAACCGGCGTGCGCTTAACATGTAAAGAGTTACAGATTAATATCATAGAAAAGTGATAAATGATAATGGGATTTCGGTAGTTCATAAAAGGCAAACATGCGTAAGGGAGAGGGCGAGAGAGGTCAGCACTCACTGAAATGGTCCTGCTGTCCTAACTTAGTTGCCAGTCTGGGCATACCTCTAAATATCGGTGCCCTTTATATGTGCATTACCTTGCGCTATTACATATGCTAAAGGTTCTCGGTGAGCGCTGCAATTAGGCAAAATGAGTCTGGAGGCCTCGTCCTTGGGTTTATGACAGTTCTGATTTAGGACTCGACGGCGGCGCAAAGGCATGCGGACTATGACACACACACACACACACACACACACACACGCACACACACGCACCCCAGGTGAATGGCTAAGCCATTGCCCCTGCGTGTTTGCGACCAGCCCGGGCCCTGCGGAGCCGCGGCAGGACTCCGTGCAGTGACAACGGGGTGGCCGGTCCCCTCTCTCGGCTTTGGTGAGGGAGGACAAGTGCTCGGAGCCGAGCAGCCTGCGGGAGCTGCGCTGGCGGCTCCTGGCAGCCGCCTGGCGCAGGGTGGAAACGGCGTCGCTGTTAATTGGCCCCTATCTTCTGATGAGGCGCAATTACCTTCCCGGTTGGGGAAGGGACCGAGGCCACCCCCCGTCTATACCGCTTACCCCCCCTCCCCCCAGGGCCCTGCGCGCCCGGCCGCCGCCCGGCCCCGGAGAATAAGGTTTCCATTGCAACGCCCCTCGCTGCTTAGCAAAGTAACTTCGTTTCGCAAGCACGACTTCAAAATCTTCATATTAAACAGCGAGAAGTTCATCTTGGCAGTAGCTTCCTCCTTTGCACTCAGAAGAATGCAAATGTCAAAGAATAAGGCGGGGTAAATACTGAAGTAACAGGCTTTAATTCCCCTTAACCAGGAAAAAAACGCGCACAGAGAGAGAGAGAGAGAGATCTGGATTTAAATCCAAGGTCTCCATTAAAAAACCAACAAGCTGGTTGTAGACAAAGCTGCCGAGATGAGCCCGAAGTGGAGGACACAGATGAAGCCTCCTAGGTCTGGGGGGTCGCATTATACCGCGCTATTGTCAGCGGTTAACAAAAGCGCTCCCGCCCCCTTCAGCGGCCGCGCAGCCGAGCCCCGCGGCTCCCGGCGGGGCAGGGCACTGCGGCCGCGGCCGTGCGCGGGCTGGCTGCCGAGCTCCACGGGCATATTGTATATTGTATATTATATTATGGTATATATTGTTATATGCTATAATTTACATTCTATATTGTTATATGCTATAATTAATACTGTTTTAAATTAGTAGGTCCACGTATGTAGTAAAGCCCGTATTTATTTTAAGGCCTTAAGTGCAGCGGCGGCTGGGGCGGCAGCTCAGCTGGTGGGGCGGCGCCGCCGGGCCCCAAATGCCAGGAGGTGAACTTTACACCTAATGAAGCCCGCTGACATTTTGCCTCCTGTTTGTTCGCCGCGATGTCCGTGGCCGCGGTCCCGAGGTTATTTACTGGATTTCGAGGAAGGCTTGGGCTCTGCTCTGAGCCGGGTTTTGTTCCGAACCCTTCCCCGAGAAAGGAGGAGGGAAGAAAAAGTGAGATCATATGAATAAACTGTTCTTCTCTCAAACAGCCGGGACAAAACCAGCCTAACCAAGCGATGCGAGTTGGGCTTTTTTTCCGTATAATTCTAGTTTCGTAGTGCCAGCTTCAACTGGTGGCCAGCTGGGTCTCTGTGTAGAAGTAAATTAACTGGAAAGCCCAAGTCAGTGCCGCAGTCAGCTGGAAAAGGGGAGCCGGCGCGAAGGGCCGGCGGCGCACAAAGCCCGCTCGGTGCCACCCCGCGGCGGGAGCGCGCCGGGCAGCGGCTGGGAGCGCGCCCGGCTGGCAAGAGCCGTGCAGGGCACAGAGGGGGCAGCCGGGGTGGGGGGGGCTGTAGCCGGAGGCGAGGAACCCGCGGGGGGCTCGCCCCGCTCTGCTGCTATTTTTTTTCCCATGGCCCGGCAAAGCCTGTAGGAAAAATAGGACCTGCCAGGACCGAAGCAGTCGATTGGGCGCCCGGGAAACCGCGCAGCGTTTCGGTGTCAGGCTTTGCAATGCGCGGTGAAAAATATATATATTTGGGGGGGGGGGGGGGAAGCGCAGGGAAGCTGGAGTCTGCCGATGCGGTGGGTGCGCAGCTCCGCGGAAGCGGGCGGACTCGCAGAGCAGAGCCCGCAGTGTCCACCAGCAGCGCGGTCAAACGGTGCTCCGCTTGTTTTGTGCAGAAAATTATGCACGAATTGACGGAAGAATACTAATTTTTTTTTTTTTTTTTGCAGAAGAGCTGACCCCTTTTCTCTAATGTCAGCGCTTCTGTTTGCTCCGCTGCCGCCGTAAGAAAAAAAAAAGCGGTTGTTTCTGGTCTATTTAGATATGGAAATAATCAGAGCTAGATAATGAGTTTCAATTTAAAACAGTTGTTTGGGTCCTGGGTCCAACTATTTACTCTAGACCCTTAGCTGGGCTCTTATTTTATTCATCGTTTTCTTCTCGGAAAACAGTCTCTTTGCCATAATAATGGCAACACTTTGCCCTCGATAACAGCTTGTGTTGCTTGCTGCTAAAAAGTTAATACACCCTATATTCGCCTGAGATGAACCTATCTGGGATATATATGGAAATGATGACTTCCTCAGCTCCCCAAGGACGGCCCCACAGGGAAAAGCGCTATCAGAAAAACGATACACTGGCAAGAGCAACTCTCCTTTTTCCAAAAGAAGCGACCGCTTATTTTAGTTGTATTGTTCTTGAACCTTCGCAATAAAGTGGCGTTGGACAATTTCCATCTTAAAAAAAAAAAAAAAAAAAGCTATTGAGAATGAAGAAAAGATCCTGAAAATTATCTCTTTTTTTTTGTACCGTCGGTTTTATTATTCAATCTCTGATGAGATCAGATTATCTGTACCCTTTAGTGAAGGCAGCAGACGTCTTTAAACTGGTTTAATTGATTTATCGTTTTTTAAACAGAAAGTGCATTACATTTAACTGGTCTTGCAAAGGGCTTTTCTTCTCTTTACAAACCGAATTATTTTTAATATAAATTAATAAATGTTAAGATGCTATATCACGATATATCATCGCTATTAGCTTAAAAAAAGAAAACAATTTACATTCTATAGTATTCTTTATGATACAAAAGAAAACACACTTTAAATTCAATTACAGCAACTAAATGAATTTTATATTCTGACTGAAAGTGGTTGTGACAATTCCCACCAGCTACTTTTCAACACGCATTTTATTGGAAACGGGTTAAGTTAAAGCAAACTATGTCAATTTGCCCTTGCCCCCCTCCCTCTTCACAACAACAACCAAAAAAAAAAAAAGAAGAGAAGAAGTATTTCAAAAATACTAATAAATAGCATGAAGGGCGTGTGCAATTCGAGGTGGGGGAGCCGGGGCTTTCTGTCGCGGGGGGTCCGCGGCCCGGGAGGGGAGAGCCGCTCTGCAAAAGTGGGCCGGGGGGGGGCCGGGGGGGCGCCGGGACCGACGGAAGCGGCCCTTTCTATACAAAAAAAGAAGGTATTTTACATTTTAAATATTCACAGTCAAGGAACGTCTCTAGTCAGTGTGACTCACGGTTTATTTACAAAGAGCCTCCAACAGGTGGCCGGGCCCCCGGGCGGGCTGCGGGGGGCCGCGACGCCGCCGCCCCGCCGCCGCCCCGCACTGACAGGAGGCGCCGGGGGCCGCGGGGCGCGCAGGGCCGCCCGCCCGCTCTAGAAAAATAGCTCTGTGCACGTCGGGGCTAGGCGGAGGCCTCGCCCTCGGCCGCGGGCAGCAGCAGCCCGCCGCCGCCCGGCTTGTGTTTCTTGAGCAGCTGCGCGATCTTCTCGTCGTCCGAGTTGGGGTCGAGCGGCTTGTTGTAGTCGTCGTCCTCCTCCTCGTTGTCCGAGGCGCCCTTCAGCCGCTCCGTCTCCGAGTCCTGCTTCTTCTTGGCCGTGGCCATCTCCGCCGCGTGCTTCTTCCGCCACTTGGTCCGCCGGTTCTGGAACCACACCTGCCGCCCCGCCGTGCCGTCACTGGCACCGGCACCGGCACCGGCACCCGCCGCCGCGCCGCTGCCCCGGGCCGCGCCGCCTTCCCGCCCGCCTCCCCCCACCCCGCATTTCAGCGGCTCGCGATTTTTAAGCGGAAAACGCTTTTGCAGGGAGGTGAGAAGCTAGACTGAGAAACACGTTTTCGCCGTGCGAACTTCTGTCTCCGCCTCCCCCCCCCCCAAAAAAAGACGTCGCGAGTAGTGCGATGCAAAATACTTTCCCCCCACCCCCAACACGCGCGGGAAAGAAAAGTTCGCTTGAGCTACAGCAAGCATTAACGCAGCCGTCCAAAAAAAAGAAAGTACAAAACAAAAAAAACCACCTCGGACGGACACTGCAGGCCTGAGCACACGGCCCTCTAATCCTGCCCCTATGTGAAAATAAACACTTTACACTGAATCCTGCTCTGATGTCCCCTGCCCCGTTATATATATTTATTCTTCCAAAGGGCAGTGCGGGGAGGGGGGGGGGGGAGATATTTTCACTGCACAGGCTGTAATAATTTATTCACGGCCGTTTAGACGTATTTACAGTGACAAGTGAGGGTGCCCAGATAAGCCCGAAAGGACGAGGGGCCGTGCAGAGGCCCCGCTCGAAACTGCTGGTGTCTCCGTGCCGTTTAAACAAATGCATCCTCGGCTTCTGCCGCAGCAGCAGTCCGCGGGGGCCTGGATTTTTAACTCATCAAAACCCCACTCGTGACATATCTCGACGCTGAACTAAAAGCAGCCGTCTCGGGAGGGAGCGGGTGAAGCTCCTGTCCCGAGGCCCGGGCGAGCCTGCTCCGCCGCCGCTCAGTGGGGCCGGACAGGGCCGGCGCTGCGCCGGAGCAGCGGGGTCTTCCCTACCTCCTGCCCGAAAAACTTCGACACCCCCTTAGGAAACGGGGCCCGGGCAGCGGCTCCGGGAAAAAAGAAGGAAAACGAAAATAATAATAATAATAGTAATAGTAGTAGTAATAATAATAATAATAATAATCTCGCTCAGATGATGCTAAACGTTTTTTTGCCTGGTACACCCAGAAATGTTACAGCTTAACCACCTTGTTTTCGGAGCACGGCAAACACCATCAGTGTCATTCCTCCTAAACACGCCGCGGTTGTAAATGTGATTTTTAAAGGAAGGTGCGGTTTAAAATATTCTTTTCAGCTCCACGAGGATAACGCTAACAGTAGCCAGCTAAGCCCGTATTTATCTGTTTGTGCGCGCCCGTATCGCCGAAAATAGGCTGGCAGGAGGCATCTCTGCAGCAGCTCCCGTTAGCAATAATATTTTTCAGCGGCTTTGTTCGTGCGATAATGGCGAGTGTGCCCAGCATATGCGGCCGTTTAAGCCGAGCCCGACTGCGAAGGCATGCGCCCGGTCCCTTTTGTTCGCCAATAACTTACAGCAAAGCGCCTTTGTATATGCATTTTTCACACTCCTCCCAGGCCCAGCAATGTGTGGGCTTGAATCTCTTATCTAATGTTTGACATGATCATCTCACCTTGACTTGACTCTCTGTCATCCCCAGTGAATAGGCTAGCCTGGCTCTCTCTGGTCCCGCTAAATATTTCGTCTGCTCAAAAGTCTTTTCCAGGGCGAAAATCTGCTGGCCAGAAAAAGTGGGTCTTGTATGTTTTCTCTTTCCGTCTTTATCCAGCAAAATTGAGCCTTGATCTGGGGTGGGGAGAGAAACGGAAGGCATGGACAGATATGTTAATCTATTTATTTGGAAAAGTGCTTAACTATAAAACTGTCTCTCAGGGGAAAGGGGATTTTCTATCCACGGGGGAACGGATCTGTAACAAAACTGTTGCCAGAAAAGCATGGCCTTGCGAGTCTCCTGCCTCCCTCTTTTTTTTCCTTTCTTTTTTTTCCCCTTTAGCGATCTAACACTTGAGCAGGCAAACAATATTTTCTTCTCGAAAAGCTTAAACCAACGCAAGCTCGCGGTTATAAAAAGTCCTTCTTGTGGAAAGTTTGCGCGTGCATCTAAAATAAAGAAATCGCCAGCTCCAACACTTCCCAACAAAATAAATAAATAAATAAATAAATAAAGTAGAAGTACATGGCAACGAGGAGTTTTTCCCCTGAGGAGGACTCCTCTTTTTGCCAGAAAGAACCGACATTTTACACGGGTTTGCGCCGACCAACAGGGAAAGAGACAGCACAACAAACTTAAAAAAAAAAAAATGCCCGACAGGAGAGGACGGGGCTGTTGGCCGGGGCCTCCAGAGGCTGCGGGCTGGGGCCGGGCCCGGCGGCCGCGCGGGAGCCGGGCGAGCGGCGGCGGCTCCGCGGGGCGGCTCTGCCGCGGGCGGGCCGGGCCGGGCCGGGCCGGGCCGGGCCGGGCGGCTCTGCCGTGGGGAGCCCCGAGCGGCCGAGGCGCTGGTACTCACGGGGCGTGCAGGCGAGGCGGGCGTCCCTCCACGGCGGGCTCTGCATCACCCCCGGCCAGAAGATGGGCGTCCGGCCGGGCAGCTCGGCCAGCGGCTTGGGGTAGCGCCCCACGGCCACGGCGGCGGCGGCGCCGGGGCTGAAGTAGAGGCCGGGCGGCGGCGGCGGCGGCGGGCTGAGGCTGCCGAAGCGCGGCAGTCCGGCCAGCAGCCCCGCGGGCGCCGCCGAGGAGGCGGAGGGCGAGGCGGAGGTGAGCGCGGCGCCGGCCAGGGGCATGGAGGGCCGGCTGAGGATGTCGTTGATGCCGTGCGGGGTGGCGGCCGAGAGCTGCGGCGGCGCCGAGCCCAGCGCCGAGAGGCCGCCCGCGGTGGCGGCGGCGGCGGGGGGCGCCTTGAGGCCGGCGGTGCTCGGGGAGCCGAGCGGCGGCGAGGGCGAGGCGGAGGCGGGCGAGGCGGAGGCGGAGGAGGAGGAAGCGGGCCCGGCGGGCAGGGGGTACGCGGGGTACAGCGGCGCCTTCATCTCGGCCATGCTGTGCAGGGCGGCCAGCGGCGGGCTGCCCAGCAGGAAGGCGCTCTGCCGGGGCGCGCCGTCCATCTGTCCCAGCGCCAGCATCCCCGCGCCGCCGCCGCCGCCGCCGGCGGGCCCCGCGCCCGGGGGCAGCGGCGGCCCCGAGCGCCGCCCCGGGCGGCCCCTAGCGCCGCGGGGGCCCTGGGGTGCCGCCGCCGCCGCGCATCCAGCGCGTGGGGTCCGCCCGCCGCCTCTAGCGGGGAGCTGCGCGCCCGAGCGGCGGCCCCGCCGCCCCGCCGGGCATCAGGGCTGCGCCGCCGCCGCCGGCCTCAGCGCAGGGAGAGCGAAGCAACTCTCTCGCTATGCGATATATATATATATATATATGTGTGCGTGTATATATATATATGTTTATATATATACACAGCGCGGGCGTGTATATATATATGCGTGTATGGGAAGTTTTCGGGGGCTCACAGCGGCGCGGGGGCCGTGCTCGCCCCTTCGTCCTCCTCGGCGCCCAGCATCCCTCCCGGCGCGGCGCTCGCTGGCTGGCTGGCGGCTGCGGGGCTGGCGGCGGCGCGGCGCGGGCGAGGCTGCGGGCGGCTCTGCCGCGCCGCCCCGCTCCTGCCTCCTTTACGGGCCCGGCCGGCGGCGGGCGCGGCGGCGGCGGCGGGCGCGGGCGGGGCGGGGCGGCGGCGGGCCCTGCCCACCCGCGCCGCGCCCGCTCCGCCCGCCGGCCGGGGCCGCTGCGCACCGCCCCGGGCCAACTTCTGCTCACCCCGGGCTCGCTCTGCTCCTTCTTTTCTTTTCTTTTCTTTTCTTTTCTTTTCTTTTCTTTTCTTTTCTTTTCTTTTCTTTTCTTTTCTTTTCTTTTCTTTTCTTTTCTTTTCTTCTTTTCCTTTCCTTTCCTTTCCTTTCCTTTCCTTTCCTTTCTTCCTTTCTCTCAGGCGTTCTCTGGCTTTCTTTCTTTCCTTCCTTCTTTTTCTTTCTCTTTCTCTCCTTTTCTCTCTTTCGCTATTTCCTTTCTCTTTTCTCTTCTGTTCTCTTCTGTTCTCTTTCCTTCCTTCTTTCCTTCCTTCCTTCCTTTCTTCTTTTCTTTTCTCTCAGGCTTCCTCTGACTTTCTCTCTTTCTTTCCTTCTTTTTTCTTTCTCTTTCTCTCCTTTTCTCTCTTTCACTTTTCCTCTCCTCTTTCCTCTTTCCTTTTTTCTTTCTCTCTTCTTTCGCTCTCCCTCTTTCTGTCTTCTTCCTCTTTCTCTTTTTTCTCCTTCTCTTTTCTTTCTCTTCCTTTTTTACTTACTCTTTCTTTCTCTCTCTCTCTCTCCCCCTTTCTCCCTTTCCCCCTCAGTAGCTCACTCGCTCACTCTCTCTTTCTCTCTCACTCTTTCTGCTCTCTCCTTCCCTCCGTCTCCCTCTCTCTCTGCCCCTCCGCCTCCCCCGCCGGTGAGGGCGATGAGCACGGGCAGACACGACCGCCCTGGGAGGACCCGCGGGAGCGGTGCGTCCCGGCCCGGCAGCGGCTCCCGGGACGGCCGGGCCACTTCGGAGCCGTGGAGGAAGCCGAAGCCGGCCGGGCCGTTGCCGGCCCTCCCGGCCCTCTGCTCCGCGGCTGCCCGGCAGCCTCTGCCCCGGGGCGCGGGGAGAGGCGGCCCAGCGCACTGCGCCTCAGGCTCGCCTGTTTCCCGGTCCGGTTCCTTTCCTGGACCCGCGCCGGTGCTCTCTGTGCCTTACTGTACGTCAGGACACGGCGTCTTGCCGCCTGCCCCCGCCCTCTGGGACCCGCTCTGTTTCCCAGACATTGATTCCCCTGCTCCCGCGGCCGCGGGGGTCCCTCCCTCCCTCCCCGCGCCGCGGGCAGTGCGGCCCGGCAGCAAGCTCGCACGGCGGCGCGCCCAGGGCTGCGGCCGGCGCGGCCGGGCCCGCGGCGCCGGGGCTCCCCCTCGGCGCCCAGCGGCGCCTCCCCACGCCGCGGCCGCTCGGCGCTGCCGCTCCGTGAAGGCGAGGCGCGCCGGAGCGAGCCCCGGCGCGCACCGGGCCCCGGCAGCCCCGGCTGACCGCCGGCGGCGGGCCGCTGCGCAGTGCTTGCTGTTCTCCCGATCGCCTGGGGCTGGAAGGAGAAAATCCCATAGGGCCTCCGACGACGGTCCCGTGTAGGGACGAGCGGGGCATAATCACACTAAACATTAAAAAAAAAAAAAAAAAGCGTGATGCAAGGCCTGTAGCTATATTCTGTGTGTGTGCGTGCGTGTGCCTGTGGGCAGCCGTATTTCCTCGAGCATGGAAAAGGGGATTATTTGGGGGTGTTTTTCTCTTCTTGGTAACTACAGATCTTAGATGAGGCGGAACCATGTTGATCCTCGGACTGCGACTGGGTTTCTTTCTGCCCATGAATATCCCCTGTTGCTCAGAACTGATTTAGTTTTATTTGCAAAGCCGCGAAAAAAAAGTACGCCTCGGGAAACAGCTTACGTAGGACAGGTTCCTGCATTGCCGAAACTTTCCAACAGCCTCCCAACTTCACGTCTGAGAAGCTTACACCTAGGTCTTGGCTTTTTGTCCTCGAGCCACTTCTCGAATATTAAAGAGAAGAGAAGAGAAGAGAAGAGAAGAGAAGAGAAGAGAAGAGAAGAGAAGAGAAGAGAAGAGAAGAGAAGAGAGAAAAAGAAAAGAAAAAGAAAAAGAAAAAAGAAAAAGAAAGAGAAAGAAAGAAAAAGAGAGAAAGAGAAAGAGAAAGAAAAAAAAGAAAAAGAAAAAGAAAAAGAAAAAGAAAAAAAAGAAAAAGAAAAAGAAAAAGAAAAAGAAAAAGAAAAAGAAAAAGAAAAAGAAAAAGAAAAAGAAAAAGAAAAAGAAAAAGAAAAAGAAAAAGAAAGAAATCGGTCCTTTTCTTAGGCTTTCGGCGGAGCGCGGGAGCAGCGGGGGTCGGGAAAGCGCTGCGGCCGCGGGGCTGCGGCAGTTCCGCAGCACCGGGCCCCGGCGCCGCGGGGCTCCGCACTGCCCCGCACGGTCCCGCACGGCACCCTGGCGCCGCGGCAGCAGCAGCCCCGGGCAGGGGAGCGCGCTCTTGCGAGGAGCCCACCTGCATTTTGCACTGGGAAGGGCGAAAAACATTAAAACCGACGCGGGAGTTTCGAGGCAGCCGCGTGACTGCCGGGGCGACCGACCCGCTTTGTGGCAAATGGTTGCCGGACCGAGAAGGAGCAGCTTTCCCAAGCTGCGGGTGAAGGAGGCAGGGTACGGGCCGGGGGTGCGGGTGGGTGCCTCGGCCACATGCGGGGAGAGCTTCCCTTTGTGCCACACGGTGCAAAGGCGGGGAAGAGAAATTACTTTGCGTGCCTCGTGGCCGGCAGAGGTGTGTGGCTCGTAGCTGCGAGGAGAGAGGCAGCCGTGAATTACAGGGGGGCTTCCCCGCCCCGCAGAAACGCGCTGTCTCCCTCCTTGCAGCGCCCCGGGGGAGCTTGTGCCTGCTTCAGGGCAGCTACAGGTGCCGACTTCGGCCGAGCACGGCGCGGCACGAAGGGTTTTCGTGTGTGCTGGAAAGAAAATGATGAAAGCTCTCAAAAATTAATGAAGTGCTAGCCTGGAGCACTTCGGAGGCCGCGGCCGTTCCCCAGGGCCCGCGGAGCCGCGCTCTCCGCGGGTCGCGCTGCGCGGGGAAAAGCGCGGCTGCGGGAAAAGCTCTTTCCCACGCGGGCGGCGGGGCAGAGGGGAGGGCAGCTTGGAAAAGGTGCGGAACCTCCAACTGAGCGGGTGTTTAGGAGTAGCCGTACACAGTCTCTCTCCTAAAAATAGCGTCCCAGGTGAGCTGGAGCAAATGCGGCTACACCGCGCTTCCGAAATTGCTCAAATGCAAAAGTGGCTGTCAACATTAACTGTTTTTTGTATTCTTAATATCTGTTACCCAGAGATATTTGGGCAGGTTAATATTTAATTTCTTTTTTTCTTTTTTTTCTTTTTTACATATTTCTTATTCTTTCTAAGCGTAGTCACGGGCAGGCACAGCGATTCGCACTCGAATGAGAGTGTGTGCGCTCCCATTCCCTAGCCGGTGCTGGCAGAGGTCACCGTGAGCCCCCTCGACATCGGCAGTGAGAGCAAAAAGCAGCTAACTTGCTAAAACCGGGGCTAACGGAGTGAGCAAAGTGTGGTCTCAAAACTCTACAGCCAAACTATTCCTTGAGTGCGTGTGGATAATAAATTGATTCACTGCGATCAGGGGCGGTTCATTAATACCTGGCTACATTTCAATAGTTTGACTAGGTCTGCTCGTCAGCGCTCCCCCCCCCCCCTTATCGTTGATAAAGCAATTACCGAGTTAAATAATAAATGAGAGGGGAACGGCCGGGGGGGGGGGAGAACTTGGGAGGAAAAGCTGTGTTTTCCGCCGAGGTGTGAAACGAAAGGAGGAGTGAGCGAGGAGAGGAGGAGCGAGCGCAGAGCGCCGGGGCGCCCCGGCGCGCACTTGCGCCGCGGCAGGGACGAGCCGCCGCGGGGCCGCGCTGCGCTGCGGCGCCAGCGGGGAAAGGGCAAAGGCAGCGGGGCTCCCCAGGCACGCAGAGTGAACGCCGAGGACACCCTGTAAACTAAGAAATAGATTATAGAGGGCACGTTGCCCGAAAGTGCCGTATATATTTATATATTCGCCTGTTTGTCGGTGAGAAATACTCTGACAGAGCGCAGAGACTTGAAAAACACGAGCGCTGGAGCAGTTCCGTTTCTGAAGTCCATGCCGACTTGAATGATCCCGGCATATCTGAAAGGAAAAAAAAAAAAATTTTAGCGAGCCTGAAATTAAAAGATCCGAACCGATTAGGCGCAGCAGGACGGGTGTTGGAGGAGCTGATGGGAGAGAGCCCCCCCGTTTCTCGCACCGAGCTGCGGGGCACTGCCCCCGCCACCTGTAGTGCCCAGCGGGGCTCGCTCTCCCCGCCGAGAACTCGCGGGGTCACCCAGCCCCGGGGACGGATGCCAGGGAGCCGGCCTCGGCCACTGCTGACCTCTGGAAGTCCCCGTGACAGGACATGGGTCTTATCCGGCTCAGGCAGGAGAAGGACCCAGCGCAGGTACAGCAGCAAGAGCCGGTACGCCCTGCTTGTTTATTATGGGTGCTCCTCCTGACTGAAACCAAACGGTGGCTCAGTGTTTTGAGAATTACTGCCACTGCAAGAAAGCACCCGCAAATAGGCAGCCTGGGACTGAGAGAATAAGAGGGGGAACTATTGCCCACGCAGCGCAGCCATCAGGGGAAATACGAAAGAGAATCTCACTACAGCAGTTTTTTCTTTCAGTGCTTCACCTTTGCCGTATGTTCTTCAGTGCAAGCAAGTAGTCAGTTACTTTCTAAAAGTGATGGATAGGTATTTAGACACCTTTTTGGTGTAGCAGAGCAGGAAAGCCAGTGAATCATCTGTCGTCTGCCCTACATTCAGAAAAAGGACCCGAGCCAGGAAATCCGAATGTTCTTCTGGGGGCTAATTCCAACTCTTAATCAAGATCTGATTACCAAAAAGGAAGACAGAGCATAAAAATGCTATAAAGATTTAATTTTTTTTTCACTCTTGTCCATAATTCACACTGCAAATGTGTCCATTATGACATTCCCAGTAGCAAGAAAATTGTGATGTTGTTGCAAGATTTTCTACAGCAGAGCTTCTGCCAATTATGATGAATAATCTAGGTCCATATGCTAGCTCTATAAAGCTCTATAATATTAGGGTACTCTTTCTGCTTCCTCAAAAACATGGAATATCTGAAGAACAGTAAAAGCTAATTAAAAATAGTTAATAGGTTAATCAAACTCAGTCTTATATTTATCCAATGCAGAACACTGATTCTTTAGTGGTGTAGCTTGGAGGCATTATCATGAGCCAAGAAAATGAATCAGACATTTAATGGAGATGTGGAAACGGAAATTTCTTGTAAGACTACAAAATCGTAAGCCAATAATATACTGAAATATAATAAAGTTATCATTAAAATTCCACGCACGAAATGCTATCCTCTGTGTCCTCTCACTATGTGGATAAACTGAGGCAAAGCTGGCCAGAATTTTTTTTCACAACGAAATGAAAAAAGGAGCCAGAATTGCTGATACATTTCACCTGCTTTTTAGCATTCTTGTCCCAGAGCGTCTGACTGCAAGCCTTGGGGCCAGCCCAGCCAAGTGGCATCACTGTGCGGGTGACCACAGTGCCACTCCCCAAGTTTGCTCTTCAAAACAAAATCTCGTCAGACTCGCTGAAGATCGGGAACCAGGGACGGTGTAGGCAAACTGCGGCAGCCATTTCACTGGTCTTCCCAGTCTGCCTGACCCAGGATTTTGCGGTCTTCTGCCTTAATATTTGTATGCCCAAATGTTCCACGAGTGGCAACAAGACGTGTCCAGTCATCTCCTCGAGGGGCAAGCAAGCATCCTGGCCCTAACCAGGACCTTCTTCTGTGTGCAGGAGCATGGGGGTGGCTGCGGGGAGGTGGTGGGTGGCAGGAGGGGAACAACCGCCCCCCCCGGGGTGCCACCGAGACCCTGCTGTGCAAGGACAAGGAGATGCTCAGGTTTCATGCCGTCGCAGTGTGACCCAAGAGCATGAGGTGCAAATGCCACAGCTCAATGCCTGCATGGGAATCCTGAGGCCCGGGAGGTCTCAGCAGCATCGTGTGGATGGCTCTTCTTGGAGACGCGCCGCTGAGGACTGAGGAGCTAGGAGAGGAGCAGAGGTGGGGCTAGCCCCACTGCCCCATGGGTCTGGGGGCAGGGGCGGCCGTCCTAGCGGGGCCCTCGCCTGCGTGAGCAAGCCGGAGGGGGCTGCAGCACACACTGCTGTCCCAGCACAGGCAGCAAACATTTTGCCTCTTCGGTAAAGAACTGCTGCATGTGGCAGTCCTCTTTGCCTTTCGTATGTGCTGAGGACGATGAAATACTGCTGGCTCTCTAGCTGCGGGGGTACTGGAGACGTCAGCCTGAGAGTGATATTGCTTTATGTTACTTATTTAGTCTGATCGGGCAGGAATGGTTTCTGTAGGTAACAACTTCACATTTGCAGCCGGTAACAGATCCTGTGAGCAACGCACTCCCTGGGGGCACCACGTCACTTCTGAGGACACATCTGTGGCACTTTGCTGGTGTAACTCCGTAGTCTCCACATTCTGGCCTAAATTATGTTTCCAGTTACACTGAAGTGTATCCAAAATAACTGTGAAAGAAATCAGTGAAGGAGGTGAGATTTTAGTTGGACTGAGTAGAAATAGCATTTCGTCACTGTTTCTTTAAAACATCAACAGCAAAAAGGAGCGTGTTCCAGGATGTTACTTATATTTGTGTGTGTTACTGTTTCAGTATTTCTTCTGCTTTTCCCAAACTGGGATGTAGAAGCATTTTTTGTATTTTCAGTAAGGCAAAATATTTTCTCTCTTTCTGAGGCACTGTAAATAGTCGATATTCAAAGAGTCACTTTTACTTTTTATTTTTTTATCATTAGTCCTGACTGACCCCTGCTGGGGGAAAGCCAGGAAGAGAGAACTGAAAGAGAAGCCCCCCGCTGCCACCCCGGTTTCTGAGCAGCAAGTTCTCCCTGGCATTCCCAGGGAAAAGGGCTAACTTCTCCTTTTGTACCGGACAGGCTTTCCGGCACAGGCTTCGCTGGTCCCTTGGAATCAACCCATTCACCAGAGACCACTGCCAGCACCGTGCTGCTCTTTCACCCGCTCAGGACATGGCAGTCCATGGCCTGGTCCCAGCAGAGCAATTCTTCTCTAACATCCAGTTATTACATCAAAGGGTTTGTGTGCTGGTAAACCTTTCAATAATAAAACTCAGACCTTGATAAAACTTGGTGCAACTCAGGAAGCTTAACCTAGGTCTCTGAGAAGAATAAGCTTTACTGGCAAAAGACTTTTCTGATTGTGTAACCGGGCTTATGGTAAGGTTCCCCACACAGAGCTATGCCAAACATAACTTTTAAATGCAACCAGCTGTAGGTGACTTTTACTGCAGAGAGAAGAAAAGAACCAGAAAACTGAGTTTTTCACTCTCCATCTTTCATGGGCTTCCAGCAAGCAGGCGAGTATTTCATGTGTAGAGCTGCTCTGGGCATAGGTTAGGATCTTGTCTCCCATCTCCATGCAATCCTATGCTTCTAAGAAGCTGGGAAGGAAAAAAAGAAAAGCAAGACTGTCTTTCAGTTCTCTTTAATCCAAATAATTACACATTCCTCAGCTGAAATCCTGGCTCCTTTCCCAATGCAACACAGTTAGCTCATTAAAACCATTGTTAATCTTTGGGAGACTTCAGCCACTTAGGCCTTGCTCACACTGTTGTTGAAACTGTGCTAGCAATAACCATGTGGCATTACTGATTACCAAGCCTCTGTTTATCCAAAGTAATTAGCGCATGAAAGATTTCTCCACGTCCTCATGTTTATTTATTCCTGCATGGTGCTACTGAGAGCTGCAGCTGACACAAAGTTATCTTTAATGTTCTGTAGCATATAGAAAAAATATTCCTCTCTAGACATATGCTTACTAGAGAAAGATTTTGCTGCCATAAGGGTGGCCCTTCCTTTCACTGAACATGAGGAAAAGAAGCCCTGGGTACTGCTCTTGACTGCACTCATGTCAGTCGGCAATGCGATTGCTTCTGAGTGACCTGCTCCGTACCCACGTTGCAGGCAACGTTCTCGGCATCAGCAGCCAGAGCCATAGTGATTTGGAGGAAAATCAGAAAAGCGGGAAGAATAGACCGCAGGGGAGACACAGCACCCACACATCACTGTAGCTCAGCCGCAATTTCAGGCACAACCGCAACAAACTAGGTCAAACTACGTCTTGCCCTGGGGGGGGCAACACGCAGAGCCTGTAGGTAGAACAGAGGAAAGCCAAGAGGTCCCTGCCTGCTGTGAAGTGTGTCGACAATTGTGTCATTTATGCCAGATCTCAAAATGCTTGATGGTTTTATTGAAACACTAGATCCTGGAGTTAACTGTGCACACAAGAGCTCTAGCTTTCCTTTCCCCTGCTTGATTTTGCAGAGTGCAGCACGGGGGTGGGAATTCTGACTGCTCAAAAACCGGACAACAAATAAAAAACACCCTGCATTTATTACAGAAAATCTTATGATTTGAGTGGAGTTTGATTCGTTATTTCTAACCTCAAATATGCTCTTGTTCTGAACTCTTCCAAACTCCGGAGATCTGTAAGGAAGAAGGGACGTTTCAGTCAGTGTTAGAGGAGGAAGGTGGACTTGATGAGTCCGGTGAGGACCAGACGCTTGTGACTGATTAGACACAGACAACAGGGCTCACAAGGAAGATGCTTCAAGATTCATAATCCTACCTGATTCTCATTTATCGTAAGGCCCCTTAAGCGGCAAGTCCTACTGGGACTGAACCCTATTTCTTAACAAAGGTCTGTTGGAGTTTTCATAAACTTACAAAGAAAAAACACTAACAAAACACTGGAAAAAACCCCATGTACCTAACACGATTATAGCAAAGTCATAAAAATATTTTTATCACTAATGACTAAGGAAACCATTTAAGAAATCTGCTAATAACAGTCATGCTGAAACACACATGTTGTAAGTCTGACTGTTGCAGCAGGGACAAGGAATAGCAACCCTTGTCCTCTTCCATTTACCTGTGCATAAGGAATGTGCTACCTTTCCAAAGGTAACCTCACTTTCTTTGCAAAGGACACTCCTTCACAGGAGTCTCCAGCTGAATTACCATGTGAGGTGCGTATAATGGTATTGATTTAAACCCAGCAGAAGTTTACTAGTTATCCCCCTGGCTGTAGCTGGCAAATGCATCTACCCAAGCATGTTCACTTCAGCACGTTGCTGCATGGCTGTAATTATTGGATATGTGTCCGTGTGCCACCCCGGAATTCATGTGTGCGCTTCCTCTGTATGGATGACCAGATACGCTTTTAAGGCTAAAACTAATGTCTAGCTTTACTTTGATTTCACATTAATGGCAAAAATGTATGGAAATTTAACTGACATAGCTGGAGCTTTTATATAGTTTCTTTCACTATATGAGAAAAATATATGTACGGTAGGCCATCTCTGGCCATCGATCTTTAAGTAGCCCCCTGTGGAAATCAGTGGAGAGCTTTGCTTAGAAATTGTTGGCACAGTGTGGTCCGGTGTCAGGGAACTGGAAATCATTAAATTGATGATCTAAATGGGGGTGGAGGGGAGAAAGCAGCAGCAGCAGCAGCTATCATTATGTGCATATTTTTATGATTTTTAGAAAATCGTATTTCAGCATTTTTCATCACATCAAAGGCTGACAGGGTTGCATTGATTAGAACATTCAAACTAAATCATAAAGAAAATTAGTCAGAGCAGTATACTTTGTAACATGACTATTTTTTTTTAAGAAAAGATCCTGCTTTCTTCATTTCACATTAAGCATAATGTATTAAGGAATATCAGCTGGTTTCAGCATTGGTAATCAGTTAGAGAGCAGAGCTGGGACACAATGAGTCTTAGAAAGTTTTAACTGGTTCTCAAGGAGCCACCAAACTCACAAAAGATCTGTACAGAAGCCCGCTACATTTTTTACTGTACTTCAGTTGCAGAATCTAGAGCAACTCGCAGGCTTCGGCTTGCTCTGTCACAGGTCATTCTTGGGCTGATGCTCTTCCCAACTGATGTGGGGTAAAACTGAGTCAGGAACTGTGGGCCAAGGTACAATTTGGGAGTCCCACAGACCGCTGCATGCAAGGCGCAGGACCCGACAGTCGATGCTACATGGCGCAACGCAGCCCTTCAAGCACGGGTGGGACAGCCAGAAAGAGAGACACAGGCCTGCGTTTGCCCAGACAGCGCCCTTGCGGCCAGGGCACAAGGGGTGCAGCCCTTACCCAGCCCGTAAGCACAGCAAAGGGAGCAGGGGAAGCTCTGAGCTCGCTCCTTGGTGTCAAGGGTAAATGTCACCCACACCGAAATTCCTGCTTCCACCACATAAGGCTCAAACTCTTGCATCCTCTGTGCTAGAAGTAAATCTCATTCTCAGTGAAGACCATGCACTGCATATCCCATTTTTATGACAACTTTGTAAACGCATGGGCTCTTGCATAGAAAACTAAGGTCTCAGAAGTATGCTTTTTTGAGCTTGCAATTTGTTTGTGGGAACCACTCGAGAGTATTTCAGTTGATTCTCCAGCTTCTCCTTTCTAGCTGACAAAACAAACTGCGCTGTCCTGGCCCCGTCCCGATCCACGCGCCCACGGTGCCAAGGCTGAGCCAGGCCTGCGGGGCTTGGCCGCAGCCCCAGCATCGCGCTGGGGCCTGGCGCAGCGCTCGGCCGCCAGCAGCAGCTGCAGCCAGGTGCACGGGGAGCAAAACGGCCCATTAGTTGTTGTAGCAGCTCCATCTAGCGAGTCAGTTTAGTCTCACTTGGGGTAAAGATCTTGTCGGCTGGTTTGTTTGCAAATCCCCGGCTGTTCGAGTTCAGTGTATTGGGTTTTAATAGCCTTCAGTGCATGTTGCACATTAACTGGTCTGGTAAGGCTTTTACTTCAGTGTTACTCTTCAGTGTTATAAATCCTTTCTGGTTTGGAGCTGAGCTGTAAAAGTCAGGTCCTGACTGCTTGTGGTCACTAGAGTTCCCACGGTGCTTTCTGAAACAATAATGTAGTTAATTCGAGTGCCTGGCCAAATTCCAGCTCCTGCTGTGCTTAGCCTTCCTCCCCGCTTCATCCCGTCCTCATCAGGCCAGATTTTCACCAGAGCACAGCAATTTTAGCCCAGAAAGGCTAGTGTAAATAGGGTATAAAACATCAGGGCCTGATGGTCTATATATTAGGCATCATATAGATATCTAATAATACCTATATATCCCATCTATAAGGTAAATGTCTGGCTGTGGTTCCTTCAAAGTGCTGCCCTTTGCCCTGAGTGCTGGGCAGGCTCTTCCTGGGATGTGCTGCCGAGTCCTGGCTGACTGCCCCGCCTGGGGGTCTGGCTCAGGTCGGGTCTCCTCCAGGCCCTGCAGCAGGGCGCCCAGCAGGGCAGGCAGTGAAACAGGCAGCAGGGAGCCCAGCAGGGCGCAAAGCTCTCCTGGCAGGGCCTGCCTAGGAGTAAGACTTGAAGATGGAAGACCTTCCCCGGGAAAGGCACGATGAACAAGGTGGAAGCTTTATACTTCAGTCTTTTTCACTTCAGTCTCTCTCCTACACCGGTCTGCCTTCTCACACTACCTCAACTGTTTTATTGGATTTTTATCTCAACAGCTAATATTTGTTTGAACTGCTACCCCTAACCTCTTTGTAGGCCCCCGTAACACATGCAGGTCGGGCAGAGCTTCCTTTACTACAAGCCCTTTTCTTCACTTCCTTCTCTGAACCAGGGGTCCGGCAAGGCTCTGCTGTCTGGGCCATGCTACTCCTGGCCTCAGACAAACCCATGACAAGGGGACAAGGTGGCCTGTTAGTCTCAGGGTGATGGCAAAAAGACAGCAAGAGTAATGACACTCTGCACAGGCAAATCCACCTGCCCCTGCAGAGGGATCCTGTGCTCCACTTTCCACTACTGTAAAGTGCCATTATGTCATGCCCTGCACAGAGGCGTGATGTTTGCTTTTTAAGTTCTTTAGAATATAAGAGAAGGTATAAACGTATCAATATAATCCTGAATAACTTGATTCTCTTACCAAGCCTGCCCTATGCCAGCAGGGGCTGCTATGGCATAAGGGAAGGGGCAAAAACATTTATTGGGGTTGGGAGGGTGAGGCAACTGCTGCTGGTTTGTGCCATTGCTTTCCTTAAGGTTTCCTGGAGAAAAACAGCCTGAAGGAATGAGCTCTGGGAAGCTCGCTGGTTGAGTTACTTCCCTCCCTCCCATCCAGATGAGGTACAATCCAGCCACACAAAGCCAAGTTCACGTTACTGGATTTTGCGTGGATTTTCGCTACAGAGGCTCTGTGTTGTGCTGCCCACCAGGGCACCTGAGAGGTGAGGGACACCATCTGAGGGATCAGGAGCCTCGCCATGCCTGCCAGGCTTGGCCCCACCCTCTGGCAGAGGGCACAAAGCGCCTCATGTGCCCGAGGAAGGAGCTGCCATGGCAGCAGGCCTGTGGCCCCTCTGGGATCTCCAAGCTGTGTCTGTAGGTGCAGGAAGCGCAGGTGGCCAGACTTGCTCTCTGGAGGTGTTGGAAGGAAGGCAAGGAGAGGACTGTGGAAATCAGGAGCTGCTTAGGGAAGCCGGGTCATCAGGAGAAAAGCCCAACCAAGACGCAGCACTGTGTCAGTGGATGGTGGGTCACAGAACATTTGATGCTCTGATTTTTCCATAATAAGCCAGATGTTTAGGAGAGAAGGGTTATTCAGTGTTTAGTTTTGTTTTTTTCCCTGCTCTTCCCCTTCTCTAGGGAAGGATAGGAGATGAAGACAACTAAAAAGCCTGTAGCCAGAAGGGGCAAGTTTCTGCTCTGAGAGCTCAAGTCCAACCTTCTACTTCCCAGCTTAGTTTGGAGTGGCATTGCCAACATTTACTGGGCTTCCATTTCCTCCCCCCAGAGAAAACTGTTGCTCTTATACAAGTTTCTCCATCACCTCTACCAGCTCTTGCTGCTCCTATTCAAATCCATTCTTTCCTTCTCTTCTGCCTTAATCCATGGTGTCAATAGGAGTCACGCTCTGCTTGCCTCCACAGGTTGTCTCCTTTCCTTCCTGTTGGCGAACTCCTTGCCAGGTTTTGCTGAGGAACTTGGACGTGGAGGTCTGTGTTGTTTCTTCTTCTCTTTTCCCTTTAGCATAGCGGCACTCCACATAGGCTTTCTCAGTCTGGGAAGTGCAGAGAAGTACTAGAGAAGAGAGAGGCGTGCATGTGTCTTTTTCCTCTTCTGAGAAGTGAGGTTCACATATAACACGGCACACACAAACCAGCCATTCCCAGATCAGTGGTGGAAGCTCAGCTGAGAGTCATAATCCTGGAAGTGCTATCAGAAACTTTGAGAGTGCTGCTGTAATGGAAGGACTAAATCCTGGATATTGCACTCTGTTGGCCCTTTTTCTTTGTGTGCATGATGAATGTCCATCCTCCTGCTTCTGGCTTCTCCCTCCATCCTGGCTCGAAACTACATTGCTTCAGCCATACTCTGAGAAGGAGCAGATTGACTGTGGTAGCAGGAAGAACCAATGCAGGGGAAAAAAACCTGCAGACTGCATGAGCTTTCAGGGGTACTCAGGAGAGAGCAGCAGGAAATGCCATGGCTGGCATATGATACCCAAGTGTTTTGTCTCTTCTACCTCCAGATGTGTTATTTAGGTTTTCCTGTTTTAAAATAATTTCTTCCACTAAGCTTTGGTTAGCTATCGTGGTGGTATGAAGGAAGCACTCAGAAAGCACCCTTGGAGACTGAAAGTGAGTCTTCTTGCATTGGCAAACAAGGTGAATTTCTCAAGTGCTGCCTTTAGTTTGCAGTTGCACAGAGAAACCTGGTGAAACCTGGGTGAGTTAGCCTGAAGATGTGGATCTGGATTTCTTTCTCTTGTTATGGCTTTGTACTGCAGGCTTCCTTTAAGCAGGCAGTTGTCTGCCACAATAGTAGAAGCAGTAGAAAGCAATTTGCTGGGGTTGTTCTCCCATCCCACGTATGCCTTTGCTCTTCCAGCAGTACCTGACTGAGCATCAGCTGGTTTGGTCAGAGCCCCAGAGTGAGCTACAAACATTAAGTGGAACTGGTGTCTATTTTGGACAAGCTGCATAAACAGTACTTGATCCTCCTGACTTAGCAGCTTCCTTCTTGACCATGATCTCAGCACTAGGCAGGCAGCCAGCTGCCAGGTTTGGGGGACAGGTAATAAGCTGACTGACCCCAGCTTCCCTGACTCTTCTGCACACAGAGCACATCTATAGCAGAAGCTGTCTGTTCAGGATGAACTGCTTTCCCATGAATATGCCACATACAGGTAAGAAAAAGAGGCAAATGGGCAACTTGCCAGCTGCCCCTGTGTGTGCTGGTGACTTGTTGAGGACAGAAGTGAGGTCAGGAGTAGGAATGCCATGGCATACAGGCCAAAAGTCATTAGTCAAGATTTGCTGAACAGCTTTCGACCACAGCCCTGAAAACTTAAAAAAACAGAAGAGGTCTTGAGTCTCTATCTTTGTGTAGCTCATATTTTCATGGCTCTTCTTAGGTGAGGTGCAAGACACCTCTCTTAGCCAGTATCCCTCTAGCAAGCAGCTGAGGGGCTCATCTAACCCAGTTCCAGTTCACAGAGTTTTGAGAAAGATGGCAAGGACACCAAAGGTATAACTGGTTAATAATTGCTGGTGTAGTTTTATGACTATACCACTTGAAGATAACTCCCAGAAAATTCACATAAGTGAATATGTGGGAGCACCTTTGTGAAGCACAAAATGTACTTAAATCTGAACACTACCACAATGAAATGGCAGCAGACCAGAGCTTTACAGAGAAACCTTTCCAGATCATGACTGTAATATCTGGCTTAATTACATCCTGCTGACTGCTCTCTATTTATAAAATATACACTGAGCATGCTGTAATGCTCTGCCTGTCCCTTGAGATAAGACTGTAAGATGGTATTGCTGGCAGAACAGAGCGATATTTCATAAACTGTTCAAAATCAATGGTGGTATGTCTACTCATACCTTAGATGAACTTTTCTTGCTAACTGAAAGGTAATAGGATGGATAATAAATAGATGCACTAGAGTTCTATTAAATGAATTGATGTATAACTTCTTGAAAGCAGCATAAAAAGGAGGGGAAAAAATCAAGTAAAAGAAAGCCCAGAAAAGTCCAAGCTGTGCTCCATGCATCAGAAAGCAAGTAAACAGCAAATACTTCATGTGGGAGTGCTATTCTGGCCTGGGAATTGGAGAAAATCTTGCTGAAACTGCCGACGTACTTCTGCCTTAGTGTAAGAAACGGGTAAAATACCCACTCACTGAACGGGGACGTAAAGGCTTGGCTCCCTATGTGAGGGAGCATGTTTCTGTTGTAACAAGATGCAGTGCTGATTGCTCATAGTGTGGTACGAAAGCCTCTTCCCTGAGAGTCCAGCCTTCAGAGAGGACTGTGGTATGATGCTTTGTTAAATAAAAAGAAACCGAATGATGTGAAACTGAGAAGATAAAACAAGGTATAGAGGCAAACACAGTCCCCTTGAGGTCATGCTGAAGTGATTCTCTCTTGCAGTTCATGACCGTTAGTTGTTAGATTCAGGAACTTATGGTTTTAACTATATGGTTCAGACCATACATGTTAACAAATTGTCTCCACCTCCAGTAAAACCAGTGGAAAGTGGTTTGGGGCTCAATGAATTTGCTTGGCAAAAGTTTTGCTGTCAGGGTAGTTTTGCAAAACAGAGTAGTAGGGGATCTGTGGGAAGCAATAGGTCTCCACCTCGTCCATCCTGACCTGCCCACTTTAGGCTGTGGGCAGTCATAGAAAACAAGGCTTCCCAAACTTGTCCTTGGGACCAGTACTCCCAAATCCATACTGGTGTTTGTACTGCTTGGAAGCCACGTGGAAGCTGCTGCTTGGGAAGCCCAACTGTGCAATGACCTGAAGAACTATTATGTATCTATAGCGGGCTTTTAAGAAACACATTATAAAACTTATAATGGAGAGTTGTTTGCTCTTCAGTCCTATAAAAGACACCTAAACAGTAAACTTCTTTCTGTAAGTCTTTAGCCTGAATTCAACTGGAAATAGCTCGTTCCATCTGTGTTGCGTTTTATGGGGCTTTTCTAGAACTGTGCCAGCTCTTCTCTCTCTGACAAGAAATACTATGTGGCCAGAGCTGTGCCATAAGTCCCCTTTAAATGACCCAGTGATTGCCCCCTTCAGCCTGAGCCATCCGGAGCTGGAAAGCTATTAGCCCCTACCCCTGACATTAGCCGGGCTGTTTCTCCACCAAGCTTGTTCCCACCTTGTTGCCTGCTCCCACATTCCCTTGCAAGAGCTGCCTTTGCCGACAGGAGGAGGGATGTGCCAAGGCCTTCCTCCACATGTGAGGAGGGAGGGATGCAAGAGGGCCGTAAGCTTTTAAACCACTGCTGCCTGAGCCACATTACGGCTACATCGAATCATTTCAGTTTGACTTTCCAAGCAGCTGTTACTTTCCTGGAAATGGTCCAAGTTAATTTTGATGCCCTTTATTTAAAATGGGATAAAAAACATATAGCAGCACAATAAACACAGTGAGGAGTTAGAGGCTGATGAATTATCATACTCCAAACAGATGTTTTTATTAAAATAAAGGATCTGCATGGATAATGTAACATACAGTGCACGTGAAATTACACAGGAAGGGTGTGTTGCAAATTCATGGCATGTTCAGGCAGCCGCAACAAGCAAGTTCAAGAATTCATTTCACATCTTATATGAAAACAGCAGCAGCTTGCCAAACACCCACCACGTATGAACTATATTTTAGGGAAAAAGAAACAGCATCCCAGGGTTTATGATAGGGAGGAAAAATCAAGAATAATTATGCAATTGTGCAATACTTAGCCACTTTGACCAAACAGAAGGTGACAACTGCCTGTGGAAAATGTTTCAGCAGCCAGATCCTTCACAGTGGCCATTAGATGATGTGCCTCAGACTTTGGTACTTAATTTGGAAATACTGAGGCCAGTTTGTTTTGTTGTTTTGTGGGTTTTTTTGTCTGGTGCACAATTGGCCTACTTCATAAAGTTCAAGTGTGCAAGTACTGAGCAAATAATTCTTGACCACAAATGCCATGAACTATGATGCTTTTATGCCAGACTAGCAAATGTAAACAGATTACGTGACATGTTAACCAAACACAAAAGAACATTTCAGTGCTGTCAGTGGATTTAAATTACTAAAATACAGATATTTATGCCCTATTCAGGATGCCTTGGCAAATCATTGTCTTTTGGCCTATGTTAAACCTAGAAATACAGTATTAGAGCTCATACTGCATTAATTTAGAGGGGAAAACAGCCTCTCACCTGACTTCCACATTCCTATATTTCAGTGGGACTTTTCTTTTTTCAGGACCTGGCTCTGACGATTAGAGCAGGAGGAAGATTCTTCTCACGGTGCGTTAGGTTATGTAATAACAAGCTCCTGACCTGGAATTTCAGCTTCCACCTTATCCCTGGCAATTGAGCTCGAACGCGCTGCTCCCACACGTGGTCTCAAGGCAGCACAGGAGGCAGCTCTCAGTTCTCGGTTTTGTCAGGAGACCACACAGGTATTAATAGCTTGCATTACGGCTTTGAGAACGAACATTCAGTGTGATCTATCTGAGACTGTTACATAACTATTCTGTTTTTTTCTAGTTTGGGGTTATCCTCCTTATAATAATCTAGAAATACCAGAAGGTTATAAATTGATCCAATACAGCATGTTATGATACTGTTCATAATTAGTATTATCAGAGGGATACAACGCTGTTGTTGACATCATTTGACATTGCTGTCTCTGCTGCACAGGAGATATTGACAACATTTTTCACTTGTCTCTCACAGTCTATGGATAAATAGGGATCAATTTAAAAACCAAAAGCTGCAAACAACATCCCAGACTGCCAGCAATAAGGCTCCTCTGTTTAAGTACGAAGCTGCATAATTCTTTTCAGCATGTATGTAGAGCCAGATAGCTTCTGTCCCTCAGCCTCTGAGGTAACCAGTGACCAGTTTCTTCAGTCCACTTCTGTTATACCAGAAATGAAGCAGAACTGCTCTACTTCTCTCCAGCAAAAGCAGCTTTCTGCTGGTCAGCAGAGACAGCAGCCCCTGGCTGACTTTCTTTATATCAGTATTTTGTATGGGGCTTATGTAACTCTTTTAACACAGGTCTTATATAACTCTTTTAACATAGGGACTTCAGTTTTATGTCTCTCTATAGACAACTCCCTCTTCTGCACATATGTTGAGATACACAGCAGAGAGGTAGCTCCTTATTAAACGGGCAATGCAAATCTGCTTGATATGGATAACTGGAGTGCAGGGTAAGGAGGGCAGTGGTTAATCAGATAATGCATCTTATCCTTGGGCACCTGGGCAAATCCTTTGCTTGTTATGTGCCTTCCTGTGTTGTGGAAAGTGTTGAGCCAAATCATTTAGGTTTGGTTTGTTCGCTGGCAGCTTCTAAATTCATGTGAGAATTCAAGGAGAAGGCAAAGGCAAGTTACAGCAATAAAAACCTCTAAGGCCTCATAGATTAAGATCCTGAACTTTTACATGAGGTACGTGATAATATTTGCATATCGGAAAAGTTGATTGCTGGCATGCTAATGCCATCGTTTGTAGAGAACATGAAAGTGTCTGCCACATGTCATGAAACCACAAAGGGTCAAAACATTTGGAGAACTGATGTTGCATTCCAGCTAATGTATGTTAATGAGCCCAAAGGAACCTAAGCAACAGGGTGTCAGCTTGTAAAATTCCCATCCAACCAGTCTAACCAGCTGTGACTCCAGAAATGCACGGGGCTCCTGTGGATTCAAGGGGCTCCGACCGAGACACGGCACAACCGTGCTCCTGCACTCAACTTACTCTCTAACATCTGCACCTTGCAATTCTTCTGCAAACTCCTTTCCTTTTTCTTCTAGGTTTGAGTGGTTTGAAACAATTTGCTGTAATATAGCCTGATTGCTTACTGTTTTGGTTGCTGTTGCATTTCCTGAGCACACCACAGGTGAAAATGTGTGTGGCAGCAGCATAAGCGCATGGCTCCGGGACAAAAAGCAAGTGAAATTAGAGTTGAGCTGCAGGCTGATCACACTGGAGTCTGGTCCTTATTTCTAATTCTCTCCCTCCCTTTGGCCCTACCCACAGGATTGCTCATGCTGTCACCCCACTGTCACCAGCTATTCAGTCATTTGCTCTCTTCCTTGTTGCCCAAATGCAGTGACTCATCTTCTTGCATTCACGTTGTCTCTATTCATTCAAACATTTTGAGCCCTTCACCTTTCCTCCTTTGCTATTATTATTACCTTCGCCCATTAAGCCATGAACAAATATTTTCCCTTTGGAGGTTTTCTAGGAGAATTCTCTTCCCATTTACAGTTTAGGTTAAGGAAGGAACAAAAGGTGTAGGAGAAATGGAGGCTACTTCTCTTCTCGTGGATGAGATGTAAAGATCTGCTCTTTAGGCAGGTATTGAAGCCCTGTCTCCATCTTGCTGATGACAGAAAGGCCAAAGGGTGGCATCTAGTCATTCACGCTCTCTGTATTTGTTCGGCCAAGTTTACCAGAGATGTTTATAACACGGCATATACTTCTTCAACTAGACTCAATTACAATCCCCCATGTATTAACCTGTACACGGGTTATGAGCGTCAGGGGAAACAACCTGAACTTCTGCGTGATGCTATCAAGAGATCATGGATAGCAGAAGCTGCGGAGAGCAAGCAGACCTCCTGGGGAATATTCCTGGCCTCATGGCTGTTGCAAGGGCTGCTGCTTGCTGTAAGGGCAAGGCAGAAGGGGATGGTATTTGGAAGGGAGTACTTGAGAAGCAGCACTCTATAGTAGAAAAAAAGGGATTTTAAGTATTTATTGAATTTTTTGGCAGTGTGCTGTACTACTTTTTATTTTCTTTGTGCAGTACTATTTTTTATTTGTAAGACAGCCAGTCCCACTGAAGGGACCAACCAGGTAGATGAAAGTCTTGCTCTTGAAGTAAGTGAAATTGTGATTTCTTCCGAAACCTTTGCTGGAAAAAGACATGCAAAAGAAAATTCAATAGTAAAAACATACTGAAAGAGGAGAAAATAGCATGCGTCATTAACCGTTTGGATCCATTCTGAGCCTGCATCACTCTGTACAGTTTATGTTTTTTATGTTGGACGATCATTTTCACTGTCAGATTCTGGGGAAGGATACCTGAATTTTGGTCTCCATTTTTTCCTGTAATATTTCATTTATGGAGAAATACATTTAGAAGTACGTTTAGCAGTAGTGAAGTGTTGGAGGATCCAAGCCATATTTCTTTATTCCTAGTTCATGCTGTACTTCCATGGTAACCTTTCTCTGCAAAGGAACTGGCTATAAGAGCTGTGCCTCTTTGGTCTATCTGGTCTGGCGCTCACCACATATCCTTTCATCCAGTTTTGCCTTCTGTCTGAGTAGCACTTTTCTTAGCATGTGAGATTTTTACAAGTGCTTAAGTATGCTCAAGACATACAAACTTCTGACATTGTTAGTGGTGCTTTGGGTAAAATACTTCATAAAAAAGAACATTCTTCCTAAACAATGGAAGGTTCACATTACCTGGCAGTGAGATTGGAGTTGGTTTATCAACAAAATAATCTGTGCAGCAGCTCGGTGTAACTTCCTGAATGGTGGAGTTGTCATTAAAAACATGCCAAGCGTACCTTTATGCAGACAAGAGGTACGTTGTGTGCATAATAAAATTAAATCATGAAATAAAAAAAAGAAATCAAACTTGGTATAGCCAGTTAGAATAGGGATAAAGTAAATTACAGCATAAGAGGTGAGACACTGCTGTCTTGCAAGAGCTGCTGGCTCTGTGTTTGCAAATACAGACATGTAAATGACATCTGGATTCAGCTCCTTTATGAAAATGCTTCTTAGGAAGCTCATTGTTGCCTTGGACAAACTGCTGATAGTTATACAAACACTGTGGAGCAAGAAGGGTGTTGGAAACTGGGTGGCCAAAGGAATTTAGTAGGTTTTAGGAAAGAGAAAGTAGTATTTGCTCTTCTGATCACCTGACAGCAGTATACTAGAGCTAGGAGAAACTGAAATGCTAGGTCACGTAAAACTTAACCAGAAGGCTGGGATTACAGCAAATTATAACAAAACTCAGCAAACAGAAGTGATTTCCAGAACAGCTATTCAGGTCACTGTTTTCACTGTCTGAAGTTCACCTTCCCTCTTGTTTGACTCTAAAAGTGACATATACTTTCTTATTCACCTGCTCCTCCTTTTATTCCATCCCACATATGTGTAGCTCAGGCACACCTGTTTCACTATTTTCATTTCAAACCCACCCACTTTACAGCTCCTGGAGCACCTTGTCTAGTAAACCATGACTACCTTGAGAGGCAGATAGCATTAACACTGTAATAGCTCTCTCTCAAAAAGTACTTGTAACCTGCCTTGTAGAATATTTCTCTTGATTGTGAACTCTTTAAGCAGATGAGTTACGTCTTTGTATAGGCTGGCTGGCACAGTGCTTTGGACAGTGCTTAGCACAGCGGGGCAAGTGTTTAACCTGATGGATTTAGATGGAAAAACATAGAACATAAGCATCTAGGAAAAAGTACAAACCTAACCAAGAATTAGCAATGCCTGTAGTGGCTGTAGTAGAAACATCCATGTGTGTCAACCCAGAGCCTTGCACCAGAGCTGAAAGATAGGTTTGTAGCACTGTACATACACATCTGTCCTTCTTTTTTTACTGATTTAAATGATGGAGTCCCAGGGACATGTATGCCATTCTAAATATAGGGAAAAAATAGCTTTGAAGTCCAAACAAGTATTTAAGGAATTTTTTGAGAGGCATGAAAGAAGGCACATGAAAGGGCAGTGATCCAGATGTGTAGCATTTTTGGAGGATATACTACAAGTAACCCCATCGATAGCCAAAATGCAAAGCCTTCTCCCTAAACCTCCGTGCTTCTGGTGTGGGAATTGTGCCTAGTGAATGAGTGCATCTCTTCTACCCGCGTACGCCCACCCTGGCAGAAGCGGAGATGAAATGCCAACACAGTGATGAAATAATCTGCGTGCAGCAGCCTTTGGGTGCTGGCTGCTCCTCTGGCGCCAGGATCTCCCAACCACCCCGTGGCGGATGGGAACAGGGAGCGCCTGGCCGCCCTCAGTGAGCCCCCCAGGGCCGGTGGGGCCCCTGAGGAGTAGCTTGGGGGAGGCCGGAGCCCTGCCCGGTAGGCCGGCTTCGCCGCGAGGCCGCGCCGCTTCCTGCACCGAGCAGGCCCGGCCGGTGCCGCGGTGCCACCGCGCACCGCGGTGGTCCGGCGGCCCGCCGCAAGCCCGGCCTCACCCCGCGAGGTGCTGCCGCGCCGCCGGCTAACGGCCGCCGCCCCCTCCCCAACGGCCGCGCGGCGGGGGGCGGGGCCGGCGGCGCCCTCCCGCGGCGGCGCGCGCCACGGCCGGCCCCACCCCCTGCGCCGGGCGGGGGCGGGGGGCGGAGCGCCGAGGCGCACCTGGGCGACGCCGCGCCGCGCCCCTCAGCCCCAGCCGCCGCGGGGCTACCAGCTCGTCTCACTGCTACGGGGCCGCGGGGTCCCCCCCGCGTCTCCGAGCCGCCGCGTTAGCGCCGGCGCCTACGTTGAGGAGGCGGGGAGAGGTGGAGAGAGAGAGAGAGAGCGCTCCCCGCCCGGAGGGGACGGGGCGGGGCAGGGCAGCGCGCGGCTCCTGAGAGTAGGCGGGGGCTGGGCTCCGCCGCGCGGCCTCCCCCTCCCGGCCCCCTCGGCTCGGCTCGGCTTGGCTCGGCCCGGCCCCGCTCGCGCCCGCCTGCGCGGGGCTGCCGGGCGCGATGTCGGCGCGGCGGCGGCGGCGGCGGACGGCCGCCGAGGAGGAGCCCGAGCCGGACGACGGCAGCGACAAGGTGGGGCGCGCGGCGGCGGCGGCCGTTGGGGGCGCGCGGGGCGGGGCGGGCGCGCGGGGCCGCCCCCTACCCCCGCACCTTTCCTTTCTGCGCGGGGGGGGGGGCTTGGGGAAGGGGAGCCTGTTCCTGAAAAGTCGGTGCCCTCCTGTGTCGCCTGGGGGCGAATATTTGGGGGGGGTGTCTGCTTTCTTAAAAAAAAATATATAATGTATATATATTTATATATATATTTATATCCCTCGGTCCCCCTCTGCGCCCCCCGCCTCTCCCCGTAAAATTGCTGATCATTGCCCGTGCTGTGCCCACCGGCCTGCGAGCCCGGCGCCCTGCGGCTCCCTCCCCCGTCGCCATCCCCTCCCTAGAGCCTCCTCAGGCCGATACGGGAGCGCCTGCTCTCTGCCTGCCTCCGCAGCAAAGGTCAGCGCTGTTTACCTGCCGCCTCTCCTCGCCTTGCCTGGCCGTTTCTTGTAGCTCCCTCCTCTCTTAAGGAGTTGGGACGGATCCACAGCAGGCTTTGGGCAACGTGGTCGTGGTGAGGAGACAAGCGTGGGTGACCTGCTCAAGTTAAAGGCTGCATCAGCACTTCCATAGCGGCTGTTTATGGCTTTTTAAGTGATAGACGTTCACCTCTGGCCTGGAAAGGATCTACAGCATGACATTTCTGCTAAGGCAAGAGATTTTTGAAACACTATGCATCAGGTTCATTATAGTGCAAAACAACCAGAGTGTTATTCTTTTGTTTGCCACAGAGTTGAGGCTTATCTGTACAAAAGCAGAGTGCACCACAGTTGATGGTTATCTGAATAAAACTAACAGGACGTTTTCATTTTAGTAGCTAGAATAAAAAAAATCAAACACTCCTTCTGATTGCTAAAGTGAGTTCATAATACCTGGCGAGGGGTCTTGAATCAGTGACTATTTAAATCCTCTTGGACTTCCCAGTTGCAGAGTCTGCAGTCTGCCTTAGGTGTTGTGGCAGGAAATCAGAAAGTGAAACTCGCTGGTTGGTTTTTATTCTGCACTTTGGTTGCATGAACACAGGGCAAGTGAACTTATAATATGCGTTGAGGGCCGTGATCAAATGAGGTAGCATTTAGACCATACTTATCCATAGATGAAAGCTTACTTTTAAACATGATTTCTTGTAGCAGTCTGCTCAAAAACCTGTTTTCCTGTGGAGCTGTTCAGTTTTGCTTTATTCTGTAGGCAAAGTTTATTTCTGAGCGTGCTTGAATGTATGTGTTGAGCTACCTTCAGTGAATTCTGCCCAGTCAAAGCCTATACTCCTCTGAATGCAAAAGGATGGACCTAGAAGTTACTAATATTATTTTTGGCTTCCCTAGATGATCTCCAGGGAGGAAAACGGGTCCTTTCTTGTAGGCTGTGCTGTTACTGTTGCAGTTTGACAGTCCAGGCAAAAAGAGTGTTTAGTCCAATTTCAGATGATGTTGAACAAAAAGGACTTTGCTGTGTAAGCACATTGGATGTTTGTGAAAATATAAAGAAAATTAATTTAAATACGCATACATTTGCAATTATTGCTTGAGCTGTTAAAGGGGGAAAGCTTTTTCCACAGTACAGAATACCTTTTTTTTCCGCTCTTTTTTGGATGGATTATTTTGGGGACCCTCTTTGTTCCTGTTATGGCTGTTTAACTTATCTGTGATATACACGGCACTGATGACATTGGTGACACTTAATACTGGTAACAAAGGAAATACTTTGCATATTAAGCTGTCTTTAGTGCAATTAGGCAACTGGAAAGACAAACCAGCATTTTGTGCTGAATTTGCTATCTGTGGGTCATAGTTTAGATCTCTGTTTTGAATACACGTACATGAGTAATGTGTGCTGTAGGTGATTTGGTGAGAAGTATTGGTTCAGGTCATCTGTTTAGTATTCACAGATGCCACATTATACGTATTCTTAGATGGTTAACTTTCTGCTCTAGCTATTGCCTATCCTTTACAGCATGTAGCTTGCATATTATCCTTTTGCTCTTTGAGATTACTTATTTTGCATGGAACTACGTATTTGGACCTGAAACTTGCCCTTTTGTCCACAATTTCTTTTCAGTATGGTCATGATGCAATGGGTTGCCACTGCTTTTTAGTATGTAGCTCAGAAACTTCTCCCTCTTCTTCATTCATAATGAAGCAGAAAACAGATGTTTCCTTTCTTGTGGAAACTGATTTATTCTTCTTCTACTGATGTTGACCCAATTCATTCAGTTTTCCACATGCACAATGGTGATGTACTTTAAAGCAGCTTGTTTACCAAAGCAGAGAAATGCTCTTTGTTTGCCAAAGAACTCTGAGAACACTAAATATGTCTGGTGGGTTCCATTTTTTTGGACTTTTAGTGCTGTTTTCAGTACGTAATCTGGTATTTTTCATCATATGCTTACTGTGTCCATAGATGCTTCATTTTCTAGTGAATTTAAGTAGAGCAGTTTTTTCCCTCATCTATGCAATTTCCTATTATTAACTCAAAATATATTTGTTAGCAATTTCTACTTTTTTTCAAATAAAAGTTAACTTACTTGTTTTTGTACAGATATGGTACATACTTTGTGAAGCTTGTTCCTGAAGCTCCCAAGCTCAGTGTCTGCAGCTTCTCACTAGCTTGTAGTGCTGATGACTTTTTCCCAAAATTCCTGTGAACCTACCTCTTGCCCTGTAGAGCTTTGCAATTTCACAAGTTTGTTATTCCTTCATGTTGCTGTGTGATAGGAAGGAGTGATCTTTAGGTTTTCCCTTTTTTTTTGTCTGTTGCTGCTTGCCTTGCGCGCCCTTTTCCTAAGAATGTCTGGCCAAAACACCTGCATGCAGACTCTGCTGCCCTTCTGAACACGAGGGATAATTAGGTTTTAAAATAGTTAGTTAAAGTTTTACAAATTGATCTCTGTGCGTTTTCACACTTCTCTTAAAATTCCAGGTGTTTGTCCTCTTTTACTGAAAAGGAAGTGACACTGCTTTCAAATGCTTCAAAAATTTAGCATGTCTTGAAAGTAATCAGAGAGTTATTTCTGCTTCTGTTGTGCAGAGTTGTCAGAGTCGGATGCAGAGGGCAGAGTGGAATCTTGTTGTATTGCTAGCCGTGGGGACGAGTGACTGTTTGTCTCGGGTAATTGTTAATTATTTGCAACTAAGACAAACCCAAAATCACTGACCGGTGTTTCTCCTACAATATGGAAAAGCTGTTTCCATTCTATGACACAGTGCTTCCCGGGAATCAGTTACTAGATAAATTACTCAGACCTGTGAAGCTGGGCTTGGGACTTTGGTCTTTGTTCTCTAAAATCTCGTAAACCCACTTTGAGCTAAATGAAAATCCTGATGATGCTAATGGTTATAGTGGAACATTAAAGTCTCTCTCTGATGGGTCATTTACTTTTTTCATTTTACGTATTTATTTTGGAATAACTTGAAAATGAGTCTGTTTAATCTTCACAGAAGACTCTCACACTTGCACTGTCTGGTACAAGCATAGTAGTTATCAAAGGGTTAGCTCTTTCAAATGCTGATATTTTGGAAGTGGTAGTGAGTTAGGACTAGTGCAGGCAGAAAAGGATCTGTAGGTTTCAGTCTTTGGTTCCATGTGTGAGGTTATTCTCTCTCACTTTGTTGTGTTTTTGCATATATCAGGCTTTAATTGCTGGAAAAAGAAGACAGGTTTCATTTTTCAGGATATTTTGATGCTTTGATATCTTGACTTCAGAGGAAGATATCAAGGTACATCTAATTAAATATGCTACAATGTGGTCTAACTGAACTATTGACTAAAGTGTAAGACTTGTAGCAGAGCAGAAAGGTGGATGATGGAGAAGAAAAGTAAAGCAATGCTTATGCAAGTAAAATGACAAAATAAATTCTTTTGCTTGCTAAATTTTTCATATAAGTTGTTACAAAATGTCTGTCTTAATTTTCTCAGTTGCTCTTAATGTAGGTGATTCTGCATTCCCTGGAAGAAAACACATATTTGCCCCTATTCCTTATTATGTTCTAAAAAATTCCAGTATCAGCAGGTCATTGCAAAAGCTGGAATAACTAGAATAATTCTGGTGCGTAGTTCACTCAGCACGTGTTAATTGTAGTGGGGAGTGTGTGTGGTGTTAGTAGCTGTAAAACAGGAATTAAGATGTGTATTTCCTTCCAGAGGAAGACAGGTTGACATGTCTAGATTTTTCTGCATGACGCATGGCTGCGTTCTGGTAGCTGTTGCGAAGTAGCTAACAACAAGCAGTTTATATGGAAGTTTCATTTTTGGCAAGATGTCACATGTTTTGACCTCCTATTAGGGAGGCACAGTGTCTTGAATGTTTCATTTCCTCCTTTGTATGGCCAAATATTTGTGATTTTGTTTAGAAGATTTAGGTTAAGGATGGAAGTCCTGTCTGTTTTAGAAATGCCTCCCAAAAATGTACAAATAAACTTTTGCCTTGGGGTACTTGCCAAATGCTGAAAAGCAAGGAGCTTGAAGAATTCTCTAGTGTGCTTGTCCTTTGTAGTGTGTTGGATATGCATGTTTATGTGCTGAGCTTGTAGCAGCATGTGAACAGCTGTCATGTTTACATTCTTCCCCGTGCTTGTTAGGCCTGTATCATCTTGGCCTTGTTTGACTTGTGCTTAGTGAGCTGATCAGATACCTTCTCTTGAAGGATTATATGCCACCAAATGAACAAGTTACAGTGAGGTTGTTGCCTTGCTTCTCTGTCTTATAGAGGCCTGGGGTGTGAATCAAGAAAAGGAGAGTGGAGTATATTATTCATGTAATAGGCTCTGTCACCTACAATTTGAGAATGGTAGAGAAAAATGAAAATACCTCGAATCAAACATTTAATTTGGAATTGGGGTTGAAAGGCGACTTTGTCTTTTAGAACACAAAGACTTTTGTGGTTTCCATTTAACCTTTAAAAACCTTGCAAACATCCACCCATGATTTGAAAGCCATAGTATTTCAGTTCCAACCCCTATCAGCTCCTTGTTGTTCTTGTGTGTTCAACATGGCCTAAACCTGGAAAGCAGGAAGAGGAAGGGCTGCTTGGTTTTATGCTAAACTCCAAAACTGCATGTACAAGACCCAGCTGAAGTAGCATGACTCTTGATCTTTAGAGGGCTTTTTGTAGCAATTAAGTCAGCATTTCCTTCCACAATGATTGCTGTACTTCATGGCTATAAACCGGAACACTTATAATCAATCGTGTAAAATAATTAAAAAACACAATTCTTATTTACAAGAGAAAAATGTGTCCCCCAGTGATTGGGTTCTCGAACCACTTCATGTTGTGAAAGACAATTAGCTAGTTTATGTCAACAGCTTCCTCTTTGACTTCTGATTTTGCAAATCAACTTCCTTATTCATGAAATGTTTGTGGCCACTATAGCAATTAAATGGAAAATTAAGTGTTCAAGGTCATTCTTGAGGTAAGTTACAAAGGGAAGTTAAAGATAGTTGGTGACTTATTCCCCACTGGTTAATGTAGGAAATTTTAAAGCTTAAAAATGGCAGAATGTACTAAGTTTTGTTCGTTCAGCTTCAGCAGTGTGAAAGAACAAGGTTTATGTAGTTCAGCTGCTTGAGGTAGCTGTATTCCTCACTTGGTGAATGTTCACCCTTGAGATTCCCAAGTAACCTTTCAAAATATCATTGAGCAAATTTTGCAGTAGGATGACATTGGATTAAGAAAGTAAATCTGAAAATAAAAAAAATCTAGTGAAATGTTTTTCACTTTGTATTTAGATGAGCTACAGAAGAAATATCCTTTTCATCAATTTTATTGGGAAGTAGAGCTGGCCTTGATTATAAGATACCTTACTTAGCAGACAATTTGGGTTGTCAAGTTTATAGTTATGCAACGCCTCCTCTGCAGTGAATATTTTTGAATTTTTCTTAATTAGTACAAATTATTTAATAGATGGACAGAATTTCAAAGGTATATTTTTAATAGGAGTGTAAAATAAATAATTTAAATACATGTAATTTAAATCATACATTGTATTATCCTGTATAAAACACTACCTTGATTTGATAACCTGTAGGGGGACAGAAACTTAACAAGTATTGATGAGGACAAGTAAACATTTGAGTTTCTTGTGCAGTGGGGGTATGCTGCCTGTATTCAGTAGGATCTTTTAAGAAGATCTAGAACTTAGGAATTTAGCATATGATAGAAAACACTGGAATCCTACTTGTAGCCTTTGTTTGTAAAAATTGTGCACTTGGCTTTGGAAAACACAAATCCAGATTTGACTGGGGCAGTTGCAACTGAACGATGGATGGGGTTGCTCTCTGAAAACGCTGTTATATGCCAAAGTTTCTGCAAGCTTTCCTGTTGTACTTTTCAAGCTTTAAAAATTGTAGTCCTCTAATATGCATTTTGAGACTTGGTCCACACAGAGACAGTTACTGACTTGGTTTAGAGTTCTTTGTGGTGGGTAAAAGGCTTCCTGGACTGGCAGGTTGCACCAACAAAGCTCACATTGACAGCAGCGTGAAGCACAAGCTACTGAAAAACACATCAGATAAACACAGGAAGACTCCTTCTTCGAGGTGTTTGGATGCTCTGAAAAGTCCTTACAACAGTGACTTCGGATGTTATAAATCTCAAATCTAAAATATTTCTAATGAGGTGCACAAGTGAAAATTCATATAGAACATGTAGTTACTGTCTTAAATGTCTAAAGGATAAAACTATGCATGTATGTATTTTACTACTTGATTGGGTATGGTAATATTTTCTGCAATACCAAAAGCCCAGAAATGGAATAAAAAAATTTTGCGTATTCTTTCTTAGTTCTGAGTGCTTAAAAGTGAGCACATCTGTCACATGCAAGCAAGGATTAATATGAAAGAGTCTACCTTGTGGCTTTAGAGCCAGGATTATTGCCTGTCATCTGCACGGCAAATAGTGGCTTCTAGCGCTGTGCAAATATAATTTGCTGTACTCAAGCGCTGATTGAGTTAGCTGGAATGTGGCTTTGGAAAAGGTCTGTGACTTCTTTTATCGTAACATCTATGACTGATTTGCCAACATGTAGTACCATACTCTGAAAAACTTGTGTGAATAACATGGTTGTAAGCACATTAATTTATATATATAATATGTATATCTGTTTTTTTTTGTTTTTTACAGATTTTTTTTCTTAAGTCTTGACCACACTTGCAATAATTGCTATTTTTGCCTTTATTAACTGTAGAGAAGATTTAAGAGATACAGAAGGCATTAACCTTGTTTACTAAAAAAGTAGTTGAAGTAAAATCCATTCAAGAATGATATCTTCACCAGGCAGGCGAGAATAAAGTGAGCAAGGAGCAATGATTTTTGTTTTTTAAAAGCAATGGTATTTGCCCCCTGTGTAAGGTTAATATAGCTGGAGAGGATGCCATGGGTAGTGAAGCTGCCCAGAGGGTGAGGTGCCAGAGCTTGTCCTTTAATTAGCATCCTTGGAGGTGGGGGAGCTGGGGAGGTCTGGAGTGAAATCCCTGCTGGACCCTGGGGGCTGCGAGGCGGGGGGCTCGGACGCCTGGAGCGGCTGGCACACCGAGGCAGGCCATGCTCGGGCCCTGCAGCACCCTGGCCAGCTCCCAGCTCTCCGCTGCCTCCCGGCACCCTAAAACACACCATCAAACCCTACACCCCCCACCCAAATCCTAACCCTCTCCCCCACCATAGCCCCATTCTGTGTGGTTTCCTAAATATGGATTTAGTCATTGACTTTGGACAGTCTGGCTTCAAGAGTCTGTTTACAGAGATTTCAGTTACTGAGGCTATGGTTACCTTAAAGTGTAACTGCTCAAAAAAGGCAAACAGATTAAGAGGAAAAGGTTATCGCCTATAAATAAAGTCACTGTGTGATGGCTGAGATTGTATGGCTTCTTAATTCTGTGCTGTCTGGGGGGGGGGGGGAGGGGGAGAGAAACCTTTGCTCTCTTCCAAAATGCAAAAGAAACCCTTCAGGGTAGAGGAAGAAAATCACAGAATCACAGAATGGTTCAGGTTGGAAGGGACCTCTGGAGATCTTCTGGTCCAACCCCCCTGCTCGAGCAGGGTCGCCTAGATCACATTGCCCAGGATTGTGGAAAAGTAAGAAACGAGCAGTCATGTTCCCGGAGGCAGATTAGAAGAAACAAATCCTAATTCTTTCTCTCCTAACAAAGGAGAAAAAAAACAACAACACGAGAATGAGGGGGTTGGAAAGAGAGAGGCTTGGAAAATGGCGGTATAGTGACAGTGAATAAAGTTTTAAAGCACCAATACTTCACAGTCCCCAGAGCCATTTGGAACTGATGAACCTGAAGTGGCAGGGCAAGCTCAAAGCTGTCTGGGCTTGTACGGAGGCGAGGTGAGTCAAGGAGGTCAGGAAAAAGTTTGGTTTGAACAGAGCCAGAAGCTGAGCTTGGAGATAGCATCCTTTTTTCTGCTGTAGCAGGATCAAGTGTATCATTTTGACTCCTCAGAACTGTAGTTTTTGAAATGTTAGAACAAGTACTGTTGTAAGCACCTTTGCTGTTACCATTTTCTGAGGAAAAGATACTGTCTTCACCATTGGAGACAATTCATAATTAGGCTGCAGATTTTGCACTTGGGTTAGACAAAAAGTCTGTCTAGCAAGTGTGTTCCTGAGTGGTCCTTAGTCAATGCTGAAGAAGCAACTAAAGTATTGCAGGTCAGATGAAGAGATTATTTTGAATCATATTATGTCCACAGTACTCTTTCACTTCACAATTTGCTGTTTTCAGATTTGTTTTTTCCCAAAGTTAAATAGTACAAGTCCCAATTTAGGTATGTTTGGGACTGTGTCAGCAACCTCTTCTCATTGTGTAGAGTGACTATTTTCTCATATGTTCTGTTTCCTGTTGTTTTAATGTGACATTAATTCACCAGAAGACCCTTCTCCTTGTCCTGTAAATGAATAGTTTAAGAGATGTAGGTGAGGGGAATTTGTTAGAGTCTTGGAGATTTTTGGAAAACTTATATATTTTGTCAGTTATTTTATTTCTGGAAACACATATCCTCATCCTTACATATGTGGGTAGAAAATGAACCTGGAATGTGAAGTTACTTGAGTGCAGCAAGTAGCATCACAACATCTGAGTGCTGGCCTTCCTATGAATGTTTATTGAAATACTCTTATCTCCTGCAACATCTAGTTTCACTGGTGCACGGTTGTCTTGTCTTAGATGGTAATGTGGAAATTACAGTTCCTAAAGTAATGTTTGTGATTCCGATACTGTTTTCTGACATAATAACTAATATTCCTGTATATTGTCTTGGTCTTTTTTTTTTTTTTTGTCACAGGAAGTGGATTTGGATGAAAAATTTGGAGAATTGGATCTCAGAAATGATTTGGATATTCCTGATGTTCCCCCATCAACAGACAGCACTCCAGAAATCCTCAAAAGGGCATTGTCTGGCTTGTCTGCCAGGTATAGTAAAACAAACAAGCTCTCAAATTTGAGAGCTGCTGACTAAAATTATTACAGATCATATTATGGTTTTAATTTTCATATGATAAACATGAAAATTGAAATTTATTTTTATTTAATATCACAATTGATTTACTTACATTTGGATAGCCCATTTTATCTAATTAATATTTTATGCATAGTACGTGAAGATTGCCCACTGCATGCATTTCTAAATAGATCACTGCAGTGTTTAGCTACAGTTTACTTCCACATTTGTGATTGTTTCCTCTAAGCATTGCTATAAAATGGGCTAAAGAATAGCAATTGGGTTTGACCTCCAGAATATGGTTTTTTTGGGTGGTTATAATACACTGACTTCATCCATCCAGTGTTAATCAGAGGTCATTTGTGAAAGGAAAAAGAGTACAAATTCTCTGTCTGGGTGAGCTTTGTTTGTTTTTTGTACCAGCTTTTTCCTCTTACTCATAACTTTAAAGAGAAGTTAAATACAACATAGCTTTTTCCTGTAAGCCATGTGGGGTTTTTTTCTGCCTTCTCTGTCTTTTCAAACCCTGTTTTCTAACCTCCGCCCTTGTTCACAGGGACGTAAGGAGTAGCAAACTGTGTGCGTGTGTGGTTATACAGCTAGATATATAGATAGTCTTGGCAATCTCCATATTCATGGAGGCTAATGGATAAAACTCCTGTTAAATTTCTTTATGTAGTTTCTTTACATACAAAACATTTCCTTGGTCAAATACTTTTGGAGATGGTTATTAGCATTTCCTGTCTTTCAGTAATCCAGTGAAAGCATGTAGATGTGGGAGAGATTATATACTGAAGAACTAGCTAGGAAAACAAGTATGTGTATCCTGTGTACTTTATGCTTAATTTATGAAATCAATATATGATTTATATTTTATACACAACTCAAGTCTTGCAGAAGTCAGAAGGCAGACCTTCAAGCCAGTGTATGATAAAACTTTCCAAGCCCTTGTTCAAAAAACTGATCTCCAGTAGGTGTCTCCAACAGTAATGTAAAAACTAAAAGTTTTTTCACTTGCACATTGTCTAATGCATTCTCTCTTTTTGTCTTGATGTCTAGTAGCTACAAAAAAATGTATTGTGGCCAGGTTTCACAAAGCATGTTCCCAAACTGCACCATTTCAGAACAGAGTGTGAAACTATCTCTACTGCCATCACATGTCAAAATATTCAGTTACTATCATTTTCAAATTTCTCTTACTGTGTTAATATATTGTGGAAGTCTTAGGTCTCCAAATCAGCCTTCTTCTAGAATAGAAGGCAGTTAGGTTGCTACCTCAAGACTTGGACTAAGAAGTGCAGGTGATACCTTTCCTGTTTTACATTCTTGAAATTCTTTATTGCGGTGTTTGCACAAAGATGTTTTGAGTGCAAAATTAAATTCTTGGTCCCTTGTGAATGCCAGATTCAAAACTACCTGCTAATATGGTTTAATATCTGAGGCAGCCCCACCAGAACTGTTGTCATAATGGGTAACGTGAACGAGTTGCACTGTAGCCCTAAAATGTTGTCACATTTTAGATTTGACCTTTAGAGGAAACAGCATCCATGCCACGCTGGCAGAAGTTTCCGATATAGTGAACTTGTCATAGTATTAGGTGGCTTCATAGATTCCGGTGCTTTTATCTTATTTACCAAAGCTGGCTTTCCAGTACTGTGCTTGTCAAAAACCTCGGGTTTTCATATGGCATTTTGACATTTTTCTTTTGAGAATTTGAACTCTTTTACTGGAGTCTTTTGTTCGTGATAGATATGTCACTAAGCAAGTTGCTACTCTATAGCTAACGCAGCAAAGGAATTTAAAGCATCTGTTGCAATACAGTCAGTTCTGCCTTTGTTCCGATAGCTATGGCAATGCCAATTAGTGGCTTTAGTTACTGTTAGTCCGCCAATGAATAACATCCTTTAAAAGTAAATGAATGTAATTCAAATTTACATTAAGACTGGGTTGTGAATCTAAACTAATAGTGTCTCTTTAAACAAATGTCTCTGTTGATGCAGCAAGGAAGCCTAAAAGACTGTTAGCAAAGCGATAGAAAGAATTGTTTTAACCCGTAGTACATTTTTTGTGATTAGGTGGTTTCAGTATACCCTTGTGGGCAAGATTCTTGAAGGGAAAAACACACAAACAAGAGGAGAGAAACTTACAGAAAATGGACTATTAATAACTAGAAACACTTCAATGTCAGGGTGGAGCATGTGAGAAATTTAATTCCAGAAATTTGTGTGTTTGTTTGTTTTTTAAATGAACTGAGGCTTTGATTTTTTTTTTCCTGATACCGGTTGGGGTGGAGGGGAGAAGAAATTGCATTTTGTTTAGTCTTTTTGTTTTTCATAAAAAGAAACATGGGTTTACTTGTTCAGCAAACGCTTTTCAGTCCTTGTTTTAAAAATGCGTTGTTTCATGAAAGAAGGCATTAATGATAACAGGAGTTTCTATTCTACGTTCCTTAGGCAGTGGCAAGCAGTTGCAAAGGTATACAAGGATAAAAGAGTACAACTGGCTTACTCCATCATCCCTCACTTCTGCATGTTGCCCTGTCCTGGTTCTAGTGCTCGCATGAGCACAGGACTGCTTTCAAGAGATGGCACTCTGCCTGGAAAAATAGCTACTTTGCTAATAAGGAAAGTCTGTGATGACCTCTTCTTTCTCTGTCACTCCTCCAAAGCTGATATGCCTTTCTTTTTTCTTCCCCCCCCCCCCCCCCACCACTGGCAGCCTTTCTTTAAAACGCAAGTCTTTACATGGCTGAGAGCCTATATATCTTGCTGATTATATAGTGCTTTTTGAGAGTCCTGATGTATTTTCACAGCACCTTCAACGGGGTGTTTGAGCCATGTAATTGCAAATAAGTTTTTTATTTGGGTGTGGGGGAAGAAGAAAGATTACTGACTTTGATTTCTTTCACTGAATATTTTATTTACTTGGATGCTTGGTTAATTCTGGGTCTTTTGCTGTGTATTTTATTAAATAAGCAAGAAATTTTGTGTAATTACCACAGTTTCTAATATACTTTATTATCCAATTAGTAAAGGAAGTGGCCTTTATTTTAATTTATAACTTGTTGCTTTTTATTCTCTTATTTTTATAGATGGAAAAACTGGTGGATTCGTGGAATCCTAACTCTAGCTATGATTTCGATGTTTTTTCTGATCATATACCTGGGATCATTTATGCTGATGCTTCTGGTAAGTTTGTTTAAATGTGTTCTTCTGCGCCAGACTAACTTAACTTCTTCATTCATCATGCATAAAACATAGCTGGAAGCAACTGCACAGCCATTTCAGAAAGCAGTTTGCCTTTTATTTATGTGAATAGGAATATTTGTGAAAAACACTGAACAGAATCAGAATTGGGCTTTGTGGATAAATGGCATCTTCCATACTTTAATTTCTTATTTTAAATAGGTCTAATAAGTAGTCTAGGAACTTTAACAATTTTTACCTTCAAGCTTATAAAACTACTCTCATCCATTTGCTTGCCCAGTTTCCCCCACTTTCTATTTAAATTTTTTTGAAGTTTGTTTTTAAAAAAGATTTTATTTTTTTTGTTTGTGGTGGTGGTGGATTTTTTTCATTTTTCAGGCTGAGGAAAGCAGGCAGCTCTTGTCTGTTAGCTGCAACTTGTCCTGAAAGGCTTTCCTCAGTCATGCTCCATTAGTTTCCTGCTTCTCTGCAGGACTGCCTTGTGGCTTTGGGTTGTCTGTAAAATAGAGCTAGATCTGCCTCTGAGGTACAGAAGTAAAATGCGTTTTTAGGTTGTGAAGTGAACAAATACCACAATGATAGCATTCATATAGCCTCCCTGCCTCCCCCCCCCCCTTTTTTTTTTTATTTTTTAGATGAATAATGGTTTAAGTATCTTTCCCAGCCATGTCAAGTAACAGGCAGGGATGGGGCTTCTAAAATGTTGAAATGAGTACTTCTGATTAACTGCTTTTTTTTTTTCTTCTTCTTCTTACTCTAAATTTGTCTAAGTGTCAAAATGTGTTCTTATTTTTTCCATGGTCTACCTTGAAACACATCTTGGAGTGTAATGGTTTGAGATATTGGAATGTTATTTCACCAGTTTTATGCTCTGTATTACAGCCTCTTACATCCTAATGGCACTAGTGTGTATATATTTTTTTCTTCAGAAAAATGAAATAATAAACTTGTAATCCATTTTTTCAAAGGTAGAGGATTTTCTTTCTTTGAGAGTGGGAGGAAATGGAAAAAAAGCTCCTTTAAAGTATAGATTATCATCACAGAGTGCTTCCCCCACCCCCAATTCTTCCTTTAGTAGTCTATAACACTTCTAGAATGATGACAACTGGAACAAAAAGGAAGCAGTCAGTTTGCATTGTGATTTTTATATATTATGGTATACTGTAAGATTCTATAGCTTTGCCTATGACAGCAGTTGAACCACAAAGTAATTAAAAATCCTATATAATTATTCATCTCTTGCACCATAAAGCAAAAACTCAGTCATCTAGTATCTTTATAATTTTGACATTTGCTCGGAGACTATTTAAAAAAGAAAAAATGGAGCAGAAAGACTGTTTTGTTCATGAATGATTTCCCTTCACCAGAATCAAATAGTTTAAATTTTGACAAAATTCTTGACAAGATTGTGCCTTTAAACACAAATGTCCTTTTCCACTGCAAGGCACGATCCCTTAATGTTGCTTTTGCAAATATCATTCAAGTTTATAATGTAGGTAAAGCATAAGAGGAAGCATGAGATAGGTGGACTTCTAAATTAACTCACTGAGGTGATGTAATACCGTTTGAACTGTGTTTATGTGTTGAGCAAGATGAAATTTATTAATGAATGCCAGTGCTAAGAGAGTATTGCAAAGCCTAGTGTGCCTACATGCACAGGCAGTGTAGGCAGATCTTTACTCCTACCTCTGCACAGGACTACTTATGACCAATATTTGGAAATACTTTAAATCTGGACATGGTGATCTGCTTGGGGACTATGGATTAGACAAAACTGGCAAATAGGCCTTTGGAGCCCAAGACTGGCAGGACAAACTTCCAGACTTGCACAGGCCAGCACAGAAGTAGTCAGATCATCAAGACAAAATGAAGGCAGCGGAGAGTGTGACATTCAGACCTGGGTTAGATGAGCTTTGCTTCTAATCATCAATGCTAATTAGCAGTATAGACTTACTGTTAATGAGCTGCTTGCAAGTAGAAGACCTGGGTGTCCAAATTATGTTACACACCTACTTTTCCCTTTGGATGTAATAAATACCTCTTAAACTAAATTTAAAAATAAAACTTAGCCAAAAGAACTAGAAGAGCCCTTTTTTTACAGAAAATGCTTCTGACTTACCACTGCCAAATTGTTTTAATGAAGAAAAGTTGTTTAATGATTGAAATCTTGCAGCTAGCCCAACATTCCTTTTCTCAGCATGCCTAATGTTTTTTAGTTTTGGGGGGGTTTAAACAAAGCTTTAATTTTCCCCAAATTCTCTTTGAAGTTGTCTGAGGTCTGTGTGGAATTTCAATTCAAAATATTTTTTCCCCTTAATGCAGGTTGCAGTACTCCCTACTGCCTTTAAGGAACAACTACAGTACATCTACGTAATTCTTTTTCTTTTAATTTTAGGTCTTAAGCATCCAGGTGAAGTGTTTCCATGAAATCATTACTATAGGTTACAGAGTCTATCACTCATATGAATTACCGTGGTTTAGATCCCTAAGCTGGTGAGTAGCAAGCAAGCAAGAGATTTGAAATAGAAACCTTCATATTCTTCATATCCTATTATGGTGGAAGGACAGCTTTATAGGAAGTGTGCAGAGCTAAAACCTGGCATCTCTCTTAATACACTATTCTGTAATTGTCTTCCACTTGTGAACTTGGACAGGTCAGTTGGTCTTGTACTACTTTAATTTTTTTCCTGTTGTAAATACATATATATGCATACATATATACTTTAATAAGAATTGAGCACATATAAGCTATCTAAAATGTGCGTAGCCAAATAATCACCTAATTTACATTATCTGCACTGCTTTGATTCTTTGGCAATTATTCCTGCTTAAGAAATAAATAGAATAGGTACCTAAAACTTTATAAGCTCCTCTTCACACAAAAAAGTAATATAATAATGTATAACTTTTTAATCCTTTCCAATTTTGAACTTAATCACAGGACTGCATAAATACAGAAGTGTTGTGGGATCTTCTGAAAGAGAAGACTAGATTAATTTTTCTGGCAAATTCCAGATATTTGTGACAATGTGCTGTTTATATACAGCTGAATAGAACTGGGGAAATTAACTCTGCTTCTGAGTTCTGGGAGGAAAAATAAAGGCTTTCGATTAGATTGAGCATTATAAGAAGGTACCAGGAACATGTAGTCTCTAAGGTGCTTGGGGACATGATTCTTCAGTCTTGTCCTGTGCTTTTTGTAAATTGAAATGTCTAAGTTATTCCCTGCCTCTTGTTACATTGCTTTTTCAGTTCTAGAAGCAATTTTACTGTGAAAAGTGGTGGATTTGTGTTGTTAGCTCTCTGTAAAGCCTCATCAGTTCCCAGCTGGTCACCTCCTGTGTTATAGAGAGGACTGGTCTATTGCCTGCTTTATTCTATAGCTTCTGGATCTCCAACTAGAGCAAAACTGGGCTTGAATGATTCGCAACCTTGCCAAAATTTTTAGGAGGAGAGGTGGAATCCGCTGCTTTGTCTGCTTTCTCAGTTAACCACCATTACTTTTAGAGGTGAAACTCAAAATCAGCTTTACTATATTGCTGTACTGGTTAAATCAAAGCTTTCAGTCTGATGTCTTGCCTCTGAAAGTAAATAATGAGAAATTTCAGTGAGATGAGAGAGTCCTGTTACTGGTCTAAACGCCAGCTAGCTGTTTGGCATGTTTAAAGATGTGAAGCCTCGAAAAGTGAACTTTAGCGTCTCTGGGAGACGGGGACGATTAGAAAGAAATGAGCACTGCTTTGTCCAAGAATACCCAGAGATCCAGTCCATCTTAAATTGCAGGTTCTTAGCCTCTGTGACTGATCTCAGTAATAAGCTAAAAAGTATGTTCCTTGTGTGCATCTATTACTGGCTTTAGATTTGCTGTTTCTTTTTTACTGAATGCTGCTTTAGCATTTGAGGATCTAACTGTGACTTAACTCTGGAAAGCTGATTATACTTGTATGAAGACCTTGTAGCAGAGTTACCTATACACCAAGTCTTGACTGAATGTAGCTTCTTTGAAGATCCTTCAAAAAGACTTGTCTGAAGGTGGCATTTTGGCTCCTTATAGAACCTTGGGTATGGACAGGGTCCCGCAAATTTGTTTTTAAAAGTTTTAGTAGTAGCTGCATTTACTAGTTTGTTGGTTGATTTAGCGCGGTAAGATTATTGCTTGGTGAAGAACACTAAAAGGCAAGCAAAGGGTGTGGTGAGCTGGAGCAGAAGATGCATCAATAATTCTTTTGGGCAGGAATCATTAGGCCAGACTGCAAAAGTGAAGTTATGTTCAGGTCCTCAAGCCTCCTGGCAGATCCAAACTGTCTTATAGCCTCAGAGAATTAATTATGCAAGTACTTTCTCTTTGTTCGTAGGGCAGAAACCACAAACTATCCTTTTTATGCAGTATACAGAAAAAAATATGCAGAATTGCTTTTCTCTGTATGGATAATGCTCGATACTTGCTCTTTAGTTTTTGATTATGGAATATCTCAAAAGGACTTGAATAGGTATGGAGTATTCTATACTATAATTCCGTATGAAAGTGTTTCTCAAATTGTATCCATCTCCAAAATTTGTCTGTGTTTTTTTGTTTTTTTTTAATGCAAGTTTCTTTGGAAGAACTAAATTGCAGGAACTGACTCATCAGAGGAGGCAGCAACTCAGAAGTAAAAGTGAAAGACTTGATTTATACTTGCATTTATTTTTTTTTTAATCACAAATATTTTCCGATTTTCTATTTTTTTCCCTTTTTTTTTTTTTTGAAGAACACTAAAAGATTTATCATCTTGTCAGAGTAACTAATGTCTGTTGTATGTTACAGGTACTTCTTGCTCTGTGTGAACTACTTTTTTTATGGAGAGACTGTGGCTGATTACTTTGCTACGTTTGTTCAGAGAAGAGAGCAGCTTCAATTCCTAATTCGTTACCACAGGTTTATATCTTTTGCACTCTATTTGGCAGGTGAGTGTAAGAAATCACAGAAATGAAAGAACATTGTGCTGCATTTGTTTCTGTAGTTTGGATTTCAAAAAACTTCCTTCATACCCTGTAGCTTTATCCACTTTCAGTTCTTCTTTCTACTGTGTTGATGGTCACGTTTCCATTTTTCTTGGGAAAAGATTAATCCAAATTTCATGTTCACTGAGAAGAAAATAGCCTAAAAATGTAGATGATCTTGAGAAAGTCAAGCTAATATTGCTCATTAGGAGTCAGCATAAGTTCTGATAACTTAAGGACTGGGCTCAATACTTGAATATATGAATAGTATTATAATATATATGAATAGTATTTAGTATGAATGGTATCCATTGAGATGACTTGTATGTTTAATTGCTCTGCTGGATTGATGCTTTTTTGTGCAAGTGTTCTGCCAGATCTACAGGAATAAGATTTACTGTTAGATTTTAAATTTGCTATGCAAAATACCTGAAACCTTACTTGGTCTGCAAGATATTCAAATATTGTATCATTGATAAATTTTCCTCGCTTTCCAGAGAAACGGTATTTTAAAAGCTTCTCCTCTAGGAAAAAGAAACAAAGTAGTCTGTCTTATGGCATATTGCTTTCTGAACAAGTAATTATAGTCCACAGTATTTTCAGAAATGCAATTAAAATGACTTTTTTAAAAATGAGTTGGCTGAAGATGAACGTGAGCCTAATGGACAGGACACTGGGCCTATGCTCAAGACTGAGTTTGATTTCTGACTCTGCAACTGGTCTTGCTGGAGGGTGTTGGCCAAGTTGCTTCAGATTTTACATTAGTAAAATAGGAATAACAATTCTAACTTCCTTTTTTAACTTTCTTTTAACTGCCTCATCAGGTAAAGTGTTGCCCAAGAGGGGAGTATTAGAGGAAATTAGAACAAGTGGTTGTTATTGCTTCTAAGGTGGTGCATTTCTCAACTTCTAACTCTACTGGTGTGTGCCAATTCACCAAACTTATGTTCCTCTGAAACTCCTCTTTTCTACCCTCCCTCTTGATTAAATTAATCTTCTGCAATTTACGGTACGGTTTTCCTAAGTTATTTCTGTTAACCACTTAAAAAGAAGCTTGTTGACCTTCCTTTTTGAATAGCTCTTAAAGGTGGCGGTCTCCTCCCTAAAAATTTGATGTGTATGATGGGACTTTTCAACTGTTGAAGTAATGAAATGGACATTACTCATGTTAATTAAAACTTGCCTTCTAATGAGAATAAGTCATTCTGCATATACACTGACTGAATAGAAGCAAATGGTCCTGAAAGTTGATGGATTAAGAACTGCTTTAGAGGAAAAGAATTTCTGTTATGTCATGGTTCATTGGAATTAAATACAATACTGTCCAAATTATACCTGCTTTGTTTTACAGGTTTCTGCATGTTTGTTTTGAGTTTAGTGAAGAAACATTATCGTCTACAGTTTTACATGGTGTGTATTAACCACTTTCCTGTGATCACTCATGTTGTTATGGAAATCATTTGAAGCTGTAATGTCCTTATCTTCATAAAATAGCTTGGAAGACAGGGAAAAGGATGCTTAAACTCACAGTAATGTGAATTCAAGTATCATTGGTCCGTTCAGGATCTCTTCACCTTGTGGCTTATTATTATATCACAACATATGGTCTCTTAGTGAATAGAAGCTATGACTTATGAGGTCCCATGTATAGAAAATGTGATACATCTCCTTTTGGTGATAGTCTGCTAAGAAAGAGATTCCTGGTGGAAGTAGTGTGTGCTTATCTCACAGGTCAGAAGCCAAATATATTCACAACATCATGGGGAATGGTTCTTGTGACTGAAGTGTTATTTTGTAGAGGCCCCACTACAGTACTATGAAGGGAATGTATCTCAAGCCCTTCATGGAAGATTTATTCTGCAACACTTAACAGCAGTTCTGGAAGTGTATTCTGCTGTGCCTGAATAGATTTTCAGTCTGTTAAACTGTTTTTGTCTCCAGTATTTGGCCACCTGATAAAAAGCATAGTAGATAATCAAGAACATGAAACTCTCTCTTTTAGGTATCTAATAAGAGAAAAGTAATGGTGTACCCTGAGCAATCAGTCATTGCATTAAAAAAAAAAAGAAGACTTTAGTCTTTTGTATAGGAATGATTAGAAGCAACAATAATACTGTAGAGCTCCTCTTGAAAGAGCTTAGGTAGTTGGCGGAGAACATAACCTTAAAGATTTCATAAAGTCCCAGGACTGCAACTAGCCTCTCTGTTTCTATAGCACTTTAAGTAGCATTTTACTATTGAGGATCCCTGATTATTGACAAGGACCTAGCTGAGCTGAGCACTTTGTAAGCATGTGAAAAACAGCTTCTTACTCAAAAGAATTTACCCTGCTTGTTGGGAAAACTCACTTGTCTGGGAGAGGCAGTTTTCTAGGAGAGATGGTCTTTGTCTTCTAATGTGCAAAATACAAATCCTCAAATTGGCACAAGGTAAATATATTAATTCCCTGCCCCTCCCCTTTTTTTTCCTCTCCTGAAAGAGGAAGGCGGAAAGAAAATGTGTTGAGTCATATGACTTGGCGCCTGTCTGTAAAGCATTATGGTGTGACTATGTAAGAGTCTCATCAGAAAAGAGGGAGCCATGTGTCCTCTGCCAGTGGGGACAGAAGGTTTGGAGAGAGGAGGAGAGTAGCCATTTGTTTTTAATTGGTGTTCCAATACTGCTGTATCAGCAATAGAAATTTTGCTGCAGAGATGCTTTAATAAACCGGCAGACAATGTGCTTCAGAAACCTTTAGGCAGTTCTGGCACCCCCTTTCGGCCTTCTCAAGTTTTCTCAACTGGAAGTAGATCCTGGCTGTCATAGGAAAACTGATATGATATGAGAATTAAAAAACAGCACATTCTGAGTGTTAAATAGCCCCAACATTTAGGGTGCTTAACTTCAGTGTTTACTGGAAAAATGACCAGTTCTTGATTTAAAAGTTCCCGGAAAATAAAGTCTAATGTAGAAGCTTTACTGGTAAACTGGAAATTACTTTATTGTATACTGCTGCTGCAGAATAAACACCAAGTATGTACATTAATATAGATGAAACTGGTGGTTTAAACGACCATGCACACAGAAATTAACATTTTCCTTTCTGGTAGTCTGAACCTTAGAAATTTCATGTTTCATAAAAGGGCTGGTATTGTGTCACGAGATTTCCGTATTGTTGTAGCATGACTCCTTCATGAGTTCTTCACTGTCATTTTAATGTTACAGTTCTAACTTGTCTATTATATGTATATACAGAATATCACGTTGCCTACCATTTCTTTGTTTCTTTCATGTTGAAGGTATGTCTTATGCTGTTTAAAATCTGATTTAATGTTGAAAAAAAAAATCTAGGTGAAGGTAAATGATGGGAAAAGTTTGACAGTATTTTGTTTCGGAAAGTCAGCTAACTGGTGATATACTGTATGCACACATCCCTTGCATTATCACCAAAACTGGTCTTTCCTGGGAGCTCCTAAGTAGCTCCTTTATCTGACATACCAGTATTTATCAAGGAGCACTGATCTGTGTTTTCGCTAACTGTTGTGTTGTTGCATTGTTAACAGTTCGCATGGACTCATGTCACTTTGCTGATCACTGTAACTCAATCTCATCTTGTCATCCAAAATCTGTTTGAAGGCATGATCTGGTAAGGGGACAGTAATAAACTGATTTATAATTCTATTGCATTGAAAGGTTGATGCTTTTACACAGCAGATCTGGTTAGTGAATAATCATGAAAACAGTTAAATCGGCACAAATCGAAGGAGCATTCATGTCAAGGGGAGTGGGAGGAATTGGGAGCAAGGAGCTGAAGGATATGGGGCAGGATGCAGAAACCTCTTAAACTCGACTGGCAGCCAAAAGTATGGTAGTACAGAACAACTACCTAATTCACTCACAAGGAATAGGATTACTTGCATGCTCAGTGAAATATTTTCCATAGTATTTTGCTGAACTGAAGTATAAATGAAGATATTTCCTCAGTTTCAAAATGGCTGAATATCCAGCATTTCTTTGTGAATTATTTGAGAGCTTCAAGTTGCTCAGTGCTCTGTCACTTGGGCTGTCATTTGTCCCACTTGTGGCTTTAGGAGTCTGGCTTTAGACCTTCCAGAAGGAAGGCTTGAAGCAAACTGGATCCTTACAGAGATTTTTAAAAAACAAAAAACTTTTTTTTTTCCTGATATTTTAAAAAATATTCTTAGCTAATTTCAGCAAGCAAACAGGATAATTTTAGCAAGCAAAGTGTCATATATTATTAGTCCTATGCCACTTGTCTTGTTTGTGTGGAGTTCGGCTAAAATAATAGCAGACTATCCTTTCTTGCTACATAGTGGTAGTCTCTTGAGTCAAGACCTGTATTTTAGAAAGGGAGAATTCATGTTGTGGGTTTCCCTTAATTTCATATGTTCAGATCAATTCAAATCACTTAAAATATATTACAAGTTTAAATACTGGACGTTGTTTGGTCACCTTAATGCCCACATCCCGCTCTACATTAAGCTCTGATGATGCAGTTAAACTTCATTATTTCAAAACTGCACCACAAAGACAGGGTATATTTCCTCAGCCCCTACTTGAATAGAAAGAGTTTAAATTATCAGTTGAGAAACATGGTACAAGTACATGGAAGAAAATTTATGTTCTTGCAAGTACATAATATTACATGTACTACTTTTTATTTTCCTGATATATTTATAATGTGGAGATTATTGCAGAAAAGATGTGCTCACAGTTAGAAAGACAGATCAAATCCTTTGACAAGGTTCAAGGGTTCCTATATAAAGAATTTTTTCACAGAAATCTTGCTTATGTGCCAAAACCTGAATCTTGCTACCTTACTTTTTATTTTAATATCAGCCACTATTGCAATAGGCAATTCTACAGATTGTCACAAAATTTGACTTTGCTTATTAATACATCACAGCTTTGAAAAGGGGGAAAAAAAAAAGAAGCTTACAGGCTTGGGTAACAAATTCAGATGCTGTCCACATACAGACAACATCAACTTGCATTTAGAAAGCTAACACAGGCTGCCTCAAACTACTGACTTAATGTAATCAAAGGAAAGGAAAGAAAACTTTTTTGTTTAGGCTTCATTAAACTTTATAAGGAATTTGCTTGCTTTGATGTTACCAGTAACATTAACATGTATTTATTTCTGTTGATTTCTTCATAATGGTAGTACTGGGGTTCAAGACTGATAGAAGAAGTCAGCCCATTCATGCTTAAGTTCATTTGCTGAAATCAGATATTTTAACTTGAATTAATGTGGATCTCCACCAGTCCTGACTGGCTAAATATTAAAATCAGTAGAGCTAAATATGTTGCATAAGGGGGAACAACTAGTTGAACATGGCATGAAACATATATATATATATTTTAATAATAAATATTTCCTGAACAAAAATGTTGCTGTTTAAATTGTAAGTTATTCTGTCCTACATTTTAAACTTCAGGCAGCTTTTTTTTCCTAAAACTCTCTATATTTTTGTGTAGGTTTCTGGTTCCAATTTCAAGTGTTATCTGCAATGATATTACTGCTTACATTTTTGGATTCTTCTTTGGCAGAACTCCATTAATTAAGGTATTTACTTAGTACTTCCTCACCACAAGTTTTTACAGTTTACAGTATTTGCTTTATTTGTTCAGCAGTATATTTATGGAATAAATACTTTCAGCTGTACTGCATGTTACACATCGTTGTTAAAAACCAAATAGTTTCTCCTCTTTCTAAAGATCCCCAAATGGAAACTGGGATTAATGTGAGTGTAGTATTAGCATCACAGTATAATAAAGTTGCAGGATATTTCATCTTCATCTCTGTTAAGTCACTTCCTTTTTTGGATTTCTTATGCATGTGAAACTGCATACTTACTTTTTTTTTAACAGAAAGCGTTATTTTAAATAAGCCATTATGTCATATATATGTATTCTGCCTATAGTCTCAGTTACGTAGCACTGAGAAGGGCTCAAGCATAAGCATTCTAATTCTGGTAGTTATTATTTTCATGATGCAATGCTAGCTTTGCAGAAGTAGGTTGATTCTGGGTTTATGCTGCTCCTAAAAAATTGCCTACTACTTTGAGTTCTCTCAGCCTACAGTTGTTCACTGTATTTGTCCGTTTGCCAATCCGTATTTAGGAAGTTAGCCTCTCCCGAGGACCATCCCCAGCAGTAGTTCTCTCTAACACATGACTTCTGTCGCTACCTAAGCATGCCCCAGCTAACAGAGGTCTCTAACAGAGTCGTAGTTGTGCCACACGGTTTTGCAAGTCAGGGTCAGCTTTGCAGCAGCGCAACAGGAACGTGTCTCTCATCCCTCCACCTACCCCCGGCACAGATTGAACTGCGGAGCTTTCCTGCCTCACCTGGGATGTGTCCTAGCATTCTCCTCTATTTATGGTTATGGTTAGTGGCTTCAGCTGGTGACATTCAGTATTTCACAGATACCTTTGAAAACCCAAGTAGATTAATTTTGGCAAATGAGATCCAGACAAAAAGCACCCCCCCACACACAAAAAAAGTTCATTGATGCAGTTAATGTTGTCTGTTTTTGCTTAGTTGTCTCCCAAAAAGACCTGGGAAGGATTCATTGGAGGCTTCTTTTCTACAGTTGTATTTGGATTTATTGTAAGTAACCACAGGATTTTCCTTACACAGTTTCAGTTTTAAACTTCCTATTTTTAACTGGGATAAAACTACTGGCAAGTTTGCTCATTTCGGACTAAGTGTTAGCTTTATTAGCTAGTGAATTCCACTGATTCATAACCAGCTGCAAAAGCTAAGCCAGACTTGCACCTCACCAGAACATGTCATATTGACCATTACTGCTAGAGGCTATATCTAAAATTATTTTATCTGATAGTTGCTTCCCTATCTTTTAATTGCATCTATTGATAGCATTATTCAGGCTTTGTAAAATAGCATTTTTGTGTTACGTACTTCATAATGCGAATTCTTCTGACAGAATATCCATTGGTTTAGACAGGTACTTTAAACTGATGATATGTGTACAACAAAACAACATAAAGTAACTGTCCTTACATGTAATTTTTCACCAAGGCCAGTGGAATTTGTAAGTTCTAGACTTTGTAGAAGCGATGGTTCAAGTTTTAATTGAAAAGTAAACCATAAAGAAATAACGGGTCGTTGATGGTGGCTAATGTTTTGGAATTTTATTTATAATGCAGAAACAGAAAGTAGACACAAACATGAGAGATACACAAAGAAAAACAAGTTAGGAATTCACCACTAAGTGTATTCAATGTCCATGCTTGCCTGATTTATTGAGACATTCTCTAACTTAGAGGGCTGATTTTTATCCATTGTGGATGTCTCTGTTACAAAAGAGACTTTCATTATCCTTGGCTTGATGTGACAAAGCCATCCATTACAGCATGATTCTGACATTAACAACAAATGCATATATCAGGAGTTCTTCTTTTGCTTTTCAGTTTTCCTATTTTTTGGCTCAACATCAGTACTTTGTTTGCCCAGTGGAATATAATAGTGAAACAAACAGATTTGTGACGGAGTGTGAACCTTCAGAGCTCTTCCAGCTGAAAAAGTACTCTGTGCCACCACTGCTTCAGGCTGTGTTGGGATGGGTAAGGCAAAAATAAGGCTTTAGTTAAAGCTGGGAAATACAGTTTCAATTTTAACACTTTTCTAAACATTTTTTAGAAGGATACACGAGCACTGGTAAGGCTTGAAGGGTAAGGACTGAATCAGTTCTGTGAACCTGTCTGTGGCGTGCCCTGGAAGGTTGGTCACCTGAGCAGAATTGAAATGTTTTGCTGAAGTTGCCTGAGGAAACTTTTTCCTGGAAATGGATGATTTTGTTAATAGTATCACACATCATTTAATCATTTGAAACACAAAAGTATTTCTGAAGAACAGCCAAAATATCTTGTGGTAAATTCGACAAAGGTTTGTTCAGGCCCAAATTAGTAGGCTGTTAGAACTTCACTCCATTTGCAGGTAGTGTGCAACTACTGTTAAGATTGGGCTTATTTCTTCGTCAAATAGCTTCTTGTGTGTTAACACCACTATTTCTATGTTGACTGAAAAAGATTACTTGGTAGTAATTCCACGTAGTTTAGTCATCTGCCCTTCTCCTCGCACCCAGCCTGCAAATTCTTTTAAGTGATTTGTATCTTTACCTGTCAGGAAGTAGGTCTTCAATCATGTTACTATAGAAAGCAGTGCTTCCTGAGTCACAGACCTCTAGAGGAACTCGGACAGGAAGAGGACACCTAATAGAAATAAGGCTAGAATAAAGGCTGTCATAGCCTTTCCTGTAAGGCAAAGAGATGACAGTGATAAACACAGAACCCACTTACTAGCAGTTCATATTCTGTTTCACTCTCCTGTCATGTTCATTGGTTCAGCACAGAGAATGAGTAGACAACACCAACAGAGGCAGCGGGCATTACCCGTGTTTAGATTTATATAATATTTAATGGGAAAAGTCCATATGGTTGCAATAACAAGCCACAAGTTATTTCAGATGAGAGTTGTAGTCATTTACAAAAACTGAAGACTAAAAGGAATGAACAGCTACAGCTGCTTGTTTTAAAAAGCAAGGTTACATCTAAAAGGAGCTCTTACTTTCATACTGAATGAGTGTATCGTTATTTCAAGGACTGAAGTTGCGGGACTGCTGATTTAGTTGCAAACTTAATAAAAGACTTTCGTGCATAAAATCATAATGTGAACTGAGCAAAGAGGAACATCTTATTTTGTACAGCTATACTGTGCATTTCAGTAAAGGACAAGGGAAAGGGAACGTAACCCAGCTCTGTGATAGTCTAATAGAACGATGTCAGTTAACCCTAAAAAAGGATGACAAGCCCTTTGAGGACCGAACTAGTTTTACCACTCAAAAAAAAAAAAAAAGTCAAATTCAATTCACTTATTTCTGCAACAGCCTTTTTTGTTATTCAGCTGCTGCTATTCTCTCTCAGAAATATAGCCAGATATCATGTGTGGGAGACCCTTTTGCTTGGTGTAAGAGATGTCAAGCCTTGTGTTTTCCCAACAAAATAACCTTAATATTCCAAGTCAAAAAGTTTTCTGTTTGACCAAGTGAATAGTTAGTCCAAAACAAACTTGTCTTGAAATAGGTGCACAGAGTATTCACAAAGATAACTGGTGTTGGCTGTGATGCCAATTGGGAATGCAAGATTCAGGAATTTTCAGCTACAGCTCGGGGATGAGGCCAGCATAGCATTCCCTCAAAGGCAGAAGTTTGTGCCATTGACTTAGAAGTGCTCAAAGGTAAGTTGCAAAAAATATTATCTATCTTGTTTCTAATCTCTGTCAGGAAGGAAGGAAGGTACCTGTTGCCAGTGAAATCTTTCCTATCTGTAAGTATTCACACAGATCGAAACAAACTTGAAGTCTGTGAACAAGATGAGGGGAACAGTATATGTTTAAATGCAAGCACAAAAGTATTAATGGAGGCAAACCCTTTATCTCCTACTATTACAGTATTTACTTATAGGTGACAGTATGGCAGACTCATGCTAAATTCATATCTGCCTCTTGAGAGCACTTGAAAGGAATAGCTGTGATAGTGAATTGAATGAAGGTGAACGGTTTCCTTAGAGCATTAGGCCACTTAATCTTCAGAAATATCTAGGAAATTGTGGAAAGTTCCTTTCTCTACAGGAAATGAAAAAAGCTAGGAAGGAAACTGGAAGAGCAGAGCTGGGGAAGACTTAGAGTCCCATTGTATGTTATAAAATTAGTGATGATATTTTTTTTGATTAACGAATGGATTGTCTGCAAAATACAACATTTCTCCAGAATGTTTAACTGTTCTAGCAACCCTGAACGCTCCATCCTGTTCACACAAATGGAAGCTTTCAGCAGTATTCTCCAATGTATCTGTACTCTTCCTTTCTTTAAAGTATTACTTTGTATCAGGAAAGTCAGATGCTTTACGGCCATTGTTGCTCTGTAACAGCACAGTTTTGAAATATTTAAGCAAAAAATGTCTACAATCACTGAACCTATTGAAATACTTTATTTTTCTTGTAGGAATCGGTGAATATGTACCCATTTCAGATGCACAGCATTGCATTGGCAACATTTGCCTCTTTAATTGGGCCATTTGGAGGATTCTTTGCAAGTGGATTTAAAAGAGCTTTCAAAATCAAGGTGTGTAATCACTCCTGTAAGCTGGTTTTGTTTTGGTTGTCCACGTTAAGTTATTTAGGGGTTTGAGATTATTGATTGCAGTGATTTTTGCTTAGTCTTTCTAGTAAGATGAGAAGATGTTTGAGCTGTTTTTGAGCTTGAGTAGCAGTGCTTTGTTTTATCAGATATACATATGTGTTATTCTTAAAACTCTGTAATCAACGTGCGACTTCAGTGTTGGCAACTTTTAATAGTACTTTGTTTTTATATTTTGGTTGATATTTTCTCTTCCAAGTCATGTCTCCAAAGCGGTTTAGACAAACAAGATGTGATATTACACTATTTTTAACATGAATGGTAATCTGTAGATACTTGGCAGTCACTTACTGCAGTTCACCCTTCAAATTTTGGCTGAGTGTCTTTTAGCAACAGTATTTGTGTCACATGCAGATGCTGACATGTGAAGTTCACCCAGGCATGAGATGTTTGGCTGCCTTTGCCAATATGGTGCATCCTTGTAGCAAGAGCATATATTGGCAAAAGATGTGATGTGCTAACCTCTGTTTATTGCAAGGTGTGCGCTGTCACTTGTGTGGTGGCAGTATTGTCCCTGGCTGGCATTAAATAGCAGCAGGAGTATGGGAAGAGGGCAGCCCCAAATTTTCTCCTGACCTCCTTTATTTCTTGGTAGGACTGCTGTAATTTTTATCCTGTTGCTTACTGTTGTTGTTCCCTGTGTCCACCAGTTTTGGCATGTGCTTTGCAGGGAAGCATATAAACATCATTTTGTGCTGCACTTCCTTACATGTGCTTATACTTTATCCCTTATACTACATTTATACTCTATACTTATGCTGCTCCATGTGCATTGCCCGACACTTTGCTAGCTGCAGCCTCGTGCACTGCCGTGCCTGCGTGCCAGAGCAGCAAAGAAATGTTTGTGCAAAGAAGGACTTTTGGAGGGAGAAAGATGCTGCTAAAAAGCAGCATTTATTCTTAAAATAAAATGTATAAAAGTTGATTTTTAACATCTCTGTGCCCCAAGCCTACGATCAAAGTACCAAGTTGGGAGGATAGGAATGTTGTGGAATTGTTACTAAAGGCAGCTCACAAGTGCAGACAGTTCACAGCTGCGTGGACGCTGGCGGGCTGGAATAGGTGTCATGAGTGCAGGGCATGTTGTCAGCAAGTTAAACAGTCTCCTCATGTGACGAAAGTCAGGATTTTACCGAGAGAGTCCACAACTGAGCAGGGATGAATGAAAGGATATGTAATGCTAGTTTTATTGATGAAGTTGCTTTACAGACAATCTTGGGTAACACAAATGTGGTCTTTTGAGCCTTGTTTGCATCAGAATTTTTTTGAAGTGATAAATATTTTTTCACTACATAGTTTTGATTCTGTTAAATATGTTTATATTGCATGCATGTATCATGCTTTTTAATTATGTTTGCCAAGAAGTCAATGAAAAAACTGGCAGGTGAATTGGCAGTATGATTTGCAAAGACGGTGTTTAAACAAAAGAAAGAATTCTCAGGTTACTACTTCTCTTGCAAATATATATTCCCTGGAATAACACTTCAGCAGCAGCCACCAATAGAGGACAAAGCAATAAAAGTATTAAAGAGGAGAGTTTGGTCCTGCATAGGCAAGAAACTAGAGCAACCACCTTAAGAGGTTTGCTACAAAATAGAATGATTTATGTGAAGTCACGCACACGTATTAGGTACTGGCAAGTCTGCACCCAGATCTACTGCTGTCTTCTCGTGTGACTGTGGACAAGCTGCTTCATCTCTTTACTCTTTTCTTCTCACCCCTTAGCTCATCTTTGCAGCTCAAAACTCTTTCAGCAAAGAGGTTCTTGCTAACTTTTGGCTCAGCACAGTTAAGCTATAGCTTAACTGAGGCCTTAATGTACTGCTGTTAAGTGACGCTTCATTAGCGCATTTCATTTGAATCACTTGTCACGACGTTTTTCTCTTGTCCCTCACCCCCAAAAGGATTTTGCAGACACAATCCCTGGGCACGGCGGGATAATGGATCGCTTTGATTGTCAGTACTTGATGGCCACTTTTGTTCACGTGTATATCACCAGCTTCATACGGTATGGGCTTTTTACAGTCTGAACTACTTAAACTTTTATAGGAGCTGTATCAAACTACTTGTACGTGTCCTGTTCTGTACAGTTGGCATAGCAGAGGTTATTTCTAAAATCTGATTTATGGAAGTATTAAGGAAACGTATGTTACTTCTGAGGATTTGTATGAGGTTAAAACTATGCCTTAATGTTTCTGTGACTAGTGTTAACAGTAATCTGCTCCCCCTGAACATTAAGTTTTGTGTAGCAGCCTTTTAGAAGCTTTACTGGGATTTACTGGTTGGGGCAGCGGGGCGGGTTATGAGGATATAGGGCTTCAGGCGGGAGGGCTGTTGAAGCATCTGCTTCCCTGCAGGCCATACCTGCGTGGGTCCTGGAGGTGCTGTAGGTTGTGAGGCTAACTGCAGTTCTTTCCATAGATTTCAGTATTTCTCAGAGTCTTGACTTGAAACTTTCTGTTTAAGATTAAAATATGAAGGTTAAAGATAGGAGACAACTTGTTAAAAATATTGCCTGTCTTTCCTGAACCACAACAACTTCTTAGAAGAAATCATTGGAATGATAGTTCTATTAGGGCTGGTCATTTTAGTTCCTTGGGGCGGGGGGAATTCAAGGTAAAGGGTTGTAGGTATCAGAATTCATAAATGCCTTTAGTTTTATAAATGCATATGGCTAAATAATTATTGGCTACAGATTCTTTGCCTCATATTCAGCCTAACTTAGAGGTATACATGCACATGCACACACGTGCGCATATGTATATGTGTGTGTGTATATGTGTGTATATATAGACAGATAAAATGACTAGCTGAAAATGAGGCTCATAAATTTGTTATTTAGAAAACCTTGGTTAAATTGCCTTGGTTAAATTATCTGACCTGGCCAACTTTCCATTTATTTTGGCAATACACAGCTTATCCTGCAACAGATATTAAAAAAATCTTTTTATGAATAATGTGACTTCAATGATGAAGAATGAATCAGTGAATCTTCTCTTTGTCATAAACCTTCTAATATCTCCACAAGGCAGCAAATATGAGAAATACTTTTCTGTTTTTGTTCAGATTCAGCTAAGGAGAATGTTTTCCCAGTGGTGCTCGCTAAATAGCTCATGCATCTTGAGGAGATCATTAGACTAGGAAAACCTCTATTTTGGGGTCCCCAAAAAAGGGAAGACAGTGTTTGGGCAGCAAGGGAAAAATTAAAAGCTGCCTAAAAGTTTCTTTAGAATTGTTATTGATTTAAAAAAAAAAAAAAAAAAAACTTTTTTTTTTTTATTGATAGGGGTCCAAATCCCAGCAAGCTGTTGAAGCAACTACTGATACTTCAGCCAGAGCAACAGTTAGATGTATATAAAACTCTGAAATCTCATCTAGTTGAAAAAGGGATCCTGCAGCCATCTCTGAGAGGATAGTTGGTCAAAATGGAGGACTACAAGAAAACAACGTTTGAGAAGTCTGTGGAAAAGCATTACAAATGTGCACAAAGACAGCTGAAGGAAGAGTAGTTTGTGGTCTGGAAGAGGTGAATGTTTCTTTCCTGAAATTAATGTGAATGCTGTGACTTTAAAGTAAGGGCACACAAGATCTGTTACTCCCCAAACAGTCAAAATGCTTGCAAAATAACAGTACGTTTTCGATGTATTTTATTTCCTGAAATCGATGGCATCAGTCCTCCTTCAGCACCCAGCCTGACAGGCTTCATATTTTAAAAAAAAACAATTCATTTTAAATTGTCCTGGATTAGAACTACTAACATGAGGAAACAGTAAGACCGTATGGACACTGAGATATTTATAGAACAAATTTTAATGAAATTTCCTCAATTCAGCTTTTGTTTTTAATAAGTTCTTTACTGCATGTCTTAGCAATACTTTTTTGGTCTAAAATGGCTACTGAAGTATAATCAGATGAGGCAGGCAATGGCTATTTTATCTAGCTTGGTGCTGAAGTTATAATTTGCCAGAAAATAATTGTTTGCCTGGTCAAAGCAGTGCTCACAGCTAGGCAAAGCCTGACTTCTAATATTAACTAACTAACTATGAAGCAGTTTTAATTAAATGGTTTCCTTATGAAACTATTTCAGGCTTTCAAGAGAGAAGTGTCTTTACAGTTGAGCTACTTGGGCTGTAGAGCTGCTATTTTCTGGTTAATGTTATGGATTATAAAGTGTGTTGCACATCCAGGAGTGGAGATTATCTGACAAAATGGGATTCTCCAACCCAGTAAACGTATTCAGGAGAACTTAGTTTAGGCTCTTGGTTTCCATGGGATGGTCAGTATCTGAAGGCATTAATTCAAGCCTTATTCCTTGTGCCTCTTCCCAAACGTGTAGAAATGGGGTATTTTAAAAGCACTTTGAGGTCCTGGGTAAAAAGTGAAGTTTAAGTGCTATTTTATTAATGTGTTATTCACTGAAGGCGGAAACTTTTACGGGATTAATGTGCATTGTGTAAGACAGGATGCACGATTCTTTGGTGTGTTGCCATTTATTAAGAAATTCAAGGATCCTCGAGAAAGCCTGGGCAACAATATGGGAGCCAGAATGAAGAACTTCTATAGGAAGCAGCTATTCTGTAGACTTAGTGGAACATATGAGAGGAAAGTTGATGTTCTTTGGTTCTCAGACTTAGTTGTTTTCTAACTCTTTTCATCATGTGACATATCTTAATGCAAATTAAAATTTAAGCTTTTTTTTTGAGAGAGAGATGATGAAAATTATTCCTTTATGAACAAAAAGCACAAATGCCGAATTTATTTCGGTATGCTGTAACTTGATACAATTTAATTTTCCAACCTACTGTAAGTTTCTCTTGCAGTGAACATACTGATGCCACATATGTATGTGTGGGAAGGGGTGTGTGTGTATATATATATATATGTTTATATATATGTATATATAAATGGTTAAATATATGTGTTAAAGGTGAAAATCTTAAATGGTTGGTGCTACGTGAAGGGAGGAAAAACATGGAGAAAATCACTAGGGTAGGTGATAAGTTGTCGAATTTGGACTGGTTTTGTTTACACGTGATCAGGCTCAGAGACCACTGTACATTCTGTTTTGCACTTAGGCCACGGTACTGTGTGTACAGCTTGTATATAGAAAAGCAGTCCTGTAACCTTGTTATGAAATGGAAATCTAGTTCTCAATAACTTCTGCTGATGTCAGGTATCTGAGAGAATTAAAATAATTTAGTACTTCCTACGGTCACCTTGGAGATTGCAGTACTGTATTGAAGGAACACTTGGAAAAATGGCAATTTTAAAATATGTCATTAGCCACTTGTCCTTCAGTGGCTGTTTGACTTGTTAATTGGAGGGGACTCAATTTTGGCTCTTCCACTCAAAGGGCAGCGTAGCCTGAGGTTAAAAGGTAGCACAGCCAGGGAGTGTATCACATGGAGTGATGCTTTAAAAAGGAGGGGAGGGGAAACAGGAGTGCACGCACCAGAGAGGGGGACCAAACTAGCATACGTGGATAATAAACGTTTAGATAAGACTTTGGTTACATATGGGACTTTGGTAGGCGCTTACTTTTTTTTTTTTTCCCTTAAATATCGGAGCTGGGTGATCTTTATCCTGTGTGTAAAAATTATATATAATATACATAGAAAGGTAATTGTTACTTCTAAAACTTGAACTTTTTAGTGTAATTTTATAGCATGTATAATAAGGAAGTTAAAATATATTTTAGCATTTAATACAATAGAGCATTTGAAATGAATTGCTATCTATTTGCACAGTTAAATGTACAAAAGAAAGGTTCTGCTGGTCAAAGTTAAAAATTAAGAAAGGATCACTTTTGAAGCCATTAATCTCTTTTTCTTGAAAGAGTAAGAGTTTTCTGCTGGGTTAGGCTTTGGTGTAAATAAAGCTCAGCAGGGTTCACTCACTGTGAAGTGACAATTATTCTTGCTTCCTATGAAATGAATTTACCCCACTCATGACTTCTGTTCAAGCATACAACATGATCAACAGGAAAGTTTAACTTTTACAACCGGTGATTCTTTTCACTTGCACTTTTATTCGAAGTTGCTGTAATGGCCTGTTGAGCAAAATATGTATATTATGTAAATATTGTAAATGATATTGGTATATAATGTCTGTTTTGGTTTGATTGTTTCAACCTTTCATTGAAGCAGGCATTGTGAAAATAAAGCTGGGAGAGAAAATACTCTTGTTTTTGGTTTATTTGTATTTATTTCCTATAGCATGTACCATAGGTGGAGATTTCTTAAAAAAAAAAATCTATATTATTCTGTTATTCCTTCAGGTTGCATTCTTTCTCCTTAAAGCAGCTATTAATTTCCTATGTTTTTCCCCCTCAAGATGCTAGTCCTGATATTGTGATGTAAGTTATCCCAGACTGTTGCTACTAGTAACTTGTATGATGTCTCATCTCCAAAGACATACAAATTTGTCATTTCTTCAATAAGATGACCATTTTAATGTAATGCACTTCATTATTTTTCAGACTGAATTGCACACGATGTACAGTCCTGCATGGCTACTGCAGTTAGTTGTAGCTGACAAAACTGAAAAGCAATGCATTTGTTACCCTCTACGCTTAATGTAGAAAAAATTGCTGCCTGTGGTCTTTACAGCACACTAGTGAGCAGCTGGAAGAGGCTGCCGTAGGCAACAAGGCACACGTAAGAGCACCCCGTGCCCTGATTCTCACTCCCCTCGTTCTCCCCTTCATTCACAATCGGTAAAGAGAGGTGATGCACTTCTTCCAAAAAGAAGAAACAGAAGTGATACTGGTGAGCTTTGCTGGGAAGGAACGCTACAGTCATTGGGGCACTTCCTCGGGAGGTCCAGTCAGACCTCCTCCGATTTCTCTGGTGCCATGTTTTGTTCCTGCTGTTTTTCCAGCCCTCTGGGGAGAGAGGAGAGAGCAGCAAAACTAAGATTAAAGCTCCCATTCAGGGAGGACTTGGTGACTGCTTTTCTCCCCCCTGCCCCGGATGAAATTCTGCTTATAGAAACTCCAGTAATCTTTCAGTTTTCTTGGTGGCAGGAGTTGCATAACTTTCTTGTTCTGAATCCAACTTCCCATTCATTATTCCTTGCCCTGCTGGCATGTGCCTGTAAGTATTTGCTGTGTGCGGACATGATGGGGCCACAGCGTGCAGCTGTCTCTCTCCTGTTTTCCTGTTCCTTCCCTCTTCAGTCTTGGATCCAAGGCACTTCAACTCCTGCAACCTCACCATAAGTCCATGAGCTTCTTTCTTCTTCCATGTGTGTGTGCACAGGGGTGGTAACTGGGGCTTCAGTTTGGAGGTGCGCCTGTTAAGGTTATACTCTATTAAATGTTCCCAGCCCCCATGCTTCTCATCTAGGGTCTGTCCCTACTTGTCCTTTTCTCTAGCTTGTTTTTTGGGGTAGGAGGAGACTGCAGATGGTCACCAAGCAGTATCCCTTCCACTGGATTTTCCATTTCTTCCTGGAAGCTGAAACGTGCCATCTGGAGTTCATCCTTTTTTGCTTCCTGACCCATTCCATCCTTGAGGAGGCACCTGCTTAACTGGAGGCTATTTCACATGAAATTCCTCATTTTCTTGGGCATCTAGACTGGCCTGCTCTTCCTCTTGGAAGTAGCCTTATAAAGCTAGAGTAATAAAATAAGCTAACAAATGCATGTAGTTTCTCAGTTACAATGAAGACTGGCATCTGCTAAGTGCTGCCACTGTCCCTCCTCAGGGATATTTCCCTGGCAGTGTCAGAGATGCTGTGCATCTCCTCTGGCTTTAGGAAGCTAACGGAGGGGCACAAAGGGAGCTTTCCTGTGGCCCGCAGCCACTTCCTTGTTCTTTCCTGGGAGAAAGAGGGGAATTCAGTGATGAATTTTCTCCTGCTACACAGATAATGCTTTGGACTGTTACTTGCACAGAAACAGGAATTTTTTATCTTCAACAGACCAAAAGTTTTCAAGTATCCAGGCGCACATGGCAAAGCTGGTCAGCACAGTTTTTGGCAAAGAGGAACTGAAATAATTTCCCTTGCTGGAGTAAGGAGGTGACCCCTTTCCCCAAAGCAGTCAGCACAGCATTGCTCTGCTCGTCATAGGCCTGACTCGCTGAATGGCCACTTGAAGTTGTGCTACTCAGAAGCAGATCCTTTCATCTGCCCCAAGAGACGTGAGTGTAGCCATAAACTGTCCTGACAGTGGAAGTAATCCTTCTTTGTGCATTTGTCGGGGATGGAGATAGTGAATCTTTTTCTTCCTCTTCCACCCCCCCCTTTTTTTTTTTTAAGTTGATTTCAGTTATCCTACATAGCATTTAAGTCTTAATGTGCAAGTCCCTCTGTTCAGATTTTTACTAGAACTGGCACATAGCTAAGGTATATATGTTTCTCCTTTTCACAAATAATTTCTCCATTACAAAATGGAAATTCAGTTCCATGGTTTAGCAAGCTCAAATTGTATAGATTTCCCTTTAAGGTAGATACAGCTTTCTGTCTGACAGTAAATTCCAGAAACAGGCTGTAATTCAAGTGACACCCACAAGCATGTACTGCTGACTATTACAGCTAATATTATGATTTGTTCATTGCATATATCACAGCCTGAATTCTGAATATCAATGCTTGTTATGCAAACTACAGTGACACATTCTGATCTCCAAAGGAACAGGTGAGAAAGACTGATATTATTAGCATTTAGTTAGGATTTGACAGGCACAGACTTATCCTTCACAAACGAGTATGAAAAGTCGACATATTCTCATAGTGAGATAAAGCTGTAAAACATTAGCCCCGTTTAATTGCCATCAATTCTCTTGCACATAATATAGAAAGTCATCTGAAATAAAATATTAAGCATGACTTTGTTTTTAGCATTCCTTTTTGCAGCTCTTTCCAGTGCAGCTGTTAGCACCAACCCCCCCCACCCCAAGCCACAGCAAATGTGCTGTGAATTGCTGGCCTGCTCTGGTGCCGCTCAGGTCAGGGCCTTAAACATGCCAGTGGTCCTTTGCAGAGGTGCTGCGCTAATGGCAAACAAATCAGCCAGCTGCTCGTGTCTCGAAGCTGCCACAAGCTTTAAGCTAGGTCCACGCACAGCTCTTAGAACAGGAGGAGATATTTTCACTTCTGCTGCAAGGACCCTGCTCTTTGATCACCGGAAACTAAATACTTGTGCTATCTGGCAAGAATTACACACACCTCTAAAGAAAACATAGTAAAAGCTCCAGTTGCCTAACACTGGCTTGCGTTAACTACCTAAGTATGGTTAATCATTGGGTTTTGTGTGTCTACTTCAAGGGTGTGTGTAGCTTTGCATACTTTAAACTTGTTTCTGGTTTGAGAAACTATTAGACCAGACACATGTGGTGTCCTGACATACCGAGCCATAAATCTCATCAGACACAGAACTGTGCTATAGCCTGCTCCACCAAAACAACTTTCAGAGACGAGCAGCAGACTTTACATTCAGAAGGAAACTCTAAAACTAGAGGCCAGGTCCTATCCTACTGCCAGCAACTAAGATGCAGGCAAGCTGCTGGACAGTTAACTTGTATTTGTTTTGAAGAAGAAAATCATGTTTGCATTGGATCACTTTGCTTAATTGTGGGTACCCTTTTCTTGATACAGCCTCTTTGAGTTAATCTTACCCCTCACACACCTCCACTTCCACTAAAGTTGCTTTGCTACCATGTTGCACCTTGACTTGCACCTGAGCCAAACAGATATTGTTGCACCAGAAAATTGGAGGGTGCGAAACCACGTGCTGCTCTGCCTGTATTACAGAATCCCTGCACCAACAGTTGCCCATCTGTGCTGGATCACTGGAAAAGTTGCAGCTTTCCTCTGGTGTAAGTTTTCCTGATCTCTTCAACTTGGTACATGAACAGAATCTAAACCTGTCTAGACTTAAGTCTTTTAGTCAAGATGAGCTAAAAAAGAAAAGTTACTTTTTTTTTTTCCTGGACCTGTTGCACCTGGGGATGCACAGAATAAATTGATTGTCATGTACTGGAGGGGGGGAAAGGGTTTTCTTGAACACAAGTAGAGAGAAGTACTCGGGGGGGGGGGGGCAGAAATGGGAGGAGGAACTTGCTCTTCCAGAGCAAGTCCTTGTTGGGACACTGATGAAAGCCTGACTGCTGAGTTCATGCAGCACATGGGTGGCAACACAAAGTAAAGAGCAAGCAGACTCATTTGCCACAGCCCTCTCTATTAAAGGTGATTTGCTGTGGCTCCTCGGGGAGGGGAGCAGGCAGCCCAGGGAGGCGCCTGGGCAGCACTGTGGCGCAGGGGAGGGGACAGCTCAGGGCTCAGGGCACTGCACAGATGCCTGGAGCCATGTGCACAGGCAGCAGCTGTTCACCGGCTCATGGTACAAGAGCAAGCAGTGAGGAGGAGGCAGGTTCACAGTGAAAGACAACATCCAGCAGACAGCAAACCTATGGGATTCCTTGCCACAGGGTCTTGTGGATGTGTGATATTTACAGGGTTTTTGAGGAAAGTCTGGACAACACCGAGAAGGCTGATTGAGTGGACAAAATCCATGTGTGGCCTAGGATGAGCAGAAAAATCACCGGAGACTAGAAGAATACTCAGAGTATATATTTGCTCTGGCTTATGCTTTTGCAGGCATCTGCTTATGGTCACTGCTGGACACGTGGCACTTGGGTGAATCCTTGGTCTGATGGAGTACAGCCATTTTTATGCTTGATCTTCCTTCTCTGGCTATCCGTTGTTCTCCCTTTTTAGGCTCAGCTTGTAAGGGTCAAACTTCCATAGTAGGGAAGTTTGGGAAGTAGTAGGGAGGTTCCACAGTTTAAATAACAAGTGGGTGTCACTTGAAAGCAGCTTTCCTAGCTGAACCCAACTGCAAAGTCCATGGCCAGCACAGTCTCTGCAATGCACGTGCATGTCCCTCTCTGAATTTTTAACTAAAGCAGTCCACGTAATCCAAAGAAACAGATTTTGCTTTTCCCACAAACAGTGGGAACAGAAGTGTCTGTGTGGCGGCAGCAGGACCAAGTTCCCTTTCAGCCTCTGTCCATGCTCCCAAGCAGGGCTGCGGTGCCACTAGAGGTCCCCCGCTGTTTGCGGCAGGCGCCAGCGGCTCCTGCACTCGGGAGGGCGGCTCAGCTCCAAACCTCACCCCTGTACGTAACAGTAACACTACCAGCTCTGCAGCTCTTGCTGCCTTTAGTCTCCCAAGGCAAGAAGCAAGAATTAAGAAAATACTTGTAGCCACATGCATTCACTAGGGGCTTGCGGGGAGCGGTGGTGTTTGGAGAGTTTGTTTGCAGACTGGACGGTGGAGGACAGCATGATTATTAAACGTGCAAACGATGTAAGAACAAGGCAGGGTGTGTGTGAAAAAACTGACAAAATGGGAAAGTTATTTGGGACAGTTCAGCAAGGACAAGGAGCCACACTAAAGCAGGTAGTGGCTGCAGGGGAATCATTAGTTATGCAATTAACTGGATCTCCTGCTCTTTTTTGTGAGGGATAGCAGCAACACAAGCTATCCGTAGGTAGTCCATGTTGTGGTATGGTTCTTTTTCATTTTTTCTTTTGTTTTGCTTTAAGTTATTGCAGACACCCATAGCAGGATGCTGGATTTGTAGGTGCAGGAGTGGAACATGCAGGATGTACAAAATAATCCTCCTCCTCAGCGTAAGGACTCATTTGGAGCGGCCTGTCCACGTTCAAGCATGGTGCCACAAGAAAAACGCAGACCAAACTGACAGCTGCCTTGGAGAAGCGGCATGATCAGAGGGGGCTTTAAATATGCAGCCTAGGCGGGATGCCTGGGTCACCCCAACAAGTTAATCGGGGAAAGAGAAGACTGAAAGGGGAGACACAAGAGACAAATTTGTAAACGGTCATTACAAAGAGGAAGGTAGTAGGTGGGTCTCCATATCTGAGAAGGGATGTGATTAGATAGGACCAGACTGCCATCTCAGTTAAAATAGTAACACAGTCGCGGTTTGAAAAAAGCACTGGTGAAACTAGAACCTGAAAGTAGCTTCAGCAAGAGAAGCTGCTGCAGGAAGGCTAGAGCTGTGCGGGGAATCTTGCTCGGTAAAATAAAACCAACGCTTTAGCCTCTCGTGTATCTGGGCTTCAGAGGGTATCAGGTCAAATGACTACCCTTGCCCACACAGAGGGATATTCATCTCTACTAACTGTGTAATCCTACATTCTTGTGCTCTTAAAAGGGCTTATTTGACTTAAATGGGATTAAACGCAGAGGTTGCTAATGTAAATTTGAGGATTTCAAGGATGAAGTCCCTTCCAGTAATATCCCTAATAGTTTTACAAGCCCAAAAGTATTACTTCTGCAAGTAGCTCCTGCAGCGACTCTGCTCCTTGTCTGGCTTCCTGACACCTCTCCCCTTTCCTTCTCCTGCAGATGCCTCCACGCCCCTTCAGCCCGCACCGCCAGCCTCCTTGCAGATGGAGGCACCGGGAAGGACAGGCCCTGGAGAAAAGCCTGTTCCAGAGCAATGGGGCCTTGCAGAGAGCACCTTGCCCTCCAGTTCGCAGCCTTCCTACCATGGGCGCTGCAAAATTCACACTTCTAGCAGGTGAAGCAGTGGTGGTACAGTAAAAGAAAAGATGATGTGTTGCACAAAAGCCACCTGAAGTTTCGTTAGTCAAAAAACAAGCAGCTGGTCAATGTTAGGGAACACCAGGGGAAAATATGTTGTATTTTAACTAACTCCGCAGAGAGTTTCAACTTCCAGGTGGGCACAAGGCCCACCCTTGCCGGGGATGCGGAAGTGCTGAGGACCAGGACTGCAGGAGCAATGGTGGCCTTAGGAACTGCAGCATCCTGCCGCCCAGTGCTGACTGAGATTATGATAGCCTTGATGAAAAAAAACTAGTATAACCAGTTTAAAAATAGAGAAGCTATATGAGTCCAAAGTGTTCTGGCATGTGTCACCTAAGCTAGTTGCCTATTAATACCCAACAGGAGCGAAGACCACAAGTTCAGCTAACAACAGCCACATTGCAGAGTACTTAAGCAAGTATTCCAGATCAATGGTACTGGCCATTGCAAATGAGGCATTTGCAGTCTTACCTTAAGTTGCTATTTTATTTTAATCAACATATTCTTACTGATTTATTGCGATGATTTAAGAATTAAAACTAATTGGTTTGCAACAGAACTCCTGCTACCATCTTTTTTTGGGTGCGGGCTCTAACTTTCCTTAGGTCTTCAGGAAAAACACAAGAAAATAAGGTATGCCATTAAAATATACAGTGTTCTAGAAATCCTAATTCAGTAGTACAAAGTAATCCACTGAAAACTATTCAGCAATTTTTAGTAGTATGTTCTGTTTCCATGCTAGTCATCTCTGAAAAGAGGTGACACGGACAATTTGTGCATTAGCAGATATAATGCCTGACACGTCTGTCTCTACCTCATTCTCCCTTCCTCATGCCCTTCTTCCATACAATGTGCCGGCGACATTGACTACCAGCACTAAGAACCTAACTCAATTTTCACTGTTAGTACTGTGCGTGTTGGCCTTGAATTACCTGCTCTTTGTGCAGCTTCCTTTCTATCCCCAGACCTGAATAAAACAAGGTTTTGGACAGATTTGGCCATTTCTTTTTGTACTTGCCCGTGAGTTTACTGCCTTGCTTAAGCAAAGAAAAAAGTGGGGAAGGAACAATGAAAGGGGATCTCTGACAGGAATTGCCCATTTAACTATCCACTGTGCCCTGGAAACATATATAAGCATGCAATGCAGACTTTACTGCAAACCACGCAGAACCTGCAGAGCATTTCTCAACATGGTTTTTCTGGTGCTCAGACGTGTATGATGATGTTTTCCTTTTTTTCCTCTCTGTGTCACATCCTCACACAACCGTAGCCCCTGGAGCTACTCTTGGGTTGCCTGCAAGACTCTGCTCTTATGGGCTGGGAAGGTTAGACCACAACCGCGTGGCCATGGGGGAACAGGGGACAAGAACTCCTACCTTTGGTTTTGACAAGGAAAATATTTCACAGTCCCTCCAAAGAAGTCATACGGAACGTCTGTGTTGTACCTCGATTAAATTTTGGGAGGTGCGCTCCCCCGTCGGCAGGCGTGCTCAGTCTGCTACGCCTGCTGCGTGCTTGAGGTGACTCACTCACAATCCCTGTAGCAGCAAAAAGCTTGGCTGAGCAGTTGTTTATAGTGATTTCACCTTTGTGAGGTGTTTTTCCAAATCGGATTTGAAGAAACAGTTGTTCCATGGTCAGAAGACAGATGCATTCAGAGCCAAGTAAACACCCAAGGCTGTCTTTTACAAAGACAAAGCTTCTGGCTTTGGATATTCTCCACTGAGGCCTGTTTGCAGCTCACCGGGTGACCACTCACTGACACGAGCAGGAGAAAGTAGTAGCTCACTCATTACGTGTGTTAGATTGGGAGGGGAGATGCTAAAGTAGCAGTCCTGTGAGGATTAGAAGAGTTTGTTTCAGGAGCTCTGAACTACTAAGTTTTCAAAACATTGAGTATGGCATTTGGAGCTAGTTGAAACCCAGCTTTAAGATGATTTTTTTTACTGTACTTCCAAGAGTGTGTTTAACCTTTTCTCTTCAGAAGAAATTTTTTTTATAAAACTTGTCACTGGCTCAATTACATGCTATAGATTTTATTCTCAGAGCTGATCTGGAACAGCTGCACACACTAATAAAGTCAGCTGCTTGTAATTTTTTTCAACACTCAAATTCTTGAAGCCAGATGTTTGAGCAACTACAGAGGGGAAATATGTTTGGTTTCCTGGCATGGAGTAGAAGACTCCACATTGCTGGATCTTCTTCACCTCTTTGAGCCATCCGTTGTACAGTTTTCTCAATTGCTTTCTTCAAAACAAACCTGAGCACCTGGGAGCTGAGGCCTCGCTGTCACATGCAGTAAGTCAGGCTGGATAAATAGGGCTGCCTAATGAGGCTGCCTACAGCAGAGCTGCAAACCACCTGGGCTGCAGGGCCCATACCCAAGCATGTGAGCCTTGCAGAGCTTTAGAGCCTCCATCTCACCTGTCTCTCAATCCCTGCTCCTCCAAGCCTTCCAACACTCACTCCCCAGGAGACCAGCTTTCCTGGAGAGAGGATGTGGATCTGCAGTGGGCCCTCCTTGGAAAGTATGCCAAGGGACAGTCAGCAGCGGCACAAGTGACCTGCAGCAGCAAATGAAAAGGATGCATCTGGCTGGTCAAAGCTGTACTGCCACACAGACTCTTCATTTTACCTAAGGGCTGGGTATCCACAGGTATTGAGGGATTTCAGGATAATCTGGCCATCAAGTAATTTTTGAAATGCATGGAAGAACTAGGTACTTCAGAAAAGGGAGCTTCCTAAGCCAGCTGCAGAAAACTTTGACACTTATCTTTAAATCCTAGAGACCTCTGGGATTTAGACCCCTTACTCAAGGACAGAAGATGGTGCCTCTCTATACTCTGATTTGTAGTACAGTACTTGCTGCTGAAGAGAGATGCCAAATTCCTCTCTTTCAAGAGCCAAGCAAGGATCATCCTACCTTTCCTCCCAGAGAGGGGCAGCAGTGCAGCCATCACTCCTCCATTTTTATTCTGGTGTGCAGTAGTTAGAACAGTAATCATGCAATCCATGGGTTTGGTCTCCTTCCTATTTGCTAAAATTTGGACCCAACCCTTCTGCTTTCCAGAGTCTGCTGTACTACACCAAGGATGAGACCCTCCCCATCTCCGGCTGTGGTCATTTACAACAGAAATTTTTCGTGTAGAGATTCACTGAAAAGGAAAACACATGCCAAAGGAAAATGTTAGCCAAAAGGGCAAGGCACTCACCTCCACAGATGCAGGTCCCAGTGCCATTTCTGCAGTGGACCGGAAGACCTTCCCACAGCAAACGTGTCTTCCTGCTGCCTTCCAGAAAAGGTTTGCATCGGCAGAGCAGGAGCTTAAAGCAGGAGCTGTGCGCTGAGCACCTCTAGAGAAGAGGACGTGGAAGGCCATATTTGCAGATGTGGCATGTTCAGGACAAGCGTAGGGCTGCAGGCAATTCCTCAGCTTGAGATGGACCAATGTTTTAGCTATAAGCAGAAGTTGGTGACCCTGGAAAGCTTTAGCATTAAAGTGTGTAGGCACTTACAATTTCAAAAGCCTCCGGAGTTAGTTAGCAGCCAAGTGGGAACACTGAAGAGCACAAATCTGGATTTGGGTATTTAAATCCTCCTCAAGCTTTCTGTTCATCTCAGCAAAAGTAACTTCAAACACATTTTGAGAATATGGCTTTCCAGACCGACAGTAAAGCTTGCTAACTCTACGTGCACCTTATATGCAAGGCAATGAGCTTTCACACTAACTGGAATAGGCTTAATCAAAAAAACATTGTGTAGATCTGCAAGCCTTCAGCTTATCTCAATAGATTTTCTTCTAAGGGCATTTACACTCTGTTGAGCAAAGTGACTAAACTGCCACCATGCAATCAATAGGACTTCAATGTGTGGAGCTAATGATGACTAAATACATTTAGCAGATAGAAAGGAGAAGTCTAGTTTTTCTGCTTGGACTCACAGTGATCTAATATGATTATTATACAACTTTTTCCAAGCATGAAGAAAACGACTACCCTCCTCTCTCCCAGAATGACTAAATTTCTGAAATAGTTCTAAACTCCTTAATTCCAGCTTCAAATAAAAGCAAGGAATGCCACTCAATGAAGTAAATGGAGGTGAGGGTTTTGTTTTTGCTGAGCTTGCATCCATCCTAATGTCTTCTAATGCCAAATATATTTTCAAAAGTGGAATATAGATTTGACCTTTCCCTGCTCTGTTGTAAACTAACATTTTAGTCATTACACGACCAATGTGATTTCAGATTGCATGTTTACAAACATTTGCTAACCCAAGAGACACAGAACTTATCTCTCTGTAACAGAAGCTGGGAGACTGACATTCATAGGAGCCCCCAAGTCCAAGAATATAGCTGTGACAGTGGGATACAAGCCTCCGCTGCTCTAAAAATCAGCAAAAGGATCTTTGCTAATCTCATAAATCACTGTGAAACTCAGTAGATAACTCTGCTTCTGCTACAGTGGTACCTGAAATGGCACAAGGCAGTAGATGTCAATACATTTGACCTCAATTCAAATTGAGGATGATGCCCTCCAAACCTCTGGCTAGAAAAGAACATGGTACTTGCCTTCCTTGTTCTTCTAAATAATCTATTAGCTTCCAGGTTAACATATTTATCTCATCTGATATGAAACTAATGCATCACCCCCTTATGGCTTTTGAACAGAGGCCATAAGACAGAGAAAAAACTAGTTGCTTATGAACTCTTTTTCTACAAAGATTCATGCATAGCAGGCCTGCCTGTCTACTGCAGATGCAATTGTCTCTAACCACAAGATTAAAAGTTGCAAATCTCTAGGATAAAGCTATAAATGCTTTTTTTATTTACAGTCTGTAGAAATTCACATACCGCCAAAGTTGAGAAGAAAGAGTTTGTCTAACACAGACAAGGTCCTTTTGTGTACTCCATAGCTGCTTGAATTTGTATAGAGATTTGGCATATCTTTAACACAAGGATGATTCACAGCAGCGCAATAACACTAACTTCAGACAAATTCTTCTGGTTGATACTTGTTTGGTTTGGTTTTATGGCATCTGTATGCTCCGGTATGTGAAAAGATCCCAATTGCTAAAAACTTAAACTCCTTTGTAAAACAGATTTAATTGAAAGCAATTTTGTCCATTCTGCTCTTGCCTCCTCCTCTACTTTTTGAAAGGCTCTTAATATATACATATTTATTTATTTATATATATATATATATGTAGTCGAGGAAATGCAAGTTTTTCTAAACTGCCTCATGTAGGAGTTACCTGTTTTTAACTGTTTTAGTCAGAAAATAGCTCCAAATTGTGCACTTACTCCTATGTTTGAACACTGCACAAGGCAGAAAATTATGCTATGTTGTAGTCTCAATGCCCAAGTGCCACTGCTCACTGGAGACCCAGCCAGCATTCATTTTCACCAAGACAGTAAAGAAAATTAACTGACTGCATTTGCTGCTGCCATTATGCTTACTGATGTTATACTAATGCTAACCTTGGGTAAGCTGTGGCTATGAATCACACACATTTTTGGTGAAAACTAGTAATACCATTAATGTGTTTTAAAAGTTTGTGGGCTTCCAGTCACTTGAACTTAAGTGTGACTAGCCATGGGCAAAAACATAAAGGAAAGATGCAGTGATTTTGTTTTCTTGTCATTGCTAAACAAAGGTATTTGGAGCATGAGGAAACCAAAGGCCTCCCTGGAGGAAGTTTTGAAAGGTGAGAAGTTACCAATGTAACTGAGCAATGTTACTTTAACAGCCTAGTCCTTAAGTGTTTAAACTTAAATTTAATGCAGGCAAAGTACAGTAAGACAATGCAACTGTAAGACAGGCTTCACTGTAAGCAGCAGAAAGCTTTAAATTGCTCTTCTCCTTGCTCTAAGGTGTCAAATGATGATCTTTACATCAGTATGTTTAAATCATTTCCTTTGGTATAATTAAGCTGAGCTAACACTGAAACTCCTGGGAACAAGATGGTGTTAGTGTAAGGGGTTTTTAACTTGCTCTTTATTAGGGATGTGATATTACCATTTGAATTAAGTTTTAATTAAACTTAAGTGAAAATACAGTTGGATTAATAATGCTATGTTTGCTTAGACTGTGATTCTTAAATGTATTTTTAGAGTGGAGACTGTGACTAAACCATTGCTTTACTGAAGACTAACATAGCAACTAATTTTTATAAACGCTGTACAACTTATTTGTTTAAGCCAGAGTCTCACAATCTTTATAATAACTGTTTTTTAGAAAAAAACTTTATAAATCTGGTTAGTCAGGATTAAACTTTACTTTCTATCAAACAATTGGTAAAGGTGTTTATTTTATAATTATAAGCCTTCTCCAGAGAGGCTGTAAAGACAGTTGTCTGCTTTTTTTTTTTTTTTCCATTAAACTTAAAAATATATATATTACTAAAGCAAAAATCAAGCAAGACTTTTGAGAGACAAGTTAATGAGAAACTTAGAAATGAAGTACATTCATATGGATCCCAGGAGACTAACAAGTGAATGTAATATTTTGAAAGATAGTATTTTTGCCTGAGGGAGACTTCTCAGGCTTACAAAAGGGGCAGAGCCTCCATGTCTGTAGCTGGCAAAGCTAATAAAAGCCAGACTGAAAGAGGGGGATCCACATGCACTTTTTGTGTGACCTTCACCTAAGGCTATCCTGGAAATGCTGCTTTTTCTGTAGTAAGGCCAATGGAAGGAGAAGAGAAAGGTCTGCGAAGAGAAAACAGCACTCCTGGCATTTATTTACTGCGCTGGTCAAAAGAATAAACCATGACTTTCAAGCAACTGTGTAATGCCGTTATTGTGCATAAGCCCCACGGAGTCTATTTGCATAAAAATGTTTAACTGTTAGATATTAAAACAACAATAAAGTCCTTCTTAAGAAGCTACTTAAGAATCTATTTAAGAGATTATTGTATAATGTCTACATTAGGTGGTTTGCCAGAGGAAAAAAGAAGCAAACCTGAAAAAAGAGAATAATTTTCTGGTATTAGCAATTTAAAACACCAAGTAAGTTCCAAACCTATAACTTGTCTAGCTGCTGCAGCAAACCAGGAATGAAGTAATCTGTTCTGGTCTCACATCTTTCTCACAATAACAAACAAGCCTCCCAGAAATTTGGGCAGAATTTCTCCCCGAACTGGCCCAGGCTCCTGCTTCTCCTCTGATTATCCAGCCAAAACACAGCCTTTCACATATTCCAGCCAGGGACTGAGGGAAGGGGGTGAGAGATGGAAGAGATGAAGGCTTTTCTATAGGGACTGAGCCAATCCCAGATGAACACAGCCACGTAATATAGCCAGCATCAGAGACCTGCTCCACTGCTTTGCACTGCTCATGTGCACTAGTGAGCTACGTCTGGCCTGAAAAGCACACAGCATTTCCCAACTGAAGCATTATCAACCAAGGCCAGCGCAGTTTTACGTATTCAAACACACAAAAGATGGGGCCATCCCCAACCTTTTAAAACCTATAAAACACTCCCTTCAGAGCCACATGACCTCCACCACACCAAGCTCTTCCAAGCAGCTCCCCACCTTCGCAACCTCGAGATCCCCTTTGCAACCTGTCCAGTGCAATTCCTCTTGCACCAGACCACTGCTTCTAGGCAGAAAACATGTCACTTTAGGCATTGGTAGCAGCAGCAGGGTGCTTCCAACCCCACAGCACCTGCAGGAGCAGTGGGAGCCAGGGGCACTCTGGAGGGCAATTAGTGAAGGTCTCTCCAGGTGTGGTGTGCTGGGTTTCCTGCTGTTGCTGGGGCAGGGGGCAGCTCTGAAAATGCCTGGTAGGTTACCAGGAAAGGCAGAGGAAGCAAAGCAGAGAGGCAAAAGGCAGAAAACCAGGCCCTGACTGTAATCCAGAAATCAAGCATGTTTGTGCAACTAAAGTAAAATGAGGTTGGCCTATGTTTAACCTTCTGGCTAGTGAAGAGAAGGTGCTGAGATGCTGCCTGGGGTGAACATCGTGTTTTGGCATGCTGGGGATGCAATGCAGCCACGTTGGCGTCACCCTGGAAACAACGAGAAAGTCACGCTCCGAGGGCCGCTTTACAAATGGCTGCTAATGGCAATGGGACATCTGGAAACCATGTGAAAACTGCAGATGGTGGAAACGTGGTACGTGGGAAGAATGTGAATTGCTCAGTAAGCAACTAGAATGGAGATGAAAACTCCTACAAGGTAGACATCTTCCTTGGGTGGCTCAGAAAGGGGTTTATCGTCACAGTGCAAGCTAGAGCTTAAACTCATGCAGAAAATATCCACATTATTTTTGGTTGGAAAGACTGAGTCACCTTCCAATTTTAGGTAAATCTGATCAGCAGTTTGGGCAACAGGGGCACGGAAAGGAATGACATTCCTAGGTCACATAATCCAATCCTCTACAGCAAGTATGACTATCCCATAAAGCCCTGTTAACAATGCAGTTTCATCTGGGATTTCAACTTTATTTCCCTACTGGATAAATCAGAGAAATGTAATTCCTTGCTCATAGTATAAGGAGGCATGTAAGCCAATGTCAGCTGAGATTTTTTGTTTTGTTTTCCCCAACTTTTTAAATGTTTTCCATTTATGGAGGAAAAGACAAATCCTGTAACTTACATTATACTGTTTTTTAAAGGTTAATTAATTAAAGAAGGTTCTCAGTTTAAAGCTGCATCATTTATAAAGGTTAAAGTCCCCCAAATTAATCTGGTACAGCTAATCTACCATACATATGGTTCTTAGTAGAAACTGGGCTACGAGTTCAGGATGTTCTATTGTTTAGTCCTGATTTTTTTTTTTTAATTTGCTTTAGTTTTCCTTTGCACTTTTTGTTTTAGTAGAATCTGAACCAAAGACCACTTAAATGGGAGTCTTACTCTCAATTCTGTAATCAGGTGCATTTGAGAACTTGCTAGGATTCCCAGGTGAGTGGGAATTAGAAGATACACACTTGTAACCGGTTAGTCTATATCATTGAGGCTGAAGTGCAGTATGTTTTCTCCTGCAGTTCTTATCTCAAAGCTGAGACACTGTGATAATAATGTAACGTTGTGTTACAAATCATAGAGATCACTAACTGCAACAATGCCTTACCCAGGACGATTGTGGCTATGGGTCATGAAAAGACTGGCTCCTCTTTAAAATGCCGTAGAACAGAATTTTGACTGTTTGAACTACAATCCTTTCTGTAAATATTACTTCTTACCTCTTTTCCTATGGCTGGAAGAGCTAAGCAGGGCAGTCCTCTGCTCCTAAAAAGGTGATTTGTGGCTTTCCTTCAAGCAGGGAAGAAATAGACCTTTGCATGATCTCTCTTTAGGTGTTAGGGAGAAGGGACAGCTGAAATGTGACCCACACAGGCCCAGCTCAGTAACCTTTAAAAGGAATCAGACACAACACACGTTATTTTCCTTACAGATATCACTCCTTTACCTCAATTTACTTCCTGTAGTATCTTCTGGAAAATATAACATTTTAGACATGTATACTGAATATTCCAATTAATTGGCTAAGGAAGATTTCTAAAGCTCTACTGGCCATTTCTTCTCCCAATTCCCAAACCACAGATCTCATAGGAATTGCCCTGTCTTTGCTCAGTTTTGACAGTCAGCATTTTTTCCTATTGATGACTTGCAAGAGTACATCCCCATGCCTTTCTAATCGGAGCCTGAAAACAGAAATAAAATAGGTCACAGGGTTTGCGGTTTATCTCTTCAGAGAGGACAAGAGGAAGTGATGGGGGGAGAAAGCAAGCTTGTTGAGAAGGAAGACTTGCTCTCCAAGTGAGGCAACACCAGCAGGAGGAGTTTGTGAAGGGATTGTTTTTCAGAGACCTTCATTTTATGTTTTGAGAGACAAGGGTAGTTTATGCAGTGATGGTGAATGTGTAGTGCTCAGGGCTATTTTCTGTCAGAGGTCCCTCAAATTCTGAATAGCCTCACACAATGGCTTCTTATTATTAATAATAATAAACAAAAATATCTGGTGTTTTGAGGGAGAAAGGACTCAAAGGATGGAGAAGAAGGAGGCAGAGGAACAGATGACAGGATTAAAATGAATATGGAAGTCAATTCACATGCTTTTTGATAAGTTGATTAAAAAATAAGCCCAAAACCATGTATGGAAACTGCTGTCATTCTAGGCAGGTCTTATTTTCAGATATATTATCAACAAAACAATTCGATGGGTTATTTACAGATACAGATGGGGTGAATACGCACCTGGCATGGTACTACTCAAACCGTCTTCTGGCAGCGTGACCTGCGTGGCTGGGCTTACGTCTTCAGAGAGGGTTACATCGAGCCTCTACCACTTCTTCTGCCTCAGAACTTATTGCTGTCAGCTCTGGAGGTGAGGCTCATTTTTTGTTCTCAGAAGCCTACATTTCACATCTGATACTTTCAATCAGGTGTTTAGAGAAGAACCCATTATTTTAGGCAGTATTTTTGTATGCAAAATATAAATAAAGAGTATTAAAAAAGCTGAGATCCAAGTACTGAGCTGCAGGTAGTTGTGCCATTAAGGCATGTGATATTCTTACATGGTTTCTTTCAGAACTTCTGGTTAAGTACTCATTTCGCCTATCAAAAGACTTTTTTCCAAAAGCCAGCTGACTGGTTTGCCAAAATGACAAAAGCAAATGAGGACGAAACCATACTAAATGAAGAGTTCCCCTTTTTTATTTGTAGGCTCATGTCCTTCCTCCTGTGGCTCAGGAAAAGTGTCATTTTTGCACACTGAAAGCAGCGCATATGCTAATGTACAGACAGAAAGTGGTTTTGATATGTATTATCAATGTCAGGCTGTATAAATCCAATACATAAATTCTTACTAAACCTTGTCCTCAACCCTGTGACAGAGATTTTGCAGTGCAGAAGTTCACGCAGCAGCAATTGTGGGCTGATAGCTAGAATATTCTGAGAAACTAATGGAGGTTCTAATGAAATAGCATGGAATTGTGGAAACTGGCCTCGGAGACTAATGCACCTAGGCATGTGAAAAGCATCAAGAAACTGCTGATTACAGATGGTGTGAACTGTATTTTGTTATCCTTGAGACCTCACAAGCATACCTGTAGCTCACCTCCACTGTAATTTCACCTTTCTAGACACTGGATGTCATGCTTATTTTAACCCGGTGTTTTCCCACCTTTCTCAATCTGCAGACGTTCCTGGAGAGATGTAGACTCTGTATATTGGATTTGAGCCTACTAACAAGTCTTAGGCTCTTTCTAGTTACCTTTCACACAAATTCCTCAGTAGTAGCCCTTAGCCATCTAGCAATCTACTACACAGAATTATCATTGTCTGTTTTTGGAACAGTCAAAAATTAAGTGAATAACAAATCTTTTTGGATCAGCCTTCATCATACAATTGTTCTACTCAGAGACTGCGGACGTGTGGAAAATATTTTAATGTTCAAAGTAAAATGCCCTTTCAAGACTGCAACTTGAAGGGAGATTGACAATATAATTTGCAGTTAACAAAGCTGCCACAGGCACCAACAAGATTTTTTTTGCTGTTTCTTAAAACTAGTTTTATGTGACATGGCTAATAATATTAGAAAGGCTTTCAGTTGGGTGATTTGTTCATAGGCAAAGGGACTGTCAAAGAAGTTACTCTTTCTCTACAGTAAGCTAGGTATGCATCCAAACTCCAGACTTTCTCTTTGTATCCACAAGCAATTCTAATTACGTTGACGTGCAAGGGACTCCAAGTTCTTCCAATGCAACTTTAGTAATAGGAGGATCTACCTCCATTTTGGATGATTTAATTTTTTAGGAGCAAATGTGTATAAAGTATCTGTAAATAGATTAAGGCTAGGAATTAAGCAGACAAAGTCTCTTGCTGCAGAAACAGTAAGGTTTTTGGAACAGCCTTCCAGCATCAGCATCATATTGTTTATATAACTAGCTCATTAAGTAACTTTTCCTTTTTCTCACAGAACTTCAGTAAAAAGGATAACCTGGCTTTTTGTTTTAAAGAGTGCAATTAATAATAATATTTTTAAACAACATGTTCCTTGTCAATTATTGGTCAAATTTTTGAAAGCAGGAATAAAAGCAATCCCTTAGCAATTTAAAAAATGAGGGCATTCAGAATTTACTTGGTCTCAGGATTTTCTGCAGACTGTACCCCAAATTCCTGTAAAGATGACAGTATTTTAGATGGCATAGATGGAACAGTGCTATGCCCAATAGCCAGTAAAAAGTAGTCTACTACGATCTCACTGCAAAACTTTAGTTGTGCCTAGTTGCACGTTGGGGTTGGGTTTGTACTTGCTTGGCTAATAGGCCATCACTGTGCGATGACAAACTTACCTTCGTTGTCCAGAATTACACCTAACAAGCACCTGTGGTGACAAGTTTTGCTGGGTTGCAAGTGAGCACTGAATTTGCATCTACATAGATCAGATGCTTTAGTCAGTGGGAACATATATATTAAGGCAGTTTTTACAAGAAAGCACCATTAAATACAGTTTTGCAAATTTTTTTTCTTAGCTTGTAAACGTGTTTCTTCTCCTTGATGTTACGCAGAGTTGCACAATAAATCCTGTGGAAGAATCTCTGGCAGGCTGTTTGGTCCTTGCGTTATTCAGTGAACTCGAAGGCATTTTGGGATTAGAGTATCTTCCTGGGAAATAGATGATGGTGTGGGAGCTCGTTTATCTGGAAGAGCGGATTGCATGCCTGTGGTTTTGTGACTGCTTTGTTCCAAAAATGATGCGTGTGTAAAGAAAGTATGTAACCCGTATCCCTCGGTTTTCTTGCAGTGGGAAGCTGACCTGCAGGCCCTGGATTTTTCCTGTGCCTTGGTCAAGGGACAAGCAAGTGTAAGTTCACAGAATGAGCTACCTTTATTACTGTTATGTCTAAAACTGAGGAATAGATTATGGTGTTTTTTTCCTAATATATGATTTGATCAGTCACTCCAATCTCTCCAAGAGACCACAATCACTTTCTTTGAAAGCCTCAAAAAGTAAAAATATCTCAGATAAAAATAACATTCCCTCATTCTAACACTGTGCAGTTTCTCAGTACATATTTGGCACATCATCTGAGGTTGTATCAACAACCATCAGAAACAAGCTGGTATAAAACGAATATCATAAAAATGAACAGTGTGTTTAAGGCTTTCTCTTGTCCTGTATCCTCCAAGACCTCTGATATGCACTCACTGAAGTATATTCTACCATCTGGTAGGATGAAATATTGGGCATTAGAACTTGTCCAATGATTATCGAGGTCAAAGCTGTTTTTGCAACAGAAATGTATGCATTCTGCTGAATTTTTCGCCAAACCTGATACCAAAAAGCAGCTTCTTGCTTCTTTATCAGATGTAATATACAGATACTATAACCTTTCTGATGCACAGTAGGAAAATACATATATATAACAGCTGAAATACTGAAAAAATACTTTGCAATCTTTTGCTGTGAATATGCATGCCTACTTCAACATAAACAATGTATATGTTATTCTCAGATCTAATGGACTTTGTTTCAAATGATGAGCTTTCCTAAAATCACCCACCTTAAAGAGTACACTAGTACTTAATGATACTTTCTCTCCCGGGCATACCACCATAAAATGCACTTCTTAGCTTGTTTGCTTTGAGATTTGGCACATGCTTTCAGAATATGCCATGCAGAACAGTAACTCCTTTGCAGAACAAAAAGATAACCCGAGATCTATAGACTCAGGTAGATCGCTCAACCGTACCATTAACATTCACATCGCGTGGGTGATGCACCCAAGACAACCCATTATTTTTCCAGAGGCACCAGATGGCAGCATTTTCCCTCACTCAGAGTGTGATCTCATCCTCTCAGATTTGCTCCTTCTGGGATCATTATCAGGCCTCGAGGCTGTGTAAGCCACAAAGACCTCAGCTGAACTGGACCTTCTCTCTCATTCTTCTGCTCCTATTCCTGTTTTCAGTTGTACAAGTGGGGTTATATTCAGATGGCCTCAATGCATTTGGGCTCATGAAACTAAGGTTTACTTGTTGGCAGGGCAGGTCTTAATAGGAATTACTAGCACTTAGGCACTCAAAATTTAGGCCCTGTGAATACAGCTGCTAGCTCTAAATTTTCCATATGCTCTAAATTGTAAATAGCATGCAGCTTATTTGATTTTAACTACCTGCTCTTTGCCACACACATACATGCACAGTTTTCTGCACAATATAATGTCTTCTTGTTTACAAGCAAGTTTTGCACGTGTTTTAATTTCTAGCAACATTTTATTCTCCAAATCTTGTAATAATATATTCATTGTACACCAGTTATGTATGCCTAGACCTTCTAAACGCTGTGGAGGGAGGTTTGTTCTGCACAAATAATCTGAGACGGGGATGGGAACTACCCTATTTGAGAATTCAACTTTGCAACGTACATTAGGTATGGATGCAGTCTAAAGCTCTATGGGATGAGAATTCTGTAGTCACACAGTCCTCTGTTCTCCTCTTTCCCCTCATCCTCATGTCCTTGTTCATAAATCCAACCTTGCTTTATCAGTGCTTTTTGCCACAGAAAAAAGAGAAGAAAGCGTTATGTTCAACTGTAACAAATGCTATTCACAAATCACCCACCTTTGAACTCTGAACCCACAGCACTGTGATGCAAACATGTATTCACTTGAACTATGTGACTAACATCATTAACTGACAGTAGAAGAAAGGCTATTTATCCAAAACTGGGATGGACTGCTGGGCCCCCAAGGGTGAAGGAGGAGTAGCCCTGTTCTTTTTCTTCTACTGTTACTCCATTGGGTTGCTGGTGTTCCTATTGCGGTGAATCTAATACTGCTTTAAGAACACTATGAGCTCAACAGTAGAGTATTTGTGGATTGTTTAATTTATTTATTTTTGACAGGCAGCCAGTTATTTTTCTGAACAACATATGTGAGAAGGGATTTTTTTAAACTTTTTTTTTAATTTCAGCCAAATTCAACTGGAGTGTCATAGGATAGGGAATAGACACGTAACTTGCTTCAACCCCACCCTTCCTCCTCTTATTTAATACCAAAAATTATCTATAAACAAGCAGGAGGGAGAGAGGAACACTTCTCAAAGGAAGTCAGAAGAATCCTGTATGATGAAAATGTTAGGCTGCCTAAGTTTAGGAAACAGGGCTATTTTCTTTTATTATAAATCTTCTAATGAAAAAAGTCTGAAATCCTTTCAATTTTCTTTTGTTTTCTCATAGTAGTTTCTTTCCAGTTTTGGATTTGCTTGTTCATTGGTGTTAGCTAATATATGCAAACCATATAGATCTACCTTTACTGCCCAAGATGTACAAAATAAACGCAGTAGAAGTATGCTGAAATCTCACTGGAGCTGAGCAGAATTTCACCAGTTAAAGGCAGTTGTATTGGATTCTTCTTGCCTTTTAATAAAGGAGGCAAAGAATTTTAAATATATCTTCATAGTTTTTAATGATTAATGCAATCCCTTGTGCACAGTTGCTTTGCAAAGTAGAAAAAAATTAACTGTAAATACTTTCTTTGCTCTAATTATAGCACTGTAATTACTAACTAGCACCTTCTCTGAGAAATGCAAGCAGTTATCCATGATGAGCTTTGTAAGAGGAGAGGAGAAGTTGAGGAGAAGGTAAAAGGAGTCTCTGGTATCACTCAATATGGATCGTTACAGCTTGCCATTATTTATCTTGGATCTGTGACAGTTCACCAAAATACAGGGACTATAAATAGGAATGCAATGAACATTAACTGCACAAGGAGAAAAAAGCAATATAATTTGGCATGCAGCAAAACTTATATCTGGTGTACAGCTGTCCATGCAACTCCCATTGCTATTCTGGAGGAATTTTGTGATTTCCCACTAAATTTACTTCTCCCGACAAAGAGTTCAGAACAGCACCATCTCTGTAAGCTTTGATTCTTGCTCAGTATTGCTGGCTAGAATAGATCTTGTTAATCCTTTACATATGAAAGATGCAAGTATCCTCCTACACATAAATTACAGAGTGAAGATTTGTTTGTTTCGTAATATGTAACTGCTATGTACTAGATGCAGAATACATCTTGCATAGTAAGCAAAATTATTGTAGGTATAAGTTGATTAAATCGGTGATTTTCCCCTCCTTGTAGTCCAGGATGAAATTACACCAAAACCGGCCAAATTCTGTCTTATAGTGGGCATGTCTTTTTTGCTACTAGATTGCTATACCATACTCGTTAAGGGGAAAGGAACTATAAAAATTCTAGCTGGCAAGGAAATATGTGTGTTAACTTCACATGGACTGAGACACAGTCCTTGCTTGTTTTGTAGCACAAAAAGTCTCCACCAACTTTGAGCTTGGCCCTCACTTAAGAGGAAAATTGCTTTGGTCTGGTATTTGATAGACTGTAACTAGACATACACACTTTTTCCTTGAGTGTACATCTTATTCCATGATGTATACAATGTTATGGTGACAGTTTCCTCAAAAGACAACCCTTCCCCGAAACAAATCCACTTTTTCACCTTTTGACCCTCCTCATTTTCCCTTCCTATTCTGTAATGTTTCCCTATTGCCTTAGCTGCAGAAAACCCTATTTTTTCATAGCAGGCAGTGACAAGTATCTCCGTTAGTGTACTATGTGGGAAGAGGTTGGATAGAAAGAAAGTGGTTGGGAAAGAGATTGTTAAAATACTGTCAATGTCCAAAAAGTGGGAAAATGTAGGCATTTAGTAAGGAAGGAGAAAACAGAAGAAATGCATGGCATAAGATTTCAGGGTTTTTTTTAGGTAGAGAAGAATACCAAGTGTCTAAGGGCTTTGGCCACTGATTATAGTACAGTTGCTGTTATAGCAGCATGATGAACATGTTGTGCATAATTTCTCTTTCTGTGCCTTCTGTTCATTGTTATTGTGCACAAGAAATAATATAAGTACTGCAAAGGTCCAGTGGCCTGCAATCCAACCCAAATTATAGGCCAGGCTGTTCTCCTGAGTTGGGCTAAGTTTTACTCCTGCCAATACAGTGAATTTGGGGACGTGTGAAAAAGATGCCTTCAACAAGTAAAGGCCAGATTGTACTGTGTAGACGTGGAGGCTATTAACTTGTGCTTGCTTATTTTGTTTTTCGGTAGAGGGGAGGGTGGGTTTGTTTTGGCGTTGGATTCCCCCCCCCCCCCCCCCCAATATCTGTTTGCTTGGAATTTTACCTTTGTTTTTAGTGAATGCAGGTTTTTTCTCCTTAGTGGCTGAATTAGTTAGTTTCATCCTAGACATTCCTGAGTCTTAGAGGCCTCCTTCTCCACCTACACAGAAATGGGGTGATTTCCAATGATGACTAAATGGTGGTGCACCACTGAATAAAAACATAAGTAGAGCTACAGGTTTGATGTTAAAGGCCAGACAAGGACGACAGTGTAAATGCCATTTATTCCACTTGTCCTCAAGTACAGTAAAATACCCATTTAATAAGACTCTGTAGCAGAGGCAAGAGGCAATTGCCCATTACTTGCTTGTGATTATTTGTCCATGAAACGCAGGTCAAAGGGATGCTTTGCATACTGTTTATTGCAGCTTTTATCCCTTCAAACAGATTCTCCAATGCGTTATTTAGCCTTTCCAATGAAGATTTTCAAAATTTTGCTAAGGGGAAAAAAAATCAACTGATAGGAGGCAAATGCTTGTTAATAGCCTCTTAGAAGTGAGTTTGCAAATTACTTAGAAAGGAGAGCGGGGTAACCGGTCACACGTGTGCACACACCTTTGCACCATTTGAATGGCTGAAGCTTGGCCTAGTGTTGTAATAACCCTGTGCTCTGAGCATAGTTAATGCCTAAACAGAGATTTTGCCTAGCGGACAAAAAGGAGTCCTTAGGCTGTCAGGAAACTTAACCGACCTTCCTGCTTTGTTAGGAAATTAGTATCTATCTTTGTGCTTAAACACTGGCATTGCATGGGTAAAATATTTTCTCTTGGCTGGACAGCACTGATGTACAGTCTTTTTTACACACATCACTTGTGATATTCAGCAGACGGCCTCCTTAAAACGTACACTTGAGAAAAAACCCCAAACCAAACGAAGCTTCTCATACTCCTGTATTTACCTGCATTTTCTCCTCTTTGCGCGCAGACTCTTTTATTCACTGGAAATATTTCTTTTCTTTCCTCTTGGCTTGACAACGTTTTAAGCTGCTTAACGCCGGGGCCCGCAACGAGGACTTTTATTTTAACCGCAGCAAGGGCTGAGGCAGCTCATGGTGTGCGAGGGGATAAAACCGCTTCCAGGGGCTCGAGGTGTCTCCCTTGCTCCTGGGCTTCTGTCAGGGAAGAGGCAGAAACCAACCCCAAGTCCCCCAAATCAATAATTAACCACAACAAAGTTAAAGGGGAGGGGGCAGCGCCCGGCGCGTTACCTGCCCACTGGCGGCGTCGCCGGGCCGGCCGTGAGGGGCGGGCGCCCCCCTCAGCCGCCATTTCAGCCGCGGCCCTGAGGCGGGAGCGCGGCGGCCGCAGCCAGGCGGGAGGAGGAGGAGCGGAGGGAAGGACGGAAGGAAGGAAGGAGGGAGGAAGGGAGAGGGAGGAGGAGGCAGAGCTGGCAGCCGGGCAGGGAGGGGGCACTCAGCACCACGGCGGAGGAGGAGGAGGAGGACTAAGATGGCCACCAGCCGCCGCGGGGAGCGGCGCCGCTGTCCGCACCCCGCCTCGCGCGGCCCCCTCGGCCCGGCCCGGCCTTGATGGGGCCGGGGCGACCCCGGCGCCCGGACGCTGCAGCAGCAGCAGCAGCGGCGGCGGCGGCTCCCGGCCGAGCCCGCCCGGGCCGCAGCGGGGGAGCCGCCCTCTCGGCCCGGCCCGCACCGCCCCGCCGCGGCCACCCGCTCGTCTAACCCCAGCCCAGCGCCCCCGGAGCGGAGAGACGAGGAGAGGAGGAGCCGCCCCGCCGCCCCCTCCCCCGCCCCGGCACCCGGGGCGGGCCGGGCCGGGCGCAGCGGCACCCGCGGAGCCCCCCGCTGCCTCCCGGTGAGTGAGCGTCCCGCGTCGCTGCCCGCCGGGCCCCGCCGCTTTGTGCGCCGCCGCCGGGCCCGGCGCGGGGGAACCCGCCGCTGCCGACCCGCGCTGGGGCCGCGGGCCCGGGCGGGTTGCGGGGATGCTGCGCGGGGCGCCGCCTCCTCCGGGCCCCCTGCGGGCTCGAGGCGGGGGGCGGCGCAGGTGGCTTTAACGACTCGCTATTACCGTGCGGGGTTTTCTCTCTCCCTTCCCTCCCCCTCAAAATATATATTGTTTTATATATATATTTTATTTGTTTATGTACATATATTTATGTATATATATATTTATCGGCCGTTCGCCCCCGCGGCGGCGCCCGGCGGCCTTTGTTGTCGCCGGGGCGGGAGGCAGGGAGGGAGGGAAGGAGCGGGGGCTCCCCCGGCCCTCGCGCTCCCCAGCACCTGCCGGCGGGGCCTGGGGGACCCCGTGGGGGCGCCGGGCCCGCGGGGCCTCGGTTGGGGCCTCTAGGGAGGGAGAGCAGGTGTGTGTGTGGGGGGGCTTGAGCCCGGTTTGGAGGAGAAAAGGCTTCTTTCTTTCTTTCTTTCTTTTTTTTTTTTTTTTTTTAAATCATCCCTATGATTTTTAATTTTATTTATTTTGGCCGTAGTCCTCGAGGCACAGACCCTGCGGCACGGCTGGGAAATTTGAGTTGGGCCTGCGAGTTTCTCCCCAGTGTGGTGGTGTCACCCCGGGATGAGGCAGACGGCAGTCCCTGGGGTCTGGCGTGGGGGGTTACGAGGGCATCCCAAATGGTCAGGACTTGCTGCTCGTCTTAAACGCCGTGTTCACCCCGTGGGTTTTGATCTGCATAGATGTGGAGGTTTGCGTAAAGGCCAGTCGGCAGCGTGGGGTGCCGAGCCCCTGTGCATTGTTCACCTTGAAAGATGAGGACCGTGATTTCCAGCTCTGGTTGCATGTACCCGCAGAGAGAGAGAGGTACAGAAACAGTAGTACGAAGGACTAAATGTGTTTGTTTTCACCTGTAGTTTCATAATTAATCTAATTGAAATTCTTGGTTAACACGAGTAGCTGTCAAGGATTTCAGTGTAGATGCGTGAGTCATGAGCTTGTGTTACTGATTGAATTTTGGTTGTTTGGCACCGTAGGATCATGACAAGGTCTGTGCATGTGCATGTACACATGCTAGAGGGTTAGATTTATCATGGCAAAATGGCAAGTTCCCTGTTAACAAAAGTAAATTTTGCATGTTGTAGCAAGTGAAAATGAATGAACGAACTCGCAGGATAAGCTGTGCCAGAGCTCTGTGTCTGTGCACACCCCCCTTCCAGTTGCAGATGTGTCATGCAGATGTCCCTAATGAAGCTTTGCAAAGTGTGGTGGTCTGAGAAGATTCGTCTGGTCTTATTCAACCTGACCTTAGGAGCTGCGTTATGCTCCTGAGCTAACAAGCTCTCCTGGATCCGGGCTGGTTCTGCAGAGAGCCGACTCGATTGCATCCTTGGCATGTGTCCGTGACAAGCCAGATATCGCAGGCACGGATACCTGGAAGTTGACTGTGTGAACAAACTGTGCAATTTGCATGAATTTGTATTTGTGTAGTATTTCACATGTTTGATGAAATGTAGACACTAACAAGAACTGTTGGTACACTTTCAGCATTTGCAAATATGAAATGCTAAAACTGCTACGTGAACTGGACAATCACAATCAGCAAACCAAATTTTTCCTATATGTTTTTAGGTTGTAGGCAGATATGTTTATACAGCAGAATGTTTGGTACTGGAAAGGTGCAGCCGTGTTAATAGCATGTTGTGCCTTTGCTTTATCATCCTGGTGAAGAAGGACAGGTAATCTAACTTTGGGTGCTGCTTTGGGTCTGCTGTGTGGTGTGGACCTCTTTAGCTTGACTGGAGCCAGCTCTGGTGTCCTGAGCACCTTTGATAGCAACATGTTCTGGTTTGGATGAAGAATATCCGAAATATCTGTGATGGTGCAGTACAACAGTAGAGTACCAGGGAATGGTATTCTTCAGTTTGATGTGTGTTTGGTAGGAACTGGACCAGTTTGTCTGCTTTCCCAATTTGCCATGCGGTTTCCAGCTGCTAGTCTTCCAAAAAATATGTTATATATGTTTTGGATTATATGGTTACAATTAATTATATTACATTTCCTAGCAAGCTTACTATCTATTCTATTTTTTATTGAAGTGAGTTAAGTGCAACATTGCTGTGATTTTGAACATCTTCAAAACCCATTTGAAAATGTATTACAGCATTTTTATCTCACAGTTTAAATGAGAGTTAATATTTCTAGTAGATTCCTTTTTTATTTGTGTTTCCATGCAGTTACTTTATAGCATTCTGCGATATCAGTGATCGCACAATAGAAGGATGCTAGGTGAAAATTCATTATCATTCTTATTATTTTCAACCTGGAAATAACAAATTTAATTCAGAAGGCCGCATTAAGTTCCTTCATCTGCTACATGAAGCAGCTTAGAAGGTACGCTAAAGGCCACCTGGGTAGGCATGAAAGCCTTGATTTTTAGCTTCATGTTACTGGAGCTAAACTGTCAGTAGTAGTATTTAAGGCAGAGAGGCCTTCAGGACATACTGATGTGTGATGCTGTTGAAACTAGCAACATGTTTCACATCTCTAAGTCTTACTTTGTTAATTATTTTGTAGTTTTCTTCAAGTGTTCAATTGGACTTTTTAAAATATGGAGAGACTCTGGGGTGCTTACTGTGCAAAGTGGATGATGGTTGTGGATAGAAGCCCCGCTTGCGGTTTGAAATGCTTGTAACCATCATGAGATAACATCAGTTTATAAACTTTGGTGCTCATTCATCTCCCAAACATTGATGTTATATATTTTGTAGAGTTAGGTCATGGGAATTTACCTGGGTTTCTGAAGACCCGCTGAACTGAAATATATAACGAAAAGCTGGTAGTTGGTGTCTCTTTGTTAGACTGCTGCAGGCCAAATCTGCCAATGCTGACTAGCAGTTTTGTTAGTGTTGGTAAGTGATTTTAAGTTCCTGTTGCACAATAGTGAATGTATGGTTTCAGCTGTGGTCTCTGACTTGTGGGACTTCCTGCTATGACCATGCACTTATGTTTCATCTCGTTTGTTCAAAATATACAGATTTTGGAGAGAAGATGTGCAGTTTACTATGAGAAACTATGTATCTTAGTCATAATTTATCCCCATACTGCTTGCCTAACTAGAACTGTGGAAGTCTATCCTTACAATATGTTACCATGACAAAACTCTTATTTTGAAATTGGCTATTGAATCTTTCATTGGTCTGTAGTACAACTTTGTGTATGTGCATATAGGGGAAATGAATGATTTTTGTATGGCTTTAATAATAAAGCCTTTTGTTTCATTGGTTTCTTTTCTCATTTTGCTTGGTGTTATTAATTGTGATAGTAAAGCATTTAAAATGTCCAACTTGCAACAAATGTTTATACTGTTAGTTTCTTTGAATTGTTGACAACGCTGATTTTTTTTTTTTAAATACTTGCTTTGTTACTTAAGTTGTAGTTCATGTGGGACATTTGGGTTACACCTGTGAGCCTTCACGTAGTCTTCAGTGATGAAAGGCAGTGAGGCATGCTTAAGATCATTACATCTTCTCAAATAGTTCACTTCTCTAACTGTATACTTTGGTATTGAATTATTGTCTTGTAATAAACAGTTTCACTCTTTTATATCCTGCCATTGTCCTGTATGGAGACTTTGCATCCTGACACCAGGCTGTTCACACCTTGTCCAAGCTGGGTAGGATAAGATAGTCTTAACTGGACATAATTATACTGCCTGTGTGCACCTTTGTTTTCTTTTACTTTTGTACTACTTTGTTTTCTTTTTACTTTTGTATTCCTGTTACCACTCTCATTGCTGGAGCCTCTGATGTTAGATACTCTGCTAACTCCTTGAAACATTTTAACTGTGATCATTGATACTGAATTGAGTGCTGCTTCTGGGCTGGGGTGATAGCGCTGGGAACATCACTGAAAGCTTTGCAGTGGTGGGTACGGGGTGTTGGTATCAGGCCTTGAGAACGTCTGGTTTGCAAGCAGCCCGTGGTTTGCTCTGCAGAATGGCTAGCTTTTGCTCATTGGTTGCATCACTTGTTCTTCTGTGGTATTACAGATAAGCGTGTACAGCTCCTTCCCTTCTTGACAGTTAAAAATAATACAGTAACTACAGATTCCTTGCGTTCGGGTCATTTGTCAGATGATGGGGAGGATTGTTTAAGCAAAGTTAGAGGGCCCATAGTACAGCTGCTGTGTATCTTGCTTGATCTTTGTGTTAAATAATATTGTATCAGAGCTTAACAGTTGAAGAAGGAATAGGAAATGCTGTATAAAAACTGTTGAGTTAGCATTGCGTAGTGTTTCCTGACTCTAAATGTTTTGTTTAAACCCCTTATGTGGATTTGATGCTCATGCTGTAGCTAAAAGGAAATTTTTGCGCTGTGTAAAAGGTGAAGGGGAAGAATAATCTTCAGCTGATCAGATTGGAGTTTATATGCATATGGAGTGTTTAAAGCTATAAGGGTTTTAGGGAACAAGGCCTTTTCACTTGCTCTTTAAAGATAGCTGAAGGGTGTTGGGGCATTGTTGGTTATTCTTCCTCCTGACCAGCTCAACATGCCTCTTCCCTCATGAGGGACGCTTCAGTGGGAACATACCAATGATTCCTAGTTTACTCAACTGAAACAGGGTTTCACACTCTTATGGGTCTTATGGGTCACTTTTTTCTTTTTTTTCTTTTCCTCCTCTCTCTAGAAGCTGCTGGAAAACCAGAGTTGATGACTGACTGCAGTGAGGCCCGTGGATAGCAGCCTGACAAGGAGGCTATAGCTGCAGTTTCAGGTACTGGTATCTCCACTGGGGGAACCAGCTTACCCCTGCTAGGAGCTCTCTGGTGGTACTGAGGCTTTAAAAAAGATGTGAAGCTCAGCTTTATCAAGTGGCTGCAAAGAAGGAAGAGCAGATCTTGTTGTTTTTCCATCTGCTTCGCTTTGAAAGTGAGGGAGGTAGGTTTTTTTTCTTAAGTCTTTTGTGAGTGTGGGTTTCATGCAGGTTTCCTTTTTTTATTTTTCCTATGAACAGCTCTGGGGCAAAACTTTCTGTTCTCCATTCTGAGCGGGAATGTGCAACTGACACAAATTTTGACAGTTGTACTGACGTTTTTGGAGTTTTGAATAACAGCAGTGAATCTTTTTGGCTTTTTCTTTTTCCCCACCTGTTGAGCAATGCTCTGAGCATGGAAGTAGAACTGTCTGTATTGAGATTTGGGAAAATGTGTTTGACATGAATTTGAAAGTTGGCTTGTTCCAATGACAGCTAGACACCCCTTCTTCTTTGGTTTTGATTGCTTTGTGAGTTTTGGAGTTTTGTTAGTGTCCTCTGAAGGATTTGTGCCTGTCATAGGCCTGTGGCCTCTCCAATCTGACAGAAATGCAAGAATTATAATAGGGACAATTTTGCAGAACTTAGCATGGCAAATGTAAATAGTACCATCTCAAATACAGAAAATAATAAATACTATTATGCTAGGAAAGAGTGAAGCACATAGAAGAAACAAACAATAAGGGGATGCTGAGTGGTATGAAGGTACATTGCTTTAAATTTGGAGGTAAATGTTAAGAAATATAGGAGAAAGATATGACCTAGATGCATCTGAATTATATCAATGAGGTATGCTTTAAAAGAACTTCAGGTTTTATACTTGTGCAAATATTATTAGAAAAAATCCTGCATTTTATTACAATACTACAAGGAAAAAGCAGTTTGGCTAAAACCTATGGACAATCCGAAATCTGAAAACAAGTTGAAGTGGATTTTTCAGATCTCGTATTTCATGTCTTTCCCTCTTGCTCTAGAGATATTACACAAAGCACTAAAAGTACACAAGAGTTAAATTACTACGTTCTCTGGTTGGATGGTTGTTAATCAGTTGCATGCCTAACTTAAACTTCTTTTTCTAATTGCTGTACTGAGATATCTCTCTTAGAGAAGTCAGTCCCTTTGTAGTTTGCTTTTGTCTACTTTTTTCCAGCAACTTTTTTTATTAACTTCCTAGATGGTAAAAAAGGTTATTCCTCTTCTTGAATCATCCCCCCCCCCTTTTTTTTTTCTTAATGGAAAAATGAGTTTTGATTTGGGATGTGCATTTGAGACTTTGTGGTGAACAGTTTGAGTGAGGAGAGAGTGACCAAAATCTCCAGTGCTCCACTCACAGCAGGTGTGATGGGTAAGTAAATGCAAAAAGGCAAAACCTTCAGAGCTGATGTTTTGGTCGAGTGAGGTAGATGCATGGTTGGAAATGCAGGATGTTCCTGCCTGTTCCCTCAGCATTGTTTAGGGTCCTTTACATTTTAAAAAACTGTGACTTCAATGAGAAGGTGCATCAGGAGGTCTTGAGCAAAATATTCGTGTGGCTTCCTGTCTCACTGCTGATTTTGACAGAGGCATCACCATGCACTGTAAAATGAGTGGATTTGTTGGGGGGCGCTACCTAGATTCACTTGCTGTAGCTTCTTCCATCAGTATCATCCTGCCAGATGGAGTATGGACAGGAGTGAACCATGCTTATTTTTTTGCATTTCCAGTTGTATTTATTATTTTCAAATGAAGACATGTTAAAAATCTCAGCATCATTCAAAGCGGGTAGATATGGTTTGTGTAAACTAGTAGCTGGTGGAGTGTTGCTTCTGAAGATGGACTGAATTTGAATACAATGGTGATAATTTATGTTGCTTGCTGTCCCTAGCTTTTTCTGAGAACCAAAAAGTTAAACAACAACAGTTAGAAAAATGACTGGGAGTTTGTACACAAAAGGCTTCTTGAAATTTATGTTAGCTTAGTTGGCACTATATCTTTTTTCTTTAATCTAATTTGAGATTGGGTGTATAGAAGGATAAATTTCAGGGCTAAGAAAATACTCAGGATGTCCAGAAGGCAAACTGTCTTAAGAAAAACCACATGCACCAAGAGAATGTATATGCATTTCCGTCAAAAATATGACAAAATATCAACTTGGCTGAAGTTCTAAGAGAGATTTTGAGTACCTGGATTATGGAAAATCCCCAAAGGGAAAAGAACTGTTTAGAGTGCCTGAAGGGGAGGATAAATGTGGTTAAGAAGTTGAAGCACATGGAAGTGGGCTTGTAGTACTCAGTCTTGGTTTCTGTCTGAGGTTTAGTAGACTGATGTGGAATACTGTCATTTGAGTTGTTTGTCCTAGAAGAACTGTAACTGTGGATGCTCTTTTCTGATTTTGGCTTGATGATACAGAGGCTTCAGTGGCGATACTAAATGAAGGGGTTCTGGCTCCCAAGCTGCAGAGAGCAGGAGGAAAGTGTTGTATGGAGTTTCTGCAGCATGCTCAGAAAGGATCCTTCGTTTCTGAAAAAATGAAAGAAAGCAGTTGTATGCAGACAGCCAAGGAAGTAATGGGAACAAAGAGCTGGGAATCCCCAACTCCTTAGGGCTTAGTACTCTTTAAGCCAAAGCTTCTGCCAAAATTGTCTTAGTGTTGAACCAGGACTTTACTGGTCTGACAGTTGAAGGAACTTATAGGTCTTTCTCTTTTCCTATGTTTGTTTAAATGCCAGAAACTTTTGAATCCTCATTGAACGGGAGAGGGAGGGCTTTAGTGGTCTGACTTTGAAATAGAAAAGAAGAATACTTTCATTGCAGGCTGATATTAATAGGACTGCTACGTACTCTTTTTGCACCAAGATTCACCTCCATACTGTTCAGAGTGCTGTTTGTGGTCTTATGACTCCTTTCTGCAACCGTAGTCTTGCCAAGACTTATTTACCTCTAACGGCATTTTATGGAGGTCCTTGGGTCCTCCTCTGAGAGCCAGCGATGAGATCAAGGCCTTGCTTTGTGTTTGCGTGAGTGCGCAGAGTACAGAATGTACCAAATGGTCGAATGACGAACAAAGCAAATAAAGGGTGAGTTTCTTAATGTAGAAGTTGAGCCTTTTGATGTTCTCTGGGTTGCTACCCTAAGAGTTTAAACGTCATGGTGCAGACCTTCAATTGTGACATTTACTTAAGTTATGGAATTAAAAGCACCAAATTAATTAACTTCCTTTTTGGTTTCTGAGCCTTGAGAATACAGTTTTGAAGTTTTCCTCACAGCTGTGAGGACTAAAATGGTTTTGGAGTTTTCACACAGCATGATGCTAGGAGTTGGGATGCTGCAAGTATAGTGAGATTTAAAAGGACGTGGTCAAAGCTGGCAATAGTGTTGTTATCAGATGGGAAGCTAGTGATAAAGTGACTGATAAGGACTAAAATTAATTCTGTTCAGGAATTTAATTAGGTCTGCAGAAGAAGTGATGCCCCTCTAGACAGAAGTAGACATTCTTTATAAACAGCCGTATGAAATTGGCACAAAAATTTTTTTTTGGTTTTGCATCGCAGTTTAAATGCTAATATTTAAGTCAGTAACAGTTTAGCAGTGAGCCACAACAGAAATGTAAAAACAAGGTCTCTGTGGATATGATCTAAGAGGATGCTAATTTGCTTGTTAATTAGGTTTGCAAAAGTTTCCTTTTCACAGTTCTGAGCAATGAGGATAAAGCAGTGAAGAATACTTAATTTAGGTTTTGAGTGGGTCATGAAGTAACCGGGGAGTAGCTCTTCAAGCTTTTTATTTTTATAGAGTTTAAAGGTACAACAGCAACACTTCTTACTTTTCTTCTTGCTTTTATTGTAGTAACTTTTGGAGACACAAATATTCTGTTTTCAATTTCATATTTGGAACATAACCATTTTTTAGTAGTATTGGATCAGGAGAAAAAAAGTGGGTTCCTTGCTGTCTGTTAGAAATCCTTTATAAGTTCACTGGTGGTGTCTGCATGATTACAGAGATAGGAATCTGGATATACTGTGTTAGTAGCTGGATCTTTTTTATTTTATTTATGTATTTTTCCCAGTTACTTGAGCAGTTTCTTAGTTGGTGTAAATTGGAATGCCCAGTGACCAATTAAACCACCTGAAGCTATAACCCATTTTTTATTTCAGTAATGCACATATATATATATGCTTCAAATATACACAATAGTCTGCTTTTTCTTTTTTTAATAAATGGAGGCAGAGGAAATGCATGCATTGCAAATAATGCACATGAAAAATTTTTCATTTAGCTACACATGTCTTTAAATTGTGCTTTTTTTTTTTTTTAAAGCAGATCTGAAAAGTGTTTCTTAAAATATAGTTGGTTTTTCCTCCAAGGTAGCTTAGATTTAGCATACAATATAGCAAGATGAGGGTTTAGCTTCCTCTGGCATGGGCAGAATAAATTTGAAAGCTGAAAGGTCTTCTCCCCTTTCTTTCCCATAACCTTTTCCATCATCGTTGAGAAAGGGGAGGAAAAATGAAGTTGAACGTGCAGACTGTTCATAAGGGCTATTTGTAACATTGGATTTCTGTAGGGACTAAGATTTCAAATGAAAACATGATAGCACGACACACAAAAATCAACTTATGGAAATTCTTTAAAAGAATAAAGTGATAACCGTCCATCAAGGAGCACTGTTAATGTTGAATGCAGTTCAGATCTGTCTTGTTGCATTAAGCTGAGGACTGTAGCAGAGAAGCCAGAGAAGCGGACACCTTTAGAAGATTGCTTGTTGTCTGCCATTAGTAGTACTCCTCCTCTGAACACGAGCTTCAGGTAGCAAAGTGGAGAACTCCCTATGCCTCAAATGCTCGAGTCATTGCCAGTTGAAATAAGTTTCTTGATTTTTAGTTAACTTCTCTAGTAACTTTGTATGGAGCTAGTGGGAAATTAAGTAACCTGTGAAACTGTAAGATGAAAGGCAAAGTGTTCTGTCTCCAAAAAATGATAGTCTCTCTTGTTCTCCATATCTTGTAAGAGAGCAGATGTTACTTCCAGGCACTCTTTCTTGAAATATGGTGACTTTATAGCTATTCATATGAATGGTTGTACTAAGCTGCACAGATTTCTGCTAGAATTGAGGCTGGTTGTGTATATATGTGTGTGTATGTGTGTGTGTATATGTATGTGTATATATATATATATATAAAATATATCTTTCTATATAAATATATACATAATTTTTTTTTTTTTTTTACTTTCACTGCCTACCTCTGTAACCTTATCCTTAAATGTGAGGTTAAAGAAGTACTGTGAACTTCCTGCCACTTCCAAAAATGCATTTTAAAATAATTTTATGTATTAGCCCTTGTTCTAAAGCCTCACCAGTCATATTTTCTCATTTCTCATATCCTAAAGCTCATTTCTCTTTGTTGCTCTGGCAAAGGCTCTTGAATATCTAGGGGTATCGGGAGCATGCTGAAGAGTTTATTCTAGGAGGAGTAATGGGACAAGATTTGGCTTCAACAGAACTGCCAGTGTTGTCTTTGAATACTGATCTTTATTATGTGTTGGGAGGAAGGGGTTGTCTTAAATTTTAAGTTCCCCTATGACAGTTTCATAGCATCAGAGAAATTCTGGTTGGAAGGGACATCTAGACCAACTTCCTGCTTGAAGGAGGACACTTGCTAGGGTCTTTTGGCTGGGAATTTGAGATTAGCAGGCTTTACTTTTTACAGCATGTGGTAAGTGACAGTGGCAGGGGGAAGATTTTGGTTTGTTTTAAACAGCAAATGAAGGCTTGCAGATCTTCTGGGTGGACTGTAAAGGACTGACAGTTAGGCCAGATGATTGTTTTTCATACTCCTTTTTTTTTAATATATGATGATAGAGATAGTGAGCTGTTCTGTTATTTGCTGGGATTTGCAAGTACAGCATATTTTACTTTAACTGTTTCATTATTGGACTTTATAGCTGGTCTATTGCTTAGACTTCTGCTATGTTGTTGCTGTAGGACACTCACCTTCAAGTCGTGGGAATGAACAGTGGATGGCAGTGGCCATCAGGCCCTGGCCGTAGCTAATGGAAACCTACTTGGGAAGTTAGCATGACATATGAAAGGTTCTTATCTCTGTTGAGGAGTAGGCTACTTCTATGAATTTAAGCAAATTAAATAAAGGCTGTAAGTGTCCTTTGACCCTTCTACTTTGCTCAGGGTGTATGTACAAGGGAATGTGCCTGTAGTTAATCAGTAGGGGGAAAAAAAGTGTAGCTATATCAGGAACAGTTCCAGTGAAATGTAGTGCAAGCTCAGAATAAAACAACAACCTGACTTGACCAAAAGTTTGGAATTACCCGGAAACAGAGAGAGAAGAATATTAGTCAGAAATCATACTTTCATTTCAAAGCATTCAAGTACATTTGAAAAAAAAATCTCCAAATAATACAGGTTTCTGTAAGAACTGAGTTGGTCAGGACTAATGATCAAACTTAATATTAAAAAATATATATATATATATTGTGTAGTAGGCGCACATAACATGCATATCTTGTTAATGTATGAGAACTCCTTACTTAAGCAGTTTTTAATATAATTGCTTCAGAAAGATAGAAGTCTTAATGAATGGAAAGTGGAGGCCTGATGAAGGTTTTTTTGTTTTTTTTTTCCCCACTGTTATTTTCCTCAATAATACATGTGCTACCATTTCCCACACAATTTACTTATACTGGGCAAGAGGGATTGGTCCACCGATATCTTCAACAGTTTCCTCAAACTGATTTGTCATGAAGACTTAGTCTTTTTCTTTAACCCTTACGTTAATGAATATTTACATGGCCACAGTCAATTTGCCAGCTGACAAGTAAAATCTAGCACTGAAATGCAAAAACCAAATAGCTGAGGGAGTTTTCTGTTGATGTGTACCAACGATTAAGTATTTTTGTATGAATTGAACAAAAAAAGCCGTACAGGAAACAAGTCCTAAGGTCGTAGGATTTTCTTTTGATGTATTCATCAACTCACTAGAACTCCGAGTGGTGGTATAAAAGTAAGTTTATTATTCCCCTTCAGCTCATTCTTCAAATACTTTGGATAATAATCGCTTGTCCGTAGGGGAAGCTGCTGCCTAAGCAACTCGTATGCTCAACACACGAGGGCTTATAGCCCTGTTTTTAAAATACAGTTCATTGGAAGTATGGCAGTGTTCCTTGTGTGCAGTGAAAGAAGAATGCTTTTTCTTAGTTACGCCAAAGTCGGTCTCAGTAAAAGCAGCAGTTTCATTACATCAGTTTCTTCTGATTTATCCTTGCTGCTTTCTGCTTTTGATTTATGAACTGGCACTAAATGGTAAAGCTCATCTGTACGTGATTTTGTGTGTTGTTCTAATGCCCCTTCTTATTTGTCTCTGTTACAGACACAGTCTGGTTGTGTCCCCCTTCCTTCTTTTTTTGTTGCTGTGCTGAAATATTTTGATGTCAGTAAACTTCTCGCTCTTCTTTGTACAGTTGGTAATGAGTGTTCCTGAGATGAATTTCCCAAAGCCTTAAGAGAGTGTTTTAAAGTGGGTTGGAGGAAGAAGATGGTAAAATTTCATCATAGGCCAAGAAGCTAGTACTAAAAATGCAATACTGTCTCAAAACTTGTACTACTTAATAGTTTGTTCTTACCTTCTGCTGTTTGTTGAGCAAGGTCTTCATTGATCCATCTTGAAGAATAGCTAGCCGAGTCTAAACTAGAAGTTTTTCAATAAAAAGGAGGTGAAGGAGAGGAGGGGAGGAAGAGAAAGGGACCAAGAGCACAGAAATTTCGGACCAGGACCTGAAAAACATGTTTACTGGAGCACCATAATTAAAATGTCTGACATCTTTTAACTCTGTTTTTTTTTTTCCCATTTAATTAAAAACAGCTTTCAAAGAATCTGGTACTTCAGTGGATCTTTGGTTGATTATAATAGTTTTTGATGGATAAGAAATAGCTATCCTTCCACTTGAGCAAGAACAAGTCACTGCATTAATTCCGATATCTTTTAGTGGAATGAGAGGCTTGCTGTTAGAAAGATGTCTATGATGAATGCCTCCAAATTAGGGGGAAATCTTATATCACTTAGTAATCTATTCCAGTGGCTAATTATCACTCTCATAAGAGAGTTTATTATTTCCAGACTGGGAGTGCATTTGCTTACCTTCCACTGGGTGTTGTAACACCGTTATCCACTAGGTTAAAGAGCCCGGTGCCGTACAGACAGGATCTGCATATAGAGATGACCCAGTCTCTTTTGAACTTGCTCTTGACCTTCAGTCAACCCATTTTGCCATGGGCTCATTGAGTGTCCGCTTAGTCTTAAAGTCCTCATGGAATTCATGCTTTATGCGGTCTGCCTGCCTCATGCCACTGCCACTCTGCTTGGTTCCTCGTGCGTGACGGTATGGTTGGCTGTACTAAAACGCATATTAGAACATATCAGAGGGTGCCTTGTTCGCGAAGACATCCGAATAAATGACAACTGACTGTTCACTGATTGAGTTTTCTTCCCAGTGTGCTCATCCAAGCGAGTCACTGTAGTAGCTGAATTATTGGATTCTGTTAGTTTACTGGTTGTGTTAACTTATTGAGCTAGTGTACCTTTAATGTGATTAAAGCAAAGTTGCTGAGCTGAAGGTGTCACTTTAATGATACTAAACAGGACATGCCAGCTTTGGTAGTAAATGAGTATATTAATTTTAGGAGACCACATTTTTCTTAAAAAGAACAATTTAAAATGTGGGTGAGATAGCAAATATAAGTGTCTTTAAGAAAGGTGTCTGTGAAATCTAAAATAATATAGCTTGTCTAAACATTCATATTGCAGTCACCCACAATTCAATCTCAAAGGCAGAAGTTTCATTAGCCTTTGCACAATAGGCAGTTTGAGTTGAAGTTTAGGCGCGACCAATTATTCTGGAATATGAGGTCCTTCCAGTACCAAAAAGTTTATTTTTTGGCCTTTGCTATGCTGGCTGACAAGCAGGGCAGGGAGGCAACGGAAGTGGCCAAAGGTGTCAGGAGCAAGTGGAGGCAAAGCAGTGCCATTTGTACTTTAGTAGTCCTTGGAAGACCACTTTTGTCTTGAGCCTTCAAGAGAAACTGAACTACTGGAGTTGCCGGCCTAAGCAAGCCATGTTGCTATCATCCTGCATGGGTTCTGCAATGCTTTTCCCTGCTCCCCCCTTTCAGTTTAGGAAGGAGTAGTAGTTGGTCATGCTTGCACTTAGATACAGCTTTTCCCTCCTCTTCTTCTTCAGCGGAGGAAGAAGTTTTGGGTTTAGGGGAGAGAGTATTTGTTTTTTCTCTCTGATGCTTTTTGCTCTTCAGTCATCCTGAGTTTTTATTCCTACTCCTGTTTTCTTTCTTCCTCTCACTGATGCATGGTGTTGTGCCTTTCTTACCCATCGCTTTTGGGCATGTCTTGCTGGATGCTAGAGGAGTTCTTCCTTGGGCTGTCCCCGCCGACTGATAGAGGAGGAGGTGCTCTCTGAAGGTCCATGCTACTTTATCAGCATTATTACGAGTTTCCCAGCTGCTTTGAAGTGGCATGCTGACTTGTCTGGACAGGCAGATGGAAGGAATGTGTCAGCCTGCCACAAGTAAGAGAATCGAGGTTAGTGACCGATCTTTGTTTCGCACTAAGTGTTTGTCTCCTCTCACTTGCAGGGTCTGTTCCTGCAAGTCTGGTGTTCATGCTGCTATGGCTCCTGGGAGTGCCTAAAGGAAACAAATGCATTATTTTGCTCTCCATTTCAGTTTGTTTTGATATTCTGCTCTTACAAGAAGTTCTGCTCTTGAGAGAGAGCAAGCGAGAGCATGCACGTGCACGCGTGTGTGCTGGTTTGCCAGAGCATTCATGTTTTTTTTTTTTTTTTTTTGTCATAATTTCAAGTGTACGCTACATTTCTGATCTGCCTTTTTTCAAAACGGGTTTGTGGATTTGCTAGAGATCCATTGCTGATGCAGTCTGCTGAGCTTCAGCCTTAAGTGCATTGGATTTATGCCAAAATATTGCTTGGAAAAAGATTGCTACAGAGCATTCCCTCGACATCCTCCCCCAAATAATTCAGAGCTGGGAATAAAACCACATATAGGAGTGTGGGGGGTGATACACTCAAACCTTGCTCATGCCCTTGGTTTTTTGATTTGTTTTGTTTTGAAAATATGGACACCTTCTTAGTTATCACTAAAAACCAAAGGGAAAGCATTAAATAGATATTTCCAGAATTGCTTGTGAAACTTTCAGTTGATCTAGCCCTGTTGGAATTACACTGAGAGTCCAAACAGTACTGTTTTTCTAAGCTTAAAATCTTTTGCTGTTATTTTTCTTTCACCATATACATGGACAGATAATTTGGCATCAACATAATTGTTTCCGATTGAGAGAATCTGGATTGACTCCCTTTTGTCTGTAGGACTGGTGATCAGTAAGTTAAAGCAGTTTGGTTTTATGCAAAACACTTTAATCCTAATTTCGGCTTCTTTGTGTTTGCTCCTTAAATTATCTTGACCAGGGTGATGTAAGGATAAAAGGTTTTTGTTTGTTTCTTTTGCTGGACAGGGAAGTGACTGTTGAGACTTTGCAAGTTTAAAAATTGGTATGTTCGTGTTCCTGTCTGTGTTCTTTTAAGGCCAAATACAGTAAACTTTGGGATTTCCTAGAGTATATGACTGCTAAAGCAGTCAACAGCCTTTTAATGGTTTAAAAAAGAAAAACAATTATTTTCTATTGCTTTTTTGCTTTAACTTTTTTGGCCTCTTACTAAACTAAGCTTTAGGGATATAAAGCAGAAGTAATCAGATTTGAATGTGCGCATTTGAGCTTCCACTGGTTTAAGTAAATAGGTTTTCAAGAACTGTGTGTCCATGAGGCTGTCTCCTATAATGTGTATCTCCTTCCCATCTTCTCGATATATCTCCTTTTGCTTCTCTGCATCCCAACACATAACTTGCCTACTCGATCTGTCATTTTTCCAGACTGCTAATCATTGTTTTGCCTTTTTTTTCCTCCCTGATTGTTTCCTTTCTCTCTTCCCCCTTTGCAGAAAGGGATAATTTTAATTTACTTAGGAAGGTACTTGGGGCACAGAACGTTTTTCAATTATATTTGGAAAGTGTTATGACAAATTACCTGCCTGTTTTGTTTTTTTTGTTTGTTTGTTTTTTAAAAGCCTGATGGCTTAGGAAAGGTTTTTGTAGTGAATGTAAATTAGTTTTTTGTCTGATTCTTAATTTAAAAAAACCAAAACCCTTCAGATTTCAAGTATTGAGTAACTGCTAGTGGATGATTTGATTTACTGCGACTACCAAGTAGTAGCTCAGCAGCTGAGCCACACAGAGGGCTGGGTTCATCTCTCCTAACTTTGGATACCTAACTGTCCAAATTCAAGACAGATGTTTAGATGCCCCTATAGCCTTGGAAAGAAATAGCTGTCTTTATCACGGACCTGATTCCAGTTATCTTAGATGCTGGCTTCAAGATAATACTTTCAGAGAACTCTTTAACCTGAATTCATCAGCTGTAGAGCAATCCTAGATACCCCAAAAGTGAGTTGTTTAAGCTAATTATGTTTTAGATGTGTGCCCTTACGAAGTCGTATGTTTTTATGTAAACCATTTTCCTGTGGGTTAGGAAGTGGGTAGTACGTTTGGTAGCTTAGCTGTGAGCTTTCTGTCTTCTTTAGTTTTTAGCATTTAGGTACCTATCTTACAAGGAACATTCAAGACCTGGCACTGTTCCTAAATTTGTCGTCCTGAGGCACTTTGTGGATTTTCTTTTCCTTTTTCCCCCCCCCACCTTCTCCTTCCTTAGCTCCTCCCCCCCCCCAAAGGGGAACTGCCAGATTTCCTTGTCTTCTCCACCAACGTATCACACTATTGATAGCAGCAGTGTCTTAAAATTGGGCTAGAGTTGCTTTACTCTTTCAACTGACAACATGGCTCGCTGGACCTCCTGCCTGCTGTCGAGCGCTGAAAGTGAGAAGCGCTCCCCATGTTTGCCAGAGAGCCTAGAGGAGAGGGAGGGGACTGCTGATGGATGAAGCTGGTGAGGGGCATTCAGCGCAGAGTGGGTCGTTAATCCAAATTCGGAGTTGTCCCAGAAGCATTTAAGAAAGATAAGTGGCTTATTTAATTCAGAGCTGAGGCATTAAGGATAAGCTATGCTCCTTTGTAGCATGTCACAAAAAGGGGCTTTAAGGATTGGATTGTTGCTGTCTGCAGCAATCCCTAATATGAAAAAAGGTTCAGTTTTACGTGAGCTATTCCCTTTTGCCATGATTGCGAGTGAAATGCCAGTGCAACAAGGCTGCTGCTTCTGAAACAGTAATTGGTCAAGACAGTCTGCCACAGTGTGGTGGCAGCAAGTGGCTGGCATGGCAGAGAGGTGGCAGGCTTTTTGCTACTAAATCCACGGCATGCAATTAGGAGGTGCTTCAGGAGGGAAGAGGATTCAAAGGCGGCTACCAGTTCTTGGTGAAATAATTTGGATATGCATGCTTGGCTTGAAACTGCAAGGTATTGGGTTAGAGGAGGAGCTACTGAACCACCCCTTGTGGATGACAGTCCCAATCTTTTCCAGTTCCTGTGCTGTGGTTTGAGGCCAGGTGTACAAGTACAAGAACATTGTGGAGAGCTCCCATGACCGGGAATGAGCCCTTTTTGTTATAAGTAGTGCAGCGAGCAATTACTGAGAGTAGGGTGGAGGGAGAGGGAAGAAAGCGTTTCTCCGAGGACTAGTTGAAGCAAAATAAGGGCAGATCAGCCAAACATATTTTCATAATACGCCACTGTGATTCACCTCGAGCAGACACTTTTAAGTCGACACATATTTTGGAACAGCTGGTAATGAAAGATGTACAGTCATTGCTTTGTGGTTTGACAGCCTTGAATTTAAAGAGGCCGTAGCTTAGCTTCCATTTATGCTTACTCAGTAATCAAGTTGAAGGAGTGGGAAAATGGAGTTGGTTTGGCTGGGAACTGGGTGTCCTCTATAGTCAACGTGGTCTTTGTGCTGCGGGTATTATATATTCTGTCTGCTTACTCAGAAGCTGACAGTCTGGAGAGGCTTGTGGGGAATATAGTTTTTTTTTCCTCTCTTTCTTCTTAAATTCATCTGTGCTTCTACTGGAATACAAATCCTGGTATTTCTGCTCCTCTTCAGGGAGAGCTGCTGATTGCTAAGATTGCTACTGGTTGCAGTCCTTGCTGAGCATGTGGTGCTGTTGGAAGTTGCAAGGAGGAGCAAATCAGCAAAGGATCGTGTTTTCTTTGCACAATCAATGTGTTTTGCAATATTCTGGACACTCGCTACAAAATAACGGCAGGGCACACAATGACCAAGGTGGCCAACTAGATGTCGTTGTCGTGGGTTTTTCTTTTTCTGGAGTGCCATGGGGTCTCTGAGTTTTGTCTGGATGGCTTCCAGAGTTTGGCAGCAGTGACATCTGCTTTCACGACCAAAGAAATTCAAGAATATTGCTGCATCATGTCTTTGCTGACTCTGCAATGCAGCAGCAGTGGGCTGCGAGCCCAAATCACAGTGGGAAGACAAAGCTTCTGACCCAGAGGTAAGAAGAACCAAATGGACCAGACTTACAGCAGAAAAGAGCTAATCACAGAGAAATGCAGGTTTCAGATGAGCAGATAAAAGTTTTGTTCTTTTGGTCCAAGCCCTTAATGAGAGGACTATAATTAGGCTAGAATTATCTTTATTGATTCAGTGCTGGCAAGCTGAAAGTCAACTGCCTTTTAATCAGCATGCTGTATATTCGCGGTCTTTCACGCTCGAGTCGAACCTCCCTTTCACTCTTTGTGCAATGCCACAACATACAGCTCTGTACAATACAAAACCATTCAGGAAAACCTCTTTCCTGCTCACTCTTCATTGATGTGTGATTCCTGTTACACTGATTTACCTTCATTTCTCTCACACGAATATTTTGCCAGCTCTGCTGTAAGTATCTGCAAAATATCCAATTATAAAATTACAATTGTGCTAGGGTTTGGGTGTTTTGGTAGTTTATGGTTCCAGTCAAAATTCCTTGATAGCCACAGAATTCACTATCTTCTGCCTCAACAGGAGAAGTAATTTTTCTTGCAACTTGGCTGCAGATGCAGCTTTCTGCAACGTTAACATGGCTTCCAAGAGCAGGGCTGCAAAAGGCAGGTAGAAAGTTCTTGTGGCTTGGCACTGGCATTAGGATGTGCTTCTTCCTAGGGGTAAGAAGGTGTTTTTAGTAAGGGTTAACGTTTTGGATTAGAATTTAACGTCCATAGGTTGCAGTAAGCTGCAAGGTAATGTCTGAAACTACAGAGGGCCCTGCCTTTATTAGGATTTAACATGTGATAATCCGTGCATTAGCTGCTGTGTACTGAAAGGACTTTTTTTTTGTTGCTTATTTGTTTTCCTAATGAGGAGAAGGGCGGACATTGTATAACTTCTCAGGCAGCAGAGATTATGCAACTGATCCTGTTATTGTGGAGCCGAGGTCCTTCGTAGTCCCTGGGCACCAGCTGCTTGTGTTCGGGTTGCTGCCTTTTTTTTTTCCTTCTTTTTTCTCTTTCTTTTTTTCTCTTGCGAAGAAATTCTTTTCTTTCCTGTGTTGTTTCCTTCCCTCTCCAATGTCAGAGAGACAGTTTGGCTCATGTGAATTTAATCCTCAATTCAGTATACTGCCAGACAAAACTGTTCTTTTGTATCATGCAAAGAATAAAATAGAAAGATAAATTAATATTTTCATGACATCCACAATTGCTCGATACTTTGTAGGTATATAAGAAAAGGCATTTGCCTGGATCTAAATGAAATGTAATTGGAAATGGTCTTTGCCTAAGCTCAGAAGCCAAACTCAGCTAAGCTCAGAATTTATGAATTCATGTTTTTATGATATTAGAATAAAGTAAATAGCTGGGTTTTTTTTTTCTTCCTGCAGAGGGTTGGCCTGAGAGAGATTTTAAGTCCCTTTCCCCCCTCCTCAGTTGGAATCACCAAATTAAAATACACTACGCTTGTGTATAAGATAAAATAATTGTAAATCTCATGTTCTTATGGCCAAGTGATTGAACTACAGTGTAATAAAGGCAGTCAAAGTATTGTAAAAATACTGTAAATATTAGCATATTCACACTTGATTTTTCAGTTTTATGCCATGCTATTTCCATTTCAGGTTATGTGGCTTCCTGTGAGCTTTTTACGTGAATACAGATGGGCCCTTTTGGTCTGCGATAAGCATTCTGCAATCTGCCTGTACAGTACTGGAAGATAGGACAAGAGGCCCTTTTAACACTGTAATGTTGTTCTTTGCTTGCAGATGAGTTCGGTATACCATATGCAGCCCAACAGATTAAAAATAGTAGTTGGCCTGATACCACATTATTTGTTGTATTTCTAATATTTCCACATAAAAATATGATTTGTATTAGTTGTAAATAGGCTATACTGCGTAGTGTCCTCTATCAGGAAATAATTCAGGGATAAGGGTTTAAAGCTAGTATCATGGAATTTGTAAGTCTTATGTCAAACAAGTTGTAGGGAACACAGGCGTTTTCTTGCTGACAAGAAAATCTTGTGGATAAGGTATTTGGGTAGATGGCAACTTGTCTTAGGATATGTAAAAATGCTGTCATTTTTCAAGAAACTATGGGCCTTTTGGCCTGAGCCTTTTTGGGATGCCCCCCCCCCGCCCCTTCAGAGAAAGTGGCTGTGCCTCACTATATGCTTTAGAGATGCTATGCATGCAAAAGACTTTCTCCTCCTCTTTTAGACCTGGAAGACTGGGTACATAATCTATATACACTTCACTGCTGTCTTGTACTACTAACGCCCAAATTTCTCATGGCAAGAACATTCCTTTCTGGTTTCTGTACTGGGTGGCTCATGTATAGCCTCCCTCATCTCAGTTTGTTCTGTCCGTTTTTGATGGCCATCTCAATCAGTGAATTGGCATCTACACTTGCGCTCCTCACACTACAAATGCGGTTGTATTTCATCCAACCTCCTGATATTAGGAAAAGCAAAGGAAATAATTGATGAGGAGGGAAGGATTGCAAAGGTTTTCTGAAAAAACAACTAGACATTGTTTTCCTTAACATCTGTTTCTTCTTCATGGCTAACTCTGCCTCCATGGTGGGGGGATGCCCGGGTCTAATGTGGAGTTCCCAAAAGTAATGCTTATGTTAGGCCCATAATTTCATTGAAAATTTCAAATTCACTCTTTAAATCTTTGAGGTCCAGGTGTTCTGTAGTCCTAATTCCAGAGTTGTTCTCAGTGACCTCAAAATTTCGTAAAGCTAAATTTCTATGGCTTTGGGGATTTCTTCTTCCTGTAGGTCAAGGGAGGAACTGTAGGAAGTGTCATCTTTGGCTATGAAAACGGGCTTTTGTTTATCACAGTAGCAGAAGGAATTTGGAAAAGGAGTCTGTAACTTATAGCCAGGATAGATCAGAGAAGACTTGCTGCAGAACATTTTGTATGGAAAATGTCGTGTTTTGATGCTGTACAAAGCATGTTTGTGGCAGTTTTCTTTATGCATTATTGCCAGGTACCATAATAAACACCTGAAGGAGAGTGAACTAGAAGTCAGTACAGGTATTTTAATTTGGACTTGAGAAGGATAACAGATGTTTGTTTAAATAAAAATCTGTTACTTCAGGAATTAGCCCAAGAACTTAATTGAATTCCAAAATAATAGTTATTCTGTAAAAACTTAAAGTTGAATGATTCATAAGGAATCTGTCTTTCTCATCTCCTGCAGGAAAAAGAAGATTATTTGAATCAGTGTGTTCCTGGAGCGTTTATTGTTTGCCTTCGCATCTCTGCTTTGTGCATGTGATTCTTGAAATTTGCTCACAAAGCATTAAGGGACAGGATCCTCTAGAAGGATTTAACAGCTTTTTAGCAGTTTTGATGCATGCAGCTAAGCATGCATAATTACAGGAGCATGGAGGTGGCATATTTCCGGAAGTCCACTACGGATCAGTAACTTACAGGCTCTTTTCCTATTACTGAGTTTCAAAATAGTCAGCAGTTGAGCCATAAATCTTAGGACTTGAGCAATTTAGGAGGAAGTTGTTTCTTGGCTACTTCAGAGAATGTTCTATTTTTTTTTCCCCCCTCTCTCTTTAAATCTGGTGATTTCTTTTCTAAAGTGCAGTTGTCTAAATCTCCCCTTTACTTTTTGACTATTAGCTTCATCAATTTCTTGAAAAAAAATTTTGGTAGTAAACTCTGTTTTGAAAATAAATTGAAACCGACTGTAGCTAGCCAAAGAAACTGGGAGAGGGGAAACGGAGCTGACGTCAGAACTGTTGTCGTAAGACGCTTCAGAATGGGAGACTGTCAGAATTATCCCTATGCACTGGCTGTGCACTGTTGAATTTTATTATTGGAGATATTTTCTGTTGAAGGCAGTGGAAAATGGTAATTTTGCATGTACTTCTAATGAGTGACAAGCAGCTAAGGGTTAATACCATTCTATAGTGGTATTCAGAACACACTGGAAATCAGCAAGCAGCTTATTCCAAGTTTGATAATGTTCTTTAAGAATTTATTGATCAGTTTGTAATTTCTCCGCTATTACCTAATACATAACTAGCTTTACTAAGGACATATCAATGAAGTTCTTCGTAGAAGGGAGTGCACTAATGTGCCCATTGTACTTTCACTCTTGTAAGAGTAAATTCCATTTGTATTTGCCAGGTAAGGAGAGATGTGAGAAGAATTTTAATCAAAATGGTAGTTGATCACACTGTTGAAGGGCTGTTTACATTTCAAATTTTGATCAGAAATAAAATCAAGGTGTTTTTGCCAAGATGGCAAAATATTATCGCTTAAATTAACCTCTTTAAAGAAACCGGTATAAACTCAAGAGCTTCCGACAAGCTTGGACTGCAATACAAAATTCTGTGGTGTTTGGAAGTTGAAAAACATACAGGTCTAATACCTTGGTAAAGCTTTCCAAAAGATCTGAAGGTGGAGTGCCTATAAACTAAGAAGGTGGTGACATAAATAAGCTTAATAACTTCTCTTGTATAGTGTTCCCTGATTCCGTAATGGCTTTCTTGAGCTCTGTTTAAATAAATCCCAGTTTGTACATGTAATTATTCTGGTATCCGGCACTTCCTGTAGCATTCAGCAGTGCTCATGGTTTCTTCCTAGGGAGCCTAAGGACTTCTGATTGGGTTGTGAAAAGCCTAATTCCTTGAAAATAACATCACCCAAACTTGATTTTGTTTCACCTACAATTAATGACATGGGCAGCAAGCCAAATGTGAGGTTTCTTTTATAGAATTTGTGGGAATCTGCAGTCATCAAATCATGATTAGCTAGTGTCTGAAATGGTGTTAATAACTGCCGATCAAGCCAGAAACACAGCTCTCATTCTGCTGGAGTTATTGTAGGGACTGTTTTGTTTCAAAAATAAATGAGAAAAAAAAAAAGAAAGTTTGAATAGTGTTAACACTGTTTGTTTCTACCTGGCCAATTTTAAACTTTCTTTTTACTTCACCTTGACATTTATTTCCAGGCAGTAGAATGGTTATAAAATTTTAAGGTATTAGGATTTTTTTTTTTTTTTTTCAGTTATGGATTGTTTTTTTTCTTGTGCTTTAGTCTTGGCACAAGCCGTTTTAGTCAGGATCGTGGACTTTGCAATTTTCTGTGTGATATTTCTAGTGCGGAATTTTTGAGCATATTTACCTTTGCAGTAGGAAAAATAATTGTGACTGACGTGGGTTCCATTTATTGGAAGAGTTGCTATAGGACTTTTTTTTTTGATTTGGTAAATACTTCAGAGAGAAAGTATAGACAGAAAATGTGGAACAAGAAAGTTGAGGGCTCACAGACAAAGGAAGAAGAGATTCTGCAAAATACATGCAGAGGAAGTTGAGTAAGATTATGTTAAGGGGAAGGAAGGATGAAGCTGTATCATCAAGTAGCTGCTATATTCCACTTCTGAAGATTTGGCTCCTCTCCCTCCATCAGAAAAAACAACAACAACCACCCCCCCCCCCAAACCAAAAAACCTACATCCTTCCTTCCCCCCGCTTCCCTCCCCCCCCCCCCCAAAAAAAAAACCAAACCCAAAACCCACAAACCCACAAGCAAAAATCCAGTCCAGGACTTCAAATTCACGCATATACAAACTCAATAACCACAAATTTGCTAGAAGTGTTTACTAATTAAGATATGATTCTCTTCCTGAGTAAGAGGGAGAACTGAATAATTGTGGAAACGGAGTTAAAGTAATGATCTGTTGGTAACTTTCTTTTAACACGTCTCTATTTGATTAACCCTATGGACCATTTAAATAGCAATGTTGCTTGATGACTGAAGAGATGTAGCAATTTCATGCTGGAAACTGACATTTCATTAACTTAAATCTTTCAATGTTGTTAATAATGTTTTTTCCTGCATCAAAAATCACATAGTTGCAATGGTTTGGATCCGAAACTTACTTCCCACTGCCTCTTTTTATAGAGCTTGTGTTTTGAAATGAAAAATTTAATTCACCCATGTTTTGTTGTGTGATATATGTCTGAAATCTTCCTTTGTATGGAATACACACTGTGATGGAAATAAAACACTGAGAAGTAAATCCAATATCTGAGTCCTTTTGCTTTGCACTTCTTAAGATTGCTAGGCAATACATCAAGTTACACTGTGAAGTGGAGGATAAAAATGGATATTATTCACTGGTCTGTATCTGATCCAAGTTAATGATCAGAAATATGTTTTATGCGGTATCTTTGGCCTGAGATCTCTCTCATATCTAACATCTCAGAAGAAAGGAAAGGAAAAAGCAATGAATGGATTGGGAAATGGAGGAATTGTCTATGGAGACACCAAGGAAAGCTGGTTTGAATTTTGAATGCAAACTGAACAGCATGAGATCTACTATGTGGAGACACTTTTACAGAGGCACACAATTACAACTTTAGTTATGGTGTCTTAACAAATTAAAGCCCATCAACTGAGCTTTCTTTTAGGCTATCCCAATTGCACAGTTAAGTCTTTTTGAGAAATTGAGACTATCATGTTGAAAGAATTGACTACCAGTTTCTGAAGGAGGAGAAAGAAGCACATGATCAGAATTTTTGTCAGTAGGTAACTTTGAGTGGCTCCATTTGGACACTTCTTTTATTTCTTTTTAGGACTTGATCTGTAGTACTTTAGTTTTCTTTTGTTTCAGGGAAAAAGAAGAATAAATTAGCTCAGTATATTAAGTGCCAGCGATGTGGAGCTTGGGTAAATCTCACCCTCCCAAAGGGGTGTGGAAGCTATTTGTCTCTTGTTCAATTTTGAGGTTGCTAAATGAAAAGATGACTTTTTCTTTTGGAAGTTCCTCTGTGATTTCCCACTGTAGACTGAAACAGTTATTACGATATGGGATATTTAATAGCCTTTTAGTTTTGTTGGTGGTTGTTGGGATTTTTTTTTCTTTTCTTCTTAAAAGCTCCTGTTAAGCCAGTCAAGACAGGAAAAGTTAGGCTCAGAACGAGGTCTTTGACAGCTGCCAAGAGGCAGCACCTGAAGCTGTGAGGACTTTGCAAATGGTCTGCAGAACCAGCTCTTTTGTGGAGCCTAATCCCCAAGAGCAAAGTAAATAAACTTTGACAATATTCAGAAAGTCTCTCTCCTATCAGGCTGGTGGTAGTGGCTCACTGGACTCATTTGCTTCCAGGTAACTGCTGGAATAAAGCCTAATCTCAGTTATCATCGGAAGGTGGTAATCTATGCAGTAAGAAAAGCTCTGTTTATGCAAACTGTTATCTTACCATACCTTTTCTAAAATGCCTTGTTACTTCAGTTAAAGTAGAAATCACCTGGATTTGTGAGAGCTGAGTATATACTAGCTCTGCAAACTCATGGAGTACAAGCAACCAGTTACAGGTTTGAGTTCAGGCAGCCAGGTAAATAATACTGGTTTGAGAGATGAAGATCTGAATTCTGCAGCACACTCTTGAGAGGGGCAGGTCCGCAAATTGGGGTGAGACGGCTAGCCCCACAACAGCGACAGGAACGCTTTATAGTTGTATGTGCATTTTTGAAACAGAGCTGAGTTTTCTGATGTAGCCTGCAATGGAAAGAGAGGTAAGCCTTTAAGGTTATGATATACGTGTGATGGTATCTTTGGCTCATTCAGTTGCAGTCATCTCTACGCTTAATGCTGTGAAGCAATGTCAAACAATCTTTAGCGTTTGCATAAATGTTTAAATATGTAACGATCTTTCTTTTTAGCGGTCAGGCTGCTTATTGCCTTAACTGTCTGTCTGAGCTGGCAAAACTCTGTAGCAAATACAGGCGTAAGCCAGAAGAGCAGCGTTTCATTTAGCGCAGAGGAAAGCATTTCTTGGAATATCAGCACTGAAAGTCTATAAGGTTGCTGACCGGAAAAGAGCTCTTGGGGAGCAGAGAGGGCTAGCTGGCAACCCAAAAATCAAAGCCGTCCTGCATGGCTACTTTGCGCGATCCCCGGGACTGCCGAGCGGAGGGCTGTGTGGCACACAGTGCGCAAACAGTGTGCGTAGCCCCTGGCGGGAGGGTTGATGGGAACAGCGTGCCGCCCGACTGGCTGGCTACCCAGGAAACTGCTTCCTCGTAGCCTGTTACCCTAATTTCCCTCTCCCTCAACGCAGGCTGAACAAATTGCTTGGTGCTGCGCGTGTCGTCAAGCCTCGTTCTAGGCATTTAAGTGATGTCCTCTAGGAAGGAGATGCAGAAATGGAGAGTGGATGAGCAGTTCGTTAGGAGGAGGGGGAAGGGCCCGGGTTAGGAGATGCACGTAGGCTTGCGCTGCTGGCCTGGAAGCACAGCTACCTCCCCATTATCCACGAGGCAATTTGTCCGTGTCACGGACAGACAGAAACGTGGATTCACAAACACAATAGCTAGCTCCATGTAAGGTCAGCTCGTGCCCTGATGAATGTTACCTCAGGTACAGCGCTGCAGAAACAGGACGGCTGCCTTTGAGCAGCACCCAGGACATGACCTGATTCCAGGCGGAGCTGCTGCGATGTCGCCACGCCACGTTTCTCACTGCTTCTTGTTCGAGGAGGCTGGTTAGTGCAGGGCAAAACATTACCCCCACGCTGGCTTTGTGCACTCTGCTGTGCTGGAGAGAAACCTGCCAAGGGCTTGGTGTGCCGCGGGGCATGGCAGTTGGAGCAGCTCTCCAGGAACCTGCCTGGGTCTCGTAGGGCTGGCTTTGGGGCAAATTGAAAATGGTCTCCTGGGCATCAGGTCTGTATACTTGGAGTCCCTGTCCTCTGCCCATCGTGTCCTATGCTGTCAGTTTGCTTTCTGTTTTCCCCTTCCTGTTTTTTGGATAATAGAGAATGGCTGTTGTTCTCGCCCCCAAGCAGCTGTCTGGGGAGAAAAATATGTCTACTGGTGGAAAGATTACCCAAACTGTTAGAAACCAACTGGATGGTGAGGAATCTGAAGGCTGTTGATCAGGAGTTAAAAGGAGAATCCATACACTTCACATTTTTTATTTTTATTTTTTGAAAGCGGAGTAGCTAATCAAATGAACGTGCACCCTAAACTTTGGGACTCTGGGATTAAGATCCAGTCTATACATGACAGTGAACAAACATCAAAGGATAAATCAAGTTGGAAGCACCTCAGGAGGTCTCTAGTCCAACCTCTGGCTCCCAGCAGGGTCAGCCGTGAGATCAGACCAGGTTGTACAGGGCTTCGTCCAGTCAGGCCTCAAAAACCTCCAAGGACGGAGACTGAAGAGCCTCTCTGGGCCCCTTCCAATGCCTGGCCATCCTCACAGGGAAAAAGTTTCTCCTTATAGCCAGTTTGAATCTCTCGTGTTTTAATTTATGCCTCTTATCTCTGGTCCTTCTGCCATGCACTGCTGTGAAAAGCCTGGCTTCGTCTCAATTTGCCAATAGCCTGTGGCACCTTAATATAGGTCAGCCTTTGGTCCTTATTAAAGACTGTAACTTTGTAATTAATTAAAGTAAATAAAAACTAGTTTGAGCTTGGTACTGATGACTAGGATACCATAGTGATGTATTGATTTTATTATGTAATATAACACCAATGAGTTTAGCTATATTGAGCAAACTAGTATGTAGACACTAATTAAGAGGGACAAATATTTTTGTGTGTAATGTTTGCAGCAGCTTATACACTTATTTTCAAACAAACAAACAAAAAAACTCGAAACAAAGACATTCAAACAAAGTACTTGAAATTGTATTGCAACTCTCCAAATGTTATTGAGGTAGCTGATCTGCTTTTAGGAGAACAAGAGCATCTGTCCTCCAGGGGAGATATCTGACCTTTGGATTTCAGAAATTCAGATAACAAGGATTCAGATAATCAGTGTTTGCCTCTGTATCCAAAGGGTTTATATTCATTTTTGTAGTGAGCTGAAGGATTAGCAGGGCATTAGCTTTCTGAAATAAGCAGAGAACCCCTCTCTATTTTGCTGGTTTGTTTTGTTTTTAATTTGATAAAACACAGCATTTCAGGAAAGGTTTATTTTATTCATTTTTAAATAAAAGAAAAGCTTGTATAAACAATATAGATTCACTATTTGAGTGCATGTTGGAATATTCTAATTAAGGCCCTGTCTTTGGATATTTAATTAACTTATGAAGTACATACCTTGTCACTAATCTGTATTTCCGAAGAGATGACCACTGTAGAAAGCTTGACTGTCCTTGTCCTCTTGGAGGTGCACAGGGATAAGACAAGAGGCAATGGATACAAGCTGCAACAAGGTACATTCCAACTAGATATTAGGGTAAAAATTTTCACCATGAGGCTGGTCAAGCGCAGAGAGGTTGTGAGTTTTCCATCCTTGGAGGTACTCAAACTCACCTGGATAAGGCCCTAAGCAATCTGATCTAAGTTAACCCTAAACTGAGCAGGACATTGGGCCAGGTGACCTCCATAGGTGCCTTCCGACATGTTCTTCTGTGATTATATGTTAATGATATCCAGCATTTCTGTGAAAGGAAAAACAAAGCACTGTAACATTAAGACCTAACTATTTAGTTTGAAAACTTTTGTTTAAAAAGGTTATGCTTCTTGTGAACCAACATTTAATGTTGCAGGTGGCCTGCAATTCAGTTGAATAGGTCTATATAGAAAGCATTTTGAGTTTTTTTTTTTTTTTTTTTCCCCACAAGAAACACACTTCTTCCCTAGTAAGCGCAGAAGACTGCTTATGGATGAGTGTAGATTAATGCATCCTAGACAAAGACTTCTGTAACTGAGGATTGAACACAATAGATTAGAATATTCCAAAGACTGCTTGAACTAAATTTTACTAATCTATTTAAATGTACAGTTTTTGATGTTTCATTTGGAGGGGGAATTAGCATTTATTTCCATTTGGAGCATCAACTTATAAATGTAGATATTATCAAAGCATGCAAATTTAATTAGGAAGTAATTAAAGAGCAAGGTAATATCAAGTGCATACTAAAATTTCCTTGTTCCTTTTTCCAGGGTAATTTTTGACTTTGGTTTAACATAAACACTCCAATGACTACTTTCTAGTGGGACAGAGGTCAGGGGTTGTGAGAAGTCCTTCTGACTCTTCCAAACACCTAATAACACTAAAACAAGACTTTGATCACTTCAGCAGAACCTGCCTACCTTAAATGGGATTGGGTTTATTTCTTTGAATTGTATTTCTTGATTTATAAAGGTTTGACTTGTTGGTGTTTAACTTTCATTGCTTTTAAAGTCTACCCAGTGTCAAATTGTTAAAAAAGTTCTTTTGGGGGTGTTCTGGCTCCCTACGTATGTGATGCTTCTGGAGGAGATGTTAATGCAGCTGCAACACAAGTAGTTTCTCTAAGGCGATGTCTCCTTTTATTGAACCTGGTTGGCACATTGTATTTATCTTCCCAGTGCTTTGCTGTGTTGGGAAGAATTTGGCTGAAACGCAAGCCATAAAAGACTAGAATTACTCAGGTAAGAAGGGACTGCTGTCTGAAAGGCCTAGGAGGCCTTGGTGCCTGTCTGGCTAAAAAAAGTATTGCCTGTCTGTACTGTCCATCGTTGTATGTTGAAGAGCTTTGTAGTTTGATTGCTTTTAGCTCTTGGGTGACTTGAGTGGCAAGGACCAATTTTTAAAAGTTGAATCTAATAAAGTAACTGCACTGATCTGTCATTACCACCCTGCTTTGTGGTGGTCCTTCCCTTTGCTGTCGAGGTTGAACGTATCTACATTTTGCAGACTGTCCCAGAATTTGGCATGTTTTCTTACAGAGTGGAATATCTTGCATTTTTTTCCTCTAAAAATAGAGTTGGTTGTTGAGAATATAAGCTAAGGCATTCACATTATTTTAGCCGAGTTATAATTCAGATGACCTGTTTAGACAGTGTCTATCATTATGTGTGAAGTGGAGGTGTAATCTGGTTATAGTGCCTGTCTGTTCTTGCATGTATTTCTGGAGCTTGAAGACAGGACATTATCTGTGCAGGATTTTGTGCCCTGAAACATGCTTTCTTGAATAGTCATAAAGCAGAGAGATTTGAAATTTAGATGACTACATTAAAAATCTTCCCTCCACTCCCACAAAGGTCTGCTTAAGGTGGTGGTGGTTAGTTGTTTTGTTTTTTTTCCCCCCCCCCCCCACTGTAGCTGGTATAATCTTTCTAGTGTTGCCTGCTTTCTAAGCTGTGTTACACTCTCTCTCAGGGACAACGGGAATACTGAGTTAAATAGCTGTATTCTGTTTAATGTTGAAGATGGATGGAGTAATACTTGGCAAGAAATTTTTAAACAGTCTGTGTTGGCAAATGTCAATAAACTTTTGTGTGTTGTTTTTGCTGTTTTCTGCTGTGAACCTCTAGGCTTGACCTGTTAGAAGGTGAACTGTGTGCCTTGATGCATTTCCGTCTTTAACTTTCTTCACCACGGGGAGGTTAAGTGGAGTTTTCATTTGGAAGTATGTATGTGGCAAGAATGCCAATAGTAGGATTTAAAAACATCCCCCCCCCCCCCCCCCCAGTAATACCTGTGAGGAAAAGAAAGTAGCCAGGTTGCTGGAGTTGTGACCTTTATGGAAGGAAGCAGAAAGGGGAGCTTCATTTGTCACTGCGTTCAGGTTTGCAGTGACAGAGCTTGGTTTAGCGGAAGCAGGGAGTAAGAAACAGTAAAGAAAGAAGGCTTTGGAAGAAGCCAGAAATTGAAGTGCTCTGTATTATTCTGCAACTGCAGCTGACCTTTCTGCTAGCTTTCAAGATCTGCTCTTTGTCAGAGAGAAACATCTGATATTTTCAACCTGATCCTAGTATTAAAATAGGAATAGCTGGAGGTATAGAGAGAAAGTGTTGCCCATATGGCATAATCCTTCTCTCAAATTCTATATACAGTGGAAGGATATTGTTACATATTTCAGTAAGAATTCAGATATCAACTCCTGCTGGCAGTATATGTTTCTGACCTCTCACCTTGCCTGGCTGAGGATGTGCTTTACATCCAGGCCCCTTATAGAGCATCTGAAAGTGTTACCAGTGATCTAGAAAATGAGTGCTAACCACCTATTTCTCTACTGGAATAAGCAGAAGTTGGATTCATGTCATACATGTTCGTGATTGCTTCTAGTTAGAAACAGGATTTTACCTCTATCAGACATTGATTAAGTACTGGCAGTCAATTACTGTATTTAATTCCTAAATGACTGATTCAGACTTTAACATCTGTGCCTTGTTCAGTTCTTACTGATTTGTGTTTTGTCTTATGTAATGTCCTCCTCTACTTCTCTCTGACGTAATATGGAAGTGAATTTTCTAACTTTGTAGAACGTGGAAATAGAGGAGGTAGTAAAATGGCTGTTTAAATCTGAATAGGTTTCTGCTGAAGGCTTGTGATGTATGGCACAGAAGAAATCTGATGCTTCTCTAGGACATTCATTTTGTGTATTCTAATGGCACCATTATGGTATGTGTAAACTTAAATATAGTTTATCCTCAGAGAAATACTTGAAAAATATCTTAAATGATGGGAATGCCGGAAGCTGGCAGCCTGCATAGTATTTGTGTTTCTGATTTCAGAAATGAGAAGAAAAAAATCAGAGTTCAGGCTGTTATTTTTTCGGTTTACTTCTTTCCAGGAACCAAAGGTTTCATGATTGTTGCAATTTCATATCCAGCACTTGTGGGGTATCTTGTGAGGGAAGTAAGCAAAATGTATTTGATTTGTGAAACTCCAGAAATTGTGCCTGGATGAACTGCAATATTTAGTCTAAATAAAAATAGAGACATAAGTAAAAATATTGGTGAAATATCTAGCGGGCTACCAGAGTGCAAACATAATGATCTGTGTTACAACATGCACCTGGAATGAACAAAGAGAAATAAGTAATGGCAGCTAATAGAAATCATCCAAATCAGAAGTCACTTCCGTATCTTTAGAAATCGTTTAAAACTTATCACCGTCAATTGTGAGGAAGAATGTTTCGACCAAGCAGTAGTATAAGTTCCATTGACTATAGCTTTTACCTTAGCAAAGAATAAGATGTTTGTAACAAAAAAGGTACCTTTGCTTTAAAATACATACTGACCCAATGTATTGTGTAATTAAAGAGAATGTGCTTTTATTCATCTGCTGGAAAAATATTTTCAGTGGGGGAAATAATCCAGTGTAATTATACAAATTACAGAAAGAAATTCTTCGGGGACCTCTTGCAGATTGTGACTCTTCTGAAAAAGTCTGTTAAACTTTGTGTAACTTCTGTGAAGTGTCAGTTACGTTGTTATCAGTTATGCTCAAGCTGGCCAGCCTAATATTATGCTTTGAAAAGATAGTTGGAAATGTCATTTTCTAACTCTCTGAATCAGGACAAGCCCTCCTGTGCAGCAGGGCACTTTATAAAAGACTTTTACTGGAGGGGGGGGGTGTTTAGTGACTGAAACTTTTTCCTGAATGAGACTTGATTTCTGGAAAATAATAGATGTGGAAGTCGCTGAAGTTCAGTGGTGGGTCATGAAAATGGATGTAATATGCTGTTAAAGTTGTGCTGGCGTCTGCTGAACCACACACTGCCTGTACGTTGGTGCAGATGTATTCTGGTGAATGAAAAATCATTAAGGTCTTTGGTTTGCACAGCAGGTGGAAATCTCGCAATTTTTTTTAGTATTTTGTTACTTGTCGTTTACTTTTTTCATGACGTAATTGCTGCTTTATATGCTTTTGAAATAATTATGAGAAGGCAGGTAATGCTAAGTGGGTCATTAGGTTCTTCCCTTTCCTCCTCTTCCATGCTGGATAGTCCTGGGGCTGTAAATGAGAAGGCCCATAGCCAGAAAGCGTAGGTGCCATGTGTATTCTCACCATATGTCTAGAAAGGTGCAGTCTGGTTTAGCATGAATTTATATTCCCTTTCTGCACCCTTTCAGTGGACAGAGCTGTGTGGGGAAGTCTGCAGGCAGAGAAGACGTGGAGTTGCTCACGTAGCTGCCTGCAATCGGGAGGGCCCTGGTCATTGTGGAGGATCAGGGACCTCTCTTGGTTTGAGGGATCGATTGGGTCTGTTTTCTGAACGCCTTAAAAATCTTTTAAGAAACATAAATTTGAATCTTGCTTTGTTTCGAAAACATAGATCCCTTCCTCAGAAACAAAGAGGAAGGGCCTTGTTTTCAGCGTTCAGCATGCCAGTGCATTTCCCAGAGGTGTTTCTCCTTTACGAAGGAAACCTGATTACGTGGGAGGGCACCAAGTTCTGCCGCGTGCTTGCGACTGTTTGGCCAGTAAAGGTTTTCATTTCCTCAGACTTTATAACATGTTTTTAGTGTGGGTAGCTTAGTTGGAAGACATACGCAAGCTGCTCTTTCTCCTTTCCATGTTGCGGGATGCTTCTGGCCCTGGCACATCCCCTCATTTGACTGGGGCACATGAAGAGACTGACCTGGCTTGAATCGTGTTAAGTGCATTCAAACTTCTGTAGTTTGTTACTAGTGGGATCAAAAATGAGCTTTTATGTTACTTTATTTAGTTATATTTTTAGGGGAGACTTCAGTCTTTTTTGGATACTTCAGGTTGAAAATTTTCTGAGCCTTCTTGTTTGTTTTCTTGTTGTTATAACATAAATGGGGTGTGCCATTGGCTTGGCAGTCACTTTTGGTAATTCTGCTGATGACAGCAGAGAGAATTTGTACTTAGGCAATACTATAAATTGGTTCATGTAATTAAAGTCGAAGCGGTTTATTTTTGACACAAAGGAAGGCATTTAGTTCTTGTTAGCTGTATTTAATGTCCCCCGCTCCCTTTCTCCCCCCCCTCCCCCCAAAAAAAGCTTGACATGTTAATTTGTTGGGGTGGAATGGTTTTGGAACATCTTAAGCATGTTTTGAGAATGCTAGTTGGGGCAACCCACACCGAGAAGATATTTTTGATGGAATATTTCCCAAGCCATTGCAACCCTAGTGAACTTGTAATATAGGAGTAGGATAAATGTAAGGGAATCGATATTTAAAGAGACAAGATGTCCCAAATGTACTGTGGGAAGTGTAGATAAACTAGACAGTTTGGGTTCTAAAATAAAAAGATTGAAGTATGATTCCTTAGTACTCTTACAAGCTTCTTTCTTTTTACATCTCCTACTTACCTTATTCTGTTAGACCAAGTAAATAATGAATATGAAAAGGCTTACAGGTTGTCTTCGAGGTTTCGCTTTCTAACACTGCATTTTAAAATTTTTGCTGGAAAAGATGCTGATACTACCCTTTGATTTCTGCTTAAGGAAGTTTGTAGGGTTTTGAGTGCTTGTAGCATAACTGGTCATTGTTGAGCCTTGCAAATATAGCAAGTGTTAATTAAGCTTGCCTTAAATGCAGTCTAATCTAACATTGAGCTCATATATGAGGCTTCCATTGTCTGTTTTTATAACCAAGAGATTGGTGTTGGTGTAGTAATGAAGTCCATATTAGAGCGAAATGCAGTAGTTGCAGGCAGCAGAAACGACACTTTAAAACTTGTGTTGAGGCTTGCTGCCAAACTAGTCCCAGTAACTGTTCCTATGACAAAAGCATCGTTTGTGTATCCTCATAGTTCAAATATTTACTTGCTTCTGGAGAGGTAGCAATAAAAGTGCTTGTCCTACTTCTTGCATTTCTCAATTTCAGAGTCTAGTTTCCACAACTTCACACTCTGTGCAAACACATAATATTTGGTACAGGCTGTTGACTCTGTGTTTTTCCCACAAACAGTGGGAAATACGTTCTTATGGTGTCTTAAATGTGCTAGTTTTGATCATATGACATTAGTCTTATTCACACAGGAACTGGCGAGGTGGGACACTGATCTTCGGCTGGCTGCTTTTCTTTGGCATGACCTTTCAGCCTTCCTAGTTTCAGTCTTCACAAGAAGATAAGTTACACAGTGGGAATATAAGTGAGGGAAAGGAAAAAGAGGGGTAAGAGCAGAGGTGTGCAGAGGCAGATATACTGAAAGCCTTGGATAACATGAGAGGTTAAGAAGAGTTTTGAAAAAATAGGGGCTCGGTAGGAATTTCTTCAGGGAAGTCAACACCTCTTTTGGAAACTTGGCATAAAAGGAGAGTCCCTTTTATATCTGTGAGTGGATCGGTCCTTGAAAACGAGTTTTTATCTCCGTTATTGTTTTAGATTGCAGCCTTGCATGTGAAGGAAAGTGCATGTGGTGGAGGGAATAAGGAAGGGTACTGTGCTCTACCTGTGTGCTCATGGTTGAATAATGCACACTTCAGATTCCCTGGAATCCATACAGTGACTCCAGATTTATCATCTCCTGTGGAGATTTCTCAGAAAGCAATTGCCTTGTTACCCTGCCAAGTTGGTGTTTTCCTCTGTACCCCTGCTCAGATTTCATTTCTCCTTTTCTTGTCTCACCTCTGTCTTATTTGAGGCTTATGTCATCTGGTATACGGTATCTTTCCTTCCTTCTGAGAGGTAAAATTAGGAATTCAAAATGAATGTATCAGAACCAAGGAGGATTAAGTTTGTCATTTTTGTCATGTGCAAGGTCTCTCCACAACCGAAAGATTTCCTGGCAGTCTTTCTGGCAGTAAGGTGACTCAAGGAGACACCTGTGGTTGTTACACAAGAAGTCAGGTTTGAAACTGGCAGGTCTTAGGAGATGCTCTGTGTGGTGGACTGGAGGGCTCAAGCCAAGGGCAGTCTCTGGTTTATGGCATTTCATCGTAGGACTGTGCCCATGAGCCAGAGAGGACATGCCTCACGTTGAGCTCCTTGCGACTGCAGGGAGGCAGTAACAGCAGGGGCACGAGATCGTCAGTACCCTCTAGAGAACTAGGAGGGATCAAACATCTCCTTTCCACAGGTGAACTGTGAACTGATGGGAGCTGGAAGGAGTTTTGTGACCTCCTTGTGCCGCCTCAAACAGCGTGAAGTGCCAGCAGCACACTAACATGCACGACGATGACCTGAGGTGTGGGGAGGAAAGGCAGGTAGAAGCAATGCTTTATGCAAGGCCTCACAAAGGCACAGCTGAAAGGCGGTCGTGTTCAACAAGGCAAGGAGGCTGTAGAGCGGTTTTGTGGGAATAGTTCTGCACTGCAGTGTGGGCTTGCTTGCAAGTAGCCTGGCGTGAACCCAGACTTTTGCACTGGCACAGAAGAGTTCATAGCCACCCACAGAAGTTGTGGATGTGGACACGCTAACACGCCTATGACTTGAATCCTGGAATGCCTGTTGATTTTAAGAAAGGGGAAGCTACAGCAGGGTTGAAAGGAGGGAATCTGCTTCATGTCTTCACTCCCTGGTGTTTCAGAAGCTTGAGCATTGCTGAAACCAGTTGTTTGGAAGGCCACAAGGTACTCCTTGGGTGAGCTGAATCCTGTTTGAGCAGCACAGAGAGATTTAATACGGGTTGCAGCTCATAGTGGAAAATACCTCTGTCAAACTGCAGGCGGGTCATTGAAGCTCTTCTTACAAAAAAATAATCGGAAGTAGATGCTGTGCGGCCTGTGGGTAGATGTGACTGAGCTGAAGTAGAAAAGATGCTACTGATAATGTTAGTTGAGTGAGCACATGAAGTGCATGAAATGGATCCCTCTGGGAATCAAGCTCATTAGCTCATGTACTGCTGTATTCCTGCTTATTGGCTGGGTGTCTGTATCTTTTTCTAGTTTGCTCAGATGCCTGATTTATTGGCTTTTCTTTTTTCCTAGGTTAAACTAGGAGTGTCTTTTCCAAAAGCAGAGTTTACTCGACAAGCAAGGGCTCTGAGTCTTACTCTGAAATAAATATAGTATACAGTTAAAACCTCCCAAGAGTGAGTCCTGAATAGCACAGTTTGTCAGCTGACTTCCCCTCCCTAGCCTGTGAGTAGTGGAGTGTTTTATGGTCGTGGAGAATGATGTTGGAAGAGAACATTCTTGTTTAGCTATTAATGCTGAAGTCTTGCACTTGCCAGCAAGTTACTTTAGTTTTCAGTGCATACAGCAGGGTTATAACGAAATGTTTTATACATATTAACTATTGCAACATTTCTCTGAGCAAGTTGTTATATTAAAGCCATCTTTCTCCCAAAGCCTTTTGAAATAGTATAATACTGTGGTTCCTTTTTTTTTTTTTTTCTTCTTCCTTTTTTCCTGGACCCATGTGGATTTTTTACCCCAAATCTTCCCTGCTCCTTTTACTGCATAAAATAATAATAAAACAAATGTGAACTGTAGTATAAGATATTCCCAGTTGATTTAGGATATGTCTGTACTGCATAATGCACCATACTGTAGGAACACCTGAACTAGTGCTGAATGAGACAGACTGGGAATCGGAGGTAAAACAGCAGTCTGCTGTTGCAGGGCTAATTAAGCAAGGTGCAGCATTTCACTAAGGTACTTAGCCTGTTGCCAGGTGCAACAGCACATAGTGCTGCGTTTGCTGGCTAGGGCTGCTGGCTGCCTTGGGGTTAGCTAGAGATCTCCATCCTGGTCGCACTACTGAACTTTGTGGAAATGAGCTCCCACTTAGGTTGCATGTATTCACTTGTCAAACCAAAGGAGACCTGATACGCCTTGTATAGCTCTGCAAAACATGGTGGGAAGGTTAGGTGCTTTCAGTAGTGTCGTAGTGGCTCAGGTGAGATTGGATCAGCCCAGCTTAGTTCCTCGTCCCCTCCTATAACAGTGAGAAATCGCTTGCCCTCTCAGAGGGATGCTCTTGCTGATCGCGCGCTGTTAGTGCATTAGTAACTGGCCTTGCTCTGCACAGTGACCCTTTGAGCAGTTTGTGTGCTTTCAATGACTTCCATTTTACTGGCAAGACGATGTTTGTTGAAGCTTAGTGATTTGGGTTGGTTTCTTGCTTGTTACAGCGCCTTTTCCAGGAGCTGTTAGCAGATCTCTTAGGCCAACTGGTTTTTCACAAACCTAAGAATAATTCTATTTCAAAATAGCAATGCTCTACGATTTTATTGTCACATCTGTATTTTAACTTTTTTTTCATTTTATGTTATCTAGTGAAAGAACAGCTTTGGTCCTGAAGAGAATCCTCGGAAAGGAATGGGCCCTGCTCTCCTGAAGCTGTTTGCCCTGATCCCGGGAATGCTGTAGAGGTTAGTGACTGGGATGCTAAAGAGCTTTTGCAAAAATTGCCTTTTGATTTGTAATTGCCACACTGTCCAATTGATTCTGTGTGAAGCAGTTCTTATGCCTGTCATGGAAACAGGGTTAATACAGGCACGGTTTGAACACTGTCAATTTAAAATTGCTCTACCCAAGCAACACTGAGGTTTTGGTTTATTTATGCAGATGCTGTAGAAATACATAGTTGGGCGATCACAGAAATTTGAGTGCAGTGTGATACCTGCTCCAAGTCAAGCTGAGTTAGACTTGGAAGTTTTAATTGATAAAGTTTAAAAAAAGAAAAAGTAAGAATGAGGAAAATGCTTGTTTATTTTTTCAACTTTTTAAGCCTCTCATTTTCCCTTTGAGAGTAAGCTGTTCCTGCTCTTCAGTGGACAGGCTGGGAGAAGTCCATTCTGTATTAACTTGAAGACTGTTATCTCTATCTTTGTCCCGAGTAACTTGTATTTTGGTGTTGTATTCTAGTTTTTTGGGGATTAAGTACAATATAGGTAGGCTGCTTGCTGTGAGCATGTTTCCTATTGGCTGTATGGTCCTGCTACAAATGTGAGGGCCTCCATAATGCCTTCCTTTTGAAAGCTGAATATTCTAGCCAGTTTAATTTTACACTTTTTGTAATACTGAAGAGGATTAAATGGATTTATGACCCAATGGATTTCTTCTCAACTAGTCAAAAAAGCTCATGTAATATCAAATTCAGTAATGCTTTATTTTGCTTATGAAAATTGAATATGCCAAGTAATATTTGATGAATATTGAGGGGGGAGGGTGGAAGAGAGAGGAAAAGAGAAAGAAAAGAGGTAGGCAGATTTAAATGCTCCTAGACAAAGAAGTGAATTTCCACAAGAACAGCTGAGTTAGTCAATTACTGGCTACCTCAGAGGATTTGTAATGTTTATTAGCTTACTCTGCATGCACAGATGTTACTGTATGGTGTGGCTACTTTACAGTAATATCCAAGCTTCACTAGAACACTATTTAATGTATAGATCCTTTTGGAGCAAAAAGGAAAAACAAAAACCCTGTTCCTTTGGATTTCTACTACAATATGTGAGGAACAAAGTGAAAAGGTGACCTAGTGGAAAAAGACCCATTAGTCCCAGGAAAGGCCAGCTGGCATAGCTCCTTCAGGCAGGCGGAACTTAACAGCTGTTCTTGTAAGATGTTCCCTTTCTTACAGGGGAGCTTTAGTTATCCATATGTTATAACTGTCTTTATCTGGTTTGGTATAAAAATACAAGTTTTAAAATTTGAAGATGTGCATCACTTGTTATTTAAAAATAAATAAATAAATAATTCCATATGAAATCCTGCATTCCAGAATAGAAGATAGGTCTTTTTTCCTAGCTCTTTTTTGCTTCTTTAGTGACTTGGTCTACAGTGTCTTACTCAGTTAAAAAAATATATATATATCTGTCCACAAGTTAGGGTGACAGTAATATGCTTTTTTCCCTTATGTCAGAAAAATACCCTGCTCCCTGCAACCTTTTGTGTTTAGGTTAATTTTTATATACTCTACTTTATGGAGAATAAAAAAGCAATTGAAGGCTGATCTCTGCTCTCATTAGTCTCCTCCCTGACTTAGTATGACCAGTTAGTTGCAAGCATGTGCAGATTGTTTTGTGGGTCTATGCAGGCTGCCTGGTTAGCATCGTGATCTGCTGTTCTGATACTCATGTAGAAAGTACTCCATCGGCACTGCATGCATCCTGTTCATCCAGGTCCAAGGATGTGCAAGAACGGGCAAAGCTTATTAGCTTAGGTTCAGCGTTGCTGCGGCTGTGACTATGCCCCTTTCAGACCTGCTCTGGCTCATGATGGGTTTCTTTCCACCTGTGGCATGAGTTAGCTGAAGCTACACAGATAATAGTAAAAATCACGATTCAGTTTATAAATGCACAGAAGATAACAAGATAATGGAAAACAACCAACCAACATGAATTTGTCAGGGAGAAATTGTGTCAAGCTGATTTAGTTTGCTTCCTTGAGAGATCGAGTGGATTACTGAAAAAGGGAGGGAAGAGATAGAAATGATACAGCTTGAAGTCTGTGAGGTTTCAAAGGATGTTCTTTTAGAATACATGCAGTGATTTTTTTTTGTAGTGTGATCTTTCTTAAATCACCATACTGCAGGAGTAAAATTGATTGAAAATACTTTAGTTGAGCAGTTAACAGGGATTCAGTGTCAACTGGGAGATCATTTGAAGTTGGCTCCCAAACTAGCTTGTCATGTCTAGATTTGTCAATAATGGCACCTGTGATTTAGATGATGGACTACAGTCTACTTAAAAAAAAAAAAAGTGCAGGTGATGTCAATCTGGGAGTTGACAGTATGGGTGCTACAAAGGATTTATATTAAGGTGCTTGACTTCGTAATTGGGATGAGCTAGGAGTTTGCACGTTTGGTTGACAAGAGTCAGCTGATGTTTATTTGTTAAGTGGTAATTTGTTATGCCACACTAACTCAGTCAGTACCTATAAACTAAGTATATTTAACTTAATGAGTTAGATGACCTCTTCCAACTCTACCCTTTATTCGTAGTATTTTTCTAAATTCTAGTAATATTACAGAAAGCACTGAAAACTACTATTTAAGTGGATGTGATTGTTACCTAAACAGTTGTATATATTGTTCTGGGGCCTCAGGAAATCACTGTGATGTATGTGATGAGGATTAGTAACAGTTATAGCTTGGCAGCCTCTTGAAGCCCCAATTTCTCTCTTGTGCCGGAGGGGAGGGGCAGGGGCAGGCTCCTAGCAGTCCAGCTCCCTGTCTGTCCTTGGATGCCACAGTCACAGATGCAGTTAGGCAGTTCACACCTGGGCTGCCTCCCTCTGTCTGCTCCCTGTAAAGCAGCTAAAGCAGTTTGTCTTCTCTCCTGTAGGAGAGGGCTGGTTGTTCCTGCAGCCCCTCTCCTTCTTTTGTATTTCTGCGTGCACAGTCCAAAACCTGCACTTCTTCCAAAGTGGCTGTTTGAGGTTCAGGAAAGATGGAAGGGGAAAAAATTGGTGCTCAAGGTGTTTATGGTGTGACTCCTTCTTTGTCGTGTTGAAGGTGTCCACGAGGGGAAAAAAACCCACCTTCTGTATCCTTTTTGCTTGCTTGCTATAGAAGTTATCAAGGCTCCCCTCAGCACCTCAAGCCTTTTTTTCTTGCAGGAATTTGCCCTAATGTTTGTTTATTCATAGTAGTTCCTTTAGTCTGTCACAGGGAGAAAAGATAAGAATAGGGAGGAGTAACAATACTCTTGAAGAGCTTTTGTAGAATAAAATATGAAATGTGAAAATAATAGGCATTTGGGATGGTGTTTAAGTTGTCTGACATGTTGCCTTGTCTTAGCCTGCCTGTGATTGAAAGGGATGTTTGCATGTCTTGCTTCTGCATATGCAATGCACCTTGCAAAGCAGTTGTCAAGTTTTGGCAAAAGAGGAATTTCCTGACTCCCTTAGAGGTGAGCACCAATATTTCACACAAGATCCAGTTTCCAAAACTGCAGTCATGAGGGTCCTTGATTTTCATGCATCTATATTCAACATGTAATAGCAACCAAAAAGTTACCTATCAGTAATGAATGGCAGGGCAGATAATTAGGGACAATTCTTCCAATTTTCAATTTCACAGAAGACCTCATCTCAAAATCTTTTCCTTAAGATGCACTGTGAGATGGAAGCTTGTGCCTTAATATGCCAGGAACAGATGAGATGAAGCTAATTCCCGTCACCTGGAAAGACAGCAAAAACAATTCAGGAAAGAGCTTCAAAAGAATAATATAAGTTGTCTTGCCTTAAGGAAAATAGAAGATAGGGAATTCTCTTTTGAGCATTCCTGAATAGAGAACGGATAATGTGTGCATTGATTGAGTAAGAGGGCGACCTTTCGGCTTTGTGTGGACTGGATAATGTCATAGTTATTGGAGAAAATGGGGACATTATACAAAATTAAGTCCAGTAATACATTGATCAAAAACGTCTACTGAAGATAAGACAGAGATTTGGAGAAATCCCAAAACGCACCATTTTAAAAGCGGACAGAACTGTTCCCATACTTTTCTTAATGCCTAGGAGTCTGGCTAATAAACCAAACTTGTGTGTTTTGGAATGTGAAGAAGTGTCGTTGCCCACTTTGCTAGTAGTAATGAAGGGCACAGACATGCTGACTGCAAACGTGAAGTGTTTTTCAAAGCTTTGGCTGACGATTGTGTTTTGTGACAGATGGGCGGGACAGTTACTGCTACAAGAAGCACAGCTGTGAACTTCCAAGGTGATAGATAATTTACATAGCTGCCGCACAACCCGTCCACATAATGGATGCTGTCCTTTACAAGTTGCAAGCTATGACTGCCTGACTCTTGAAGAGGAGTTTATCAAGAGTGTGCTTAACAGATAAAGGCTATACCAGAGCTGTTCTAGCCCATTGTTGATGGATGAGGTGTTTGTCTGCTCTACTTCTGGTTAAATTTTACACTAGTCACACCTGAGACTGAGGCATGACAGATGTGTGCTCGCTTTCCCATTTACCATGACTTTCAGCCACATTTATAGTGAAGCTTTTCCAGAGAAATCGCAACAGAGAAATGTTGTATTACATTGCTGTGACCTCCTTGGAGGTAGTTTTTGCTAGTGATAGATTAATACCTGAAACCCCCTTTGCTCTGCTCTTGTCTGTTGGTGATGCCATAATCTCTTTTGCTCTGCTTTATAGATGGGAAACCCGGTGAGAGGGGAAAAATGTATCTCCATTGAAGTTGGTCCTGAAGATGCTGCTCTCTGGTTCTGTAATCCCTGCTGCTGTTTTCTTGGCTTGTTGGAGTGTGGCTCTCAGCCTTTGGTATCCTAGCAAACATTTTCTAGCAAAACTGCAAATTAAGTTGATAATAGGTACAGCCTTCAGCAGCAGAGAGCTTGTGCACAGGTTGTGTAATTGTAATAGCAGGGAGCCTGTGAATGTTTCACACCACATCTTGTGTCCCTCGTAGAGGGTTTTAGAAGAGCTAGTGTTAACGAGTGATAGCCTGTATAAGGCAAACTTTATGCAGTCGCTTGGAAAGACTAGGTCCCAGTAGTTAAAACAAAATGGAAGTGCAGTGAACCTAGTTTTCGAGCTTTCTCTTGTTTCATTATAACTTTTCAAAAGACTGCCTGGGAGAAATCTCAAAGGCATGTTGCTGTAGATGCAGCAATAACTCTTCAAAGTGCTGGAAGATCAAACTCTGATACGCAGCAATTTTTATAAGTGAGGAAATAACAATAGAAGCTTTAGAAACTTGGGCTGCCATCTGACTGAATTGTTTGCCCTTCAGTGTTACTAAAGGGTCTCTCTCTTTTTTTTTTTTTTTTTTTTTTAAGGTCTGTAATATTGATGGATATTCATTGATCCTCTTGCTACATCTTCTGTTTATTCCTCTAATGTGGAAGCATTGCACAAGTACTTCCTCTGATAGGGAGTGTATAGGTGCTGTGAAAGGTCCTGTACCTTAGGCTGAAATGGAGCTTTCCTAGTAAGTTGTATTTTTTGGCTCTGTATAATTTGACAGAGCTGTACAGTTACTTTTTTGAATTCTGCAACTTCTTGAGTTTGGTGACAAGTGTGAAGTTGGCACTTCACTGACACTGACTGTACAGTTACTTTCAAACATACAGGATACGCTCTTGCACCAAGGGCTGTTAATATCCAGATGGGTTGCAGGAATGTGTGTGTATACATGTGTGCATGTATTTTATATAATACCGAACAGTGCTTGAATAAATCCCTTTAGTTCAGCTACGTGAGTATTGCTACTGCTCCCAGAACTCTGTATATGTTACTTGGCTTCTGGAGCAGCCTTCCTTGCTTCAGCTAACTGCTGATATCAAACAAGTTAATGTAAGAAGCCCAAACACCTTCCCCTCTCCCTCTCACCCCCTCTCTCTGATTGCCTAACCTGGACTTCCTACTTTAGGGAATGTCTGCAAATGGTGACAGAGAGGTAAAAGCAAATTAAAAGACAGAATGTATAGTGAAAATGCATAGGCATTTATGGAAGTATGTGAGAATAAGCCTTTGCTGTGGTACTGTTGTTGCAATTGAATCCTAGTGGGGAGCATTTATTAACTTAATTTTTGTGTGTGTTCTTGTTTGGCAACATATTTCTGAGTTTTTCTTGGTTTATTACATAGAATTTGCATTAAAAATAAAGGAGATTAGTTACTCTTGTATTCTGCACACTACTTAATGTCAACGCTTAAATAGGACACCAAATAAGAAAAGAGAAATATTTTGGAAAAAGTCACGTTTTCTCACCTGTGGAGAGCAGGTCCTCTCCTGAGGATCTTTGTATCCACAAATGGCCAAGGGCTCTGCAGGATGTGCGAGTTAGTACACTTTCACTGAGGTACTACAGAAGCCAGGACTTGTAATAAAATCAGTTCTGTGCTTGCAAATTGCCTCGCAGCACATATGGGATACAACTACTGTGTCTATGAATGCAAGAAAATAAAGTTTAGTGGGTTGGTTTGTTTGTTTGGGGGTTTTTTTTGTTCTGTTTTTTAGTGAAAAGTGTATTTCCATAGTATGTGTATGTGTGGCTGCATCAAGAGGAGAATAGGAAGGAATTCTTTTTCAGCAGTTTTTCAGCAGTTGTGCTTTTACTATGTGGATGTATGTTCAGGCTATTTTCTGTGACAAATCCAGTTAAAAAGCAGGGGTCACTGTAGCCCTTTGAGCATCCTTCTGTGCCACTAGAAGAGTTTTTCAGGGATCTGTGCTTCAGTCCTGATTTATCCTTTACTTATTTACTGGAGAAATGGATTACTGTAGTGGGGAGGCATGAGATGAGAGTAACTATAGTATTAAGAATGGATTTCCTTAGGAAATCCTACCACTTCTGAATAATTTATTATTATTATTTATTATTTATTATTTAAACTGGCAGTTTGTACAAACTGACCTGAGCCAGATATTTTATACTGTATGGTGTTGTGCATAAAAATAATATTGCATTTGTAGGCTATGCTATATTCTCATCTGCAGCAACTGTTTTGCAGACCGGCTGTTTCATATTCTTACACTTGCATATAGTTTTTTTCTCTTTTTAAGATTATTATTATTATTATCTTATTTATTTATTTATTTTTAAAGCAGCTTTATCAGTCACTGCGGCCCGGGTGTTGTGCAGGCAGAAAGAGGACCCTCCTCCCTGCGGTACTGAGGGTTCCTCTCCTTTATGAACCGCGCGGCGTAATGAGCCCAGTGCTGGCAGGGCTGGATCAGCTGTGCCTCTACAATCAAACCAGCCTGTGCGCTGGTACAGCCGGCTCCTGGGGAGCACAGTGCAAAGCTCGGCATTTCGCCTGACTGCCGCGAGGATGTTTACTTAATGAGGTGCTGGCAATGGCTTGTAGGCAGAAGAGCTGGCAGGCTGCTGTTGCTAATATCTTGCAAAGAGAGGATCTGAAATCCAAGATGCTTGCGCTGAATTTGAAGAATCCTAGGTAGGGTAAGACCTAAATAAATAGAACTACTTATATTTCTTTGCACGATGCTTCTCCCCCACCCCCAGGCTAACACTTAATTTATGAATAGCTTTTGTTAGTTGTGCTTCTTGTTGTCAGCCTGAAGTTGTCCTTGCTGTTACACAGAAAAAACGAAACTGAGCAAGCTGAGATTTAGTGCAAATATAGTGATACATATTAAGTAATGTGTAGCTAGCTGTGCCTAATATCTAGTTGTTTAGGCTGTTGACTTTACAGAAATAGGTAAAAAATAGGTAAACTCGATTTTGTACTTCATCCAAGGAAGAAAAGAATTTTTTTAGCTTGTCATGTGCGTGGTTTCCAAAATATAGCTAAGACAAGCCTATTCTCAACTGCTGTAGTTCTGATGTCAAAATGTTCACTACTGAATTGTATTACACATTATTCTTTGAAAATGAAACAAAGTTGGAGGGGGGAAAAAAATCATATTAAAATAATAATTTGCCTGCCTCTAGAGGCTATGGACTTAATTTTTCTGTTTGAATAAGAGAATCTCGCTATTCTGATTTTTTTTTTTTTTTAGCTGTCTTATTTAATACTCTATAAACTTTTATTGAGAAAGCAGTCCTTCACTGTGAAATATAACTTTCATTTTGACGTTATTGTCAAGCAGGAGTTTAAATGTCCAAGAATGTCAACAACCCTTCTGGTCACTTGATAACTGTGCTAGAGGATACTGGAAAAAATTGTCAGCAGCGTTAATTGTTTTGACTAAAGAATTGGGGAGAATTTGAATGCAATTACTCAGGCAATTAATACTGCTTTAAAAGTCTGCACTTCCAGTCTGCTTTCAATTTTTTTCATTTGTTTTTGGTTTTCTTGTTTTTTAAACTGTTTAATCATTTTTCTGACACTTTCAGTTCTGGGGGACTGCAGTCTCGTGGCTCTGGTTCAGCAGCCTATAGAGCTGTATCCTGCTTTGCTCTTGTCCTCGTGTCCCTCTGCAAGCCTGGTAGCCACCTAGCAAACTTGACCCATTGATGTGGACATAGTAGTGCCTCTTACAAGTTCCTGGGGAGCTAAAGCTATTTTCTGTAAGGAAAGGTTCACAGTCAGTTATTCTGTCCTTACTCTTCACTCTTTGCCAAGGCTTCTGAGAAATGTCTGAGTGTGCAACATGGGGAGGCTGTTTTCCAGAGCCAAGGCTGGGAACCTGAACACAAGTCTAGCTCTTCCTGAAGTCCTCGGGGCACAATTTAGTGTTTGAAAACTGAAGTCAAGACTAACAAGGGTCAAGCTGCTTTGATCTGCAGTTTGTGACTCCCTTCCCCAGGGGATCATCTGTTGACTCTGCCACCCAATAGAGAGGGGAGGAGGAAAGAGAGGGAAGGTGAGGAGAAAAGACAGTACCTTTTTTCTTCCTCATTGCCTGACTTGCTTAGCTCTGTGATACCTAGGCATCTTTACTGTTTTTCCCCATGGCAGTGGGTCTGTTTTATGGTACGTGGCACTTTTTTTCCAGCGGAATTGGTCAATCCTATTTCCAATGTATGGCAACCCAATCTCTAAGACAAGACATTTAAAGAATAGCCCATTAAACACCATGCCAGGATTCCTTATGCTGTTTATAAAGGGACCTTTGGTGGTGGGATGTGTAGGAAGCAATAAAAGTTCGGCAAGTTCTTGTTGGATGCAAACAAGCATTGGAATAACGCAGTAATTAGAATAGATCAGTTACCATCTTTTAGAGTATTTCTTCTGCTCTTCCATCCAACTCTGGTCTGCACTGTTAATTGTAAGGGCTTGGCTTGGTGGGTTTTTTTTTTTCTTTTTTTTTTGGGGGGGGGGTTGCACTTATGAGTAATATGAATTGTAAAGCAACTTAGGAGGCCATGATCATTCACCCTAATTTAGTCCCTGTTATTCCAGAAAGAAACAAACACTTGTGACCAGGGATTTAATACTGGCTTGGAGGGAAGGGCTGGATTCTCTCCCTCCCCGATACACTACTCCTTCTGATATATTCTTTCTGACTCAATTGTAGCGGTGAGTGGAATTTTATTACATCAGCCAGGCATGTGCCAGTAGGATTATTATGTTGTTTTTCTCATTTGGGTTATTAGAAACAAGGGCAGCTCTATAGAGATGGAATTTACAGGTATCATGGCTTCTGCTTAGTGCTCTTTTGTATGTAAATTTACTGAAGGCAGAAGAAGCTGCTGCTCTTTTGGGGATAAAACTGTTGTTTCACAGCGATAGGGGAAGTTTATGCCTTAGATGGCCATTTAAAAAACATACAGGGAAAAAATGGACCCACTTTTTGTAATACCATGCTCTGTTTAAAAAATCTGGTGGCCTTTTGAGTTAAATATATCACTACTGTGTTTATGATCACTGTTGTAATTACTGAACACGTTGTTTGGGATTACCATGTTTAGCATATAGCTTTATCTCTTAGAAATAAGCAGCCTGTTTTGTGTTCAGATTTCACAGGTTTCTCTCCTTCCCCCCCATTACTTGCCTTTGTAGATCAGAGCTTTCTTCCCTGTTCCTAATAACTGCTCCTTGTTAATTCTAGTAGAATAACTTTTCTGGAAGGGCTTTTTTATTTCACTTGTTTACTACTAATGCAAGAGCTTCCCTCTGGAACAGTTATTTTCTATGACTTTGTTCATGTCTGCATGCTAACCAAGCACACACTTATTTCTTCAGATTCCAGATTATTTTGCTTTTCATTTTTTGATTTTTCTATTTAAAATATTTGCAGGGCTTCTTAGCAGCTTTCCTGTCCTGAATGACGTGACTTAGTCATTGCCATGCAGTTCAGGTTGGCAAAGTAAAATTTCAGTTTGGCTCTATCCCTGGCAGGCTGTAACTGGCATTTTGTTTGTCCAATTAATGCAAATCAGTTTATTCAGGCCTTTTGAGAACAAAACAAAAACAAAAAACCCTGACAAGAACAGTGTTCAAAGATGCTCGAGATATTTTACCAAAGACCGTGGAGAGAGCTCGTTAATTAGAACTTTCTCTTCATAAATATTGAGAAAATAAATTACCTACCTTTTTTTTTTTTTACAAGTTGTTACCTATTTTTACAAAATTATGTAAACTTCTGAGCTGTTATAGCTTTGACTTTTTCATAATTGGATATCTTTTTAATGGGAACACTAATTAGTATGCATTGTTAATTTATAGAGTTTATAGTTTAAACTATAGTTTTTGTTTTGTAAGCTTTAGGTTTAATATTCTAATAGGGAATAATACATGTAGTGTCTGTGATTCTTCCATTTCAAATTATTTTTGCTGAGATGCAAATGTTTTTGAGATGTGTCAGTTCTTTGAGCACGCGTTCGAAGACAAAATGATGTTTCAGTAGGTAGTGCTTTCTGCAAATATGTTTCTAAGCTTTAGGTGTGGGTAGCAGTAATGATACTTGTATCATTTGAAAAATTTGAGATTGTTTTTATTGTATCTTGCCAGCCAGCTCTTGTGGATGAGGATGGTTAATTGCAAGAGAGTCCAGTTACAAAGTTGCAGATTAGCGCTAATCTGGTAAACTTCCAAAAAGTAGTCTGCTGTATCAGTAATCTAGCCAACCAGCAGAGCTGAAAGCTAAAGATTTTACTCTTCAAGGTTGAAACGTTAACGTATTAGGCACAATTTTCATATTAATGAAGGAATTCCACAAACGTCAGTAGAGCAATCACTTCTGTTTTTGTCATCATCTTTTGTGTCTGTGCTCCTGCCCACTTGCATGTTCCTTCTGCTTGTTAGGATTTTTGAGCTCCGCACGTTTGTGTCTCTTGAGCTGCCAGGTTCCTCTCTTAAATGGTCTCTTTTGTTCTCCTTGAAGGACTGGAGGTGTTCTGTGCAGTGAAAGCTCACGTACTATTTTTGTTGAAGTCAAAGTTAGGTTTCCATCTTGAGACGATATTGTAAGAGGTCAAAGAAATGAGAAGGTGCCATAGTGGTATGACTTCACAAGCATGGGCAAAAAGACTCTTAGAGCCTGAATGTCTATGAATGAACCAATAACACAAGTGTCTCCTTTATAGGATAAAATCTCTAAAGAGCCAATACTTTGATCTAACCCATCAGTAGGGTCAATAATGCCTGTCAAAATTTGTTTTGAAATGACCACTTCTCACCACCTAAGGCAGAAAGGCTTCATTTATAAATGAAGAGTTTTATTTGGTCCTCAGCCCTAAAATGGCAATATATTTTTCTTGTCACAAATTGTTTAAAAGCTTTTTCTGGAATAAATATATGTATTTTTTTCCCCTCTAAGAAGATGCTGTGGAGGGAACACTTTGAGGTATGGAATCTTGAATTTCCTTCATGGCTAGCAAATACAAGCTGGTTTTTGGAAATCAAATCTGGGTTTATATGGAGATGAGCTCTTTAAAGACACTACTTTAAACTTCACAAATGAAGCTGTGTAGAACTTGGCAACTGTATGTGGATTTCAAGTAGTGTTAGTGATGAACTGGGTTTTGGGTGGCTTGTTTCATGAGGAGATGAAGGGCTGTCTATGATAGCCTCAAAAACTACTTTGTCAGACATCGATGCAATACTTATAATGACATATTTGGCTTCCATAATGTGGAAATTACTTGTGAAATTTCCATGACCTGGTTCAAAAACCAGTTTTAAACAAATGATCGATGCATCTATTCAAGTGTTTACAAAAGCAGAATTATCTTTTGTTTCTGTTGAGAGTAGTGTGTGGTAATTCAAGAGGAAATGAGGATTCATATTTCATTTTGGTTTGAAAAGACGTACAGCAAGAAATGCAAAAGAAGAAACCCTAAATGAGCATGTGTGTTGTCAGTCTAAATGGCCTGTCTGTAAGCTTTCTGGCAGTTTACTTTACTTTACTTTTGCTGACTTTTGTGGACATTTGCAATCTCTAGCTTGATTATCAATTTATTACTGAGCTGAAAAATGTGAGTCATAACATGATTTATTGTGCACTGCATTTGTTTTGCTTTAAAGAAAAGCAGTACTGAGAGTTGTACATATGCTGGTGACAGATCTAATGGCTCATCTATGCTAAATAAAGATTTAGGAAGTCAACTGTAATCTTATCAGCATCCAGCCAAAATCATATGCTAGATATTATGTAAACAGTTTTGCTCCTGTTAGGAACAGAAGGCACACATGCTCATGTGCTTGTGCTTTCTACCTTCTTTCTCTCTATAAAACTGGCTTGTGACTCTTCCCTGTTTTCAAAAACTAGGAATTTTAAGTGGGATCCCTAAATACTTCTCTACAGTTCTTTTCATTACATCCTCTATCTATACATGAGCATCAGCAGTGCTTCAAATTAGGTAACTTGTTCTGTTCAGTTGCACTAAAAACAAGATTAAAATAGGTTCTTCAGTCACAATGGCATAATGGATGGTGGGTGCGTGCTTCAGAACGCACAAATTACTGTGCTTTTTGTGTACAGAACTGGGAGAAAATTGATGCGGCTGACTGTGGTTTGGAGTCAGTGTTCTGTGTTGTTTTCAGCTGTATTTAATAGTTTGCTTTAGGAGCCTTTATGTTTTGGGGGTTGTGAAAGATATAGTTTGGAAATAATTTAGCATTAATTTACTGAAAGCAATTTTTGAAAATAAGGTTTTGATGTTATTAATAATTAAAGAATTGGAAAATGCAGTGGTAAGATTGTCTGACTTGACATAAGCTGTATACTTTTATGTCAGAATAAAGGCAGGCTAGGTGCAGAAGTAAAAAACAGTACTTGATTTTCCTCTTTGAACTCAAGGAAATGCAAAAACTTCATAGAAAATGAAATCGTTATATTAAAATGATACTAAAGAAAAAAAATACATGCATTATGATTTTTAACCAGATGATTTTCCTCCATCCCTGCACTGTAGGTCAAAAGTATCACTGTTATTTAATTGTTGCCCTTCTATTTCAGCGAGTCTAAGGCATTAACCTTCAAGACAGTACAAACCACAGGAAAACTACTCTATCAGCACTTGCTATTCTGTATCATTATCATTAATAATTTGTGGGAAATTGACCTAGAAATAAGACTGCTAGTCCAGATTTTGTATCTGTATCTTTCTTATTAACCAGTTCTCTTTAAGCACGTACGATATTTGTTGAAGTATTGAGAATTTTTGTTTGTATGGATGTCAAGGCGTTAAGGTCAGATTAAGTATAATGATAGCAGTTCTAATGTTGCAAATAATAAAGGAATTGTATCTTTAAATATTTCTCAGCTTTTAGGACAGGAAAAATGTCTTCCAGATCAGGATAACAAACAAAAATACTTTTTTGTTAGTTTTTGATCTTTAAAAACAAAAAAGCACTGCATTGAATTCTCCAGTTTAGACATTACCTGTGATGTCTAAAAGGTGGTGGGGGGGGCCTCTGTAAGCATCTGTCCCACCTGTGGAGAAAACAGTATTTCATTAGGTTGTTCTGTGCACTTAAGCTTTTTTTTTTTTTTTTCTTTCTTTAAAGTAAATGTAAACTTTCAGCTGATAACATAAGGTGCTGTGAGATAAGTTTCAAAACTCTTGAGTGCAAGGGGGGAAAAAAAAATACCTGAAACAGTAGTGTGACTTCACAAATCCTTGTCTGCATGCTTCCTTAATCAATAATATGCCGAAATGTAAAAAGCTGGAGTGGGGTTGGGGGGATCTTCCTTTTGGGAGGATTTCTCAATAAAATAGTTCCCATTTTAACCAGATGACTAGATGTTTAACAAGAGGAAAAATTAGTATGGGAATAAGCATTTTTACTACTGAATCAGCATGCTGGCCTTGCTCCAGATTCAGTCTTATAAGGACTAGGCAGTATTCCCCAAATGAGCACATGCTCGTTAGGTCAATTGGGGAGAACTAATCGCTTCCTTTTGAGCAACGTGGTTCTTCCTCATGCATGATTGTCCTTGTACAGATGTGGTTGTGTTTTGTTTGAGGAGCCGAGGGAAAGCAGGTTTGTTGCCCGCTTGCCTTCCTGCTCATGTTTTTGTCTACAGAGTTCATAGCTCGTTACTGTTTCTTTCTATGAGCAAAAAAGGTCCCTTTTAATAGGCAAGTGTATATATTTATCTTTGAAATGTTAGTAGTAACTACATCTGGTAGGAAATCTTAAAATCGGAAAAGAAATAACAGGCATAGTGTGGAGGGAAATAATAGGTGTAGAATTAACTGTTCGTAATAGGCTTTAGTAGTAACAAGATTTATCTTAAAGGTTAATTTTCCTGTGATGGTTGGTTAGTATGAATGCATACTGGTGTCCCATTATAATATACAAAGAAATAAATTGATTTCTGTTTCACTTTTAAGCTACTGATGTAATACCAGCATAATGGCTGGAGAAACACTTGTGACTGTAATTGCGAAGCAGATAATTACCTAGTTGCTTATTTAAATAACACCCTCTTGGAACTAGATGCATAGCTTGGACGTATAATAACTATTGAGAAAATAAAAGTGTGTCTCATGTAGCTTCTGTCTACCTTTTTTTCCCTTCACAAATGTTTTGATAGCTCTAATAATATTACCCTTACATTATCATGCCCTAACTTGTGTTCACAATTGTGTGCCTGCACTATAATGTTTTTCTTACTGTCAGTCTTCACACTTTGCAAGTTGTTGAATTTTTTTTTTATGTAACTTACCATATGATCATTTGTCCAACAGTTTTTCTTAATAGTAGACAACAAGTTAAAAAATTCTTTTAAAGGCAAGAAAGTATCTCTTGCACTAATTCCAGTGAAACTTGTTGAGAATCACCTGAGCCCATCTTGTAGGACTCCCACAAAAATCCCGAAAAGCAAAGATCTTCATGAATGGGCTTGGATCAGGGTTGCTTAAGTGTGTCTGCCCTGCTGATGTCCATGTGAAAATATGAAGCCATCTCGCAGCCAAGGGCAGAAAATGAAGGGGGTGATGAAGAAAGCTTTGTCGTGCTGTTGCTTTACTGGTTACTCCCTCTCGCCTCACATGGAGTGTCTTCTACTGCTAGTGCTGGAAGAACGCAGTCGTGTGCTTTTCAAGGACACTGTTGTTGTCGCTGTCTTTGTGCACGTTCAAAATCTACTGGTCCAGTGTCTTATTTTAGTTCTGGTCCATACAGAACATGATAATATGCTACTGCCACTAGTTGTTCTTTTTAGCCTCAGTGGCAAAAAAGGTCCATGCAGCGGATCGAGCTGTTCCCACCCTTGTGCTAAAGCACGTGTCTGTCACTGTGATGCTGCGTGATAGAGCTTCTACTTTCTTCATTTGCTCTTGCAAAATAACTTCAAATTATTATTCAGGTTTAAAAAAAAGTCAAAGACTGCACAGACCGACTGTCAAATTTGGAGGCTGACATGACGATTGGGCAGGGAGGGAGCGCTGGTCTCTCACAGATACAGCTTGAGTTGGCAGGAGGAGTATGAACATTATGAAGTGCCGCGTAGCATTAACTGCTCACTGGAGCTTCTTCAACTAGATCTCCTGATTACTGGGTATCACTGATCTTCATGTGCTGTATGTGTGCATGCGTGTTCCTTGCTGTAAATTGAGGCTGTTGACACACCCAGCCTGTGAGGCAGCTTTATGAAAGCAAATACATGTAATAGCCCTGAAGCATTGCGATACGGTAACGCTGAGCGTGACGGATCAGCCCGTGCGGAAACGCGTCACTGTGCTTGCAGAGCTGTCCTCGAGCCCAGGTCGTCATAATGCAGGTGCCGATGTCACGTGTGGAGCAACTGAGGAACAACCTGATGAGCAGCCACTCGTTAAGCAAGCGCTGGCTGCCTGAGGTGCTGGCGGCGGCCGGGGGCCCTTTGGGGGACAGGAGTTGGTGAGCGTGGAATTCAAATTTGTACTGTAATGCGTATGCACAGTGGGGCCAAATTAAAGCTCTAAAAGCCATTTTAAGACAGGTTCCTCACGTTTTGAGCGTGTGTTGCTCTTAAGATTCTTTTTCCGTAGATTTTCTGTGTAGCACACGTTGGTTGTTTTTCCTTTTTTTTTTTTTTTTCTTTTTCTTTTCAATGCATTATAAGTAAGCAGTAAGGACCAGGTGAGTTTGGCTATTATTAAAAATTTTGAATAAACTGTTTTTGACCTCAAGGAGATCATTGACTTTTAATGTTGAATTCTAATCCTACCTGGTGCGGTGACTGAAGAATGAACAGATCCTTTCGCTTAGTAGAATAGGAAGTGTCTTTGCTTTAGATGCTTTTTATTTGTAGCAAAAGCTTTAGGTGGACTATTTTCTTTATCACAGGCCTAAGCCTAAACAAACAAAACCCAAATTCAGACTATTGAGCAGGATATAGTAGCAACTCTATGCTATCTTTTCACTCAGCGGTTTTCTGTAGCGCTTCCTAGTGTAATGTTTCTAACATATCTTTGTTCCAAGGATTTTAGGATTTTAATTTTAGATGAGCTTAAACCTTACGATATTTTCTTAGGATAAGTAAGTTGTATTACTAAATTTCACAAATAAGGAAGCTTTACCCGCTTTAGACAACGAATAAGCCCTCTCATGTTTTTAAGATTGGGGCTTACTGCTGGAGCTCAGGAGCTCACTGCTAACTTCCCTGTTTTTCTGTGGATATTCTGCACTGTGGTAATAACAAAAAAACTACTGTATTTGAATGAGAGAAAATTAAATCGGAGAGAATTCCTCTGAGTTATATGCAGAACATTTTGGGTGACGTTGTTACATGGAGCCCATGCTGGCCTCAGGACAGAAAGAAGGGTTCATCTGTGGAAGAAGTCCATGAGTAGGATCTAATTGGCTTGAAATTCATATGCTGCCTAAATTTCAATTCACTTGCTTGTTGAAGGGAGACTTGACATGGCTTTGAGGACTGAGAATACAGGAAAAATATGAGTGAAAAGGCTGGTCCAGAACACAGATAACAGTCCAATAAAAGCAGCATATGTTGCAAAGTTCTTATTCTGGAAGCTTTAGTGTCGTTGCTCTCATCTTCACTTTGTAGAGTGCTATGGGTTGTGTGTCTGTGAGTAGTATCAGTGAAGTGAATGCTTCACAGTACGGGATATTCCCAAAACAGAGTCTTCTAGCAAGCTTTTTTTGAGCTTGCCTGGGGCATCTTTGGGACAGCAACCTGAAATTGCAGGGGTTTGTCGCTTCTTTTTGCTTTAAGAGTCAGAGTTCATACTGAATTACATATACAGATGGAATGCATCAATTTTATAGTGCCTTTGGCTGCTTTGAAAGTAAACAAAATGAAATAAATTTTTGGATTTTATTCACGTGCCACTGCCTCCATTCTTCCCTTCCCTCTGTCCTGCTTCTTATATTGTGGTTGAATGTGTAATTGCACTGGAAAACAGGCAGGAGAGAAGATGAAAGCATTGAAAAAGTGAGGGCTGCTTCAGCTGTTCTCTCTATTAGTTGTCCTGAAGTGTTCAAACTGCCCCAGTGGAGGTGAATGGATTGCGTATTGGAGATGCTGTTTCAGTAAGCTTCTGCTAAACTTGGAAAATGCTGTGTTGCGTATATTTGGACTCCTCCCACTTTAAGAAAAATCTTAGTTCTGTGTCTACATTAATGTAGTTGAACCAATGCAAATTCCTGTTCTAGATGTGCTTTTTGGCTCAAGTTGGTCATGGGATGTTGTTGCATTAAAAGAAAAATTGGCTACTGTAGCAAAAGCCTACAGCGATGGTGGATTCAATGACAACACTCATGTAACAGGTTATCTTTAGAGTTCTCAGTAGTTTATGATGTGTTTTTAAAAAAAAATAAAAATACTATTCTTAAGAGATTTTATTAAAATGAAAAATAGCCTTTTTCCCTGCTGCTTAAGCAGTGAAGCTTTGGCTCTTTGAGCTCAGATGAAATGTTCTATTTTGAATTTTGATTAATTTACTTATTATTACAGTAAACACAGTAAGAGAATTAAGTCAAATGAAGAGTTCATGAAAAGCTTTGACTCTTCTTTAAGAATTGTGCTGTTTCATTTTTAACTGTGTGAATCATCCTGGTTTAAAGTCTGTTACCTGTGTTATCCCTTAGGGATGATATACTAAAAGAAACTATCCAATTTTACCTCCTCTCTCTTGAAGTGTGAAAGGCTAATGAGAATTTCCAGCATGGACTGACAGTTTCTGGTTTGTACATGAGAAAAGCTTGACTTATTAAATGATTGCTCATTTAATAAATTGGTTTTCATATTATATCAATATCTTTGTTAGCCTCAGGCTTTATCAGTTCCTGATTTTTTTTTCTTGCATATTAACAAGATGCTGTAGTAGAAACATTAGTGAAGATGAATTAGCATTTGTTGCATATTCCAAAAGGGTATTTCATCTTGGTTCAGAGAAAAGATATCTCTTCAGTTAATAATTCTCACTGATGGTTAGTTATCCTCACTATTAAAATGCACTCCTTGTTTGCAACTGGTGTGTTTTTTTTCTGGCTTTAATTCCCAACTACTGTCTCTTCTTATGACTTTTTCCCTAGGTTTAATAGTTCTTTAGTAATTGGTATTTTTTTTCTCCATTACTCTAATCACAGCACCTCTGGAATCATCACTTCTCCTTTTGATAATTGACCGTTCATGGTAACCTCTCTTTTTGATAATTTAAATAGATTAAGTTCTTTAAGTCTCTTGCTGTAAGGCATTTGCTGGCCCTTGAATAATTTTTATAGCTCTTACTGACCTTCTTCAGTTTTTCAATGGCCTTTCAGCATTGAAAGGTGGACATTATAATTCCATTGAGTATTACATTATTAGTCTCTGTGAATTCATGTATGGAGCTGAAATTGTTTTCTTGCTTCCCCCTTACTCCTTCCTTTGCACATAAGTGTGAGAATAGTCCCTTTTGCTGCAGTGTCCAACTGGATGCATCAGTTGAGTGTTACCTGCTCTGATCCTGTCAAGTCTTTTCTGAGATGCTTCTTAACAGACTTTGGTTTCAAATTCAGAGGGTTTGTTCTGTGTTCTTCTTAAAAAAAAAAAAAAAAAATAATAATAATATAGGGCTAATGCAGATAGTATGTCGCATCAACAAGATGTTTTAAAAGAGTTTGCTTGTGCTCCAGGAGGGAGAAGACCAAGGGGTTCTCCTGCAGCCCAGACAGCTGCGATGTGAGATGAATGATAGCTCCATTGGGTAGCCTTAGTCAATTTGCAATAGGAAAGTCAGGAAAAAAACTGAGCATGTCTTTGTATGGCAAAGCAAATGTCTGAAAGAGTTTAATGTCTGCTTGATTTGATTTTAAATCTTTTTGATTTGATTTTAAAGTACTTAATTGGTAGATTTTTCTAATTATATTCTAGAATTATTTTGACAATACTTTGCAATATGTAGATAGCATTTTGCCTAGCATTTGATAGTATACCGAATGTACACTGAAAAAATCTCAAAAATAATCTAATACAAAATGCCAAAGCATTTTGTGCTGTTCTAAGGCTGGTCAGTTGTGCTCTGTGCTGAAGGATATTGGATGTTTTTCTGTTTCAAGTTACCAGTTTGAAATCCTCCAGGCACAAACGGATCAATTCTTATTATATAAAATTATCTAACACTCTTAATTTCAGTGTGGTACTTAGCATGGAGCAGGGTGCAGGTGTGTGTTAAAATATTTTGGAATAATGCTTAAATCTGTTGTAGTCAATAAATTTATTTTCCTTTCTGAACAGGACAGAAGAAAGCTTCCAGAAGTCAGCCAAGATGAATATGGTGAAAAGGATCATGGGCCGGCCACGGCAGGAGGAGTGCAGTCCCCAGGATAATGCACTGGGGTTGATGCACCTGCGTCGCCTCTTCACAGAGCTTTGCCATCCTCCGCGGCACATGACTCAGAAAGAACAAGAGGAAAAGCTTTACATGATGTTGCCAGTGTTTAACAGGGTAAGCTAGAGCATATACAAGAGGTGTTTTCTTTATGGGAATTGACTGGGTTTTCCTTGCGTTCCCAAGACCTTCAGTTCTCGCACAATAGAAGTTATTCTTTCACTGGCTTCCTTTCACTTTCCCTTTTCTCATGCAGCTTTTTGTTAGTGGATAAACTCGCCATTGGAGATTTCCTTCTATTATCACTTTTTCTGAAGTGCAATCTACAGTGGCATGCAGACTGCCACAGAGCTTTTTTGCAAAGCTTGCTGTTATTACAGAGTCACATCCAGAATGTGGAAAACTGAGTTTACTCCATGAGACTTTTTCCAGGGTGAAGTCCCCTGCTGCTGTAGTCTTTATTCTCATCTTTCAGAGCTGATTTCCAACCTAAATTTATTCATAGCAAGTTTATACCCATTTGTTTGTGTGCCAGCGCTGTCCTTGAGTGTAAATAACTCTTCTTCCTCCTTGGCATTTACTCCACAGATACATATTTAGAGACAGCAGTCATAATATCTCCTTTCAGACTGTGTTTTGCTAGACTACACAAGCTGAACTGTTTTAATTTCTCTTGTGATAAATTCTTTATTCTGATTGTCCTTGTAGCCCTTTTGCTACATCTGTTGAGTGTCAGTCCCTCTTCTTGGACAAGGAGGATCTTGAAGAAGGAATCTATGGAGAAGATCTAACCAGTTACTTGTACAGTGACATGCTCACTTCACTGTACCCTGTTTGGAGCTAAGAGTGTGACTGCTGTCACTGGCATTAATAGGAGCTAAATCCCCTTGAAGTCTTATGTTGCTTGGTTACTCTGCCTCTGCATCATGATTTTAATGGTGGTTTTAGGGTACTGGAAGAGCAGAAGCTATAGATTTAGATCCCCCCCCCCCCCCCCCCCCCCCCCCCCCCCCCCCCCGCTGCTGTGACCCCAGTGCCTGCTCTTGAAGCTCTTGGCTTTTGTTGAGCTTGTATGTACTGCTATGGAAGACTGGAATCATCAGTAAATTAAACTGCAGAAACTCAATAGGAAAACAAATTCAGCTTTCTCTTTAGATTGATGTTTTCTTGAATGTATTGCTTTTGATGACATTACACATTGAACTGGTTACATGTTGTGTAGAAAAATTAATCCTAGTCGATACATAGTATTAATAGGGTTTTCAGTCTACTGGATAGCATGCTTTAGTGGATAAATCCCATAAATCCCATTCTGTTGCCTTAGGTCTTATTTCTAGTTCCACTGGTAGCCTGTTGTATAAGTTTGGGAGAAGTAAGCTCAGTTCTCCTGCTTCCTCTTTAATTTATCTGCTTGGATTGTACGCCCTTTAGACAGGGACTTTCTTAATTTGTTTTTACAAATTAGCCCAATGAAATCTTAATCTTGGCCTGAGCCAGTGAATGTTATTTTGATGCAATTATGCTTGGAATTCTCCCTCTGGTGGTTACACGTAGCTGATGCTTCAGAAAGGAAATATACCCACTGCAGTTGCTTGGGCACCCAGTTGTAAACCGCAGGTAGAGAAGAAATTCTTTCCTGGCCCTTGCAATGATTAGATTCAATTCCTGTAGCACTGTATCTGTGGAAATTACAATTGGTGATATAACTGGATTTGAGAGAAACTACTGCAGCACTGCACGTCCTGTTTATGTACAGCACCCTTTCCTTAGTCTCTGATTAGGACTTTGAAGATGAAAAAGATCAGTTACTACTTAATTTTTCCATTGCTTCTCCCATCTTTTTCCTCTCTTGTTCACTACAATGTTTTTTCCCCTTTATGCCAGTGTATGGTTTAGTCCTAATTCTTTGTGTCTCCATTGATACTGTTCAAGCCTAATTATAGTTGTCACATGTCTTTGCACTGTTTGTTCTCTCTCACTGTCTTTCAGCTTTTATTTTTCAAGCATTCTGGAAAAAAATAGAGCAACCCCAAATTTTGTTCCTACTCCCTGAAAATCGGTGCTTGCCTAACTAGTCTCAGGTACCATTTGGATTCCTTGAAGAGATACCTGGCATCTGCCATTTCTACCTGTTGGAACGCATCTCGACTACTTAGCTGAGTGCTCTTTTCTCCTAAATCCCATTTTTCCCCTTTGTTTTCATGGTTTTTCCTTCCAAAGATTCTCCTTGTCTCTCTTTCAGTGTTTCTATATCATCTCATTTTGTTGATGGGTTCTTTTCCTTCTCTAAATCCTAGAGAATCTTTTGTTTCCTCAGGTGAACTCAGTGCTGAAGACGTGTGTTCTTCTGTTCTTGCCTAATATTTGTCTTTTGGATCTTATCTGTGGCTTTTTGTCTCTCTCTCCCTTCTTGTTTCCTGATTTTGATTTTTAACATTGTCATTCTCAAACTCTGGCTATTTTTAATCTATGACCTTCTTGGAACTGTCCCTTTTGCAACAAACATAGGCTGTTGCCAGATGTTGTCTTTTTAGTTTCCAAGCTCTGTAAATCTGAATCTCACTCTGGCACAGTGATGAAAGTGCATATTCTCTGTGCTCTTTCACTTCCTTTCTCTGCAGTCACAGATAACCGTTTTCAGTTCTCACCAAACTGTCTAGTTTATCACAAACAAAATGGATTCTTCTTGGTCAATCAGATCTCATCCCTCCCTATTCTAGGGGGATTTTTTTTTCCTTGTCTTTCATGCAAATTCATTTATGTTTTCCTGCATTCAGGAGGCCTATCGATTGCAGTTTTGTCTGTTTATTGCCTCTCAAACTACATACCATTTGCTACTTCCACGGTTTCCCTGTGTTCCTGGTTTATGCTACCTTCTTGTTTTGAGCTTTACATGTAAAACCCTCTGTGTTTTGCTTGGTTCATCTAGTCTTAGTTTTCTAGAGTGTAAATTGTATGTGCTGCAGATTGTTTTGGAACAATCCTGCTAGCTTTGTAACTCTGCAGGGCAACTCTGCAAAGACATATTCAGAAAATGATTGGAATAAAAAATAGAAATTGGAAAATATTTTACTTTCTAAAGAGTTTCATGTGAAATTTTCAGTGGGAGAGCTGATAAATTTTGATTCACTCTGAATTCTGAGATGGCTTTCCTCTCTGAGACCTACTTCACTGAAAGGAAACTCTAAAACATTGTCAGGCCTTCCTTTTTTGAATTTCTCTAATTTTTCGAGCATAGTCCTTCTCTGCCATTATTACAAGCAATCAGTTAATAACTTGATTCAAATTAAGACTCAGAATCCCCCTTTTCTTTGCAGTTATCCATTCTGTTTAATAGGTTTAAGTGAGATTGGGTACTTTCTGGGTTACTGCCTCCAGTGGAGTCCATGGTGATGTACCATAAAAGCATCTGTAACAACTTCAGGATGTCTGTGTTATGAGGAGAAAACTCCAAGTAACTATGGAGCTCCGACCAAGACTTTTGTTTCGCACCTTGACATAGGCTTTGAAATACCTTGTGTACGGAGTCAGGAGCTGTTGAAAGAGGGAGCTGCACGTGTTTGACAGGAAGCTTGAGACTTTTTCTTTTACAGTACAAAGGTCTAATTCTCAGGCCTGTAGGGACCTGACTCGATGATATTTATATCCAAGACTTTTGGGGGTATCAAGAAGTTACTAGCTTATAGGAGCTTTGCCTATTGGGCCTTGTTGGGGAAAGGGGGAAGGGTATGAAAACCAAGAAATAGTTTTGAAAGAAGTGTCAGTTTTACTGAATGCAGAGATCTAGGGTAAGGAAAGTTAGCTGACTCATCACAGACATCCAAGTGGCCACTGGCAGCTAATTAAATAACCAGTGCATCCAAGAGCTATTTCAGTCTTCAGCCTCCAAGCAGTGCTATCTCTGCGTCTGCCTGTATCAAAGGGTTTGTCTTTTGGAGGAGTTGCATGGTTTGATCTGTTTGTTTGGATTTTCAGTTGTAATGGAGGGAGACATAACAATCTTTTTTTCGATTGAAAGCTGTTGAGTCCATTTTTTTTCGGTAGTGCATGTGTGAACCAACATGTACAGAGAAAAGACCTGAAAGTAAACTCATGAAGGCAGTTTCATAGCCTGTCTCCTCAAGCAGCAAGATCTAAACACACTTTTGATGATACAAATGGAGGCTTCTGAGGAATTTTTTTTTACAAAAGAAACCCAAATCTCACATTTTGACCTGTCCTACAAGCCAGATATGTTTTGATAGGTTGCTAATGGTAATAGTGAAGTTGAGAGAGCTACTAGGCTAAAGCACTAATGAAAGCATCCTGTAATGACAGATGAGGATATTTTTTCCCTGGTCTTAGCAAGTGTATTTCCTAGCGGAGATAAACTGCCCATCCAAAGCTGTGCGTGGAGCTGGTCTTGGTGTGGGCATGTCCTGAGGTAGTGGAGCTATATAGTGAATAATACAATTTAAGAAAAGAACAGCTGAGACTACTATGACAAATTAATCATTGAGGTGCTCTAAAATGTATGGAGCAGCATTCATCTTTTTTTTTGAAAAAGAAGCAAAACGTGCATGTTATTGGTGCAATGTGACATGCAATTTTGGTTATCACCTGCCATGCGGACACCAATTTTACAAATAACTTAAGCAAAAAGACAATTACGAGAAACCTGTGATTTGGAGCCGTGCGGTGGGATTTGCTGTCTGGAAAGCTATAAAGGAATACTTTTGTTTAAAACATTTAAAGATAATTATGAAATACTTATTTAAAAAAACCCACCTCCTTTTTATCGCAAATAACCAACAGCATGCTATGAATGTACTTGGCATATGAGTAAGATAAACACATGCTAAGTCCAATAACTCATAAGAGTAGTTTCATTCATATGCCACTGTCAATATGACAGATTTTCCATGCTCTGTTGTTTAACCTTGTATGACTGAGGGTTTTTTTGTTTGAAAGGTACCTAAAATTTTGTGTGAACAGAAGTTCCAGTTTTCTTTCTGATATTTTTAGAATTATCAGTAAAACCAGAGCAGCTAAAACATCCTTAACTTATTTCTGTTTATAGATATAACATGTCCCAGATATGCTATAGTTCAAACCATCTTGTCAATTACATTAACGAATGAGTTTACAGACCATTTCTATCTCCTCTTTGTTCAGAAAGGCTTAAGAAAGGATGAATCACGTATTAATAAAAAGCTAAATCAGCACATCATTCACAAAAGATTTGCCCTCTGGAAAAGTATTCAAAAGACTCCTTTCAGAGCTCTGCAAGCCGTATGAACACCATTCTTAGCAGCAGCATGGCAGTGTGCTGCACTGTATTATCATTGCTGTAGTAAAGCTTTTACAATACCAAAAAGTGGATGAGATGATGAAGAGGCTGTTTTTGAATACGTGATCTCCAAGTAAATTGTTTAAATTTTCTTGCAGGAACTGTGTTTTTACTTATTAAAAAGATGATTTATTGTTAAATTCATACCCTATTACTGTTTGTTTATTTATTTATTTAGTGCTTTTAATCAAAGTGCATACCAAAATACTAATTCAGACACTTGTTTTAGATACTGCAAACTTTGCTTATGGGGAAAAAAAAAAAATTCAAAAGCAGTTCAACCCAGTCAGCCTTTTACTGTAACTCTGAGCTGTCCACATTTCCTGCAGTCTAATAGCACCTCAAGGCAACCTTAGGACAGGAAATAGCCCTATTAGTTTTTCTGTTTTCTTGGCTTCCTGCTTTGGAGACTGATGTGTCTGCGTGCAGGAGCTTTAAATGGTATATGGTGGCAAGATATTCTGCTTATACACATTCTAGTCTTGATGGTCTTGGTTAGGTTATGCCTCGAGGCCCTCTTCACTTCTCGTGGTATCTTGGAAGTTAGAGGCTCTCAGGTGAACTGGGAGTTAATGCAGGCAGCTGTAAGAGGAGATCTCCTTGGGAAACATTTAGGGGAATCTGGGGATTCTTTGTACGGGGAAACGTTGCTCAATTTGTAATGCCAGTGAACAGTGTTTTTCTTAGACTGCCTGAAACAGTCATCTGCCTGTGGTGTCTGGGCTACTGTTTGCTTTCTTCATTGGTAGCAGCAGATGAAATCTCCCATATGAGAAACTCTTAAGTTCTTGGTGGAAAAAATACTTTTATAGGCAACAAACTGAGTGTTTAACTACAATTTTGCAGTTCTGGCTCCATTTTTCATGACTTTGAAATGTGAAGAAGTAGGAAAAATACTTTCGGCTATTCTGTAACGTGCCAGAGCAATTGATACTAAGGGAAAGGAGTAAGAAGTCAAATTAAAATCAGGTTGCTCTGATTTGTCTTCCAGCTTTTTAGTTTTCTTTGATAATTTTGGAGTTCCAAGGTAACTCAATACTCCAAATATCTTGCATCTCTGTTTGCTGTAATATTGCTGTTTTCCCTGGTGGTCCCTAGGCTTAAGAATGACTTCAGCCACATATAGTGGTAGCTCGGCTACAATATTAACCCTGGGTGATGCAGAGGAAGCAAAGGAGGGTAAAACAGCTGGTGAATCCAGATCAGTTGTACCGCTGTACATTGCATCCTTGTCCTGAGATGCAAATATAACACGTTGAACTGAAGTTTTATTAGAAAAATACTGTAAGCTATTACACACCCTGGCTTGCCAGTGACACTCCTGCAGGTTATGCAATTAGCCACAGGGGGGAAAAAAAAATCAGACAGAGAAGTATTGAGATAATTCAACTGTTCAGCCTATTTTGGTTTGTTCAGCACTGACACAAGTGATGATACTAGAATTTGGGAAATGACTTCTGAAAGTTGAGTTTTTAGGTTGCATGCATCACTTGCTAATTAACATCTAATGTTGTGGTTTTATTGGGACCATTTTACTAAAAGAAGCATGTTAGGTATGTGGATGGAGTCTACTTTTCGAGGGGAATCCTGTATGAAAAATAAATTTTTTGAACAGTTGTCTAATCCATTTTGAGATAATGACCTGTACCATAACTAACTGCAGTACCACAAAGTTAATGAATTTCTCACTGTTAAATGTAGTTCAAATTAAATGATTTATTTAATAATCAAATTTAATATTTAATCATGAAGAAATAAATTACTGGAATTAAATGCTAATTATTTAAAGTAGTAAGAGTTACTGAGCCAAAAAGGAGAGGTGTGCTGCTGGACCTCGTACTAACAAACAAAGAAGGACTGGTTGAAGATGTGAAGGTTGGGGGCAGCCTTGGCTGCAGTGACCATGAGATGGTGGAGTTCAGGATCCTGCGAGGAGGCAGCAGGGCACTAAGTAGGATCGCAACCCTGGACTTCAGGAGAGCAAACTTTGGCCTCTTCAGGGACATACTTGATACTTGGAGGAATCCCATGGGTTAGGACCCTAGAAGGAAGGGGCGTTCAAGAGAGCTGGTTACTATTCAAACATCACCTCCTCCAGGCTCAAGATCGGAGCATCCCTATGAGTAGGAAGTCAAGCAAAGGAGGTAGGAGACCTGCATGGATGAGCAAGGAGCTCCTGGCAAAACTCAACCAGAAGAAGGAAGTATACAGAAAGTGGAAAGGGGGAGAGGCCACTTGGGAGGAATATAGGAACGTTGGCAGAGTATGCAGGGATGCGACGAGGAAGGCTAAGGCCCCTTTGGAATTAAATCTGGCAAGAGATGTCAAGGACAGCAAGAAGGGCTTCTTCAAACACATCAGTAGCAAGAGGAAGACTAGGGAAAATGTGGGCCCTTTGCTGAATGGGGTGGGTGCCCTGGTGATGAAGGATGCAGAGAAGGCAGAGTTACTGAATGCCTTCTTTGCTTCAGTCTTTACTGCTCAGGCCAGCCCTCAGGAACCCCAGAGCCTGGAGACAAGAGAGAAAGTCTGGAGGAAGGAAGACTTTCCCTTGGTGGAGGAGGAGTGGGTTAGAGATCATTTAAGCAAACTTGACACCCACAAATCCATGGGCCCTGATGGGATGCACCCACGAGTGCTGAGGGAGCTGGCGGACGTTATTGCTAAGCCACTCTCCATCATCTTTGAAAGGTCATGGAGAACAGGAGAGGTGCCTGAGGACTGGAAGAAAGCCAATGTCACCCCAGTCTTCAAAAAGGGCAAGAAGGAGGACCCAGGGAACTACAGGCCAATCAGCTCACCTCCATCCCTTGAAAGGTGATGGAGCAGCTCATCCTGGAGGCCATCTCCAAGCATGTGGAGGAAAAGAAGGTGATCAGGAGTAGTCAGCATGGCTTCACCAAGGGGAAATCATGCTTAACCAATCTGATAGCCTTCTCTGATGGAATGACTGGCTGGGTAGATGAGGGGAGAGCAGTGGATGTTGTCTCCCTTGACTTCAGCAAGGCTTTTGACACTGTCTCCTATAACATCCTCATAGACAAGCTCAGGAAGTGTGGGCTGGATGAGTGGACAGTGAGGTGGACTGAGAACTGGCTGAAAGGCAGAGCTCAGAGGGTTGTGCTCAGTGGAGGCCTGTAGCTAGCGGTGTCCCGCAGGGGTCAGTACTGGGTCCAGTCTTGTTCAACTTCTTCATCAATGACCTGGATGAAGACACAGAGTGCACCCTCATCAAGTTTGCTGACGATACAAAACTGGGAGGAGTGGCTGATACCCCAGAGGGCTGTGCTGCCATTCAGAGAGACCTGGACAGGCTGGAGAGGTGGGCGGAGAGGAACCTCATGAAGTTCAACAGAGGGAAGTGCAGGCAAGTCCTGCACCTGGGGAGGAATAACCCCATGCAGCAGTAGAGGTTGGGGGTTGACCTGTGGAAAGCAGCTCTGCGGAATAGGACCTGGGAGTGCTGGTGGACACCAAGTTAAGCATGAGGCAGCAATGTGCCCTTGTGGCCAAGAAGGCCAATGGTATCGTGGGGTGCATCAGGAAGAGTGTTGCCAGCAGGTCGAGGGAGGTGATTCTCCCCCTCTCCTCAGCCCTGGTGAGGCCACATCTGGAGTACTGCGTCCAGTTCTGGGCTCCCCAGTCCAAGAGGGATGTGGCACTACTGGAGCAAGTCCAGCGAAGGGCTACAAAGATGATTAGGGGACTGGAGCATCTCTCTTATGAGGAAAGACCGAGAGAGCTGGGCCTGTTTAGCCTGGAGAAGAGAAGGCTGAGAGGAGATCTTATCAATGTGTACAAGTATCTGAAGGGAGGGTGTCAAGAGGATGGAGCCAGACTCTCTTCAGTGCTGCCCAGCAACAGGACGCAAGGCAACGGGCACAAACTGAAACACAGACGCTTCCATCTGAACATGAGGAAATACTTTTTCACTGTGAGGGTGACAGAGCACTGGGACAGGTTGCCCAGAGAGGTTGTGGAGTCTCCTTCTCTGGAGATATTCAAAACACACTTGGACGCAATGCTGTGCAATGTGCTCTAGGCGACCCTGCTTGAGCAGGGGAGTGGGACTAGATGATCTCCAGAGGTCCCTTCCAACCTCAGCGATTCTGTGATTCTGTGATAACCGTAAAAGAAACTTACAATGTGTAAATGCAATGTTTTTGGGAAATACTCTTATAATTTTAAGTGACATCAAGGAAGAGGGGAAAGCAAAATTAAAACAAAAAACAACCTCAATAGCTGCTGCTGTTGTATTAAGGAGGCTCTCAAGAAAGAAATGGCCTTTGGGATGCCTGGAACCTGTGAGGGTTTGTGGCATTGTCACTTCATTGAAAAAATCTTAGCAGAAAAGTTCTACTTACCAGTCTTTTCTGGAACTCAGTGAAGATTTTAAACCCGTTGTTCTGTAGATTCAGTTCACTTCTATGGGACTTTTTGGCCAGATAAATTAAAAACAGAACTCCTCTTGAAGCCTTTACTATGGTCTTTACCCCATTATGTGGAATTTCAGTCTTTTGGGGTGCTGTGGGGTTTTCATCTTGCTAGAAAACTTTTGTTTTCCACATTCTCCCCTCTCTCATCAGATCTTCCCTGTATGATGGCAGTTTCAACTGTGAAGATATCTTAGAGCACGCACCATGAAAAACAGTATGGGGAGGAGTAATACAGCAGGAAAAGAAAAACGTAAAACTCTGGTAGAAATAACCCCTTCTTCACAGAGGGAGGTTGTAGTTCATTCTGCTGCTCCTTAGCTGATTTTTTTTTTTTAATGTATCTATTTTTCTCTTGTTTCTAGGTGTTTGGAAATGCTCCTCCAAGTACAATGACAGAAAAATTTTCTGACCTCCTGCAGTTTACTACTCAAGTGTCACGATTGATGGTGACGGAGATTCGACGGAGGGCATCAAATAAGTCCACAGGTATTGCACGGGGTGTGAGTCTGGGCCTTGCAAGAAGTGCATCACAAATTTCAGGTCAGTCAGAAGAATACCACGAGTTGCCATCCACAGCAGTTGTGCAGGCACTGAAATTAAACTCCTCACACCAAAGATGTGTCATGTGCCACTGCTTCAGAATAAGAGAGAGAGAGAGGGAGACAAGTGGTTTCCTCTCCAGGTTATGTACGCAGTGAAGCTACAGAAACTTCACAACTGGTTAGAGAAGGAGGACTAAGCTAGGCTGTATCACCTACTAATACAAGGAGGCAAAGAGCATGTGTGTGGACAGCTGCTGTCATGTGGCCGAGGTGCCTGCTGAAGTACCACCCTTCAGTGTTGTACTTTGTCCCTCAGGAATGTGTTTTTTGGGACATGAGCATTTTACATTAGTGCAGGCACAGAAACTAGTAAGAAGATGCAAAAGTGCAAAAAGTCTTACATCAGGACCAAAACCCCAAACCTAGAAAAAAGTTACTAGACTCCTCTTCTGCTCTGTTTATTAAATGTCAGGAGGAGATTGGTTCTCTTCTGAACCCTGAAGGTGGTAAAACCTGCCCACTTACTGGGAGTTGCGTGACAGAGGACAATGAGCTGAGAAAGCGTTTTTCGTTAGCTTTCTTCTCCGACTCTCTTCTCAGAGTATTGTTACATGGAAGGAGTAGCACTTCCAAATAGTATCAATTTTTTGTCTCTTATATATTTTTAAGATCTCAGCTACATTCCCAGTTTGGATCTGGTGGTAAATAAGGAAATACTGAGCTGGAAAAGACTGTGCAAATTATTACGTGTTAAGTCAGGAGTTGCAAACTGTGCCAATTACAATTTCTTTCCGTTTCAAGTAGGGTGAATAACAGTAAAGCATTCCAGATGGCTAATCAGATATAGTAGACAAAGCCTGTTCTCTGTGGATAAATAAGAGCAAAATATCTTTTCTCTTGAGTATTTAGAGGAAATGAACGTCCAACAGCAGTGATTGTTGTAGGAGGTGTTCATTTGCTCTTTTTTTCCTGGGGAATATCTGTGATGCCTGGTAGCCAGGTGGATTCTGCTGAGAATGGCCTTTTTTACCTGTTTATTACTTAAGTAATAAATGCCTGGTTGCTCCAAGATAGTCCAGTTTTCATCCCTCCAACATTAGAGGTAGATTTTTTTGTTGTTGTTGTATGTTTTTTCTTTCCTCCCCTGGGAAACATACCGCAGTGACTTAAAAAACAGTTTGGTGCTTTCATGAGCTTTAATATAATGAATACCAATATTTTTATTATGAAGAAAGCAGTAGTGTTTCCTCCGTTATCAAGATTGCTAAGACTTGCGACAATAAAACCTATTTTAGACTTTTTATAAGAAGCTCTAATAGCTCCATACACTGCAACTGCTTAGTGATTCTTGGCCAAACCAGAGTTGCATTTTGCTCTCAGTAATTGACCATTTAATAAGCTGTTAAAACTCATTCCTTGTGGTCTTAAGTGTTAAACTCTTCTGAGACAGATACGTATTTCTTGATACACTGATTAAATAAAAATTCTTAGTTTTTTTTGAGTACACTGAGAGGTGCATCATGCCAGAAATACTGTGTATGGAAACATCTGTACCTTGTAAATGTTGCTTAAACTGAAAACAATCTGAAATAAGATATATGGCAATCTGTCGAATATAATTTAAAGTTTTTCTTACTAATCTAAAGCTAAGTGAGACTTTTTGATTAGCTTCTGCTCATCAGAAGCCCTATTGTAAAGATTCAGATGCTCTTAAAGGTGCAGACATTGAAGAATTCCATTTCCTTTGTTTTTTCCCCTAGGACTTACCCCCCCCCCAAAAAAAAAAGAAAAAAGAAAACAAAACAAAACTTGCAAAGTTTAGGTTCATTTAAAATTTTAATTCTGCCTTTGATTTTGGTGAAATTACTAGGTTTTGTGGTGATTGAATTCCAGCATCTATAGAATTCTGTTACTAAAGAAAAAGAAAAAAAAATCACTCCTTCAAATGGAGATGTAACATAGCTTATCTGTTCTGGGAAGCTGCTCTAGAGTAGCCCTCTATATCCAGATGCATCCTCAGGAAAATTTAAGGATAATTTAAGTCTTTTTCCAATTGATTTTTACTATTAGCACACTTTAGATTTTTTTTTGGCTCTTTCTTGGCCTAAAACTGGGGGGGAGGGGGGTGACAGAAGTTTAATTACTTTCCTCTTAAACTTTATCATATGCTTCTTCATATGCTTCTACAGAAACTCTTTAGTTTCCATTTTAATGCCAGTGTATGGAATTGCCTGTTTTCAGCTAAAAGGCCTTAACCAAAATTTAAAAAGTAGATCAAGATTTAATACATGGTTTGGTGAATAATGATCACATTCAGTGGAATCTCAGAAGCAGAGCAGGGAGTCGGGGGGGAAACCTCTCCTCTCCAGCTTCTTTACCTCCCATCACAACATGGGTTATGTCTTGCGTCAGCTTCTGTACATATATCAGCAAACTGTTAGTCTTTGCCTGTCACTAGTGTCATGTAACTTTTGCCTACCAACTTGTTTTTTTTTGGTTTACTTCAAAATACTGTGATTATTGGGGGATTGAAGTACAGAATTACTGAAAATGCATAATAGATTTTCATGGTTTTCTCTTATTAGATGAACGATTATCCTCCTCAACAGTACAGCCTTTATCGCTATCAATTTGTTACAGAAAGTATTTTCATACAACAGGGAAATTGGTTAATTACTCATATTGGGTATCTTCTGCTTCATGCTCTGGAGAGGTGGAGACATACTATTAGTGAAAAGCATGCCTGCAAGAACAGAACTGAAAGTTTATCAAATATTCAACTTAGGCTATTTAAGAAAAAAAAAAGAGACAAAATATACTGAGAAATACCTCTTGTATTATCAGGTATTACTTTTCAAAGGTTTTTAATTCATTACATTTTCTCACTTGAAACTGAAATGTGAGATAAGTTGATGTGCAAAGAACATCTTAAAGGACCAAATAAAGGAAGAATAAAACTGATTCAACTAAATGTACATTGGCAATCTGCATGTGCGCCTGAAACTCAGCAATTTTTCCTTCCTCCTGATAAACGTTAATAACAGCCTGCTCTGAGACCATGCTGGCTTAAAATACCACTTTGAAAATACTAAGAAAAACTAAATGGTAGATTACCTTGCAGATTTCACAGCTATGTGTGAATTAATACTGTTCTTGTTTTCTTTTGATTTACAATACCATGTGAAAAACTGAATTAACCACAGAGCTGCTGGATGAACCTCTGGAGCTCATTCAATCTGGAGAATGGGTTCCTGTTACATCTAATCCAAATTTATGCCCTTTGCCTAATTACATTAACCACATGCAAATCCTGTTTTATTTTAATTCTTAGTACATTCTGAATAACAATGTGTTGTGTCTTTTGTGTCTTAGAAGCCATTACATTGATTTGCTAAATACAAGGGTGTTAGCTGGGGATACCTAATGCTTGTCTAAACCCAACCTCACTGTGTGTAAACTACCACAGCATATGAATTTCAGTAACATATGAACATTGCATGCTTTAGATTAATTTGGTCTTTTATGTAGTAAGGAAGAGAATCAGCTCCTCATTTTGGGGAGGCCTGGGAAGCTCTTGTAATACCTTTGCTACACTCATACCATGAAATTTTGTGTTACCCGATATTAGACTTGTCGTGCTATTCTTAATTAATGTCATATTTGGGGGAAGACATGATCTACTAGTATTGACTAAAGATGCTGTTAGATTCCAAGGGAGAAATTTTTTAGGTGCTTTAGGGCAAATAAGGGTCCTTCCCAAATAGGCTACAATGGCTATTGTTTCAGGCAAACTAGTGTACCTGGCTGTTCTTCAAGGATTTTCAGTACATAGTTCCTTCAGATAATTCAACCTCTGAAGCATCATTTCATATTTGGAACGTGATCATTTTGGATTAACTGAGTGTGAGTCCACAATTTAAGTTCATTCCTAATGAACTTAAAACCTCATGTTGCTTATGTGGCTGACTTCCATACCCTGTGATAGCTAATAATCAGTGGAAGAACAGACAGCTTTTGAGATGGTTAATAATCATTTCAGTAGAGTTGGGGGAAAAAAAAAAAACAACAAAACCACACACAAACTAAAACCCACTATTTCTTATTCAGATATCCACAGGAAGTTTGGAGTCTCTAAGCTTTTAGAGATGTAATATTGTATATATGGACTGAACTCTCTTGTTTTGCTTAAACTTGCGTTTCTTTTGCGTACCGTGAAAAATGATACTGCCTACCCTAATAGCCTATTAATAAGCAATTACATCTCTTAATATATTTTTAAAAGTGAAGAATCTCAGTAGTATCTGTATGCTGGAAATATTTCTGATAATGTCCAAATGCAAATCCTTGATGATGTGAAGCAATCAAACTGTTGAGCTTCCTTTTAGAGATAAGCTTTTCCTACAAATGTTATCAACAATCAACTTTAAATAGCTAACAAGAGGAAAAAAAATCTTATAAGCATTTACATTCTATCTGTAAAGAGTTAAACGCATTGGCAGTGTTTTACATTTGGGAATGTGGTACGATACATGTTACCTGAGGTTGTTTTTTTTCCTCTGCCTTTTAATGGAGCACAGTGCAACTTTTTTCATCAGGCTTTTGAATATTTATGCTAGTAGCTATGACACATCTCAGTTATTCTTGGCAAACTGTAGTAGTTTTCTCAGAACAGTATTTCATGAATCAGTAGTAACTGTGCCAGCCTCCTATCTTCAATAGTCACTTAATATTGCACTCATAGCGTTGTGTTCAACGACTGTTTCAATGGTATTGTTTCTTTTATACGAATGTACCCTTGGAGTAACAGAAATGAAGAAGCTGAAACTGAATGAGATTATCTTGTATTTTTAGGTTTTTCCTGTGTGAGAGTGATACTTTGCAGACCACAGCATAGCCCTATCTATGAGGATTTGCACGTGGTTTCCCTTGCCTTGGAGAGTACCTGGTCTGTTTTGGAAAATGGTGGGGCTGCAGTTAAGATAGCTGTCTCTGTATTCTGAGGTTTTTCGCTACTAAATATTTAGCAAATAAATCCAATTTCATGTCTGAAGTGATCAAAAGAACTTGGTAGTACTATGCCAAAATGTGTTCAAACGCGTCCGGTCCTGGCATAGTCTCAGTTTTGAAATGAACATTTCTTTTGTAAGTGCTTTTGGCTGAGGGCTGAAAAAGATAAACTGCTTAAATGTGCAGGGACTGTGGAAATCTTGGTAGAATAAATTTGGCTACTAATGGCTTCTTTGGCTGCTAACACTGAGGGGGAGGCAACACTGTTTTATTTTATGAATCTTACAAAAGACATACTTTGGATGCAGTCGGTTCCTCTGTGATTGTCGCTGCTGCAGATCAAAGTAGGTGCGTTGTAAATCTTTGAATAGCATGTTTTAGTGTGTTTGGCGTGTTGTCATAATTTGGACCTGCTGCAGAAATAAGCCAACTGCAGGTACGGGCAGTGCAAATGGTCCCTCCAGTCTAGATGGCAAGGCTGGCGTGCCAGGTCCAGGCATTGTAGGTGGTGGCGTCCTGCAAGTTGTGGGTGCTGGATTGGCCGATACTCAGGTAGGCGTGAGGGAATCTGTCCGTGGCACGGATGCCCTGAGCTGAACAAGCCTGGGACCCCTCTCAGTTTGTCATTTCCGTGAGTATGTGTCCCTCGAACGTGAGCAATCCAAACTACTGAATAGTTTCACCTTGCAGACTTGAAAGATAAGTACTTAAGGTGTCCTCCCTGGATCAAACCAAGAATCATGTAGTCCAGTATTGTGTTCCTGGCTGTGGCCAATAGCAGATACTAGCAAACAGAAAGAAGAAACAGGGCAAGCATATATATTTCTCCTTTGCTCTGATAGCTGCTCACGTTTGAGCAGGTGAGGGTATGCAAATTGTGATTTTGGTACCCTGCAGTAGTTATTCCACATTTACTAATACTAGTTTGTAAGTTCTGTATTGCCTGTGTCTCAAGCACACCAAATGACATAGTGACAGCTCCCATAATTTAACATATCAGGATACACAAAGCACCTGCTTATAGCAGAGAGGTTCAGAATGGTGTCGTTAAGGAGGGAAAAGTCCTAGAATTTGAGATATTTCCCCCAGCAGAATATGGATTAATAGTTGCGGGGACAATCTGTGAAACCTGTGCAGTTCTGTTTTGTCTCACTTCATTGATTTCAGTCCACGTTTCATTCCATATTTTTGACACTCTCTGAATGACTTTGTCACACTATTCATGCTGAATTTTTTTTTCTTACTGTACCTCTTGACTATTAAGCTAATCCCTCCTTCCCTCCAGAAATAACTTTTCCAGTTGTTTCTACCTTGTGAAAAAAAATTTTTTTTCTTAATTTCACTGAATTATTAAAACTGTTTCTCCCGTGAAGATGCATTTAACCTCCTTAGGCATTTCTTGAACAGATATTGTTATCTCAGTTTAAAACCACTTTGGGAGACCAAACTGATAAACGTTTATCTTCATAATGTCTAACCATTGCAGAAAACCATGTCAGTGCTTTTGATTTATATTCTGCATCTGACAATGTCTGTATTTTTGTTCATTTTAAAATCCCATTGATCTTCATACTGTGTTTTTATTTTTTGTTTTCACTGTGGTTAAGCTCTGTCACGCATTAGCAGAACTAATTTTATGCTGCTTTTAGATATGCAAGAGTTAAAGTGTTTTTTTTGTTGTTGTTTTTCTGTTCAAGTGTAACTTGCACTTTGGATAATTGTGGATAGTAGTTCAAGAAATGTTCTTAACCTCTCCAAATAAGTGGCTTTTCAGGCCATTCCCATAATGTAGTCTCAAGTTTTTTGATAATATATCTAGCATCCATTTCTTCTTGAAAGACTGGGGACACAAACCAAGTGGACTTAGGGGATGCTTTCTGTCTCTGCTGGCATGTTAGGTAACTTGTCCTCTTACTGAGGAGAGAGGAGATTAAAAATGATCTATCATTCTCTGACTATGTGTCTGTGGTTTTTCATTATAATTTTTTCCTGTCCTGTGGGCGCTTTGCTTTACAAAGCAATTCCGTTTTGAATGTTTCATTTATTGAAATTGCTCCAAAGATGAAGCAGTGTCCTATTGGGTAGTGAACAGGAGTCCGTCCTGATCAACCACGGCTATGTCTTGTTACTTTTTCCTGTTAACCTTTAAGTAATCTTTGATACCATTGATGAGACCTTACCCAAGGCAAGGGTAGTGCAATATTGTGGCTCAGCACTGTTCTTGCCAAGAGATCCTAGAAAGCAATTTCTTTTATCAGCTGTTGTTAGTGAGGCTAAATGCAGGCCCCGTTGAGTTGTTTATCTATCGTTTGATGAGCAGCCCTCTGTTTTTGCCACATTGGATGCTGCAGAGGCATCAGCTGCTTTGTATCTCCTGTCTGTGGTGACAGCACTGCACTGTCCAGGATTCGGTCTCAAGGAAGACTTTGTCATCTCAGTTTAGGTTGATATTTCTCTCTTACTAGCAAAGCAGTTGAAACTATTCATATCCTCTAACTCTTTCTGGGCACCTGACTTTGTTTGCAAGCATTCCCCATGTGAGGTAGGGGACGCTGCTTGGAGGAGTCTTCAGAGAAGGTGTCCATGAGTTTGACACTCTTTTTCCCCCCTCTTTCGCTCCCCCACCCTGGTAGCTTTTTGGTATGCACTCATGTTTTTCTTCTACTTATCTTACACACTTATTCCACTTCGTATAACAATACACTATATAAAAGTATAATGAGAATATATGTTGTTTTCTGTGCTAGAACATCCAGCAAAAAGCTTCATGTGCTGAATTTGTCCTTACTGCTGTTGCTGTAGGCATCAGCTTTGCCTTGAAATGCTGTGCTGCTGTTTGCTAATAATCTGAATGGGTCTTACCCGTTGCTTTCCATCTGCTGCATTTCTGAAGTCCGGGACACGAAGCATGTTTCATCTCTCATGTATGAAATTTCTTCCATTGTTCTAATCCATCGAGCTTCTATCCCTTATATATGGAATTCGTGTTGAAAAATCTAGCTACTGTATTAACTGTGTAACCACATAATGATGGTCATACTTATGCATACATTTGCATAATTATCAAGACATGTACATACATATTTTATAGGTTTTTCTTTTTGCTCCTTTGCCATCTCTACTAGTTGTCTTGTCCAAAACCTAGATTATGTGATTTTTTTCTGCAGAGGTTTAAGGGGTAAGCACATCTTGGTGGGGTGCAACAAATACGTTACACCTGCAAGATTACTTGAGCACAAGGGAAAAAGTACAAGAAATTAAAATAAGGCTGGTACTGATGATAGAAATGAATTTTGAACTATAGTGCTATCAAATTTGCTCAGAGCAGATGACAAGAGAATTTCTTCCTGCACTTAAAATTCTGTCTGTGTTTTAGCTAATGTTTAATTAAGACTGACAGTTTTGAAACTGCTATTTATAGTGTTCAACTGCTATGCCATTTATGATGCCAGCAGCCTGATAACATTTTCAGAAGTACATACTTAACCTCTGAGTCTCACTTTAAAAAATGACTAAAAGAACCCACGTTGCACAAGTGCTTTTCAAAAACCTGCCCTAAGGAGGCTCTCCATACCTTATTTGGCACCATTTTGCATGCTTACAGTCAGGCACTAATTTCCTGGCTCTGTATATGTTCAGTGGAAAAAGAAGGGGTCTACTAAATTGCACCTAATCTGGCCTGGCAGGGCGTTGGCCCTGGAGGAGTAGCATGTGCTTTAGACATGCTTGACACTAACTGAGAATTTAGAGAAATGGCTTTTAGCGTGAATTCTGGCATTTTAGATACAACTGAAATATAAGAACCTTGGCTCTGGCATGTCCATTGTATTTTCTAAGCTAGGCTCTTGTTAACTGCTCATACCCAGTCAATTAATACATTTAATCTCTGTCTTTTTGTGTATTTCAGCTAGGAACATGAATATAAGAGAGTTTCTCAGCTTTAGGGAAACATACTTTTTCCACCAATGTGAAAGGGGTGAAACAGTATGGATGGTCTTAATTCTCCCTGAATAAGACATTGGATAAACTCTCTTCCACAAACATAACAATCATAGAATAATTCAGGTTGGAAGGGACTTTGGAAGGCTTCTACTCCAACCTCCTGCTTCCAGCAGGGCCAGCCATAAGATCAGATCAGGTGGCTCAAGGCTTCGTCCAGTCAGCTCTCAAAAATCTCCAAGAACAAAGACTGCAGAGCCTCTCTGGGCCATTCTCATGGGGAAATAGTGTTTCCTTACAGCCAGTCTGAACCTCTCCTGCTTCAATTTATGTCTGTTGTCTCTGGTGCTCCCGTTAACATGCTGCTGCGAAGAGCCTGGCTTCCACTTCTCGAAAGCCTCCTCGTAGGTACTGGGGGGCTGCTGTGAGGGGCCCGCAAAGCTGACCTTCTCCAGGTTGAACAAGCCCCGGCCCCTCAGCCTCTCCTTGCAGGGCTCCTGTTCCAGCCTCTGACCAGCTTTGTGGCCCTCTGCTGAACTCCTGTTTTTTGACGTCTTTCTTGTATTTGGGGGGACCAAATTGAACGCAGTATTCCAGATGTGGTCTAATAAGTGCTGAGTAAAGGGGGCTAATCATTTCCCTCGAGCTTCTGATTATGCTCCTGTTAATAAAAATGTTTCTTCATACCATAGTCTTTTGTTATGTTGATTCACCAGTACATGTAGCGATTGATGGAGTTGGCTCATCATGATGATTGTCTCTTTTGTGAAAACTTTGTTCTGAATGTAAAACAACCAATTGTAGAAGTTTTTTAGGATCATCTACTCTATAAGCTTTCAAATTTGATTCTCCAAAAGATTCTCCTTTAACTGAAGTTAATGTTAGAAGTTTGATAAATATGCTGCCATATATAATGTATTACCTTAGAGCAGACTCATCCACAGGTGTATATTGGGGAATCTGACAGCAGGTGAAGCAGGCAAGACAAGATTAAAATTGGATTCTTCTTCACTTGTTGAGTTATTCCTCCTCTTTGAATTCCACTGTAATTCCTCTTTTTAGCAGTATCATGCACTTTTCTGTCTCAGCTTAGCCTAAATGTATTGAACATAATTGATTTGCAGTTATTAATGAAAAATGGTTTTAAGCTAATGGGCAGCTGTCATGACTGGCATTATAGAATTCTGAACCTATGTGTGCTTTTAGATAGCAATTAGGATTTCACATTGTTATTGGGGCTGATAACTTGTTTTCTTGGTTAAATGCTTATATTTGTCTCTGACTGATAAGGAGTAGCATCTGATTCCAGAAGCAGTCACTTGATCATAACATTTAGTCGTGATTTGCTTGCTTTTTCATCTTTTAAAAAATGTAGAATGGGGATGTGGTACTTGTTGATCTTTCTCTTAATTTTACTTTCTGTTCCTGCTTTTTATTCCTTTTATCTTTCTGCGCCTCTCCTTCCCTTCAGTGCATTGTTTTTTTTCCATAAATTAAGTATTAGATTTTCCCCACTGAAACCAGTAAGTGGTGGTGACTTCCTGCATCTGAAAAATGGTGCGCCATGTTTGATAAAGCTGAAATATTTAAATAAAGGTTGCTGCATGTTGTTGCAATATGCCTACTGGTTTTAAAATATGATACATGACCTAAAAATGTGTATTTGGTGACCTCATTAGTGTTAATGCCAAGTGCATGTGGAAGGGTATTGAAGAGTGCTTCTGGAGAGCGTAGGCCTGAACCTGGTTCTATTTTCAAGTAGTGAGGCAGAGTTGAATTAATGCTCAGTGTTTGGACTGTTGAGAAGACATGTATTCCACACTGCAACCTTTCAAACTTAATTTTTATTGCTTCTTTCCCCCCCCCACAGAGGCTGCAAGTCGTGCCATAGTCCAGTTTCTGGAGGTCAATCAAAGTGAAGAAGCAAGTAGAGGTTGGATGCTGCTCACCACAATTAATTTACTAGCTTCATCAGGACAGGTTAGTTTTCATCAAGAGGCTAAAAAAGAAGTTGCGGGGAGAGACAAAAGAACCAAAATAATGAATTGTGTGAACACACACTAGAAGATGTTGTAACTCCTTTTTCATTTCTGTTAAGACCCTTTTTTTTATTATACTTCCTCAAAACTTCTGCTATAACTCCCTGTGGTTTAAGTTGCAAATCATTCTTATGACACTTCAATTCAGAATGTTCCTTTGCATCGGGCAGGCAATTTTTATTGTTCCCCAAGGGCTTCTCTTGCATGCTGCTTAGTGTCCCACAGGTGCCTATCATGTATGGCACTTAAATCACTTCATCTTTTTCCTTGAGCTCCCCATTCATGGAGAGCATGTTGCCATGAAGTGAAGCCAAAGGCAATGGTGAACTGTGTCATGAAGCTCTACTGCCTCCACTTCTGTTACCCCCCCCATCAGATAGCTGATACATGGCAATGTCCTAGACAGCTGCATGGTTTGTTCTTTCTGCTCTAATCTGCCTTTATCTCTCAACACATCACCTGTGTTTATGTCCACCCCAATTTGCCTTTTCTTCCCACTGATGTTTTCATATTTTCTTCTACTTTGCTCCTTATGCCTCCTTATATCTTCTTGCCAAGCTAGTGCACAAATTGACAAATTCTCCTCCCGCTCCTGTTTCCACTACTACAAAGAATAGATAGCTGATGAGGGCTTGGCTGAAGGTCTCCTAATTAACTTGTAAGCTTCTATTGGCAGAGAGTGTCGGCTTTTGTTTCTGTGCTGTGCAGTGCAGTGATTGCTCCCAACGATGGCTGTTAGATGCTGTTGAGATGTAAATAAATTCTAATGCTACTTCTATGGTTACTGTTCAGGTAGGTATTCAAGAATAGACTATGCATCTGTACTGCCATGTGGACACCTCGTAAAGATATGAGAAAGAAAAGCTAGCATTTGAGCAAACTATTACATGAGTGTGACTTTCTCAATATAGTAATATACTGAAAAGGTTTTTTTGTTTTTTTTGTCTTTCCAGAAAACTGTGGACTGCATGACTACAATGTCAGTGCCTTCCACACTTGTAAAATGTCTATATCTGTTTTTTGACCTTCCACATGTGCCTGAGGTAGTTGGAGGAGCACAGAATGAGCTACCTCTCGCAGAGCGCCGAGCGCTACTACAGAAAGTCTTTGTACAGGTAAGAAAGGTAAAATAGGTTATGAAATTTGAAAAGAGAATGAAAAGGCTTCATGAGAGAAATCTACAAAAACTTTTTCTCTGAACCATGTTTTGCTCTTTCTTGATTCTTCACAAATTGCTGTCTTCTAGTGAGATGGATCTTTCAGCAAGTGTGCTTCAAGTTAAATTCCCATCTCCACTGTTTTTTTCTTCTTTAAGTATGGAAATCAACCAGCTTAGCTTGCTAGTACTATTACAATTTTCCCCCCAAGTACTTTGCTTCAGGTACGGAGCAATTGAAGATGTTTCTGCAAATGCAGATTTGCCAGGGAGACCAGGGACTCCATCTGACCTGCCTCTGCTTTCTGAAGTTTCAAACACAGATATTGTTGTAAAGAAATTCCCATAAGTGTTCATGATCAGACTCATTGGAAGGAGCTTGAAAGCTACTGTCAGAAAGGGGTAGATGGTCATATTGCCAGTTTCAGTGTACAAATTGGACACACCTTTAGGGTTATTGTACCCATGTATGCTAAAGCATAGAGGTCTGTCAGCAATCACATCCTTCAAGCATCTGAAGGCAGTGCTGAGGTTTGTAAATATAACATTTGTGAAGCATTTTGGTACCAGCTCTATAAAAATGAAGATGAGTTTTATTCCCACAATTACTAGCTAGAATATCTGCCCAGAAACTGTCACTGTATGAAAATGTACCCATTTGCCTGTTGTGTGGTTTGTTTCTTTTTTAAATCTTAGCATGACAGGCTCTCTTCCAAAGCAGAAATCATGATGTGTTTTGAGCTGTCTTTCAGAAATGGCTTTGCTGTGTTTCTGTCAGCAGTAATCAGAGGTAGTAAATGATAAGTGTTAATGATAAATGTACAGTCCCCTGCCAATACACTACTTCTCTGCTCTTTTCTGTCCCTCTTCAAGGGCCATAAAGTGGTGCTCTCACATGAGATAGCTGGAATGGGTGAGGTTTGGGGTAGCTCCCAGGTTCTGCTTTGAGTTAGTTTCCAAACCTCCTCCTAAGGACGCAGGCAGCTTTGCAATACGTTCCTGCAGTTTTCTGGGAAGGAGTCTCAGGGCAAAATCATCTTTCATGAAACACAAACCGGACAACAGATGACCTTGAAATATGTACAAAAGGAAGTGCAGCACAGTATCTTTGGCTGTGTGGCTGCATTTTTTCTGTTTTAGAGTAACTTGGAAATTCAGATCCAGGTGGGTCTATAGCGTTGTTTTAGATGACCTTTCCTGCCCCACTGTTCTGCCTGTTTTCATTTGGCCAAGAAGGTATGGATGTTGCTCTGTCATCAGCTCATCATTACCCTTCCTGCATTAGGAAGGGAAGCAACAATTTGCTTTTCAGTGCCTCTGCCCCACTGCAGGATTTCTACCTGTAAATTAGGTAAGAGGTGGCCTGTATGTGAATGCAATAATCTGAGCATCCAAACAAGTATATTATGCCAGCGTAAGAGATTTAAACACCCCTACTAATCTTGTGCTACTCATTTTTAACTGAATTGAGATGTAAAATAACCATGAGTTGAATAACTTTGTCTTTAATTTGAATTAAAGAAACAATACACCAAGGGAAAGAGAGTGCATTACTTTTTTGATGTTTATGCTAAGTGGAAGACTGTTTTCAGCTTTTGTTAAATTTAGACATAAATACCAATGACGGGAGTGTTAATGTTAGATATTTAATGACTTATTCTTTCAGATCTTAGTAAAATTGTGCAGTTTTGTGTCCCCGGCGGAAGAACTAGCTCAAAAGGATGATCTCCAGCTTTTATTCAGTGCAATAACCTCATGGTGCCCTCCCTATAATCTGCCTTGGAGGAAGAGTGCAGGGGAAGTACTAATGACCATATCGCGTCATGGCCTTAGTGTCAATGTAGTAAAATACATTCATGGTATGTGTCTTTCTCAAATATTGTTTATTGTTTGTATCTGATTTTTTTTCCTTCATAATTTTCTTATTTATAAAGTAGGCATGAAAAAGAATACATCTAGGAAGGCTTACATGCTGTTTGTTCAGACACATAGGTATTTTCATACTGGTAAAGTTTCAGAGTACTCATGTAATGAGAGGTGTATGTAGGTGAGCCTGCTTCTTCCATATTTCAGTTTAACACTGCAGAACACAGTTTCCCCTAATGCTTTGGTGCAGAACTTTTGCTGACCAAAAGGAAAGGCTTTCTACCTCCTCCTTTCCGTTTTTGGCAACTTTAGTAACTGCCTGTATTGAAAAGTAGTCATCGGGAAGGTACATAAGTTTGTAATTTTTGCTGATAGCATTAATTCGTAAAGGGGAATTTCTTCTTTCCTGTCCTTCATTTGAATTAGCAGCAGCAGCCCCTTGCAGAGGCAAGGCAAGCTCTCTGCATCTCATTTCCAGCTGCTTGTTTCAGCACCACTCTAGTTGGCAATGAAAGCGTGGGGACATCTGTGGAAGCCACAGGAAGAGGAACCAGCTCCATGTGTTCTGCTGACGCATTTTGAGCTATTAGAAGCTCATAAAAGCTGCTGCCCTGTAGTAAATACTGGTGCATTAAGCAAACCAGGGAGAGCTAATTCTGATATGCTCAGAGAACATTCTTTTCCCAGACATTTTTCATTTTGGAGGGAGAGACCAGGTCAGACTGATACAACCGCCAGTGATTTGCAATCTACTTTCCATTATCCAGGACATCAGGGGGCTGGCATACCCTGATAACAGCAAAACTTGGATAATACAGGCACTAGGCAATGCTCTAGGGAGCATGGTGTACAGTTCACGGGAACGTTTGAGTCTGAATACCTAAGTGCTTACTGGTTGCATGCTGGAACAGCCTCCTCCCCTGTGGTCTAGCCCAGCTCCCCGCAAGGTCCCCAACCCGAGGATGTTGTGCCTAGACCCTGGCTTAAGCCAAAAGAAACAGTAAATTTTTCTCTCAGAAATGAAATCACGAGACTATTCAGAAATGCATGGTTAAGCAGCCAGAATCGTTCAATTTTGTCTCCTGTTCTTATTTGAGACGAATAGTGTCCTGTTTCACACATGGAAGCTGTAGGCGTAAAGGGGTATTTCTGTAGCTGGTTAGAGGTTTCCATAGCTAACGTAACAAATGCTTTATTCGTGCTGTATCTTTACAAGGAACTGTTCATGGTTTGCTTAGCAAGGGCTGCTGCACAGCCAGTTTGCGACAAACAATTTGCTATACCAAAGCAAGATGACAACCAGTGTTGGAGAGTGTATGCGTAGGAGCCACTTTGAATACAGTTATGTTAATGAAAATACTGGAGTTGCATTGATTTTAAAATCACATGGGTATCTAGGTTTTGAGATACAAAATTTGGTGGAATCTGTTTCTAATGTTACATTTAGGGCTTTCAAATTGTAGAATGGTCTAAAAGCATATATAGTTTTAGGCTGGAACAACTGTTTAAATGAGCTAACTTCAATATCACAAATTTTAGCAGTCTACAAGTACTGAAAAAGGAAAAAACAATTACCCACACACCCTGAGAAGCAGGTTGTCTTAAGGTTCAGCACAATCATTTTGATGTTTTATGAAATATGTCACTATGCTCCCACATACTTCATAGACTTTCAGTTTATGGTTCTTCTTGCACTAGTAGAGTGCTTCCAGCTCCAATGAGAAAGATGTGAATGTCCAGTATTCCTTTAGAAGTGCAGAAGAGTCATCAGTTAAATATTTTCAAACATGACTTAAAAGGTGATAGTTACTTTGCATACATCTGTAAAAGCTTTTTGATAGACTTTAGATAAATGTAGAAGGTGTATGTTTATGTGTGAAAACTTTATGAAGTGCAACAAATAAAAAAGTTCTGACCGCGTCATTTAGGGTATGGCAGCTACTGCTGTTGTCATTTCACTATTGGCTTGATCCACAGAAGAGGGAGGTTGGCATATCAAAAGATATTCCAAGTTCTTTATAATTTCAACAGGTGAAATACAAGGTTAAAAAGAAAACCGGTCTGCTTTCCCTCTCACTTGTTGATTAAAAATGAACCTGACTCAAGAGATAACATCTGTCAAGGGAGTCATCTCACATTCAAGAAAGAAGTTAGGACTTTTTATCGTAGGCGAAAGAGCATCCTTGCAATATCACATGTTTTGATCTGATCTTCTGGGAAAATTTGTAATCAAGTCTAGCTAGAAAGATTTGCACTTGTCTACTGAAGGCTGGAAAGTTAAAATAGCAGGTAATTGAAGTGCCTGTCTTTTAAAACAGTAGTACAACCTGAAATCTGACTATAGATTTGTGAAAGGTCTTTGGGATTTATCTGTGAACTGAGTGTTGGTTATAACATACAGACTGAGAGGTATGCAGAATGAGACAAGTTGTCTCCTTTTATTCAAGATTTCTTGAGCAAGCAAATATTCTAGCCAAAGAATTGTTAACCAGCAGCAATAAGATGTGATGTCAAAGGTTATGAGTAGGGTTTTACCTAACATAGTAACATAGTTTTTTTAAGCTAGTCATTTATATAATTTTGTTCTTTAAATGGAAAAGGGGTTTAGAATTGCATCAACTTTCCAGATTTGTCTTTTTATTCTGCTGAGTTGCCACGTTTGAATTTTTCAGGTAGTACCAGGAAGAAGATAGATTAAAACATATATTTATGTTTTATCAGTTAAAAAGGAAAAGATTATAAAAGAGGAGGGTGTTTGGCAGAAGGAGGTTAGAATTCAGATCTGAAGCCACTTGAGAATCCTACCCATATCCAAGCTCTCTGTCACTTTAAATGTTATGCGATAAGAGATAGTTAAGTAACTGCTATTGTATTGCCATGTTTATTTTACTAATGTTGCTTCTTCCTATGCTTAATGTCAGTAAAATCTTAAATTTCTTAATCACAATTCTTTCCAGAAAAAGAATGTTTGTCCACGTGTGTTCAGAACATGCAGCAGTCTGATGACCTTTCTCCCCTAGAAATAGTTGAGATGTTTGCTGGGCTTTCGTGTTTTCTCAAAGATTCCAGTGATGTATCACAAACACTACTGGATGATTTTAGGATATGGCAAGGCTACAACTTCCTCTGTGACCTCCTGCTCAGGTATGCAAAAGTACTTCAAAGAATGCCGACAGATCACTGTGAACTTTTTCTGAACAGTTTTCTTAAGAAGAGGTTAATAGATTTGAACAAATAAATGATTATAGGTTGCCATGAACTGAAGATGGGATCAAAAAGTAAAATTATATCCTCTTCTCCATTTTTGAAGTTTTGTTTCATTTCATTTTTCAGTGGTACTGCTGTATCACTAAGTGCTTCTGCTAAGAAAGTAAATGTTTTAAAACATTTGCTATTAAAAATTCAATAAGAATTCAGAAAAATGTATTTTGGATGCAACTAGTGGTGGGTGGGGTTTTTTTGCATTAATTATGATACTAATAAAAATCTTATGTGTAAATGTGTGTGCTACTTAGCATTGAAGAGGTTTTTTTGGATAAAAGCTCTGATACTGGCATACTGGAGAAAACTCTTCACGGTACTAGGATATGTGTGTGTGTGCACATGCACATACATATACAGAAAAACGTCTATATTTTTAGGAAGGATGCTACTAACTCACTAATACATCATAAAATGTTGTAATTAAAATTTCCACCCAAACAAAACTTTGAAGCATGATTCATGATTTTATTTTTTTTTAAATGTTCTCAGACAGAAATTTAGCATGTCTGCTGCTTTAAATCTATGCTCCATCTGTCTTGATTCTTTGGATTTGAAATTCTGAAGAAGCATGCATTGCTGTTCAAATATATATATATATATATATGTTTTCAAATCTAAAACCAAAAGGTGGAAGTGAACTCTATGGTTGTATAGCTTATCCAGGGTCTTGGGGTCAAAGATGCTTAGAAACAGGGCTGTAATGGCCATTAATGAGAAGTGTTAAGGTGGTTATCTCCATTTTTCAAGTCATTCATTTTTGGTACTGTTATGGCAATGTAGAGTCCTAGGTTTTGGCGCCCAAATAGTTGGGCTAAATTTTCCATTACATAATTTGTTACTGAGTGTCCAGGGTTTTCTCGTTTCTTTGTTTGAAATGGAGATCAAGCGTAGTTGTTGTACTTAAAATACTGAATTTAGGAATAATTTTACCTGGGATTATCTTCTGTGCCAAAATTGCTGAAACAGATGTTAAGGAATTCTTATTGTTCTTTTATTCTGAGTGGTGGTTTCGAGTATGAGTTACCTCGCTTTACCTCACATTAGTAAATGTGACATTGTTGTTTTCCGCAAATTGTCAGTCAGAGTTGGGGCAGAATTTGAGAGGAACACACTGTTGCTAGTTGTTTCACTTCCAGATATAAAACAGCTCCACACTGCTGGTTTTGATTTGCTGGTGATTTGGGTATTGCAGAGGAGATGGAAGATGCTTCAAAATGTGCCTGCTGTTTCAACAGCCATATCTCTTGCTGTTTCCCTTAAGTTTTATTTTTGACCTTCAAATCAGCATATTTCCAAAAAGCTGGCTTTTGGACAAGCCCACGTATTGATCAGTGACTGGCAATAGCGATGTTTTCTCTCTGGATACGTTTTGGCTCAAAACTACTGACAAGAGACTGTTTTTCAGATATATGGTACTGTTGTAAGGATTACCGTCCTATACGGATATGAAATGTGGACACTGGGAATAAAGTCACAGAGAGGCTTTGGAGCTGGTAATGCAGAATGGCATGCAAAGAAGGTGATTTATAAGAAATTGCAGGAGATCCGTGAAGAACAAAGCAGAGCATATATAATTTCAACTCGACGTGAAAGCGCAGGGCATATGGAGGATTAGTGGAATGGCAATAGAGAAGCTAAGTGCCTCTTTAATGGCTGTTTGAACGAGGTTCAACCGTATGTCTGGCTAAGAAGATGGAGGATGCAGAATGAGCTGTTTCTAAGGACTCTTACTGTGAATTATCAGCAAGAAGAAAAATACAGCTTACGTTGAATAAGAGAATAGGAAATTGTGATCCCTGGCTCTCTTCCTGAGATCTATGGAGACTGAGACTTAGTCAGGAATAAAACACATTTTAATTTTTGGATGAAATTAAGGCACGTTTATGGTCAGAAAACAATTGTATAAAAACCAGTACCACTTTTGATTGGTTTCTCTGCACTCTGCGTTAAGGAAATGGATGCGCTTTTGTGGATCTAGTTGCGCAGTTTGTGTTACCATCCCCAGCTGTTGCTTGCTCCTCTCCTTTCTTGTCCCCTCAGTTTTGGGTTACCAGCCACTGCCACTAAGTGATAATTCAGCTTGTGAGTACTTTGCTTAACAGTAAGGCACAACTGGTTTGCTTATGCTGTCTTCCCTAGCTTGGTGTCCTGAAACAGTGATAAGTGGACGAAAAGCTTTGAATTTGTAAGCAGTTGATTTGAATGGAGAATAATAATCTATGTTCTTCTGGTTTTTTTTTCCATTTTCTTTTCTGGGGAGGCTATCAAGGGAAATGAGGATTGTTCTGTATTTGAGTAGTCAGTTTTATGATTCGTTTTGCTTTCATTTTGCTAGCAATTTCCAGCGTCAGAATTGTGCGCCTCTAGGTGCTATGTTGATCCTACGATACCTTTTCATTAACATAGAGTATTAATTCTCAAACTAGCAGATGTAATCTGGCAAGTTAATTATGGATTTATTTAATGACAGACTATTTAGGCATTCTTCTATAAGATAGCTTCATGTTTTTAAGAGGAATTTTAAAGTGGTTTTAGTGAATATGCTGATTTTTAGCAAGCTGTTGAGTTCATGGCAAGATCTATTAGGTGAATTTTTTTATGGCAGATAAAATCATATGCTATCATAAATCAAATGTTTAACTGACTTACTGTTATGAATGTGAATGGAGAACATCTAAAATACTTCAAGTTCAGTGCGCTGTGGTTCACTTAATATGTATTCTCTAAATTAGCAGAGCAAAGTAAATGTCTAATTAAAGCGATTTGAGTTGAAATACACTTGTGCTAATATGACCTACTGTATTTTCTTTAGGTTAGAACAGGCAAAAGAGGCTGAATCTAAGGATGCTTTGAAGGACTTAGTTAATTTGATAACTTCCTTGACAACGTATGGTGTCAATGAATTAAAACCAGCTGGTGTTACCACTGGGGTACCTTTTCTACTACCTGGATTTGCAGTCCCACAGCCTGCAGGCAAAGGTGAGTGTACTTTCTCCTTGTTCCCTCTGCACCCTCCTCCCCCCCCACACCTCTTTTTCAATAAAAAACAACAGTCGGATTGAGGGAAGCTCTATACTACATGACGCTTTTGTAATGGAACGTACTTTCTTTTACTAAGATTACGTATTGAATACTTAGCTATATGGATCCCAAAGTTCGTTTTTCTTTGTGGTTGGTTCCAAAAGGAAAATGTGTACAACTTGCATCTTTGAGGACTTAGGGCTGAGTCGAACACCTCTCACTGCATTGCCGGTAGTTTCTACATGGATGTCTTAAGGTCAGCATCAGTATATCGAGATGCACTGATTTGATTTATGGTGTCTGAATCTGATCTTATTAAACTAGTGCAGAAGACTTATGTGCTTTTTTTTCTTCTTCCTTTTTTTTTTTTTTTAATCCACCTTTATTTTCTGTGAATTTTTGTCAGCTTAAGCAACTGTGTCTTCTGAGCTGAAATCTGTTGTTTCACGAACAGTCGGTGTTCAGAGTGGTGGATTTTGTGTGTGCTGCAAACTGTGCAAGTTACAATACAGAGAAGAGGTTGAGGAAGTCTGAGGAGGAAAGCCTTTTACAAAAATAATTTTATTTTTCACGTCTTTTGTGTACTCTTACAAGAGAATTGATTTTATGTACAAAATTTAATTACATTTTATATGTAAGCCAGGACTTTGGAATTTAACAGTGACTGTGGAGCTAGTTTGCTGTCTTGGCTTTTCATGGGTTTTAGTAACACTGGGGTTATTTATGAACTTTTTGTGGTAGTGAGAGTTACAGTCATAGTTTCATAGGCTGCTGGGTTTACTTTCATGCTGTTTCTCTTACATGTCTCGGTTCCTTGAACAATAGCTTCCTCCCTATGGTATTTAGAGAGTTCAGTGTTCATAGGAATTGTTTTTCCTTTTTTCCTTTGCACTAAGTAGGGAAAGAGGGTGATGGTCATACTCAGAGTTCATTTTCTTCATACTCTGGTAATAACGTATTATATTTTTTCTTAAGTCAATTAGCTTTGCTGATACAGTAGCATGAGAAAACCTATGTCTGTTGGAATATTCCAAAGACTTCTTATATTTAATTTTCTGGTATTGGTCGTGGCAGCTCTGAGTTCCTTTTACCTACTTTTTTGTTCTATTGACAAGTCATCTTTTTAAGGAGAACATATTAGCATGTTTTCTTAATTGATGCTACTCAAATCTTCACTTTTGGACTCTGAAGAGCTGGTTAAGATTTGGTTTCTCCAGGGGTCCTTATAATAATCAAAGATAATTTATTAATCTGCTTGATTGCCTGAAACAACTGTTTATACTTAATTAGAATATAAATAGTTGTCTCTGTCACTGCCTCTGTTCCCTGTCATGTTTAATGAGCTCTAAATCCACTTCTCAACATTTTTCATTTTAAAACAAGCATGCAAAATGACTGCTCTTAGGAACAAATTAATGTGACTTGTAACACCAATATCCTTTGAGTATGTGAAATTGTTGCATATTATCTTTGAAGGAAGTTTCTTGTAGAGAAATGCTGGAGTGGAAAGGAATGATGCTTGACACCGAGATAACTGTAATTTTCTTTTAAATCGGTCATCTTAGTTTATAGTAATTGAAGAAAGTATCATTCTACAGAGCGTATGTCACAAATCAGGATTCTTTGTTTATGAAGCATTTTAAAATCAGGTTAATTGTTTGCTTTTGGCTTGTTTGAAAATAGGACTTCACCATTCGAGCATCCTAGGTATTTTGTTTATAACATCTTACAAATGTTCGCTGTGTAAAAAAAAAAAAAAAAAATTATTGATTTTTATTGATTTTTTTTTTTTCCCCCCTCTCTCTCTTTTTAATGCTGAGCTCTGCAATAATTGCCATGCTATTGAAGCTGAAAACCAAGACTCCAGGCTATTAGGATGACTTCTTACTATATAATACTTGAAAGCATTGTGTGTAATGTAGTGGCTGAACCCCATGTTTTCGTGATTGTCCTCAGATTCTTTAATTGTTGTATATCTGGCAGAAGTGCACAGACCTTTCACGTAGCCCAAAATACTTTCATGTCATTGATTGCATTGTGCACCAAGTCCTGAAGCACCTATAACCTCACGTAGCTGATGAAAGTGTTGCTGCAGTTACATTTCATGTGACATGAATATTTTCTGGCCTTTCATAAGAACATTAGAGCAACATCTCGTCTGAAAGGACTTGAATGTGGAATGCTGCATTATAGGCGCTCCTTTTGCCACAGAGAATTGGAAGGATTGACGTGCTTTCTCTTCTTTTATGTCCTGATACCTACTCTGATGCTGTATAGTGGGTGATGGACATTGCTATTTGAACTCATTTCACCTTGAAGGAGAATGATCATTAGGTCCTTTATGTGAAAGAAACTTGCTCTCTCTGTGCGGGTTGTATTTTCAGCGTATCATTCAGTGTGTATCGTGGGATATGTCCGCTGTGCATTGCACTGTTTTTAGAAAGGTTACAAAAGTTAGCCTGGAGGCATCTTTCTAGTAGAATAAGAATAATATCTGTCCATTGAAAATTCCAAGGGCCACAGTGAATGTTCATAAATGACACATTTTTTGGCTAAATGACTAAGTTTTTATTGAACTTGAAGGTACTTATTAAAAGAAGTTTGGCTTAGCTTTTAGTGATGTGTGAGGTCTCTGTGTACTAACATTATGGCTACCTTATGCTTTACAGCTTTTTCCTTTTTTTTTTTTTTTTTTTTTTTTTTTTTTTTTTAATTTCCTAACTCTAAACATTACTGGACCCTACCAAAACTTTCTTATTCCCAGGCCTTATTCCCAGAGGCAACCCTCCTCCCCATGCTGTCTTTTGATACCAGTATGCTTGTTCACATAAATATTTTAAATCCAGAATCGAGCAAGAATAACTCCTCTGTGTAAGGAAGGCTACTGTTGGCCTTTCGCAGCCCTGTAGAGCTTCTCTACACTAAACTCTCTCCCTTCCATAGGTGATTTTCAAAGAGTGGAAGGAACAGGATAATTCAGAGCCTAAGCATGTTGTTTAGCTTTGAACTCAGCTGATGAGGCTTTTTCATTGCGTATCAGTCTGTTAAATGAGGGGAACCAGATGCATGTTATTCTAAACTTAGCCTGTCTTCTGTATTATAGAATACAGAGCACTCTACTATTGCTGCAATGTGTTTTATTATGAACTAGATAGATGACATAGTGTCTGGGGTTTTTTTGTCTTGTTTTGTTTTACTAGAACTGTAGCTTGTTGCATGTTTTTAAAAAATAGATCAGCTTAATTCTGATATTGGTGTCTTAACCTTCGCCAGCCCTTAGGCTGCTTTAAAGAAAGTATCCTTCATTTAGCTGCATGTGCAAACACTTGTTTTCAAAGATGAAAATGTCATATTAACAACATTAGATCATAGAACTTGCGGTATAATTGAGCATGCAAAGGTTTCTTTGAAAAGTCTGTTTTAATATAACATATGTTATTATAGGTAACATGTACTGTTATTTTATTCATGCTTATGAAAATGCATGAATCATTATTCATGAGTGTGCTCATTGTTTATGATTTTTAATAAATTTCCTCTTTTGTTTTTTCCTCCCATCTCTTTGTTCCGTGATTTAGGCCACAATGTGAGGAATATTCAAGCATTCTCCGTCCTCCAGAATGCGTTTTTGAAAGCAAAAACTAACTATCTAGCACAAATCATCCTTGATGCCATCACAAATATTTATATGGCGGACAATGCCAACTACTTCATTTTGGAATCACAGCACACTTTGTCTCAGTTTGCAGAGAAAATTTCTAAACTTCCAGAAGTGCAGACCAAATACTTTGAGATGCTGGAATTTGTTGTCTTCAGCTTAAATTACATACCCTGTAAAGAACTGATCAGTGTGAGCATTCTTTTAAAATCCAGCACCTCTTACCAGTGTAGCATCATTGCAATGAAGACACTTCTTAAATTCACTCGTCATGACTACATCTTTAAGGATGTCTTCAGGGAGGTGGGGCTTTTGGAGGTGATGGTAAATCTTCTTCATAAATATGCAGCCCTTTTGAAAGATCCCACTCAGGCGCTGAACGATCAAGGTACAGTGTCGTCTTCCATTTTACTAATATATGTCTTTTTTTGGCTGGGAGTGGCAGAGGCTAGTGCTTATGAGGAGGAACAAGAGAGTTTGCGTGTATGACTAAAGGGCTCAGTCCTGCCAGGGACTGCTGTGTGAGCTGAGATTTCCTGGGAATTCCTCTTTCTTTGTGCTGTGTAAGAAGCTTGAGGCAATCTTTAATGAAAGATGCTGTGTGAATGCAAAATAGTTAGGAGTTCATATTTTCCTTTTTAAATGATTTTTTTTGATGTATTGTTTTAAATATTTAAGTTATATAACAAAAGAGAAAGTAAAGGAATGATGCATAGTATCTATATTGCTATAGATAGACATATATTTATCACAGAAGGTACTTAGGTATTTCAGCGTGTTTAACCCCAGCTGTGAAAAGTGCCATTGAGTGCATACTTGTACTCTTAACAGGAGCATGTGTACACATACACACACATGTACCCACACACACACACACCCCTACCTGTTTTTATATTCTTTATTCAAAATGCAATATAATTAGTGTGTATCAGTGGTATCTGTTTTTTAATTGTAATCTTTGACCATTTCACCTGGATTGATCGTCTGAAGCTTTGTTAATGAGTGGTAGCAGTTGATTAGAGGCAGAAAGCTTCACTGGCAGCAACTCTACTGAAAAATGTATCTGTTTTCAAGCGCTTCTTCAGAAATGGACCCATCTGTCATCCGGTTAGAGTGCTACCTGGATACACATGCTCTTGTGCTGTGGCTTCCTTCTGTTAGTTGTTTAAAAAAAAAAAAAAAAAAAAAAGTCTTTTTTCCGGGGGCGTTATGCTATGGTGTTTGAAATACCACACACAGTGTTGGTTCATCTTCTATACCTGTTGAATTATCAATGCATTTAATGTAATTATTTGAATGTAGTTCTGTGCTTTTATTTGGAATTCCACTTTCAAATACTGAATATTACTTAGCAAGACAGATCCTGTTAGGCTTTAAAGATGGTGAGATATTGGGGCCTCAGGAAATAGGAACTGAAGATATGAAGTGATGCATGCAGCTGCCGTGTCAACCACTAAGCTCCCAGTACTCAAAAGCCTCTATGTTTAAATTTTGTTTTTGTAACTTAAGTTTTCGAAGGATCCATAGTTAAACTTTCCTGGGTGTGCATTTGTAGATAAAATCCTAATTTGCTTTGAAATTTGGGTATGCTGCATATTCTCTGGGGAAGCAAAGGGGAAATAAAAAGTGCTGGTGGAAAATATCAAGTATCATCTTACAAAAGGGTGATTTTTTACTATGTCTTGGGCTTCTGAAATTATTTTTTAGGGGATTCAAGAAACAGTTCATTTGAGGACCAAAAGCAGCTGGCTTTATTGGTTATGGAGACCTTGACAGTACTACTACAAGGATCAAACACAAATGCAGGTAAGTAAAGAGGCTGCTGGCAAAATAGATGTGAAAATGTAACTCTGAAGCACATGCCTGAAGGCAGAGTAGTCTTGATTAATTGCCTGAAGATAAAGGTAAATTTATCAAACACAACGAAGTGTTTCTTTTTCTCCTGCTAAGTTTTTCCAGAAGAGAATATAGATGGTTTAGACTATGGTGTATAAAATAAGAGTACAGCATAGTGTTTCTTTTTTTTTTGATTTGGATTTCTTTGCGAGGGTTTACTTAACCCCCTATCTCCACTTGCCAACACCACTATAGTAATTTGTAGTAGGGCGTGTAACGTTGGTTTTAATTTGAAAGATTTAAGCGCACAATCAGGTAAGTAATTTGTTGACATTGGCATGTCTATTTAAATCTGATAAAAATCCATGCGATGTTTAGTGAAAGACCGCCTTCCATTTTTAAAGGCAAATTCCCAGGCAGTGTGTACAAATTGGGCTCAGTTATGAGTGTCGGTTTTTAAAATCAGGCAGATCCGTGTTATGCTATATGTTGTTTTATTATCCAACACATCTTGACAATGAAATGAACAGTATGTGTATCTAATAGAAGTAAAAGCTATCTCTGAGAACTTTAAATAACAGATGGAGAGTGAGTGATACAACAGAAGCAATCCTTGAGGAACCAGAAGGCTTCTGGCCTTGAAGGCCATGAAACATCTTTATTCCAGCACTTTATTTCCCCTCCCCCCACCAATTCAGACTATTTTTTTTCTCTATTTTTGTTTTGTTTTTGTTTTCATTTTACTAGGAGAAATGAGAATCTGTGACAAATGCTTAAGAAAGCAATCCTGAAAATTGGCCAGCTAAGTTGGCAGCTCACTGTTTAAACATAGTTTCTGGTCTGATTGAGTAAAACTTATAACTCTTTTCTTTTTTTCTTTTTTTCTTTTTTTTTTCCCCCCCTCCCTTTTCCTGGGCAAATTATTTCTTGAAGTTTCCCCTCAGTGTTTAATAGCTGCTGGACTAATCAGAGTACTTTACTAAACAGACTTCTGTCATGGCCTCGGTTTTGTTGTTGTTCTTAAACTTTTCTCTCATGAAGTTCTTGCTTATCTAGGTAAGCTCATTTATACCTTATGTAGGTTTTACAAGTGCAAACAGATTTGAAAGCAATACAGTTGCTAATAAAAAGAACCAATCAGTTGATGAATACTTCCTGGGGTAAGGTGGTATTTTTAAAAGGTGTTGTCTTAAAACAGAAGACATGAAAAAAGTAAGAGGGAATCAGTAGTGAGTCGGTCTGAAAATTGGGTCCATCTTGAAGCTGAAATTCAGTCTGTGCCTTTCATATTTTGAGAGATTGTCCATGCCACTCTGAGCTTTCTGAAATGGTTTAATCTTCCTGCCTTTGGTAATTTGTGTGTTTTTAGTGTCTGTAGCTCCGCTGTGTTTCTTAAATCCAACTCCTTTGGGCAAGGTTCTCCTTGATATCATAGTGGCTCGCTAAAAATCCCCTTAGATTGATGCTTCTCTCTTTCTTAGCTCAAACGGGAACAGGGTGGTGTTTGTGAGTGCATCGCAGCTGATGCAAAGGGGGCGCTTTCCACCTGTAATCCACAGATTGGATTAGTTTTACGGGACTTGCAAAAGCAACCAAGCAAGCCTCCTGGTGATGGACTCTGGTTGCTGACAGATTCTGCAGCTCTGGTAGAAAGTTTCAAGGTCTACACATTAAGCCTATGTGAAAACCATTGTTCCAGGGTTAGAAGAAAGCACTGGGCAGCAGTGATCTCATTTAAGAACAAGCAAAAGGGAAATAGGTCGTAACTTCTCCTCGCTTTTCCTAGGGAAGGGTAGGGAGGGAGGTTGTTTTCATCTGAAACCTGTGGACTTTTTCTAGTGATAAAACAAAGAAGCAAGTTAAGCACACATCTGGGCTTATAAATGCATAGCATACAAGAACATATTGAAACTTACTAATTACAAAACCAAGATTTTGAAAAATATATCGCTTTCAAGCTAAGTTAGAGGCTAAACCAAAATTACAAACTGTTACTTATGACCTACAGGAGAAAAGAAGATCCTGTGATTTTTTTTTTTTTTTTTCTTTCTCCCCCCTTTTTAATACTATACTGTTTTGTGGGAGTGCCTGTATCCATTTAAAAGCTTGTTTCTCTGGCTTTTAATAAATCTAACTGCAGCCAGTGCTGTCTCTTTGTCCTGTGGGTAGAATGTAGTAACAATTCTTTATTTGCTTTTATAGGGGAGAACACTTCACACCTGCACCAAGTTCAAACTGACAGAATTCTGTTGGGCGCACAAATGTTGTTGACGGTTGCCTACAAATTACTTTTTCTGACTGAAACAAGTTTTTTGCAGGGGGTGGAACAGGAGCTGCAGGATTGATCAAAAACTGATTTTTCTATTAGAACTAATGCCAGGAAAATTGTCAGAAATTTTGTTTGAAATTGAAAAGGAAGACTCAAAGCATGGTCTATCTGTGGCAAATTATATTTGTGCGTGTATTTTTTCCCTGTACATTGTTTTTTGCTTTCCTGATCCTGGAAAAATGTATGCGTGTTCTTTAGGAGTGAGAAGGCCTGTTGGCATGCTTTAGAGTGAGCTGGATCTTGCCTGATAAGATAATATGTATGCAATTACCTGCACAGGGCCAGGATAAGCATTGCTTTAAAACTCTGATAAAGGAAAAATTGTATACAAGGACAGTGTCAGTTGGGATGATCAAGAACCATCAAGATTTTGCCTTTTTTTTTTTTTAATTGTGCATTTTCTTTTAAAGCCATTGAAAGAGTTAATCAACACCTTGCGCAGGACAGAGGCAGCCCGGATGGGACAGGAGTGAGAAGAGGGGGGATCCCTGTCTCCTGCTCCTTCCGTGGCAGTCCCAGGCTGAGTGCAGGTGGGTCTCCCTGGTGGGCAGAGCTGGCAGCCCCAGGTCAGTGCTCCAGCGCCCGCCTGAAGGCCAGCTCCCAGCACAGCCCCAGTGTGGCTCTGCTACAGTCTCGGGGCTTCAGCGCAGAGCTGGATCTGGCACAGGCGGAGGAGGGAGTCTTAGCCCTGGCATTAGCTCCCATTTGTTCCCACTGGAGTCATTCATGTTCTTATTTCAGTGTCTCGAGTGGTACTAGTGATGCAATTAAAGAGCAAGAGATGAGGTTTTAACGGGAACTCTAAAGCCTCCCTACCATTTTCTTCCATCTGCTGTCCCACTTGTGTGTTATTTTCTATTTACAGAAACAGCATATGATGTTGCAGCAAAGTGACAAGAGTGCAGTTTCCATAACTCTGTTTTAGCTCTTATTTTCAGATTAGTAGGTCATTGAAAAGGAGGACGCTTTCAAAAGAATGCCATCAAAAGCAAGGTAGAAAGCTATAAGCGAGATTTTCAAGATCATGAAATGCAGTAAAGGGTGTCTGTTGTCAGTGTGAAAAGGGTTAGTAGAAGAAAATTCCTGCACCCGCTGGACTCTCAGAACCAGGTGGAATACGTGCTACCAACACCTCTGGTTGGGTTGGTGGTAAGGGATTACAGCATTACTAGTTCTGAAGGACTCTACCAAAAATTACATTTGGGAATAGGGGTTGGAATTCAGAGTAGGCCTGTGACTGCATCTTAGCGCGCTCTGGAGGAAAGAAAATATTATCCAGCTGTATTTATAAGTTCAGAATTAGTTACTGCTGTTGAGGAATCTCAGTAACGCTGCTTTAGAAAGGGTATGATGCCATCGAGCCTGGTGCCACGTGCTGAGGCTGGATTATCTATGCGTAGGCCATCCTGAGCAGGTATTTGATCAAGCTAAACTTTCCAGGAAGGATTTTATATAGTGTTCTTATCTTAATAGTTCTAATGTTTTAGCACTTGTCAGACTTTTTCCTCATATACAACAGGTATTCTTCGCTGTGAGTTAAGCTTACATCGTCTTGACTTTTATCCCATTCCCAGTGGTTTTGTAGAACAACGGCAGGTCACTGTTATCTTTAAAGCAGCCATGTGTATATCAGATGACTTTTATCCTCCTCTCTTGTGTCTCAGGTGCTACGTGCACTTTTGTTAATATGCTGTGGGTGCTACATTGGTGTCCCCCCCCCCCCATGTGCAGTATTTATACATAGTTGCCTCATATTCAGTTTCTGATCCGCTAAAACTTCCAGTGTTGTCTGTACCATTTTACCGTTCCACGCATTTTCAGGTGCTTGGCCCCCAGTTCTGTTGCACTTCAACTTGTGTCCTCAGACCACTTTTCAAAATCACTTTTAAGCTCTGTCCACTGAACATTTACAACCTCTGCCAGCTTGGTGTTGTCTGCGTACTTGATAAATACGTTCTCTGTTCCGTCAGCAAAGGCAATATTCACTGCACTGGAGATAAACCCCAGTGGCACATCCTCTGTCAAATCGGAAAGGCATTTCGGTGAATCAGGCATTATTCTGCGTTGATTTTTCAATTAGTTATGCATTTAGTCCATTGTGGTTGCATTTACACTATTTTGTGGGTCGCTTATGAGAATGGTATGGATAATACTGCCAGAAGCTTTACTGAAGTTGAGATACGTTTCATATGCTGCTTCCCCTTTATCCGCCAAGCTAGTTTTCCTGTCAAAGGAGAGGAAAAAAAACAGTAGATTTAGTAGGTGAATCTTTAGTAGATGACAAATGAAGAAGCAAGTAAATTACTCTGAAATGAGGAAGTTTAGAGAGAAATTAGCATAGATTACAGGTGAATTATGAGTCCATTAATCTCTTCCACATTTATTGCTCTGTTGTGGTTTTCCATGTAAGAAAAGGCAGAATTAGCAAAGATTGTGGCTTTTCAGTCACAGAAGTGACGTAGTCGCCCTCGTCTTGAGTTCAACTCTGAGTCTGTGCCAGAGAAATAAGAGGGCAGCCTAAAACGCTTCAGAATTTAGGTTACACCAAAAGCTTTGGTTCTGAGGATTCTCGTTTATCCTCCTGTGGAGCTTGAAGGCCTGGTTTTGATCACCAGCTCAACCTTCGGGAGTATGATAGAGCTGCGCAGGAAGATTTAAGAAGCCATTTCTCAAAGTGGTTGTGGTTGCTATTTGGGCAGCATGGTTGGGGTGGGAGCCCAGTGGCACTGTATCCAGAAGCCAGCAGGGGTTTTAGGTCATTACTGATAGGCACAAATAGACATTATGTTGCCTTGCAGTACTTTATCCCACACTCAAAGCTTTGTTTCTCATCTTAAGACAGTATGTCTGATAAGGTTTTCCGAATTTTTTGCATAAATGGTAACAGAATTTCAGACAGGAAATTCAGGTGTCCAGACCCAGACAGGTTCACGGGATAGTCAAGAATCTAGACTGAGAGTGGGAGAACTGTAAAATATTACCTCACTGTCAGTGAAGCCAATAGACCTGATCCTGAGACATTGCGCTTTCCCTGTAAAGGACAAGTGGGTGACAAACCTAACGGTCTCAGGGTTCGTGGCCTCTCCTTTCACCACATCTGTGTCCATATCTTATCCAGGGAACGTAAGAGAAAGCAGGAGGCAGAGTATTGGAAACACTCTAGGTGTCGATACCGTACTGAGTATGCTTTACATATTCCACTTAATAAAACACAAACTGGAATAATAGTATGTTTTTTAGAATTAATGTTAAATTAATATTGCATTCTATTGAGCATCCAATAAGCTTGAGAACACATATTTACTTAAGCTTTTTCTCTACAAATGACATAATACCATGGTGGGTTGCTAGAGTAAAACTTTTGCAGTATCTTCCAACAGGTGTAAATAGATGCAGTCACTTCTCAATCAATGCTCCTAGTTTGCTCTTCTTATCCAGAAGCATAGTTATATTTTGGCAATGAACAAAATTGAAGGCAAGCACAGTCCTTACCCAAACCAGCTGATAGGCTCCACTAAAGATACAGTTTTCGCTGTGTTTTCTTTGTTTCATTCCATGATTCCTGGAACTCTTCATGAAAGAAGTTAATAACTATTGTTGGAGTAGCAGAATTATTGAAGACATTCTTAGAACTGACCTATATCCCTGTACTCAACACCTTTAATGAAAAATATTATAAGAAGAGTATCATTAAAGTTCTGTTCTGTTTGTGGTGAGAGAGGGGAAAAAAGTCATAAACATCTCTACGGCAAAAACTGTCATTCAATCTGTAGAAGTGGAAATAGAAGCATTTCGTGTTCTATTTGTTATTATTTGTTACTGATTGTGTTCATATTCCTTATGTTCTTGACGTCTTCTTCCCCCCCGCACAGGTATTTTCAGGGAGTTTGGTGGCGCGAGATGTGTGCACAACATAGTGAAGTATCCGCAATGCCGACAGCATGCACTGATGATCATCCAGCAGCTGGTGTTATCGCCTAGTGGAGAAGATGATATGGGCACTTTGTTAGGGCTGATGCACTCGGCTCCACCTACAGAACTGCAGCTGAAGACGGACATCTTAAGGGTAAATGAAGTACCGCGTAGGACTCTTGCTCTTACGATGCACTGTAAATAGGATTTGATTGGATATATAGCTACTGGATATAGATTGCCCATAGAGCTGAAGTGAGTAAATTAGATGTTCCTTTCTTTCTTTCCTACACGGTAATTTTCAGAATCACAGATGTGACCACCAGTGAGTGAGTTGGTTACTTTTGGCATCGCCATTTGTAATCATCACTAGCAGATGAGAAATGAGGGCCTGCAGTTGTTATGATAGTCTTCCCTGGCAGGGTATCAGACAGTTAAAAATATTGAAAATACACAGAAAAGCAAGCACTTAACACACAAGTGTATTTTCAGTGCCTAGCTTGAATTTTCCTGTGGCAGACCACCATTTTTTTTAGTTATAAATATTTAATTTGTTAACATAAATGTAAATAATAGTGACCATGGAAGATCAGTCCAAAGCTGAGGAGGGCTGTGAGTAGAGGAGGAAAAGAGAAGAGCGTCAGCTGTTCTGTATTACTAGTTTCTTTGGTTGCTAATTTAGGACCACAATTTCTTCTCAGAATAGCTAATGTTATTTTTTTAATGGATATAATACTGTTCTTTTAGGGTAGAAAAGAAGCTGAGGCAAGCCGTAATAGATAAAAATGAATCTTACTGGAAAGAACTCAGAGGCATCTAGGTTCATCCCTATTAAAAGGAACTGTAATATTTCTCTTGTAGAAGAGCAGTCTTATGTCATTCAAAAAGAGGAAAAGGAAAGCTAGTAATTCATTCTACATACTTTTGTCAAGGTTTTCAGTAATTTTTAAAGGGGAAAGAAGGACATTGCAGTTCCCTCATGGATTTAAGGTATTAAGTCAGGGTTCCTGTCCTCTTCATCTAACCTGTTGTATTTGCCTTCTACCTGTGCTGTTTTCGGAAGTTTTGGATATGGCGCTGACAGCCCAGAGTGCTGGCGGTATGTCCCTTGTGTTTTATCCAGGTTTGCCAGCAAATGAAATAACTGTCCTCAAAGGAAGGGATCAGTCTGGCCATTTTATTACCTGTCTTCTAAATGAGTACTTAAAGCCTGATTTCAAAGAAATGAAATTTCTGTTATGAAAATTTTTTTTCCCCCTGTTTTTAAGCCCATTCTTTTTCTGAATCAATAATTTTTTTTCTGTTGTTTGTGACACTTCACACAGAAGAAAAAATTCTTCTGTATTCTATATTCACACTTGGGTCAAAATTCCCATAACAGCTGTTTTTTTTGATTGGCTGGATGTTGGATTGTTCCCCCCTGCCCCCGCAGGAATTCAGAAAAAATTAGACTATTATTCTCTACTACCTAGATTCTTGTTATTTCCGCTGTTTACACTATGACTTTGTTTGTTACACAAGTAACATTTTCTCCATATTTGTTTTGCTGTCTCAGGTTTATTTTTTAAACAACAAATCTTTTAAATTCATGTTTCATTCAGTTTTTCATTGTCATTTCAAAGTAGAGGTTTATTAACTTCATTATAGAGAAAGGTAAAATGAAGCTTTTGGGGGTTGGGGGAGGGCTAGGTTTTGGGGGGTCGTTTGTATCGCCATATTATGTTTGAGTGATGCTGTGGCTTGCTGACCGGTAGCAGCTTGTCAGCTGCTAATGCGCACTAGATTACTGAGACCTATGTTAGGATGCTGCAAGGTTTTAAGTGTTGAGATTTCTCGTTGCCACAGGCAGTCACTTGCCCAATCTGAATTTGAATTGTTTATGAAGTAGGACGGCAGAGCTGATTCCTCTTGAATCCCTGTATTCTGCACCTTATCATTAAGAGAATGACTTGGGGACGTTGAGTGCCGGTGTAGACTTTGTCAAGGTTTTCTGTTGGCAGCTCGTTCATCAACTTAATTTCTCATCTCTTAATTACAGATATTGCTTCTGCCCCAGCACCCTTTGTCTTTTCATTTTGTTAGCTCTTGAGGACGTGGACTCTTACGGTCCTGATATGCTGATCTTTGGAGACTTCAGGCATTACCAAATTCTGACAAATGTCAATAATAATTTTGCTAGCATAGCAAACGCAGTTCATATCTTTTTCAAGGTATTAGTAATGCTGCTGGGTTTTTCTTTTCTTCTTTCTTTTTTGTTTGTTTTTTTTTTTTTTGTCCATAGGCCCTACTCTCAGTGCTAAGAGAAAGTCACCGCACAAGAACTGTTTTTAGAAAAGTTGGTGGATTTGTGTATGTCACATCTTTACTCGTTGCTATGGAAAGATCCTTGTGCTCACCACCTAAGAATGGCTGGGAGAAAGTAAACCAGAATCAAGTGTTTGAACTGCTTCACACTGTGTTCTGCACATTGACTGCAGCAATGCGCTATGAGCCAGCCAACTCTCATTTCTTCAAAACAGAGATCCAGTATGAAAAGCTGGCAGATGCCGTTCGATTGCTTGGCTGCTTCTCAGACTCAAGAAAAATAAGTCCCTTGAATGTCTTCCCTTCAAATACACAGCTATTTCAAAGGCTATTGGAGGATGACCTAATATCCCTGGATTCAGTGTCACCCACGCTACGACACTGCAGCAAACTTTTTATTTACCTCTACAAAGTAGCGACAGATTCTTTTGACAGGTATGGGTCTTTTTTTTTTTTCCTTATGTTCCCCAAAATAGCTTCCTTGAAATATGTTCACTGCAAGCTTTAGTATTTCCATCTTAATCTAGTTCTTTGTTCCTTCATGTCACCAAGAGGAATAAGATGTCTACATCTGACCAAATGCTGACTTAGCGTAGTGGTGGTTTCAAGGATATGCAATATTCCCTCTGTTCAATGTTTTCATCGTGACAACAATTAAGATAGAGATGGCCGTTTATAATTATATTTGATATGATTAAACAACCTGTTGGTTGAGAGTCTGCCTGTCTACTTGCTTTATCCTACAGAACTATGAGGTCTTTGTGCATCTTTTAAGTCAAATGAAAAAATGGTTGTTGAGCATCACACCATAATTTTTGGTTTTCTTCAATAGGGAATTCTAAGACAAGTCATTAGATAATGTCACAGCAAACTGATTTTTTGTTTTTTTTAGATGGATAGACATGTTCTTTAAAGTTCCAATTAGCTTGTAAAATTAAAAGAAGTCTTTCATTTTGTTAAAAATTACAGCAAAACATATTGAAGTATGTGCTTAAGTTTTGCTTGTTTGAAGGCAGTTCTCAGCTATATTTTCATGTACAAGGAAATAATACAAAGACTAAGGTGCATATTTTGGGGCCTTGGAGCTTTTGCACCCCAGCTATTTAATGCATGTGGTCTTATTTTCAAAGACGGGACACCTAGTTAGAACCAAACAAAGGACAGGATTTTCAAAATGTTGAAGGTGTGGTAGCATGTCTTGAGATATTAATAGACTTGCAAGTTGGCCAGACTTCCGTAAATTAGATGACAGGGAAAAATAACTAATTTTGTTTTCATTTATGAAAATTTTGCATGCCAAGCAGAAAATATTTATGCTTTTCTCTTGTAAAAAATAACAAACAAATTGATTTACTTAATCTCATTGAAAAATATCATTGGCCTTCAGATGGAGGGAGGGAAAAATGTATTAAGAATATGTTGCACGTACTGTAAAAGTTAAACCATCATAGTAGCTAGCAGTAGAGTATGAGGAAGCACGAATGGGGTAAGTAAATGTCCTAGCGTTCTTGCGTAAGCCTTTTTTGCTTTCATCTTTAGTGACTGTGTTCTCCCTTCTTTCTTAAATCTTCTGTTCATCAGTCTTTGTGAAGTTTACATTGCTTTTATTTCTAATCCGTGTTGGTCAGACTGATTTGCTCAGACTTTAATTTCTCTTCTTGATTTCTGCTGTTTAACGCTGGAACAGTGACTCCATTTCGCTGCCCTGCTCATTAGCGCTAAAGCTCTGCTGAGCAATGAGCAAGCGCTGCAGAGCCATGCCGTAAACCGAGCGTCCGCTTTGCATGTCCCTGTGTTTACCCAGGGCACGTTGCTCCATAGTGCTCTTTGTCATCTGTGCTGTTTCTGAAGGATGGATCCTATAAAAGATTTCTCGGTGGCGGTTTTTGTAAAACTAACAAGCTTCTGGCCTCTGGTTTCTTCTCTAACCTCTCTGTCCCACCCCTGTCTGTTTTGTCTGTAGTCGTGCAGAACAGATCCCTCCTTGCCTGACAAATGAGACTTCTCTCCCCTCTCCTTGGGGAACGCCAGCTTTGTCCAGGAAAAGGTACCGACCCTTTTAAGAGACGCTGATCTTGCTTTGGGTTTCTCTCTCGCTGTTGTGTTTCTTTGTTCTTGTTTTTTCTCTCAAGTTGGTTTTTTTTTTCCTGAGGTGTGCCTGTTGACTTGTATGTTTATTGCATAAAATAAATGTGAAGGGGTGTTTCATAGAGAATCCTAGGTCACGATGCTAATATACTAAGATCAGAAGTTAGTGTCTATGGAGTCTTGAATCACTTTCAGCTAAGTTGGTATTGATTCGAAAACAAATAAGATCTACTGTAAGATCTAAGGAAGGTATGAATGACGTTCTCAGGAGCAGTTCCAAGAAGTTCAGAGTATGCTAGTAGATAAATTAATGAAGAAGAGTTTCTTTTTTCCTAACTAATTTTCAGGAAGAGGTATTTTCTTTTAGTCCGAAGGCTGATGGCTTGTTTAAGGTGTTCATTTGTTAGTAGTTACACAGAATACAAAAGCAAGAATGAACCTGTCCATACTTGACTACCAAATAGCATAGAGGCATGCTAAATTAAAAGGCTTGGAAAGTCTGCACAATTGACACAATTCAGAAATCGCAGCGCACATGCGCACACATACATTTTCCCAAGCTACTGTCTTGTCTTTTATATCTGTGTTTGGTAGATTATTTGCGTGTTGTTCCCCCCACCCAAATCAACTCATTCAACAACAGCCTGGCTTATATGCTTTTGCAAGTGATAGAAAGGGAGATTTGTCCCAGAGCCCCCTGGGAGGGGGACAGCCACTGATAATCTATGCAGGTCACACAGAGATTTGCTTCTGAAGATAAAAAAAAGACATTTGATGGACGTAATTGTGGATTTTCTGAGGTGCAGGTGCCGTTTGTGAAGCTATGGTCACTCTCGCTTGCAGTTCAGATTACAATATGCCATCAAGTCTCGTGCATGGGATGTAAAGTATTTTGCAAAGGGGAAGCCACCGCAGCTGCCTTTGGAACTGCTCAGAAAGGAAATGTTTGCACCAAAGCAGATCACCAATGAAATGTCGCTGTGCTGCTGAGTAAAGCTACGCAGGTTATGCATTGCTGTTCTACACGGACTGGCTTAGAAAAGGCCACTTTTCTAATAATCCAGGACCTCTCAGGCTGTTATTTCTTTTCCTACACTGAGGCATTTGGGACCAGACTTCGCTGTTACCCTTCGAAGAGAAAAACTTTAGCTGCCAAGCACCTCTTCTCTCACCCTGAGGAAACTTGAAAGAAACCCACTCTTCCTGTGAAGGCTTTCTACAGTCTTGGCCCAAATATTAACCTCTAGCATTATGGATTACCCTGCTCAGATGCACTGCATTCTTCAAATGCAGAAAGGGGCAAAAATTTACTTGCAGCAGAATACATCTAATGCCTGCCAAACACAAGCTGATTCCAGGGCACAATGAATAACAGAGTACCAGATTGGTAGTTGACACAGCCGGTTAATTTAATATATATGTACACGTGTGTGTGTGTGTGTATATGTATGTATGTATATATAAATGCATTAGGCTTCCTTTTTTAGTCTTTCTAATAGTGAAAATGCATTTCTTTAAAACCTGTGTAGCATGAAGCTATGTAATTATTGCATGTTTTAAAAAATGCAGATAGGGTGCTTTAGGTAGTTTAAGCAAGCAGTGACACAGGTCCTCGAGGAGGTGAATGAGTGCGGTTGATACTGACCTTTGCCAACAAAAATGGCTTTTGGGTGGTGTAAGTTGTGTAAGACTTCAGGTGAAGGTGGATGGGAGGCACGTTCATGTTAGCCTGGAAGGATTTTCAGATCCCTTATGTAAAAACGTGTTTTCAAGTAAACAAATACAGGGGGCCAGGCTTTCCGAAAAGTCTGTTTAAGCAGCTGTCTGGTTTCTCACAGTTGTTGAGCACTGTGTTCATCATTCCTACTGAATGCGGGGCCAGTGGCTGGGATCTTTCTCCTTTCAAAAATAAGCAACTTGGTTTTTCCAATCCAAATTTAGGTTTGGGTTTTGTTTTGTTTTGTTTTCTCCCTGCTTTTTAACCTCATGAAAATGACTCTTCTGACAGCAGTGTTCCCTCTTCTCTCGTTGTTTTCTACCTCCTTTCCTTTTCTCTCCCTGGATCTCCCCAGTTGCTGCGGCCTCTTCTGCTTTCTGACTCAGATGACAGATCCCTAAGGGGGAGCCCTGTGTTATTTGCCTAAAACCACAAGCAAACACGTATGCGCACGCATAGTTCTTTTGTAAACAAAAATAGCTTGGTTCTGGTTTTTATACATGGGGTTTTAGAACAGCTCTGGATAAACAGAGATGCTAAGATTTTCTTACAGATTATCTACTGCTATCCGAAGTTCTATTTTCCCAAGGAATATTGCACACTAAATGTTACACCTTTTACATAAATAGAGTAAGTACGACTTCTCTAGCACATGTGGTGTTATAGTACGTAGGTTTTTTCCCAGGGTTATATGGGATGCATTGTTCTTTCACCTCCCCGTATCATTTGAATTAAGAGCTACAGCTCTGCCGCTGCTTTGACTGCTGTTAATTCTAGCAGAAGAAAATCTGACGTGACAGGGCATTCTCCTCTTTTTTCTCAAGAGGAGGCTTTCGGCCCGACAGGCTAAAAGGGAGAATAGAACCTAACTGTGACTTTGTAAAAATAATGGCTAAAAACATTTTAAAGTTTGGATGATAATCACTCTTGGAGAATGATATATAGAGGGGTTATCTACAACAGATCCTATTTCTTCCAGATAAAACTAGTGTCACTATTCATGTCAACAGTTCGGCTTAATTATACAATTTGAGTTTGAAATTTTTTCAGTTTTGTTTTTCTTTAAATCAGAGTGATACATGAATTGTCTCTGATATGTTGCCTTTTTCCTTTGTCTGCTTCTTCCTTTAATCTCTCCTAGAGAATATAAAAGTAGAATATAAAAATAGGTAAGCATGAGTAAATGAAATTTGTGCAAGTTCTGCACTCAAATCAAACCTATAGCATGTGCTGAATACTTTGGCAGGATTTTATAAGATCTAGTTTCTTTTCCCAGTCTAGCAAATATTTTTGAATTGGTTGTTTTTATGGCTTTGGCACAAGTACTCCTTTTATGAAGAACTAAATAGGGAAGTTGGGATACTTTAAAGGGATGTGAAAATCATCCAAATAATGATGTTTGCTTGTGGGACACTGCGTCTTTGCTATCATTATGAAAAAGTTAATTGCCTAATCTTGATTGTGTTCCTTGCCCAGTTCTCTGTACGTGATGCTGAAGTGCAGTCAGTTTAAGGCCAGGATCATGTGCTTGCATGTGAATCATACTGAGTAATGAATTTTATTAGGCTCTCTCTGCATTACTGTGGTACAATTTCCAATTTTACTTAATGAAGTGAATTTGATACCCTGGATTAGGACACTTAGAAGTATAATTTGTGCTTAAAAGTTGGTGGAAGTTTGTTCTTTAACACTTTCTTAGAGGGTAGAATTTCATTAGCTTGAAGAGCATTCTTAAATACAAATGGATATTTAGTTTTTAAATCACATACCAAAAACTTGCATTGAGACTTTGAAGGTGATGTTGTAGAGAGGTAGCAATTTTCTTGAAGTATGGAGGAAAAAAATATTTACTAGAGTACTATTGCTATAATGCGTCAAAAAAATTGCCCATATTTCAGTCTATGCATTAAGAAAGAGAAAAGGGTTGGGATAACTTCTGCTGCAGTATTATCAGTTGTTCTGCCATTCTTAATTTTACTTAATTTTAAAAAACGAAACCAAGCATTCCTCAATTTACGAGATATTTCAAGCATTAAGTCTGCTAGAAAAGTTTATTTGGAAAACCGATGTTTTAGAGAGTTTGTGAAAAGACTTTCAAAATTGATTAGGACAGAGTTTCTATTTTTTCCCCTTTTCGGTAAGTTAATATGAAATTGCCGTCCTACTTCATGTCTGATGTAAGTACGTGCTGAATGAGTAAAGCATCAGTAATTTCTTAAAAGCTCTCTTTTTGAAAAGCAGACTTGGATCATTCCACATGCCAGATTTTTACTGAACTACTATCATGAAGCTTCTTGACTGGGAAGCTTTTATTGAAGTACACCATAGTTATATAGTTGAAATGCTCCTTATCCAGCCCATTTTCCAGGCAGTGCAAGAAGCTTGTGCTGTATTTCGTAATGTCTCGTCTTACTCTAAACATCCCAGTGCCTCTGGCTGCCCTACAAAGGATGTCTCTTGCTGATTTCTGTGTGTTTATTTGAGATGAAGCTGTCAAAATTTTTAGGACAGAATCGTACTTCTGACCTTGCTTATGTCCCCTCTATGTCCTGTTTTCCTCAGAAAAAAAGATTTCCTGATCAGAAGTGCTTAATGGTTAAGGCACAGGGACTCTTTGAATGTGAGCCTTGATGACTGAGACTGGGAGAGAGGATAGGCCTCTTTGGACCGATCTGATATGAAGAAACCTCTTTTTAGAAGGATTCACTTTTTGTAAAGTGGCACCAAATATTTGATCTTCAGGAAAATTGTTACATGCAATTCCTGTTTCCGTTCTTCAAACCAGGCATATATGGGAAATAATATATATTTTTTTGTGGTGAGCATGAACTTTTCAAGAAGCAGGTCCACATGAGGTATCTTTGCTTCAAAACTACTGTTCTGAAAGCATACGTTCACTCAGCTGCTCTCACTATTAACGTGTTGAATCTGTAGCTGAAAGAAGTTCTTCATCAGCGAAACTCCCAGCAGCATCGGCTTGAAATGAGAAATGCTTTGAAGGCTGTCAGTGCAAGCGGTAGCTTCGAAGTCAGTGTGTCAAAGCCTCTTTTCCCTGGCTCGGACTAAAGAAACTTAATGTAAATCTACATTACTGGAACAGCCGTTGAAAGACTGAGAGCATATGGACTGCTGGCATGAGTATACACTGAGATGAACTTTCTATTCTTGGAGATTAATTAGAGATTGCCTACGGATTGGTAATAGCGTGTTTTATAAACAATTGGAAATGAAGACCAAATGGGGAGAAACTTATTTGAAGTTGAGTATGTCACACATAACAGGAACAGTGGTAGATTGTGTACTTCTATCACTATGTATGGTACCACATTAAAAGGAAAAGAGGAAGGTGATAAAGGAAAATTTTTAACTTTCTAGACTATGTGGCATCTGAGGAACAGCGCTACTGAGTTAGAGCACAGTCCAGAATTGGACATCCTTTCAGATTGTTTTAGGGGAAACGTATCCAAGGACAGTTGAGAAGCATTTGTGTTTAATCAAAGGAAAGGGAAGGAGAGGGGAATAATGTCTATATACAGGTTCAACTTTGCAGCAGCTGTTTGAAAAGTGCAAAGCTAATAAGGGATGAGTTTTATAACTGTTTGATTTTGTTTGTTTGTTTGTTTTGTTATTCTTTTTTTCTTGCAGGCATGCGTATCACTCTGTTTCAACACCTCCTGTTTACCCTCAGAAAAACATTGCTGATGCAAAACTCCAGACAGGATCCACATCCATGCAGAGCTCTGATGCGGTTATTATCCACCCTGGTGCTATGCTTGCAATGTTGGATCTTCTTGCCTCGGTTGGATCAACTACACAGCCGGAAGTAGGCAAAAAATCTGCTACCTTAAGCTTTGAGAGTGACTGGGATAAAGGATGGCTAGAAAAAGACATGTTGCACTTTCATTTCGTAATGACCAACTAATACATTTCACAGAACAGAGTAATCAAGTTGAATAATTGGTTACATAGAGAAAGACCTGATATAAAGCACTTTATTTCACAGGCTTTGGGTTTTTTTTGACTTCCTGGCAACAATGTATAAATTCAAAGAAATGTCTGAAGTAGCCATCAGATGTTTTTGCCAAGCATGGTGATGAATTCTTATGTCCCTTGATGTATCAAATCTTACACGTAGTACAAGGAGGACATTAGATTGGATAGTATAGCTCATTGTATACATACTGTTTGAAATAACTGTAATATGTTCTAGTTCTCAAACTGTACTACTTGCTTCATACAATCCTTGGAGCAAAACCACTATTGGTTGTTTTTATATAAAGGATTTGTTGGATATTTTTGCACATTGTTTAAGTAGGTTTCATTTGAGATGTCTTTCCTGAAGAACACTGTTTATCAAAATAAAGTCCAAAAGCTAACAAGAGTTACTAGTCTTGATTGCTTTTTGTTGCCTCTACCAGTGGTGAGCATGGAGTTTGTTTTTTTTTTTTTTGTCTTCAGGGCATTAATGTGGCAGCTATGTTGCATATATTTTATATTTTCTAGAGATTATGATGATGTTAGGTTATCTAGGAATAGCTTAGCAATCATTAAGATAAAAGTTCTTAGCGCACTTTAAGCAGGTGGAGTCTCACTTCCATTTGTGAAGAGGTTATTTTAATTGTCTGTACCTGAATTTTTTTTCTTTACAAAAGTTGTGTTAATTCTTCATATAACTTATTATTTTGTTTGAAAAAGAAGATGGAAGTGTCTTCAATCCCCCCTGCACACACATTTAAGTACCAAACATTATGTGTATTTATTGCTAATGGTAATTTACCTTACATTATTATGTGTAAGGGCTTTTTTTTGTCTCATCAGTTTGTGTCATCTCAAGTGGCTGCTTGTTTTTTGTGTTTTTTTGTTTTTTAGCATGCACTGGATCTCCAGCTTGCAGTGGCCAACATATTGCAATCTCTAGTGCATACAGAAAGAAACCAGCAAGTCATGTGTGAAGCTGGGCTCCATGCGCGACTCCTGCAAAGATGCAGCGCTGCTCTGGCCGATGAGGACCATTCGTTGCATCCCCCGCTCCAGAGGATGTTTGAAAGGCTGGCGTCTCAGGCGCTGCAGCCAATGGTGCTGAGGTCAGAAACGTGTCCCGAAATCCTGTCGAGCTGGGCCCTTGTCCCTGCACTGTCGCTGGCTGGCTGTAAATAGCTTCGATTGTTAGAGAGCATAAATGACCTTGTGTGATAGTGATTGCCCAGAATCCCGTTTTGTTTCTCCTAAAATAGGCTGTCTTGCTTCTGTTAATTGGCATGTAACCTTGGAGATGTTAGGAATTCGGGGAGGGGGGGAGTGTCTGGGTTTTTGTTTTGTAGAGATTTTACTGAAGCTGAATGCTTCCTGCCTTCCTGCAAGTCTTGAGAGGCTATCAGAAGTGCAGTTCCTGGCCAGGTCATCAGGAAGAGCAAATGTGACAGCTTTAAAAGCAACATTGCCAGAGAAGACAATAGATTCCTAGATGTTTCTGTGCAACATTAAATAGCTCAGATTAGAAAAAGTTCAGCCCAGCTGTTTTATTTAGCACTGTAGTTATGTGAAGGAAACAGGAATATGATAGAAAAAATGTCTAAAAATTCAAGCCTTTGGGGGGAGAATGGGGTTTACTGCCCTCTTCTTAGACTTGGTGGTACTGTCTGGTCCTGTTAAAGGCAAGTTTTCATGTAAAATAACATTTCTGAGAATAGATTGAAAAAAAAATAGAAGAAATGGCATTGTGTTTATAACTTACAGTATTTGTTGAAATGCATAGTGATCACTAGCTTTAAGAAGTTAATCTTTCTGCATATTAATGCAAGTATGTTTATATATCTATGCTAGTACTTAAAAAAACAGATTTGAGAAGTTTGTAGGAGTATATTTTGAGCCGTTTGAGAAGTACCCACACCATTGTACGATGCTTTGAATTGATTGCTAGGTCTCAGCTGGAATAAAGAACATTTAAAATCTACTGTGGATTGTTGACTGGCTGACTTGCAGCCTTAGTGTTAGAGAGGACAGTTTGTCACTTCACTTCAGCGATATGCACCAGCACCAGAAACCATTCTGCAACTAGCACGCTTGCCAATAGTCTCAACATGGGACTTAAGCATCCCTGACACTGATAGACATTGACGGTGCAGGCATCTGTAGATATAGTTATCCACAGCCATGAAACTATCCCTCTACTAAAACTGGACACACTGGTAAAGCAATACGGAGCTCACGTTCTGTCTTCAACCTGTGACCTGCCTTTCCAGATGAGTTCAACTTGCTGTGTGTGAATCAGCAAGCTCTCGGATATTCTCCTACAGCAAGTAACAGTCTCACTGCAAAGCATTGTATCCAGGATCACTCACACTAGAAACTGTGTGCTTTGGTAGAATTGTTTGATCAGTAAAAAGTCAAATTTGTATAATATGTCTTTAAAACTGAAATAGTTTTGAATGAATCAAATGTTTCTTGTAATTATTCCTTATTTTATTTATACTTATTTAGTTTAAAAATTATGTTTAATTTGAGTAATTACTGTCACTTTTTAAAAAATGGTATTAGATTTGATATCATTCAAGGAATACAAATAGACAATTTGACGTGTACATTTTTTATTCTCTTACTTAGGGAATTTTTACGCCTGGGAAATCCTTTGAATTGTGGAGCTTGGGACAAAAAACTATTGAAACAATATCGAGTGCACAAACCCAGCTCACTGAGTTTTGAACCAGAAATGAGAAGTAAGTGCTTAAGTGCTAGAAATCTGATTTAAAAAGTTGCACTGCCCACAATTGCATACTTCATAGAAATTTGTAGATAAGCATCCAGACTTCCCCCCACAACTTTGTATTCATGTTAAATAATCAGAACAGTTTGGGTTTGAAAAAGTTCTAAATGCAGAGGGAACATAATACTTCTATTTAAGAGTACACATCTAGTGAGATAATTTGAATTTTCCATTTTAGGAAGAGTAGCAATTAAATATGATAATAGTTTGCTTTTGAGTCTTTAGTAGAATATACGTCTGTAGTTATTTAAGAGTAAAAGGAAGAATATTACTTTCAGATACTTTCGTGTGTTCATGACATGTCACTGCATCTATTTAGGTTTGATTCATAGTTTCTTTCATAGGTTCAATAAAGTTGCAGACAAAATAACTCAAATTCCTACACTTTAGCATAATCCCATTTATTCCAGCTAGACTAAGAATCCATGTCATTGTTAGCATCACTAGTAATGAAAAAGAAATAGAAAGACTTAAAAAAACAGCAGGAGGAGGAGGAACAAAACTTACAAAATCTGGGAAAATATCTCAATCTAATAATTCTCTTACTCAAAAAAGAGGTAAAATTTGAAGTTGGAAGCTCCACTCTTAATTATTTAAAGTTCAGGAATTTCTTTTTCATTCATTGATTTTTTTCATGATAAATATTACAGTATTTTCCTCATTGGTCACTTTCAGTATGTTTATGTTCTTGATATACTTTAAATTTAAATCTTTAATAGAATATGGTAAACACGGATTTAATTATGAACACATGGTAACCTAAAAATTTTGAAGAAAAAGGACAGGGTTACACACTCTTAAAAAACAAAACAAAAAAAACAGCTCTCAGATTGCTGTATATGAGCTTTAGCATTAATTGTGTAATTAACACTGACAGAAGGTATTCACAATTTATTTTGACAGGATATATTCACTAGCTAAATTAGAGATATACACACACGGTGAAAATTTTTGTTGTGTCTTTGTGTGATGTCCTGTCGTGCAAGTTCATCCGTGTATGAGTACCTCATACAGCAATTGCGCATCAGCTATAATTGTCACACTGGAACAGTTGCCTGTTTTCCAGATATTTAATGAATCAGTCTGATAAATGGGACTGAACGTCTGTAATGGGTTGTTCTTGAGGTTACTATAAGTAGGTTCCTCCAGCCAATCCGATCCTCTTTTCCACACTCACTCTTTTTTCTGTTTTTATTATCATCCCTAAGTTGTACAGCTTGGGAACAGCTGTTAGTGTAGCACAGGAAAGTTTCAGTAAATTATAATACAACTAGGAAGTTTCCAAATCGTATGATATTTGTCGGTATAAACTCATTGGCGTATGTCCAGTTGTAGCACACTGTTAAAAAATATCTTAACTGAAATGTCTGAATTATTTGGAAGGATCTAGAAAGCATCTTGGATGGTGTTAAATTACCAGCCTTTAATCCCTTCGCTCTACCTCCAGTCTACACAGCTCTCATACTCGATCCTTTATCTCTGAAGTAGAAATAACTGAATTTGTGTTATGTCACCAGATTCAGTACCACTGAACAGAGGGGAGAGTGTGGTTTTTCTTTTGGCCAGTGTAGACTTTTTTTCTTTTTCTTTTTCTTTTTTTTTTAATAGATGTGTTCCTACAGGGGAGGAAAAAAAAAAAAAAGTCATTTGTGAAAATGTCGGTCTGAAAAGTTTTTAACCCAGGAAAGAGAATTGGCAAAGCTAGCTTTCTGGGTATCTTGCAAGTTAGTATACTCAATTTACTAAGCTAAGCTTTCTGAGCCTTTCAGCTTGCTCTGAGGGTTTTAGTTCAGAGTTACTGCATCCGAAAAACATGAGTCAGAGTTTTTTCCGGTCTGATAGGTCATGTAACAGGAATGCACTCAAAACAAAGGTTATGCAAAAGGAGCATTTTCCCTGTGTTAGGCAATGGGATGGGTTATTGACTCAGTTTTTGGCTTTGCCACAACCTTTCTGTAACATCTTGCACAACACGTTAACCTCTTTTGCTTAGTTGAACATTTTTATAATGAGAGTAATACTTCCCAACTCATAATCTGTTCACTGAGAGGCTGAACTTGTTAATGACCATTGAACTCTCCCCTATAGTGCTTAAAAGTCCAAATACATGGCCCGAAAGTGTCTCCTTTTTGCAATGCTTTTGTTTTTTCTTGGCTTCTACCGTAGATAGCATGGTTACCTCAATGGAAGGTCTGGGTTCTGACAATGTGTTCAGCTTGCATGAAGAAAACCACTATCGGATAAGCAGGAGCCTGCTAAAACCAGCAGAAGGGAGCACAGTACCCCTGACGAGAGTGAAGTGTTTGGTCTCCATGACTACCCCCCATGATATCAGGCTTCATGGATCATCGGTTACTCCTGCGTTTATTGAATTTGACACGTCTCTTGAAGGGTTCGGGTAAGGTCCTACAGTGCTCTCAGAGAGCGTGGTACACAGTGTAATGTTTTATTGCTTTCTTCTTTCAAATAAATACCTGCAATTTTTAATGAAAAGCTTGCAAACTGAAAATAAATGGTTTGGTTTAAAGAAAAGAATGGAATACTTCATGCCACATGGATTTCCATTCAGTGTAATTAGTGACTTGAAACCACTGATGGCTTGTTATGTGTGAAAGTATAAGTGCTTATGTGTGCAAGTGTAGTACCCTCTCAGGTCTGGTTTTCATGTGCGTACTTAAGGCTGTTTTAAAATAAATGAACGCTAACATACTCTTGCAGAAAGGTATTGGTTGCTAGGATTCATGTGCAGCATTTGAATGGCACATATGCACTGAAATCCACTTAAAACTTCTGGAGAAGTTGGTAATGAGGAAGTGGGCAAAGCAGAAATAAAATTAAAGTAGAAATGAGAACTATGTTGAGTCCAAATAACTGGAAAAACTTGATGATTAACTGGAGGCGTTGCTCAAGTATAACACTTAACTCCTTCTTTTACCACCTTGTCTCTTCTGTCTCTCAATGTTTTTTCTCTTTCACCTTGAAGTGAGATGCTTTGTGAGGATCATCTGTGATGTAACTTATCTGCTTAGAAGATTAAAACATGATGTCATCTCAGCTTCTGTTTATGCAAAACATTTTGCCTTATCTGATATAAAAATGGAACAGTAGAAGAATCTCAAAATATTAACTTTTGCCCTGTGCTGAGGGCAAATATCTCCAAAACTGTTATGAAAAATTCAAGTCAATAGTAAAGGAAATAGGTATACTTTAACTATGTGTGGACTGGTCCATAGATTGGGGCTGGCAAATAGAGTGAAGGCAGGTATCTTGATGACGTGTTGTGACATATGCTCAAGTCAGACAATTGCAAACAAAACCTTGAATGGTGCATAATTGTTCAGAATATCCCAGAAACTTGGTTAAAAGCTTAAAAAACTTGACTAGAAGCTTTGTTAAAAGGTTTTTAGTGATAAGACCAAGTAAAAATGGCAACTGCTGTGAAGCCCAAAAGAGGGTGACAAATTCTTCTATGAGATGAGTAGCTCTGCAACACCTTTATTTTAGTCTCCTTTTAAAAGAGTTTTAAAAAGAGGTAGAAATGATCTGTTGTCTAGGACAATACCACAATTTCACAAAACTAGAGAACAGCACCACCTGACAGAATACCTTAAGTCTATCTTCTCTCCCCCCACCTCTAATACTTACATTACTGAGTGTCTTCTGTTAAGTCTACTTCTTTTCTGACGTGGGCTTAGAAAACAGAGCTACTTGCATCACAGTGTTCAAGTTTCCATTTATTCAGGCAACTGGTCTGAGAGCATAGTTCAGTCTGGATATTTATGAGCTCTACTGCTCAGCACTACCTTTTCAGCTCTGCAAAGCAAGCATGTAGCTTGCCCATCCAGCATGCAGCCTTCACTTCCAGTATCACTGGGGACACCGTCTTTGAAAAGAAATGATGCTCAAAGCTCCGTCCTACATCCTTTAGAAGAGAAAAACAAACTTCTTAGATGTAAGAACAAACTGAAATAGGCTAACAAAATAAATGATCACTGTGGTTACTCCAGGAGATCTGTAGGCACTGATAATTTACCCAGAAGTAATCCACATAATGTAGCTGTGACTTCCTGTAATTTCATTGGTTGCCTATGAAGGCTGTTGTAATCAATTAAAAAATCAAAACAAAGCTTTTTTCGTCTGTGCCAGGGTGTTTTATGAACTCAGCAGACTTAATAGTCAGGTGGAGGAGCCCAGAAAACATGTATTTACTTGCTCATAGAGAACATGCTTGTAACACTGACTGTAGGGGATTCACCCAGCAAATAGTATTTTCAAGATGGAGGAAGGAAAACATAATGAGAATTATAATCAAAAGAAAAGATAATTCTGATCAAAACCATAGACTGTTATTGTTCATGAGATGAGTGGTCAAGTTAGCTGTTCATGGCTGCTACAGGATACTTAAATTAGCAAGTTCAAGTGTGAACAAAATGAAGATACTTCTGCAAGCAGAAGAGCAATCACATTAAGACAAACTGTACAAACTGGAAGCTGAACTCCTATGAGAATTCACTCCACCGTCAGTAGGCTGGTCACTGAAATCATCTGTGCTCTTTATATCATCTGATACCTTGGGAGGTACTCCTTATATCCGTTTCTTCTGGGTCAAAAACATCGTAATGGCTCTTGTAAGGACCGCGTATAGTTAATATGGTGAATTGTGGCATGACTGTGAGAATATACATACTTATTATAAAACCATTGTATGCAACTATCAAATCCTTTCAATATTTAGCTAATGCAGTCTTCAGGACAGTTTTGAACATCTCAAAGGCTGTAGCAAATTATGGTGACCCAGAAGGGAACAGTTTATGCTGTGGAGCCGCATGGGCATAAGTCTCTGCTCCTTTGCACCAAAGAGATATGTTGCCAAAGCTCTTTGCACTGGAGACAATTTAACTCCGCCAGGAAAACTCTTGAGAATTCATTTCCACTTTTCGTTAACACATACAGTCAAGGAGAGTAGTGGATGCTTATGGTATATTTTTTCTAGGCTATATTTTGTTTGTTTGTATCAACCTCTGGCTATGTTGACTTCCATGAACTCTAGTGTGTTCCTGGTGTTTTATTTAACAGCTGCCTGTTCTTGCCAAGTTTGGCTCCCCATAATGCCCCCACAAATAATGCTGTCACAACAGGACTTATCGATGGTGCAGTTGTCAGTGGAATTGGAGCCGGTAAGTACTCAAGTATTACTGTTACCAGTATTCTCTTTTTGATGATGTTTATTTCTCTTACGTTTCTATGTTAACCATGAAGTTATAGTATGGCATTGGATGTTGCACACTCTTAGCTGAGAACTCCTTTTTGAATCTTTTTGTCACTTTTCCTCCCAAGTCAATGAAAAGCAGTATAAAATACAAATATGCCATTTATTGAAAATATAAGGCTTTCAGCAAAAGGTTGAATGGTGGTTTTTTTTCTGTTATGTTCTATTGTTCTTATATATAAAGAGCCTGGTATATGCATTAAGAACAAGTTGGGGTAGCAGTGTTAAGTACACAGAGCATAGGAAATGTGGGCTTCATTGTAATGCTGTATCATAAAAATTATAACCGTTTTTTCACATCCCTGAAATCTGTTCACTGTATGCTGTTCAGCCTATGTGAACCTGGTATGCAGCGGGGCTAGTCGAACATGATCACGTAGTTAAAAATGGTCTGAAGCACAAAAGCAAAGTTGACGTTCTACTGCAGTGAAACAGAATTATCATTAGACATGGAGCACCCTGGGATATCAGGTGGATTTAGGTGTATGTGGGGGAGATATCTACTTCAACGAAGGCTAAGTGGCTCTTTCATTGCTTGTTGTTATGAAATACTTCAGTGGTCCTCACGTGTATGTGACTTGAGTTACACCCATGGAAAAAACAACTTGTCAGAATATTAACCATTTCTAATCCATTTCCACTTTTTTGTTCAAAGAACTGAAACTGAGGTGTTCTGAAAAAGTGTATCTTCAGGGTTAATTTTTGTTTTTAAAATAGGAGGGGATAGCATTCAATTTTTGTTTTACTTGGTTTTGAAAGAAACCACTCTGAGCTAGCTTTGTGTGATTATTTTTTAAATCTAAGCTTTGGTCAGAGATGAAAGAAAGAAAGTTCAAGTCCAAGCTGATAGGAAAGCAAGGACAGGAACACATAGGTATCCCCAGTGCTAGCTACTCCAGCTATAATGGGTTTTAATTTTTGCTTTTAGGTGAAAGATTTTTCCCACCACCATCTGGTTTAAGCTACTCAACTTGGTTTTGTATTGAACACTTTAGTACGCCTCCCAATAACCACCCTGTCAGACTGCTTACTGTAGTGCGACGTGCAAACTCCTCTGAGCAGCATTATGTATGCCTTGCTATTGTCCTCTCGGCAAAAGATCGGTCACTAATTGTATCAACTAAAGAAGAATTACTTCAAAACTACGGTAAGAGATGATGTGCAGCGTCATCAGCTATACCTGATAGCTAATATATAACATACCTGATACCATAGCTAATATATAATATATATATATTATGGGGGCATGAAAGCAAGTTTATTTTAAACATAGTATTTAGAAGTTGTGTTTAATGGAATCTTTATTGCAGCTTCACTAGCTCTGAATGTTTCTTGATGACATAAGAATGCAAAATGTAGACATTCCTACAGAAATAAAGAAGCATTTGTAGTTTCTGAAGAAGATCTGGTATATGCATATAAACAAACAACCTACCAAAAAACCTGAGTATTAGAGATTTGAAAGAGGGAATACTTCACTGTTTTTGCAAGCTTTTGCCTCTATTTGGCTTGAATGATTCATTTTAGACATCACCTTTTGGGGGAACAAATGTTAACTATCCTGGCTGTGAAGAAGCTGGGAAATAATAAACTAAAAGGCTGTGAACACTTTCGGGATCTGGATGCTCCAGCACTTGCTGGTTATTTGAAAGTGATCAGTAATTTGCTTTATGCTTTAATGCTGCGGTCAGTTTTGCAGAAAGAGTTTGTAGCTCCATTCGGTGTCCATGATTGAGAGAGGAACTGCAGGAGATGCAGTGATGAGCAAGGCTGAAGCTGGTGAGGCCAGTGTATTTCAAGGAAGAGCTGTCAGTAAGGGCAGGGGTGTTAGGTTTAGCCATCTTTTGTCTCCCGCCTCGTCTTTCATCAGGGCTCTCAAGGCAAATGGTCAGTATCTGTGGGTCATTTATGCCCCAGACTGAGGAGAAGCCCAGAGGAGCGGGGCAGCATCTGTGCATTTCACCCTTGGTTCTCTACCAGACCGACACACTGGGTTAGAATGGTTATCACAAATCTGTTTCTGCTTCTGCTGGGTTCCTCCTGTGGTCCTTGTTCTGGCTGGATGAGGGCTTGGAATGAACAAGGAGTACATATTCAAATTTACAGGATGAACCACTTACTGTTTTTCTTTATTGGCAAGTTTAATGGAACAATACATGAGAAGAAAAATTGTCGTGTTTTGGGGGGACAATAGTGAAAGTCATAAAAGGGCAGCACTATTTTCCACTGGTTAGTTACAGTAGTCTGCACTGCTAGTTTGGTAGACTTTGTGTTGTAAGAAACAGAAGTTGCTATGAATTTTTCCTCTGATTTTTGTCAACTTTCAGCCTGCAGAAAAAAATGAGTTTAAAAGATCACTAGGGATGCGAATGAGATACTTTAGGTGGTAAATCAATAATGGTTGTAAATATCCTGGTTTTCTAAAAGAGAAATATCCTTTTCTTGTAATGTTCAGTAAAGTTTGAGTGCCACTTAATGTTTCAGAAATTGAATTAAAGGCGTTCTGGCATTTCTGAACTTGCAGCTTATGAAATAGTTGATTTTATTTAGTTATGCCTGACATTTGATTGTATTTGATGCTGTATGGTTTTTTTTGTATGGTCTTTAATACCTTGGATGCTGAGAAAACTCATATACTGTATAAAAAATCATGTTCTTTCCTGTTGAGTAACAGGCACTACTAAAGAATTTTTACAGCATTAATTATTTACAAAAAGCTAAGCACAGAATCACAGAATCGCTGAGGTTGGAAGGGACCTCTGGAGATCACCTAGTCCAACCCCCCTGCTCAAGCAGGGTCACCTAGAGCACATTGCACAGGATTGCATCCAGGCGTGTTTTGAATATCTCCAGAGAAGGAGACTCCACAACCTCTCTGGGCAACCTGTTCCAGTGCTCTGTTACCCTCACAGTGAAAAAGTTTTTCCTCATGTTCAGATGGAAGTGTCTGTGTTTCAGTTTGTGCCCGTTGCCTCACGTCCTGTCGCTCGGCACCGGGCAGATTGTTATAGAATGCTCCTTATTTTCATGCTAAATCAGCATTCACATTATTAACTGCAGTAGTTTCTGTTAGTAGAAATCAGGTTCAAAACCTAAACCCTGAGATCTGAAGAACCGTAATACAAGGGAAGAACTAAAATTCTTAAATTACAAAGATATTGCCAGTGTTTTTTCTCAGAAGACCAAATTCTTCTAGGAGAGAACCAAATAAGTCTGTCTTCATTAATTGCTTTTGCCTGCATTAGAGCTATAAATTGTGTGGTTTTAGTTTGTAAGCCCCTATATCTAACTCTTTAAAAGAGATTGGATTTGTAGAGGCTTTGTCAGAAAAGAGCTGAGGGTCTCTAGCTGGCTGCAGAGACTGGTTTTTAATTGAATGTCGTAGAGGAGTGCCACCCTGTCACAGCTAAGTAGTGGTTGGTGGTGTCTTGTGGGGCGTTGAGCAGATGAGTACCCAAAGAACCGAGATAGGAGGCCCGCCAGCATTCAGGGTTGAAAGGGCTGACCGCCTATTGTAAGAATAAACCGGGTGTTTAAGGATTCGTTTTGTGATTGAGAATTGTACCTCAAGGTGCTTGGCTGAGGGAGAAGTAGTGGAGGAAAGATTATTTTTGTATCTGAAAGTTAGTTCCAGGTACCTCTGGTTTTATCATCTGCTTTTTGCTGTCTCTAAAGAAAAGAGTTCTCTCTGTACACGCTGCCATTGAGGTAAGAGGATTAGTGGATTCTATTCCCTGAATATGAAAGAATGGAAAGAGATGTGAAAAAGCTCTATTTGCCGTTGAAGTGCTACCCGGTGGAGAATTTTCGAGCTTTGTCGTTGTCGCCTCTCTGGCTTTCAAGCAGGTTGTGGGTGACTCTGCTTTGTGGCGGGGAAACAGTACTGCAAATTAATCATGCCTTCCGGTGTGAAATCAAAAAATGTCTTTTTAGAGGAATTAAAAAATCTTGTATTGAGAACTGAAGTGTGTTTAAGCATTCAAAAGAAAGGAATTGAGCACCTGTTAGTGAAGAAAGAGCTGAAAAGTGCTGAGGGAGTATAGATGGGTGAATGGGGACCGGTGGGCAGCAGCTTCTGAGCTGCAACCCTTGCCGAGACTCTGGGAGTGGGTTCATCCACTACATGTGTCTAAAATAGGAGCATTTTCTAATCGGTGCAAAGGTAGCAGCTATAGCTGATGGAGCCTGCAATGCAATTCGCCTTCCCCCCCAGTAGAAGATGCTCACATCTGGCCAGGGGAATTATCGCCCAAACATCCCTGATATTTCAAACATAATGATATTTCTAAGGAAGGCCTAGGGTGACTAGCTGAGATAAAGATACTAAAAGCTAAAACAGATGAGACATCCTAATTCGTAGTTTTGACTTGGGCAAATATTTTGAATCGCTAAGCTATTCCTTCAGTAGCAGCAGTTGAGAAACTAAATAGGATTGCAAGAAGGGAAGAAGAAAAGCCCGTGTGCCAGAGTTTGAATTCTAAATACCAGCTAGCCTGTACTTGATGTGTTTCTCTCGAGCCAACTATCTTATTTGCAGCTTTTATTAAGGGAAAAAATCTAAGGCTTTTGACCCAACTTTAATTTACTTTAATGCTGCTATGTAATTTAGCATGAGGATTCTTACGCAGATGCCTTGAAAAGCGTTTCTTTTATTTGTATGTTTTTGTGTGCGTCACCTAATTGCTTAAGGAAGATAATTGCAAGCTACACATGAAAACAGTGTTTAGCAAGTATTTGATAAATGTGGCTTACAGAATTCCAGATCTTCTGAAAATTTGCGGGTTAGGGCAAAGACTATTGAGCTATTCAGCAAAATATCCTCATTTCGCTCTCTTTTTTTCCTTCTTTGGGGTTTATTAACTTAAATTTAATGTGGTGGCTTCCTTTCTCTGCTCATAGCTGTAAAAATCGGAGAGGGCTGGTATTACAGTAAATTTCTTATGAATTCTTACTGCTCATTTATGTCAATGTGTACTTGGTAATTAGCCCATCTCTTATTAGGTTTATAATGATGGTAATTTCCTTTTAAAAAATAAAAAATAAAATTAATCAAGAGGGAATTTCAGATCTGTCGGACTGACTGTATTTCCAAATATTAGTGAGTCAGTGCTGAAATTGTTGATTGGAGTGCAAATAGAGCTGGGCCAGGTGTTCAGGTGTTAAGTCATTTTGTCATCATCTGATTTAATGCAGGTACAAAAAATGTTAGTCTCCAAAGCAGAATTTCCTACTGTTGGCTGCATACTTCTACAGTACAAGAAAGATGAAAAATAGCTTTGTAGTTGTAGAGAGACATCTGTTATCTCTTGATGACTACTTCTGTAGAATTTCTTTTAAAAACAACAAACAATATTTTTTTGACTTACGAAGTGGCATTAGAAAGTTAGTAAAAAGAAAAAAACTTCACTAAACTAATTATTGCCATTTAAAAAATTCAGTTAAAATTTCAATAAGAAGGTAGAAGGAGAGAAGTAAAATGTAATTGTCAAAACTTTGAAAGTATCCTGGGAATTTTATTAGAGAAGAATTAAGGCAAAACAAGACCAGGCCCATTGCTGATGTTAATAAAACTACACTAGCTTGTTTATATGCAAGTGTGTAAGGAAGCTCAGTCTGTCAAACTGTGAAAATATACTCAGAATACACTTTAAAAAAGCCTGTGATTTCATTCTTTCAGTTCTTGTATTTGAAGGCTTTCAAGAAAATATTTAAAACTATTTATATCTCATTACTTCTATTTTTGTTTTATTGGTCACATTATTACACATACTTTCTAAAATTTTGGCTTTAATGTATGTCTTTAGAGTATGTTTCATGTCAAGCCTAATGAAATAAGAATATCAAAACAGACTAATAATATCTTTACTTGTTCCCACTAAGTGTTCCTTTCCTTTTAGTTGATGACTTCAGTGAAGAATCATCATTTTATGAAATTCTTCCTTGTTGTGCTCGTTTTCGCTGTGGTGACCTTATAGTGGAAGGCCAGTGGCATCACCTAGTTCTGGTCATGAGTAAAGGCATGCTAAAGAACAGTACAGCTGCACTCTACCTTGATGGACAGCTTGTTAACACTGTCAAGGTAAAATAAAACTGTAAATCCTTATTTTTACTGTGGGAGTGATTTCTCTCTCTCTGTGCACATGCTCACACACATTTTTGTATATATACATATGTGTATATATATTTATAAATGTGTTTATAAATATATACACAGAACAGAAATATACATAAAGAAATATATATAATATAGATATAAAAATACATGTATAGAAGATGTATAAAATTAAATATATAGAACTGCATATGAATATAATAAATAGAAATAAATATAACAAGTATAAGCATATAAAGATACTATATGTGTGTGAATATACATGCATACACATAAACGTGTGTGTGTGTGTGTATGTATAAAAATAAAAATGTTTCCTTTACGTGCCACCTGTGATCTTGTGCCCGGGTGGTATCCTACATGAAGGTGCAGTAATACTTGATTTAAAATATGAAATTTGTCTGAATTCTTATGAATTCTGTGCTTCATTCATTGCCCAGCTTCCAGCATTTGTTACAAACAAGAGAAGATTCTTAAAAAGATGGGTCTTTGCTCACTGCACAGCTCTGACCCAGCCCTAGTCAAGAGACGTTAACAAATACCTTCTCATGCATGAGCAATAGAAACAATGAAGCACGGAAGGTATGAACGGTGCATTGAATGTTAAGCAAGTGTGGCACAGCTACACTGCTCAATAGATTACAATAAGAACAAAAGCTTAAAAAAAAGAAAGAAAAAAAAAAAGTGTTCCTAGGCCATGTAGCAGATCTAATCTTGAATAATGAATTAAGACAGCTTTTCCAGCCTATCATGGTGTTCCTTTCTCAACCCTCTTGACCCCACAGAAAGAGGATCCTGTTGTCTGTGATTGCTACTGAGATGTCTTACGTTGTTATCTGTTGATTGTAGATGAAACATATTTAGTTGTAAAAGTCAATAATTTGTTATTAGGTGGGACAAACTAGGAGGCCACATGCAGAGCAGCAAAGAGCACTGTGGACCTGTCCATGGGGCACTACGTGTTCCTGACCTCTGACTGATAACCTGTAGCTGTAAAAGAGTATTTAGCGCTGGCAGGCTTGGGCCTTAAGGAAGTAAACTAATCCTGGCGTGGGGTGCAAATTTGCTAGCTTTAATATTCTTCTGTGTTAGGTGAAACAATATTTTGCCTTTCAACATTTAACATTCAATATTCATTAAGCAAAATGAGGACTATATTAACTTTACTTGTTATGCTAATAACTACAATATATACTAATTATGTCTGACTATACATGACTACACTCTATAACTGAAAACACAGTTTTTATAAGGTAGTTAGAAAATGGCTGCAAGATTGTTCCTGTCATTACATTTAGGCCAGCATCTTATCCATGGATTTGTTTTTTTACAGCCTGTAAATTATATCATATTGAACTTGTTATGTTTCACCATGAAGCATAAAGGCATATTTTCAATGGCTGCAGAAGGAGAGGAAAAGACAAAAGGATATGAGTTAATCTTGTTTCTTTTGGAAAAAAAATGTAGTTTTAAGTCATTTAAAAAGCATCACATTTTTAGAAGCAAAATACAGTATCACCTCATTCTTCAGAGTTTTTAAGCACAGAGCTCACGTGTTCTCATCCTGTATTGTCATATGCACCCTGATCTTCTGAAAGCCAATTAACTTCTGATTCTGCATTTACTTCTGGATGATGTTCCTCACTGACTTTTGCTGTATAGTGTTACAATACAATGTGTTACATATCAGTCATTCAGAACATCCCCTTGTTTGCAAACCACTTTCCTGAATTTTTAGTATGTCTGCTCTCTCTTCATGATACCTGTGCTCTCTCAATAACTTCACAATATTTTCTTCCTTACAGCTTCACTATATTCACAGTAGTCCTAGTGGGTCTGGTTCTGCTAATCCACCTGTGGTCAGCACCGTTTATTCCTATATTGGCACGCCACCTGCCCAGCGCCAGCTTTCCTCCTTGGTGTGGCGTTTGGGGCCTACGCATTTCTTGGAGGAAGTTTTGCCTGCTGCAAGTGTTAGCACCATTTATGACCTGGGACCAAATTATGTTGGAAGCTTTCAAGCGGTATACTTACCATGTAAGTACAATTCAGACTGCAGCAAGCAACGTGGCACAGGTGTAGGTGAATCTTTTGCGTATCTATTTGCAGAAAAACTGAGAAATATGAAGATGCCATAGAGGAGAGGAAAAGCTGTTCATATAAAGCAGACTTGTATAGCAGCTATTGAAAAGGATGATAGAGGTGATGAGGTGTGATAGAAGTGCCTGGTATTCCTCATTTTGTTTTTAATCTATTTAGAAACCCTTAAAATTGTCTTTATTTGTACTCTACATAATATTTACCATAGAAAGGGAAATTGGAAAATCTATTTAAGTTGTCAGTTCCTAAATGTTATGGCAATCATACTTATTTGCAATTCTTGCAATTTATTCTGCACTTTAAACAGAGCTATCTTGAAATGTAATTGATTATAGTGCCTAAATAGGTTCAACTGAGAATAAAATCAAATAGGAGGGATTGCAGTGCAGCAGATACTCTTAAGCATTTGTTGCAAATAAACATGGGTAATAGTTCGATTACAATTTTTTTTAAGCCTTCTTGTTTGAAATAGAAGAAGATGCAACTTGAAAGGTTTGGAATGATCTTTGTTAGGAATGTGTTGCCACAGCTCTGTCTTTAAACTATTCAAACAATGGATTCTTCATTAGCTTGGATAAGATGAGCTGTCGCTAGGCAAGATATTCCTCTTCTGCAGTGCTCCCTGTCTTTCTGTGCAGTTAGATTCCCTCCTCACTAACATCAACATACCGCCAGATGATATTCATTACTTTATCTGGCTATCAGAGGACTTTCAAGTGAAAAATAAATTAAAAAAAAAAAAAAAGGTGGAAAATACCAAGTCTGTATGTCCTTGTGTGTGTGTTTTCTTGTGAGGACATAACACTTTCCAGCTCTTCCTGAGAGAAACTGTTGCCCTCTCAAGAAAGGAGGCAGTGAGTGAAGAGTGAAACAAATGTATGTGTAGGGAGTGCACAGAATCTTGCCTTTCACACCAGATGCTTTTCTTAGAGCTGAGGCAGAAAAAAACACAAATGTAGATGGTCAAGGCTGTAAAAGATCAAAGTATCGTGAAGAGCAAGTTAGTTCTCCTTGGAGCTCTTGAGCCAGGAGCTTTAGGCAATTGAATTTTTTCGTGTACAGATCTCTGTCACATACTTGCTTTTCTGACAGCTAGTCAAACTTAGCAAGCAACTCTAGATTTCAGTATCCGCTAGTTAATGGTAATTTCCCCTGGAATGGACTTTGCCTCCTCCTGTTTCTATGTTATGTCCTAAAGAAACTGGCTCTGCACAAAGATTTATTACAAAATTAGCCAAAGCAAATTCCATGAATGGATTTGTTAATTCAGTTCTGAGAAGTAAAAATCTTCCTGCCTTTATGCTAAGACCATGCTCACCAGGAAGCCCATAATAACTTGTAATAAGAATTCTTCATTTCCTAACATGTTAAGCTTTCCCAGTGTGGCAGCGTATTACACCTATTCAAGCTTTTTTTCCTTTCATTGTATTTTAGGAGTAGTCTGCTACAGAAAAAAGGATGTGCTTCTATTTGGGGCTAAGCTTCTGTTCACATAACGTTCACCATACCAAACCTCAAGGGGTTTGATAGAGGGTACTGTGTTAGGATCCTTGTCTTTGCCTTTTATCTTAGCCTCTCTACCCAAAAGGTTTGCTTTTCCTTAATGTAATGATAATTTGTGGGAATTCTGGAGAGGAGAAGAGCCCCTGCAATCCTCCACTGTTGCCCTTTCAAAGGGAACTGTAACTGACTTCTTCCAGAAAGTTTGTCCCTTTTTTCAGTAAGCCAGGTGGCTGTCTTCTGCGAATTTTTCCTGTGTTATAAACCACAAAGTGAAAAATTTGATACGCTTTAGGTCTTGGAAGACCCCTCAAAGACCAGTTAGTTCAGGGAAATGGATTCACAAAATCACAGGATGGTTGAGGTTGGAAGGGACCTCTGGAGACCGTCTAAGTCCAACCCCCTGCTCAAGCAGGGTCACCTAGAGCACATTGCACAGGATTGCATCCAGGCGGGTTTTGAATATCTCCAGAGAAGGAGACTCCACAACCTCTCTGGGCAACCTGTTCCAGTGCTCTGTCACCCTCACAGTGAAGAAGTTTTTCCTCATGTTCAGATGGAGCTTCCTGTGTTTCAGTTTGTGCCCGTTACCTCTCATCCTGTTGCTGGGCACCACTGAAAATAGTCTGGCCCCATCCTCTTGACACCTTGTCTTTACATATTTGTATACATTGATAAGATCCCCCCTCAGCCTTCTCTTCTCCAGGCTAAACAGTCCCAGCTCTCTCAGCCTTTCCTCATAAGAGAGATGCTCCAGTCCCCTCATCATCTCCATAGTCCTCCGCTGGACTCTCTCCGATAGCTCCATGTCTCTCTTGTACTGGGGAGCCCAGAATTGGACACAGTACTCCAGATGGGGCCTCACCAGGGCTGAACAGAGGGGAGACCTCTTTTATCCATTTGCTGGAATGGAGGAATGTTCCCAGGGCATTCACGTGAGCAGAGGATCAAATGAGGATTTCATTTATGAGGAAATGTTGAGACATCAGAAATTCTCTGTCAAGTGAGACTTAAGCCCTCGTTCAACACATTAGTTAGACGCCTTAGCTTCTCATTTATTTCAGCATGAGGAGCCTTGACGCTTTTTTGCTTTCTAAATTCGTTGAATGTATTTCACCAGAGTTGAAGATACCCGTTGACCTGGAAAGATGATGTGGAAGCAAATCTGCTTGCTAAGCTTTCAGGTGCTGAGTTTTGCACTCTTCCTCTGAGCATTGTAGACAACTGTCTGTCATAGTGTTTGCAATGCTTCTGAAGAAGCACTTCGGGAGCAGTTGATGGAAAAAGTTAGATTTGACTATATATCCTCTTCATTGAATGAGGACCAGAAGGCGCTGACCTTCTTGCATCTCTTGTACCATTCTTTAAGGTGGTTTTATTAGCAAGCCATTATATAAAGCCTAACATATGTGTTACCACAGACCAAGTTGCAGATGGACAAATTACTTTTCTATTTATTGGCTAATCTGTTTGCCCTCCTTCGGATGAAAAGGGAAGGGAACAGCCTCCAGGCTAGACACAAATTGAGAAACTTTTCTTGCAAAAATCCAGATGAGGAAGAACAACATCTTATACTGCATGGCCAAGCCACAGGTTACTAGTTGCCATTAGGGGTGAATATAGTCGAGCTTTTAAAAAGAAAGTGTGTCATATGCTGCCTTTTTATTTTAACTAGTATATTTGTTGCATAAGTTGTGTGCCATCAAGTTGTGCATGGGTAAGGTGAGCAAATACACAAAGGCGATATCAAATCTCAGCTATCTGTAAAAGCTTTCTTCTGCCACTATTCTGCAGTATAATTTACTTAATGTGTTACTCTTAAAACTGACCACAAAAACACTACTACTTTTGAAATGAGCTTTTTTTGTGTACTTAAGGCAAGGATTCTAAGTCGGAAGGAGTCAACCCATCTCCAGTATCTTTAGTACCAGAAGAGAAGGTCTCTTTTGGTCTCTATGCACTCTCAGTTTCTTCATTCACAGTGGCAAAAATAAGAAAAGTTTACAACAAGTTGGATAGTAAAGCCATAGCGAAACAGGTATGTTTGAAAATAAGTTTGTTAGTGTGTAATACCTGTTAGTATGAAATCAGTCATTTAACTTTCAAGTATTTCTTTCTTTTGTTCCTTTCTTTTAACTATTTTCAAGGGATTTTGCTCAAAGGAATGTTGTGTTATAATAAGAATAAAGTGCTTACCAGAAATATTGCCCATAATTATTTTCCTGTTTTTTTAAGTGTTTATTTGAGGGAGTTTGTGCTCATAGATTTTATTCCTATTTTTAAAATTAGCGAAAGCTTTATATTTTATCCCCTTTTGGAAGTATTTTGGCTATTTAATATAGATAACAGTTGTTAATTCTATAGAATAAGTTAAGATCATATTGTTGAGCAACATCATATATGCTATTGTAGGTGAACAAAGCTGATCAGTTAGTCCTCTTTTCAGATTGAAAAGCTGAATATTAATTTACATTTTTTCTTCAAATTACATTAAAAGTCAAATGAATTATTTGTATAAAGGACCATCAGTTGTCTTTTTTTTTTTTAAGTTAGTTTGATTAATCAGTTTTAAACTTTGGAAACTGAAGATTTCTCTTTTCTCTAGAGGATGTCTTAATGACTTCTAGGGTAATTCAGTTTTTTCTTATGTTTCTCATTCTTTATCACAGGAGAAAAATATGCAGGTTGTTATGTTCAGGCTTATTAAAACAAAAAAAATTCTTCCTGTCAGCCTCCTTTTTCCTTGTTTTCCTTGTTTTGTTCAGCTGGCAATTTCTTCTCATGAAAATGCCACACCTGTGAAGTTGCTACATAACTCAGCAGGGCATCTGAATGGACCAGCACGCACTATTGGTGCAGCTTTGATAGGATATTTGGGTGAGTGATTGATAATTAGTAAGTTTAAGCATTGTTAATCAACAGTATATAAGAACTGAGATCTAGAAGATAAATTTAACAATGTACCACACATACAATAATCATGTACATAATCTATTTTATGTTTATTGACATACAGTCTCTGTCTTTTTATTGATACAGGATACCTGTTTTGGTTTAATGAGGACCATTATAAAAATATACTTAAGTGACTTTCAGTTAACTCATGAACTATTTTACAATGCAACATTTCCTTCTCCTGAGGTTATCATAATTCATCTAGTGATATTCTCTTAATAAATAAAGCAGTGCTGGAATGTGGGTTACTTGGATTCAATCTTCATGATTTTGTACAAGAAAAAGAATTGGTTTTAATTAGTTTATTTTCACTACGTATGCACAGGAGTAAGAACATTTGTCCCCAAGCCTGTTGCCACTACACTGCAGTACATAGGTGGAGCTGCTGCTATTTTGGGGCTTGTAGCCATGGCATCAGATGTAGAAGGATTGTATGCAGCTGTGAAGGCCTTGGTCTGTGTGGTAAAGAGCAATCCACTAGCCAGCAAAGAAATGGAAAGAATCAGAGGTTATCAGGTATGTTAAAAAACAAACAAACAAACAAACAAAAAAAGTCTTAAAACAGACCTGGTAGATTGAATTTCACTATCTATCCTTTTAACTTCCAAGAGAATTGTTTTTTGTGTCATGGTAACGCAAATGTCTGTTCTAAGTTTATTGTGCTCTTGGCTAAATAACGTAAACACAATGTTTAGGATGGCCTTTAAAAGAGAGAATGGAAAGTTTTTCTAAGCAGTTGCACTCATTTAGCTGCTCTGCTGAAACTGTCACTTCATTAATAACAAGAAAGAGCACTAATATGGCACACAGGTGGATTCTTTCTCCATTAATGTTACACCTGCAAGCCCAGGGGCTCCTGTCTCAGTTGTCTGCCAGCGATAGAGGAGGATATGGACACATGAAGAAAAACACACAAGCAGACTACTAGAATCATTATTTTGAGGAGTCTGGTCTTTATAATTAGTGACGCTGTTCACTTTCAAGCTTAAGTCTTTGTGATTCTTCTTTGGGCATGGGGAAAGCGTAGTGAGTTATGCCAAAGGATCGGCTGACTGAACTGAAAAGATCCTCCTGTGACCAGTGAATTTTATATTCCCATGAAGACAGCTTTACTGAAACTAAAAACTCAGTCTGTGGTTTGGGCAACATATTTACAAACCATTTTATGCTGCCTGCTGGTATGTTTTTGCAAAAACCTTTCATCCCATGCAGCCTGTTCTAGACATTGGCGTGTTTTGACCAAACAGATCTAGATAGTGTCTTCCTTGCACTATAAGCAGCCAGTGGGTCATCTTATTTTCTGCCTCGGCAAACAACATGTTTTGGGAGAGTTTCCCAAAATCTGCATTTCTTTAATAATGTTTCAGAGAAAATGGTGAAGTTGAGAGCTTGAAGAGTTTCTACCAGAAGACAAGAAATAGCAATTGTAAATCTGCCAATTTGTTCTTTCCCAACCCAAGTTACAAGAAGTTAGAGCAGAAATGAGGACACAAAGGATGGCATCCACAGTCATGCCTAGAGTAATACAGAGTAGTGAGGGTCTGAAATTTGTTCTGTTTTGTTTTTCTAGAGTATAAGTCAATGGGAGAGAAGTAAAAGGGGCTGTGAGGGGTAGAAGAGTACATACAGAGATGCCATAATGGATTGGAGGATACCTTGGGGTTATGATGATCAAGAGCTGGGAATTGATTGGGTTTGGTTTATCAGGAACAGACTGGAAGGGATGTAGATTAGGTAGCAAGGACGATTAGCAATGAAAGCCTCAGATACCATCTTTATTGTTGTATGGTGTGAAACTGTGTTACATCAGTTCCAAGGTTAAAGTCCATAAAACTGGCTGTTGTGGAGGATGGAATTTTTTGCCTGCAATGAATTTATTTTGGCTTTGATGGACAGAATGATCATCTTCACAAACCACATTTAATCACTTAAGACACCTTACTGCCACCGACATGCCATCTCCAAAAAGGCTAGCCAGAGACCTGTAGAAGTCGAGCCTTTGCAGATTTATGTAGCGAAGGATACTTTTCTTCACTTGTATGTGCAGCCCTAAAGGGGCAAAGACAGGTCTATGCAAGTCTGCCGTATCCACGCTTGTCCAGGAGCACAGCTATGTGGGAATGGGTTGTGTGCTGTCTTAAATGGTGAGTAACAGCCAGGGGGCTGAGAAGCTTAGGTGTGTGTAACCGAGGGCTGGTTAACAGTGGACAGGTATCTCTTCAAGCCTTTTGTAACCTTTGGTGTATTAATCTTGAGTGTCAGTTTTTAATCTGAAAGTGGGTTTGTGTATAGATAGTCAAGGGCTAGATGCTGTCTGCAATGTAGAACAGCAGGTATTTTCTGAGCTGGAGGGTATCCTTCCAGCTCTGTGCGTGGCCTTTTTCTAATCAACCTTAATGCCGTTTTCAAGCTTTTTTGTCAAAAGAATCAAGTTTCAGAGGCACTTTATGGGTCTTCTCAAAAATTATCTGATGTTTTAAGGGATGCAGGCATTTCATCCATGCTTTTATTTTGCTTAGATAACATTGGCTGCATTTTCATAGGCTACTAATTTCTTATCTGTTTACTTGTTCAAGTTACTGGCAATGCTGTTAAAGAAGAAACGTTCCCTTCTGAACAGTCACATCCTCCATCTGACCTTTTCCTTGGTGGGAACTGTCGATAGCGGGCACGAGACCTCCATTATTCCAAATTCTACTGCCTTCCAGGATCTGCTCTGTGATTTTGAAGTATGTAAAGCTGCACAAAAAGCCAATGATATTGGGTAGTGAATGATTCAGTTGCTAATAGCATACCTTAAAAACTGAATGACAACAAATTAGGTTGTTATCCTGAGAACGTAGTATTTTTCTATGTGGTACAGTAAAGTAGCTCCTCACGAAGATTGCTGGTAACTTTTCCTGCTACAGTGGCTTTTATCACTGTAGAAATAATTAATAGTACCAAAGATGTACCTACTTCTTGTTTAGAAGATATGTTTTGTAGTTTTCTGTTCCGCAGTTTCATTTAACCCATGTGTTCTATTGCAATAAATATATTGAGGCACAAAAGATGTGTTGAAAATGACAGTAGGAGGAGAACTTTCAACACAGCAAGTTGGAATCATTTCTTCATGCATCTCCTGCAAAGTCAGTAGAAAGGCAGTTAAAATTCTGCTTGCGCAACCTATGAAATAATTGAGTGTTGTCATTGTAAACTGAGGAAAGTAGAGAAATTCAGAATAGTATGCTAATATAATACAGGCTGAAATGCAGTGTTATGTAATCCATAGAACTGGTCGTGTACTGTTTGTCCCTTTTGTATTGCCCGTGTCTAACACGGACTGAATAAAACTATTCTGATTCTCATGTGCTTTTTATAAAAAAATCCAGCTACCAGATACTGACTTAATAGTATATTCCCCTCTTGTTCAAATCACTTTAAGACAGAGAATTACCCATTTTCTGGTTTTAGATGTCCATTTGGGTATTTAAAAGCATTCCTGGAGACTATATTTAATGACCCTGAATATGAAAAGACTGCTGCCACTTCATATAGCCTTTCTTTTAACAAAACCACATGGCCTTGTTAACTTCTTTGGGAGCTTAAAGGTCCTTAAAGCTCCACCCCCCCCCCAAAAAAAAAAAAATTGTCAAGATCGATAGTACACTGCAATTATGGCACAAAGAAACTGAAAATGAAAAGAATTAATTCTGACTTGTGCAGAAGGAATTTGTTACCCAACTAAGTTTCCTCTTTTTTGATATGTAATACTGAAACTAGAAATAAAATAGTGAAAAGTTCAGTCTGTGCTATGTCTAAATGTTAATTTCTCAGTATAACAAAGCTAGTTGTTGTTTTCTAACAAACATTTTTTTATTAAAATAATACTGACTTTGTGTTCACAAAATTAAACGTAGACCTGATGGAAGTTATTACCTCTATTTGTGGTGTAGAGGTCTTAAGCTAGATGAACTGTTGAGCAAAGAGAAGGGTGTTAATCACAGCCACAACTCCTTTCACAGACAGCAAGATCTTCACCAAGTCATGAGTAATTTGTTGAAGATTCCTCTTTTTTCCGTAAAGGAACCAGCTGAGAAATTTCATCAAGGTTATGTATTCAGTCAGACAGCTATTACCATATGAAAGATCCAATTTCAAATTGTTTAGTTCAGGGTTTTTTTTTTCTTCTTTTTTTTCCCTGAAGACAGAGAACAACTGCAGAATGAATAAGCTTAAGGTACTAAAAATAAGTGAAACTAATAGGTTTGTGAGTCATTAAGGAGAAATTTTCAAAAAGCCTTAGAAAGTCACTCTTTCTGTGTTTTTTTAGTAGTATCTCTTCAGAAATCAGTGACCCAAACATTTCTTTTACATTAGATAACTTAGATGTTCTTATTCTTATGCTAAACAGGGAAGATGAAAGATTTGTTCTGATCATTTTAAATTAGAAGATTAGAAAAGAATCAAAAGCAAGAAAACTTTTGTTTAAGCCAATTTTATACCCTAGAACTCAAATATTCATTATGCTTTGTTCAAAAGCCAGTCAATTTTAAGATTGACAGCCATAACTTTGAACTTTCTGGCTTTTATATGTTTTATTCCTTCTATTGATTGAACAATTGATTTATTGTAGGGGATCTAAATCATTTAAAACTCTGTGCAGGAAATGCTGGGTAAAGATAAAAACAATTATCGTTGAAGACCTTGAGTTCAATCTTGGCAGAAGGTATTAAGTTAATTTTGCAAATAGAAAATCTTCGCTTCAGCCAAACAAGCTTGATTCCGCATCTCATTTCAACACTGTAAACCCAAATCACTCCTTTGGAATCAGTGGTGTTCAACCACCTATCTTTATCTTAAAACAACAAAAAAAGTCCAGATGGTGCAAAATTTTTTTTCAGTTACTCTAAGTTATCCTCATGATATGCTTACAGAGAATATCTTTGGTACCACTATGTGTTTCTTGAGTCTCTGCGTGCATATTTAATATTTATCTGAAATTGAAGAACGATTGAGAACCTTGAAATGAGCTTCGAGCGCAGTGGACAGGTGATGTGGATGAACAGCTTCAATCTCTTCAAGCCTTTTGTAACCTTTGGCGTATTAATCTTGAGTGTCAGTTTTTAATCTGAAAGTGGGTTTGTGTATAGAACATACCATTGTTTGCTCTGTATTTCAGGTCTGGCTTCATGCACCCTATGAGCTTCATCTGTCGCTATTTGAGCACTTCATTGAACTTCTCACAGAGTCCAGGTACTAGTTGATGCCAACCTAGTAATGAGACTTATAGAATAAGGTAATATGTAGAGGGTGCTCCATGTTTCAATTGTCTCCTCTGTTTATTCTTTCTTTCAGTGAAGCAGCGAAGAATGCTAAATTAATGAGGGAATTCCAACTCATCCCAAGACTACTTTTGACTCTTCGAGATATGTCTCTGTCCCAGCCCACTATTGCTGCGATTAGTAATGTGCTGAGCTTTTTGCTTCAAGGCTTCCCTAGCAGCTATGACTTGCTCAGGTAGCCCACGTTTATGTTAATTCTGGCTTTTGTGTTTCTAGTATGTTCATGATATTGCATAAAGATGCTTATGGTAATCCTGTTGTGGAGTAATTAACATGAAACACCCATGTACAGAATTTCTTCCTGTAATAAATAACTGAGCTAGATGTAGTCAATACTGATATTAATGCCTGGATTTGCATATTAAATTCAATTTATGTCTAAACAGGTGTGACTGGTTAGTCATACCATGGTTGGTAAACTGGCTTAGTATTTTCCAGGCCAATAGCAATGGGGCTATATTCCATCTTCACTGCTAATGTGAAACACTGAGCACTTTTCTGAAATACCATTGAACATTCGGCTTAAAATTGGGGGTAATGATACATCCTGTTCAAATGCAGCTTTGATTACTCTCTTGCCCAAAAGGTTTATTTCAAGAACTCTTCTAAATAATCACTGTGTAGAAAAATATTTAAGGCTGTCAAATATAGTACTGTTAATTATGACTGATGCGAGTTGCAATTAATAATGTAACTTTCGTATACAACAGTATTTGAAATGCTTTTAAATGAGTTAACTTCCTTGATAACTTAATATTTTCTTCTCCTATTTCATTATAATGGAAATGAGTAGAATATTTTAGTGCTTAGGTGTTCTTTTTATATGAGCAGGCATGTTTTTAGCCTCTCACTTTAAGTACAATTAAAGGTATCAGAAGCATCAAACCAAACTTCTTACCTGTCTTTGTTTTAATTATGCAGGACAAAAATTATTCAAGAAAAAATAGTATAGATTTTAAGCTTAATTTATTGTGGAAAAAACTGTAGCATGCTTATCCAAGCGTTCCAAGGTACCTTTGTTTTCTCCTTCCTGGAAACAAAAATGAAAAATACTGCATAACTTTGGAAAAGATAGACTAGCTAGGGACCTTTCAGGTTAGTTCCAGAGGAATGGGCAATAAATTTCATCTCCTTTCTTGGGGCAGCATCCTGTTTTTGAAAACAGTGGCCTTGTTGCTGTAGCATCTCAAGCTATAGGCATAAACTTTATATCAGATTAGAGTAATATTGTCAATGTTTCTTGATGTAATATTTGTTCATGTGTGATGGTTTGGGAATGATTTTTTTTTTTTCCCTTCTTTAACTGGTGTTCCTTTTACTAGGACTTGGAGGTGTCTCCCAGTTCCCTTCTTGAATCCTAGCATGTTAAGGATCCCTTACTTCCAGACTTGTCTGCTAACAGTCCAGTTTGTATATTAATTTGTTTTTTTTGTCTAGTAATTTCACTTGGAGGCCGTTTCCCTTGACCTTCAGATGTGAGAAAGTTGACATTTTAGGGTACCGGCCTCTCCTTAGTCGTTATATTAAAAGTGAGTTATTGATTGGTGTGACAGATGCACTCTCATCTGTGCATGATGTTTTTTCTGTATCTGTCAAGGTTTGGACAGTTCATCTCTTCCACTTTGCCTACATTTGCGGTCTGTGAGAAGTTTGTAGTCATGGAAATAAGCAATGAAGAAAAACTTGACAGTGGTAAGTGATTGCATGACTTAGGAGCAGGAGAAGTGAAATAATTTGAGATGCCTTCTGTGCTTAAATGCTTAAAGTGCAGAAGCAGTATTGTTAACAGTGTTATAATTTTGTTATAACCTGACTGTGGGTTAGGTCTGGTACTTCAGTTTTCAGTACTGTGTGCTAAGCAGTACAAAAGTAATCTTCTCTTGTTTTGTTTTCCTTCATTTAACACTGTGTGTTTTGTTTTGCTTCCTCCACTCGCTCCTTCAAATCAGTTGTGCATCTCTGCTTTATGGAGAGAGAACAGGAAAAAAGATGGATGGCGAGGTACATCTAACCTCCAGGTGTGGAGGAACTGAAGGAATTAACTAGTCTAGGCTGTTTGTTTTCAGACAATAAAAAGTTTCTTTGCTCTCCTTCAAGAGTACTTAAATTTTAAGTATTTAGAGAATATTTCTACCCTTGTTTTCTAAAGAAAAAAGGTTTATGCAATTGTGTTCTCTATTCATCGGTCTCCCCCAATAATAAATTTTTAGCCCACTGGCAGATTTCAATCAAATAACTAGAATTGGGTGCCAAAGGACACCATGTTTCTACATGTCTTGTGAATATACTGGTACCCTGGGAGAGGGTTGAAAAGGAAAAAGCTGTGAGTGAGCTTCAGTTAGCACTTTTAGTCCAGGCTTCTAAAGAACAAGGCTTAGGCAGTCTGTTCAGTCATCATTATCCCCAGTGCCTCTCCTGTTGCTTCTGAACACTTTAGCTAATTGCAGTCCCAAAGATGATTAAATTCCAGCTCTCCTGGTGCAAAACGGTGAGTAGTGAATTGGTGTTCCTGCTAAGGACAAGGCAAAACTCGGTCACTGCATACTCTTGGCAGCAGCTGCAAGCTGTTTCTCCAGACTAACCAAAGCCTGTTCTGCTTTTTTGCCTACATGAGCCATTGGAGGAACATGGGGAGAAATTCAGACTGTGGCAGGAATGCAGAGGGAAGTTTGGGGCAAAGGACTCAAGATTTTTAGGTTACCGAGCTTCCTGAGTTTCACTGTGTTTTTGCCATAGAAGATGTCTTGTTTTCCTATCTGTGACTTCTCTACAGGACTCTGGGCCAGGATGCATCTATTTAACTGCCTTCCTTTTTGCAAATCTCCTCTCAAGTTGTGATTTTTGTTTTTTAATAATATGAAAACCTGGTCCTCCTCTGAAGGAGTACCTTGTGTAGAATACAGTGCAATAGGAAGAATTCACAGAGCAACTGTAAAGTGACCCTTGCGATGCATGTGTTGGCTTGCTACTTTCTTTGCAGTTTTCTAGTAAATGTGCTCTTTGGCTGAGGATGAGTTTGGGAAATCTGTCTGAAAGAAAGGGAAATAAATTTTACGCCCCATTTCTTACATGGGGAGGGGATGGGGAGATGTTGGTTTTATTTCTTGTTTTTTTTCTCCAGATTGCATAATATAGAATGTTTATCCAAATACAGTGTATTTTGGTTTTATGGCTCTGCCTTCCAGAAGTGGCTGGCTTAATTAATTTAGACTGCCTTTGTTTTAGATTGTTATCTGAGAAGTTGTGATTTCCTTCTGTCCGTCCTTCAAACCGACCAAATGCTGTGTGATGAAGTGGGGCACCAAGCCTCAGCCAATACAGTGCATTCTTCAGCACTGTATACGAGGTCAAGTGTAGTGGCATGCCTATACTTTAGCACGGCTTTCTGCTAACTTGAGTGGGAGAAGACTGTGTTTTCTGATGTATGGAATTTATGAATAGACTTTAAAATGTCCAAGTCCTAAAAGGCTGATTTTTCTTTTCTTCTTTTTTTTTGGGGGGGTGCTTTATTTAGGAACAGAGGATGATTTTGGAGGACTTGTTTCTGCTAATCTTATTCTACTGCGGAACAGGCTATTGGATATCCTTCTGAAACTTCTGTATACATCTAAAGAAAAGACAACTGTTAATTTGCAGTAAGTTTAAGAAAAAAAAATCTTCAGATAGAGGAAGAAGATATGATTTTTAATTTGAAGGGGGAGAATTATACTGGCCCAACTCTATTTGCTAGCTATATTATATAATTCTATAGGAACTCTTGAACCTATTTACACAGGTATTGCTGAATTAGCTTTGGGTATGCCAGTAGAAATCAAGTGCATGATACCTCAGTTGTACACTCCCAATTCTGGTAGTGAAAAGAATAGTACTGAGGAGATGCATGTATAAGTAATACATATTTTTAATGCATTAACTGATTTTGTTTCAAATCTTTCAAAAACAGCTGGACAAGTTTAAAAGCATGGTGACAGAATTAGCAGAAACTTATGTTTCAAGTTAGGAACAACACAAGTAAATAACAGCATACACTTTACAAGAGAGGAACATGTATTTTAGGTTTGGGAGATTACTTTCTTTATGTCAGTTTTCAAAACTTTGAGAGACAGCGGACCATGAGTGAGAAGGATGCAATAAGAAGAAGTTTAGGTGTCTGGCTACCTTGATTTTTAATTTTTTTCATCTGGAGAGCTAGATTTGGAATGCTCTGCTCTTCTCCCATACTTCTTTGTAATCTTTTATCAGAATTTCATACATGGCTTTAGAGAAAATACTATCTGTCAAAAAAGTAAACTTTTGCTGTTAGAGAAGTGGGATAGTCAAGTGATTTCATTTCAGTTAAAATCAAATAGTTTCAGTACTGTGAAAACTCTGTACCTGTGTGTGGCTCAACCAAAAGTATTTGGAAATTACAATTTATTGACAAACATTTCTAGTTCAGCAGTCCAGATTTCTTATCAAAAGCAGTAATTGGAGTAATCTCATGCCAATTCAAACAGTCCCAGTAGCTCATTCCTTTCCACTAAACAAATACTGATATCAGTGTATTGGTTCTGTTTAGAAAGACTTGCTGAGCAGCATTTCCTGTTATAAGGTACGCTTAGCTAAGACTTGAGTTTACTCTTGGATTGACCTGAATTTTCTACAATCCTCTTTAAGTTTGCCCTATAGTGGAGGACACGAATTTTTGCTATCCAGTAGGAGAAAAAATGCTATAATATGTGACTTTTTTTTTTCTCTTCTCTCTAATTAGGGCATGCGAAGAACTAGTCAAGACACTGGGTTTTGACTGGATTATGATGTTTATGGAAGAACACCTGCATTCCACCACCGTCACGGCAGCCATGAGAATTCTCGTGGTCCTGTTGAGTAATCAGTCCATCCTGATCAAATTTAAGGAAGGTCTCAGTGGTGGAGGCTGGCTTGATCAGACGGATTCTGTCTTGACCAATAAGATTGGTACTGTGCTAGGTATGACATCTCAGTGCTCATAGTTGAAGGGTGTATGTCGGGTTGCAGGGGTTATTTTAAGAAAACTGTGTGCTTCGTGCATCCTTTCTGTGATAGTGTTGTCTGTGCTGTGATCAGATGCCTCTGCATTTTGGTTTTCTTAAAATAAAGAATTAGTTTCTGTAAGCAAAAGGGAGTGGTTTTACAAAACTGCCCTTCAGCTGCCGTTATAGAGATTTCATCTGCATCATCTCTTCATCTGCACGAAGCCTGTGTAGCAAAACTGTAATCAGTTGTCTGTTTTCTTTATGGCAAGGTTAAGTATGTCCCATGGGCAAGCACATCTGAGCTAAATGAAAAGGCAACGTAGTTATATGCATGAGGTGGTACTGCACTTAAACTAATAAATATTCAGTAAAATTTATGAGATTATTTACTGCTATTAGTTACAGCATCATGCAATACTGGACCTGAGCTGCTTCATCTAGTCAGGTCTGGGCCAATTAGATTTATCAGTTTGGGGTTGCGCTACCTCAGGAATTTATTTGTCTGAAGTATCATCAGCCTTTCTTTTCTCTCCCTTGCTTGCTGTCTTGCTTGCTCTCCTGCTCTCTCTTGCTCTTTCTCATTAAAGTTTTTTTTTTTTTGTGAGTTCTTAAAGCCTGATTTATCCAGGTTATCAGCCCTTTCCATTACCCTGTGTAATCTAGAACTGACTGTGTTAGGGTTTAGTGCTACAGGACCCATTTTGAACATCTCCAAGCTGTCTGAAATAGTGGATATCAATTCTGTGCGGACAGGGATAATGTAGAAAAGTGGATGGTTTTATCTTGCCCATCCAGCTGTCTGAGTGTTAATGTGTAGTTTGTAATCTGTAGCTCATGCCAGCACTACAAGCAAAAATCTGGAGATAACCTGTGCTCAATGTATGTATGACACCAGAGAAGAGGGCTCCTGGGGTGTATGTACAGGAGAACACAGGGCTGGTTTAAGTTAGGGCGTTGTGCTGGTCAAAACATCAGCCTGACGGGAGCACCCAGTGCCCCTGCTCATGTGGATTTAAGAAAGAGCAGGAGATGCACGGGGATATGTGGCAGGAGACGCTCGAGGAGGCAGGCGGAGGCAGAGGCTGCTGAGGGACGCGGCTGGAGATGCCCTCCTGGAAAGCGGCACCCACGTGCCGGAGGGTTGCACCTCTGAGGGGACCACGACCTGCACCACTGAGGGACTGCAACACCCCCACAGCAGGGACACTGACCAGCCAGGAGGAGTAGCGCAGACCCAAGAAGAAGCAGGGAGCAACAGACAGAACTCATCATGCACACGGCCCCAACCTCCTGCACTGCCCATCTCCATCACCGAGGAATTGGGACAGACTGAGGGCAACCCACAGCAAAAACAAGGAAAGTTAAGAGTAGCAAGAGGGGAGGAGAGGTGTTTACTTAAGTGTTTGTTTTCTTTTCCTCAATACCTGAATCAATGGTTAGGAGTTTGTGTTAATTGGCAATACATTAAATTAAGTAAAAATTCCCCCAGTCGAGACTGTTTTGCCCAGGCCTGGTGTGGCTTGGGATGGGAATAATTGACTTTGAAACTCCAGAAGCAGCCTAGATTCTGGTATTAGGGGTTCGTGGTGTTGTGTCGTGGTGTAAGCAGTACACCCGTTGTATGTGGGGAGGTAGGTGGGAAATGGAGAGTCAGGGGGAACCCAGGAAGGCCCTCACCCGGTGTGAAGGTGAGTGGAAAAGATGGGCCGACACCTGCTCCAAGCCACTGGCCCCGTGACCCGGAGCTGGGGCCATCCCCACGTGCAGGACCCAAGGACCCCAGCCCAGGAGGTGCAGAGGGGCTGGGGCACCTGCAAAACGCCAGGAGCACAGGGTGCCGTGGGGTGCCCCAGGACTTGCCATGTGCTCCTGGTGGGGCTCCAGTGGGACCTGTGCCGTTTGTCACCACTGCAGAGGAGGCCCTTGGGGCCAGCTGCTGGAGGGATGTGCTGAGCAGTGCCTGATCCTGCAAACGAGAGACCCCCAGAGAAGCGCTGGGGAAAAGATGGTAACAGGCCACCGTTGCTTGGGCTGCTGGAGTGTGTTTGCAGGCAGAGGGGGTCATGCTCACAGCACGGCTCCATCCCACTGCTTCAGTAATTTCCAACTAACAGTGCTTCAGAGACCAGAAAATTGCTCAGAGGTTGAAAAGACTTCCCTGTAGGACTTAGCCTGAAAGTGGCTACAAGCGGGAGAGAAGGTGTGATCGGAAATCTGGAGAAAAAGAAATTCTCTAAGATTGCGAAAACAACAGAGGACTTCCATCTCTTTTCTGCATGAAAAACAGACATGTTGTTAACAGCTTGCTGGTGTCTTCTGAAAGTGTGGATCTTCAGTGTTCTCCAAGGAGCCCTCAGGACAGAAAGATTGCCTTTTGCTGTTGGGGCTTCACACTCACAGGGGTCTCTTACAGCTCTGAGCAGGGCCACGTGTTTTATTCCTTCTAGGGGATGTCAGTGGCTTTGTTTCACTGTGGGTGTGCTGAAAGGTAAGTCAGGTGGCTCACTAAGCATGCACAGTCTTCCAGGTTATGAATGGTGTTTGCTGCTTTTGACCGAAGTAGCTAGAGGGGCCAGTAATTAGTTCTCTTTAGCAGCAAACACAGCCATTTGTGATGAAAGAAATACTGAGAAGAACAGTAATTTGGATTCAGTATCATTGATTATTCACGGATTCATCTTTCTCCTCAAATTGCGGGTGTTCTTCTTGTGCACTCTTCTGGTTTTGCTGCATCTTGGGTACTCTAACTGATGGAACTCTTGTCATTGTAGCCCAAGGAGAGCTTTTAGAAAGCTGTTGTAGAGATGATTTTAAAACAGTTGGGTTTTTTTAGCCTCTTTTTTCTTCATTTGAGGCAAACTATTTAAAAGGGAAAAATGCAGGTGTAGGACACCTCAGTATTTGCTGAAGGGCTTTTGTTATATTTACTGTCAAGTTTCACAATTTTATTAAAGAGATTCCAGTTTAAATCTCCAGAGGACACATGATTTGTTTGAAATGCCCGCTAGACACAGGAGTACAGAGGAGCTAAGAAAACAAGCACTTTGTTGTTGTTGTATTTAGGTATTCCCTTTCTTCTTCATTTGCTCTTTCAGCCTCTTAACTAGCTATGCATTCACTGTAAAGCTTCCCAGAACAAACAGGATATTAAGATTAGTTTTATTTGAGGTTGGCAAATCTTTAAGGACTTGTTAAACTAGTTAAAAAGAAGCAAAAACCTCTCCCGTCTCTTGTTACCACCATTACGTCAGCCCTCATCAGAAAGAAGGAATGTATTTACATTATGCATGTTCCTGAAGTTTTATACTTTATTTCCTCTTTTACATTAATTATATTCAAATATCTAATTTAGTAACCTGTTGAGGATATATTCTATTTTCTGTGGCTCTGTTTTTTTTCTGTCATCTGAAGATGGTGCTCTCCAGACTGTTTCCTGGTTAGAACCCAAGTCAGAGCCACTGGAGTTAAACTGGAGTCTTTCCACAAGCTCAAATAGAGTCAGGGCAGTAGTATTAATAGTACTTACAACTTTATTTATTTATTTATTTATTTATTTCAAAAATAACTGCACAAGTCATTTTTGCTGTGTCGCAGCAGTATATGATCTCTTTCTGACTAAAGACTTTTTCCAAACTGGTTGGAATTGTGAAGTTTTTTCTGAAGCAATCTTATTGTGGGAGGAGGGCTTTTGCTGGAATGTAAACATCTGTACGCTCTGGCAAAATATGAAACCCAGCTTTTTGTGTTTTCTCTCTCTGAACTCTCTCGGAACATCTTATGCTTTGTTGTTTTTCTTTGCATAAATAAAACTGCCTAGGAAGTCTATCTTCAGTTGTTTCCCATAATATATCCCTCGGGATATCAAGCTAGAAACATATGATAATTCTTTGAATTATTAATGAATTGTGAAAGTTATAGAAAACAATTTATCTGAAATCATATTGTGTGTGCAAACATTTAATTTTAACATTCATACTGTAGCATCTGTTGTTTGGGTTTTTCTGAATTATGTCTTGTATTCTATTTAAGAAATAATTCTATGACAGTTTGCATGCACATGTCTTAAAAATTTGAAAACCATTGATATTTTAGAGCATTAAGAGTTCTTTATTCAGTATTCAGTCTAAAAGTCCAGTAAATACAAATTTTCTTCAAGCACAAAATCTTTCTAGATTAGATTTTGATTTACAAGTATGTTTGGAGAGAATTTGGGGAGTTGTATTTTTTTTCATATTGTGGTATCACTTTAATTGATACCAAGTTAGATTGTGACCACAGAGATATTTTTAAAATCATCTTTCGTCAAATGATAATGACCTATCCAATTATCTTATCTAACTTTTAAATAAATTAAAAAACTGGCTCCAAGTTTCCTAGTGAAATGAGATAGGAGCCTCTTTTGTCCAAGGTTACTGGTGGGTTTCATGCAACTCTGTAACAAGGATTTCATTAGTCTGATTCCTGACAGATATTTGCTGTCTGAAGAGTCATTTTCTGGTGGAAATAATGTCTATATTTGAGCCTCAGAAAAACAGCATGACTGGCCTGACTTCTGGCAGTGTCAGAAAAATGGCTCACTATTTGCGTAGATAGAGAGATTGAACTATCTTTCTGCCGCTGTCCTCACTTGAAAATTAGACCTTCTGCAGTCACAGTGTATTTTTTTAATAGGAAAATGAAATAACTTGGTGGAATAGGGGTCATAAAAGGTGAATTTTGGCCTCTGGCAGCACTTAATTGAAAAACGTCTGCTTTTTCTTTCCATTCGAAATTAAGAAATAAAGATAAAGTAAGAGCATTTAATACTTCATACCAGCTTATTAATCAGTAACAGAACAGTTAAAACAAGATCCCTGTGAAAGATCTTTGAAACCCATTTAGCAGCCCATCAGCTTAAATGGGCAAATGGGTAATATAAATCAGCTACTTAAGGAAGTCTCACCTTAATCTCAGCTACTCTTGGTGCTGGGATGTTATTTTTCAGACGCTCGTCTTTGGGGCTTTAAAACTCTGATTTACTGGTCATTGTCAGAAGATAAGAGCAGAGTTTGTATGGAGCAGTGTCATCTTTGATGCTGGAAGGCGATCTTTACTTTTTTTTTTTTTCCAGTGACTTAAAAATTCAGGTGTCTGTAATGAATTGCATAATATGAGTGTGATAATCTGTATGTGCACATTTATTTTTTGCGATGCTAATTTCTGAGGAGGGCCCCTCTTCAGCTCAATATATGAGTAAGGAAGAGCTTTACACACGTTTCCCTATTAACACTTGTTGGCTTTTTGTATTTTCCTTTCTCGCAGGGTTCAATGTTGGCAGGAGTGCTGGTGGCAGATCAACGGTCAGGGAGATTAACCGGGATGCTTGCCATTTCCCCGGCTTCCCTGTTCTTCAGTCCCTTCTCCCTAAGCACACTAATGTACCTGCACTCTATTTCCTCCTCATGGCCCTTTTCCTGCAGCAGCCAGTCACTGAACTGCCCGAAAACCTGCAGGTCAGTGCACCTGTCATCAGCAGCCGATGTAATCAGGGTTGCCAGGTAGGGATTATCTAGTAAGATATAAATGTCATTCTGTCTGTCTTCAAAGAGCATAGTGGATTAACCACCCCCTCCCTCTTCCCTGCAGCTGACTCTCAAGTCAGGATGTCGTGTTTTGTGTTAAGTTCTGTAGGGGAGGGATAAGATGCGGTGGGAATGTGAGGAAGCCAGCCTGGTGGTGTCATGGGATAGCTGTAGCTGGTTTCTTGCTGGTCAGTTTTGGGGTTGAATGAAAAGTGTATCCCTGGTTCAAGCCAGCCTGGTAAGGGCTTTGAATTAATCTGGGCTTTTTGTGTGTGTGTTAAGAAGTGTTCATGGGGTTACAGACAAAACAAGGCAGTTTTTATTTCAGGAAGCCTTTTTGCTTATTTTAGGGCAGCATCTGAGATCTTGGTGGAAAAAGCTGATAATATTTATATACTATCAAATGAGTGTATCATGGGTATAATATAAAAAAATCAAATTGGACAGGAGAAAAGGTTTATTTTGTGTCTTTTTTTCTTCTCTCTCACCTCTAATAGTTTGATTTAGACTCTATTTGGACATTCATATTTGGAGTTCCTGCCTCCTGTGGCACTGTTACCTCTTCAATACACAATGTTTGCACAGAAGCTGCCTTCTTGTTATTGGGAATGCTGAGGAGCATGCTGAATTCTGTAAGTATAACGTTTTTCTGGTGTTTGAATATACAGAATTGCTTGAGTTTGCCCTGTTGTCAAAAGCCAAATTAGAAAAGCTGGGTTTTAGTGTGATATGACAAACCCAGCTGAGAGTTAGGCTCCTAATACTTATGTAATAACCATCATTGTCATTGATTTATTTTATTTTTCGTATGCGTAGAAATACTAGTGGCCACAAAGTTACCACTGCTTTTTCACAAAAAGGCTAAGCTTTGCATTTTGTTGCAATTAAAAGAAAACAAAAAAGCAGAATGATTAAGTACCCTTGGCAGAGATTACTGAATTTCTTTCCTGATTAACTTCATGGGGGAATGTTTTAGACTACATATCCCATCTGCTCAGAGCTGTGTGAGTTACAGATTTTGTACTTGAAAAACTTCCACATGCAGAGAAGTCCACTGACTATTAATAGCCTCATGCTGGAGGAAATCCACTGACTGCCAGAAAAATGTGTGTTCTTCTGTTCTTTGAATCTGAACTCATCAAGAGTAGGCGAACTTTGACTTTCATGGAGAGAATTCTGTATTTACTTGGAGGCAGAGTATTTATTTCCTGAAAATGATCTCTTGAAATGTTTGAAAGGCAGCATGCATTTGGCCATCGTGCGTTCGGTCATCACGCATTCAGTCGAGTGTCTCTCACGTGTTGGTGATGTGTTCGGACATGTCTTCCAGACACATGTACCGGTCACGTGTTTGTGCTGTGCTTGTGTACGTGTTCTGTCATCTTGTTCATCTGCATGTTCATGACATGCTTGGACATATGTGCTGTTTGTTGCCATGCCATCTTGTGGTATGCCATCGGATGTGTTCGGATTTGTTGTCATGTGTCAGGTCATGTTTACAGACCCATTTTGGGTCTTCATGTGTCGGGTCACATGTTTGCTTGGATGTCTGCTCAGGCACGTGTTATCTTGTTTTATGTTGTCACATGCTCCTGTTGTGTTATATTTGTCATATATTCAATCATGTTTGGTTACGTGTCTTATCACAGGTTTGCGACTTGTTCCAAGCCGTGTGCTGTCTTCATGTCCTGGTGTCACATTTTTCATGTTCAGTTACGTGTTTCCTGTGCATTTATGACAGGGACCTGTTGTCAAGTGTTCGGTTGCATGGTTTGGACATGTTTTAAGTGTTTGTCACAAGTTAGTGGTGTGTTTGGTCGTCACGTGTTCCAGAGGTGTTTGGCCATGTTTGGTCACGTTTGTCACATGACTGTTGCATGCTGGTGATGTGCTCAGGCATGTGTTCCTTCACATGTTCAGTCAGGCACGACATCATGTGTTTGGGCGTCACATGTTGTGTTAACGTTTGATGTGCTTGGACATGTGCTCAGATGTGTTGTCACATGTTCCAGACACTTTTTTTCCCCAAAATTTTGTCAGTGTTTGGTCACATGTTTGGGTATGTGTCACAATATGTTCAACAAGCCTGTTGACCACATGTTGTACCACGTTTGACAGTGTGTTTGATCACATTCAATCCTGCAGCTCCCCCTCCTGTGGCTGCTCCTTTCTGAAACGGGCGCTGTTCAGTTAGTGCCATCTGTATTAACGTCCTGTTTGTAACTGTTTTTCAACCCAGCCTTGGCAGTCTGAGGAAGAAGGCTCTTGGCTTCGCGAATACCCAGTCACCTTGATGCAGTTCTTCCGGTATTTGTATCACAACGTGCCGGACCTCGTTTCCTTGTGGATGAGCCCAGAGTTCCTGTGTGCACTGGCAGCAACTGTGTTTCCTTTCAACATACGACCTTACTCTGAGATGGTAGGCAATTCAAAAAGCTCGATTTTGGGGTTTCCTTTGAATGCTATTTTTTGAGGGTGTGTTAATTGGCAGTCATACCAAAATAAAGCCTGACTTACCCTGCAGAAATAGATGGTTGTGAAGGCTGGGCTGGAGTTTTGGGTGCTGAAACTGAAAGAGGAACGCATGTTCAGCTGAAGGCCAGTTGCTGTACAATGACATTTGAAACTTCATTTTAGGGGGGAATGTAGACATGGTATTTGTTCTCTTTTGAGCCAGTTCTTTCACTCAAAAGAACAACGCTAGCCCAGATTTACAGAGGGAAAGCAATTGAATCAGCCTGTGCTTTTTGCCGACTATTCTGAAGGATGTGATAAAACCTAAAACTACTTTCCTCTCCCACTTCCCGTTTGCTCTTCTGTGACTTAACCACAAAACTGTTGTCTTGTCCCAGCCAGAACAGCTGATTTTAAGCTAGGAGGGAGGGTGTGGATTCAGCTTTGCTTGTATTGCTGCCTTAACCAGACTTATTGCGGGATATTAGTTCCTTGCCTATTCTTTGACTAAGTGTCATTTACAGATCACATTATTTCTAGAGCATGAAAGGAAGGGAAGCAAACAGTTGCTGTTGACTGATATCTAAAAGTAATTTTATTAAGAGGATGGAAGCATGGTTAGGCTGTGGGTTAGCAAGTGCTAGAACTAGGGAGGATATGATAAAATACTTGAGAAAATACTTCTCACTGATGCGATGTCTTTTTGCCATGAGTAGAAACGGAAGATGAAATTTTAAAAGTATGTGCTGATGAGTCTTTAATAAAGATTTTTTTTTTGACTTCTACATTTAACTTGCTCTTGAAGTAGATGCAAATGAGCTCTCTGGAAAGAACCGTGCTGCTTGTAAACTGCTAACACTGATATGGTATTTACCTATACAGACTTTAGAGGAGCCTTGGTTCTCTGAGCAGCTTTCAGCTTTATGTAGTAAATACCTTGAAACCTTGTGTAGCTGCCTGACAACTTGAGCTCTTCACTATCTGAGAGGTCTCTTGACTCCATATCTGTTTGTTCCATATCTGTCTGTTCCTCCAGCCTTTCCATCTGCCTAAATGTTTTCCTCTAATCAATCCCATTTGAAAGAGATGAATAACAGCCGTATTGTTCTTGCAACAAAACATTATAGTCCAAATTCAGCCTTGAGAGAAAATTCTTCACTGAGTTTTTAACCCATCTGAGATTGCCATTAGAAGCAGAAGGCCTACGCGTTCCTGCTGCTTTTCATTTCTTGGAAATACTCTCCTACTGGCAGAGATCAAATGTTCAAAACCCTTGGTTACTTCGTTTGTAAGTTAACGAGATGATAAACCTGTTCAGAGAAGTGATATTGTCTTGTCTTGCGGTCGGAGGAGATTATATAAGAACACTTGGTTTATTTATTTTTGTTTTGACTGCTTTCATTGCTGTTTGCAGTTTTCTTATAGGCCTTGGGAGCTACCCGCTCAAAGGCTCTTATTCTCCAGAAATAAGAACACTGTAAAGATAGTATTTTCAGAGAATTTGGAAAACTAACTTACCCATAGCTGTTCTACTGTTCGCCTGTGAGCCTCTATATTTCAAAAAAAACAATGGAAGTATTTTGTGTTCAGTTGCACAGGTTTGATAGCCTTTTTTAATTGGCCTTTATCTTGATTTTTTTTTTTTTGAACTGCTTTAGTTAATGGTTCTTCAAAATTTTTTTCTCTTTTTGCAATGAAAGTACTTATTCTTGCAAAGTATCTAGAAATTGCCTAAGATGTTCTTGTTGGTAAGTGGCTTCCATATGAAATGTGGAATTAACTCAAGTAACTCATGTCAAATTTACTGATGGCTTTTTTCCTTGGAAAACAGAAACCAGAAATTGGGTGTTTCTCCTGTTTTGTGTTAGGGAACTGAAGCCTGACCATAATAATCTTGCAGAAAGACTTTTTGGGACACAAAATATTGAGTGAATAGCCTTAGAAAGAATGAAATTAAAGAACAGAGTAGTGAAAGATTTTCGTTAATTTGCTGATCTCTAGAATTTTAACATACCGATTTTCGCAGGTCACTGATCTTGATGATGAAGTTGGGTCCCCAGCTGAAGAGTTCAAAGCCTTTGCAGCTGACTCTGGCATGAACAGGAGCCAGTCAGAATACTGCAATGTGGGCACCAAGACATACCTAACCAACCATCCTGCCAAGAAGTTTGTGTTCGACTTCATGCGTGTGCTGATAATTGATAACTTATGTCTGACGCCAGCGAGCAAGCAGACTCCACTAGTAGATCTTCTGCTAGAGGTAGAGTTTACTTTTTTTAATTTAAACTTAATGTGACACCTTTTTTTTCTTAAATGTTTTTCTCCAGTTACTTCTTGAATTTTGAGGATTGATTGCCTGCAATCCAGTGGAATCTTTGACATTGTCATTAAGTATGAGATCAAAAATGAATACCAACATCTCGTAACTAATTTTTTGCACACCGTTGTTTAAAACCTAGGAAAGCAAACAAAGGGAGAGGACTTAGCTATTCCTTCCTTTCAGAATACTTTCAGGTTGTTTTTTGGGGGGCGTTGTTTGTTTGTTTTAGCCTGAGCTAATAATCTACATGCTGGTCACCTTTTTTCTTCTTCTTCTTTTTTTTTTCTGCTGTGCTATGTTCTCCCCTTCACACCACAGTTCTACTATTGCTTTTGTTTGTGGGTTCTTTGACTGTCTTTTAGCCAGTCAAGTTGCTCTGTTAGTTGCTAATCATGCACTGTAGTACACTCTGTCAATGTTTTATTTCTGTTTTGTGCTCACTTTTTGGAGCAGTCATAGTCTTGTTCTTGGCATCTTAGTCAATAGCTCCTTTCATCTGGAAGTTAGGTAGTGAGTTGCAACAGTAGGTGTTCAACAGTGCAGTATAAAAAGTTGTAGGGTTTTTTTCCAGTTCCTATTATGAAGGAAATACATTGGCAGGAGATAAATTTGCTTGATTTAAATTGGAGTAACACCCACCCTGTAAGGCAGTATACAAGGCAATGCATATTCAAAGTGCATTCTTAAGTTTATACATAAAGCAAAGACTGTTTGCTTAAAACAACTTACTAAGGAAAAAATTTCAGGAGACTCGACAGAAGGAGGAGGGACTAAGTGAGCTTCTCTTCTTACTTATTCAGCGTACTCATTATGTCTTCCTTGTGTTTTTTTTTTTTTTTTTTTTTAATCAGGCTTCCCCTGAAAGATCAACACGAACACAGCAGAAGGAGTTTCAAACATATGTTTTGGATAGCGTGATGGACCACTTACTTGCAGCTGATGTTTTATTGGGTAATATAGCAATGTTTCATTATCAACCTGTCTGATTTGAGGGAAAGATTTTGATATTTTTTTTTCTTTTTTGGTACTGTAATTTTCTTTTTCAGTGTTTTCATTTAGTGTCTACATCATGATTGTCTTTTTGTTCTACCCTTTTCTTTCCTTTTGATGTATAAATGGTATTGCTGTGCTTGCACGTTTCCTTGCTACCTTCCTTGTGCCAAAGCTGTGAAGTAAAAGTCCTCAAAAAGACTATATGAGAGGAAACTATCATATATAAGCCAGACAAATTGGAGCAAATAGGAGCAAAAAGAAAAGAAACTGGATGATTGCTCCAGCAGAGGATCTGTAACTTTTGTCAATTTTTCATGGGTGGGACTTTGGTTCACAAAAATTGTCATTGTTTCCTTTTCCTCCTGTTACAGTTTTATTATGAATGCAGCACCCCAGAGAAAGCCTTTGGGATTAGCGTTCCATTGTACCAGTTCCTAAACAAACGCACAGGAGGACACCGAAAAGCTTGTAATCTGGATGTCAGTAAGATGTGCTGACACGGGTATATACCCCATCACAGCATGGGTATAGATAATCATGAGGTGACTGGCGGGAATATCATGCTCGGGTGCCCAGTTTGATTTCACAAGGACTTGCTGGACTTTGCAGGAGTTCTCCGTCTGCTCTATATCAAACCTCTCTCCCTAGCCAGAATGGACCCTCTGGGACCACCAAGGATCTTTCCCCTAACTAGCTAACCCTTGGAGGAGGATTGTACTTTTCTTGGTCCAGTGTTAGTCTGAACACTAAAGAGAAATTGTCGATCAGCATTTACTGCTCATTAGTTAAATTTAATGAGACAGCATGCATGTCTGATTAACTGTACTTGTAAGGTTCCCCTGTTCTTGCCACAGCAAAGATTTTTTCCTTCTCTGGGTGCAATGCATTAATAAAATAATTCTAGGCTCATATGCCATGAAGCTTTGAGTCAGGTTTTCTCCTAAGAGTTGCCTGCCCTTATAACTACTTTAGTGTAGCTGATGGGCAGAACTTGGCTTTTCCTGCAGATTCCTTCTTCAAGATTATCCCAGCTTGCTCCATGTGTGATGTTATCATTTGCTTTACGTGCAGATGGGGCATTAAGTGTGTAAATGCAGGTGAACTTCCAGCAAAATGAGTACCCACTAATGATTTTGTTTATAGAAACATTGGCAATTTTCAGGCTTCTCATAGTACAAATGGACAGACAGATGTGTACATACAGACACATGCAGCTGGCTTAAAATTTCCATTGACTCAGTTTTACTGAGTGAAGCACAGTGAGGGAGAAGTGGAAAGATGCCAGCTGATATCACTTGTCACCTGGAGCTGTTAAAATTCTTTGCTTTTTGAAAAAGCAAATGCAGAATTTTAAAGAAGTATAGGTGGTTCTGCACACATGCAGCCCAAGTAAAAGGGAGGACCATGCGAAAACATGAAGTCTCAGGAGCACCATTTCTTCTGGACTCTTGGCTGCTTTTAGAGGGAAGTAATTTACTGCATCTGTTTGAAGCATAAAACTGCTGCTTCCTTCCCTGTCTGCTGTTTAGCTCTGGTGTCAGCCACCTCAGGTCAGGTTTCAGAGCAATGGCTCTAAATTCTCTTTCCAAATCCTCTTGGAGGAACACAGTGCCCTGACTGGAGCCTTTGTCCCTCCTACACCGCTGCTTGGCTGCACAGTTGGTCCAAAGGAATTAGGAATACAGTCTTGTCGTAAGCACTGTTATTTATGTTGGTACATAGGCAGAAGCTGTAATCAACGGAAGTTATAAACAACTTTTAAGTGCATGTGACACAAGGATTTGGGGCATTTATTTAGACTTAGACCTGTTTATATGTCAGAATGTGGTTTTGTTTAACTTTTAAAGAGGATCTTATCTTTTAAACATGATCTATATTTTACAGAGCTGTTTCTAGTGAGTAGCATATTCCTGCCAAAAATCTCCCGCCTCTTGGATGTATTTATAATTTGTCTCTGAGTTACGTTCCTGGTCAGAAACTGTGTCAGCAGATTGTGGATATATGTCTTGCTGAGATCATTAATTCACCTTAGACTGTTGGTGGTAGCAAGCTCTGACAAAGAATTTCTATTCCTGTCCCGGAAAAGAAACCTACATAAGCATTTATTTTTGACATTTGGACACACTGAAAGTTCTTTAAGGGCAGTAGTCTTGATGTAAAAGGAGCTTGGCAGCAGAATTCACATCCCATTATTCAATCAGTTGCAGATTAAGCTCTGCCTTTTTGTTACAAAGCGGTATTTGAGATTAGTTTACTGAAATACAGCAAGAAGCTCGGGGTCCATTGGATCATTTACTCTGTGAGAAAAATTTTGGGATACACTGGTGTGGAGTCTGTTCCCAAAGGTAGGCAATGGCCACTAACAATATCCATGCTGATTTTCATATTTCAGCCTGACTTTTCACATGACATCGTTAGTTCCAGTAAGCATGTCAGGCTGTAATTCTGTGGCAGTTTCCTTTTAAATAGTTGCAGAAGTATGAGAAAAGTGTGTTAAGCCACTCAAAATATTTTCCAGTGGTGCTGTGGGTATTTAGTTCTTTTTCTGGTGTTGAGCTTTTGACTGTCCATTTCAGATATCATTTACCATCAAAGTTCAGTGTAGGTAAGCCACAAAGTTTTAGCTTTTTGTTTGACTGTATTTCATTTAGATGAGTCTTTGCTTCTCTTTAAGAGAAGTCTAGAAAGCATAGATTAATGTGTATGCACTTATGTGTATGTGATTTTTCGATAAATGAAGAAAAACTCGTTTTACTGTCTTCTAGGTGAAGATGCATCTCTGCCTATAACAAGTGGAGGAAGCTATCAAGTGCTGGTGAACAATGTGTTTTATTTTACACAGCGTGTGGTAGATAAGCTTTGGCAGGGCATGTTCAACAAAGAATCCAAACTTCTTGTGGAGTTCATAATCCAGCTCATAGCACAGGTAACAACATTCTCCTATTAACCTGATGGCAAAAACGTTGTCACGGGCTACGTTAAAACCCACTGGGTAATGTCACTAAAGAAGCTGTGTAATATTTGGGTGAGGCATTGCAGTTCCCTTTTGCATGGTAGTTGTACACAGTGGGGGTCAGTTAAATACTGTAACTTTTAAAATGCTAGGGGGCCCGTCTTAGGTCAGCATAGAAGTACACTGTTCCTCCCCAGGCTTTTCCTCTTGCTTTTTTACTGAGCTTCCCTAGCATGGTGGATCTATGCTTTAATATGGGACAGATGAGTTAAAACTGCTTTCAGATTAAATTATTTCTGGGGTTTTCTAAAAAATAAACAACCAAATTTGCCTCAAATGACTTTTGGGATGCTTCCTTATACTCTTTTGTTGGAGATGATTGAAGACTTTTGCTGTTAGAAATAAAGAAAATGTTAATAGACTGACCTTTATAGAAGTGACAATTCTAAGTGTATCATATCACATATTAATGTCATTTCTGCCCTCAAAATTGGTAGAATTTATGCAATTTTGGTAAAATAAGGATTTTGAAAAATCAGCATGGGACAGTTCATGGTGCGATTACCTGCCATTAAAATGATTTCCTGCTTTTATCTGACCATGTTTTGTACTTTCCATCAGTCAAAAAGAAGATCTCAGGGATTATCGCTGGATGCCATTTATCACTGCCTGAATAGGACCATCTTGTATCAGTTCTCAAGGGCGCATAAAACTGTTCCTCAGCAAGTTGCTCTCCTTGATTCCCTAAGGGTCCTTACTGTGAACAGAAACTTAATTTTGGGGCCTGGGAATCATGATCAAGAGTTCATCAGCTGCCTAGCTCACTGCTTGATTAATCTGCACATGGGAAGGTAAATATCTCAGAAGTTCATTCCAGAAACAGTGCTGTAAATTATTAAAATCACCTGTTCCCTCTCAGCTCTAACTTGCACCTTGCAAATCAGTCAGCAAATTCTGGATAGCTGTGTATAACTTTCAAGCCGCTGAAGTGCAAGCAAGCTGAAGTGGTTCATTTTGAAACAAAAATAGGTTTGAAAAGTGTGGGCTTAGAGAACATAGTCTTGTTTCCTTTTATAGAGGTATTAAAATACTGGCATATGAGTGCTTATTTATCAGTTCTGTTATTAAGCTTTAATAGTGTAAAACATTCTCAAAGTAGAAAGCAACATCAGTGCTAAGTAATTAATAATCAATCCCTTGTCTGTTACAAGGGAAAAAGATTAGATTTGCTGTCTATTGAATCATTTATTATATATTTGCAATATTAGGATTTGGATGTATAAAACTGAATTAGTACAATTCGCCATTAAATCAGATGCCAATGGCAAATGCTGTCAACATCCACTTCTCTGCAGTGCTACAAATGCCTGCCTGGCACTTTCATTTTTCTTTCAAAAAAGATGTACCTCTTGGGTTTTATCCAAAGACACTTGAGTAGCATCATCAGCAGAAATCCTAAGGTTCTCCATTTATGGCCTCAACCATTTTGTATTTCTTCAAATATTACTGTCTTCCTCCAGCAACACCAGTGTCCACAGCACATCCTTTTTCCTACACCTTCAGTTCAGTTTGTGACTGTAGATCATCAGAACCCTGATCATGTGGCAGCATGCATTAATCTCATGACACTGTCACAGAGAATGAAATGATTTAGTTTATATTTGTTTCTGGTTGTTGTTAAAGCATTGTGTGTTTGTAGCAACGTAGATGGGTTTGGATTGGAAGCAGAAGCCAGGATGACAACATGGCATATAATGATCCCCTCTGATATAGAACCAGATGGAGTTTACAATCAAGACGTCAGTGAAGGTAATGTAATCTAAGAGTGGCAAAGCCACAGATGTCTGCTAATGCCACTTTTTTATTATCACCACTGCTCTTTTACCCCAGTTATTCTTCGGACTGGGGTAGGGCAGTATGAAAGAAAAGCGGCTATGTGTGTGTTTATATATGTATATAAAAACAAAAAAAAACACTTCTTAGAAATACCAAAACAGATATATCCAGGGTGAATTATTATACTGTCAAAATAGCAAGAACTCTTCATTCTTTTCTGGACACATACCAGAATTAGAAATGTTAATTTATATGAACAGAGTTGAATGCAATAGATATGGATCATTTTAAGTGTGCACCATGCTTCTGTATCAGCTGGATCTTGCATGAGCATAGGTAATAATTTTACAGCTTATACCAATTATCTTTTATTAAGTGAAAATGTCAGGATCTTTCACTCTCAGGAAAATTTATCAGTCTGACTGTGGAATAAACTTATTTTTTACCTCTTTATGTATATATTTAATATTTATGCATGTATGTGTTTATACACACATATATAAAATATGCATGTGTAATTTATGTAAAGAATGGTATGTGTGAATATAGACATTTACATCTATAAGATTTTTTTTAGATTTTCACTTTGTTTATATATACATGAACGTGGAAGAAAAATAACTAATCAGAGCTGGTGCTTCAGATTTATAGAGAGAATTGGCCAAAATTAACTGCTAGATGCTTTCTAATAGTACATAAATAGCAAAAAGGGCACACAAAGGCGTTTCAGAAGTCACGCAAGGGGAAGTGTGGAGAATGTAACTGTGTAAATCATACAGTTTGCTACTGTAAAAATACAAATTCTATAACCACCTTAGAGAACTTGCTGTTTGTGATCTTGTTACTTAATCAGGTCGCCAGCTTCTTTTAAAAGCCATAAACAGAGTGTGGACAGAGCTGATTCATAGTAAAAAACAGGTTTTAGAAGAGGTTTTCAAAGTGACGCTACCTGTCAATGATCGTGGCCAAGTGGATATAACTGTCGCAAGACCTTTTATTGAAGAAGCAAGTTTAAAGTGTTGGCAAAATCATTTGGGTAAGTATAACTGAGGATTTATCTACCCCAAATGGTAGGTTTCCCTGAATTGAACCCCATGCATTGGATGTTTTAATATGAGCTTAGCTTTTGTGTTGTTCCTGCTGTATTTATAAATACTTTAAACTGTTACTGCACATCTCCTCTGATTCAAAAACTGTTCCATGTATCGGATATAATTGCACTCTGTTACACAGAGGGGCTTTATTCAACACTTTCACTGGTCTCAGTTTCCTGTGTGTGCGTGAATGTGTGTGAGCATGCACCAAATAGCGTGCTGTGGATGACAGCGATGGAGGACCAGTTCATTTAGCATCTTTCCATCAACAGTTGGGTTGGGGTGACCTATGTTACCTTTCTCAGGACTGAATTTACCAGGGAGAGGTGGGAACCCCTCATGAGCCTCTCCAAGTACAGCCTACAAACACTGGGTGGGGTGACACAACTGGAAATGCGTGACTGTGCAGCCCTTTTTTAGCAGCAGTGATATTGTGGCTTCTCCTTGGCTGGAAAATCTATTCAATGTAAGAAGCAGCTTTGCAGAAAAGGTCCTGATGGACAATAACTTGCGCAAGAATCGCAGGGTGCTCTTACGACAGAGGCCACCAACTGCTGTTGGACTGAGTTAAAAAAAGGTTTAGACAGCAGGTCCTAAAAATTCATCTAAGAAGCCATGGCCACGACTCCTTAGACAGGAGAAAGGGTCTGAAGTAGTTGAGGTTAATCTGGATGTATAGAAAACATTTCTGGAAACTTGACGTCCTTTTTTTGTGGTCTTTGTATTTCTAGATTTGATTTGTTCCTGGCTGATTTTTTTCTCAGGTTTCTAGTAACTTGCTGCTAGTTGGTATCTTTGACAAAATGTGTTCAGTAGAGTGAAGGCTCTTTGGAGAATTTATTGCGATAAGAAGTAGTGATTTTAAAAGAAGGAAAAAGAAAGCTCAGAGAAGGAGCGAATTAGAAAACTGGTGAGGAATGTGAGCAGGGTGGACTAGTTAGTAGGGCAGAGATTTGAGAAGAAGGAAGGATATGGAGGGCACATATAGTAGAATAAAATATCAGCTTCCTCAAGCCAAGTGTTAGGCAAGCAGAGGCCAAGATGGCTTGTAAGGAAGCATTACATCTCTGTGTATTTAAGGATAGAAACTGAGTCTAAAATGATCACAGCTGTGCAGCTTTCTGCAAAGTCATGGAAGTCGAACTGAACGTTAAGAAGTCCTGCTGTGCACATTTGTAACACATAGGCATAACAGCCCTACAAAAAGACTCCAGCTACTGAAGGCAGGTGATTGCTTTAGTTGCTAAGCTTGCCATTAAAGTTGAAAAAGCCACATAATTTTTTATAAATCAAATTTAACTGATATACAGTATGATCCATGGATTAGTATGATCCATAGAGAGAACCTTAAACTGTTAAGAGATTTGAGCTATTTTTTACTTCAGTTTTTAAGTAAGCACACCAGTCTTGTGGACTTGACTATCAATTTGGACGAATGTACATACCCAAGAAGGTGCAGTGGGCCCACCCAACTTCTCTACTCGGAATACTGTACTTTTACTGCCAGAGTGGGTAGTGGAGTCCTGTTGCAACTCTGTCTTTTGGGGAGGAGAGGGGGAGAGTTGGCTGAATTTCTTTTTGCTAGTACGCATCGTTTATAATGGAAATGAGATAAGTTCTGTTATCTCTCTTCTGAGGAAAAAAGCTATTTTTTTCAGACACTGTCTCCCTTCTTTGAAATACTTACTTTTTCTTTAAGAGATAGGAACCAGCAAAATTAAACATTGTTATACTTCCAGCATATCTTTCCTCATCTGAACAGATGATAAACAGAATTCACAGTTCATGGATCCTGTTTTTGATAGCAAATCTGTTTCTCATGCTTAATTTCAAAATGCGTGAAATTCCCAGATTTCATCTGTGAATCCTTCCTCACACAAGAGAGGCATGAATGTTGACATGAATGTGAATGCAGTTGGGTGCTCTTAAAAATGTTAGAGACATGGAGAAGATTTTTTAAAAAATGATAACAACGATGACAAATCTCACAACATTTACTCTTTGTTTTTCAGCCCATGAGAAGAAATGCATCAGTAGAGGAGAGGCTTTGGTTCCAACCACACAGTCCAAACTTTCACGAGTTAGCAGTGGGTTTGGCCTCTCTAAACTAACTGGTTCCAGGAGAAACCGAAAGGAGAGTGGGCTCAACAAACACAATCTATCTACGCAGGTAATTTCTATCAATTAATAAAACACAATCTAAACTTCAACAATGTATGTTCAGAGTTTATAGTAAATGTCCCAGTGTAAAGAATTCTTCAGAATATGACAATATGGTATCTTTTGTTTGTTTTTTTCCCCCCCTTTTCTAACACCTGGATTTGGGTACTCTTGCTTCTGTGCATCCTAATCCAGAAGGCACTTACCCACATCTGTAACGTTAAGTCAAGAGTTAAGCTGTTTATGGTTGGTGAGACTGCTCAGCTGCTTTTTGTTTTGTATATGCTTTGTTGCTTTGCTAGACTAGGTCTTAAAATGCATTTGCGCCACTCTAAAATGGGACCTGCGAGACAGGTGCTTGTACCTTTTCCCCTCCTGCCACCAAGATTACATGGTTTAGGAAAGCTGTGAAACTTCCCTATAGGAACATTGCACGTATACTGACAAAACCCATGCTGCTTTGCACAATTTTCTTGTACTAAAGAGTAGAGCTCAGCAAAAGATTATGTATGTCATAGTAGAACTGGACAAAGAAAAGAAAAGATGAGACGTTAAACCAGGGCAGCACAGCAGTGGGAGAGCTGTGTGCTCTCACTGGAACAGTACCTGGCGAGGCATCACAAGGAGCATAAAATATTTGGGATATTGAAAACAAAGGAAAAAGGAGAGATCCGAAAGTTTTGGAGGGGTGAGTTCTTCTAATAGTTAGCACTTGTAATGGTTAGGAGTCTTCGGGTAGCAGGGAGCAGGCTGTATTCCTGCCACCATGAAACGTCTAACTTCTGTTGGCTTAATTGGGAGTTATGTGTGTCCTGCGTAAGCAGAAAAATGAGTTGTCAGTTCACTTAGTAATGTGAAAATTATTCAGTGGCTTTTGTGAAATAATGAATTAGTGATCTCAGTCCTTTTCGTGGTGAACAGTTGTACACATTAAAAAGAAAACAAAGAAACCCACAAACTGAGTTCGCAGGAACCTTTGCTGAGTATACCAGTAGGGGGGACAAGAGTGAAAAGACACAGAATACAATACAGAATGAGGAGTTCTGTGTGTCTTGGGCATTTTCATCAAATTAGGCAGCATCCGCAAACTATTATTTAAAAGGAAACAGGGAAAAGTAGTAATATTTGCTGTTTGGTACCAATCTGTTTGGGATGTTCAGAACTATTAGTAGTATACTTGGAATATTTTCCAAGTATTTGATGGTCTCTCTTAAAGCATATCCCTATACATGGATTTACTGCAATTTTTTTTTTTAATCTTAAAATAATACTATTGCATGGAATAGTTTGAAATATATATATATTTTTTAAGAAACTATTCTGTGTAAGCAAGTTAGCAAGATGATTTCTTTGTAGGTTTTTCATTCAAACAAACTGTGCAGTTATAAAGTGGCATTCTGTTTGTCCTCTTATCTTTGTATTAGGAAATTTCCCAGTGGATGTTTACTCACATTGCAGTGGTTCGGGACCTCGTAGATATGCAGTATAAGGAATATCAGGAGGTATGCGTCAGAGAATTACCTGAAACTAATATTTTGAAACTGATATTTTCACCTGTTAGGTTGCATGTCTCCTTTTTTATCAGTCTGTAAAATACTAGGAAGTGACTGATGAAATGCTTATATGTTTAGATACACTTGTTATTTTTAAGGGTTTCTTAATGCAGTCAAACAAATGAGAAAAACTAATTTTGACTTGGTTGCAGATGAAAGCCCTTGTAGCAGTTTTATGTAAGTTGAACTTTTTTTTTTCCCCCCCAAGAAGCTTAAGTAGCCCTTAGATTTAAAAAAAAGGTAGGGGGGAGGGGGATGAGCTGGAATATACTGTCTGTCTAAAACGTTGCACAAAAACATAAAAGAATGCTAGGAGAAGCATTGTGTGCAAACACTACTTTTATAATAACACAAACCAAACTTTATGGTACCTTTCTTTAATCATGTAGTGATAGAAAGTAGTTGCTATGTGCCATTGAGAAAGAAATCATTGCACCTTGCATTTTCTTCCAAGCATCCAAGAAGTCTTTTGGTTCAAATTGGTTGCTGAGCTGTATACTATAAATCTGAGAAATCAGCTGCCCAGAGGAACGAGTGTTTGAAAGCAACCAGCAAAACAAAAACAAAAAAACCCACTTTGCTTCATTTAATGTCTCTCTTCTGTCCAAATACAGGCAGGGAAAGCATACAAAAATAATTGCAATTTTTACATTCATAAAACCATTTTCAAAATTATTTAATGTTATATTTCTTTCATATTTTCAATTTACAGATAACTTTAAAAATAAAGCAAAAGCAGAGCTGCAATTTTTTATTTTTAATTTCTTTTTTTTAGAAAATTACAGTATGAACCCTGCTTTTGTTGTAGCTGAGACTCAAAATCTAATTGAAGGATACTAGAAAATGGTACTAGAATTTCAAATTATTACAGAGTTTTTTGCAAGGTAGTGAAAATTACTCTGTTCACTTCAGACACAGGCTTAAAATGTCATTCTTAACACACGTACAAATCTCTTTGTATTCAGCGTCAGCAGAATGCATTAAAATATGTGACAGAAGAGTGGTCTCAAATTGAATACGAGTTACTGCGAGAGCGAGGTCTGTGGGGTCCTCCCATTGGCTCCCATCTTGACAAGTGGATGTTGGAGATGACCGAGGGTCCCTGTAGAATGAGGAAGAAGATGGTGCGAAATGACATGTTTTATATTCAGTATCCATACATGCCTGAAGCTGAGCAAGAGACAAATTTGCTGGTAAGTATTCATGATTTTGTGATGAGTAATTTATGCCCTGTTCTAAGATTTGTACTGCTTTTTAATTTCTTTTAGGAAGTATATTTTATTCTGTAGGTATTATCTGTCTGCAAGTCTTACATCACTAGTACGCTGCAGTCATTCTTCATAGTATATTTACAGGAGGGGCTGAACTGTGACAGCTCACAACTAAGTGAACTTGGAAACTCTAGCAATCTTGGCAAATAACTGTAAGCTAAAAAGTGCCGTAATGATAGGAAGTTTCAGTCTGAGTTCTTGGCCTTAGGCTAGATAACACTTTAAACAGTGATCTGAAAGAAAGCTAAAAACAAACAGATCATGTTTGTAGTCAACATAAACACGTAAATAATGAGCAGTTCAGTTTTATGTAGTGACATGAATAGTTTAAAAATCTGGTTCCACTCCAAAAAAAAAAAAAAAAATGTTATGACTGAATATTGACTCACTCATCCAAGGTTCAAATATGTAGCCCATATTTAGACAATAAGAGACTTTATTTTGGAAGAAAAATAGCATACTTTCATTCTGGAAAAGACTTAAGTGAAAAATGGGTCAAATCAACAATCACCTGAGTGCATATTGGCATCATGCTGTGTCAAGAGGCTTAGTGGATTTTTGGGATGAATGTGCAGGGAACTGTCAACCAGTGATGCCAGTACAGCTGCTACCATTCTGGATCCAGTTCAAAAGAAATGTTCCTAGATTGATATGAATTTAGGGAAGTCAAAACTAATTAGAAGACTGGAAAACAAGCTTAAAAATGAGACTCAAGAATGTAAGTATTTTTAGCTTATCAGAGAAGTAATGTAATCACAGACTTATTTGTACAGGGCTCTTTAGCGGCCCATGTGCAGGTAGGCAAGACCTCGTGGCTGCAATTATTAAATGGGCAAAGTCCACTTGGTTAAGAGTTACTCCCAAAGAAATACGGTGCTAGCTGATCCGTGAGACAAGCTACCAAGGCCTCTGGTAGATTCTTCATCAGCAGGGATTTTTAAAGCGAGGGTCGCTTGTCTCCCAGCAGAAGTAGTATATAATCCCATCGCAGCTTTGAAACGTGGAGGCGTTCATTTCACAGCCGTCCAGTGGTCTGTGGGAGGATATCTGCTGCGAAACGATGTGCTCCTACCTCTCTGCAACTGGTGGTTTGGGATTCATTTCAGTCCTTGCCACTGTGAGGCAAACTGGGCCAGATTGCTTGTCTCTAGCTCGGCTTTAAAGCTGCCTGTGTATCACCCCAGCACTGACTTTATATAGCATTGTATTTCTGAAGCAGTATGTGAAGATTTAGCCAATATTGTTGTCATTAGCACTAAATTGCTGAGAGATTTGGAGCAGTGTAATTTACCTCAGAAATATGAAAATGAAGCAAAATGGCTATCCCATTCTTCTAATGTTAAAACCCCACAACCAGGTTTAGACCGTTAGGCATATTTTTGTACTTGTAATCTGATACACGTTAGTTTTAATGACAGTTAAATTCACACAAAGTGGAGAACATACCATCATACATTCTTCTCAAAAATGTTCTTTTTCTGATGTTTATACTTAATGCCCTGTTTTCAGTCTGACTTCCCAAGTAAACTTCCTGAGACACCTGATGATACCATTCCTCAAAAGGTAAAGAAACAAATACACTGACTGAAAGAATGTAAAATGAATAAACCTTTTTATTTATTTTTTTCCCCTTCCTGCATGTTAGGCAATCTTAACAAGGCTTCTACGATTGGCTTCCAACTTGCTCTTTCAGTAAATATTTCCAGGACTAAAGGTTTTTCAGTATTCACATTAGAAGATGTCAGTGTGCCCTCTTCAACCTTCACCTAATAAAACTTTCTGTAGCTCTTACCTTCTTTGCTGCACACTAACAGGCTGTGTTGGGCTGTGCTATCACTGTTCTCACTGTGAAAAGTGTGTTCGCTTGGGATCCGAACTAATGATCTATGAAACATGTTTAGTAATGGGCAACATGATCATTGGAAGCACTTATCAGGAAAATAAGTGTTTATTTCTAATAGAAGATCTGGAGAACAGTTTTTTTTTTCTTTTCTTTTTATATGGGTTTTAATGGGCTGCAACAGGCCTGTTTTTATTAGAGACAAGATTAATTTTCTCTCTCCTGATTCCTCTCCTTGTTTTCATTATTAAGAAACAATGGGGCCAAATGTAGTAAACGTGTTTCAAAATATGAATCCTACCTTGAAAATATCAAAAACTCATTCCCACCTGGCTGCTCCACAGGCCCTTGAGTATTATTCTATTTCTATGTTAAATTACATTCACAGGCTTGCCCATCACTAAGTACAGTGTGCAATGTGTGTTCACTCATTTTGTATTACGTATGATGGTAAAATAATACATATAAATGAAAGCGGCTGTTATGTGAAATATCCAGTGCAATTGTTACAGATTTCCTTTATTCATGTTAGCAGTGCTAGCTTGGATTTTTCTTTGTAGGCTATTCATCAGTTGTTTCTACAAATGTGTTAAATGTCGTTTAAGTAGCATTTGTGTGATGCTAAGGGATGAAGGCACAGAGTCGAGCATAAATCAGAAAACTGGATATGTCACCTCATATCTTCAGTTCTTGGGGCAGCTAATTTGACCTGAAATAATAAATCTCCACATCACTAATGTTAACCTCTTAATCTTCCAGTGCATCCATTCGTAACAAAGCTAATGTGCTTTTATGGGTCATTTAGTTTCCCAGTTCATAAAGATTAACTAAAAAATGACATTTTTGTATATTTTCAGTAATTACTGCAGAAGTGCACAAGGGAATATCTTAATTAAAATGGCAGGTGATAGTCTACAGTTCAGCCTATTTTGCAGCTTTGAACTAGATTTATAATATTTCACAATTATTCCACTCCAATTACAAATTTCATGGGGACTAATGCTACAAAATAAAGAAATTTTCTGTGATGGAGAGCTGAACACATTTACAGCCTGAGCTTTCTAGAGCGTTGGAGGTGGGGTTAAGCAGGAGGCAGAGAAGAAAACCTTCAACTTAAGCGCAAGATCAATGGTTTGGGTTTTTTTTCTATCCATATGAATGAGTTTGTTTTAATTTAGGAAGGAGTCTTGGCTTGTTTCTTCCTTATCTCTTTTATCTCCACCTTTATCTTCAGTGATTATCCTGATGTATTTATGGCCCTTATTTAGTTGTTACTTCTTTTTCTATTGTTACTCCCATAATCAAATGAAGAAGATAATAATTAGCCTGCTGAAAACATAATAAAATGTATCATAATCCATTGTGGTTACTCAGAGGTACAAACGATGATCAGGGAATTACTTTGGTCAAATGGATCTTCTTGGGCCTTTCTCCTGCCAGCAAAAGTCTTCAGAGTTTTTATTAAAGAAACAAAATACTGAATTAAGAATTTCTGAGGCTTAAAGCCAGGTCCCTGGCTCCTGTTTGATTTCAGTTCGAGTCAACTTCCATATATCTTTATCTTTCCTTGAGGCAAAATTTTATTTAAACTGTTGCCCAGCAAAGAATTCAGCTGGCTAATGAATACGCTGCATATGCCGCAGGGAGCCATGAAAGTTTATAAAATGGCCATCAGATCTATCAGTCTTAAGCACAGCTATCCTAGACCTTTTGTGACAATTCAAAACGCGCTGGCCACATTTATTTCCCATCTGGTAGGTTCATCTGCAGGCGTTTCCCCAACCCAGTTGTTACTTCAGCGGCTGTATAGTTTCCTGGCAAATTAAATTATATATAGGGTCTTCTCCTGAAGAGTCGCTGTTTCTGTCTGTCTGTTTTGACGTATGACTGAGCACACGCAGAACACGGGGTGGGCATGCACTGTGCTGCACACAGTAGTCTTGAAATGCTTTGATTGAAGGGAATAAGGAGTTGACTGACTAAGCACTGTGTTCAATTATTTCCAAGAAACCTGCTCGTTACCGAAGGGCCATAAGTTACGACAGCAAGGAATACTACATGCGCCTGGCTTCTGGAAACCCTGCAGTCTTCCAGGACGCCATAGAAGAGAATACCGTGGGTGAAACTGCTCAGCAGGAGCCTGAACATGGGGAGGACACTATTGCAAGAGTCAAAGGTTAGATCATAGTCCTGTCTCGAGCTGTTTTGTGTAAGTTTATATGCGTTGACATCTTCTCACATGTTTGCCATTAGTGTTAAGGTGAACATAAGGATCCTGTAGAACTTTGTTTTCCTATGTTAGCATCAGATCAGTAACTTTGAGGTTCGAAAGGTTTTGCAAGGTGAATTTTATTTGTCAGGCTTTTTATTTAAATCTGTGAAGAGTCTTTTTATTTAAATTTTTATTTACTTTATATCTCTGTTCTTCTTTTCCAGGCCTAGTAAAGCCTCCTCTGAAAAGATCTCGCTCTGCTCCTGATGGAGGAGATGAGGAGAACCAGGAACAATTGCAGGATCAAATTGTTGAGGGGAGTTCAATTGATGAGGAAGAGAAAACCGACAATACAACTTTGCTTCGACTTCTTGAAGAAGGAGAGAAGGTACTGTGTACTTCAAACACACTGACCACTTACTGTATTGCAATTTCTATATTAAGTATAGCAAGCACAAATAAATATCCTGAAGACCTTCCCTCTTCTACAGCTGAATCTGCTTAATATTCCATCGACTTCTCCCTGCAGGGTCCTCAAAACCAAATATGTACTCAAAGAGGTCCCGTACTGAAAACCCTGTGCTGAAAGCATTCTTTTTCTTTCCTTCTGCCTGCTAAAGAAAGAAAAAATCTGTCCTGGAACCAGAGCTACAAGCTGTCTCATGCTTGGATTATTATGCTGTCAACAGAAAATATATATTGAAAATATAGGTACTGAATTTGACAGTGTACCAGAAAATACACATGTAATCACAGTTGAGTGGATTAAATATGCTCAAAGAGCATGAGCACTGTTCACTTTAGCAAAGATACATACGTACAAAAAAAAAAGCAGTTTGGTGTGAGAGGAAATATTTTTAGATGACATTATGTGGTCTCTCATACCTGCAGTTAGTTCATATAATATGAAAATAAAAAGATTGATAGTGATTGCAAGACAGAAAATGGGGATATTTGGAGTTTTCTGGTTTGTTATTAAATAGCTTCTTAGTATGCTTATCTTGTAAGTTGAGTGAGTTTTGCAGTTGACAAATTTGTTTTAATAATGGAAAAAAATACATTCAGCCTGACCTGTCTAATCTTAGGTTTTCTTTCACTTGTATTATAATCGCTTGTGCTTGAGCCCACCTTTCAGGAGAAATACAGATTAAGGAATTGTGCTTCCAGTATCTGACTGTCATTAGTTTTAACCAGTTTGGACATGAGGCCTGGAGGTCTCAAATATGTCCATGTAAATTTTGTGGAATCAACATTTGGAGGGAGATGTAAACTGCTGTCCCACTGAAGGAGAGGCTAAAGCATGAACTCGGCTGTTATCAGGCCTGTACCGCATTACTTGGCCTGTCAGCTCATATACTCTGGGCAGTCACTTTGGAGCCAGATACCGTATGTGTTGCTTTTTACCTAATTGCCCTTAGGGTCTATTGGAAGGCAATGTGGGTCCCAGGGTGGGGTTTCCTTAATCTTGCTGATCACAAAACACTTCTTGCTTGCTTCTGAGTATTGCCTAGACACAAGCCGTTGTTTTAGCAACTACAGACCTTTCGGAGAAGATGGTTCTTGTGTTAAACTGGTGCCTGCATTTATCACCTGGGCAATGCATTTTGACCCGTGCTGTGCCTGTTCAGTAATGTGTATCTGGATGGCTTAGTTGGCAAAATAATTTGGAGGTGATGATTGCTTCTGTATAGTGATGTGTAGGGGGTTTGTATGTGAACGCTTGAATGTACACGCTGTCTGTTCCAGCTGCCCTGAACATGATATGGACTAACGGTTCTGCATTTACAAAGTCTAGAGCTCATGACTTCTTCTCTGTCAGGTGCTGCTTGAGATGCTTTGGCAAACATTGTGATGACTTCGAACACGTTGATTGTAGTGATATAAACTAAAAGCCTGTGAGTGAGGTTGTGGAGAGCAGAATGAAATGTATATTGTGAATAACTGCACTCTTAAAAATCCAGGTCCTCTCCTGAAACTCCTGACTAAACGCTTTACCTGACACTCATAACTGAGTGGCAAAATCCTCAGCCTGGGCATACAGAAAGGTTTTCCTCTTCCCTTCTGCCAGCTCTCAGCAACGCATCCTGCTTGCTCTGGTATGTGAGGTGTAATGCAGATGTCTGTAAGCTTTGCACAAGGAAGGAGCATTCAGTCACCAAGATGCATGCTGAGTCTTTTGGTCACTGATTTATAACAACTTGTTTATATCTGGCTGCATTCACCTGCATACATTTGAACTCTGATTCAGCAATAACTCTTATTTCCTCTTAATTCCTGAACTATTAAATGAAATGCTGAACACACACATGAAGTATACTGCAGAACTAAATTTAAGACTGGAACAAGGGCTTTGCTAAATTAGTGACGTGCTGTATATACTACATCAGGATTGACAATATCACATCCAACCGGACTTCTCCATCTTCTGCTTCATCCTTTCTTAAGAACTTCTTTAAGAATTAATTCTTTAAGAAATTCTTTAAGAATTTTGAAGAAATACTTTCTTAAGAAAGGATCGTTGAGATAGATCAATGGAGCTGCAGTGGCATTCTGCACTGCAGGTAAATTTTGCCTGGATCACACCGTGTGTAGTAGCTTTTGCATCTGCCAGGCATCCTCTATGACTGTTCTTCTGAACTCTCAACAGTGGCAGAAGCATCCTTGTAGCCTGGTAGAACTGGAGCTGGCACATGGGCTGAATGGCCACAAGAAAAAATAATGGACATCAGTAATAGGTATCAATATATCAGTATGTCTGTTATTGAGTAAGACAAGGTATTTTAAATAAGGCTTTATAAAGATAGGTAAACTATTAAACACACTTCCAACACTTACTAAAATGTCTTAACTGTACAAATATTGGAATTCCCTGTTGCTACTAGAGTGTTACTGCATAGCATATCACATTATCACAGTGAGTCTTCATTTTATAATTTAGAGAGTTGATTGACAACCTGGAAGGCAGAGGCTTACTAGACAGTTGAGCATTTTCTGTAATGTAAAAATATCTTTATTAAAGATATGCAGCATAAGTTAGCTTAGAGCTCTCTGTACGATATCGGTATATCTCCCACTTACTGTTCAGCTTTAAAGTGGGAAGGACACACAAAATATACTTATGACTTATGTATAACATACTATTGTTGTGTTAGAATACCTTTCAGCTGAAGACCACAGCACAGTCTTGCTGGGTTTCTTCGCTGGAATTATCATCTGTGTAGTTAAACTGGGGACATGCCTTTGCTTTTCACAGAAATATTGAGATTCTTGGCTTAAGGATCAAAGGCCTGTTGCAGTCACTTGGTGCTTTTCTGTCTGCTGCTAGCAGCCTAAGTAGCTTCTTTTCTTAAATGCAGTGTCCTCTGATGCCTCTGTCAGAGGGGGGCTACAGTTGGCATAAGTGTCTTAGGAAAGCTGAGGCAAGTAGTAGTCTGTTCTTCCGATATGTTTTCTTGATTACTTTAAAAAGACAGAGAGTGAGAGCCAATGTTTAGGCTAATACTAATGACAGATGTCTGCTGTCCTAGTCTGTGGACTTCCCCATTAAGTAGTTAGATGTATTCTGTCTTTGGAAAGGAAACGGGGGAAAGAGAAGGCAAGGTGCAAGTGGGTAAATTGGTAAATATATAAATCTGTAGTATACAGAGGAGGCTTTATTTAACTCTCTTCCCAGTCACTAATCCTAAGTGTTATGTATATCTCTGATTAGGGGGAAAATAGCACAGAAATGCTGTGTCTACAAGAAATAAAACACTATCGAGGAGTCCTTCCAATGAAGCAACAGTCTGCGCTCATTAAGCTGCTTTACTAAGTGCCTGCTTTTATTTCAGATTCAGCATATGTACCGCTGTGCTCGAGTTCAGGGCCTTGACACCAGTGAAGGGCTGCTTCTCTTTGGGAAAGAGCACTTCTACGTGATTGATGGATTTACAATGACAGCCACCAGGGAAATACGGGATATTGAGACATTGCCTCCAAAGTGAGTGGATTAATAAAGAGTTTCAGCAGTCTTTAACAGCTGGACAAGAAGTATTTAACGAGAAGTTTGAAGGATAAACTTCAAAATAATGTCAGATTCAGAAAGATCTCAGGAGCACTTTCCTCTGTAGTCCCGATGTGCTAAGTGTGGTATGGTATATTGTAAAAATAAGCTGTTTCTATAACTGCGGTTTCATCCAGATTAAAAAGATGATTTTTTTGGTGTATCCTTTTGCAAATCACTTTTCTCTTTCCTATTTATACTCATTTGCAGGATGCATGAGCCAATCATACCCAGAGGAGCAAGGCAAGGTCCAAGTCAACTCAAAAGAACATGCAGCATTTTTGCATATGAGGATATCAAGGAAGTACATAAAAGGAGATATCTGTTGCAGGTAACTGGTCACTATATTTGGATTGAGGGGCCACCTTTGGGATTTGTTGATAATGCCATCCTTTATAAAAAGTAAATAAATTGGTATCTGATCCATATTTGGAAAGTGAAGCTGTTCATTGTGGTGCTTCAGTCAGGTGTCTATGTTTGAACGTTTGGCTTACCATGGTTTAGTTTACTGGGTGAATCAGTGAATTTTCTTGTTCTGAAGGTGAAACAGCTGGCAGCACAAAGTAGAGGCTGCTTCACAGTAATTTGGTGTCATGCGTTGCCAAGTATGACTGAACTGGTCTAATTCTGATCTTCAGAGGTGACAAGCAAATGCATTAGTGTTGACATCTGTTTGTCTTCTTCATTTTCAGCCAATTGCAATTGAAGTTTTCTCAGGAGATGGACGGAACTACCTTCTAGCTTTCCAAAAAGGGGTTAGAAATAAAGTTTATCAAAGGTATTGTAAAATAAGTCAAGTTAGAACAACTTAATCTGAATATGTGTTAATATTGATGTTGAGCCATATTTAAGCCTATAGTGTTCTGACAGCAACAAGCAGATTGAGAGAGTGATTGGTGCTGGACAGTGGATAATCTGATAGCAAACTTTTTGCTGCATGAAAGAACCACTAGGGAATGCTACTGCACACACACAAAACGTGCTGCATGCACTCAGAATGAGATACAGCAGTCTGAGTGTGGGTTTACTGAGAAAGGGCCACTGCAGTTTTGTTGAGGATTTTACATACCCGTTCAAAAAAAGTCTTTAATTGCACTAAATGTAGTATATTTCTTCCAAGCAGAAGACATGCCTAGCACAGAAACATTAATCTTACTCTCCTTTTAACTGCTGATATAGGTTTTTGGCTGTAGTACCATCTTTAACTGACAGTTCAGAGTCAGTGTCTGGACAGAGACCAAACACCAGTGTAGAACAAGGGTAAGTGATTCTGTTCCTCACAATCTATAGCTCATTGGTTTCAATTAAAGATACTTGCATTAAATTCCAGATTCACTGGAAAGTAGTGCACCTTCATTTCAAGCTGGGTACTACCAAAATAAATAAATATGATTTTATGCTCCAGTTACTTTAAATATGCTAATATAATTGTCACCATCACTATATCTTCCTACAAATTAACATATGCTATCAGGATTAACCCTATCAGTATATAAATATATTCTAAAAGGAATTTGAGTGCAAAAAGCATTTGGCTTGTCAAATTGTTAAAGATACTTTCCTGATCTGTGGCCTATTAAGTATATTTGTACTTGCACTGAACTATACATTTAATGTGCATAATATTAATGGCCTGTGTTCTGAAATAAAGCAAGTACTGCTAAAACAAAAAAGTAACAAACCTGTGGTATTCTAATTGTTATAAGTTACAAGTTTTAATCTAAAACTTTGAATTGTGTTGAAAAGATGCAACCCAGATCTTACTGGTAAGTCAAAAACTGCTCTTCCTTCTTCCCACTAGGTCTGGCTTGCTTAGCACTTTAGTTGGAGAAAAATCTGTTACTCAGAGATGGGAAGTAAGTATGAAGATTCTGTTTTTTATATTAAATTCTACATGTTGTAATGATACATAATTAATGCATGAGAGTTGCATCCTCTTAGTAAGAAAGGTAGAATATGCTGCTATAGAAAAATCTATCTCAGCTTTATAGTTTGTAATATTTCATGTTATCATAATTTCATGAGAAATAGAAAATTGTTCCACCATTAAAAATGCAAGAGGTGGGATTGCAGAAGAAAGGAAAGAGAGAACATTGTAAGTGAGCGCTATATGTTTGGGGAGGGCTGAACTCCTTGGAAGTCTAGCAATTTAAACACTTGATTGCTGTAAAGTGAACACAAATGCTGTTATCTGTCTTCCTTAAGAGAGGAGAAATCAGTAATTTCCAGTACCTGATGCACTTGAACACTCTGGCGGGCAGATCCTATAATGATCTCATGCAGTATCCTGTCTTTCCCTGGATCCTTGCAGATTATGATTCGGAGGTAAATAAAATATCTTGTCACCCTAATAGTAATCTTTTGTGTGTTCAAGATTTGCTAATGTTATACCTCATTCATGCTGCCTTGGTAGAACCAAGGTGTATTTTTTTTGCCAGATGTTTGATTTCATCTGTTTTCTAATGTCCAGTCCACCCTCTCACTGGGTAGGATATTAGAGGGTCTTGACAGTCTCCACGCGGGCAGGTCCTTGTCTGTGCTGATATTCCTGGCATTATTTGACTCTGCACAGAGAAGGGCTTGCATGCACAGTGCGTTTGAAGGCAGCTTCCTCTCCTTTCTGTAGCGACATGAAAGGCTGCAGCTCTTTCTATAAGTATTTGCATTAGCTTTCTGCAGTATATCCTGAAGGACGTTATGCCACAGAGAAAGCACACTTGTCTCTGCAAGCAAGACTCTGCAAGGGGCTACTATGAAATCTGGCCCCAAGGATGAATTCACTTTTAAGAAAGGTGAAACATCCTATTAATGTGTTTGTGGACAGCTGTTGCTACCAGCCATGCCATAAAATAAAGTATTGTTAGGCTACCCATGGAGTCTTCAAGATCAGAATTAGGGACGTGGGAAACAAGATAAAGGGAGCAGGGCAAAAATTATCCAGAGCCCAGATATTTAAAATAAAAACAGTGACTCTCTTAGATCAGACAGAAGGATGGGTTTTTAAGCATATCCAAATGAGCTGAATGATTTCACCTGCTGGGAATGTAGAAACCAAAGATAACAGCCTTAGGAGGTACACGGTGTTTAATAGTGATGAGCAGTGTTGAAGGTTTTTAAAATTGGAGTCTGTTTTGTTTTAAAAGGAATTGGATCTTATGAATCCCAAGACATTCAGAAACCTGGCCAAGCCCATGGGTGCCCAAACAGAAGACAGGCTAGCCCAGTACAAGAAACGATACAAAGATTGGGAAGATCCCAATGGTAAGTAATGACATACCCTGCAGGAAAAGGAGACAGAGGGGCGTGTGCCCATTACACAAGGGAGGCAGTCATGGATTTTTATAGTATAGGTCAAAAGGTTCGGATGTGCAGAACTTTACCATGGTTCTCAATGATTCTCCAACAAATATTAAATTAAAGCAGAGGGGTGGGTTGTTGGTGGGGTTTTTTGTTTTTTGTTTTTTTTTTAATCTAAACATCATCATTTGTTTATATTTAAAAACAAAGATAAGTGTTAAATATTCATAAGAGTTTAATGTTGTCTAAAGGCTAGAACAGGCAGGCACATGAAACACATGACTGGGTGTCTCTTTGACTAGCACCGTTTGAGTGCCGCTTGAAAGAAAATAAGAAGTACGGAGGAAGAGGAACACTTCTGCATTAGCAGTACTCCAACTTTTTCGTTTCTTATCTTAATGCATGTTTTTTGCTAACTAGTAATATCAAAAAAAAGCCCTAATAGGTACTTCTAAAGTATGTAACACCTCAAAATGAGATGCAGTCAAATTATTTATTCTCTGTTTTAAAGTTTCCTTAAATAATGAAAATAAAATGTGTGTTTGTCAAAGCAGCTATCATGTAGGATACCTTTCTTGTATGCTTTTATAGAAGACACAAGCCTAAATAACCACTGCAGTACTGTTCTGTATCAAACACCAACAGGGAGCAAAGACTTTCACTTTTAAAAATGAAGCAATATATTCGGCATGTATTTATGCATGCTTTTTGCCAGGAAATTAAGAAAGTAAAAGCTGTACAAAATCCGTAGCCAACAATTCTGAGACACATTTGTGCTCAAGTTCTTAAGTCCACGATACCAGAGACTAAAAATGCCCCTTCAGCAGAAATCATCATAGCTGTATTGGAACATTTCAATTATTTAAAATATAAAATGACTAACCATGCAGTATTGCTGGGCAGAAGCCTGTTGAGTTACAGCTACTGGATTGCAGCCAAAACTTAAGTGTTGGCTGTGACAAAACGTAAGGTTTGCAGACATTCGCTTCCCCAAGAATGAAAACTACAAATTCCAATTTTAAATGGGTTCAGGGTCACAGAGTTATTACAATGCAGCACTACTTCAATTTATTAATTTCTTTCATTTAGCGCTGATTCTGTCATTGGACTGCTTTATTTCCTCTCTGTTTATGATTTTTAATCTTCTGTAGGGGAAACTCCAGCTTATCATTATGGGACCCACTATTCATCTGCCATGATAGTGGCTTCCTATCTTGTCCGGATGGAACCCTTTACTCAGATATTTTTACGGCTGCAGGTAAAAAGTGCGAGATTTCACTTTGTTTCCTTCCTGCTGTGTATTTGAAACCTGTTTAAAAAATGTGATCAATCTGCTTCGTTCTCATTGAATACGATGAGCTGAGCAATTGTTGTCCTGGGGTGTCTGATGTTTCTTTGAAAAATCAAATACATCCCTCCAAAGAGCCAGTGTAGTACTGAGTGTTAAATTAAGCAAACATTTGTACAGCCCATAATCTTTAGGCAACTTGAAAATCAGCTGGGTTTGTAACGTTACATTTTAAATATTTTCCTAGATGGAAGCCATCAGACAAGAATACTTGTTTTCTTTGGAGCAGCGTTTCCACTGAGAGAGAAGAGACTAAAATTTGAAATAGGACTAGATGTATCTCCCTTTAAAATCCTGTAGATTTGCATCTTGATGCTTTATGTTTACTATTATTGCACATCAAAAAAATAATGCAATAGCTTAAATCCTTTTATTTAGAGGAAGATTGCTCATGGCCAGATCTGCTGTGCTGAGAGATACTCCGATGCTGACGCTTCTTGTTTCATCCCGCAGGGTGGGCACTTTGACCTGGCCGACCGAATGTTTCACAGCGTGCGGGAGGCTTGGTATTCGGCATCGAAGCACAACATGGCAGACGTCAAGGAGCTCATCCCGGAATTCTTCTACCTCCCCGAGTTCCTGCTCAATTCCAACAACTTTGACCTAGGTGGGCAGAAACGGCTGATAGCATTGCTACGGGTGTGAGAGCAGCACCAGGCAGTCTGATGTGAGAGAAGTGTATCATAACAGGCGCGGAAAAGGATGTGTTTGACTGCACGAGAAAATGACGGATGACTTGAACATTCCCACATTAAAGGATAATAAGGATTACAGCTAGCTTTTCTTGATGTACTATATGCAGGGTTATATTTGAAAGCCTGAATTGTTCAGAGCTTGTTGTTTCATCAGGAATAGCATAGTCAGAATTCTTATTTCAACTATGGTACCTCAGATTTTCTTTTCTTTTAGATTTATCAGATTTAAGGTATTTTCCAACAGTGAGTGTTCATTTTAAGCAGTGAAGGAAAAGTTTATTCTGAGAATTGTTAACCAGGACATTTAAATATTGGGAAAAGGGTTTTTTTGTTTGTGGTGCTGGTGGTGAACTGGTTTTAAACCTTCAAAGCCTCATGTTTTACTTGGAGTTTCTGTGCCTTGTGTTTTCCTGCGTGTAACATTTAGCTCCACGATGGTCTTCACAATCTTTATCACACTTTTTTTAAGCCTTGCAAAAACTGACCATCTTGACTTTTAGACCTTCCTCTTAAAATATTTCTAAAGGTTTTGTTGAAATGCAGCAGTTACCTTTCGCTGTAATAATTATTTGTCAGGAGTCAAATTTCACACACCTATTGGCCATATGAGATAAATATGCATTAGCATGTGTATCACTGTTTTCAGTATCTCCTGAGCTCTGTGCTGTAAATCTAATTTTAATAATAAGGATTAATCAAGTCATAAGTTTTAACAGCCTAAGATCCTTTATTTGAAATATATTATAAGAAGTTAGAAGCATGACCTTACCAAAAAAAAAAAAGAAAAGGAAAGAAAAAGAAAAAGCCCTTTACAATACCTTTCCCAAATATATTTCACACAGAAGTGTGAGGCTGTTACCATAAAAAATATTGAGGTCTGGTCCATTTAGTTCCATATCAGATAATTTTGGACTGTGACCATCAGACATAGTACTAGAAATCCTTTACTGACCTTCTGGAACAACAGTAGGAAAATTTTCTTCTGATCTCCTGGTAGAAACTGTGTGATATTTTGTTTATGTTTCTTCATAGTTATTCTCTCCTTCTCTCTCCCCCCACCATTCCCTGAAAATAAAAAGACGGGAAAATATTCACAGTCTGGTTATGCAAAAAATGTTTCTCTTGGAGCAACGTACCGCTTCTACGCTTCTGCGAACTTGGAGATTTGATGGTGTTCAGAATTAATAAGAGTGTGGAAGTGGCTCTCAGCAACAAAAATAACACAGGAATGTAACTGGGGAGTGTTTAAAAAAAAAAAAACATAAAAACCCCCATATTTTTAGTAATTGGAACATGCCCCCATCTAATGGTCACAGTGGGAGGAGGGGCTATCCTGGACCCAGGCGAATGGATGTGGCCAGGACATGCCCAGGGAAATCACTGATGTCCTTGGGCGTGAAGCTTGTGAGAGGTACTTACTAGTTCTTTGATGTCAGTAAATAATTATTTAGCCTGTACTCCCTTGAAATGTAGCCATTTTCTTGGGTAAAACAATAATTCCATTCCTTGAGATGGAATGTTTGCATTGTGAAGAAAATAAATCCTGGGATGAAATGCTGTTCCGCCAAGGCTTCTCAGTGCTGTTTGATGTTACACCCTTTCATGTCAGGATTTATTTTTCTTCAAAATATACCCAGCTGACATGTCCGTTGCTATACACACACTAAAGAGATGCCCAATACAGAAATTATGTTCTCTCTTAAGTTAGAGCTGTCGCATTTATTCAATGGAATAACTACTAAAATGGAAGTCCAAAAGAGATCAGGAAACGACCCTCACTGCAGTGATTCTTCTGACTGCAAAATGGACAGCTTCTCTGGCAGCAGCTCTTGTTAGCAGGACTGACTGCTTCACTGCAAGCTGAATAGGTAAAGTGAGATTCCAGTCTTGCAATAGCTGCAAAAGGCTGTTCTACTGCCTGCTTTCCTTATCCTTCATGCACTGCAGTGGGTCTTCCCCACAATGGGAAGAGAAAAGTGTAAATGTATTTAAATAGAAATATTAAGACACAAATCCATGTTCCAAAGAGCACTTTATTAGGGAAGCTAAGGATTTGGAGTTCAGACTGTATGCTGTGAAGCATGTAAATTAATTAAAAAAAAAAAAAGTAATATTAATCTAATTAACTCCCCTAGCTAGAAAAATTGTTTGTTTTGAAGAGCATACTTTGAAACATTATCATCTTCAAAAGTCTTAACAAAGAATATTTTAATTCTTCTTCTCTGCTTTTTCACTGTTGCAAGCAACCCAACATAAAAAACCATGTATGAGGCAGAATTTTTCAGGCTTTATCACCTGACATTTAAAAATTACACTAGATTTTAAAGAAAAGACAGAAATTTCTTGCTTTATGAAGGAAAGGCATTGTGATTTGATTTTGGCGTTTTTTTTTTCACTGCTGTTGTTACAGTACGGTTTCAGTTCTTGTTTTCAATTTGTTTATTTGTTTTGTAGGTTGCAAACAAAATGGCACCAAGCTTGGAGATGTAATACTCCCCCCATGGGCAAAAGGAGATCCTCGTGAATTTATCAGAGTTCATCGGGAGGTAATTTGCATTTTGATAATGACAATAGAAAATGTTAATTGTGAGTTTCCACTGCATAGGAAGCTAAGCACAATTCACTCAGTCACTGCCAATGCATAAGTTCTGGGTTGATAGCTGATTATTGCAAAAATGTGCAAAACTGGTGTTTCCTCTACTTCCTTTTTGGCTAGTTGAGGCAAGAACTGTTTAAATGAAAAGCCTAATAAGAAATTTATCAAGAATATTCTTTATCAAGAGTATATCAAAATATATTCTGCATTTTTCCTCATGGTGGGCATAGTAGACTCTGCTAATGACTGATGTGGTCAGTTCTAATGCTTGCTCTTTGAATTTCAGGCTCTGGAATGTGACTTTGTGAGCGCACATCTGCATGAGTGGATTGACTTGATCTTTGGCTATAAACAGCAAGGTCCTGCTGCAGTAGAAGCTGTAAATGTCTTTCACCATCTCTTCTATGAGGGGCAAGTGGACATATATAACATCAACGATCCATTAAAAGAGACAGCTACCATTGGATTCATTAATAACTTTGGGCAGATACCAAAGCAGGTACACTGTTCTTAAAATTCTTATTTGCCTAATGACATTCTACTTGAACTGTATAATGCATTGATAAAGAAGAGGAAAGTACTTGAGGAATGAAATTTCCTGGGAGTGAGAGTTTGTTCATAAATATATTTCCAGTGATGTGAAATCACTTATATTTCAATCATAAATGTGATGAAGATAAACTTGAGGTTTTGCTCATGAGATTGGAAATGTCTTTTTTCTTTTTTCTTCATGCTCTTAAAATAAAGCTTAAAGAGATCATAGAGAAACTTTGAAAAACAAAATCAGAAGAATGAGTGTGTTGGGTTCCCAACGCTTCTTGGGGACTCCGGATTGCAACAGCACATAGTATTCCAGCACAGCCATAGCATATTTCAAAATGTAGCAAAAATGAACAGAGAAGTAGTGATGAGAGTGACAGGGCAAATGTTAGTTTTTAATGAGCACCTGATTTTTAACAGTTTATTTGAAATAAATGGAGGGGACCCACTTCTAGCTCTCTGTCTCATTGCTTGGGAGGAGGCCTAAAAATCACTACCTACCCTTTGTGGCTGCTTTTCTCCTTTTTCTTCCTTGTTCTCTCTTGATAATCTAAACTCTATGTAGTGGCGGCGGGGTTTTCTCCTCTCAAGTAATCATTGTAAGTGACTGCACAGTAATGCTGCTCATACCTGGCCCAGCCGAAGCAAGAACAGTTGAAGGTTGGGCTCTGAGAGCAGGGCAATAGAAGGACATTACAGCTGAGTCCAAGTGAGTGCCTGAATCTTAAGATGTCTGTTAAGGACAAACATACGATTAGACTTGCCAGAGAGCACATGATGTTTTACTAGAGGAAATAGCAGGCTGCAGTAAACGCAGGAGCACTTCAGAGTTTTGTTATGTCACTGGAGCTATTTTGGACTGTTATCCCTTATATATTTTTCAAACTCTCAGATTTCTATCATATGATATGTTTTTGGGTCCAAGAATGGTGTACTGAATGTCCTTGATTCAGATGTTCCTCTTCTTGTGGGGAGACCATCCCAACTACTGTTTCTGCTCCCTGTCAAAATGTCATATCCTAGGAAAGGACTGTCAGTCTGAAAGAGCTTTGGTTCGTAAATCCACAATGACAGGTAGGTGTCGTGGTGCTGACAACCAAGCAAGGTGTCACACAAAGATGGCGTTACCTTCAGTGCCAGCACCGATTTCTCTCGGGGCTGACTTCTATCCATCTCCAAGAGGGTGACACCAGTAACTAGAGAGAAATTTGGCGCCCAGTGGGAATGCTACAGAAGATAGTGAGGATTTGCAGGAGTAAGGACAAAACGCCCTTGAGATCTGAGGCACCAGAGTACTAGCAATGCTGAGTAGGTGCTCAGCACTGATAGAAGCAGCATCACTGATGGGATTACTGGGAGCCTGAATGTCTTGAGAAATGCCCCCTCTCCTTCAGTCATTTTTGGTAGTGAAAGCTGTTGAAGCACGTTTTCATGTGACCTTAGAGTTTTGTTATTGCCCTCTTTGATTTTCCATGAGGAATCTAGAGCAAGATAGCTCAGTGACTTGGCTGCTAGGCACTTTTTCACTCCTTGCCACATGGAAGTGTTACAAGAGGACTGCATCCCCCTCATCATACCTCTTCCCACCAGAAATGCCCATGGTAGTTCAGTTTCCTATTTTAAGGCCAGGATGCAAAACCTTTGAGAGCTGGTGCTAGGTTTGGAGGAGTGGTCTCACAGGCTCTGCCAGCATCCTGAGATCCCACTTTCTAAACAGTCCGGTGAGGCAGAGGAGAGTAACCAAGAGGAACAGTAACTCAGAGGAGAAAGGAGTTATTTTTCTTGCTGGAACTGGAGTACTTTGAGATCAGTTGTTCATGTGAACGTGATGCGATGTGCCCTCTCTCCCCTTCTCTTAGGCCAGCCAGATGGGATGCTGTAGTTCAGGGAGAGCCGAGGCATGTAGGCCTGTTGCACATGCACGCGGGGTATGAGGGATAACAAGTAGTAAAAAAGTGTGTGCGTGCCAAGTAGGCGCTCAGGCTAAAGAGACTCACAGCTCAACTGCCTGAGGCTTATGCATGTTCCCACCACCCTGAATAAGCAAATAGATGACACATCTCGAAGGACTTTAAAGGAAATAGCATTCCTTTCTCTCAGCCTTCGAATTTCACTTCTCTGTTTAGTGTCATATTAGTGTTTTTGTGGAAGGATAGTTGAGATCTACAAAATATTGCTGAAAGCTATGTTTGTTATTTGCATGCTATACAACATAGCATCTACCATCAAAATGTTTATAATGAATTTATAATTTGATAAAGTTTAGTGTGTGTCATTGTTTCTGATAAGCCATGATCATCAATGATCTGCTTGTTTAACTTTGCTCAAGATGTCAGGAATTGGCACTGAAGCAGTAAAATGGAGATTCACTGACTCACTATCACAAGACAGGCAGAAAACAATTACGAGTTAATGTGTTTCTTGTCTATAATTGTTATATGTGGTCCAATGCCTTGCCCACACATGCAGTTATTCTGTTCTTTGGTAGTCTCACTGCCTCCGAGTGTGTGGGCTTCTGTTTGTGGGACACAGTTTGTTTCAAAGCCAAAAATGAGCTTTTGTTTTGCACAGGTTGGAATTTTACACCATGTTATGTATCACTTTGGGGATTTTTTGCTTGCTTTACTGCAACTGTTTTTGCAACTGGATGTAGTTTTAAAAATGTTTTGCACGTTATATCCTAGGTGGATTTTGTATTACTCATGGAAGCATTATTAAAATGGTTAAGTGTCATAAATAATTAGTGAATGCTGAATAGTGAAGCCATGAATGCTGAAAACATTTAAGTAACTTTTGCTGATCTGTGTATTTTTAGAAGCTAAATCAGACACCGTTGATGCTTCTTGAGCTTATGGTCTTGGAAAGCTGCGATATTTTAAAATAAGTAATTTCTTGATGAATTTCAGCTCTTTAAAAAACCACACCCACCAAAGCGTGTTAGAAGCCGAGTGAATGGAGAGGCTGTGGGAACCTCTGTGCCCCCTGGTTCTACAAGTGACAAGATTTTTTTCCATCATTTAGACAACCTGCGGCCATCCCTTGCACCAGTGAAAGGTAAAACTGAAAATGAGCGTATTAACTCCTGTTTCTTTCCTAGAGCATTTGTAGTTCCAGCAGGATAAAGTCACTTTTCGTATTTTACTTTGTTTTCTTTCCTAATGTTCCTAACGTTTATACTTTTGTGACAAAGACACTTAAAATACCCCAGTGCTATAACGTTGTGTTCTTACTTATCTTAAAGTATGCTTGGGATGCACCAAATCTGTACCTATTCAATGTAACTTTTTTAAAGACAGGGATAAAACTGGGTCCAAGCACCTCTTTAAAGTTTTCATTTGAGCAGGTTGTGTCTGAAGCCAATTCCAAAGGTGTCTAGACAATATTCAGGGTACTTTGCTTCTGGGCCTTGGCTGGGCTCAGTTTTTGTGCTTTGCTGTAGCAGAAGGATTCTTTCTCAGCAGCGCCAAGAAGTGCTTAGACTACTGGCAGGAAAGGCTGTTGCTGGTAGTTACACTGAGACCAAAAAGTAGTTGGATGTTGGAATCAGTACCAAAAAATACGTATTTTTAACTGTACTGGAAATGGTACAATCACCTTTAATGACCATAATCATCAGAGAGATGATTTCTGGGTCGTATTAGGCCTGAAGGACAGCTCATGCAATGACTCAGGTGGGAACAGAGCTACCAGAGATCCTCAGGGTGTCATCTCCGTTAGTGATGGTGCTTAGCTGTGTGTGCGTTAGGAATACCACATAAGGTGCCATCATTGCGGCTGTAACTTGGATTTGTGTAATATAAACAACACGGATCCTGTTTCTGTGGAGTGTTGGGGCATTTAAATGGAATCACGAGGGACCACTGCAAATCTGCACAGTGTACTGAGGCTTGTCTGTGTCTGCCATCAAAGGTAACTATTTCTTCTCCTTTAGAGCTGAAAGAGCCTGTGGGACAGATTGTGTGCACTGATAAAGGCATTCTGGCAGTAGAGCAAAATAAGGTTCTCATCCCGCCTACATGGAATAAAACTTTTGCTTGGGGCTACGCAGATCTCAGCTGCAGACTGGGCACCTACGAGTCGGACAAGGTTTGTGATCTGAAACTTGTTTCAGTGCTGAATGTTAACGAAATAAATTGGTTTTCTGTAGTGAAAAATTCCAACGGTGGAGGCTCATTCCACATATGAATGAAATAATCTTTGCTTGTTGAGCATTTGTTTTATTGCTCCCTGTCCAGTGGTCTCCATCAGAACACTAGAAGAATGACATTAACCAGCAAATTACACTATTTTTTTAAAAAAAATTATGAAACATGAATGAATTAAATCCACGCAGTAAAAGCTCATCTCTGGTGTTCTCTCACCAGAGAGAACCATCTTGTGGCAGAGGTTGGAACTGGTTCTGTTCGAGTAAAACCTGTATCTGGGGTAGCCACAATGTCTTAATTATGTCATGGGCCGGCATGCAGGATGGCACTCAGGCTTTTATTTTTATCTGACACAGACAAATTATCAATCACTTTAACAGCTGTGATATGGATGGAAAACTGACTTGACTGTAATCAGGGAGCTGGCAAGATCAGCTGACTTTTTTCTTTTTTCTTTTTTTTTAATTCCCTAAAATAGACAGTCATTTGTTTTTTTCCATTCACTGTCTTTTTCTGCATGCTTGATTCATTTGTTTATAGCATGTGAGTCTATTTGGGAGCTTGGGCTCCGTGTCCTATATATTAGAAAGCATCTAACACATGAGCGTCCAAACTACTTGCAGGTACCAGTAGAGGATTTGGCCCCAGCAAAACACCAGGGTCTAGTTTGAAAGCAGAAGAGTGATGATAGTAACCACAATTGCCAGAGCGAGTGGAGGGCAAATGTGAAATGTCCTCACTGTGTTCTGTGCACAGAGGAAAATTCACCTGTGCTCTCATATCTTTTACAGTGCGATTGTTTGATAAACATTTGGTATGGATTAATACTATTTCTTCACAGTTTGAACTATGCAAGTGTTCGAGCGAAGCCTTTCTCATCTCTTCTGAGCTATTGTAAATCAGAAAATAGATCGATTAATCAATAGTGACTGTGCAAGGTGGCTTTCAAAAAAACCAGCCCTAACCCTGCCATTTTGAAAGGACAAAGCACTAATTTTTGCAAGTAATCTGTCTTCATTTTCTTTATTTTTAGGCAGTGATTGTTTATGAATGTTTGTCCGAATGGGGTCAGATACTGTGTGCCATTTGCCCGAACCCCAAACTAGTTATCACTGGAGGAACGAGCACGGTGGTGTGTGTATGGGAAATGGGCGTCTCCAAAGAAAAGGCTAAAGCCCTGACACTGAAACAGGTAAAATACAATAAAGATGCGTTTTATATGTGAGTTATGTTCAGATGTGAAAGGAGATATGGAAGGGGTATTGCTTACATAGTAAGCCTGGAAACATGACTCCAGGAGACAGTCGGAGAAATAAGCAATCAAAGTACTGACCTGCACTGAAACTAGCAAAGCATGTCTTTAAAGTTGCATCATTTTTAAGGATAGCTGATCACCAGGAACTACTTGGGGAGAGGGGGAATTCGGTGGCACTCTTAACAAAAGTTTACAGTCCTGTTTTGTGTGAAATAATCTGCTTTATTGTGGTGTTGCACATAAAATATACCTGTAAACTCTGTATTGGGGAGGACAGGGAAGGGAGACTATCTTAACTGTTCAAGTTCAAATAGCTTTCTTGGTAATATTTTTGTTCTTTCTTTTAGAAGTTGGCATATTTTAATTAGGTTACTGGATAAAACTCTTTTCTCACTGACAGTAATGTTTGCGAAGCAGAGTTTGCTTGTTCAGGATCATCTTAGTTTGTTCTTGCTTTGTTACTTCAACACATCAACTTTTAATATAACAAGCAAGCACCCGTGCTTTTAAGTCAGTTAAAGCTATGTTCAGAGGAAGTCTTGTCTTATGCATCTATGAAAAAGGCTTAAAATATCATATTAGTTTTGTGTCAGTGTTTTAGGTAGCTAGGTTACAAGTATTATTTTTCCTGCTAGCGTCTTAATAACAGGACATTTTCCAGAGGAAGACTTCAAGTCAAACTTACAAGAAGAAATTTGGATTTATTACATAACTTTTCACAGTTTCCAAAAGTGACTGTCCAAAGTCATGTTTCCAAAGTATGGTACTTATGAACAGTGCAGGACACGATAGCTTGAATTTCAGGGCAGTGTATTTAAGTTGCTCTGCTTTTGTCTACTTGCAAAAATAAGGTCAGAGTATCTGCACGGTCATTTACTGGAGCTCAGCTGACAAGCTATAACTCATTAAGCTGGAATAATTGATCTGTCTTCCAGACTCCTGGTCCAGTTGTTAGGTTAAGCCTAAAATGTGAAAGCAGAATCTACTCAAAGTAGATGCCTCTAATTTTCTTCTCCTCCAAATTAACTTTGCCCTTTCAGTTGCAATTTTCTCTTCTTTTTCTTTGTCTTTCTTAAATATCAGCAGAAGCTTAAATAGGAGCCATTTCATATTTACAATGAATTTATATTATCGGAATCTAATTTCAGGTGGTGCCTGAGCATATACTGCTCCTATAGATGGGCTAGTAATGTAGCTGGAGGAAGCAGGAGGGGTCAGATTTTCTATTTTGGGTTATAAAACCCCACTCATCGATTGTAACACATCCTTTCTTTCTTGTATACATGAGTGGGGGTTTGGGGGGGGGGAGAAGAGTGGGGGCTTGGCAGAAGGCTGTATATCATTCAACCCCTGAAATCAGGACTTTTAACATTACTTTTTAAATGGAAAAAAGAATGACTCCTATCAAAACTTTGATTATGGTAATTCTTGTTGTCTAAATACTTTCATTATCAGTCCATTTAAATCTTTTGATTGGATCATTCATGTTTACATTATCTGCATCTCTTTAGGTAAATGGGTTTAATGTAATAATTTTTGTGCTCTCTCCTGATCGCCATGTATTGTTCCTGATTTTTGTTTTGCAGGCATTACTCGGTCATACTGACACTGTCACATGTTTAACAGCATCACTAGCTTATCACATAATTGTGAGTGGGTCCCGCGATCGCACCTGCATCATCTGGGATTTGAATAAACTTTCATTTCTAACACAACTTCGAGGTCACAGGGCTCCAGTTTCAGCTCTCTGTATAAATGAATTAACGGTAAGAACCAAATGCCATTCACAAAGAGCCTGAGATTGCTAACCCAAAGAAAAACCAACTAGGCTCTTCTGTAGGTTTGGGGAAACTTGTGTAACTCGCCTTAAAATTATATTATGTGCTTTAGGGAATAAATTGTGTCTTTTGTCTGGAGGTGCTCATGAGCCTGTTCCATGCAGAGCAGTTTGAGCCCAACAGGGCCTGTTAACAGGGCCAGCAGCAGTATAATTAGCGCAACATTCAGAGCGAGTTGTCAAACCTGCCACAGCAGCTAAGAAAAGATTTTGATATGTAACCTTGGTTGACTTCTGTTCTCTTATGCTTCATTTCAAGCAGAAGGTATGTTAGATAAAGCTGCAGTTACAACAGTAGTGGAAACAGGCATATCCTAAGAGCTTGTCTCCCTGGTGGTGCTATAAGTTACGAGTTGCAATTCATCCAGCTCCCATGCACATCAGAGCATTTACCTGAATTGAGATTTTATTTAGCTGGGTCCATCAGGGCTGTAGTTTGCAACTGAACTGATGCTAGTGGTTGAACTTGGGATAAAGTGAGGCTGTACTGCAATGAGGGCAAAGCAAGAGGCACAGTTTATTAGCTGCCAATCCAGTTGCTGTAATGTCAGTGTTGTTTTTAGTGAGGTTCCTACTTCCCCTCTGTGCTAATTGAAGTACAAACCATCCCTTGGTCTTTTCCAGATAAGGAAACAAATGAAATTTAAGGCAGTAGATGCTTGTGAAAAAGAGTGGAGGCAATGTGAGCTGGATTATTTTAAAACTGTGGGGGAAAAGTACTGAAAATACTCTGATTTGTCCCTCTGTGAAAGGTGGAGGAGTTAGTCTACTCTCTATATGCTATAAATACAGCACATAAGTTGTTACTAAGTTTGGTTTTCTATGAACAATTTTAAAAATGCATATCATCCTGAAGCTTTATTTAGGTAGCTAAACTCAGCTTATATAGAACTTCTGAAAAGTTCCTGTTTGGACACTGAACTATACAAATAAATTCAGCCTATGTTTTTGTGGCAAAAAAAAAAAGAAGACTCGCATGGAAATATGGAGATGTTACTTGTCTTTCCAGGGGGACATTGTGTCATGTGCTGGCACTTACATCCATGTGTGGAGTATTAACGGCAACCCTACTGCAAGCGTGAACACGTTCACTGGCCGAAGCCAGCAAATCATGTGTTGCTTTGTGTCAGAGATGAACGAGTGGGATACCCAGAATGTCATCGTGACGGGACACTCGGATGGAGTTGTCCGGGTAAGTACCAGCAACTGCTGCTTGGAGAAATAAATATACTCCTTAGTAGTAGGTAGGGAGGTCACGTCTGTGCAGCATAGTGCCCTGGCCAGTACCAAAAGCAGTCCTGCTATACTGGTGTGCTCCACCCAAACAAATGAGCCCTGTGGGAAGGAGGGAGATCCAGGTTAGGTGGACAATGCAGGCTGCTTTTGGTGCTGGAATCAGATTGTGCCATTTCCGCACAGGGTAGTGTGTACTGTGTCCACAGGTTAAATAGACATTGAAGATTCATGGAAAATTCTTTCAGTGAGCTGAGAGTCTTCCAGTTTTTCCTCTCCTTTTCAAGGCATCCACTGTGATCTGGTAACTGGCAAGAGTTAGAAGGATGCATTTTCCTTCCCGCCCTAGTCCAATCACTTTTTTTGGTTGCCAACTTTTCTGCCTGCAGACGGTAGCTTTCATTCTCCAATTTTATTCTGCGCACCTTTGGAAAATTCATTTGTTGCCTAGGAAGAAATCAGGAACTTAGCAGCATCTAACCCGCTTTTTGACACTTTATGTGCAGTCCTGGGTCTGCCTTACGCAGAGTCTACTGGTCAAATTGCAGTATGGAGTGGATTTTTGATTTGAGCAGCTAAGGTCTTAAATAATAGCCCATGCCTTGTTCACTTGTGGTTCAGGCATGAACATAGATTCCTGCCTATAGTATCTACTGACTAAAAACAGGACTCAGAATGGAGATGTGACCTGTCTCTCACGCTATCAGTGCAGATTCACAGTTCTAATAAGCTGTCTTAACTCTAGAAATAGCTCGGAAGCAAGTTAAGAGTTCAGTATGTGCTTTTCCCCTGTCCCTCCAGTTCTGGCGGATGGAGTTTTTGCAAGTACCAGAAACACCAGCTCCAGAGCCTGTGGAGATGCTAGAAATGCAAGAGGATTGTCAGGAAGCACAAATAGGTATGTCTCCTGACAAGTGTTTTGTATTTGTCTTTTATCTGACCTTCTCTACATATAGGTAAAATCCTGTGATTATACAATGCAGAATGGATGTTACAGATTTTGTCTTGACATAGAACAGACATCCCACGTACATTAAAAAAAAAAAAAAAAAAAGAGTTTTCATTCAGTACCTTCCTTATGCTAGTTTTATACTGCTATGAATAAGAAGAAATCATACCCATCCTACCTTTTTTGTGTTTAGAATAAACTTTTCTTTGTGTGGCTGCTTCTGTTACGAATGTACCCAATGAATGCTAACATTGTCAAAAAGCTAAATATTTCTTTAAATAAAATCATAGCATGATAGCAGAGCTAAAACCTAATGATGGAACGGTGTGTTTTTAGACAAGCAATACTGGCTGTATCATTTTCCCTTTTAGGAATAATTTGGTCCATCCTTAATGGGCATTTGTTTACCCAGTTTGTCTTTCTCTCTTCATGTTGTAGAGATGATCTGGATTTGGATCAGAATCTTATGATACTAATATATAAATACATCTCCTTCTTTTCACTAGAAATGTAAACATATTTGGCAATTGCATTTTTTTATATTAGTAAAACCTTTTATTAACAAATATGTATCAGGTTTCTCAGTCAGCCTGGTTCTCGCCATTGTTTAGTGCATTTGGTTGTGTAAGCTTTGCAGAAAGGCAGCAGGAGGTTTTTTGTCTTGCGAACTTGGGCATTTTTTGAAACATTTGCTCAGTGTGTCTACCATAGCCTACCCCAGAAGGACTAAGAGGAAGTGGTACTTGTAGGAAATATCTACAGCTAAGGTGTGCTGTTTTGTGACAGACTGGTGCAAAAAGATGAGCAGTGTGATACCTGCTGGTATTTACGATAGTAAGAGCCATGCAGCTGGATGTCTGCAAAGACGTTGAGAGGCTGGTGTGCGGGTGGTGCCATGGTGGCACCTGTCGGGTTGCAGATAGCGCAACTGCTGAAAAGGAAAAAAGCTCAGGCAGTAAAGCAGTCTTGCTAATATCATTTGCTCTCCTGTTGCACCATCCAGGACAGGAAGCTCAGGAAGAGGAGAGCAGTGACTCCGAGGCAGATGATCCCTGCATCAGCCAGGACATGAAACCGCAGGAGAGTCAGAGTCAACCAAGCAGCACCAGCCACCGGCCAAGGTCGTCATCGAACAGAGCAGCAGCATGGTCAGCAGACAGCGGCTCTGATGACTCAAGGCGTTGGTCGGACCAGCTCAGCCTGGATGAGAAAGATGGCTTTATCTTTGTGAATTATTCTGAGGGACAAGCAAAAGTGCATCCCCATGCTCAGGTTAACCACCCACACCCCAGCTATGCTGAAGCACGGCACTACAGCAAGCTTAAACCAGGTAAACAAAATTGGGAACACTGCCTCTGTCAGATAAATGTACTGCCGGCACTTACCCCTAAGGTTTCCCTCTCTGTCCCTGCTGCTTGGAGCAGTGTTGTATTTTACAGTATAACAGCCTAGGAAACAGATGTCTTTAAATGGTGTTTTTCCCTAGTCAGTTGGGCTTCATGTGTGGCTGATAAATCCCAAAGCAGGGAAGAGAAAAATTTGTATGCCAAGGTTGCATATTGTTCAAGCTTTTCCTAAGAAGCTCTATTTCCCCTCAGTTTGAAATCAGAGTCTGACTTCTAAGAAACGAAGCAATCCTACCTTAGTCCTGTTGTGCTTTGGTACAAGGTTCACCTATGCATGTTACCATCCTCTGCAACTCTCAGCTAGACTTTGGGCAACTAGAAGGCTCTTTGCCTTGTATTCTGTCCTCTCTTTTCTTATGTGCATTGGGGAGCAGTTGAAAATGTATTATCAGTAAGCAAAGCTTGAGTTGTAGAGAGTTGTCTGCCTCTGGGAAGATGATGATTCTTTCTTTTTATAAAATTATGCATGCGTGTGTATGTGAAATAAAAACGAGACCAAGTAAGCTTGCTTTTTCCCCTCCTACTTCATTTCTAGGATACAGATGGGAGCGTCAGTTAGTGTTTAGGAGCAAACTAACTATGCACACAGCATTTGATCGCAAAGACAACGCACATCCAGCAGAAATCACTGCGCTAGGCATCTCTAAGTGAGTAGCTCACAACTGGTTGCCTGAAATGTTTTTTCCGCTTTGACAGTGGATGCAGTATGAACCGGCCATTATCCTTTGTGTAACGCTGTTTTGAGGTGCTTCTCTTTAGAACAGCTTTGTTCAAGGACAGAGATAATAAAATACTAAAATAATTAGATTTATTTCAACTACCATATGTTATAGAGTGTTATCATAGTTCTGTTTCTCTGTCCTACCAGGCTAACTTAAATGTTAGTTACTGCAGCCATAGTTTAACATTATTAAATATTCTAATGTGTAAAATCTGTCATCAGCCTATGTGCATTGCTGTGCCAGAATTGTTGTGGCAATGTTTTTGCTTTTTTCTTGCAGGGATCACAGCAGAATTCTGGTTGGGGATGGCCGGGGCAGAGTGTTCAGCTGGTCTGTAAGCGATCAGCCTGGCCGATCTGCAGCCGATCACTGGGTGAAGGACGAGGGGGGAGACAGCTGTTCGGGCTGCACAGTCCGTTTTTCCCTCACTGAGAGGCGTCACCATTGCAGGAACTGTGGACAGCTCTTCTGCCAGAAGTAAGTCAGCCAACAGTTTCCTTTGGACTCTTTTCCATACAGAATTTTTGGCTGGGTAAAGCTGTCGCATGTCACTGAACTCTGCTGACAGACTGAGGTTTTCTACTTCTTTGCCAAAGCAGAGCTGGTAAAGAAAACACCAGCACTGTCAAAACTTCAGGGGAAAACTAGAAGAGACAGATCAGGCCCTTTATAAAAACAGTTAACTCAACAGCTATCAACAAAGAATTAAATGTTTGCAGTGTGGAAACCTCCTGGTTGCCCATTTGAGAGAGCAAAGTCTCTAGACAACTCTAGACAAATTAACTTTGTGAAAGAAAAAAGAAATTACTTGTTTTTCAGCAAATTGTTCTTCTTGTCAGTCTGCAAGCAACACAGTCATAATCTAAACTGGGTGCAATGCTAATGGTGCTGATTTAGGAGCCAGGAGCATGCAACCTCAGATAGGAAAATATATGACACAGAGGATGAACATGAGCTCCCCTTAGTCAGGAGTGGAAGTGGGAGACTCATCTCTGGTCCGTTGGGTTGGAGACAGTATTTACAACTTCAGCTCTGTAGCTGTAATTTCTGAGTCTAAACTGGTGACTGCTGTTTTTAAGCTACCTCGCGCACAGAACCACGTCATTGATTTTATGATGAACACGCATGTTAAAATCTGCTTGTGCCACATTGTGCTGTGTTTGTCCATCAAGATATGTTTGAACAGATTTCTGGTGTTTAAGTCATTACGATAGTTTTGACACATATTTCCGCACCAGGATAAAAAATGGCCAGGTTGGCAGAGGACCTATGCTCACAGTGTTGTTTTCCTCTACAGGTGCAGTCGGTTTCAGTCCGAAATCAAGCGCCTGAAGATTTCATCACCGGTCAGGGTCTGTCAGAACTGTTACTACAACCTGCAGCATGAGCGGGGTTTGGAGGAAGGGCCCAGGAATTGACAGGGTAACGGCAAACGGAGAGCGGAGCCCCAGGGAACCCAGTCCAGCCCCGCCATCGCTCCAAGAACGAATCACCGGATCATGCAGTGCTCAGAAGGGATTAGAATATTGCCTGTTTACACTTAAGTTTATACTGCATTTTAAGCACTGAAAGTAAAAGGGATCATTGAATTGATTTGTGTTGATTGAAGGTATATGAGGCTAACAGAATATTTAAATGAAGAACAAGGCCCAGGAAGACATGAGTGATGACTACAAATACAATAAAACTGTCAACCTCTAAATCTCTCTGTTGATATGGCTATCAAGAAAATCCTCACTTATTCTAACCACCAGTTCTTGTCTTGTTTTTGTAGAGCTAGTCATCTTTATTGGGGGGAGGGGGGAAGGGGAAGGCTTTTTAGAAGATAGTTGTAAATCTGCCTTCTTCGCAAGCAACTGTGTATATTGTAAATAGGTATAATGGCCTTTTTATCTAATTATGAACTTAACTGCCTGTTACATGGGACTTCAGATTAACCACTATACTTTGTGTGTCATCTTTATCTCATCTATCAACTTAAATATGAATGTTTAAAAAAGAAAAAAAAACCTCAAAGGCATTATGTGTATTTCTGTTAAAAATCCAGTCTGTGCATGTTTGTTCTTTCAGTTGCCCACAGTATCTTAATTTAAATAAGGCTATTCATAGAATTTCATGGATTTTTCAAAAGAGAACTTTTTTTGAGAATAGGACTTGGAGTATTTTATTCTAACTGTAAGATAACCAGGAACTAAATTGTACACTTTTGTTGCATTTTATACCAAACTATTTACCACTTCAGTGTTGTTCATATTTAATGAGGCCTCTTTTATACATATGTCAGAGCTGCAGTTTTGTTAATTACTTAATGTTCGTTAGCAGCTGATTCATGCAGTGCAAGAACCAGCTTTTACCTTCTTTAGTCAATAGCAATTGGCTTGCATATAGCTACAGAATTAATTTCCTGTGCGTAAAATTAACCACTGTTGTCCTGTAGCAATTTTTCAAAAAATGTTTTCAAAAAATATATGGAACAACATAGTCATTGCTCTGTTACTGGGTAGTATTAATAATGTCAGAATTGCTTCTAAAGCCTGTCTTCGCATTTCAGTACATGGCATCAACTTGAGGACAGCAGTTGATTTCCTTTACCGTTTTTAAGTTTTAATACAAATTTAATAGCAGTATTTTTTTTTTTTTTTAACTACTCGGTCATTTATTTTGCACTACGTGTGGGATGAAGTAGAGACACTGACATCCACTGAGAATGGAACACATGCATCAGGCCCATGGACTTATTTTCTGAACGAGGTCTTGACAGTGGTTTTTTTTTTAAAATGTGCGTGTATATATTTTGTAAATGGGTGACAAACTGATATAGATTTAGGTATATTCACAATGGATTCTTTTAAATAATGGTAAGGATGTGACCCAAACCAACAGAAGACAGGTCATGGCTCAGCTCTTGCTCCACTGGCGTTTCTGTGTTTTTTCACTCCAAGCAATGAGATTATCCTTCACTGGTATGATCCGAGCAGAGTCTGGCCCCAGGGCAGCAAGTAGCTAAAACTGACACTGTCCTTCAAATTGCACCGTTAAAAATGGTAGACCCCCTAGGACTGTGTGAGCTTCTTTCAGAGGGTCCTTGGCGCTGCCTGGGCACATCTGTCTTCTCTTGATTTGAGCTTCTAGCGGTGAATAATTTGTTAATCCTGACCACTTACTATTTACCCTGATATCACATGTTTATGCACTGAAGGTTAAATATGTATTTTGATACATGTTTGTTTATTATGTATGTGCTGGTCTGTAAAATTAGATAAATTCCTGTTTTGGTATGTATACTAGGTCCCCAAATGAACAGAAAGGCTTCTTTAGAGCCCTTGCACACTGTTGAGTAAATGCAGGTTTATTTAGATTAGCTGACCCAAATAGATCCCCTTTGAATCCAAGCTGTGATGATCAAGTAGCCACTCTGCATGGCTACCTTGATAGATTTGTCCTTAAAAGCAAACAAACAAAACATCCTCAGTAGGAGTGTGTGGAGCGCTTGAATTCCTGTATTCAGCTGTTCTCTGTAATGTTGCCTTGACCCTTCCCAAAATGGGGCAAAACACAGGCTCATGGCCTGAACCTTTCCAGCTTGAAGAAAAGGCTGTTTTAACACCTGTTAAATGCCCTTGAGTCCACAGAGTTTTCTCCCCTTGCCTCCACTTTTCAAATCAAAACCGTGTTTAAAAAAAAGAAAAAAATTGTTTTCTATGGACTGAAACTTAATTGACTTTTCCAGCCGTGTGATTAAATCCTAATGAAAACAGGGCTTCTGACAATAACGCTAATATAATCTAAACACTAAAACAAAAAGTTGGCATTTAGTACTAATGCGGGGTCGTTAAGATCATGGGCCATAAGTGGAGATGTAGTTAACCATGTTTAACTACACAGGCACGTTGTACCAGTGTTATTCTACGCTTTTTACATTTGGCAGCGTACTAAAAATCCACGGTCATTACTCTTTACAAATTCTGTAGTGTAGAGGTGAATTATTAATTAACACAAATTTGCATTTTGCAAACCAGTAATCGCAACCCTCTGACTTAATTTCTCTGCCGCACTGTTCCGAAAAACACATTCTTGCTTTTAGGAGGTGGAGGGAAAAAAAAAAAACCACCTGCTCATATTTCCTCTGGCAGCTGGTGCTGTGGGCAACTGTTTTGTTCACTTGGGAGTGGCTCTTTTCTTTTTCTTTTCTTTTCTTTTCTTTTCTTTTCTTTTCTTTTCTTTTCTTTTCTTTTCTTTCTTTCTTTTTTTCTTTTCTTTTTTTTTAAGCTTCTAATGCCAATACTTGCTTTGTTTTCCATGTAAAAATTTGTTGGGCAAAAATATACTCATGTACACTAACATTAGTAGACTGTATTCTCTCTGCAAGTACCTCACATGTCTTCTCCTGCCTTGTTCTTTGTAGTATACTTATCCACGTACTCTAACATTTGTATGTAGTGTGCAACTGTAATGTCATGCTTATGAGAGGGGGTTGGCTGCCTCCAGCCCACAGTCATCAGTTCAATAGCAAAACACTTTAGATAAGTTATTTTGCACTTTCTTATGTATAAAATTGGTAGAAACTTATATTTGCTTTGTATCATTTAAAGACTCCTTTTGTTTCAGTAAATGAACTGTGTATAAAATATTTATGCAGTTAAAACTGTTTTTAGAAAGTATTTTTAATTTCAGCAAGTTTGGTTACTTGTTGCATGACTATTAACACAGCTGACTTTTTGTGTCAGTGCAATGTATATTTTTTTTGTCCTGTTATTAACTTGTAAGCCCTAGTTAAATGGCCATTTATTTGTACAGCATCAGGAGTAAATTGAAGATAACTGGCTAAGACTGGAGTGTGGAATTTTGTACTATATTGCAGAATCCAATATCTGTTTTTTGGTGGTTATGTAAAAGGCCTGAAGATTTACTATCTAGTGTGCAATCTGTGATATCTGAATGTTCATTGTATATTTGTCTCCAATGCAAAAAGGTAGAGTAACACAATTACAATACATGATTAAATGCAATAGTTCAGGTACTTAAGTATTTTTTTCATTTCAAATAAATACCTGCTATTTACCACCAAAAAGCTGTTTTGCATTTGTTGAAAGAATTTGAATAAGAAGCAATATTTGCGGTTGAATAAACATTTTTACAATAGGAATGGTAACTAATGAGTAGCTTGTTTCTATATCATGGCAAGGACTACATTCTTATCACTTGTTACAATTTTGCGTTCTGAACTTGAGCACAGTGGTCCACAATGCTGCAACATGAAACCTTATATCTTTATTTGTTTTGCTTTACATGTGTCATTGTAGCACTTGAAGCCAACAGAATTTGACACTATTTAGAAGAATAGGCTCTACCAATATACAGAAAACAGACAGTAAAGAATGATTAAAGTCGTGCTCCAAAAGGAAAATTGAAGAGGAGGAAATACCAAAATCTAATTTAAATCATCCTCCCCAAGGAGAGAACAACTTCTAAAGCAGAACTTGACCTTATCTGGTGGGACGTAGCTTAAGATCCAGAAATGTTGAAACATTTTATTCATTCTTTCATCCATTTTTATGCTCGTTTTTAAGCTGCTAATGCTAGAGAATGTGATTTTCATTTTGGCAGTTAACTTATTTGCCAACACGGATGGCTGCTAACAGTTTTCCTCTAATTAAAAAACAGGCTTTGAATTTGGAGCTACTGTGTTCCTTGGCTGATTAACATCAGAATTGACGTTCATGATATTTGTCAGTAAGCGGTTTCTTTAGCTGTAAAAGAAAAAATAACTTCTACTGATGAACTTAACTATCTATGCATACTGCGTTTAAAATAAATGCTTTCATGAACTAGTTGGTTTTTTTTAGAGTAGATTTAAGTGTGTTCTCCGGCAGTAGTTATGAACACAAACAGTTTTCTTGGTTATATAGCATTTTAGTCTATTTGTAGTATCCAGTGCTACCACTCTTCATGGGTTTGGGTATTTCTCACTGTGAGATTTCCTTGCTTTAAATCTTTTCCTACACTGATCAACTGTTTTCTCTTTAATAATTATAGGAGAGATCCTGTACTTGTCAGAGTACTTGCAGACGCTTGACAGCTGCTGCCTGGCATGCTATTTTGGTGCCTTGGAGTGGACCACAAATCAACTTCTTCAATGCAGTTTGAGCCAGTAAACCATGTGGGCAGTGAGGGGTAGGGGCTGGCATCGTTGTCCTCTCCTTGCGGGTAGGGGTGGCCTCCTAATAGTAGCTCTGAGCTAGTGTGTGCAGCACAGTCATTCAGTTGGCGGTATTTCAGCCTCATTTTCCCAGTTACCCCTTTTCATTGATCTGTGCCATATTAAGTTAGCAGCCTTATGCTTAACTCTGTATAGCATTTTGAATGACACAAAAAACTTGTGATTAGAGTGGCAGGAGTAATTTTAGTTGCTTTTCTTCTGTCCTCCAGGGAACATGTTCCTACGGTCTCAGTTTTTATAGCAAGTCTATCATGGGGTGTTTTGGGGGGCACTTCTGTTTTGTTTGGGGGGCTTTTTTATGATTCATTTGAGTGTCTGCTGCTTACTGTTTGATAATTTGGTCAAACCTTGCTTGTGGGTGAAGTTTTGTTGTGCTGCAAGTGTTGAGCCGTGACCCAGCTTGCTGTCTTTTTCCACCTGCTTCTCTCAGTAAGGCAGCAGAATTAACACTAGTTGATGTCAGAGGTAATATCCAAGCACAGCCATGAAGCCATCTAATTTGTAATCTGCTTTGTATAAATATCTCCATTTGAACTTCATTTAGGTAAAGAATCTGATGTCAAAGCACATCATTTAAAAAAAATAAAAGGACAGAAAAGCTTTGTGAGGTGTTCAACACATTATAATGGATATTTCATGCATATTTTCTAGACGTGTGAAAGAAGTATTGTATGAAATCTTTTGTAAACCTTTTTATTTAAACTGATAAGATGCATCAATCTTTTTGAAAAGTTAGTGAAGAAACCAATTCCTATCAGAGCTGAATAGCTAATTCTGCCATTTCTTGCCTAAGAAAAAGGTGTTTGTGACAGCTGAAACTTTAGCAGTTGGGCTGAGGACACATAAACAGAGGTGGTCTAATGCCTGTAAGATCCTCATTAGTATAAGGAGATGGAGCAGAACTTCCACTCTGGCTGCTGTCATCCAACACTCCCCTGTTACTCTTCAAAAGTGAGCTGAACATGTTTCTCTGAGTTACTTTCTTTTAATCGCACACTTTTTCCTTTTTTTTTTTTTTTTCCTCAGTACTGTATGATGAAATCAGTACTGTATGATGAATGGCCAGCTTTTAGGGGTTTTAACCAGACTGTGTTTTTCCAGTGGGATGCAGATTGGCTTTATTGCTGGGGTAAAGATATTGTGCAGGTTAGTGACTCAGAGTACTTTTGGGAGAGCCTGAGCAGCCCGTAAATCCCCACAAAAAGTGCTATTAATCCAGTAATCCATCAGAAGCAGATTCCTTTTTAGCCATCCTGGCTCACGCAGGACATTAATCCAAAGGTGAGTTTAAGTTGATGTCTTTTTTCCAAGCCATAAAGTTGAGTTTAGGTGGTTATAGCATGAGATTATTTCCTGTAAGTATTGCACCTTTCACAAAACATGCAAAATACATTTGTATCTTAATTACAAGTTTTTTGTTTTTTGTTTTTTTTCTTCAAAATGACAAGGGCTATGTGGTTGGTTAGTTGTTCTATCTGAGGAATATACTAGGCATTCGTTACTAGAGGCATTATGGTCCTAGGCCTGCCTTTAGGTGCTAATGAAGAAAGCCTGTGTGTTCTTAAGTTGCCCATAAGGATGTGCTGGAAGGCTCTAACAAGTAAACCCAAATATTAGCAGAGCAGTGTTCAGTAAGAGCTAAGGGAGGATGGCAGGCTGAGTATATGTGCCGGTGTTGCCACTGAAGTCCCGTGGCTCAACTTAGAGGCAACAGTGAAGACTGGCGCCCACCAGCAGTCCTCGGCAGGAGAGCTTCAGAGAGGCTCGCTGGTGCTCAGCACAGTCTGATGGGGGCTTATGGTTTCTTTAGAGGAAAGGAAGTATGTAAACTCCACATAACAGACCCGTTAACTTTTTTCAAGGAAGAAGAATGCGTAAATCAAAGGGAATTGAGGTTTGCAATTGCCAATATCCACTGTCTTCTCTGTTTTTAGGCCAGCCTCATGTTGCCAGGGTCGCAGTATCTCCTTCTGTCTCCAGCTGGGTCAGGTTGTGTACAACACCGCAGATGACTCAGTGGGTGAATAGGACTTTGGCCAGGACAGCTCCTGGAACATGAAGCCCATCTGAAAGTTGGTCTCCAGATTCTGTAAACTTTCAATGTATTGTTCATTTGTCTGAAGTGCACTGAAACTTCTTGAGAGTTGTTCCTTTTGGCTGTGGCAATGTGTCGGGAGTGGGCAAAGGGACTTGTCCTGGCCCCAGGTGGTAGCTTCTGGACAACGTGCCAGCGAGGCTTCTTGATGACACATGGTCCATCAAATGTCCTATGCCAGCGCAAGGCGTTTTGTGCCCTATCGTAAATGTTTCCTCCATGCTTGTTCCCCTTCCCTCTCCCACGTTTTAGTCAGTGTTGCTCATTTTTCCTGTCCTAGGCTGTAAACTACTATTGCTGTACTGTTTAACCATTTGTCTTCTCACCCAGGCAAGGACAGCGTTTCAGACTTCAGTGCACAATCGTGTTAGTTTGTTGGGTTTGTAAAAGGAACGAGGTAGAAAAACAGTTTGGAGTCTGCTGCGTAACTGCATTTTATCTGAGCAAAATTCCTGTGCCTGGAATAGAAAATAATGAGACTGGAACAAGAAAAAGGTATGAAGATCAGTTTGTAAATCCAACAGCTGCTGTCTCACAGAAACTCATGGCAGCAGAAAATCTCGGCAGAACAAGCAATTGCTTTAGACCCAAAGGCAGGCTGCATTTCTCTCCCAGGAGATCATGTATTGGGGCTGTCTGTACGGATACCCTGCGCACCAGCAAATGTGGATTTCTTACAGCCCCTCCGCCTGTCTGCTCTACTCTACTATCGCAACTGGTGACATAGGGTACTGTTGTGGTGACCCTCCTATCTAAATGGATCACCTTTTCTGTCTTTTTTGTGGACTGTCACCTGCTTCATATGGTGATGAACGTGTGATTTCCCCTATCATCCACCGAGCAGTATAGGCATAAAAACCATTTTATACCATATCCTAGCTGTGACTTCTACATAATCCTTCTCTGCTTCTTTTGCCATCAATGCTGGAATTGCTCCAGACAGCTCTTCTTGCTTCTTGCTTTGCCCACGCATTGTTCTGAGAGTTGAAAAGCTGGAGGCGAATACAACCTTTTTGAATGACCTTTTATGTTTGGGAAAGACATTATTGTGCTGGAGACACAGCAGTAATTGATCTTCCATCACATAACAGTCGCTGGCCTTTCCACAGGGCCCTTCCATTGCCAAATGAAATTAAATGCTATTGTTTACCTTGGGATGTAAATTTGCTAATAAGAGGCATTTTGCTTTGTTGTATCTGGTTTCTCTAGCCTGGTCCAACCACTACTATTAATGACAGAGGCACAGAAGTACAATCCTGATACTGTGCTCTTAGCTCATTTATTGCTTACCAAAAATTTATTGAGTTGAAGTTTATGGTATGAAAGACCCAGAAAGGCTCACTCCTGTTATACAGGGGATTGTGTGTCAACTGGCCCAAAGTCATTAAATCTCAAATCAAGCTGTTGTATATAACTGTATGTCTAACTCAGTAAAAGCTGAAGACGTTCTTGATTAATCTTAACAAAAATGCCTTTGATATATCTTCTGGTAGTTAATAAGCCAGTGGAAGGTATAACTGGAAGCTTAGGGACCAAGAAGAATTGTCAAAGAAAATTTAATTCATTGGGGAAAATATTAATTATCCACCATTCGACTTTAAATTAAAAGCCCTCACTTTTGGAGAGTGAGAAGACTATCAAAAAACCCAGAGGCTATGTGGACCAAAGAAAGCTAACGAAGCTGCTCCTGGATCGCCATTCCCTGGCCATAAAGTAAAGGACTTCCTTCCCTCTCCCAGGCCAAAGGATAAATTGCCGAGACAGGTGTGCAAGTGTTCAAAGCACTCAGCCAGGGCGGTGAGGGCTGCCACCAGAAGACCTGTTGTGCCACGTTGGTTCAGACCAGCAACGAAGGCAAAGCCATGTACACAGTAGTGAATATGGCAAAACACTGAATTCTTGCCCCTTGCCCAAGACAGACCCTCCATCCTGCATGCCCAGAGCATCCGGCAGCTGCTGGGACAGAAAGGGCAATGGGCTGCCAGAGGTGTTTTACCATTTAGAGAAGGGGGCACAATTTCTGGCTTGTAAATGTGCATGCTCCCAGACGCAGCCCGCCATTAGACATGTCCCTCCCCATACAACTTTATCATCATTTAACATTTATTGGAGTGCACCACTAGGAAATCTGAAAGGAGCCCAGTCTTGCTTTGTCCCTATGTGCCGTGTAGGAAAGCGATGCCAATTTGTTACTTCAGGAGACCACAGTAGCCACCATTTATTCATTTTAAAGTGTTTCTAAGGTAGCGTGATTTACACTGCTACTAAAAAGCTGCATATTTTTAAAATCAAGATTTTTGGGGGAAAGAACTAGAAAGTGTGAATCTTCAGATTGTATCTTTTTCACTAAGGAAGCATGAGTGAAGTCTGTTTCTTGGCTTCTGTTTAATAAATACAATAATTCTGTTTATAGTACCATTAAAAGCACTTTAAAACAGACCAGACTTCAAACAAGCACTTCAACTCTAGTCATAATAAATAACATACACTACAAAGTTATTAAAAACAAATAAATAAAAGGACCACCCAAAAAACCACCAGTTTCAAAACATTTCTCCTAGCAAGCTCATAGTTTCTCTTGGCCCTTTTCTCTTCTGCTTTTGTGCTCTTCTGATGATTATTTGGCCATAACTTGAACTTTGCAGGGAGAGGGATATCTTAACAAAATGGAGGTGGGTCCAACTGACTGTTCTAAGTTGCCCTTTCCCTTTTTCCAGTCAATTTTAGGTCATTTTACCAGCTTTTTTCTCATATTTCTGAGTCGATGGCGTCTCCCTGTGTGCAATGCAAGTATCCCATCAGATTTTTGCTCTTAGTTAGTTAATCACAAGTCCATAGCTGTGCTAAACAAGTGACAAGTTCACTAGCAAAGCGTGACCCATCGGCACTGGGGAGGTGACTGAGGGGATCTTCCTGCCCCAGGGAGATTTGGTTTCACCCTGAGCCTCGGGGGAGACACCAGGTCAGGAGGCACCTCTGCGCAGACATTGCTGGGTGCCTCCTTTGGCATAAATACTATCATATAAGTAAAAGTAAGTGTGAGAAAAAGCTATTTTATGATCTAATTGTTAACTTCACGGTTATGATCGCAGAGCAGGTAAAAGCCTCCTGCTGCCCAGCGTGGTATGTTTGTGCCATGTAAATGGTTGCTGTGGAGAAGTTGGAAGCAATAGGTATTTTCTCCTCTGCTTCCAAGATGTGGTTTCACCTGCTAATTTGACTTTGATGCATTTAAAATTGATTTTAGAGAAGAGGAATCCATATTTGGTGGATATCAGTGAGGGAGAGAAGAAAAGATTGAAGTTTTGAACAAAGCTGTGATGCTGAGCTGAAGTTTTGCTGTTGTGTCCCTTGGCTCTTGCTGTTAGATGTCCGGTGCGCTGAGTCGCCACAGTTAGTGTGCCAAAGTGAAAAAAAAACTTATTTTTAAGAGGTCTCAGGTTGCCTGCGACTCCCCTGCTATAGATGGCTTTCGAGTTTTCCAATCACCCTCTGCAAGCAATGCAACAGCTGCATTTTTGTCTCCTTGAAGCTCTGCTTTTGCAAGAGATGAACTCTAAACCATGGCGGGCCGCAGAGGGAGAGGAAGAGGCTTCTGTGAGAGGGGATGTACCCAGAGGCTGGCTCCACTCACCCCAATTTCTGTCAGCTCATGACGTATCTCGTTTCAGGCCCAGAACACGCTAAGGTGATTCCCTGATTGCCTTACGCCAGTGCAGACCTTGGACATGCTGCAGGCTGCAGTAATGCGCCACACACACTTGTTTCCCGGAAAAAACCTCCAAGGAGTCTACTAAAGGGCATTTACAGTCAGGTAACTTAGCTGGCAATCAGTTAAAAAATAGAGAACAAAACTCTAGCCCAGACATATCCACCACAGTCAGAATTAGAAGTGGTGACAGAGGGCAAAGATTTGTGTCAGAGTGTATGTAGGAAAAGGCATTTCTTACATGTTGATAGAGCGATGCTATGTGTGAGGATTAATATTTTTCCCTCTAACTTGTGAGCAGTTTTGTATTGCAGTATTTATTGGGTGTATTGGGGTAAAGAATTGTACATCTTGGCCAGTGCACCAAAACCACTAATACATCCTGTTTCAATACTGTCGTCAGACTTTAGGACCATTTAGTAAGGACCATTTAGTGTCCTTCAGAGAATTAATAACGGAGGCAACACAGCTTCCTCGGCCAGTCATCCCCTGGCCAAGGTCCCTCCTCCCTTAGTGCAGAGCAGAGAGTGGGTTTTCCCTGCCAGGGTACTCAGAAGTCGGTGAGGCTGGCAGCAAAGAGAGGGTTCATGCTGTGTTTTGGCTCTCAGGAGTGTGGGCTGGTCCAGGAAGTATTGCCAGGGCTCGTTTCTTTGCTCGCATGCTGCTAAGGAGGGGCAGACCCTTCAGCTGGGACCCGCGTGTCCCAGTGACGTGGCTGGGAAGCCCCCTAATAAGCGGTGGCTGGGGTGAGGCTGGTTTTTACAGTCAGCCACTTCTCTGTGCCTGCAGAGGCACCTTGGCTAGTTTATTGACTGGCTCTTTCTGGCTGTATAATCTGTGTGATTTATTCAATTTTAGGCTGCTCTCCCTTTTATGATACACACTGGGAGCAGGTGGGAAAATGCATTCATTTATTAGTCAGTTAATCTTCCATGCAATTCACTCAGCTAATGGTATCTTTCCCTTGCAAACTGCTTCAGACTTTGATTAGGTCAATAATTTGCTTTTCTTTTGCCTCAAGAAATCAACAGGGATAGCTATGTTTTTAACAGCATTTGTTATGCCTTTCTCCCATAGGAGGAAATGCTTTCTTAGTAGATCTTTTTTCTTATTATTAGCCAGTAACTAATACTGTGGGTATAGGAGGTGTAGTCATCCTCTTTCTACGTTTTTTTCTCTGTTTATGAAATTTTTAAAACTCCTGTGAAATCTTCTGTGTTGAACTTTTTCCCTCCTACTTGAGTAAACTTAACTTAAAATTGGGAACCCTCACAGCACTGTTTTTGAGTTGCATGCATCTAAATATACTTTTCTCTTCCCTGTACTTATGGTCAGTCCCTTCACCCCTCTCCTGGCTTATGTCCAGAATGAAGCATGTTAGAAATTCATTTGCTCCCAGGCCTTTACACTGCAGCTTTTAATGACGTTTATACCTTGCTTGTTGATAGATTACAGGAATTTGAGTTTCTAAGAAAATTTATTTCATTAAGAACAAAACGGCAAGGGCTTTTTGCAGAATCTTTGTCTTATGCAGTTATAGTCACTGCTATTTATTTATTCATAATATTCAAGGAGCAGTTGTCTTTCATCTTTTCTAACTGGAATTCGCTTATGCTTATAAGTGACGCAGGCCTACATTTTCTGTAGTAGCTAATACTGTGTTTTTGAAACAAACTGAAAAAAGGTCAGATTTGGGGAAGAATCAGGAGCAGGAAAACTGTTGCTGCACAGGGAGCAAGATCTGCAGAGGAAATCTGATGGTGGAAATTTGCATTGGTGCTAAATCACAGGGAGTTTTTTTAATATATTCACAGATGACTTCTAGAGTGTACGGTTACTCGAGGCTGTGCTGCTCCTTCTGCTCTGCTGCTGTTCCCAGCCAGCGAGCTCCTCATGCATGGCAGCATCACGCTCGGTCCCCAGCTGGCAACTGGGCACTGCGCTTACCGCTGTCGGCTCCCATCTGAAGCCAGGCCACGGGGCAGCCGCCGTCTCGCTCGAGCCTTGGCCAGGTCGAGTGATGGAGAGCCGGGGGATGCCGCGAGCTTCACCTCCGCTTTTCTCTTCTCCGCTGCAGGGACTTCTGTGCTTTCCATGCCTGCCGGATGAGGATCCCGAGGACTCGCCCATCACAGCCACCTCAAGACAGAGGTAAGCGCGAGCAGCGACAGCCTCTGAGCGACTGGCCCAAGCCCTGGTATATTAATACCACGAGAGGGGGCTCTGCGCTAGGTGGAGAAATGCATCGCAGCGGCGCCTGGCCTGCGGCACACACCATCTCCCATGAGAGGCCAAGACAGCGATCTCTGCAGTAAGTATCCAGATTTTTTTTTCTTGCTGTTTAGGTATAAAGTAATCAGTTGTTCCAGTTTCTGCCCAAAAGTTAATATCCATAAATCTCCTAGCTATTTAATCCAGATAGGTTGGGAGAGGGAGAGGTAAAAGAAGCCTTCTAGTAAAATGCGGCAAATATTTTCAGGGTGGGAGCATGCTGTTAAAAAAACCTGTGATTCATTTAAGGGAGAATGCTGTTGTGTAAAGAGCCATTTGCTGCTGCTAGGTTTGTTTTGATTTGGTTTCTTATAGCTGCTGTTTGCATTAGAAATGCTGTTAATCGTGGTTCTTCAGCCTTGTGAAAGTAACTAGAGTAGTCCAGAGATGAGCAGAGAAACAACTGAAAATGCTGAAGGTGTTCTGATACCTGCGAGTTTTAAACTCACTTCTCGTGAGTTTATTCTTTGATGCAGTAATAGAAGTTTTCATTAGGTGACAGTGACAACAGCATCAGTTAGATTTCTCTTTGCATCAGGTAGGTTTCATTATAACTAAATACTGCTCTTAGGCTGCAGAAAGAAAAGGCTGTTTCTGTGTTCATAAAATTTTTGCAGTAGTAATTTTCATGTGAGTGTATTAAAAATGGTTGTGACCAGAGAGCAAGGAGAGACAGTAATTAGCTGTTCTGGCAAAAAGGGGCGAGAAACATGCCCCTTGGGATGGGAATAGATGCACCAGGTTGTCTCCGAGTCAGGATATTCTTTCACAGCCCTGTCTTTAGCTCCTGCCATGTGGAAAAAAGACTTGAAAAGGGTCACCAAAATCTGTTTTGCTCTGGGGCTGCTGTGCATGACACCCACCCTCAGGATGCCTGGCAGTGAGCATTGGAGTGGCATCGTCACATCCTGCACTGTAACGCCGCCTCTCCTCAGCTTTTTGAGCCTTGCTGAGGGTGTGTCTCAGAGTGGGGCGGGTAAGCTGGCCTTACAGGGTGGCCTGGTGGTTTTGGGGCCCCTTCTGCCCTCAGCACCATGATGTGTGTGTGCCCCTCTCCGGTATCTGCCTGCCTGTGGCCAGTCCCAAAACTCCCCTTCCAGAGGGCTTTGAAAAGTGTCCCTTAATGAAACAGGAAAAAAAAACACCCTATGATTTTTCCAAACCCACTGTAGAGCCGGAGGCTGAGTGCCGCAACTGGAGCCACAGGCTTTGTGAGCTCCCAGCCTGTAAACGTGGGCCCAGGAGAAGGAAGAAGATTGCACTGTGAAATTCAGGGCAGCTTAAATGTCAAAATTGGAGCCATAAGATCCCAACAAGCATCAAACTGGCCCGTGGCCAGCTCTAGAGTGCAATGATGCAGTATGTGACCTGGCAGCACACCAGGAGCACACCAGCATTTAACTCAAGCATCACTGCAGCCCTGAAACACCTACCAGGGTCAGGTAACAGCAGAGCTCAGCTTACGCTTAGCAGCCAAAGTAAATGGCCTGGCCTTCAAACATGTCCATTAGACGTATTGGTGACTCACAGCAGGTCTGCAGCTGCCTGGTACTAGGGAGGAGGTTTTATGGACTGAAAAAATGCAGCCTTTCATTCTGTGAAAGGGCCAGAGCCCAGTGTGTGGTTACCAAGTTTGTGGCCAGTTTGCTCTGACCAAATTTTCTTTAATCGCAGTTGTGATGACTTCAACAGTTCAGAAAGAAGATGAGGTTTGGAGGCTGCTTTCTAGGCTCAAAGTGTTTTGTGCTCTACACCATTGTAAAAAAAGTCTATTTTTAAAGAGTTTGTAGCAGCTGAACAGATGTCTAACTCCGGTCAGTGCACAGTGTTGATTCACTGCTGGTCTCAGTGCTGCAGAGAGGAGGAGGATGAAAATGAACACGGAAACAGGACTAAGATGTGCAGAGCCAAATCCTGCCCTCACTTCCTCAGTGAATTTTGTGACACTGCGCTGAGCACAAGTCTGGCACATGGAATTTGGAAGAAGTGAGACCAAACCTGTGACACGGCCCCTGATGAGCACGAGCGCAATCACACATGCTCGGGGCTTGCCACAGTCCCGGGTGTGCTGCCCCTGCTGAGGGCCTTCACGCCGAAGGGGAAGCCAGCCAGCAGGAAATGCCATGCAATTTTTCCAAGTGCAGATCCATATGAAAAGCTGTGAAGTCATTACCACATGGAGAATTGTTAAAAAAGAAGGGGAAGGGGAAAACCAGGTAGGCCAAGAGACAGTGGCAGTTAAAATCCAGCCAGTTCCCAGTGCTGGGGCTTCGGCTGAGGGACCCCACCAGCACCCTTTGAGGTACAGTGGTTCCCTGGGGCAAGGACGGCCCCTGTCTCCCCTCGGGGCTGTGCTGGGTGCAGCTGCAGAAATGAGCTGCACACTGAGCAAGAGGAAACCTGACCTACCAGCGAGCATGTGTTACAAATCTAAGTATTGATATATGGTTTCTGTGTGTGCACACACACGCAGAGCTAGGCTCTTGCCCAACCGCAGTGAGGAAAGCCCTGTTCAATCGGCCCCGACATCCCTGCCCAGCTAGATGCTGAGGCATGTTGACGCAAAGCGGGTGCTTTGAGCTGAAGCGGGCTGCCCTCAGCTCCTTGCAGGGGGCCCTGCTCTGCTGAGAGCCCCCACATGACTCCCAAAAGCAGCCCACAGTGGTTGCTCTTCTTTAAGCCTGGTTCCATTCCCAGGACCATCCTGATGAAGTCGGAGAGGGAAACACCAGGGCACTGTTGGGACGCTGCCACCCTCCTCCTCTCCCGCTGGCACAAATTAACCAGCAGGTCATAGGGACACTCATTAAAGGACAAATACTCCGATTACAGAGTAACCTGGCAGCCATTTCCTGACTACTGCGAAAGGGCAGGCATGGGGAAAGGGCAAAGCTATCCAGCGGGTTTCTCTGCACGCTGAGCTCAAAAAATGCACCTACCTGAGCGCTGCCTACTGCAACGTTATCACCATGTGATAGATATACATACATTTAAGAGGTGATCAGCTCCTAACTGAGATGAGAATGGAACGGCATCAAATGATAACGGAAAAGACACGCTTTAGTCCTAAAATGAAGGGCTGAGGCTCAGCTGCAGGAAACTGATGTGACTTTGTTGAAGTCAAGGCTTCTCCCTCAAAGGGAGAATAAAGGAAGGTTTGAGTTCAAAGCTGTTTTAACTAAAAATAATAGTGATCACAGGGTTACTTCTGTGAACGAGTTACAATCCTCAGCTGTTATTTTCTTCTTATCATTTCTTGTAAGATCACTGGAAAGTCTTGAATATAGGTAGAAGCCAAAATAAATCCTTCTATCAAGGAGACCCAATTTGTTTCTTTCCAGTGTCTCACAGGATGAAATCAGCTGTTTGTGACAACGACCTAGGGTGCTTTTTTGCTTCACAAAAGAATTTAAGAAAGATTTTTCTTAGAGAGAAGGGGTTCTCATTTCTTGATATTGTAATAAATCAAAATATATAAGAAGACAAAGATAGCAAGTCAGACAGAACATGTGGCCCTGATGCCAAAGCCGAGGTGCGCTGACTGAGCGCAGAGAGAGGTACTTTGCACTGGCTATCACTGGGTGAATGCCTTTGTAAGTTAAGCCTTGGTTATCAAAAGCTTTTCATGGCAGAGCCTATGGCCTGGGGCCAACAGGACACTTGGGACAGATCTTGGGAAACAAACTGTTCTGGTGATTTGAGATTAGGTAGGAGAAGAAAAATAGATCTGCAGTGACACAAGTCTGGAAGCCAAATCTTTATTAAAAGATCTTTTAAGCGTTCCAGCACAGCCTTATCTGCTCCACTGTAGATTTAAGACCATGAAGACAAACAAACTTAAAAAAAAAAAAAAAAAAAGTAAAATGGATACTTCTATAAAATTAAGAAGTAGATGAATTATGAACACTGATTATACCAAACATAAACATCAAACCACAGAAATTCCACATAGTCCTAAGGCAAACTATGTAATGAATGTACCCAATTGCACTTTAGTCTGTATAAAGTTATGACATGCAGAACTGCCCCAGTATTCCATATCCTGGGTAAAGAGGAAACCCCACTGGGTATCTCTACATTGAGAACAGCAGCTTCAGAACCAGGAGAGTTGCAATACGATACGTTCGGCTTGTTCGGTAAGTGACCAATGGACCTAACAGTCCCCAAATAATTTTATTAAACAAGAATTAATATTAAATCAGTTTCACTGGTGTCTGTTGTTTCCTGCTTCTCCCTCAGCTAGAAACCCCAAGGCCTTGGACCACAGTACATCTGCCTGCTGAGACAGACAGGGTGACCTGATACCCTGATCCTGTAGAAGTCAGTCAAAGTCCTGCAGTGAGCCTAAGCTCCTACCAATTTTCATTTCCCCGCATATGTAACAGGCAGTAATATTGCTGCTTTCCCTCCACACCCCTGTTCTCAACCACACTGTGCTCCGTGATTGTTCACAGAGGCTAAGATTTTCAGACCAAAAGCAGCTGATTGTAAGTGAATGCTGTATAAAACAAACTACCCCTCAGCCGCCTTTCAGTATTTTGCACTGTGGTTGTACACCTTCCTGAGAGACCACCTCTCCTAACTCAAGGCTGCAAAGTTTCTACCACATTCCCTCTACAGTGCCCGAAACCCTACTTTCCCAATGGAGTAAAAGGCAAGCTGGAACTCCGTTTACAATCTCAACACCTCTCCTAGTAAATCCTCCAGAAACATGAGGCCATCCATGCCTTCCAAATCCTCATAACAAAATTGAATAACTAGCTGGACAACATTTTTTGCCCTTCTGGGCCCCCAGGCCACCCTCCTGCAGTGCCTGTAATGAGAGATGCCACTGCTCCAGGGGGAGGGTTCAGGAAAGAAAATACTTCTCACCAGATCTGATGGAGTTCAGAATCTAGCCCTAAAAAGGTAGGAAAAAGTAAACCCTTATTACTGTTTGCTCAGCAGGTCACCCATAATGTTCAGGTTGTCTGTAGTAAAAAAAAAAAAAAAAAAAAAAAAATTATTCTTTTCATTGATACAACAGATGCACATGAAAGACAGGGAGCTAGAGAATGAACTAAAATTCTATTTAATTTGATTCAAAATTGAAGACATATATAGTGATCTTGCAATAACAAAACCCCTCTGGTAGGCAATTGTCATTATAAAGACAATTTGCTTTTGTTCCTCAGTTTAAAAGGATCTCTCTCTCTACTAGGCAAGAGAATTTTGCTGGTCCCTGGGGCTTAAAGCTGGTTGCTTGAAGAACTGCTATAGGCAGCAGGAGGCTTATGGACTAGATGATTGAAAAAAACTACAAGCACAGCTTCATCACAGCGATACCCAGCTCTGGCGGGGAACCCCACGCCAAAGTGGATTGCTGGCTGGACACCAGCAAGGCACTGCTAACTTGATTCCCTGGTACCATTACAACAAACCACATCCGTGCCCCCTGACATGGCTTTAATCCACTATCTTCATATTCAGTGCACTCAAAATTCAGTGCTATAAACCACATCCCACTCAATGCGTAAACTTGTCAGCAAAGCCCACTCTGTCAGCACTGAATCAGTGTCAGAACAGCCCCAAAACTGAAATGCAAAGAAAGTAATTTGTTCTAATAGCTCCATCACTGAAGAAAATGCAGGTTTTTCCTGATTGCTTGGAGAAAAATGAGGTTTGGTGCAGTTGCCACTAAATCCTAGGGGAGTTCACTCTGGTCTTTGCTGAAAAAAGCAGGACTGTGGTTCAGGAGGAGGAGAACAGCCCTCGTGATGGAGTGTCTATACAAAATTATATGTTTTCCAAGCAGGCACTCAGGACGTTGCAATGTCCAGCATTAAGTGAAGTATCTACAAAAAGCAGTGAGCGGGAGCCCCTGTTTCTACAGGTAAGAAGATCAGGCAGATTATTGTGCAACTTAGCAAAGCGTTTCGTCTTCTCAGTAGTTATTTACTTCAGAATGAAATGCAAAAGACTACGGTGGACAGACAGAGAATAAGCTGCACTTAAGAAATGCATCTTCATAATGCCCTATCAGTTACTGGTTAGCTTTTGCTCTACTGCAAGAAAGCTTGCATCTGTTACATACACATATGTAATGCTTAATTTATTTGTGAAGTTTATCGGCTGCTGTACAAAGCACCCGCTCTTTTTCAAATACTGGTAAGCTTTTGGCTTCAACACAGTCTAGTGGCAAGGAGTTCCTCAGGCAAACTGCACTGTATGACAAATTATTTCCTCCCATCCATTTTCAGTCACTGTATTTCAATGTCATTAGATGTCTCTTTATTAAAGTATATAATTCTGAAGCTGGCCCTGCTTTGAGCCAGAGATTAAACTAGATGATATCCAGAAGTCCTTTCCGACCTAAGTTTTTCTGTGATTCTATCAAGGCATTAATAGGAACTGCCAAGATACCTTACCTAACCATCATCTATCTTGCAAAGCTTTGTCTTATCACTTCCTTTCAAAATATAAAAGAAGTTCCTGATGAGTCCTTTCTCTGAGAGGATAACCAGTCAGTAGGATCTGAGAAGAAATAAAAAAACACCAGCAGCTTTCATGCTCTGTAAAATCAGGCTATCCGACAGGGATAAAACAAAAATGCTCCCCAAAAACAATTAGAACAAACTCTCATTTCATTTCACATACAGGTCAATGCCTTGAAGCTACTCTAATTTCAGGACATTCCTCAGAGCACCTGCTCCTTATTTGCAGTGTTATTCATTACCCACCCGCATTTAATAGCATGTCTTCAGCTTGGCAAGTATACAGTACTGCTCAAATGAGCATGTTTAAAAAGCAGTATGTGTTTATCAGAAACACCCCCAGCACCCGTGGTATCTTCTGTCTTGATAGATGGCTCGCTGGCTGAACAGAAATGAGCAGCGTTTGCATCGATGGAGCTTGTCCAGATCCTGACACCCCTCATGCCTGGCTGACATTTGATAGCAAATCCACCCCCACAGCAACTCCCTCTCCAGAGCTTGACTGCAACTCCTCATTGTGCCCAGAGCAAGACTGGTGCCTGCTGTGGTTAACCCTTTCCTAGGAACTATTGGGTCTGATGTTTTAGCAAGTTGCTTTTTCTGCAGGAGAAAGGCTATCAGCTGTTCACACTGCAGCACACCTGGCCATAACCACATTCCCAGAGCAGCTCTCTGAACCTCTGTTAAGTGCTGCCTCTCCTCAGGCGCTCAGGAGAAGCTGTGTTTTGCCACTTCTGCTACAAATGGGTTGTGGGGAATCTTCAAACTTTTGCCGCAGGCTGAGAACCTGCTCTGGCTGATAACAACTAAAAGTGCCCTTTTCCCTCAGCGGAGCAAGGCCAAACTAAGGATCATGACAAACATTTTGGCTTCAGGTGAAGATTGAACCCAAACCCAGAAAAACTGGGGAGAGAGAAGGGATTACAACTGTAAACCAGTGATACACTCATTACAGAGGCCTGGATAATAGCATCAGGTACAACGGAGATTTACAAATACTGTTTCACAAACTCTTCATACTTATAAACCCAATATACACATTATATACACCATATAATACACCAAGTGATGGGACAAAACCAGCATACTCTCTATACACAAAGTACTTACTGCTGTCAGTACAACACTGTGCTCTGTGGGGTGCTCCCAGGCCTTCAAAGAGAGGCAAAGAAAACATGTGGAATGACTGCATAAGGTGTAACCCTGGGCCTGGAAAGGGCTAAAGAAACAAAGATATATACTTCACGCTGGAAAATGAGAATCAGACCAGGCATCTCAGGAATATTTTTCCTTATTGTAAGGTGACTTTGTATCAGGCAATTTCATTTATTTTTTGGTTTGTTTTTACAACTGTCCTGGTGGAAACATCCACAGAATGAAAAATACTGTTGCAAACCAGAGAAGAGCCCAATTTTTCTCTACCCATGTCTCCTTACAACATGGTAACTCAAAGGCCAACAGAGCTGCAAACCTGATTTGGAGTGGAGGAAGAACAAGGTCTGAAAGAGGCATGCTGGCACAGATCTTCAGCTGCTGCCAACGCACCAACATGTCACCTGCGATCCCTCTCACAGCAGCAGTCTGAGCTGGCTCAGGGCTCTGGACCCCCGTGCCTCACTGGACACAGACTCCCACCAAAAGGGGAAGAGGAAATGGATGTTCCTCCTTTAAGTACAAAACTACACTTTCGCTGGCTGAATATCTGGCATCTATTATGAGCACCACCCAAAGCTTACAAAAATTAAGTTATGTTAACAAAATGCTCTCTCCTTTCTCTAGCTTGCTTGCTTTGTGCATTTTACAGCTTCCTGTATACTGTAAGGATACACAGGAGATCATGACAAACTAAAAACCTTCAGTGGAGGGCAGGAAAATACTCATATATTTATGAAGAAATAAACTTTCCTGTCTTACACATCCAAAGAATCTTGATTATAAAATTCTCTGAAATTAGTTTAAAAAAAAAAAAGAAAGAAAAGAAAAAGAAATTCAAGTTGATGGAGTCTCTGGATTTCAAAAATGTGCAGCTTTTTCCCTCCTTCGTACTCCTGTCAAGCACTGGCACACCAAAGAGAACAGTGAAAGGGAGCTGCTACATGGTCCACAGAGACTGCACAGGCTTCAGATGAAATAGATATTCCCTTCCCACAGCGTGCGGCTCCAGCCTGCTCCATGCCCTTGGAGCCAGAGGATCACAAATCACAGCGGTGAGAGCATAAAGCCCTGCAAAGCAGCACTGTCTTAAGAAAAATGTCAGCTACACCCAGTGCCATTGGCATCAGGACTGAAGTGCAGGCTAATTACTTTCTGAAACTTCCCCCTTACTTTTCACCTGCTTCTCCTGAAGCACAGAGGAGTTTTGGGTGGCTGTATAGCAGAGGAAGACAACAAACCCACCTTTTATCTCCCTATGAAAACTGTGTGTTTGTTCCCCTGTGTACTGTACAAAGAAGCTGGCAGATGGCTCAAAGTCTCAGACTTTCACAGCTGCTAAATAACTAAGGGTCCTAGGTAATGTGAGTTGGTATGAAACTAATGTACAACACCTCCAGCCTAGGGTGAAAGCCCAGAACCCCATCTACATGAAGAAAGTGGTGTGAAGAGCTGCTGGAACCAGAAACATGAAGACATAGCTGCCTCAATGCTGATTCGAATAAATAAGTGGTAAAACACAATCAGCCATAAGCAACAATGGGGCATTGCCCACCAAGGGAGCAGGGACATCTTCTATAACACTGAGAAGAGATGGACAAGACAGTAAGTCAACCTATGAACAGACGGATGTGTTCTTCTGTAGTGCTCTGTGTCCAGACTATTGCAGGAAAAGATAGTTGTGGCAGGTCATCATGCCCATCTCCCGCTGGAGGCAAAGCTGCGGCTGAAGGAGAAGTTGATCTCGCCATTTTTGTATTTACCCCATGCTCCAAATGGCACTATGACAATGGTGCTGTTGTCCTCAGTGCCATATTGTATTGCCTGAGAGGAGAAACAAATCATCAGCATCATAACCCTGTGGTTTTCCTGGAAGGGAAACAAGTACCGGGCTTCACATGGGACAGCACGCCACAAGGCCCTATGCTCCCTTGCCTCCTTTCAGCTCTGGCATTGCAGGTTCTTGTATGCCCGAGAGCTTTCTATATGATATCCCACTGTGAGAAACTGAGCACTTACATCTATGCTGATGACATATTCAGCACTGGAATAAACTGCAGTTACAGTCCCCAGTTCAGTGGATCATGACCTAAGTATATAAATTGAAATGATGTCCCTTTGCAAGGATGTGACAAGGTCCAGGGAAAGAAAAGGACAGACAGTTGGACTGGTGGCCATATCAGCCAGTACAGTTAAATCCACTGTTGAACCTGTCATTACACAAATTTTTTGTTCAAAAACGTCAAAACCCAACAACAAACATACTGACAATAAACCACTATTTTGCAATGGCTTAACTTGTTGCTCTTATCCATACCACATGCTGAAATGGACCCACGAGAGTACATTCAACAGATGGACAGTCTAAGCTACCATTCAGCTGCATTACCCTTGCAGGAGCAGCAGTGCTTTGGTGCCATGAGAAGCCGTGGCATTACCTGCTCAGTAACAACGTGGGCTGCTTCAGCCGGATCATGGCATTGGTTAATGAAGTTGCAGATCTCCTGGCTGTTCACCATGAAGTTAATGCCGTCTGTAGTGAGGACCAAGAAGCTGTCATCCGCATGGTGCAACTGCAACAAAGGCATGCAGTGTGGGTAACAATTAACAGAGCACTGCAAGGTAGAATGTCTTTGTTTTTTCCCTCTGTTGCAAAGCACTTTTTCTGGCGTTGCTGCATGTTCCCCTGCTTTCTGCACAAGAACTAATGGGGACCCCCCCAAGCCCCCAGTAGCCCAGGGCTGCCCTTTGAATTCTCCAGCACAGGCATCAGACACAGACTGTGTTACATGTACTGGAGGAAAACATCTTAAAGGGCTTTTGGTTCTAGAAAATAACCCTCTGAATATTCTGAGGCCAAAAGCCCAGACCCATACATTACCAAGTAAAGGAAATGCTTCCTTAAAATGAGGATTTCAAGGCAGACGCATTACCACTGTGGTCATCTCACTAAACTCCTCTGGCCTAGTGGACAGTGTTTTATGTTTGGTTAGTACCAACCAAATGTAAGTTCCCTTGGCACTGAGATGCACTGGGTATGGGGGAAAAATACTGAGTAGAATATGAACTGAGAAGGGAGCTTTGTTTTTCATAAGGGTAGGAGCAATCATGAAGGCAACCATGCTGAATGCATTCTGGGTGGTTACTTTGTTTTCTGAACAACTGTGGAGTCATGGTAAGATGCATGCAGCTGCCCTTTCCTCCCCCTGTCCTCCCAAGAGTGCTAATCTCTACATATACTACTTTTTTCAATGATTTAGCCCAACCATATCCCACCTAGTTTTCAGCAATGATTTTACATCAGCATAAACTTCAAATTTCTTTCTTTGACCCCCCAAGCCCCAAACAGGCTTTATAAATCATTAATGGCTATCATGTATTATCTTCCTTCCCTCATATATGATACTATGATAAATTGGATTTAAAAGTTAACTTGGCTGAATTTATTATCAGGGCCAGATTCCTTTCTGTCCTATTAGTGTCAGTCTGAAAGGACTTTAGAATTAGTCTCTGGTTACTTTACTGCAATTAAAAATCAAAGCTTGGCCATCAGGTTCCAACTGGGCACATGCTGTGTGGATACCACCTGCATCAGATACCCGCGTTGCCCCTTAATCTGAATGTTGCTGTTCCTGTTAACCAGGCCTTCTTTTACCTGAACCCGTTTTGTTTCTGGCTGGGCTATCACACCACTGTTTTTAAGATCCAAATCTCCTATGCTCCGTGTCATTGCAAGTCTACCATTCACATGTGGTTGTCCCAAACTGTTCCAGGCAACAAAGCCACCGCACTTCCTAATCCTATCCAGAGGAAAGAGAGAAAGCAAATATGAATTAGTGATTCTGACCATCATCTCTAGTTGCAATTTCTACCACTATTTGTGGAAGTGGAATGGGGTATGGAGGACCTAAACTGAGAGACTGAGAGTTGGCTTTTGCTGTCTGAAGTGCTCCACGGAAGGGAGGTGGTTTTGCAGGCTAAGCCCCAACCTGGCAACATGACTTCAAATCTTGGCTTGAACTTGGCAGTTTTGGACAAGTCCTTGAACCCACTCCTAACTACACAGATCTTACTGCCATGACAGTTTATGCTCATGCATTTTTTTTCCAGATCCTCAATCCTCTAAACTGACATAAATGAACTACTTGGAGCTGTGCCACCTTTTGCTAGCTCAGATGCCAATTGCAGACATTATGTTCAAGTCTGCTTTTTTCCAGGCCCATTCTAGCTGCAGGAGAACAAAAACACAGCCTGACCAAGGCCAGTCCCAGGGAAGCCACAAAATCAGCTGACAGGTACCTTTCCTTCTCCTCCTTCCTTTCTGGAGTATGGTCAATGGTGAGTTTCATGGCTTTTCCCTTTCGACACAGCAGTGCACGACTGTCTCCCACACTTGCCACAACCAGCTCAATACCATCCCGGAGCAGGGCCACTGTTGCAGTGGTCCCAGCATTCGCCAGAGTTGCTACAAACATCATACCAAAGAGAGAGGTTTTAACACTGCCCAGAAGCATAGCACCATGTATAACAGAGCAACAGTTTCAACTGCTAAAACAAAGACAGCCTGTGCTCTACATTACCAGTAAATAAATGCTTTAAAGTTTAAACTAAAGCTATATTTAAAAAGTACAGCAAACAAACATGCATGTAGGACTAGGGGGGAGAGAGGGAGTGGAAAAGGTAAGTATTTCTGTGCAACAACATGGCTCCATGCAAAAAGGGCAAGTGGAATAAAAGTACTATCAGGTAAGATAGTTTCTTCTCAGGTTGTAGTGAACATATTTTCTGTTCCAACAGTGCATCTGAAGATACTGGGATATCATTCTCATGCCTGGGCACAGTGACTGCAGGTGTAGCCCGCCACAAAGCTGACGGATCTTCTCTTCTGTCTGGAGGTGAAGTAGGTAATTCAGTAATACTAACTGTAGCTGCATGTAGTTTCTCCAAATGAGAAACTCTCCTTCCCCAGTCTCTGGGGCTCCAGTTGCTCTCTGAGCTATTACAGTCTCCCTTCGTTTCCCCCAGCCTTGCCAAGAGACGAAGGGTTCAGCCAGCAGACACTGGCTTTTTTCAGAAGGGGACTCCACTCTCTTCAAACCCTGTCAGTCTGTTGGAGGTCACAGTCTGGAGGTGAAGCTGGATCCTGCCTAGCCTTGCACCTGCAATCTGAGCCAGTCAGCTGGCAATGGTCCTCCAGGCAATCCGCCCTGGGCACTGGTAGGATCACTTGAAAGGGATATAAATCCACTGCCTAAAGGGCAAGGCAGACTCCCAGCTGCTGTCCTCTTCTTTTGCAAGGCGGAGGAGTGATCTGAGCTGGTTAACTGTGTTTAGGGTCCTGGCTGGATTAACTAGTGCTAATAAATCTAAGGCCTTCTGGTTTCAATTTCACCATCATGCTGGAAAAAAAAAAAAGGCTTGAAAATTGGAAATATGAGTCAGCCTGTTTCATAAGAGATCTGCAGTTTTATCTGCAATGAAGAAAATGCCAAAAGAATTGCCAGCTTTCTTTTTTCTAAAGGAACAGTCACCAGTACCTTCTCTTCCGGCAAAATATGCAACTCTAAGCCAGTGAGAGCTGCTTGGAAAGTGGTAACGCCTGCTGATCTGAGCTACTGCAGTAAAAGGCTGGGCCAGGAAGAGCTATTGCCTGGAATTCACAGCCAGTGCAAATTCCTCCCAGAGGCCCTCTATGGATCTCGCTGCATTCTAGGGTCTTCTGGTAATTGGTTTTAAAAGCAAGCCAATTTCAGAGAGAGTTTTTTGGTTAAGCTACGACTGAGAATCCCCTGTTATGTTCCTATTTTCACATGAGTAATGGTTAAAGATCTTCCCTCCACCACTTCTCTAGAGCTCAGCTACAACTAAATGCGCTCCTACCTCTGGCCCTGCAGCCCTGACCCAGGGAGGGGGACAGATCTCAGCTAGGACCATGCGCCTGTGCCTGAAGAATGTCAGGCAGCTCCAACTGCTGGCAAACTGCGTACATGCAGCACATCCCCCTACACATTTAGACAAGCAAAAATGTGAGTGCTTTGGGATCTGGGTGACTGCTCCCCCAATCCTGTGAGTGCTCAGCACCCCTGGAAAACTGGGCTAGTAGGAAATTCAAGGTGCACAAAGCCCCAAAAGATGCATTGAGCCTTGTTGTAAAGTGAAAGCAGTGAGCTGATGAATCAAAAAAAACCTCATGAAACAGTCTAAACTAAGCTTGTGTTATTATTTAAAACAGGTATTATTACTGCAATGAAGACTTGATTTAGCTATACACTCAACCAAAACGTTGATCATGAACATCAGCCATCTCCACGTCAAATCTCTGAACTACGTTATGGCTGCAGTGCAGACTACAATATACAAAACCATGTAGATGTCGGTAGCTTCTGAGTACTCAGGTAAGCACTGACATCCTGTTTGTAATCTGAAGCAAGGACTAGTCTGGTGCAGGCTCACTTTGAGGTATGTTATAAAAATAAGATACTAACAAGTAGCAGCGTGATTAGAAATTTTAGTAGAGCCAGTAAAATACCTGTTTTAGCCAAATAATTAAAGTGAAGTGAAAAACCTATATAAAATTACTTTTTTATTTCACAGAAAATACATTTTATTGAGAAATTAAAATGAATATGGAACTGCCACTAGTGTCCCATATCATTCCTTGTTTTTGGAACAACACTGACAAATAAATGCTAGCCTCTTAAAAGGTAAGATCTGTAGTGTTTAACTCATGAATGATCTAAAACATTTGGTCATTCAGGTGAATCTACATCTTTAAAGAGTAAATTTACAAAGCCAAAAGAGCTGCTAGCACCATGTCAAGACATGTTACCAAAGAACCAGTCAGCAATATTGTGCAGACAATGGTAATGGTTATAGTAACTTGTGCTTTACAAATGTTTACTAGTTAAATGGTATTGCTTAGAAAAATGAATGCCACTCATGTTCTCCTCCCTGGATCTAGTTCATAATCGGGGTAGAGGAGCAATATGGATCTAGCTAGACTAAAGGAATTATCTGATTTTTAGCACAGTTCCAAAACATAGGAATGACGATGGGATAAAATGTCTAATGCCTTACTGCTACTGCTTCTAGATTATTTAATAATATAAAATAAGTTGCATCAGCACATACATTGTTTTAACAATTGAAGAGGTTTTTTTCTCTTCCTAACAATATCACTATAAAACTAAGATCTTTCAATAGGTTCTTAACACTCACTCACAGGACAATTTTTACTGCAAGTCATCTCAACTAATGTGACAAAGAGGATGTGGGAACCTTCCAGTAGTCCAGGCTAGGAACCGCCGGACTCCTTCACCTGGGACAAAATTAAGCAGATCTCTCTTTCCACTGAAGCCCAGCATATAGTGTCCAGGGCCTCCAGTTCTAGAGCTGCTGACCAGGTACAGTGTCTGCCACAAATAACATGTACACAGAGGCAAATAGGAAATTCACCCAGGGACTTTGTTCAAACAAAATAAACCTGCAACACTGGAGATGAAAGAACAAGGGCTGCAAAACAGGGGAAGTACTCACTTTGGGTTTGCCTGCACTGTCTTTTGCAGGTAATATAGGAAGTCCTGATGAGTTGTGTAGTGTCCAGTTTGGCCACACTTGAGGCTTACACACCTCTTTGTCCACAGACAAATCAGCCCTGGTTTTTTTCAGGAATTGCCACCCTTCTTGCCTTTTCTTTACAACTGTGTGACAAAACCAGTTTGACTTCAGCCAAAGTAAAGGCTACAAAATATTTTTGGGGAGGTAACCAACCAACAAAAGAAATATATCAATGCCAGAGGGCCAGCCACCTCGTATCTGGCAAAATTGGGCTCTCTGAAGAGCATTTTCAGTACAGAATATGGCCTGATCTGTTTCTCAAGGTAATTTATATTTAGAATAAAAATGGGGGGGGAGGGGGGTCAGACAAGTGCCAACTAAAAGGAGGCCCTTTTAAATGCACTGAATAGAAACATATGACTTCATCTGACCCATGGGAAAACATGCAAAATGAACACTCCCATAATACTGTAATCAGTATCTTCTAACTTGATTAGATAATAACCAGGGCCCATGGATAAAAGGCTGTCTTTTTAATGTTGATGGCTTAATGTAATATTTAAGTATAACTTCTGCAGCTCTCTCTTTTCCTCAGTGTTGCAGGTTAACATATTCAAAGAAAGAATAATCACGTTTTTTAATGATAACTTTAAAACTTTTTCATTTAATTATTTTAAAAAGACTTTTGCTATTTGCTCAGCACAATAAGATTCCAGGAATGCCTTTCCTGCATACATAGAAGCACAACAGTTAGTTAACACTTGGCTGTGTTTTAATAAGGTGGCTATTCCAGAAGTGAGTGGCCAGTGCAATTAGAGTTGGATGCACTGAACATGGAGGTTGATGGAAAGACACTCTGTTGTTTTCTCCTAGTACTGGATTGTGCCTACAATAAACAGAAGCAGTAGCAGTACCTTGTAGGACACATTAGGACAGGAGAGCTGTGCTTCCATTGACAAATGCTGTACTTACAAAACTAGCCTAGTTTAATGGGTAGAAGTAGTGTTAAAAGACAACAATTAAGGGTCTTCCTTTTATGTGGGAATGCAGTAAGACACTGGACTTTCTCTCCAAGGCAAATGTACTCCTATGGCTAAGAGTACAACACATGGTCTTGCAAGCCATGCACTCTTACAACTGTGTAGTGGCCACAAAAATGGTTTCCACATGTATAGCCTGCAAACACAGACTTGTCTCTACTTTTATTCCCTTTCACTGAAGCACAGCAGCACACATGCACTGCTGTCCACTCTGCCAGTGCTCTCTCGTCTTGAAGGCCACAAAGCCCTTTGGCTCCCATATAGTAAAGCACTCCAGATAAATGCACTGTCACTGTCTGAAAAATACTGCACAGTGGACCCAGGTCATGCCATGAACCTGTCACCTTCCGAGTCAACAGTAGCTGCTGTTGCTGTGAGAATGTGTGTTCTATTTCTTCTGAGTGATGCTCTAATCTCCGCAAGCACATTATTCACATTATTCTGTCCTTATTCAGCCTTAACATATATGTTTTTACTGCTATTCAGCAATACCAGAAAATTCTGTCCATCTGTGTTAATGGTTGCCTCATGGATAACGATGTGTTTGTCTGACATGCGTATCCTTTAGTGTATCCCATACTTAAGTTTAGCAGTGATTTAAAAGTGACTGAATGTATTTAAATGTGTGAAAGAGAATGAAAATGCATTTTTGAAGAGATAGCAAACATGCTTCAAGGCTCAGGCAGATCTCTGACCTGTTAACAACTAGAAAGGATTTATGTGGAGGACACATTATCCCAGATCTGCTTACAGAATGTTTCTTATGCTTTTGTGTGAAACATCTTGTACAGACCACTATCAGAGGGGATACTGGAATGGACCACAGGCCAGTACAGCAGTCCAGCAGCACTAGTCATCCTGCACACAAGACACAAGGAGCAATATCGGAACATACATCTTTAATTTTTACTGAAAGCGCAAAGAAAGTATTCCTTTATGTATTTTTCAAGTATAGTTTCAAATATTCTGTCACAGGGAAGCGACCTTCAAAAGGCTTTGTCCCCAAAGACAGGGCCAGACGCTCTGAGAATGCACACCTCTTAGCCTGTTATATTTGTGCCATATTATGATTTTTTTTCCCTAAACAGTATTATAAGCATAATGTTGCCCAAAATACCTGTAATTTTGGTATTGGGATTTGTCCCGGGAGTCATGCTCCTTCAAACACACAGGCACACACTTTCAAAGTCGGGCACATGTTAGAAAAGTGAAGATCTGGAGTCATCCTGGACACTCACTGTATCTTTTCCAGACACAGTGAAAGGAGTGGATGCTGGCAGAGCAATCTACCAGAACAAGACTAAGCTATTATTTTCCACTTTGTCAGCTATAGAAGGGTTTCGAAAGGGAGTCAGTCCTGGGACCCATCCAGTGTATCCTGAACACCCAGAGTTCTACCACCACCATTTTCAAGAAGTTTGAGCAACACTCTTGACAGTCACATCTAGAATAGCCACAATTAATCAGAAGTTTTGCTGCCAAACTGAATCTGTTTGGAATTAGGCTTCTAACCAGGATACATGCAAAGCAACTGACTTTTATGTAACTTTCAAAACAGCAACAACAACAAAAATACCCACACCAAACAGTCAACAAAGTATTGAAAATTTTCAACAGCGGGTATGTGAGAAGTTCACTTTGTTCATAAATCTATATTTGTCTTTACATCCTATTACTCCACTCTTTCCCCTATAGCTTGATTTTCAGCTGGGCAACCAGGCAAGAGCACTGGGCATGTTCTCATCCCACAGGTTCCTGTGAGAGCTTGCCTAAAACCTACCTAAAGAAGCACCGAGCACTTTGCAAAATGTGGCCCTTGTGGTTGTTAAACAGTGTCTTTGCCCAATATTTTGTTTGACCTCAAGGTTTTTTAATGAGGAGAGTGTCTAGGATCTTGTAACTCTGCTGTTTAGCTGTTATGTAAATTTGTTGGCATTTTCATTAAGTAAGCAGCCCAGTTATCCAGTTAAATGGTATGATAATACCCTATAAGCAGTTCCAAATACTCAGCTTGCTGCACAACTTGTCTGTCAAATGTTCTTGTTATCCAGTTCAGTAAGACTCATGTACAAAATGCTGTATCAGAAACCGTTTTCAGAATAATCTAGTAATACACCAAGTATGATTCCCAATTCTGCTTAAGGAGCTGCTCTGAAACTTAACAAAGGTCATTTAGATGAGCAAAAGCAAGACCTGTCTTGTTAACAAAGGGGAGGCCAAATATAACAGATCTTCCTGTTACTACAAATGAAAGGTCTTGGTCCAAGGAAGCACACAAGCCTGAATTCAGATGTGTTCTTGAATCTGAGCTCTCAACAAGACATTTACAAGGGCGCTCTTGGATACAAAGCATATCTGCTCTACTGATGTGTCTCAGACTAGCTCAGTTAGAACTGACTCCATAGTTCAAAAGTGACTCTGGATTTTTCACCATGTCATTGTTTTTTAAAGAATACAGGTGGATTTCAATAGCGAATGATAAAATGGGGTGGGGGGAAGACTTTTAAAGATTTAATTCTGCTTTTTTAAGGGATGCATTTCAGGATTTATGACTTTTTTTTCTGGTACCTCAGCTTGAACCAGGTAAGAGAAAAGGTATACATCGCTCAACATGCTGCCATGGCCAGACTACCTGTCCTGCCAGGAAACATTTCCTAGGAGTCTAACCAGGTTCATTTGGCCGTTTATTAAGTGCAGGAAACAGTTCGGGTAATTTATTGTTTTCATGCATTTCTTAAGGAAAGAAACCCAAGAATACAGTATAATTTCAGTCCTGAGAGGACTTGTTGGGTTTAACTTCTTCCTTGGAGGAAAAACTTTTAAAAATTCTGCTCTTCTAAAACAACCTCAATTGTGTTGCAAGCACCTGCACCAACACTGGGACAGGTTTTTTTAATGACTGGCACAGCTGACTCACAAAATAGTATCTTATTGCTGAGGAAACTCCTGTGACAGAGAACCAAAACTGTAACCTCTATCACCTCCCCCTTCCCAAAATTACTCCCGCTAAGCCCTGGCTGCTGTAACTGGCACTTCAGCCATGCTTAGTCTCTAGACATGTATACAAGAACCTGATTCACAGCCAAGACTAAGGAGGCTAAAAGGGCTGATGCCAGCCTTACCACAGCCAGCCTCATTCTCTAGTTGCTTGCCTTTTTCTCCTTCGCACTCAGAGCTACTCTTGTAACTCTGTTTGCGCAGAAGCAACATCTATTCTATTAATTTTGGCCTACCTTCCTCCTCAGTTGCAGCAGCTGAGTCAGAAAAGGGAACTTTAGACACTGTTCCTTAGAACACACAAAAATAACAGCTTTCCAAAAAAAAAAGACTGGGTTAATTTCTCACACAATATGTAAAGCTATGTACGTTCTGTGCCAAGTGAAACTATTCCTTGCTAACTTGACAAACACTCTGCTTGACAGAATTTAAGATAAATTGAAGGTTATGCTAAACTTTAGATTAATAACTCCCCAATAAATTTCATTTAGACTTTTCATAGCTTTCTCATTTTAAAAAAGTTAAACATGATTGTTTCATCTGCAATAAGTGATCAGAGCAAAAATCTATGTTAAGTAAGACTGCTTTTAAGCATTTTTCAGGAAGTCTTAATACAAAACAACTGAGCAAATAAGAAAAAACATTTTCCCACCCCAAGAGCAGAATATTTTTTACTTACCATCAGCAGACAGATGAGCGTGGCTTTCATACGCTTTGTTTATTTCTAGAAAAGCTTTGTTCAAAACGTTTTCCAAGTTTTCATCCTGAGTAAGAAATTCTCTGGAAACAAAATTTTAAAAATTTTAATTCCTTTCCTGGAAATATTCATCTTAATAAAGCTCTTCAACAGAATTATTTCCTCCCTGCACGCATTGAATCACACTTGATTATGTTAGAGTAATATGATGTCATTAATGATTTGCACTGGAAGCAAACCTTACAATTTTGCAAATACGTATAATAGCTTATCTTCTTGCATCTGATCTGCAAAGATAAAAGAACATCCTCATAATGTCCTGTCTAGGTCCACAGCTGAGCAGTTCCCCAAACAAGGCAATAGATTTGCACGTGCTGGGCTACAAAAAAGGGGCTAGCTCCCTTAGCAAAGAACCTGTGTCAGGACTCTGTGTTCCTTAAGGACAGCAGTACTACCTAGTCCTGACTAACTAGGTGCACTTTCCTGTATTCTGGAATCAGGGAAAAACACCTTAAAAAAACCCCAAACAACCCCCTCCCCCAACAAAAGTCCAAACCCATACGAAATGCACCACTTATCACGGTAGGGTCCAAGCCTTGTTCTGTCCTAGCAGCAGGAATTCCTCTTCAAACACCCAGTCATGTGATGCGGCCTCACAGGGAAGTGTCAGTAAGTGATGCAGGTCACGATCAAAGTGACCTCGTCTGACAACAGGCAAGTCACACTCTCTCTGTGTTCCCAACCCTTTCCTGGAAGGGGGGGACAATCACATTTTCCTTTCTTGCCCGTGTGGGCTTGCTCCCTCGTGCAAGAACCATACAGGATAACAGGTTCATACCATGTCCAGCACAACAGGGACTATTCCAGTCCCACGTTCCTACTGTCCCATTGGACTAGATGACAATATAACCTAGGACACCTAGGGACAATCTGTGACCCACAGGTTTCTCTTCGATTCTAAGGAAGGAGGCTCTACTGTAATTCAAATGCCATGCACTTGTGCGATGCACACTTACTTAATGTATTTTTCCATATACTTATCACAGAAGTCAGCTGCTGCTGCCCCACCATGTCCGTCATATACTGCAAAGTATAGGATGTCCTCCGTCAGCTGAGCATAATCAAACCGATCTTCATTTTCCTTCCGTTTCCCAATATGGCTAGCACAGCCCACATTGCTCAGGCTGACTTTTGGGATTGGCTTCCCATACTTTATGCTTGGCGGGAGGAGAATGGGTTCGTCAATGCGATTGTCCCAGATGCCAAAGGTGTCCCATGTGGCGGGTCGCCCACTCCCATCTGCATCGAAGCGGGAAGCCCGGTGTTCGGAGGTGGAGCTGTAGCCCGCGGCTGTCGGACGCTTCTCGTCTTGCAAGAGGCGGGATGTCAGCAGGGCTCTCCTTCTTACTTGATACCCTCCATTTCTAACCAAATTAATTAAAGCAGCTGTTGACATAACTTGTCTTCACAGAGATTTGTAGGAATAAAAGATCAGGAATAAAAGATATGCAGCTGCTGGAATGTCTTCAAGAACAATGAGAAAACTGATCAGGAAACAAGAAGCACAGGAAGGGGAATTTTCAGTTACATCATTCAGGAAACATTTTCACAGTCAGAGCCCACTAATCATGCATAGCACAGCACTGCCTCGAAGAAGCTACAGAGCAATCTGCATGACTCACCAAGAAACAGTCCTACATAGACCAGCCCACAGTTACAGTTCTGATGGGGAGTACTGCAGATAAATCAAGGTAAGGCATTTCTGCTGATCACCTTCATAACGATACCCTGAATTTTCAGAGGTTGTAATGGAGCAAACTTTAGCAGTAAGGACTTTGCTTCATGTCAGCTGAAATGTGAAAACTATACAAGGTAAGGTGGTGAGAATTAGTATATTATGCATGCTCTTCAACATACACATGCTGAAACATCTGCACTCTTGCTCCCTGGAGGAAAAACTATATTTGCCTAGATTTTAAAGAGTTTAAAGACTTTTCAATCTACACAAGAAACATAGTATTCAATTCTGTCATGGTTCTTTAGGACTTCATCAATACTTTTCAAAACAGACCTGTAAAGTGAATTGCAATTTTTGAGGCTATGTAAGAATGTCCATTAAGAGTGTATCCATGGATGCACACAAGCAAGCACACGCACAAACTTCCCAAAATACAACTCTCATCTATTTTGTCTGGTCTACAGTTCTCTACTACACAACCCCAAAATGTACGTCCTTGGCTAGCACAGGCAAGCAAGATCCTCTACCAGTTTCTCAGATCCCTTCTGCAGCCCAAATAGAAGAAAAACACCAGTTGGCCCTGCATAGATAAAAATGCACTAATGCTGATTCATCTAGCATGCTGACAGATGCAGAAAGATTTATTTTACCATTTGTAGAGGAACAGTCAACCTGATGAATGTCAAACATGCAGGGGGGTAATTTGTAATAAGTCAATGCTGTAGTATCAGATTAGTTTGAACTAGACCATCAGGTCACTGTAACTGACTGATTTCGATTTTAAATGAGTGATTTCTCATTTCATTGCCAGATGTTTACTGGTGCTAGAAGTTTGCTGACAGCAAAATGATGAGCGAAAGCTGACAGTTACCGTATGCCTCAATCACTTTTATAAAAAGGTGTACTTAAGTTATATGCCATAATGAAGGGATTAAAATATGCAGGCTCAAGGTAAATGCAACAAGAGAGCAGAGTACTCTGACATAATCCAGAAGCAAAGAGCAACAAATGTACCCCAGAGATGCTATAATTTGTGGCTCGTGGTGCCTTGTAGTTGTAATTTCTAGATCCCAATTACATTTTCATCTGTAGTTTTGAAATAATTGTTAAAATTAATTTTTAAAATTCCTAGTCAAAACCCCTGTGCTTGCAAAAACACTCAGTCAAAGGCAACTTAATGAGTAGTTATTTTTATTAGAAAAGAGTTGTGAAATGAGCATCCTGGAGGCCCATATTAAACTTGTCATTCACAGCTCAAAACATGCTGTTTGGGATGTTCCTGTTTACCTTTAATGCAATTCTTAGATGAAGAAATATTTGTTTATTTAGCATTTGTAGAGTAACAGTCAACCTGATGGAAGTCAAACATGCTGGAAGTCAATGTTTTTTGCACCAGATTAATGTGGTCTAACCCACCAGGTCACTTAACTGATTGATTTATATTTTAAATGAGTAATTTTCCATTTTATTGCTGGATGTCTGCAACATGTTATCATCGTGTCTATTCCCCCTTTGCCCTTATTTCAGTATACTTACAGGTATTAAAAACTGACTTACTTTCTTGACTTGCTCTCTTTTGTTACCCCGGACTCATAACAACAGCGTGTTAACTTCCCTCTGTGAAATACAGCACAACAAAAGTTGCCAATTTACAAAACCCACATTTGGTTTCACTTCTGTCAGCTTGAAAGGAGAACATTAAATGTTAGCTATATTTAGCTTTCCCTTTATCCACAGCATGAATCAGAAGATTAATCTAAAATCCAGAGCTAATTAATATGTTTCCTATCATATTCATCTCTCAAAAGCCCATTGCTTCCAGGCAAGTATAAATACTGACAACGGTTTGGCTTTTTAAGTGTCTCTGCAAGCCAGGAATAGGAACCCAGCTGGACATACAACAAACAGTCTGTGCCTTCACTACTGATATGTATGCAAACACAGAGCAAGGATATGCGGGAAAAATAAAACAAAGGTGTCATAAAGGATGGTACTGATGTTAAAGCCAAAGTCCATGAGAGACAGCTATAGACGGACATCTTTTTTGAGGTGCTCTATCATCTGATCTGTTAATCTGTACACATTTAACTTAAAAAACTCATTCTTATAGACAGACACAGAAATATGTAGTATTTAAAGTGAATGATTAAACAGTAGTTCAAGTTGTACAGTGCCCTTTTTACAGGAGGCTGCTTCACTGCAGATGGAAATTTTCCAGACCGCTAGCCAAAAAAAGAAAGAAAAGAAAAAGAGATGCATGCCTGCTGTCCCAGAGGCTTAAACAGGCATTTAAATTTTTGAACACATATATAGCTAAATAAGATAAGTGTGCTTGCCTTGCTTGCTTTCCAAACACCACAGATGTGGTCAGTACTATATGATGTTTCTGTAGATTAAGCTCTTGCTTTAATCAGCTTTTTCCTTTTAATCCACAACAACATAATTTTACCCCTCACCTGAATAATAAACTGCGCAGACGGTATGAATTTACTTAAAGAGGTTTCTGTTGTTATTTAGTAGTTGCAAATTAGTACATGATCATCTGAAATACAGACAATCAGTCTATTCTATGCATCCAAAAGATGTGCAGTCATCTTAGGTAGTGTCACTGGAGCCCTTCAGGAAAGCCACACATTTAACCAGGACGAGCATCTTTTTTAATGCAAGCACCTCCATGATGGGAGAGATGTCTTTGCTGTAGCCTTTTCCTCCCAGATCCTGTGGAGGGTCGCCTGAATTGGTTAGCTAAGAGAAGTGCAGACAGGTCATAGGATAGTCCTCACTTCTCCACTGAGGTCTTTGATGCATGAAGGAGTGTGGCCTAATGGCTAAAGCAGTGGCCTGGGACCAAAGCTTGGATGCTGTTTCTAAGCAGAGAAACAAAAGCAGAAACCTCACACAGTAGCCTAAGGTAGCGGAAAAAAAGAAAAATCTAGAATAAAAAGCAAGTAATAAAAGAGTAATATGAAATGTCGCTGGAGAACTTAGATCAGGAAAAGCATTTACCTCCTGGGGAGCTAAATGCTCCCCACAGCTCTATTAATTAGGAGGGTGAAAGATCACGGACAGAGCCCTGCTGTCGCTTAGACTGGACTCAACCAGCCACTTCCACTGCAGGCCTATAAATAGCTTAGGTGAGCAAACAGTTCTCTCAGAGGCAACTCGCTGCGCTGCCAAGTAGGCCACTTTCCAGAATTTCAATCCCCTTTCCCGCATGCACCCAGTGCATTGCCCCAGCAGCTGCACCCAGGCCTATGGCCAGCAGCATACGCCCGGCAGCACCGCGGCCGGGGCCGCCGCGGCTCAGACCTTGCCTGGCGGCAGCGCAACCCAAACTGCCTGACGGCCACCTCCGGGCGCGCCGCGCTCTAGCCCTGATGGGTGCTGCAGGAAATGATCGGTTTCGATAAAGCGGCGCAAGCCTTCCGCCCGAGCTCCTTCGAAGGGACGGCCCGGTTCGCTTCGCAGCACCTACGGGACGAGGGGCCGCGCGGGCGAGCCCTCCCGGGGGGCTCCGGGCACTGGCGCTTACATAAGGCGCCCGGCGCGAGCCGCTCCCTTCCCCTCCTAGCCTAGCCGGCATAAATTAATAGCGGTACAGAGCTTTTAGCTCCGGGACCGCTTGCCAAGGGGGCGGCAGGACGACGCCCGCGGCCCCGGCCGCGGTCCCCCGCTCGCCTCCCTCCCCGCGGCCCCGGCGAGCCCCCCCCCCCCCATTCCCGGCGCCGCCGGCACCAAATGGCGGCGCGGGCGCGGCGCTGCCGCCGGCGCTCACCTCCTTCCGTGCCGCGGGGCCGCGCCCGCCGTCCCCACTCGCACGCAGCCGGGCAGCTGTGCCGCAGCGGACCGTGTGCGGCGCCTTCCGAGAACAACCCGCGAAAAATGCTCCTTTTTTTTTTTTTTTCCCCTCCTTCCCCCTCTCTATTTTTTCCTCCCCTTTCCCCGGCCCCCGCCCACCTCGCCCCCGCCGCCGCGCCGGAGGCCGCCGGGCCAATGCGGCGGCGGGGGGGCCGGCCCGCCCGCTGCCCGGCCCCCCGCCTGTCCCAATGGCGGCGGCAGCGGCGGGCGAGCCTCCCCCCCCGCCCCCGCCCCCGCCCCGCCCGCCGCGCGCGCGCGCGCCCGTTAGAACCATTGGGGAGCCGTGGCAACGGCCGTAACGGCCCAACGCTGTCTCGCGCGCAGCGAGGAGCGGCGCTCGCAGCCGGGCCGGCGCTGTGTGCACCGGGGGCAGCGAGGCGCCGAGGGGGCTTTACACCACACCGCTCCAGCGAAGGCGACATTTTACTTATTCCTTCCCTCCTTTTCTTCCCCACAGCGTTGCCCGTCTCCCGCTGCGTGGGATGTGAGGAAGGGGAGGGTGAGGGATGTGTCGGGAGGCCCTGGGAGGTGTCCAGACAGCGTAAGGAAAAATACAGCAGTAGATTCAAATAGAAACCTCCAGAGAAAGAACATTTTTTCACTGGGGGGGGGGGAGCCCCCGAACTGCATTCTTAGATGTTGGGATTATATATCTGCAGTATCTGCTAGCGGGTGCTTTTCCAGGGCAGCTGTTCCTGTGGAAAAAAAACATGATTCCTCCATTGACACATGTCCGAATTGCAGTTTAAAGAGATCGTTCGGATGGCACTGTGCCACACACACACACACACACACACACACTCTTTGACCTGGGACAAAATCTGATTTCTCTCATTACAAAAGTATTTGAAGTGTGCCCTCCCATTGACCTCCCGCTGTCTGCTCGAAGACAAGAATCCTTGGAAATAGAAACCCGGCACAGGGGGGAGAAACATGATTCAGCCTCATTTCTGTAGCTGCTTTAAAAGGGCATTATCAAGTTTATCCCAGATGTTCATGATAAAGGGTCCATTCTTTTTTAATTTCAAGATCACTAGGCATTCATAAATACTCTCCCCAAAATCTTTTCCTTGTGCTTGACTTTGACATTACCAAATTCCATCAGTCTAAAAAGCCCTTTAAAATGTTATTGCAGACCTGTAGGTTTTCAGAATGACAAATGACTTTGATTTCTCAACTTGAGATATCCCAAAGGCATCAGTATTTCAGAAAACCAGGTTCTTTTTAGGTCTGACTACACAGTTTAAAAACTTGGCCCTATGTATGTATATACAGTGGTATTATTGGATGATTGTCTTCATCTTTCCAAGCTACCCTTAATGTTTAATACTCCCTCTGTAGTGTCAGCTTCAGTGTGTTTGGAACAAAGCTTGATGTCAGTTGTCTAGTTTCTGTACTCAGGAGGGTGTCCACTGTGTCTTGACTGAAAAATCTATTGGTTTCTGGCTTCCCAGCAACAGAAAAGCAACAGGAAAACCTCTAAAAACTCTCGCTGTATTGGTCTTCTTGTAAAAGAAGGGCTTAGGTAATCATCATAGCACCGACAAGAACGCTCTGCTTTCCAGATGTATGGTGTTCAATTCAGCATTTAGACTTGAATTTGACCCTGTGAGTCTGTTGGGGATAGCAATATTATCTGCTGTTCTTACAGATTGTTCCAGTTTCCCCTCAGTCTTCAGCGAGACAAAACAACATGCCATGGAAACCAGTTCTTGTGGCATCATAAAAAGACCTGGCAGCTTTCCTGGGAAGGAGAGGTCCATGCAGAAATGTAGCCAAACTGGCGCAGTGATTCATCAAGGATGAAAACAGAACACGAACCTGTAAAACATATCTTGCCATTTATACAGTGGTAGCAGTAAGAGGCCCCAAGACATGTTAGAGACTTACGAGGTTAGGCACAAATGCTGAGAGACAGTTCCTGCCCTTGATAGTTTGCAGTGAAAGCCAGCATCGAAATTATAAATGTTTCATGCTGAGCTATTAGGTTCAGTGGAACTACTCTTATAGGTAAGCAATATTAGGTTTTTGGAAGGCAAGTGTGAGGCAGCTCAAGGGGCAAACAGCAGGAATTTGAGGTGGTGGGAAAAAATGAGGCAGCAGCTGTAGGAAGAGCGTTGTAAGACAGCAGCGGTCTTGAGGACAAGGCCAGGGCACAATGGCTGGGCTTAGCAGTGAAACAGGTGGGGAGCGAGCCTATGATGCAGTACTCAGTAATGTGAGGGGGCTCTGGCAGAACTCAGGAGAATAGGAGGAAAAAAACCTCAGAAACCAAAGGCCAGAGACTTGTATTATGTTACATTTGTTTTCAGCAGCAGACAGCTATTTTGGACCTTCCCCTTCCCTTTTTCTTCCTAGAACATGAGTTAATTTTTATAGATTACATTTCTCTTAACCAGGAATTTCTGCTCCTGCAAGATTATCTTTCTCACTCTTTTCTGGTGTACTGTATCTAGTTTGGTTTCTCCATCACATTCCTGACCATTTTTTTTCCCCATTCTGCTTTATTTTTTCCTCCTTCTCCTTCACAGTTTACACATGGTTTTCTGTGATTCTCTCTCTCCTGCTTCCCCTCCTCCCCTTTTTTACTCATTCTTCTTTCCTGCATGCTTCCATCTTTGGAGTCTAAAAGCTTAAATAACTGCCTCATTTGATTGGAAAACGGGACAAGCTGCTGAGGGGGGATTGGCTGCTGGTGTGTTAACGTGCTGTCGTGCCCAGAGTTATAACTGAACACACAGCCTCTGTGATTCTTGGGTAGAAAAAGAAATCTCCATTTAAAGCTCCACGTGTTCAATTTCTGATCAAGCTAGAGATGCAGAGAGAGCAAACTGATTCTGACGCAGTTCTTTTTTCATCAGCGTGATGTGCTCTGCAATGACTGACATTAGAGCTAGGAGTGATTACTGCTTTTTTGCCATGCCTTCTATCCTCATAAGTGGAGAATTGTTCCCCGTGGTACATTCCTAGCTATTTTCTCTCCGTACTCTCTAGGTTTACTAGCAGATCAGCAGAGACCAAAAATCATCCCATGGCTTGGGTGAACAAAGTGGACAAACTCTTAATGCTGACTTTCAAACAACTGGCAACAGCTGTTGCTTTTCTTGGAAGTTTTCAAAAGCAGCCCTTCCAAACTAGGAGAGATGATGTGGGGGAGGCATGCAGGGCTGCTGTACTCTCCCCCTGCCCCAGGCCTTAGGCTGCCTGTGCTCATGGCCAGCTCTGGTACGGCCCCACTGTTGGTTGCTTTGCTTGTCCTGAAGCTGTAAATGGCTTTGGAATACTCAGGCAATTCACTTGGAAAAAGAAGAGATTTTTACTGGGCTGCTTGTGCACCTAGTGAACAATCTGTTCTTTTAAATAGAGGAAAAAAGCAAGTTAGAACAGAATATTCCTAGCCCTTCACATTGTGCCTTTGGCATTCCCTATTTACAGCATTTTAGCTGTGCACGTTGAATTTGTCCTTGAAACTGAGTTGCTGTGAAGCATTGTAAGTTAGAACTGGTGCTTAGCAGAAACATTAGGGTATCAGTAATTATAACTTTGTATTTTAAATATACATTTGAAAAATCTGATCTCTGCAATGGTTGTGCAATGGAACAACTGGATTAATTTCGGTGACATTATTTCAAATCTACAAAGATAATACTCCAGATAAGAATTCAGTCCTTTGTCTGCTGTGAGGAGCTACAAACATAGTTATAATTTAATGATTAAAGAATATTTTTAAAGACCTTTGAAGAGCTGTTTTGATTTGACAGCAGGAAATTATTCTGGCTTTTGATTACATGGCAAATATTATAAAACAGGCTTTGAAGTGGTTTACATAGCAACTACTCTTAGTTGGAGATTGGTGCATGCTAGTATGCATCATGCTGTGTTTGGACAAGCTTTGCAATATTAAAAGACCCTTGTTTCAAACACTCTGCAGTGGTGCACAGCTCCTTGCAGCCCAGCAGCTCCAGAGCAGGGAGGGAAGCGTGTCCAATTTCTTTCCAAGCAGGCAGCACCACACCTCCTGGTCCTGAGCTAGCATAGGCAGCCCCATGGGTGGAGGAGCTGGCTCCACTTACTATTGGCTCCTGTCTCATCCAGCAGCTGCCAGGAATGGAGGGGGTTTCCTTCTCATTCACATACCCCCCTGAAAGAAAATGATCATGGCTTGCACTTCTTTTTCAGAGAGGTATCATGCACAGCTCTACACTGAGCGCAGCTCATATTCTTTTCTTGTCATCTGTCTCCAGTTTCTGGGACATCAGATAATTCATACTTCAATCCCATATTGAATGCTTATGATCAACAGGAACATTAAGCCATTAGCAGGGTTAATGATGAAGTCTGTTGAAGTGCCATCAGTATGCAGAAGCACCTTTCTCCCCTCCTTCAAAGCTTTGCATTTATTTATTTATTTATTTATTTATTTAGACTTGGATTGCCTTCCCCATCTGCCATGGATGCCTGAGGTTTAAGTCAGCTGTAGTAGAGCTGACCTTAGCGTCTTAAAGAAAACAAATGCTAGTCAGGTGAGAAATGTTATCCTAACTGAGGGCATTCACCTGGCCTTTGTTGTCAGTTTGAGAGTCTGAATGGATGCCTGGTTATTGCTGGGAGCTTTTGGGGCAGGCTTTTCTCTATTTCTAGCTGGAAGGTAGGAGCTTTTTCTTACTTCCATAGAGTAGCAAAGAGTAGGAGTAATTTCCCCCTGCCTTTGTGTCCTTGTTACCTTAGGATTTGGTTGCTGCAAAGAGCTCTGCCTGGGGCTTTTCTCTAAAACTGTTCAGAGGCAAATCTAGCGTAGCATGTGAAAGCTGCCTGCCCTGCTCTCAGAGGGTGCCATGCTCAGCACAGTCTGTTCTTCTGCCCTGCCCTGGCCCCCAAGAGGCCTGGGGTCTGGTGTGCTGTGGGAGATGCCAAATTTTACTGATAGAGTCCCTTAATGATTTAATCATCATGTTGCTTTGAGAGACAGGCCACTCCTCTGACTTCTGTGCCAGAGCTAAAATTGGAGCAGGTATCCAAGAGGGGAAAAAGAATGAATGTGAGTGCCCCTGTCTCTGTGAGTCACTGCAGTGTTGGTCTAAAATAGCCCATATTTGTTGACCTTCAGAGCCAGGTTGCAGTGATCTTTTTTAGGTGACTTGGAAAATAAAGTGGTAAAGTGAGTTAATCTCTGATGGGAATCTTTAAGGAGCGAGAGCATTCTGATATTTTAGTTCTGTAGGCATGCCTAATTATATTGCTCTATGTATCAGCAGGGATAGCTTCTTGCCTGGCCATGCTTTTCCTCCTGTAAGTCTTAAGAAAGAGGCTCGTCTAGGACTTTCGTAGAAAAAGAGTGGGAGACTACACAAATCCAGCTTTTTGACGGTGGTTCTGTTACTTGTTCTCTGTATTCCTGGTTTTGAAGGTAGGCTTATGTAGAAATCAGTTGACAGGTTACCCAGTCTGCTCCATTATTGTACTTAACAGCAATTTTTATTTCCAGCTGATGCTGTTCTCTTCCTTGATTAGCAAGGATGCAAGGTCCTTATAATTACAACCACTGTCTGCTGTTGTGGAAAGTATTATGATTTCAACCCAAGACTGAATAGGATAATAGATTTTCAGTGTTATAAATCTATGCCTCTTCAGTGAGACAAATACTTGAAGTTAAAATATGTTTGTGTAAAACGAAAAGCACAGGTCCCAAAGGCAAATGGAAATATTGTAGCATTATGTTATAATGTAGATTATTATATTGAATCTTGTATATGTAAGTGAACCTAACAGGTCTTACTAAATTGTATAGGGTCTGACTCAAAGGGTACCGAACTTTCTGAAAATCCTCGTGTTGACTCAGCACGGGTTGCACTGGGCCCACAGAAGAGATGGCTTTAGTAAAAATAATGTTCAGCACTGAACCAAAGCTTCAGCAGTAGTTTTGTTTGTTTGTTTGTTTTTTTAACTTGTCAGAGAATATTTTCAGCATGAGAGCACTGCATAGAAATAACGTGTGGAAAAACACATGTAAGCTGATTCATCTGCATTCAACCTACACAATATTTGCCTGCTTTGCTATTTTCCTTCTGTGTGGGCCTATTAAAGTGAATGGGAATCTGAGGTGCATAGTAGGTGCTATGACTTTGCACTTGCAGACTATTTGCTGTTGACATCTTCCATTATTTTCCTGCACAGAAATTTAGGGTTATGCCTAATCCTAAAGCCAAGTGCTGAATTTTTAGGTTATTGTTATCTGATTATGTTTCTGTTCTATTTTGCTTGGTAATGTAAAAGAACAGAGGGTTGACACTTACTGAAAGTCATCTGGTTGACATAGAAGGTCCTTGAAAAAAGTACTATAATGGCATGGAATTTTTTTCCTTTTTCCTCACAGTAAGCTTTACTCCCTGCCTGCCCCCACAGCTGGACTGTTATATTTTAGGTAGGAGAAAAAGGTTTTAGTTTTTTGAAATATGTATTTTCTGAGTTATATAGTCTGAGAAGCATTTGTTTTAATGCACCTTTGAATCACAGGAAAGGGAACTCAAAGCTGTAGTGTTTTTCATAGACATATTTGAGAAGGAAGGGTGCTCTAGTGTTTAAAGCATTAACATGGACTTTGATGAACCATTCCACATGACCTGGACCAAAATTTTGTGTGTGTGGTGCTCAGACGGAGACTTGGCTCTGCATTAGTATTCCCTCTGGAGCAGATCCGATTTCAGTGATTCCTAACCCTTCCTCCAGCAGTTTCTCTCTACTCCCTATTACTCCATTTCTCTGGAGATTACTGCTTCCTCAGTTGTACTGGTTCACCTGACTGGAAGGATCCAGGTTTAGCTATCCAGACATCATTTTGGTTGTCTTAAAACTCAAATGATTTAGTGTGTGAACTGGATGATAGTTCCTGCGAGACAGGTGGATGGGAACAAGCAGCTGGATGCACATGAAGTAAGGTGCTGAGAACAATGAGAACTGGGGGAACATTTATGGAGAATTGCACTCTTTGAGTAAGTTATGAGGCATAAACTGGTTGCTGTGTCAGATAAGCTGCAATAATCACCCCTTTTACTAGGCTATCAGTACTATGAGGTAAAACTAACTGAACACTTTCAGTGACATAACCCAAGCCCCTAGCTGAGTCTTTAGGTTACTTCCCTGCACATCACCAAATAGTCACACCTTTGGTCTCTCAGCTTCTCATCTGTGATGTGTGAGCAAAAGAACTTCTCAGCTTCAGGGGAGTGTTGTGAGGACTCACATTAACAACTGTGATGAGTTCAGTGTGGTGGCAGCAGAGGCCAGCCTGGCTCCCTGGCTAGGCAGGGGATGGACATGTTGGTTAGCCGCATAAGGCTGAGCAGCCAGCATGGTACTGCGGTCCACATAGTCCCTTATGTTGTCAGCAGCATGCGTAGCTAGAATGAAGCATTGATGACATGTTAAGACATCTTCCTTACCACTCTTGATTTTCTTCAGAAACTGGGAAAGGTTAAAGCAGTGCCCTGTCAAACACTTACTGCTGCCCTCTGTTTGGGTTATCTGCTCTGATGGTTGTAGCATTTGTGTTGGTTCTCCCCCAGTGCCCACTGACATAAATCTGTCCCAGTCTTCTCCAGCTATGGCCAGACAGACAACACTTTCCTGCTAGAAAAAGATAGCCTCATGTAGAAAATATTGACAAAAATGAGCTGCACTCATCCTGATAGATGACAGCAAGCAGGCACTAGATTGTGATTTATTTGGAGCTGCCTTTGGTGCAGTGCCTAACACAATGTTTTTTCTAGGTCTCCTAGGTGTTATGGTAATTGAGGTAATCATCTGTTCATGGGTTAATAAATTCAGTAAAATATTTTGAAGCTACAAGTGTTTGCTAATGGCTGGGCAAAGTCATTAAGCCCCATAAAATTAGCTACTTTTCTATGGAAACACTTCACCATTTCCAGAAAGATCAATTTCATCTTCAAAACAGCTCTTAAGCTTCAGGTCCAGCTCTGGTGAAATCAGAACTGCATCCCCTTATCTCAGCAGTAAGTTAATTTTATTTCTGCCTTTTCACCTAATCTGTTTAGCTAAAGGAAACTAATCATATCAGCATTTGAAGCTAAAGGTCTGTTTAGATTTCACAGAACAGAGAGAAAAGAGATGATCACTTGCATTTAGCTTTGTTCAAGAACTGAAGGTGCCATGGTTATGCTGTTATATCTCATGCTGCACTTATTCTACTCACATCTATTCACTTGAGCTGTATTAAATATTTAGAAACATTATTTGAAATCTTGTCAAGACAAAGTGCCCAGTAGGAAACTCCTTGAAAGGAGTTACACATATGGAATAAGTAGAGAAGAAAACAAAAATGAAGAATGGCTCATTTTTTGCTGCTTTGACAGGAGCTGATGGAGTCTTTTTTTTAATCTAGCTAAAGGATTGCTAATTTCAAGGAGGTAAACACATCTCCATCCAGTCTCTGGCCTATCATATTCTAAGTCTGGGCAATCCTATTCCAGATGTAAACCTAGGTGAAGACCAAAGCCATAGAGGCTACCCAGCTGGCTGGGAAAACCTGCATAAACAGAAATACTCATTCTCACAGGTCTTGGTTCCAAATCCCTTAGTTCAGCAGGATCTACAGGGCAGGAAAACTGTTTGGCTAGTTCTGTTTCTACCTTCCAGTTGAATCATTTTGTGCAATTGCATCTATGCATGATTGTGTCCTCTCTCTCATGTGGGATTTCAGGTTGCCCCCAACATGTATTTAAGATCTTTTTCCACACCACTGTGAAGTGACTCTTCTCCAAATGTTTTTTTCTACATACTGAAATAAGCAAAAACAAGGCAACAAATAATATAATGCCTGGTACATATATTTAGAGTTTGAGTCCACAAGCTGTGACACTTCTGTGCATTTCAATGAGGACTTAGTGACGCTCAGTACACGCTGTTTTTTCCCCAGAACTTTTTTATTGGGGAGTAGTCTCAGCAATAAAATCAATGGGAATCTTCACACTGCCACCTATAAGATCTCTAGTGTAAAATTGAATCAGCCAATATGCTCCATCAAATTAAATATAACCTTTTCCTTTTTTCACCCCTCCCACCCTTCTCCAGACCCATTTCCTTCCTCCCTGCAATATCCATGCTCTGCTTCTGTCTTAACAAATTTCAATTCTAAATCACAATATGAACAGTAAAGTAAATGCTAGAGTGCATGTTTACAAGTAAGTTGCTTTAGGTCTTAGCTAAAACCATGGAGTTAGAGTGGAGGATCCTTTATGCATGTTGCAGCCTCTCTAAGCAGCCTTTGGGCAGCTGAGGAGATGCTGCAGTTCGCTGAGGCACCAGTGCTGGGACTGATGGCAAATACTCCAGGCATGCAGGATACCTGGATGCAGGGTCTTCATTCAGGGGAGCCAAGATCAAAAGGGCAGCTGTGATGGTCACCAGGAAGACCCTATTCAAGATATATTTATACAATTGTTTGCCATATATGCAAGATTTATACCCACTCTTCTTCAGGCTCCTCCTCGTCTCTTCTGCTTGGTCTTTGCAGTCTGATGCCTCCACTTACTAACTGCAGTCACAACATTTCTGACTTCAGTGTATTATTGCATAAGCCTTTGGAAAAGCAACAGTGTTAGAATATCTTTCAACTATTTAAATGGCACATTAAACATTACTTATCACTTGGCCACATAGGAAGACTAACTTTGCACGAACTACATTCAAAATATTTGACAAAACCATAGAAACATTATCCTTATTTCTTACTGGATTTGTTAAAACATGTATTGAAATGAATATCCAGACAGTGAAAGCACAGGTAGCTTCAAGAAATGTCTGCAATATTACTTTGAATTTAAGACTCATACACATACCTGAATTCAATTTGACTTGCATGCTTCACATCTCTGACAAGTCTAAAATAGCATATTCCAGAAAGTTCTGATGTGTGATAAACTGTAGAAGAGAAACAGAGAAACATGACCTCCAGCAACATTTTATAATGTGATTTGTAAATTAGTTTTGATTTATACCTTAGAGATTTAATTGCTTGACACCAAGAACACCTGTTTGTAGTGGTGTGCAGGTGTATATCTGGAATAACTGGATTACTGTGGAGATTTTTAGATAACTTATGTGGTTTTATTGTTACCCAACAGGCTTGATCAGAGGAGTTGCCTTTCAGTTCTTACCTGGTGTCTTTTCTTGGGTGCCAAAGGAGTAGGTTTGGCCAGGAAGGTGTGGTTAGGGGATTTACTTGCCCTTGATTCTTAGGAGATTTCTGAGAAGCAGATGTAGAATTATATACCCAGGACCACAGCAGCATCAAGTTAGCTTTTCACCACACTCCCCTCTGCTTATTTACTAAGTGCACCCCAGCTAGTCCGGCAACTTGTCTAAGCCTGGGCACTTCAAACTGAGAATGCTACATCTACCTGTGCTCTGAGGGCAAAGCAGTGCTAGAGCTAGCACCAGTTCATGCATTTGGACAACACCAGCTCGCTCACCTGTTTAAATATACTGCAATCTAAGTAGTTTGACCTGTAGCTTTGGGGAAGTGTTTCTTTTTAATTGAACACTGCCAGAAGAGTTCATTGTTTCCTGCAGCACCTGGTTTTCTTGTAACAGGTAGTTTTAACCTTGGCCAAATTTCAAGTTGAGTAACTGCATTCCCCTCTCTGATGTTTCAAAGACAAAGGTTATTTTCTCACTCTTAGCGAATTTATGCAACCAAACATTCCTAAAGCAAAACTGTTGCAGCATTTCACCTTAAAAGAGACTGTGTGTCATTGTTCCTTTCTTCTGATCCCCTCTGAGTTTGGGGAAATACACATGAATGATTGCAAAGGATTTAATACCACCGTTTCTTTTTTGCTCCATAGCTAGGAGAACATGTTGCCTAGAAAAGAGCAAAGAAACCATTAGCAGCATAGTTTGAGAATTAACCCCAGAACTGGAGGATTACCCCTATAGCAGGTAAATGTAGTTAGCTGGCTCCCCTCTCAAGCCATCTCACATTCCTCATTTACATCCCTGATTATCAGTTATCACTCTTCTCCTCCAAAAGAAAATATGGCATTTTGGTTCCAGTTGCTGCAATCAGCTAATGTGGTCTCTGCTGCTTGAAACTGCTAAAGAAAACACTGCTTTTGCAGTGTTCACCCACTGTTTGGGTGTAAAATACACAAACACCCACTGTGTAAATATGTCTGCACACACACAGCCAGATATGCGAGACTAAGGCTATATATTTAGCTGTGTATATATGACTTTTTTCCCCCCTAGAAAAAATAAGCAGCTATCTAGAAATTAATATATTTAGTGACTCATCACTAAAAATTGAGGTGTAACTTTATACCATGATAGACAAATATTAATTTACTGAGATAGCAGAAATCCTAGAATAAGTTTTGGGTGTATATTTTTAATCAAGATCTGGGCAGACTTGAGTCTGGCTGAATGGCAAATATTTGTGCATGGATATAGACAAGGATAGATGAACCTGTATCCAAGCAACATTTGCTGATTGTAGTTAGTATATTAACTAGTTAGTGCACTTTGCATGAAAGGCTAAACATTTAAGATGTTTATGGATTGAGCTTTAGAACTGAGTACTGGATGCTGGAAAATTTTACTCACCTCTCAAAATGAGAACAAAAAATAAAGTGACTCCCATAACTGAAAAAAATTGAGAAGAGAAGATATACTTCACTTGGCCTAGGAAAATACAGTTGCTGAATCTCCAGAGTTTTCTGGTAGAAAAAAATATTCCAAAAATTTGGCTGGCATTCATGGATGAGTTTTAAATGTCAGTATTTTAAATGTTCCTGGGGCATTTCCCATTCAGTGCAAGTGCAAAATACAGTATCAATACACAGAGATAGTTTATGGTATAGATGTTCTTGTTTGCTTGGAGCAGGTCATTGCTAGAGTGGAGTGGATAATCTATGGCGGCTGTGGATCTGGACATCTGTCAGGGAGTGTAGACAAAAGAATGATAAATAGTTAAAACAGTAACATACCAGTTAGAAATAAATCTTCACAGGGTTTGGTCAGGAATACCAGTCTTTAAATACCACCTCTGAAATGTTAGGAGAGAAACATTATGTTCTTATTTATCCAAGCTTTCATTTTACCTTACAAGTGAAAAGTCACAGAAAAAAATGCTTTGCTTTCATAGCTCTGCATGATTTCTAAAGCCATTTTGTTTGGAAATGCAAGCAAAAGCCGATTTAGCAGCCTACAATTTAAGCTATTTCAGCCATGTGAGCAAGAGCTCTGAGGAACCTCTCTAGCCTGATGCCCCTTAGCTCTTCCAGCAGCCTCCTCCCTTGCCCACAGTACCACAAGGTCCCTCCTTCCAGAGGCCAGGAGGAAAAGCTGCATGTAATAAAGGGAAATGAAAGCGATGATTTCATAGCATAGGGCAATATGCCACTGAATGAGAAATGAATAATACACAGAAACTGTCTATTACAACCCTGGAGGGGCTCTCCTGTCTGTTAGGATACAACACTCAACTTTGGCAGTGCTTGAAACCCTGCCATGCCAAATAACTTAGAGTTCAAAAGCCCAACAGAAGCAATATGAACATTTACAGTTTGCTATTTACTCACAGTCCCTGTAGCTGATGAAAGCAGAAGGTACACAGATTCTCAAGTTGTGCCAGAGAAGTAGTTTATTTTACTAAGTTAGCTCAGTGTTTACAGAGAAAACAGATGGCACATCCCAAATTTAAATGTATTTGTTTTCAACCACAAAACAGCATTTCATAAGCTATTAATGTAATTTAAGAATAAGATCCTGATCATTGCTGAAGTTGGTCCGAGAACATTTGAAGGCAAGAGTGCCATGACAGAACAAAACCAAAAAGCACCCTGAGCCCAAACTAAAGGGTCTGTGAGCATTTGCAGCTCCTACAGACCCTTGGCAGTAGCAGAAGCTCAGGGTGAGACAGTAGATAGGCTGCAAAGTTTTTCTAATGCGCTTTCCTTTATTAGTAACATCCCTTCTCCCCCAAAACCTATCCACATTTGTGAAGCTGCCTGTACATGCGAGTCTTAGCCTATTCCATTGGAAGTGAAATATTTTAAGTGTATTCTTCACTGAGAAAAATCCTTTTGTGTTTTAGTACTAGTCATCAGAACTAGCTCTGAAAGCAGTAGTTCAAGACATTTGTCTGCCCATCTCCCTTACTCAGTGAAAATCCAAAGCGCACATTAAACATAACCTTGGACTCTGGTGCAGAAATAAGTCATCTAACAACCTGCATGTCAGCTAAATAAGTTGCATTACAATTCCTATTACACCAATTCATATTAGAAAGTATTTCTGTTTGATTGAAATTACTGGGTGAATGTAAACTCCACACAGAAGAAAAGCACAAAGCATAAGTACCAAAGTCCTGCTGAAACTTCCTGCAGGTTTTAAGTTTTTTTTGCTGTGGTGTGAAGTACCTCACCAGGGGTATGATTTCCACCATCAGCAGCTATAGTAGAGATTGGCTACATGGTGCCACAGGTAGATTTGGAAAAGCCATTTTTAAATTCCTTGCTCCAGTTTGGTCTCCTAGGGTGACGCCAAGGACCAGCTAAACGAATAGTGCTCCCACAGGCAGGAACCTTGGGGTGAAGGTCCAGATGCAACTGCCTCCAAGCAGCAGAGTCCCTCTGGAAAGCAGGCCCAGGGAGGAAGCAGCACTGAATAAGGAACCTGGGCAGAATTCTTTGGGTTAGGACAATTTTTTTCCACAAGACAAGGGTTTGGCACTTTAAGTTAATGCAACTCTCCCAGCAGAGCTTGGGTTCCCAGAACAGCCTATTTCTGAACGCCACCACTTCAGCAAAACATGTGCTTCAGTTCTCCATCTGTAGAAGGAGAATCATTAGAATTTCCTACCTCCCCAGGGTATCAGAAAGATGACTATTAGAGACCATAAGAAACATTTCCGTAACTGGAACACGCAAGTACAGTAGGCAGGCCACTTCACACTACCCATTGTAGGACCAGTGTGATCCCATCACATGGAGGCAAACAAAAAAAGCCAAGTAGGCTTAAAACTGGTAGAAAAATCCTGAGAGCCAAGCTGAAAAGTAGTTATGACAGGAGAGCATCTAGAGCTATGGGTATTGGAGACTGATTGCTGTTTCCTCCCTGTGTGAGACTTGGATCTGAGACACGAAAAATGTTTCTACTCATGGGATTCCTGTGCAGGCAGGAGATGCATTGTCTTCACCAACGTTGCTGTTTGCTTTTCAACTAAAAGGGGTTTCATTTCTTTATCAGTTTTACAAGCTTGTGGACAAGTGGTGGTATGCACTCACCTGCTGTGTCACTGCAGTAATTCCTGCTGCCTTTCAGTTATAGCAGAATCATCTGACCTTCAACAGAAGAGCTTTTCCAGTGTTGTCTAACAGATCCTTGGACCGCTTCTTGGATAAGTGTCTTACCTGGTTAGAGAGTCATTTGGCTTTGTAGCTCTGCCAGAGTTGGTCTCCTAAGGAGCCCTTCTTTTGCATCCCAAACAGTTTGGCTTTGGGTTTTCTTAGAAGATGATTGCTTGTTTGGTGCTCAAGACCAAAGTTCTTCTCTGGGATATTTTGATGCAAGTGTTTTACATTGTGGAAGTCCAGTATTTCCTTCTTCAGGGCTGCTGGAAAAGCTGCAAGTGTTTCCAGAGGGGAGTCAGACTATGGATTTCTTCTCAGCATAATCACCCACTGCAAAAACACAAGAGAGATTAGTCTGTAACTTCAGGTACTACTGCTCCATCTTAGAGAAGAAATTATTAAAATATAATACAAAGGTAAAGTTACCTAGCTCAAACCCTTTCATTTCCCACTCTAACAACCTGCTGCCTTTTTTTTAAGCTAATGTAACTAGGCAGTCATTTTTCACTATTTTATTTTCATGCATTTTGGAAAATGCATCTAAAGATGATTTCTGCTGAAAGGCTTGAAAAGTCCTCCGGGCTTTGGAAGTAGACTAATATACTTTAGCGCTCTCCAAAAGTCTCAAGTATTTAAAGTGTCACAGAATTCATGATTCCTGGACCAAAACCTAAGTACTGGTAATACAAATAATGAAAATCTTAATATTAAAAATCTTTTTGGCAGGTATGCAGGGAAGGAAGGGGTATGTTATCTGTGTATGCTAAGGCAGTTCATTGTTATGCACTCCCAACATTCCCACTTTTTTTTTTTAAAAACAGATCACACAGACAAGACAGCTTTTGTCCGTCTCTTCACAGTATTAAATGCCCTTCTGGAAGAGACACTTTAATCAAATCAAAATTACCAGATTCAGTACAGGGGGCAAATAGTTCAGATCCAACCTGTATTGTGCAATTTTTTGGGCCTACCCTGAATAATCCACCAATAACTTAAGAGGGTGCCCGTTTCTTAGGCAAACAGTAGGTACAGTTTAATTTCAACTTAGTTACAGAAAACAATAAAAGCCTTTCAGCATTCAGTGTTCTTAGCTCTTGTGCCTCTTAAATAGGAAGCTTACTCCTAGTCTGTATTTCTTGATCTGTTTTTAATTTGAGGTTGCATTCCCTTCATCAAACCAAATTAACAAGTCAGTAGTGTGATATGCCCTGTAGAGAAGAATACTGCTTTCTGGAAAGAGACCCAGAATACTGTGATGGAAATTTGAGGCAAATGGCATGCTGATGTTTAATTACATAGCCATTTTAACATTAAAGTCTCACTGGGCAAATAAAGTCTAACCACCCACTAAGTGGGGTTGATTGCCCAGGCATTTATGTATCACATCAGCTCTGGACTCATGCTGTCAACAGCCTAAGGACTGCCTTTTAAAGCTTCCTCAACTGATTCAAATTGTACTTGGTTTAGTAACAGATTTGGAGGGAAAGGGAGAGACTGTGCACCTGCTGTTGATTGTTCACCAGATTACACACAAACATGCTCATAGCAGAGAGAACTCCAGGAATAACATGCCAAAGTAACCAGATTTCAAAATAAATTCTTCCATAGTTGTAGACCTGGCTAAATTTTAAATCTTGAGATTCAAGAGATTTCAACATGAAAAAAAAAAAAAACAGGGCACTTGGCTTTGCACAGTCTTACTGAGATTTGACTCTTCGAGGTTAAGAATAGATACCTATCAGCCATTTTTTGTTTTAATAGGATAAACTAGCACTGGCATCTATCCAGAGTAGTTATTTTCTTTTCTTTTGTAGGTTAAAAATTTTCTCTGGGCTCCAGCCCTAAAATCATCCTCACATGCACAATGAAGCCAGAATACCATACCAAGCCTGTAAAGAGAATTGTCCTCTTCCAGTCTTAGCATAGCTACATTTCCATAATGCATATGAAACAAACCCTCCTTTGAAGACTTGCTGATGTAGCAGGTAAGTGGTCCGTTAGTTTTCTCCATAGTTGTGAAACTGCAGCACAAGGAGCCTTTAAGCCTCTCCCTCCCTTTGCACACACTCCTCCTACCAAACTCAAACTGCAGTCTCCTGCTCACTGTGCTCTTATTTTCACAGCTCCTTGGTGCCTGCCCCTGGAGATGCTTCTTTTCTGTCCTCACCCAGAAGCACAGGTCCCACCATTACACTCAGTGCTAGCAAGTACAGGCCCAAGGAAGGGTGAGCACAAAACACTACATCATCTGGGGGAAGCTACTAAAGGTCAGCTGCATGCAGCCTTCTATGTGCAGGCTCTCTGGTACACAAGGCACATGAGCTGTCTCACCCCACAGCAGCTGGCACAAAGACAGGAGAAAGCTGGGTGAGCCCAAAGTTGCTTGGACTGCACATCTTGGTCCACTCAATTAAGGGAAGAAAGTGGTAGAGAACAAGACTGTTCAATGAGTAAAACAGGACATATGTGACACTGCAGAGTTCCTGCAGTATCATGTTGTACTTCTGTAACAAGCTTCAGGTTATATAGCACTTGGTGATGATACTCTAGTACCAATAGGAATTTTTTCCAATGACATATATGGGAAATGGATTAAGGCCATAAACTGAGTTGCATATATCAATAATTACCATGCAAGAACTGCATTTAGCCCTATAACACTTGCTACCTCACTTAGGAATTCTGGAGTAAAAGGAAACTGCCAAAAAGTTTGTTTTTTCTGGAGTACCTACCTACTATGCCAGAGCAAGTTCTCAGTTATTTGTTATGGCAGGACAAACAGCATGCTGTTGTTTCTTTCTGAGAAATGGAGTTTTATTTCCCCTCAAAGCAGTTCAGCAAAGCTAGCTGCCACATACTTTAAATATGCAACCATTGTAGAACTTAAGTGACTGAAGGCATTTTGTTCCTTTTGACTTCCAATCTGGACTTTGGGTCCTCAAAGCTTTTCTGCATCAAGGAGGAGGTGAAATGGCATTGATGTCAATGACTTGTGGGGGGGGTTGGTAGGAAGCTGGAGTAGGTTGCATGCATCTGTTTCCATTAATAATGCACTGTGGAGTACTGGTGTTTTAAAAATTGAAGAGTCTACGCTCCATTGACTCTAACAAGTTGTATGGCAGGTCATTCCATGTATTTCAGCTTATTAATGGCAGTATCATTACAGAGCCAAAGGGAAATGAAGTGAGATGTTTCATCTCTATTACCACATGCTATTGACATGTCATATTTGCTGATTTGGTTTGGGGTTGGTTCCCTCCTCACCCCCCACTCCACAGCTTCTTGAATTACTTAACAGAGTTAGTGGAAGATAATTTGGAAGCTATTCTGTCCTATTCCAGTTTAAATTGTTGCTTTTAGGGGCCAGTTTCTAATACTCTTCTTTCTAATACAGGGAACAGTGCTGGTATTCAGGAAAGTCTGCAGCTGGAATAAAGAGACTTCCTAGTCTGACAGTTTTAGATCAACAGCCTGGCAGCTACCAGGACTGATCCTCTTATTTTATCACAAGGCTATGCCTTTCCAAACACATTTTCCCTCTTCATCTTTCCCCTCTGCTTTCCCTATAGCTGTGTACATACAGAGAGAGAAAACAAGCAATTTTGGGTTAGATATATGCAGTTTGAAGAGTTTACAAGCAGTAATCTTGATTGGCACACTATGGTAGAAAGCAAAAAAAAAAGGAAGAAAAGTAGCTATATGCAGTACAGTTATGTTTTATTAGAAAAATCATATCTGTAAATGGATTATTTGTTAGCTCTACAAAAGCATTTACCCACAGTAAATGTGAGCGCAAGCAATTAATGCAGCTATACAGCTGACACTAAGCACACCCAGCTTGAACAATTCAAGCTTGTAGGTCCCAGAGCAGACTCCTACCTCTTGGAGGATTACAGAATGTTAAGTATGACCACTTTACTTATCTGAGTAATGTTTATTGCAAGAACTTGGTTTTCCTCACCTTTTCCAAGAGTACTGAAGTTACTTTAAATGTATAAACACTAACATAACAGGTTTCATCTTGATTACCCTCTGGAATCAAATGTAAAACCAAGGGATGGGCTCAGAACTTGGGCTAGCAATGCCAGGACAGGCACCAAATCCACATCCTTTGGAAACAGGATAAGAAACATCTGCACCATGCCCGAACTTTGGGTTTGGCATCTTCTCCACCATAACCTTGCCTCAGTCTGACATCTAAGTGATGGTTTCACTTAAGCAGGGCTGCTTCAGCAGGGGGAACACAGTAGGAGCTGAAGGTGGCCACAGCACAGGTAGTGCCCTCACAGACCTGGGAGCAGTCCTGCAGGAGCTGAGCAGGACAGACAGAGCTGGCTGCCAGTGACAGGGTCAATCGACCTTCCCAGACCAGGCAAAGGGATGAAACAAGTCCAGGGTGCATCCAAGGAGTCCAGTCAGGAGCAGCAGGAGACAGGGCAGGAGGTCCACTACCTGCAGTGGAGGTCTAAGGTCCATCCCAGGAGACAGCAGCTGTCTCACAGCCCTGAGGGCACCAATAGGCCTTAACTGCCCTGAATAGCCTCATCTGAGGCCTCCACCCACCCCCTGCCCAGGGGCTATATTTAAGCCCAGCTCTGGGCCTTCAGTCCCTCCCTGAGCTACATCATAGTGGTGCCTGTCCCTGTTCTGAGTTCTCCAGTCCAAGGTCAAGCCAGGAAATCTAAGCTTGTTACTTTGCCTAGTCATCACTAGACTGTTGACAGAACCAACTGCCATCACCACCCCACTCTGCTTGCCTGTCTTTAGTACCCTCAACTGCAATCCTGTTGGTGAGGTCATCATCCAGCCTGCACCATGGCCACCCCTGGCTCCCTGCTTACCTTCCCTTAGAGAGCAGCCCCACTCTTGCTGCTTGTGGAGACAAGCTTCCCACAACATAGGTCCAACATCTATCCCAGGAAGCAGGACTGGAGACATGCTATCTGCAGTGTAGGTCTGAAGCCTATCCCAGGAAACAAGGACTGAAGTGAGATACACCCTCAGTGTAGTACAGGTAAGAGCTATGGCCCCAGGCCTGAGCTTAAGTAAGGCTCCTGGACCAATGGGCAGAGAGGGTGTGTGGTGGTCCCAGGTGAGGCTGGTCAGAGTCATTAAGGTGTCCTGGTGTCCTCACAGTCCTGACATTGAGATGAAGAGGAATAATGTTTGGAGTAGTTGATATGGAGAGAGCTGTGAAGAGCTGGCAAACACAGGAACAAAGAGAGAGAAGCTGATGACAGGAGTATATTTTGGGGCAAAGCCTGTGGAGAGCTATGTGAACCAACACTGCTTTCTGCTGTCTTCAGGGATGGGCACCATTTCAAAGGAGAAACTAAGCACTGTGCCAGACAAGGCTCTGGTAAGTTGTTGTCACACTTCTCATTTGATTGTTGTCTGTGACCTTTAATTTCATTGCCAGTCTAAAGGGAGGTTAGTTAAAGCACAAATGTCCAGGGAGCATATTATTCCTAGGTTGCAGCTGGGCACCCAGCAGACATCTGTGTGGTTGAAATACCTTTCAGGGGAGCTGAAGCACACTGTATCTTCTAAGGACTGGGTGCTAGAAACAGAAATTGCCCTTTTGAGATCATCAGGACTACTTGTAGGCTTGCTGGACTGGTTGCACAGTGAAGTTGTCAGGACACTGTTTGGCCCTCGTTTCTTTTTGGACCCCACATGCTTTGTTCCCTCGTTCTGTGATAAGTCGGCTGCAGTCCAGCAATCTGCTCTGTGTCTGGAGCCTTGTGCCCACTTTGTGCATAGATCCTTGTGGCAATGTGGATCCTTAGTAAGATCCCTGAGGCACTGCAGAATTCAGCCTGTTGCAGGAGCCCAGGTATAAATTCCTGCCAAACCTCCTCCAGGCATTGCTCTCACACACCTCTCCCTGGTCTAGTTTCCAAATGTTGTTCCTTGGTCCCTCTAGCACATGCCTGCCTCTCTTGAAGCAGCTTACTCATGAGATAGATGAGGTGACATAGATGAGCAGATGGCTTAACCAGTTTTCTTTGGGGTTGTGAAGTAAGTGACTCTTCAGCACATGCATATGGAAATGCATTGTAAGGCAATGAATTATTTCATATGCTGCCTTCTGAAGCACCTGTCACCGTGCAGCATAGTGAAAGGTGACGTCTTGCCCCAAGAAGGTGTTCTGTGATTCCCCCTGGGAAATCAGGAAAGAAGTCTAATGGCATTATTGACTGTGGTGTGGGAGCTTCTGGAAGCAGCAAAATCTTATAGAAAGGTGATTCTCAGCCACTTGGAGACATCACTCTAATGTTTTTATTGTTCTTCTGTCATAGCATTCTTTTTCAAAAGACGAAAATTAGAATGCTTAAATCAAAGCTAGCAGAGAGAAAAAGATTTCCTTCTTCACTGATTCTTTTGCTATGTCTTGACCATCCTGGTGTTAGTTTTGATCTATTATTTTTTTCTTTCAAGACATGTTTTGCTAAGGACAGTCTCTTGATATTACTGGTACTAGCAAACACTAGTGTTTGTTTAACTTGGGCTAATAACACACTAACAGCTTACAAGATTTTGCAAGTACCAAACTCTTTACAAGTTCAGGTCAGCCGTGGAGCGCTTCCACAGGTCAACAGCATCCCCATTTTATGGGGGATGGGGGGAAAAAAACTGAAAGGTCGAGTAGCAGTCTCAAAGCCATGGGAAGAGATGGCAGGAGTTGGTTCCTGGTATTTTTATCCCTATGTCTCCCCCAAAATTGCTTTGTGGTGTTGCTGCCACCAGCAGCAGTGGTTGGAGCAGCTTCTACTGCAGGTGGAAGCTGTCTCTTTTGAAATGGCTGAGGCACCTGCTTCTGGGAGTCCGTTATGGAGACTGGGACACAATGGCACACTCGCACTGATTTGAGCAGCCTCTAGTTGATGCCCTTAGCTGTACATGTATATATTCAGACATAGGAATATTTGTCCTATTCCTTAGTAGCTGTTAGTGTAAATGAGGTGTAGTAGTGTAAATGAGGTTAGTGTAAATGTTAGTGTAAATGAGGATGAGGTTTAACTCTTCTCTTCTAGAGAAATGATTTTGGCATGGATGAATGATGCAGGAAATATTTTTTGTCACCAGGATTTTTCTTGGCTGCTTTTGCATAGAAATAAGAACTGTGAGCTGCAGCAGCTATGAAATCACTGTGGGACTTGCAACAATACACAAAAGGAAAAAATTTGTTCTCAGAAAACAGGCTCTAAGTAGCACCCAGGACCATTTCTTAGCCTCTGTTTCTGCATGTGTATCCATCCCTTTGCCCCAGCCCTGTTTTGGGCACAGCTCAGCTATGTGCTACTTGTCCTCCACAGTGCAGGGAACAGGGCTGTGTGGATGGCAACAGGTCTAGCCTGCTCTGGCCAAGCTTGCAGTCATGAGAAAGACAGCAAGTTCCCAGTGAAAAATGAGATCAGAATCAATTGCTTGCTAAGCTTAAGAATAGTGAAAATGGGTTTTATAAATAATTTCATTTAAATTATTACTTTGCCAGGGTGCATCAGCAGCTACCTCAAGGAACAAAACCATAAAATCCCATAAAGAGCAGCTTAAATCTCTGCAGGATGGTTTGCTGAGAGAGGTTTCTCTGCAGTACACAACCTTGATTTGTTTTTTTTGTCTGCAGTCTCTCACTTGATTTAAATACTTATGAGTTATCTGCATTGGAAGTTTGCCGAAGCCAGATATAGTTCTTTCCTGCTGTTGCAAGGTGGATATGTATTCCTGTAGACGTGAGAGCTGACTGATACTCCTATATATGATGGTTTCTATTTATTAAAGAAATATAACTACATGTAATAACTTTGGTTTGAAGAATAGTGATGGAAAACAGGAAATTTGCTGTAGCAGGCCCTGATTTTGCAGTGCTGTCATTGCTAATTGTCATTTAAGCCCATTCAGAGCAAGTGCATCACACTGTGTAAGGCTTTCTAGACACTTTATTCTTGCTTTGTGCAGGTGTGCAAAAAAGGGCAGGGCAGTGAAAAATAGGCCTCTCTATTTACATGAACTGTATGCTATTAATAAAATAATGGGAAATTTTTTCACTTAGGAAATGCCTTCCATTTGAGAGTTTCAGAAAGCTGAACTATATTGAATGAAAATTAATAATAGAAAAATATATGTGCATGAAAAAAACATAATTTTAAATAAAGAATATGTTCCTTATATGTCTCATATTTCTGTGTTACTTATTTAAAATATATCAGCATAAACTAAATGCTTCCACAGGGAGTTTGCATGCTGCCATCATGCTGCTGCTGCTTGTGCTTTTGGAAGTTTGCTTCATAACCAGGCCATGTTAAAGGCTGGAGAAGAGCAAGTCTGCCAAAGACACCCTGGAGAAGCATTCCCGGACCACCACGGTCAAGCAGCCCGAGAAAAAGGCAGAGAGGGCAGCGAAGAGCTCCAATGGCCAGTATGGCATGGTGAGGAATATTAATAAATTGAATGAAACTGAGGGAGCCTATGGGATCTAAGGTGGTAAGGTGAAGCCAGTGAGTTTAGAAGATAACATTCACACTAGTTTGTATGATGGAACAGATATTTAATATTGGAAAAGCTTTTTATAAAATATAAAAAGAAAAAAAAAGAAGAAACAAAAAAATAGAAGTTATGCTAGTACTTTGATAACTGTGTGGGAAACGAACATCTCGACATGGGCTCTCACACCTCCACTCACAAGTGAGTTATCTGTTTAAACACAGCCGTTTGGGGTGTGCAGGACAGATGTTGAACTTCCCATGCAGTGTCTCTTCCTCGCTGCTTTACTTCACACGCAGCCTCTTCCCTAAGCACGTTCCTGAGAGCCAGATATTCCCCTCAGCAGCAAAACAGCTCTAGTGAGAGCAGTTTAAGCCTAACCCAGCTGCTCCCCTGCGTTGCAGTGAACGCTTGCAGCCCCTCAGTGGGTGATCGGGGGGGCGGTGACACCAGGTGCCCGGCGGCTCGGAGACGCCTTTCGGCGCGTTGCTGCCCCCGGGCTCTGCGCAAGATGCAGGCGGCCCCGGGCGGCGAAGCCAAACGCAAGCCCTCACCCGCCTCAGCGGGCGCAGCCGCTCGTACTTCTAACGCCGCCTGCTGGGAAGGGAGCACCCGGGGCCGGCGGCGCGGCTGCGCCTTGCCGCCGCTACCCGGGCGCCCCCCGGCGGCCGGCACCGGCGCCCCTCACCGCGGCTGCCGTTGGGGGCCCGCTGTCCCGCCCGGCTGCCGGTGCCCCCCCTCTGCCCGCAGCGCCGGGGCCGCCGGGAGCACCAGGTAGGGGGCGGCCGCGCCGGGAAGCAGCGGGGGCCCCGCGGGGCGGCCCCGCTCCCCTCCCCGTTCGCGGCGGCTCCTCGCCGGGCCCGGCCGGGGCGGGGGCGCCGCCCAAGGCCGCTTCTTCCCGCTGCCGGGGCCGGGCCGTGCGGGCGTGGCGGTCCCCGGACCCCCGAGCGGGCCCTGCCCCGAGACCCGGCGGGGAAACGTCCCCGAGGGCAGCGGAGGACCTTAGGGCAGCCCCGGCGCCCCTCACGCCCGGGAGCTTCCCCGGGGCCGGTCCCTGCCCGAGCAGCCCGGGGTCTCCGCGGAGAACCGGGCACGGGGCCGGGCTGCCCCCCGGGTTCGGCTGCCTGCTGGGGCGGGGGGGCCCCGCCGGCCAGGCACAGGGCGCCCTGGGGAGAGGGTCAGAGCCGTTAGCGGATTTGGGCAGGGGCAATGCGGCAGCTTCTTCTCTTCTCAGCCCGGCCGTCAGCGCCAGGAGGCTGCAGAGAGGCACTGGGGCGCCTGCAGCTGGACCGACAAAGTCTTTCAGTGTCTGAGCCCAGCAGCGAGTGCAAACGCTTCCCGCACACTGGTGTGTTGCAGCCAGCGTCTCCAGGCTAGCTCTGAGTAGGTGAAGGGAACGAGCCCCAGGCTGTGCTGGGAGCCCAGGTGGCCCCAGGCGGCCCCACCATTCCCAGCAGGGACTGCCAGGCTTGCTGAGCGCTGCCCTACCGGCATGTTGAGGTCAGGGCTTCAGGGCTGGGTATATGAACTGGGAACTCCTGCTTGACAGAGCTGTGTCCTTGCTGCAGTTCTGCTGCTATGTCCTCACAGGGGCTTTTGTCAGTGCAGGTGATGCTGTGGCAGTGCAACGAGGAGTCAGAAATGCTCAGCCATGAGCCTCCGTGAGGAGCACAAACACCTGCCCTGGGAGAGGAGTGTTGGAGGACACAGGAACTGCAGGAAATCTCGGGTGAGCACCCAGGCGCAATGACTGAACACATTGAAGCCTTGCTGTGATGTTGGGGCCTGTGCTGGGGGGCCCAGCAGGGCTCTGGCTGACAGCCAGAGGCCCAGCAGTGCCTGAGGAGTCTCCAGGGACCCTGCAGCTGAGGGGGTGGGTGGGTGGGGATTGTCTCCAGGGGTGCACGATGGGAGCAGGGTGTGGGGGCTGCAGTGACAGGCAGCTAAGTGCTACACTCATGGGAGAAACCGGCAGGGTCAGGCACGCATGAATGCTCTTAGCAAGCCAGAGCCAGGAAGGTTGTGTTGGAGCTGTCATTTAGGAAAATCCCATTTTGGCTTGTAGCATCAGTTTGTACTCCTTGTCCTGGGGTGGGGGGGGGGAATGGTTTGAGGGTCACTAGAGGCAGCAATGCCCATGCCCCTGCAAGGGCTCCCCATGTGGCAGCCACCCCCCTGGGCTGGGGCACCAGCTGTGGCAGGGTCGGGCCAGGGGGTCATGGCTGCGCAGGGGCTGTTTGGGGACAAAAGAGGTTTCTGTACCTGCAGCCCCAGTGCTGAGTGCAGAGGGCCACAGGGTGCCCAGAGGGGTGGGCACACAGAGCTAGGTGTTGCTGGCCCAGAGCGCCGTGTCCCCACAGGGCCCATGCAGGCCATGGGGGTCAGTGGCGGTCTGTCTGCATGGCCGGGGAGCGCCGTGCAGAGCTGCCAAAGCCCTTGCGGGGCAGGTTTGTGCCTTGCGTTGTGCAGGACAGGTCACTGCAAAGGGAGGTCAGGAAAGCTCTGGTGACCAGCACTGCCCGGGAGCTGCTGCTGCCAGCACTCCCAGCACCCACCCCGACCTGTGCCCAGTCAGCGTTGGTGCTGGAGCTGCGCTGGGCCGGGGAATGGCCCTGTCGCAGGGCCTGGGGTTGCTCCTTATGGTGCTGGGCCTCTCCTGAAAGACCCTTCAGTTACTATTTTTTACTTTTACAGGGACAGAGGAGCCCCAGCAGCGCCATCAGAGACAGCCGGTGCAAGTGCCCTAGCGTCGCCCCAGCACTGGATCTCTGACACTGCCGCCTGCGTGCAGAGCCTGGGACAGCGTGTCCAGCAGGAGGGGCTGCGTCCCTGCCCCTCTCACCCGCACGGGGACGTCGGGGCCTCGGAGGCGCTTCCTGGGGAGCCCGGGGGCATTTTCCCCTGCTGCCTTCTCCCTAAATCGCCTGCAGGGCTTGTGTCACTGCTGAGGAACAGCTCCAGCCTCATTGCCTGCCTCTGCGTCACGTCCAGGGGTGCAGACACCGTGCGATGTTCTCGCACCTCCTTTCTGCGCTGGGAAAGGGAACCAGCAGAGCCGCGATGCAGAGAGGCAACGTGAGGTTTAGTTCGTCCCTGGCAGAAGGCACCCAGCTCCCTTCTCCCAGCAGCACGACTCCACTCGCCTCCCTCCTGCCCTGCGCGCGGTCCCGCTCCTGGCTGGGGACGACCTGCCTGCGCCCGCCTGGCTCTCGGCCTCCGCAGAAACCCTGCTGGGATGGGAGTACAGCGCCAGCTTGGGACAGCTCAGCTCCAGCTCGGGCTCCTCACAGCAATCTTGGGGACTGACAAGGTCGTAAATCAATCACTGTCACAACTTGCGTATTAATATCATCTTTAATATTGCACACACATTGCACAACTAGTTTATGAACATTATATACAAATTGAATAATTATTCCAAGTCTTGTACAAAGGGTGAATAAACAGTGGAACTGGAAGACGGTGTCTGCTCGCGTTTCCTCCCCCCAAAGGGCCTTTTGCGCCAGAAACTCTCTCAGACGCCAAGTTTGGCCTGGTGCATGCCAGCCTCCCTGCTGTCAGGGCGCATGCCGATGAGCCCCCACCTCCAGTGAGGGTCTGCGGCCCCCTCCCACCCCTCTTGCCCTCCCACCACCCGCAAAAAGGGCCCCCTTGGCCTCTGATTTTGGGGCTGAAAACAGATGACTTAGTCTCTGTTTTCAAGCCCCAAAAACACAGCACTTGCCTCTGGTTTTGAGCCCGAAAACACAGGACTTGGCCTCCCTTTCTGAGCTCAAAAAGGCAGGACTTGGCCTCTGTTTTTGAAACCCCAAAATAGCCTAAGAAACCTGTTTTCAGTCTCCAAAAACACAGGACTTAGCCTCCCTTTCTGAGCCCCCAAAGTGCCCAATGAGCATGTGTTTTGAGGCCCAGAAACACAGCACTTGTCAATGGAGGCCAGATCCTGCAGCTTGGGGACTCAGAAACAGGTCCAGGGGGCTGTTTTGGGGGCTCAGAAAAGCAGACTGAGCCCCAAAACAGCCCACTGAACCAGTTTTCAAGCCCCCAAAACGCAGGACTTAGCCTCTGTTTTTGAGCCCCAAAACAGCCCCATCAACATGCTTTTGAGGCCCCAAAATGCAGGACTGCGAAAGGGAAGCGAAATCCTGCATTCCTGCAGCTCAAACACAGGTCTGGGGGCTCTTCTGGGGGCTCAGAAATGGATTATGAGCCCCCAAAGCAGCCCACTGGGCCTCTCTTTCAGCCCCAAAAGCACAGCGTTTAGCTTCCCTTTCGAAGCCCCAGAGCAGACCCTGATCCTCTTTCTCAAGCCCCCAAAACAGCCCACTGAACCTGTTTTTGAACCCCCCAAAAAACAGGACTCAGCCCCCCTTTCTGAGCTCTCACACCAGTTGCAGGAACCCGCGTTTGAGCGCCAGGAACGCAGGACTCGGCCTCCGTTTCTGAGCCCCCAAACCAGCCCCCGGAGCCTCTTTGGCAGCACCAAACCCGCAGCACTTGGGCACAGAGGCTCAGCCCTCTGCTTCACCCTCCTTTCACCCCCCTCCCAGGGCTGCACCACCCCGTGTCCGAGCCCCACCACAGCGCCCTCAGACCCTTCCCCAGCCCCCAGGCACCAGCCCTCCCCTCCCGGCCCCGGGGCAAGGGTTTTTTTGGGGCTGGGGGGGAGCCCCGCGCGGGTCGGGCCGTGCTTGGGAACTGCGCCGGGGGGACCCTCCCTGCACGGAGGGCACAGCCCCGCGGCGCTGCGCAGCCCCGGCGGGCCGGGCGGCCGCTGGGCTCCGGCCCCTCCGCCTTTAGCTCACTCCGCCGCCAGCCGCCGCCCCAACCCCGCCCCAGCGCCGCTGCTCCGCGCCCCGCCGCTCCCGGCACCGGGCAGCACCCGGCGGCAGCACAGACGCGCCGTCACCGCGCCGGGGCCCGCAGCTGCCTCCCGCCCTGCGCTCGCCCCGCAGCCGCCTCTCCCGGCCGCCCACAGACCCCGCACCGCCCGCCCCCCCACCGGCACCGGCACCGGCACAGGCACAGGCACTGGCCCTGTCCAGACCCCCCGGCCCGGTTCGGGCAGCCCCGGCCGCTTCCGCACCGCTTACCTGCGGCCGGGCGGCCCCGCCGGGGCAGCGCTCGCTGCCGCCGCCGCCGCCGCCAGCCGGGAAGCGGCAGCCCCGCGCCAGCCCGGCCCGGGTGCCCCGCACACCGAGCGCCGCCGCCACCGCCCGCCCCCCGCCCCGCCGCGACTCTGGGGGCCGGAGAGACCGCGCAGGCGCCGGGAAGGGGCCGCCCCGGGACCGCCCCGCCCCCGGCTCCGCCCCCGGCCCTCCCCTGCCCCAGCCCCGCCCCACCACGTGCTCCCGCCCCACATCGTCCTCGGCTCCCGCCCCAGCCCCGCCCCGGCCCCGCCCCACCCGCACCTCCGGCACCACCCCACCCCTCCTGCCCCGCCCCCGACTCCGGCTCCGCCCCCGGGACAACGGCCGCGGCCCAGAGCCGCGGGGACCCGGGCGCAAACGGCGGCGGCGGGGGCGAAGCGACTCGCGGGGCCCCGGCACAGAAACACCCCCGCTGCTGCGTGAGGCTCCAGCAAGGTTTATTTCAGCGACGCCTCGGAGGCTGCTCGAGGCCGGTGGCGCGGAGGAGCCGAGCGGCCGCCTGCTGCACCCGCGGGTCCCCGTCGCCCCGCAGCACCCGCAGAGCTGCAACGGCACCGGCCGCGGCGTTGGTGCTGGCACCGGCACCAGCCCCGGCCCCAGTCCTGGCCTCCCCGCAAGGGCGACGCGGCCCCGCCGCTGCCCCGCAGCCGCTTGCTGGCTCAGCGAGCGCTGCGGTGCTGGGCCCCAACTGCTGCGAGCCCCCGGGGCGCCGCGGCCCCGTCACCTACCTGCCGAGAGCAGCATCGCCTCCTCCCCCGTCAGCCACTCGGTGCCCGCGTGCTCCACGAGGACCCCTGCGTGCACAGGGCAACACCCGGCATCAGGGCGCTCTCTCCCTCCCAGCCCGGCCACATCCCACCCTGAGCACCTGCTCCACCTTTCCCGCCCCCTGCAGCCCCCGCACCCCGCTCCGGCCGCCCCCACGCAGCTCCAGCCCTGGGCAGACGGGCAGAGTGGCGACGCGGGAGGCAGCAGCCGCAGAGACGCCCGCTCGGGCTCACCAGCGATGTCGAGGGCCGCAGCCTGCAGATCCACGCAGCTCCGCAGGAAGCAGCGCCGGGTGGCGATGTACAGCGCCTGCTGGTGCTCGGGGCTCTCCTGGGCCTGGGGCAACACGGGGACACACTGTCCTTCTCTGCCCAAAAACGCCCCCGCTGACCCGCGGCAAGCAGGGCGCACGGATCGCGGGGCGCCGAGGAGCCGGAGCAGGGCCGGGAAGCACGGCCGGGCCCGGCGCCAGCCCCGCGACGGCGCCCTGCCGCCCTCGGCGTGTCGCCCGCTGCCTCCCTCGGGGCCGGGAAGGGCCCCGCAGCCCCGTCGCGCCCGGGTGCGCAGCTCCTCACCAGCTGGCTGCAGATGTCGTCCTGCAGCTCGGCCGCGCTCAGCCGGGTGTTGACGGCGATGCCCTGCCGCACCCTCCTCAGCCCCAGAAACGGGGCGCACAGCCTCAGCGCGCCCTGGCACGCCTGCCAAAGAGAGCGGAGCCTGTCGTGGCTGCCCTGGGATGGCCAGGCCCTTCCCAGCCCTTCCCAGGGAGCTCGTCGTGCCACGCTCGGCCGGTGCCGGCCCTGGGCCCGCAGAGGGGGCGCCCTGGGGGCGTTGTCCCGGCAGGAGGGAGACTTCCCCGGCCTTGTCCCGGCACCCTGCAAACAGCACCACTGCCGGGCGGCTGCGCCCATGAGGCCACTGCGAACGCCCGTCCCTGAGGGGGAGCAGGGACCTGGGGCAGGGACGGGCGCCAGGGACAGGCCAGGGAAGGGAGGCAGAGGTCTGCGACGGGACCGCGAGGGTGCTGGGGCGGCTGCCCTGGGCATCGCAGGGGCAACCTTGCTGGGACACTCTCGGGGATGCTCTGCAGAGACCCTGCAGCTGCCGAGCAGGCAGGAACGGCAGAAGTGTCCCCACGGGCACCGCGCGGCTTCACTTTTTGTGTTGCAAGCAAGTTCCTGCGGCTCTGACCATGGAGGCTCCCGGGTCTGGGTCCCGCAGGTGGAGGACGAGGCTGGCCCACGTATTTGCCAGTTCTTCGGTGAAGAAAGACCTCCACCTCCTCGTGGCAGAGGCGGCCAGCACCCCGTACAGGGTGAAGGCCGCCGAGCGCAGCGACGCCTGCTCCTGCAACCGAGAAACCCCAGCTGTCAGGTGGGCAACTGGGACACCTCGGACAACTGTTTCTGTAACACCCGAGCACTGCCAGTCGAGCACAACGTCCTGAGAAAGGACCCCCAGAGGGGGTCACAAATAGCACCTCCTCCGTCTTCCCCAGAGAGAAGTGTCTTCCCTGAACCCTCCCGGTGTAGAGCTGCCCTTGCCCACACCACCCCTCTTGGACGAGCCCGCGAGGGAGCCTTCGAGCAGCCGTTAGACAACACCGCTCACTTACAGCATCAAAGAAGGTCCTTGTGGCCTTGGCGAGGTCTTTGAAGGTGGAGCCCACAGCCTTCCCCTTCAGCTCATCCACCACCTTCGCCAGCGCCAGCAGGCTCTCTGCCACGACCTCCGCCGAGGCCACGTCCTCCAGGCCCCTCTGCAGCGCCTCCAGGACGGCTCCCTTGTGCTTGCGCAGCTGTGAAGCGTAACACACACACGCACCTCTCGCTATTCCTGCCTCTGACCGCTCATCTTTCCCGTTGCCTCCGGGGCTGAAGCTTTCAGAAACAGCCCCCGAGCAGATCGCAGCCCAAGGGTCCCATTGGCACCTCAGTCCCCTTTGCAACCCGGCTGATGCCCGAGAACAGAGCGCCTTCGGGGCAAAGACTCACACTTGCCTCTGCTGCTCTGCCCACTCTCTCTAACCCCTCCGCGCTCTCCACCTGCATCTCTCCGGTCATGCAGGGGCTGCGTTTCACGTGGAGGAAAGCCCCTCTCACCTTCTCCGGTGCTCCGCTGACCAGATTGCCCAGGCCGCGCGCCGCCATCTGCCGCACGGTGCTGCTCGGGTCCTGCGTTTTCTCTGCCAAGGCCCCCAAGATCGGCTGAAAGCACCTCCATTCCTGCAGCGCTGGCTCCTTCATCAGCTGCAGCACAGCAACCCGGCCGTCAGCATCGGAGACGGATGCAGACCAGGTCCGGGAACAACAACCACCCCGGGCTCGACACGAGGAAGCCCCACAAGCCCGGGCTAACTGCCCCGGTGCCCAGCAGCTTTCCTTTGGGCCCGGCCCAGGCTGTGGCTTCGGGGATGGCGAGCTGCTGGGGGCAGCACTGCCCCGTGCCCGGGGGAGGCCTTGTGCCCGTGTTTGGGGGGAGTTGGCCTCTGGAGAGGATTTGCATTGGGTCCCGGTGGTCGCTCAGCAGAGCTGCTGAGATCAATCGAACCTGGAAGCACGTCCTGGCTGGGGTCGGGGGAGGCCCTGGAAAGGGGGTCACTGATAGAAAGCCCATCTGCATTTCCTCCGCCACCAGCAGCAGTGACGAGGACCGGGACTGAGCGGTTTGGAGGGGCAATAGCATCCCTGGCAATAGCACAGGGGAAGGACGGGGAAGGGGGCAGGGAAGGGCAGCTCCCAGGAGGCCTCCTGCAAGGGGGGATCCGCTCCCGCCTCCACTGCGACACTTTCCGCCAGCACCTTCCCAAAGAGCAGCGTCAGGAGAAAACCCATCCCAAACCTCCCTCTCCCACCTTCTCGCTCACCTCCGCAAAGAAAGCCGCAGCCATGAGCCGCAGGTTGGCCGAGGGGGCGTCCAGCCACTGGGTCAGCACCAGCACGACGGGCAGCGAGATGGTCCCGGCGCGGAGCAGCACCCTGCGCACAGAGCACAGGCAGGCGACAAGCAATTACACAGGCAGGCACCTGGCCTCGGCCCCCAAAATTCACCTGCTCCTGCGCAGGCTCTGGTGGGCAACTCGGAGACGCCCAGGCCAAGGGGAAGGGTCCCGCCAGCTCCAATGGGGTCGCAGCCACCCCAGAGCAGCGAGGCGCCTCCTGGGGCTCTCACCCGGTCAGGAGACCGACGCCGTCGGGGTGAGCCCGGGGGTCTTCCAGGGCGGCCCAGGCTCCCTGCTTCCTCAGCAGCCACAGCCATTTCCCGTCGAGGCACGTGCGCAGCACCGCCTCTAAGGTCTCCAGGGAAAGCCTGGGGGAGAGAAGAGCAGCCAGGCCTGAACCTCGGCAACAGGCATCTCGGGCAGCGCAAGGGAAACGCCGCCGCCGCCGCCTGCGAGGCCTTCGTTCACTCAGGCTCAGCCTCGCCGAGGGAGCTGCAAATACCCCTGAAATGACATCTCGCAACCCTGAGGTCTGCCAAGCTGCACGAAAACTGGCCTTTTCACCCTTCCTGATGCCCCAAACGCACTGTCAGCACTAGAAAACCCCAAGTTTCTAGACTTCACGCTCACACCTTCCTCCCTGGGAATCAAAGTTCCTCCAGGAGAAAAATGGAAGCAAAAACAACCAGAATCAGTTTCCCCACCTCGGAGACGGGGCAGGACAAAGCGCTGCCTCGGGGCCATGAGCGAACATGGCCTGGTTACGGGGACCCTGCGTCTCTGTCCCGCTGCCTCCTACCTGCAAGGATTGTCATCGCTCGTGTGTCCCTTGAGGAACAGCTTTCGCTGGCTGCTGACTTGGGGAAACGGCATCTCCTTTCCCAGCGTGGCGCTGATCTGCTTCAGCAGCACCGGGAGCAGCTCCGGGAGCAAGCGCTGCACAGCCTCTGAGGTCTGCAGCGTTGACACCACCTCAAAGATGGCACGTGTGATCTGCAGAGAAATTCAACCACAAGCGGCCTGTGAAAACAAGGCCTTTTCCCACCTCTCCCCTGCCCGCCTCGGGCACCTTTACCGTCTGCAGTTTGGCTTTCGGCAGCAGCCCTGCAGGCTGCCTGGCAGCAGCAAAGGGTCTCGGCTGCCCCGCTGCCAGCGCTGCCCAGGGCCCAGCACGGCACCCCGCGCGGTTCAGGGGTGTTCACAGTGTGCACAGCGCACAGCGTCCCTCAGGCCGAAGGGTTATTTAGGACGTCAGGTGCGAAGCTGCAGCAATGTGTCTGCCAGTGCACGTACCTTGAGAGGCTCCAGCGCAGCCTCATCATCGTCGGCCTCAGGCTTGGCAGAGCTGGTCCTGGCTTGGTCGTTTCCTGAGTGCTTCAGTTTTTCCATCAAAACCCTCAGGAGCTGGTTCACAAAGAATTTCCTCCCCAGGACCCTCCACAGCTCCACGGTGTCACTGCAAGGCAGCAGAAGTTGCCCCGTGAGCCCGCAGGCTCTGCTACCTGTGATGCCCTTGGCAGCGGCCAAACGCTCTCCTGGCCTCGAAGGGCCTGGCGGGGGCCAGGCTCTGGGCACCGGCTCTTGCCACGCTCAGCCTTTCTCCCCCCGCAGCAGCACGATCGCCTTCTCCGCTGGCTCCTCCTGGCCCCGTCAGCGGTGGGTCCTGCCTGCCCCCAGGGCCGGGCCAGTGCACGTACCTGTCCATGGGCAGCCGCTTCTGCAGGAGGCTGTCGATGACGGAGCCAAGGTGGTAGCGGGCCAGCAGGGACACCGCCTCGAAGAGGACGCGTCGCAGGGTGTCCTGCTGCATGGTCGGCATCCGGATGTAAATGATGCTCAGGATTTCTGGCACCTGAACGCAGACCAAAAGAGCCGTCCTCTGCAGCCTTCCCTCGTCCTCCCGCACAGCCTCCCACCCTGGGCCTGTGGCCCCAGAGCCAAACCCGAGCGCAGCAGAGCCCGAGCAGAGGAGGTGAGCAGAGGCTCCGGGATCAGGCTGCCGGCACTTGGATTCGATAGAGCTGTTGGTGCTGCGCACGAGGGGCGGCTCTGTAGCCCCCGGCACCTGCACGAGGCGCACGGCAACGGCTGAGGCGGGAAGGCCAAAGCCGCAGGGAAAAGGCGCCTCTCTCACCTCGGTGAATAGCTGTCCCCCGCACGTCTCCAGGAAGGTGAGCAGCCACTCGCCAGCTGCCTGAGCACACGCGGGCCTGACCGACAGCATCCCGTCCAGGGCGGCAGAAAGGAAATCCGTGGCCTGCGCTGGGGGGATGTGTTTGCAGACGATCTGGGCAGAAATCACAACCAGGAGAGAGCACATCACAGGTCTGCTCCGGCTCTTCACAAAGGAGAGGAAGCTCGAGCGCCCGGGCAGTGGGGCAGTTCGCTAGGCCTGCAGGGTGCGAGTGCTTTACAGTGCAGCGGCGCAGGCAGGGCCTGGTGTATTCTGGGCGGCCGAGAGCTCTGCAAGTGTCTCCCCGCGGGCTGTTTGCTTATACACAGAGCCTGGACCCTGCCTGCGCTGGCGGCGCCAGGTACCTTTGCGAGTCTGGAGGAGGCCTGGAGCAGAGCCTCGGCGTCTGGGGCTCCCAGCCGCTGGCACAAAGGCTGCACCTCGTCCTCCTCGGCCCCCGTCTCCAGCGTCTTGCCTGCAGCGAGCACCAGGAGGAAAGGAAGGGCAGTGAGGGGCACGGAGACCCCACCTCAGCCCACGGGCTGTGAGGAAGCAAGAACGGAGCCCAGCCCCGCGCAGTCGTGGGGCGCGGGGGCAGCAGGGGCCCGGCTGGCCGAGGCTGGCAGGGGGCTGCCCTCACCTCGTATGCGGAGGAGGTGGCCGAGGCAGGCCCCTGCCCGCTGGCGGGACGTGGCCAGCGAGTCGCAGACCAAAGGCGCCAGCAGTCCCACCATGGAGCCAAAGGGCCCAAAGGAGTTTTCTCCCTGCGGAGACAGAAGGCCGACGAGAAGGTCGCAGGCGGCCCCGGCGGCCGATCTCCCTCTCCCGGCTGTGCTGCCGCCTGAGTCCTGGCAGGGCATCGGGGCAGGCAGCGGTGCAGCCCCATAGCCCAGGAGACCCAAAACCCAGTGCCCAGCCTGGGGCAGAGCTCCCTGCCGGGCCGCAGCCAGCGGGGAGAGGGGACACAGCACGCGGGGGGTCTCTTCTCACCGAGAGCTCGAATCGCTCCTCGTAAGCGCCCAGCAGCTGGGCGCAGGCCTGCAGGGCCCTCTCCCGCTCCCACTCCTTGGCCGAGGTGAGCCAGTACTCCAGCACCTGCGCAAGAGCAGACCTGTCTCACAACGGGCGGCCCCGGCGAGCCCGGCCTGCCCAGCGCCACCCCAAACCTCTCCCTCCCGCGCAGAGTCCTGCCGAGGAGCTGGTGCCTCTGCAGCCGGCGGCGCAGCCCCTTCCCATCCCCGGCAGCCGCTCATGGAGGGCCCCGGCGCAGACGTGCCCCACGGCCACCTCGCGCCGACCCTGCTGACTCCACGGCCCAGCTCTCCTGCACACCCTTCACCCGACCCTGGGGACGCCTTCCCCGTCCCCCCACGGATACTCACGTGCAGCATCTCCGTGAGCCAGCTGGAGGTGAGCTCTTCCTCCAGCAGGGCTGTCAGCAGCTCGCCGAGAGCCCCCATGGTCTGCACATGCGGACACTGCGAGCGGGAGAGAAGGACGGGCGTTGGGCCGCACACGGAGACGCCCGGCTCTGCCGGAGGGGGCAGAGCGCAGCGCGGGCTGCTGGGGGGATCCCCCGGAGAGGCTGGGAGAGAAGGGCCGCCAGGTACCTGCACGGGCAGAGCGTTTGCTGCTGTCGCCCCTTCCTCTTCCGCGGGCTCCAGGGCAGGCAGAGGCATCACGCTCTGCAAACACTGATCCAGGAGGTCGCGGTTTTCCTCCCGGGTCAGCGACGGCTTCAGTTTGCTGACAGAGAAAAAGGAGACCAGAAAAGAGTCTTCCTACCACTCCCCAGAGCGGGTCACACGACACCCCCCCCACAGCCCCGGCGGAAAGACCCTACCTCAAGTGCCCCACGGCCACAAACGCCTCCTGCCGCACCGGGGACGCCAGGCAATCCCGGGGCTCTGCCTTCACGAAGCCCTGGAGGTCACAGAGACACGCGCACGGTGGGCAGCGGGCAGCCACCGAGAGCCCTCCCGCCGCCAACAGGCTCTTCTGCTCGCCCGGCCCCAGGCACAGGCGCTGGGCGCCCGCACGGCTCCCACAGCGGCACCGGGGCCGGGCAGCCGCCCCACCGCGGACAGACCCGCTGCTCTGCCCAGCGACGGCCACCGGGCACCAGCACCCAAGGGCCCCGCTGCCCGGGGACGAGGCTCAGGGCGCTCGAGAGGTCGCGCGCGGCCAAGGCAGAGCATCGCCCCTCGGGGCGCCCGGCCTCGGGGCTCAGCCCCAACCTCCCCGGCGGCACAGTCCCGGCCCGGCACTCACCAGCAGGGTGCCCAGCAGCTCCCGTTTGTAGCAGAGCTCCCCGCGGCGGGAGCCCCCCGCCCCCTGCACGGCCCGGCTGACCTCGGCGACGCTCCGGATCAGGCTCAGCTTGAGCTGCACGTCCTGCGGCCCGGCAGAGAGAAACACAGCGGCACCGATGAGGAACTCCTCACAGCGCCAAAGGCGGAAAGAGGCGCACGGCGGGGAGTCCAGCCCCGGAGCACAGCGCCGAAGGGCGACTGCGGCTTCCAGGAGCCTCCGGGACCTGGGCTCGGCACACGGCTCGGAGGAAGGAAGCCTCCTCTCCCCTCCCGGGAAGAAGCTCCCCCTGGGGAGGCACGAGCTTTCCTCGCTACCTACCGCAAGGAGACCCCCCCACCTCTGGCCTGGGGAGCGGGAGAGCCGCTCCGGCACGCCTGCGATGGGAAAGGTGTGCGGGAAGGGCAGGAAGCAAGGCCCCACGGGGCAGGACTTACCTTGGCGGAGAAGGCGAAGCCCAGCACCTGCAAGGGGAAAGGGCACAGAGTGAGAGGCAAGGAAGCGCGGCGCACAGACGCAGGACACGCAGCAACGGCCCCAGAGCGCACAGGCGCTGCGGGACAGCAGAGACGGACCAGCACTGCTGCGTCGCCCTCCACCAGCACAGGCAGGGCACAGTTGCCCCTGGGGCACTGGGGGGACTCGGGGCTCGCAGGAGTTTCAGGGTTTCAGACCCAGAAAACGCCCAGAGCAGCTGCAACGCGGGGACAGGGACATGCAGAGGGATACGGGCTGGGTTTGCGACTCGGCCTTCAGCACAGACCCCTCCTCGGGGCTCTTTCCTAAGTGACGGCCCGTCGCGATGAGCTCCAGCTCGGAGCCGGGCTGGGGCAGGCGGCACGTCCGTGTGGCCGGCCCTGCGCCCGCGCACCCACCTGGCAGCTGGCGCGGTAGTGCTGCAGGATGTGCCCCACGATTTCTCTCTCCACGCGGGCCGGCAGCTGCTCCCGGGGGGCGCAGAGCGCGATCCGGCTGTAGGCCAGCACGAGCGCCGTGTGCATCCCCGCTCTCTTCCCCTCCTGGTATTCCTGCGCCGTGGGAGAAGCCACGAGACGTCAGCCCAGCACCTCCGTCGCACCCCAGCTCCCACTGCCTCCCCACCAAGCAGCTGCCCCACTTTCCACGCAGCAGCCACCACTGCGCTGCTGCTGGCTTAGAAGTGAAAATAAGGCAGAGGAAAGGCAAGCCAAGACCCCCGGCATCCTTTACCTTCAGGCGATTGAAAGCCCCAGACACTGGCCTTTCCTCCATGCAGGCCCCAAACTCCTGCACCACCTCCAGGGCAAGGTGGAAGTGGCTCTCGGCAGCGCCAGCTACAACAGAAATCATTCCCTGCAACACAAGAGGAAGGGTGAGTCGGCCTCTGGCCCACACTCAGCTGCAGCAAGCTCCGAGCGACACTTGCGATATCGTCCCACAGACACAGCAGCGACAAGGACATCGGAAGAGCCTGGAGCGCTCTGCTGGGAGACATCACTGCTCCCTGGAAACACAGAGGGGCTCCGGGCAAAGCAAGGGGACAAGAGGAAACTCACCTCTCTCTCCGACTCCTCCAAATAATTGGTTCCTAATAGATATTTCTTCAATTCCCCACGGACGTAGGGCACGTGCTGACACGCTGCCAGCGACATCCCGATGGCCTTATACAGGAAGGCCTGGAAGAGAAGAGGCCACCGCAGACGTGGTCACGCACAAGGTGGCGGCACAGAGCCGGGCCGTGACGCACCAGCCCGCACCAGGCACAGCTGAGCTGGCCGCGGCGCCCGGCCGTTCAGCCCAGCCCCGCTGCCCAGCGGCGCGGAGAGCAAAGCCTGTCTGGGGAAGGCCCGGGGAGCCGGGGAGCCCGGCCTGTCCGCAGAGGGCAAGAGCTGCAGGCACAGCCCCGGGCAGCGTCCCGGGCTCTCCCGCCAGCGCCCACCGGGAACGGGAGCAGGAACGAGGCCTCGGCAGGGACCCACCTGCTCCCGGGACAGCCGGGGGTAGCTGCCCATCTGCTGGCTCAGCTCGAAGCTCAGGCCCATGGTCCAGGCCTGGCTCTTGATCGTCTCCAGCGACGTCCTCAGGAACTAGGGGAAACACCAGTTGCAGCAGCCTCTCCCCGGCCCCTTGGGCCAGGGCTGCTCGGCAAGCGCCCGGCGCTCCTGCTCTCTCCCTCCCTCCAAACAGGGAGCCCGAGCGACCGGCCCGCTGTCTTTCGTGTGTTTCCTGTTCTCTAAACAGAACTGGCATTTTCCTTCTCAGGTTGCCCCTGCTCCTCGTTAAGTTTCCACCCACACCTTCCCCCTCTTTCCCACCAGCATTTGCTGCCCTCGCAGCAGCGCTCTACCTCAAGCAGCAGGCGCTCCCACTCGGCAGAGTCCAGGCAGCTCTCGCTTTCCCCTGCAACACCAGAGCAAGAAAACACTCCGTGTTACTTAGCACCAGAGAAGAGCCCAGGGGTCTCCTCTGCACTCAAACACCCGCCAGGTCCCACGCCAGAAAGGGCCGAAGCCGGGAGGCTCGAGCCCCAGCGCCCAACTCTTTGCAGGCCCCAGACACCTGATGGACCCTGGGGACGGGGGCCAGCGTCACTGACTCAGGTCGGCCACAGACCCGCCGGTCCCGATCCCCATCGCTCGGCTGCAGCTCCCAGAGCAGACCAGGCCGTCACACGAGGGCACGGACCACGCACACACCTTTGCACCAGGCCACGTTTCACCCACCCCCAGGAGCGCCACGTCCGGCCCTCCCAAACACCCACCCAGCAAGGACACCGGGGGCTGCAAAACCTGCTCGTGGCAGTGACGGGCAAGAAAGGCCCCCTCCCCTGGAGAAACTGCTCCGGGGCGTCAGCGCTCACTCCCTGGAAGGGGGACGGCTGCAGAGCAAGCGCTGAGAAACCCAGGGCCAATTGCCCTCCCTCACCCCTCTGCACGCTGCCTTTTCCTGCCTCCCCCGCGGCCTCTCCAGCCTCTTCCTCCCCGACAACGACAACGGCACTTTACCTTCCAGGTACTGCAGCAGGAAGGGGATCTTCACGGCCCACACCGTCCCCACGGCGCCGTGGATCTCTCCGCACAGGGCCTGCAGCAGCCGCAGGGCAGCGACGCCGCAGCCGCTGCTGGCATGAGGAACCGCCGCCACCACCTGGCAGAGGGCAGGCGAGACCTGGGCTCGGGGCGGCCGGAGGAGCAGCGGCTTCTCCCAGCAGGGAGGGTGGTCGCTCGGCCCCAGCCTCTCCCGTCCCCTCGAGGCCCCCAAAGCGTCTCCCCGCGGCCCCTACTCACCAGCAGGCGAGCCAGCAGGGCCTGCGGCGTCGGCAGCTTGGCTGCGAGGAGAAAGAAAGGCCGCTGAGAGCTGCGCCACCCACCATACCCTGCCCCTTTCCGGGTCGCGCAGCCCCCGTGCGGCCCACGGGCTGGTGACCGGCTGCGCTGCCGCAGCCCTGTCCCGGGCGTTCCCAAGGGCTCGGCAGACGGAGGCGCAGGCAGCTCCAGCGCGGCTGGGAAACGCTGGGAAGCAGAGTGACACGGGCTGCCCCGGCCCCCGGCACAGCCCGGCACAGCACACGGCAAGAGTTTCGCCTTCCTACCTCACTCCCGGAACGCCACAACACCGGGCTCCTCCTCTCCGTCCTCATGCCCTGCTCTCTCCCGTCTCTCCGCCAGCTCTCGGAGGCATCGGGAGAGTGGCACCAGCGTGCCCGTGTACTGGGCTGGCACCACGTACTGGAGGAGCCGCGGCCACAAGAGCTGCAGGGAAGAAGGAGGCAGTTCAGCACCTCGGGGCTCCCAACTCAGGGCCAGCTCAAGAGCCCATTTTAGCTCCGAGATGGGAACAACGCTGTGCATTTCCACTCGCCTTGTGCGCATAAGGGCCTGCTTGGGGAGCAGTTTGGGGAGAGTGGGGCAGGGAGGCAGCAGCAGGGCGCCGGATGACTTACTTTGGTCATCCCCCTGACGGAGACATCCAGAGAGCGCAGGATGTCCAAGCACAGGGCTTGAAGATCTGCTTCTTCCTGCGCTTCTGCCTGAGAAAGGTTCCTCTGCGCCTGCAGACACAGTTTGGGCAACACCAGCATCACTCCCTGTCCCTGAGATGGGAGGCTGAAGCACCAACCACCCAGCGCTCCCGTGATGCTCCCCTGGGAGCACCCCCCTCGGGAGGCAGGAGAGAGCAGAAAGTCCCACACAAGGGGCCAGGTCCCAGGTGAAGCAAGGACTAAACAGGCCAAAGCCCTCCCCCGGCATCCTCCGAGATCCCCCCGAGGAATGGCGATGGGGACACCGCTCAGCCCTCTGCACCGCTGACTGCAGCCCTGCTGTGGGGGGCTCCCCATTCCCAGGGCGCCCGCAGGGGCTCCCAGGACACCCTGGGCACAGAGCAAAGCCCAAGCGTCACACTCTGCCCTCACCAGTCTGACGGAGGCCTGGCTGAACCTGGCGAAGACGTGGGCCACCAGATCCCAGGCCGAGCAGCTCTGCACGCTGCAGCTGAGCAGCTCCTTGGTGAAGCGCAGAACTGCCCTCGCCACCTGCCACGGAGGAGGTTGCAGTTACCCCCTCTGCTCAAAAGCCCAGGGGCACCCGCCTTCGCACCGATCCAGCCCGTGTGCCCTCTGGGGAGACCATGCGGGTGCAGGAGACCCCTCTGCTCCTGCCGTCGCTGCCATGCAGGAGAATTTCCACGGGGAAACGCTCGTCTAGGCTCGACCCCCAGCAGCAGCCCCGCTGGGGGCTGGCCAGGCTCTGCCCCAAGCCACAGGTTTCTCTGACGCCCACCGCGCTGCCGCCCCTTGCCAGCCAGCTCACCTTCCTGCTGGGGTCTCGCAGCACAGTCCGCACCGCCTGCACAAGCAGCGGCAGGCTCTGGCCTCCCTCCGCTGCTGGAAAAGATGGGCAGAGGCGTGCGCTGAGGCAGAGCCCTCGCTTCCGCAGGGACCTGACAAAGCTCCCAGCTTGTTCACACACGAGCGGCCCAGAAAACCGGGCACAAGACTGTGACGGCCGAGGAAGCAGCAGAGTCCCCCAGTGACTCCGTTTACAGACACAGCTGTGTGACGGGACCGTCTGTTATAACAACACAGAGCACTGCAGAAACGCGATGGGTCCCTGCCCTGTCACTGAGCGCTGAGCACCGTCACTGGAGCATCGCCGTTTACAGCTGCCCCGTCACATCCCTGTCCCCACAGCCACATAGCAGCTCGGCTGGGGAACAGGCGCTTGGCAGCTTGTTTCGGGTGTTTGTACATTACTTGCAGTCGTGTCTGTCCCCAGCCCGGCAGCCCAAACCCCTGGCCAGCCTCGCTGCGCCCCGCACCACTGACCTGCAGAGCGCACCAGGGCTCTGAGCAGATCCAGGGACACCACGCGAGCGGCCTCGCTCCTGCTCCCCAGCTGCGAGTGCAGAAATGCCACCGTGTGCTCAGGGCAAACTCGGGCTGCGAGGGAAAAGTCGTGCTCTGCCTTAGCCACCCAGGTCTTCCCCCACTTCAGAGGTTTGGGAGAGAGCAGCAAAGGCGCAGCGGTGTCCCGCGCAGTCTCCTGCCCTCACCCAGCAGCAGCACGCAGTAGGACAGCTCTGACCGGTGCTCCTCGCTGGGCTGCTTGCTTTCATCACTGAGCTGTGGGAACAAGGCGCGCTTTACAACTAGGTGCCTAGTGTTTAGCCTTCCCCCTCCATCTCTCCCTAGGCAGTCCGAGCCCTGGGATGGGACCCACAGCCAAAACCCACCCCACCCCACTGAGGTGCTGGCCACCTCCAGAGGTTTGGGGCGGCCGCGCTGCCCAGGGGCCGCGAGCTGAGCAGGTTCAAAGGCTGCGCTCGGGGTCTCTGGGCTCCAGAGTGCTGCAACGTGGCTGAAAGGGACGTTGCTGGCTGAGCTGGGCTCTCCCCTGAGCCTGCGCACAGCAGCCACAATCAGCTCTACAACAGCCCCGAGACCCCAGAATGGGAGAGGACTCCAAGTATCTGCAGAGACCTGCCCTTAAGGCAGGTCCCACTGGAAGGATGCTCTGCCCGGACGTCCAGCAGGACTTTCCCCTCAGCATGAATCAGGTCTGCGGCACCCAGCGCAAGCGGTGCAGGGTCACGCTGCCCTTACCTGGCTGTGCACAGCGGTGCTGATGGCCTGAACCTTCTCCTTGCCGATGGGGATCTTCACTTCCCCCAGAATCTCAAGAAAATAACTGAGACCCTGCAAGGAAACGGGGGAAGAAGAGTGGGGCTGTCACCTAAAGCAACGTCTTAAGAAAGGAAACCCAGCATTTCTGTGAGGAAGTCCTTAACTCCAGCCCCCAGGAAAAAAAACCAGCCCTCCTGCACGGGGCTTCTCGGGTGTCCTTCCCTCCCAGCAGCAGCCTTAGAGGGCCTCTCCTCTGGACGGAGCCCGTCTGATGACCTTTCCCAGCACTTCACACCCCTCACACCTCCCCTCCCCGCCAGACGGGGCTGGACGGCGCCCGGGCGTTAGAGCAGAGCCTCTCGCGCGCACGATGCCCCAGGGACAGGGGTCGAGGCCTCCCTTCCCAAGGAGGTCGGGCCTCGGGGACGCTCAGCTCCCTCTCGGCCCCACCTGGGCTGCTCTGGTGCTGCCCGAGAAGCCCAGGAGGCCTCAAGCCTCCCCTGCTCTCTCCCTTTCTTCTCAAGGGGTCCCGGCTCCTCCAGGCACCCCACAGCACCTCGCAGCACATGCACACACCCCATGGCCCCACCATGCCCCACATAACGCCTCACCTTGGTCACCCGGGAAGTGTCCTGGACCTGCTGATACTGGCCCAGGAGCCAGGGCAGCTGCTCCCACACGTGCCCGCGGTGCTTCTCCTCATGCAGGAGGAGGCCCATCATGGCAGCCATCGCCCCCAGGACGGCCTGCTTGACCTGCAGGGAGGGCAGCGAGACGCTCTTCATCGGGGCCCAAGGTCCTGCCACCCCGACACAGTCTGCCCCCCCACAGAGAGGCATTTCCCTGCTTCCCCTGCAGGAGAAGGGCTTGTTCCTGAGCACAGGGCACGTCCCCAGCCCTGGCCCCCCCGGCCCTGCCCAACGGCCCCCGCATTCGCCTGCTTCCCGGCAGGGCGGCCCCGGCCCCCTGCTCCTGGGCACGGGCAGCGCCTGAAGCTGCAGTCCCGCACGCTGGCTGTCGCCTGCCACCGTCCACACTGCCACCGCATCGGCAGGGTCTGGCTTTGGGCGCTGCATCAGACACCCTGCACCCTCCCCGGGCGCCTCTCCTCCCACACGGCCCTCACGCGGAAAGACGGACAGACCGCGACAGCGCTGCTGCCGCTGCGGGGCTGGGACGGCAGCCGTTCTCACCTCCTCCTCCTCCTCGCAGCCCAGCCAGCTGCCGACCACGTGGCAGAAGAGCGGGGAAACGCTGCTGCAGAACTGCGCCTCCCCCATGCGCGGGAAGGGGCATTTCTCCCAGTGGCGCAGGTAGGTGTTTGCGGCCTTCGCCCACTGCTCCAGCACTGCAGCGAGAGGAGCGAAGGAGGGTCAGGAGTCTGCGGCGGGGAGGAGACCTCGCTCCGCCGCCCCGGCCCTTCCCCTCCCCGCGGGGCCGACACTCACCGCCGCAGACAGCGCGCAGGGTCCGCCTGCTCCCCACCTGGCTCAGCATCGTCTGCAGGGCGAAGAGCGTCATTCCCACGAAGGGGACGCACCGCAGGGCTGCAGAGAGGGCAGGGCAGAGGCACAGAGCGCGGCCGCCGTCAGAGGGAGCCGGGGCAGCGTGCGGGGACACCCCGGGGACGCGCGGCGGGGTCGGGGGGCGCCAGAGCTGCCCGAGGGGCTGGGGCAGGCGCTGGCGTGGGGAGGGCTCGTGGGAGGGGGCTTGACGGGGTGCTGGTGCCTGCCCCAAGTGGGCAGCGGGGCAGCCCTTCGGGGGCCTGGGAGGGCGGCGGGGGCAGAGCCCGCCACGCTGGCTCTCCCGCTGCTCCCGTCCGTAGCTCACTGGGATGGGGGCTATGGCCGGGCCCCGGCCGGCCCCGGCAGCCAGCGAGGGGCACCGAAACCTTGCAGCCTCCGGCTGAGCACGGAGCATTTTGGGAGGAGTGGGCAGGATCCCTTCTGCCGGTTACCACAGAGCGTAGCCCCGAGCCGGAGGCCGAGGGCCCTACCGTAGCTGCTGGCCAGCTTGCCCAGGGTGACAAACACAAAGTCCTCCGAGATCTCTCCCAGGGCCCGCATGTGGCGCTGCAGCTCGTACATGACGCTGTCGAAGTGGGAGCGGGCCAGGGCCACCAGGACGTCGCTGGCAGCCGTCCGCACGTCCTCCGTCACCCCCTGGCGAGAGCAACGAATCCCCCCTCAGCGGGAGAAAGGCCGAGGCAGCCGGACAGGCTGAATGCGCCGGGGCCCTCTGCAGCAGGGCTGGATACGGCCTTTTCTCGTGCGCAGGCGTATCCACGGGGAAGGAGCTGTCACAGGGCGTCTGGGACCCTCTGACGGGTCGTAGTGCTAGACACAGGTCCTCAGAGCCCTCCTACAGTTTACAAAACCACGCTCTAGCCAGCCGCCTCTGGCTGCCTTCGGAGAGGAGCAGCTCACCTGGGCCGCTCTCATGTCCTTCGAAGCCGCTGCGATCACCCTGCTCAGGACAGCGCTCTGCAAGCAGCCGTCATCGCCCTGCAAGACTCTCTCCAGCTCTCGGTACGTCTCCGCTCTGTCGCCCTGGGGACACAGCCCAGAAGGGAAGAGCTTGGCCTTGCTTCTCCTTATCACCAGGGAGCCCCAGAGCTGGGGACACGGGCCCCGCCAGCGGCAACATCCGCAGCATGTGCGGTTCGCAGGAGGGCAGCGGTGCCCTTGGGAAACCGGGGACCCTGCTGGGCCCCTGCAAACCCACGCGCAGCACAGCACAACGCCCCCGCCTCACCTCCTCGTCTTGCAGGCGGTTTGACAGAGAAGTCACCTGGTCAGCCAAGGTGGGCACGGCTGCAGGGATGGACTCTGTCGCCCTGCCTCCATCCTCAGGAACGGGAGGTCGGGACCAGCAACCTCCGCAAGAGAAGAGACCCTCTGAAAAGAGAGGAGGAGAGGATGAGCGTCAGCTCTGCTGGCCTCAGCTGCCTGCACTGTTTCGGGGCAAACGGCTCCCCAGCCTGGAGAGAAATCCTTTCCCTCAGCGCTAACTCTGCAGCCAGGGCTGTATCAGCAGGCAGGCAGCCGGCAGGGCCAGGGGAGGGATTCCTCCCCTCTCTTCAGCACCAGTAAGACCACCCTGGCTACTGGTGCAGTCCAGGCTCCTTACTAAAAGATAGAGATGATATAATGGTATGATATAATGGAGTGGGCCCAGAACAGAGTCCTCAAGGTGGCTGGGGGCTGGAGCACATGATATGCGAGAGCAGGCTGAGAGAGCTGGCTTTGGTCAGCCTGGAGAAGGGGAAGGTAGAACAGTGTATTGCTGCCTGCAACTACCTAACGGGGGATACAGAGAAGATGGGGCAAAACTCTTCTCAGAAATGTACCTGGACAGGATGAGAGGCAACAGGAACAAGTTGGAACATGAGCAATTCTGATGAAATATTAGACAAAAACTATTTCCCATGAAGGTTTGGGGCTGAGCTGCTGGAAAGCAGCTCTGCGGAGAAGGACCTGAGGGTCCTGGTGGACAAGTTGACCATGAGGCAGCAACGTGCCCTTGTGGCCAAGAAGGGCAATGGTATCCTGGGCTGCATTAGGCAGAGCATTGCCAGCAGGTCGAGGGAGATGATCCTCCCTCTCTGCTCAGCCCTGGTGAGGCTGTATCTGGAGGACTGTGTCCAGTTCTGGGCTCCTCAAGGCAAGAGCTCCTGGAGCGAGTCCAGCGGAAGGTTACTAAGATGATGAAGGGACTGGAGCATCTCTCCTATGAGGAAAGGCTGAGAGAGCTGGGCCTGTTTGGCCTGGAGAAGAGAGGCCTGAGGGGGGATCTTCTCAATGTGTATAAGTATCTGAAGGGAAGGTGTCAAGAGGCTGGGGCCAGCCTCTTCTCAGTGGTGCCCAGGGACAGGATGAGAGGTGACGGGCACCGACTGAAACACAGGAGGGTCCATCTGAACATAAGGAGACCTTTTTCACTGCAAGGGTAACAGAGCACTGGAACAGGTTGTCCAGCGAGGTTATGGAGCCTCCAGCCTTGGAGATATTCCAAAGCAGTCTGGAAACAATGCTGGGCCATGTGCTCTAGGTGACCCTGCTTGAGCAGCAGGGTTGGACTAGATGATCTGCAGAGGTCCCTTCCAACCTCAACTGTTCTGTGATTCTGTGAAGGTGGTCAAACACTGGAACAGGCACCCAGGGAGGCTGTGGGATCTCCATCCTCAGAGATATTCACAGCGTGACTGGACAAGGCCCTGCGGGTCCTGCTTTGAGCGGCAGGTTAGACTCCAGTGCACAGACGTCCCATCCCCCCTTGGTTATCGTGCGAGCATAACGCCCAGAGCCTGCTGGGTTTGGAAGCAGGGGGCCTCTGCTACCGAAACAAGGTGGATGTTATCAGAGCCACCAAGCCCATCAGGCCTGACTCCTCATGAGGCAGCCTCTAAGTCCCCTGCACTGCTGTGTGGAAGTGCAAAGCAGACCAACAGCTCTGCACGGTTTGCTCCATTTGCCATCTCCCTCACGGTCGGGGCACATTAGCTCCTTGGGTGGAAAGTGCATGAAACGAGGGCCTGGAAGGAGCTGCATGGGAGCAAGGAGGAGGTTTTCTCCTGAGGAGCCGGTGCACTTGTAGGGTCCAGGGGAGTTCCCGCAGCATCAGAAATGGCCAGCCCTGCTCAGTGGTGCTGAGGGTTCGTGCTCGGGATCTCCTGCAGCCTGGCCCTGGCCCGGCCCCAGCCCCGGCCCTGGCCCCGGCCCCAGCCCCTCACCTCGGAGTGCCCGGAGTCTCCGCATGGCGCTGGGCCAGGGACAGCGCTGCTGCGCCAGCCCTGCGTGAGAACAGAGTGGGACCGTGGGGACCCGCTCGTACGCGCCACCTTCACCGCCGCAGAGCGCTGCGGCCAATGAGGGCCTGCCCCAGACACGCCCGCCTGCATCACAGAGGGCTTCCAGCCAATGAGGGCCTGTTTGGGGACACGCCCCTGCGCATCACAGAAGGCTGCTGGCCAATTAAGGCTCACCCTGGGACCCGCCCGTGCACATCACAAAGACCTGCCAGCCAATAAGGGCTGTGCTCCAGGGCCACGCCCACTCAGGGCAGGGGACCGGGTAGGGCAGCAGGCAAAGGACTCCAAAGTGCCCCAAAGCCAAATTTCCCCATTCCCCTCAATCACTCCAATCTCCTGAGTTTCCTTGAAGGGGTCTGGTCACCGACTTGGCCTGAGCAGCGGCTCCCAGCCCCTCCCGGCTCTGGGTCCTACCCTCGGAGCCAGAGGTGACCTGCTCTCAAGGGGGCTGATTTGGCCTTTTCTCTTTTTGCCTGACTTTCTCCAAAAAAGGCTTCTGCAGGCTTGTCATCTGTGTAGGCGTCTGTATGTGTCATTCTCTGCGTCTCCTCTGAGTAACTGAACAGCCCTGGATTTGCTCTGGGGCAAGCTGCCATCTGGATAGGGTCCTGGGCGATGTGTGTTAGGTTACCCTGCCTGAGCAAGGGGTTGGACTAGATGATCTCCAGAGATGCCTTCCAACTTCAACCATCCTGTGATTTTGTGAATTTTCTCAGAAAAAACCTCCTCTGTCCTTGTTGGCCAGCCACAACCTGAAACAGGAGTCTTGTGAATGGAGATACTTATGTGTCCCCAGCTGACAGCTGGTGGAAAGCTGTGATCTGCATAACAGTGTGACCTCCCCATTCACATTGCTTTTGCTGCGCCTCAGCATCACATCCCTTTCCCACGCCTTGTTCTCCCTAAATCTGTGCCACATAAGAGACATCCTGTTGGGAAAGGGCTAAATGCATCTTTGTTGACCAAAGGCAGAACTGGAGTCTCTCTCTCCGTGGGCAGCTGACGCCTGTTCCTCACAACCGCTCAGAGCTACACCACACTGACAGGCCCTGGCAGCATTTCAGGGCCAAGGTAAATGCCTGGGGGCCAGGGACACCAAGAGCACACAGCAGCCTGGGGGAATCTCTGAAGTCAGCATGTACTTATTCAGGCATGGCCTGTTGCCCAAAGGAGTTTTTCCTCCAGAACGTGCAAAGAACAGGAGCGAAGGTCTCAGGTACCATAAGAAGCTAAAACTACATCAGGATCATAGGATAATTGAGCTTAGAAGGGACCTTGGTGGATCTGCAGTCCAAGCTCTTGCTCAAAGCAGGGTCAGCTATGGCATCACAGCAGGTTGCTCAGGGCTTCATCTAGTTGGCTCTTGAAAACTTGCAGGGATGGAGACTGCAAAAGCTCTCTGGACAACTGGTACCATTGAGTTTCTTATATGCAGCCAGATGTAAGACTTTGTCTCTCAAGAGCACAAATACAAGGTGCTGTAATTCACAAGTGACCCAAAGACACCCTGCAGCAGGCAGGGGCTGGTACATATGCCTGGGGAGCACACATCCCTAGCTCCTGGATTTTATGGACTTTCCCATTCCCTGATCACTGCCAACTGATTCTGTAAATGGTGCAGCTGATCAGCTGTGTGCATCCTTGAGGAACCCCATGGCTACGCTTTAAGGCCAGCAAGCAGTTAAAGAAGTGGAGGGGCCAGGACCACAGCCTCCCTGAGCTCTCTGTCTCCATCGTGTGGCAGTAAACATAACAGTGACAGTATGTGACTAATGAAACCTTAAGCTGCTGTGTAGAAAACGCGGTAAGACAGCACTTGCTGCTTTTAGGCATGCAGAGAACTTGCGTAGCCTTGCAGAGAACAGGATCAGGGAAGTGACTAATCTCAAAAGGCATCCAGTTCTTTCCCCTTTGCTGATGTAGCTCTGTGCAGGCTCTGTTTCCCCAGCCGGGTCACCACCTAGCTGCACAAACGCTGGACCTGGGGCAAGAGGAGGAGTAGATGGCTGTGGAAGGGGCATTGGGATGACTTCTGGCTGGCTCAGGGCACGTGGCACACTACAGGTTTAGCACAAGGAGACCTTGCACCTTCTCCTCAGCACAGAGTGATACCTTTGAGTTGAACTAATTGCTGTTGTGTTGTGTTGAATGTGATTTGGTCTCCTTCAGACTTCTCTCTTCCAGCTTGGTATTTTTGAAAGCTTGCTATCTCAACCTTGCTGTCCCTCGGAAGCATCAGTAGCCTAAGCATGAAGGACGTCACGTACTTCTCCTGCAAGAAGTGTTTCACCAGCTGCCGAATGCAAGGAAAGCAATGCACGGCAGAGCAGAAGGGGCAAGAAAAAGAAGCTGCTCTCTTCATTTGGCATGCAGGCAAAAGTCTTGGTGGGGCCAAAGGATCTTTTGCCTGCAGACCGAGGACAGGTTGCTGCCCTTTGGTTATTGCCCTGGATTTGATTTCTGCTTGCCTCTGCTGCCCTTCTGCAGGACCAGCAAAGGGCTGTTTGAATCAAGGGGCTGAGTGCCAAAACCAGAAGCGGGGCAGATTCTCTGCCAACTCATTTAGAGTGCTCCAGCAGGGCAGCGGTGGTGGGAAAACTGCCGGAAATGTGCTTGTCAGGGCCATTGCTTCTTTTGGTTCCCTGAGGCCAACCCCCCGAAGAGGAGTGGAAAGGACAGGAGCATAGGACCGCGAGAATGCATGTTCGCTGGGCTGTTAAATGGAGAAACCAAGTCAACATTCCTGAAAGACTGAGGTTATACGCTGCCTGGGTTTTACTCTGGTTTTCTATTTCAATTCTTTGAATGTTAGCAGAAGGAGAGAATGAAATAAGATGATACAGATGGATTTTTCTCTCTCTCTCCTTTTTTTGGGGGAGGGGTGTAGTTGGCCGCTTTTTCTCCTGATTGTTCACTGACACTGCCTGATATAGAGATGGGTACGAAAAGGAGGAAGGAAATCCCTTCTTTCCTGCAGGCCTAAGATTAATTGTGAGCAAATGAAAAGTAACTCTGGTACCACCCCCTCCTGCTACTTCTTGGCACAGGTTCATCTGAGACTTGTTAGGTAAAAGTCTGTTTTCTTTATGAGCATCAATAGTGCATTCAAGATCCTCATTCTAGTAACTTGTCAGGCAACCCTGGATCAGCTCCTCCAAGCTTTGAAAAGATGGTGCCTGTAACGGAGAGGTACTTGAGTGACATGTTGCAGGTCTTTATTTTAGTCTGTGTAGTGCAGCAGGACTCAGCGCCTGGCTGGGAGTGTGACTGTGTTATGCGAAGCACTGTGCACACCACAGCTGGAGAGCGCCCGTTCCTAGCACTGCCACGTCACCAGCCAAAATGGTCAGCCTATGGGCAACGTGGAGAGTTGCCATTTTTACAGATGTTGCTTTGCGGCTGAAAGACACAATTCTGTCACCTTGCCAACACTTGATTCTCGCTCTCTTCCTTGTGTCCACACCTGCTGGGTTACTTCTCAGCTGGATCAGCTTTTGGGGCAGACTCATTGTGCAAATACGTGAGTTGCACAAGGCAGGGGCTGGGGCAGGAACAGAAACAGGCAGTCCACAGCAGGAAGGACAGAGGGACCGCCGGTTCCCTCTAAGCGCCCTCAGGGCAGAGAGATTCGCTCTCTCCTCTAGTGTCCATCTGCCCAAACTTCTTCCCGCATCCCAACTACACAGAAGACTGCGCTCTCTCGAAATCCTAAGGAAAGCTCAGAAGCAACGTCATGTCTGAAAAACTTCCTGCTTGTTCTATTAATGGTTCTGTCTCGTGTGCAATAACAATCGAGAACAATTGGCCCTTTGCGTCTGCCACAGGTCATTTCTTCTGGGTGCTCTTGTCTTCTTTTCCCCTCAACTGTGCAAATTCGCATGCATCACAGAGGGCTTCCAGCCAATGAGGGCCTGCCCCAGGACACGCCTGTGCACATCACAGAGGGCTGCCAGCCAATGAAGGCTTGTCCCAGGACACGCCTATGCACGTCACAGAGGGCTGCCAGCCAATGAGGGCCTGCCCCAGGACACGCCTGTGCACATCACAGAGGGCTGCCAGCCAATGAGGGCCTGCCCCAGGACACGCCTATGCACGTCACAGAGGGCTTCCAGCCAATGAGGGCCTGCCCCAGGACATGCCTGCATCACAGACGCCTGCGGCCAATGAGGCCCTGCCTGCTCCGGCACGGCAGTGTCGCCTTCGGCCACCAGGCGGTGACCAAGAGCGCCCCGCCCACAGCCCCGCCCCAGAGCAGCAGGTGGCCCTGCAGCCCCACCCCCTCCCCGCCCCCACCCCATCTCTGCATAAAGAAACAGGCACCACGCCAGCTACTTCCCTTGCAGGGAGATATTACAGCAATCATTTCAGCTGCATTCTGTCATGTTCCTCCTCAGCCAACCCTCCAGACTTCCCTGAGCTGATGGAGACTAACAAGACTGCTTCAAGTCCCCAAACAGGAGGTTAAAATAGACCCAACTTCTTTGCCCTTCAGGCAACCAAATTCAAACCAAGCGACGGTAACAGCAACCCTTGTCTCTTTCTCCCCTTCTTCTCCTCCCTCCATCTTTAAGCTCTGAATTTGCCTGCGCAGCCTCCATGATTATGCTGAGAACGACTGTCAGAGGGCCAGTTCATTACCACGGGTCACACTGCCACAGCGAGCTCACTAGCCTCACACACTCCTAATGCTCACTTATGCTGCTGCATTACTACACGCTGCTGCTATATTTACTTTGACTTGCCCTAAACCGACTCTCTGAATGTCTTCCTTACCTGTTATAAGGCCAATTGGCAACAAGGAAAGATCAGAGGATTAAAAGGAATTTCTCAAACCAACACTTCCAGTTCTTTGCCACAATCGGAAATATGCAGCTCATCAAAAACATAATACAGTGCCAAAATGTGCACGTACCCTGAGCAGCTCCTCCACACCATCCTCCACTTGCTCACCACCAGGGTGCACCAGCGCCCGCAGGGGCAACCGAGCGGCACAGCGGGAAGCAAAGCCCCAGAAGGCAGCTGGGGCTGGTGGCGCTGCGCATTCGAGTACTGTTTACGGTCATGTTTTCCTTCTGAATTTCCACGCGCTGTAGCAAGAGGCTCGTGTGCAGCTTTCAAACCTTCATTTCACATCTGTTCCTTGCTAGGCTTTGTTTTGGCCTTGGAGAGCTAACATTTACCCTGCTTCTGCCCAGGAAAAAATCAATTAAAAGAGCTATACCTTGTCAGTGAGCAATCAGCCAAGCTGAAAGCACTCTGAGTGAAAAGGAAAGCGCAGACATACCTTTCACCTCAGGAGACCACTTCTCAAATTGCAGAAACCTTAAGTTCGCTGGCTGCTTTCATAAAGACCTACTAATGAAAATATCTGGCCTGTTCCGAAAGCTATGCCACATTTCAGTGCAGCACGATGGATGCAACTCTTGCTTTTACATTGCTGCCATCAGAAAATGACAAATCTTAACGTTTTTCAACTTGTGTTTCAAAACACTTGTAATTATGGATTACATTGAGATGACAGGCAAATGCAACAGAGGAAAACTTTCCTAGGGGGAGAAAGGGAGCAAGAAAAAAATAAAATGGGAAGAAAACTGCATGAGAGGACAGGCAGGAGGTCACAGAATAGACAGCAGAACAAAACAAATATTTCAAAATTCAACAAAATACTTCAAGCTCATCTGCTAAAAGATGTTGGTTCCATCTCCATCGCAATGCTGAAATATATAGGAAATAGAAGAGAGGAATATCAGCATAAGACAGGCAGTTAAGTACAGAAGGAAGAGGACTGAGGTGGAGCACTCAGAAAAGATCAATAGGCCAAAAAATGGTATCCCCTTTCATCTATTACAGGGGAAAGCCTGGCAAAAAGTTAGAGGCACTAAGAAAAGATAAAGAACAGTTGGATAATTAAAGGCTTGTGCGACTCTTGGGTTTATTTGGGAAGAAGTAACATCAAAGACCTGGTAACATCAGGAAAAAAATTAAGGAGAGCAAGAAAAGGCAGCAACAGCTGCAGAAGGCAGGTTGTTACCAACAAATATAGTGAGAGATCATAGTGGGAACTCATACAAATACCTATCAACACAAACCTTGAAAAGGATGCTCTGCAGGATGGTGAGCCAATGCCCTGGCTGAAATAAGTCCCCACACTGGTTTGTGAAAACTGGTCTGCAAAACAGTCACCTTCAGCCTCACACTGCAGCAGATAAAGGGGTCTTTTTCAAGGAATTGGTGTAAGAGACTAGGTCAGATAGGTCAAAGAAAAGGAAATCATCAAAACTAGTGGGGGGTGATCATGACCTAGGGAGAAAACGACCTTTCTCCTCTTAAAGAACTCCCTAAAAGTGTTTCCCACAAGATTCTTGACTACTCTGTGCTCACTTAGCTGCTTCGCTTAGCAGCTCCGCAGAAAGAAACAGGTAAAACAGTTAATCCTGTGCACATTTGCCTTTAAACAAAACAAAGATCTACTCTCTGCATTAAGCTCAGCTCTGCGGTCACTGAATATAATGTCTGAACAGTATACAAAAGCAGTCAGTTAAAACTTCCATCTGGTCATAAGAGGAATCCTTAGAGGCAACACTCGTTGCCTAATGCAATATTAATTTGATAGCAAAATCTCCTCTCAAATCTCCTCTCTTTTCTCCTCTAAACTTGCCCTCTCCTTCTGAGAGCATTTTTACATTCAGTCAAATCCTTTCTTCTCCCAACTCACAAACTTAAAACTGCTACCCAAAATTGCCAGCGCTGGAGGAGAAACGCCAGCATCAGTGCTTCTTACGCTGTCTCTAAACTCATAGCTGGCATCCCTCCTCAGGGCATTTCCTGGCACTGCCACGACTGAAAAACCGCTATAAATGCATATTCAGAAATTACTCCAAGGAACTCCATCATGCAAGCCAGCACCAGCTTGCCTGCCTATAAAGCCTCCTTTCAATTCAACAGACCTGAGTGTTCAGCGTGACTGACACAAGCACTCTCTAGGATGCAAATGAAGCTGTTCATACAAACAAACTCTGACCTCAGTATTCAGCATGACTTACAAAATCACTCTCTAGGATGGAAATGAAGCTGCTCGTATAAACAAGTCTGACTAACAGCACCAGTCTAAGGAGGGCTACCTATAATGTAGCTCTCAATTGCAACAGACAAAATTAAAAATAAATGTTCGCCATAGGCATGTCGCTGCCTACTCAGCACCTCAAAAAACACATGTTATGGTGATCATAGGAGAAGCAGGTGATGAGAAAGCGCCTTTCAGCAATTGCTTACTCTCTGAAACTGAACTGCCTTGGGAAGAGGAGATCCTCTCAGATTCCCCGAGGCGGGAGGCAGTTTCTTCCTGTTGCAAAGGTCCATCAGAAACGCGGTCAGGAGTGCAGAGTATGCGCCCGAATTACAGGAAGGCAGGGACTGTGCAGGGCCTCGCTCGCTGCTGCTGAAGTGGAAAAGGTAGCGGGTTCCCCCCTTTGCCTACCAGCAACCTTCAGAAAGAATCAACATCAGCCCAAAAATCAGAAAGCACACGACGACAATGGGAATTACTCTCTCAGATAAACTCCTCGTTCGTACGGGTTACAGCAGAGCTATTACTAATACAGTTTTAAGGACAAGTCCCATTTCCACTGAGGTCAAGGGGCAGAATTCTGACCTCAGTCACTCTTCTGAAGGGAACCCAGCTACTGGGTGTTTACATCCACGAACAAAATGTAGCCCATTGAATCTAATGAAAGCAACACAGACTCCGAGTTGCCATTCGTTTTCACTTGAGTTGTTACTGATTTTACCCTTCCTAGCACATGGGAAGATACAGTGTTAGAAAACTGTTACATTAGGAAAAAACACACTGAACATTACAGATTGCTACAGATTCCAATAGCACTTTCATTCTGCAGCCTGGAATTTAAAGGAGCTGAACAGTTCACATAATAAGGGTGCTACCAGCTATGATTTTGGGTAAGAAAAATCTGGATAACAAAGCATGATTAAAAGATTCAAATTGAGATTTTGTGGAAAAAAGAAATTAATTAAGAGTAATACTCAGCTCTCTGTCAAGACAGTCCACTCCCGGGAAATTATGCAAGGTGCCCAAGATCACACAGAAGTGAGTTGCAGAGCTCGGGAAGGGACATGGGACCACAGTCTCCTGGGCGTTGGGCAGAATTTCAGGCACCTGCATATCCCAGGAATCAGTTGTCAAAGAGCAACATTGTCAAAACTTGCGAGAGATTTTTCCATATAATATCAGAAGCAGTTTACTGCCAGGCTGAGAACCTGCAAGCTGAAAACAGATTCTGAAAAGAAAGGCAGAAGATAAAACAGTGCAGAGAATTAGTCTGGTGCAGAATTACTGCAGAGTTCTCAGAGCCAGTAATATTTCTGGCAATCCCAAACTGCACAATTCAATAAATTCCTGAGATGTGCTGCAGGACATTTTTTCTCAGAGCATCTCTTTCAGTTCAGCAATACGAGTGGGTTTACAGCTAGGCACGCTCTGTTTAATCCACACTCAAGATCAACTCTAGTCATCACTGATTAGCACAAAAATCTGGAACGTTACATTTTATATTCTCTTAATTTTATGATCTTTTTCTCTTGCCCCTGTTTGAGCAGGTCAGTGTGAGGGCACTACAGTCCAGCATTTGGCAGCTGGTTGCCCTACTGTCACATGGTCTGCTATAGGTGACTCCCCTCAACTCAGAGTCACCCAGAATCACACAGCTTTATATTCCACAACAGAAGGAAAATGATGGAAAAGCAGGAGCTCGAGATCAGCATCCCAGGTTGTTGGCTTTTTCAGTCATCATGACGTTCTGTAAGCGTGCGAAGCTACACAAATCAGGGCCTTTCGCAGATGATCTTAGTCAGAAGCAGGTTCTTGGCAGGAGAGACATTTAACTACTTGATAATTGCATTCGCAGCTCAAAGATGGTCTCACTCAGAATGAAGCAAGAAGATTTTCCTCAACACAGATTTTCCCTTTACAGAAGCACCAAGAGACCTGGCTATTTCAGATCAAGACAAAAAAAAAAAAAATTAGTAACGCCATAGTGTAACCCTCGCACTTGCATTGAGAACCCAAACTGGACCAGCTTTGCAACCTCCAGCGAGCAGAAGATTTCACCCCTGCTCCAGATCTGCCTCTCGGTATGTTCGATTTATCAGTCGGTCATGATTTCTCAAAAACTGCACTGCAGACGCTAAGCACGGGGCTGCACCCTACCCAAGGGAGCTCCTGGCTGCCTGCAGCAGCAATAACTGCGCAGGAAGCAGCTGCGAGACCTGGTGAAGGCAGCTGAGAAGGCAAAGGCAAGGGCCACCACAGAAAGCGTGCACGCAGAAAAAGAAAGAAAAGGCCATTTCAGCCAGACCCATAGGTCTAAGTGGGCCTTTGCCATGAAGCAGCCTAACTGGTCACAAAAGTCACCTGAAGAGAGGACTCTGAAAGCACCTCAGAGCCCTGCAGTCTCTCTGGCTGCCTGCTGGTATTCACACACTTCTTCAAGCTGCCCAAACACCCCTCCAAGCTTCTGCAGAGGGCTGTGCCACAAGATGGCACAGAGAACAACCAAGGCGCAGAAGGGATGCACCAGCGTCTTCCCGTCTCAGGGAGAACACAGACGTAACAAGCTTTCCAGTGCCCGCAAACCAGCCTCCGCAAATAAAAGGCAGACAGAGCTGAAATCACTCTGGAAAACAACTCACCTCTCATTTGCCTTCAGTCCTGGACAGCACATACTAAAAGAAAAAGCTGCCCAATCTTATTACGCCAGCCCTATAGCCCATAATTCCCATTCTTACATGCACAAGCTTCTGGAGCACTAATAAACCTACTAAGCACCACAGAAAGGTCCTGCTTTTATCCTTTCCATTTGCAATGGTAAGTGGATCAGAAACCTATTACCCTTATTCTGCCTTGCTGGCGTTGGCTTTGTATTTGGAGGTAGAATAAACTTGATGGTATCAAAAATAGTCTTTTTCCTTGCAGATATGAATCAAAGAACTAGGGATTTGGGAATAACATTACCACTTCTTTCCTGTTTCTGAAAATATCTTTGTATTCTCAGAGAATGTTGCTTTTCATTTGATGGCTAGCGGGCCAAGCCAGTAACCTAAAAAGATGCACTCCTCTGGGGAAAAAACAAGCACACTCTTATTCGCCTGTTGTAATAACAGAAAGGTCTCCAGTCTAAAGCTTCAGCCTAAAGCTCATCCAAAACCTCCTGACAGCAGCAACCTTTGGAGCAGACCCATAATAAAAACGATTTAGCTCCAGATCTACAGCAGATGTAAATTGTCTAAGCTCTACGGATATCATGAAAAAGCATTGAAAATCTGAAAATCGGAGTGCAAGGGTCAAACTTATACCTGCTGCATCATCACTGATGCCAGGGGCTGGGTCACTTGAACTCCCTGCCCCATTCACTCAAGCAGAAAGTCCTCGTCAGGTGAAAGACCTAGTCAAATGAAAGGCACTTATGCTATCTAGAGGAAATACCACATTGAAAAGTCAATTTTCCTCCGATCTCCTCTTTGCCAAAACTTCCCATAGAAACATAGTTCACACACAGTACAGCTATTATCTGTCTGGCCTCAAAATAATGACAAACAAAAATCATGCCCCTGCATTTGAAATAATACAACATTTGGTCCTTGGCAACTGAACCGTGAGCACAGCCACAGTGCTTTAACTATCAGTGGCTTCAGGGCCTATTTTCAGCTCTTTTATTCCTCTTCACATCTTTGAAAACAGCAAATTGCCCAAATGGGCAACGGCAAGATTTGTAGTTTGGTGTTCATTTATGAGCTTTTAGCAAAACTGCTACAAACAGACTGCTAATCAGCACCAGCGAATTATCACCAGGCCGTGCTGAGACACATTCGGCCAAGCACCAGGGAGTCCCCAGGCTGCCGGTCTCCTCAAGGCGCGTGCTCTGCCCTGAGGGGCTGGTCACACCAGCAGTGCTCCACCAAAACCCATGGGCTAAAGGGGCAGATGCACAGACAGCAGCAAGAAAGCTAGTGGAAGCGAGACAACCTGACAGCAGGTGCTTTGGCCAGTTCAGACATTTCAACAACCGGGGGGCAACCCAAAAAAGAAAAAAAGAAAAGAAAAGAAAATAGCAGCCCTTTGCAAGGAGCTTAATTCTGTTACTGCGAGCACTCCAAGCTGGACGCTTTCGGCAGCAGGGGAGTCCCTTATGCCCAACACCACGAAGCCTGCAACGGGGCAGCGAGGCACACTGAACTCTTTGTCCTGTGCTCTTCGTGTCTTTTGAGCTCAGCACAGGGGTGAACATCAGCTGCCTGACAGCCCAGCTATGGGGATTTTGCTCTAGCGCTTCTCACTAACCGGTCCCCATCAAGCTCTCACTTCTCCTCACATCTGACCACAAAAGCTCTCCAGCCACGTGGCTTCAACTGCCAAAGGTTTACCCAAGACGAAGAACATACACTTTCCCCTTTCCAAGACAGTTTCTCGTTTCCAACAATTTGTTTCCATGAGCCGCAAGGCACTGGAGGAGATTGCTTATACTGCCACATGTTGAACAGATTGCCCAAGCAATAGGCTGTATGACAAAGGTAGGAGGGATTCCCCCCCCCCCACACACACAATCGTTTTACTTTTACATGTTTGAAATTTCCTGCACCTCCAGCAAACCAGACATGAATTTCACAAAAGCTCTGTGCAAAGCGCACTTCTGAATGCTATTTATAAACTGGCCTTGTGTTCAAAGAAAAAATGATTTTCTTTCCAAACTTTTGATCCTTTCTATAACAGAAAGAAATCCTCTACATTAGCAGACCTCTGAACTAACCCTTGTCCTAAGCTCACGTCTAATTCTACAACGTCTACAGCTGTAACTTTCACCAAATTTAATGGGAGCAAAAACAGCACTGAAGTTCATGGGGGTTTTTTAGAGTGCCCAGACCTGTCTTCTTAGTGAAGCGATGACTACCCATGCTTCCAACAAACACTTGCTTCAATCAACAATGAAAACACGTGCTTTGAAAGCAAACAGCAACAGCTATTCCTTAATTCACACTTTGAGAAAACCTGGTACATGCCATTCAAGGACACCTCCCTGGTAGCTGTGCACAGGGAAATGCAGACTGTGAAATGCCTTCTTTGCAACAACTCGAGCCCACCCTTTTCCACCCCGATCATCTCCTTCCAAGGCTGGATGACTTTCACGTGACAGGGCCTATACGTCTGCAGATTCAAAGCTGGGACACGTGGGGTGATGTTCAGCTAATAGAATCTGCACAAAAAGGACACGTACAGCCATTGCACATCAGGGAGTTACCGCTCTTACTTATTTGCTTGGTCAAGTCAGAGAATAATTTGGATTGGTATCGCCGTGCCTTCTTGTCAGGAAACAGGAGCATTTTCCCCAGTGCCTTCCATACACAAAACACTCCCCTCTGGAAAATACAGGCTTTGCAGGGCCCTGTGTGTGAGCAAAGAGATGTCACTGCTCTTCTTGGCTCCCTAAGTCCCTGCTTCAGGGAACACAAAGAAACCCTCGGGAACCCACTGCTACCAAGTCCTCTCCTTGTTTTCAGTCCCAGAATCCCGACAGGTCATGATGGGACAAAAAGGATTAAATGATCCCAGCAGGTGCTCTCAGAGGAAGATGCAACATAAAGCTTGTTGCAGAGCTGGCCACAGTCAACATGGTCCCGGGAGGTGCCAAACGGTCCCGGACTTATTGAGCCCTGGTACACAGGGCACAGACAGTCATTTCATCACTTTGTGAGGGTGTAACACCATAAAATACAACAGCATTCCCCAGACTCAAAAAGCAAATGACACCATTCATTAATTTGTCTTACAGGAGCCTCCCACAGGCCCTCAGCCACTTGCAGGCTCACTTCTGCTCAGAGCTTTGTAAACAGGCCTTAAGTCGTTCAAGAGAGATGTCTCTTCCCAAAGACCCTTGCAGTCTACGCAGACAGGACAGAGCAAGGCCAAAGGGGACAAAGGCAATGGCAGAAAAATTGAGGGATTTGGCCACAGCTATCCAGCAGGGCAGTGACAACCCAGCTGTAGCACCCACTGCCCCACTACCACTGCCAGCGGTCCCCCTATCACACAGGACACATCCCACCCCTCTCTTGGGCAAGACATTGGTCTGTACTCTTGCCTGGAGACTGCCTCAAGGCAGCAGTTGTTCTGAGCGCAGCAGGTACCCAGAGAGGTACTCTGCTCTTCCTTCTGTTACCCTTTGCCAGAAGAATCCTCCCCTGCTGCCTTGTAGCAAAGGCAGCTTCTCATCCCGCTGTTTTTATTCAATCTCTGATTTAGTCTTTCACTAAAAAGATCACCGGGCAAAGTTCACCACAATTTATTGCTCGTCTTTGTAATTAATCAACAGACTGAATTACGTTAGAGCATCCCGAGCAATCAGTTTCTATGGATATGATAACAAAAGTTCATGGCATACGAGAAGGGGGCTGCACAAGAGGCAATGGAATCGCTTCTGAACCTTCAAAGAGAAACCAGGCACTTGAAAATAAGAGATGTTTATTCACCACCTTCTCCCAAAACAATCAATTAGCATTTGAACACTGCCTTTTTTAGCGTCAGTTCACGCCTCAGGCTAGCTTCTACTTGGCCAGCACTTTTTCGTCCCCAACACTTTTACTGCATGGCAACTTTCTCTCCCCAAGGCCCCAGGTCCCACCACCCTCACTCACATCGACTGACATTGGAGGGACACCGCAAGCAGGGCCAGTGCAAGATCCAGGAAACCAATGAACTGCAGCAGTGCTCGGTCGGACACATGTGATTTTGCTGACCGGGCCCACTCTTCAGCTTTGTTCAGCGCTTTGAGGGCCAACACCAAACTTCTGAACTGCCTGCTCCTTGCCCATCTCCAGGCGAAATGCAGCATCAGCCTAAAGGCAGTTGCTACTCGCTCATATACAGACCATAAATGGGGGCAGCCTGCATAAAGCAATAAAGGGCACAAAACCACACACGAGGCAATGGAGACCAATTGCAATATATGGCATTCCATTCCAATTGAAGAAAAAACTTTCTTCAGGAGGAGGGTGATTGAACACTGGAAAAGGCTGCCCAATGAGGCTGTAGAGTCTCCACCCTTAAAAATATTCTAAAGCTGACTTGACATGCTCATGAGCCTGCTTGGAACAGGGAGGCTGCACTAGGGCATCTCTAGAGACCCCTTCCAACCTCAACTATTCTGCGATTCTGTCATCCTCTGCTGGTATGTTAAAGAGCTGCTGTTTGAGCCATACAGAAGCAGAACTGGAGAAGGCTGCAGAGTTTCTTCAGACTACGAGATGACAAACCTGACCGCACCAGGCAGGCTCTTGCACCGTTTGCTGTGGTGACTGGCACGCATAGAGCCAGAAGAAAGGGATCAAAACAAAGGATGCTGGGCTGTCTTCCACAAGGATTGTTCACTTGCCACGTCAGCTTGCTTTCCTCTTGCCCAGCTCAGCTCCTTCCAGTTAGCAAAACTGAATCTTGCTTATAACCATACATTGCTTGCCTTTCTCTGGGGCATCACAGCCCTGGGTTAGCTCCAAAGAAAAACGGTAGGAAGCAATAGAGGAAGGCGAGCTACAAGTGCTTTGGTTGACCCATGAGGACACACAGTCAGCTATCTGTGTCCTACAGGAGGTCACACAAACAGACAAAGCACAAAGCAGCAGCACTTTTTCACTGGAAATTTCTAGCTATGGGGGGGAAATGTCAGTTTCTTAATTCAACAAATTTGAGAGCATCTCTTAAAACACTATAGATGCAAGAGTACTTCAGATTGTAAATAGATCTTCTTTCTCTTTAAATATTTCACTTTGACATTTTAAAAAATATACACACACACACACACAGGCATGCACACACCCATGTAGATCCATGCATAGATGCCTACAGGGAGAGCAAGTTAGTAGCCAGCCTCCTTAGCTGAAACACATCAGGACTGCTGAACGCAGCAAGAACAACAACCGTTCATTAAATGGAGACTACAAGTCCAGCAAACCAAGCTGAGGAAAGCACCAAACAAGAGGGAGGAGACGTTGACTTGCAATACTAGACCAAGCCGAGTGACTACAGAAAGTACTTGCAGGTCATACATGTTTATTCCAGTGTCATCTGTTCAATAGGTTGCTAATATAAAAGTAGTTCTTGTGTTACTGTTGCTTCCTGGAGGCACCACACAGGCAAGCGTGCGACTCAGCATGGTGCAGCCCACAGAAGAGAGCTTGCCTGAGGAGTGCTCCCCAAGAGTTTAGGAACCTCGGGTGCGCCATGGCCAGAGTCACCACACTGGGCGGTTGCCGTAGCCCTCCGCTGACCCCAGAAGCGCTGAGTAAACTTAGCCAGCAAAAGAGAAGTGACACTGCAGACTCACACCGTAAGCATCTAGGTACTGTGGAACTTTGCACCGAGTTATTTGGTGAACATCCCTACTGGTATCTGTTGACCACCCTATTGACCATCTTGTTATCGGCTGAGGCCACCGGTTCTCTTGTGTAACTATGGTCTGGCACTGTTGGTTTGGATAATGAACTAAGCCCGGTGTGGAGGAACGGTTATGGGAATGGTTAAGTGAGAGAGGGCATGCTCTGATTGGGATGAGCAATCCCGTCTTCGGGGTAGAGGAAGGAATCTAGGCCAAGGCAAGCGAGCCTGCTGAAAGCGGCCTTATCTAGGCCAAGGCAAGCGAGCCTGCTGAAGCCTGCTGAAAGCGGCCGTATAGCGGCCTTGAGCACTACAAAAGAAGGTATTCACAAAACTGGTAAACAAGTCTGGACGGAACTAGGTTCCATAAATGTCGACGGAGCGTGGACAGCAACCTTGCACCAATCATATATCCGCTTTATGCGCGTGGACAGAAACTGTAACCAATCATGTAACTATTGCTAGCGCATGCGTATTGCTTGTCGATATATATACTTTGTGTAAGCTCTAATAAAGGGAGAACGACCATACTCATATTGAGACTCATCGTTACTCCGGGCCCGTTCCCCCCACTCCGACATCTGGTAGCAGAGGATGGTTGATTTCCGAGCCTGCCGATGAGGGGATGGTTGATTTCTGATAAGAGCTCCGAGCCTGCAGTAAGCAGCGAGAGGACGGGAGTGGGGATTGAACGGCTGAGAGGAGTGCTGGTTGTACGTCCCTAGCCGGCCAGACACTGAGGCCTCGGGGTCGCACCCCGCCTCTCAGGGAGCAGCATGGAAGCTGATGCTGCCGCCACCTTGCTCGCCGAGATACTCTCTAAGAGAGGGATTGACGCCCCGGTAAAGCAGTTGCATCGGTTGATCAGGCTAGGGCAACAGTGGGGACATTTCCCTGATACTCATATGCTATTTTCCGTATCAGAATGGCGAGATTTCGGAGAGACAATGTGGCATAAGACCATCGAGGGTGGAGACAAGGACAAGAAGGAGGTTAGGCGGTGCGAGCTCTGTGGAGCACGGTCTTAGAGACCCTAGCAGCCGTGAAGGCTGAGGGAGAGGTCGCGGCTGCTGCTGCAACAATGCTGCGCCCTACGCCACCTAGTGCCTCTTCCTGTCGTGGCGGCGGGTCCCAGTTCGCCATCAGGGGAACCGTTTCCACGGGCAAACCGTACCGCACCCTGGCGGAGATGCTGCAAAAACTACGGGGGGGTCCAGCCGGCTCTGCGGGAAAAGGGGAAGTTACCACCAAGCCAGTCGGCTCGAGTCCTGACGAGAACGCGGAAGTACAACAGGATACCTGCCAGGAGCCGGGGGAGGGCGGGACAGTTCCTAGTGCCCCGCCTCTGCCGCCCGCAGAGGGGCCGCCTCGACCGTCGGTCCCTCCGCCACCACCCCCCCCGCAGCCCTTGCCTCCGTCCGCTCCTGAGGGAGCCGGCAGTGCGCCATGTCCAGGGCCCTCGTCGCCGCCCGTACCGGGGGAGGGCAGCACAGCCCCGCCGAGGCTATGGCGGGAGCCCCTGACATCGTTATCTCCGGAGTCGTCAGGCACAGCCTCGCCTACCACCCCCATGGGCACAAAGCCGTCCACGGCTCAACTATTAAAAATGTTTGAACAGCTGTCAGAAAAACTGGAAAAACTGGAACTGAGGGACAGGAGGAGGGATCTTCCCCCATGTATGCGGACCTCCGGTGGGTTCGTCCCGCGGGAGCCCCGGTGGAGTGGAATCATCAAGGACGCCATTGTAGAGGGACAGTGGCAGCCAGCCCCCGGAGGAGGCGAGCCATCGGCCTTGGCCTTCCCGATCGTCTACAGAGGGGGAGATAAAAACTGGGCACCACATGATTGGAAGATCCTTCAGCAAGCCCGGAATACGGTGTCTACTTACGGCATTAAGTCCGAGGCGACTCGGCAGATTGTCAGCTGGATCTTCACAGCAGATCTGATGTGCCCCTATGACTGTAAAAACCTGATGCGGCTTCTACTTATGCCAACCCAGTACCTACTGTGGGTGGCCTCATGGCAACAGCGTAGCACAGAGGAGGCCATGCGCCACCTGGGCCAGGATGACCCGTTACACGGGGTCACAGCTGAAATGCTATGTGGGGAGGGAGCCTGGTCCAACTACCTGGAACAGGCCAACTACCCCCCGTCCATGCTCCAGCTGTCGGCCCGTCTTGCCTTTGATGCCTTCCTCTCCTTACCGGGGGGAGGGGGCACTCCATCATTCGGGAACCTGGTGCAAGGTGCGACTGAGAAGTACAGCAACTTCGTCGACCGCCTCTGGGAGGCAATCATGCAACACCCTGACCTTACGGAGGACGGTAAAGGCCAAATGTTCAAAGTGCTCGCTTTTGACAACGCCAACAAGGTCACAAAGCAGATTCTGGCCAGCCTGCCGAAAGAGGCTGGGGTGGAGGAGATGTTACTGCGGGTGGAGCGGGCGGAGGCACAAAAGCAGGGTGCCTCCGTCGCTGCGGCTGTCCAGGGCGCCGTTGCTGCTATGGTACAGAAGGACCGACGACCCAACCCGAAGCGCCGTGTGTTGGGCACCCCCTTTAAGGGGCGATGCTATCGATGTGGGGAGGTGGGCCACACTCGCACCAATTGTCATAGTGCAGTGTGGTGTGACAACTGCCAGAGTGACACGCATGCCACCAAAGTGTGCTCGGGAAACGGCCGGGCGAGCGCGGGAAAGGGCCGCGCGCGGACACAAATGAACCCATCTGCGAGATCCGGGGTTTTCTGCAGCAACACCAGCCTGCAACCCGAGGGAGCCTGGGAATCGACGTGGAGACCACAGTAGACGTCACACTCGTTGACTCCGCTGTCCAAAAGGTCCCCAGCAATGCAGCAGGGCCTCTCTTCCATCAGAACAGCTCCGTCGGAGGGTTGCTGCTAGGGCGGTCCTCAGCTGGTATTCAAGGACTTATTGTATTGCCGGGCGTAATCGATGCTGATTACACAGGTCGCATTTATATCATGGTCTATACTGTTTGCCCGCCTGTTTTCATTCCTAAAGGCAGCAAGATCGCGCAAATCGTCGCTCTTGGCACCTTATTGGACCATCCGCCGCAACTCCAACCCTATCGAGGTGACCGTGGCTTCGGGTCTACCGGACCTGCTGTTTGTTTTACCACCAAAATGGATCGGCGTCCCACCATGAGTGTCATCATCTCACAACATGGCACATCCAAGCAAATCGAAGCCATGCTGGATACCGGAGCTGACGTTACCATCATCAATCGAACTGTATGGCCTATGCAATGGCCAGTAGAAAGGCCGACGACATCCATTGCAGGCGTTGGGGGACACTCTACCCCTCGTGTTAGCAAACAGCCAATCCACTTGCAAGCCAGTCTTAAGGTGTATGTGTCACCTCTACCTGGGACTTTGGAGGCCTTAATTGGCCGGGATGTTTTGAATCAGATTGGAGCAGTGCTAACCACGAAACCTTTTTAATCCTGGGCGCTGGGGAGCAGTCGCCCAACCCACCATTAACCTGGAACACCGATGAACCCGTGTGGGTTGACCAGTGGCCCATGAATGAGGAGCAACTGCAAATCACCAAGCAACTGGTCGCCGAACAGCTTGCCTCCGGACACATCAAGCCTTCTGTTAGTTCATGGAACACACCTATTTTTGTCATCCCAAAGAAGAACGGAAAGTGGCGACTCTTGCATGACCTCCGCAAAGTCAATGAACAGATGCAATCTATGGGAGCGTTGCAACCCGGGATGCCATCACCTAATATGCTACCAGACGGATGGCACATACTGATAGTCGACTTGAAGGACTGCTTTTTTACCATTCCGTTACATCCTCAAGATACGCAACGCTTTGCCTTTACTGTGCCAGCGATAAACAAGGCCGAGCCCGCAGAGCGTTATGAATGGGTTGTTTTGCCACAGGGAATGAAAAACTCACCGACATTGTGCCAACTTTATGTCGCATGGGCATTGCAGCCACTTCGAAACCAATGGCCAGACACCATAATCTATCACTATATGGATGACATTCTCTGCTGCCAGGAAAAGCCTTTTACAGAACAGTCATTAAAGCAATTAAGCGACATCTTATCGACAAAGGGACTTGTCATCGCACCAGAAAAGATCCAGCGCACGGCTCCATGGAAATATCTTGGATGGTCCATTGCAGAGTCAAAAATCCGACCCCAGAAAACGGAGCTCGCAACTCAATTGTGCACCCTGCATGACGTTCAAACCTTACTTGGTGATATCCAATGGGTGCGGCATTGTGTTGGTATCTCCAACACTGACATTGCACCCTTGACGGCTTTGCTGCAAGGCACAAATCCTGCTAACAAGATTACCCTGACACCTGAACTACAGGCGGTATTGCAGCGCATTACGGACAAACTACATCTATCGTGGTCCTCGCGACGCCTTCTAAGCCTGCCCATATCCTCACTCGTATGTAATGGAAAAGACTCACCATACGCAGTCATTTGTCAGTGGCAACATAGCAGCGAGGAGCCTCCTTCCCCAGTTCTGCCAGATGCCACTGACAAAAGCAAAAGTCACAGAGATGTATTTAACATCTTGGAGTGGGTATTTTTGAGTGTACAACCAAAAACGAGTATCCAGACCCGAACCGAGGCAGTCGGTGAATTGATACGCAAAGGGCGATCAAGAATCTTAGAGATCAGTGGTCAAGAGCCGAACGATATCAGTATACCTGTTAACATGGCTGACCTAGAGTGGTGGCTTCAAAATGCTGTGGCCATACAAAATGCTCTGTTAGGTTTCTGTGGTAAGGTACATTCGTGTCAGCCTCAGGGAAAGTTATGGCAGGTGCTACAGCGAAATCAATGGATAGAAAAGTCCAAAGTAAGTAGGGAACCCCTTTCAGATGGCATTACTGTCTACACGGATGCGGGTAAGCGTTTGCGACGTGCCGCATGCGTGTGGAAAGAAGGTGAACAATGGAAACAGCACGTTATGGAGGGACAGCCTCGGGATTCCCTTCAGACTTTGGAATTAACTGCGGTAGTTTGGGCTCTAACCAATTGGCTGAGTACCCCTCTAAACGTAGTGACTGACTCGCTGTATGTAGCAGGGATAGTACCACGACTGGAGAACGCCTTAATAAGGGAAACATCTAACCCGAGGTTGGGAAGTCTGTTCATTACCTTGCGCTCTGTGCTGGGTCAACGAACAGCAGCTTGTTGTGTTATCCACATTTGTAGTCACCAGCTGGATGTGGGGCTAGGCCAAGGCAATCAGCTCGCTGACAGCCTGGTTAGCTCAGTGTGTCATCTACCCCCTATGGACAAGTTTCAACAGGCTAGGCAAAGTCACGACATGTTTCATCACAATGCCAAGGGCTTAAAAAGGCAATTTGGCCTGACAGAGAGTGAGGCCCGAGGTATTGTGCAGGCTTGCCTAAGGTGTGGGAACCACGGCCCGGGTATTGGGCTTGGAGTAAATCCAAGAGGGTTAAAAGCTCTAGAATTATGGCAGATGGATGTCACACATATTCCCGAGTTCGGCCAATTAAAGTATGTGCATGTAACCATTGATACCTTTTCAAAAATGATATGGGCAACTGCATTACCCGGAGAAAAGGCACATCATGTGTGCAAGCACCTGTTGGCCTGCTTTGCCATATTGGGCGTGCCTGAGCGCATAAAAACGGATAATGGACCTGCCTATGTCAGTCAAAAGCTTAGGATGTTTCTATCTCGATGGGGGGTTGATCATGTTACCGGGATTCCACACTCACCGACTGGGCAAGGGCTCATAGAACGTACCCATCTAGTATTAAAAGACTATCTCAGAAAGCAAAAAGGTGAGGAGACAGACGCACAGCAGAGGCTGCACCGTGCGCTCTTCACCCTGAATTATCTTTGTCTCATGGGCGACCGTGAGGAACCCCCGGTAATCATTCACCACCAAAATCTTAAGTTTAATAATACAACAACGTTACCACAGTTTAAAGTAATGTATCGGGACCCAGTCTCCGGAATATGGATTGGGCCCGCCCCTGTTGTTTTTAATGGTCGAGGTTATATGTGTGTCTCCACAGATCGTGGTCCAGTGTGGGTACCCAGCAAGAACGTGAAGCCTGTCTTGACTCACCATGACTCATCTAGCGAACAAGCAGACAGAGATCCTGCTTCTGGGAATGCTGTTCCCAGTGGTAACGACTCTCCACAAGATTGAACACAGACAATATCTGTGCGTTACCTGGGCGAACAGGGCAACACGCCTTTCGTCTGTCACTTGCTTCTGCTACACAACCCTTTAGAACCTGCCTAGTAGGAATTCCCAGCAGTATGAGAAAAGCGAATTTTCTGAGTATAGCAGGGGGAGGTGCAACAGCAGTATGCGTGCTAGTAATTGTAGCGCCGCGCTTGTTAATGCTTAGACGGATGGCTAACTAACCTGTTTGGAAATCTGCCACAGTGGATAATAGGGTTGCTTACTGAAGGCATACGCATCTTACTAGTCCTTGTAGAGGTACGCTTGTGCTTATGTGTAGTACCACGCTGCCTGAAGAACGCTTTGCTAAAAGTAGTGCACCACGCTTGGATTGCTCATAAACAAGAAGGGGGAATTGTGGAGGAATGGTTATGGGAACGGTTAAGTGAGAGAGGGCATGCTCTGACTGGGATGAGCAATCCCGTCTTCGGGGTAGAGGAAGGAATCTAGGCCAAGGCAAGCGAGCCTGCTGAAAGCGGCCTTATCTAGGCCAAGGCAAGCGAGCCTGCTGAAGCCTGCTGAAAGTGGCCGTAGAGCGGCCTTGAGCACTACAAAAGAAGGTATTCACAAAACTGGTAAACAAGTCTGGACGGAACTAGGTTCCATAAATGTCGACGGAGCGTGGACAGCAACCTTGCACCAATCATATATCCGCTTTATGCGCGTGGACAGAAACTGTAACCAATCATGTAACTATTGCTAGCGCATGCGTATTGCTTGTCGATATATATACTTTGTGTAAGCTCTAATAAAGGGAGAACGACCATACTCATATTGAGACTCATCGTTACTCCGGGCCCGTTCCCCCCACTCTGACAGCCCAGGAAGGATAAAAAGCGAGTGAGCCACCTACCTCTGGTGGGGACTCGGACTCATCGTCAGCTGGCCTGCAAACCCAACCACCCACCTATCAGCGGGGATGCCCCCGAAACCAACTGTCAGGGAGAACCTGAAACATCTTGGCAGGGCTCATGCCTTGTGAGAATAATCCACGTCAACTACTCTGTACACCGCAGCAGTGACACATAAGGACAAGGAACGGGCAAGAACGGTCATTGTACTCTGCATCCATGGCTTAACCACAGAACTCTCGTGTGTATTCTGTTTTTAGTTCTGTTTTATTTCTAGCTTTACAACTCTTTCTAGCTTTGCTATACTTGTAGATTTTCTGGCGTTAATTGTTTATCCGAGTCCAGCGTCTGTCATATGTGCACAACTGCTGAGCTCTAATAAATTCTTATACTTGACAAATGAGGCTCTCTCGAGTTCAGTGTAGTTAACCCTGGAATCCAAAAGAATCCCGGACACCCCTCTAGTGGTCCATCACCCTTCCCATCACATTTTCCTAACGCAAGCACAACAATCAACCCAAAACATTGCAGCAATGTTACTTTAAGCTCTGATATTCTGGACCAGGACTACAGAATACTGTTGAATAGTTTTTCAAGTCTTTATTTGATATCTTTGGAGGCTGCAAAGAATGTGTTTAAACAGTCCTGTGAGTAATAATTCTTCTCCGCTGAGGAAGGCCTTTCCAGCATACTGCATTGATAGCATGTTATGTACCTACCACAAACACATAATGATGCATAGTAAGCACCAGATGTTCAGCACCATCCAAAATGCCACTTGGTAAGGCTTGATAGGAGGCAAATAATTCCCACAGCCAACATACAGCTTTAGCTAAAGATGCACGACTATATTTGAAGGACTAACGGACTCAGCCTCACCACCAGTGGCTTGCCTGGCTTTGTCCATTGGTTTAGGAAAGCAACAGAAATGAGGTCCTGTCTCTGGGTTATGCCAACAAAGCATATTGTATCACTACACCACACTTGATTCTTCATGAAATATGCACTCAGTGTCGAGGGAAGGTAAATAGGTCTCTTGCATTCTACTGTTAGTGTTATTTACACTGAACGCCCAACAGATGTATAAGCTGTAGAGCTTTCCAGCTCCCAAGAAGTCTATACCTCTCCTGACTGCACTGAGATGCATCTCTAGGTGGCATGTTTTGTTTCACATCAGTTTAACTCTAGCACAGTTCTAGTGGACTCAACCAAACTGCTTAATATCATCTTGCAATCCGCTTTCATCAGCATGAGAGACTCCAGCGCAAAGGCTAACATCCAAGCCCACTAGACCCAGGAACCAACACAGTCAGCTCACTGCCACTGTCATTTTAAAAACTAGAGGAGGCAGGTGCTAGGTTCTGGAGTCAGTGCTCACTTTCTTATTCCCCAGCAGCTCCTCTTCTCTCCCCCCACTCCCAGCTTTTAAGGTTCCTAGTGCTCCAGCTAGTGCCTTGAGGTCAAGGTGTTCAGACCACTACTCAGCCCGAGCAACGCTTAATTCCACAGATGGTCCCGGATTTCGGTGGGCAATACTACCAAAAAGGAGGCAGAATCTGGCCTTTTCATTTCCCCTCCTTTCACTTCCAGATTTCATTCCTCTGCCTTTGGTCTTCCATAGCATTAGGGTCCTCAGTGATACTCAGCGACTAATTTAAGAAGAAGCTACATGGCTACTTACACAACACAACATGTGGGGGTCCAGCTAGGGATAACAGAGCTGGGCGAGGCCATTGGCCCCTGCAGGGGTGCCCAGCAAGTGTTTCCCATCACACACTGCACAGCACCAGCAGCAGCCAAAGAGCAGTACCGTGTCTCAACTGAGAGAGGGCAACAAGCAATGCAACGAATTTGTTTCTTTTTAGTATTACTACTAATATTACTTTTTCCCTAAAATGAGTTTTTCTTTCCACAGGTTGATGTAGCTTGTCAAATGTAAAGCTTTTTGTGAGCATGTACTGATTTTAGGAAACCTTGGAAAGGCGCTTTTTTTTTTTTTTTTAAGGCCACAAGCTCTTTCAGTCTGAGCCACAGAGAGCAAAGTACATTTGCAAAAGAGCCTCACACTCACAACACGGATTTGGAACATGGGGAGCACTTGAACAACAAATCCTGGCATTGCCATTTTCCCCATCCCAGACTACTCCTCTGGGCACCAGGGTTTCTGGGGAAAGAGGCACCTTTCACTCTCCCATTGAAGCTCGTTAGGCAGGGGCTTCATCAAGCCTGCCATGTCACTGATGAGAACGTGAAATCCAGAGTTACTCCGGTAAACTGCGTCCATTTGCTCATGGAAAGCCTCAGAAGGTCTTGAGCTCATTCCAAAGTAAAACCAGAAAGCTTCTGACATCTTGAAAGCATTTCACAGGAGAGGATGAGGAAAGATTTAAGCAAGCAGCAGAAGAGGCATGAAGTATATTTGCCATGAACTCTATCAAGGGAGAAGGACAAGAGCAGGGGAAATGAAAGGGCTGGCGGGGCCCATGTGTCACAGTGTTGACACATCTGGTAGAGCCACATTCTTAGATGCACAAGGCAGGAAAGCTTGGAGCAGGCATGCTACCTCTCCACTGAAAGACCTTAAAAAGGGACCACAGAATTAGAAAGAGGTGGAAAGAAGTGGTAGAAGGAGAACAAAGGAATTATGGCACACCTTGGAAACTGGAGTGGTGCTGCAAGGCATGAAATGGAAGAAAGATCCATGAGGGTCCATTTGTTTTCAGCGTACAAGCCAGTGGCAAGCTGTAGACTGATGCAGCATTCCAGACCCTGACTGGATTCTCTGGTCCAGTCAGCAGGGTCCTCAGACTGCTTTAAACCTCACCTTCTCAGACCAAATGACCAGAGAACAAAGCCTGGAGGCTAACTCTAGAACTAGAAGACCTGCGGAGCAGAGCACAAAGACACCTGCACCAGCTACACCCAAGCCAGGGCACCACAGCGCTGAAACTCCACACCTGCCGTGGGGACCTGCGCGCTGCATGGCAAGGCTCTCTGTCCGTCCAGGTCCTCAGTTGCGACCTACCATCACTGTGCCACAGAACCTGAGTCTCCAGTGCTTCGCTCCCCTCTGCACTGCGCCACCCTAAAGAGGGCACAGGCAGCCACCTTCAAGCAGCAGCGTTAAATAACCCTAAGCGGTGCCCTGTAAGCCCCATGTCAAATGCGTCCCACTCACAAGTCCTATGCCAAGGATGTCCAGAGCTGGAGGAACCTCTCCTTCTCCTCCCACTCTCCACAGAGATGAACCTCCACAGTTCAGCATCCAGTTTGGATGGTGTGAACAAAGCCCTGGATTGTGAATCGAGAGCTGGACAAGAGAGGCCCTTCCAGGTCTGTTTGCACTTCCCCTCCCTGCCGCTTTCTTCTCCTTTCCTTTCCACAACTCCTCTTCTCAGGGCTGCATTTCTCTTTCCTGCTCAGTGCGCACATCTGGTGCTCGAGCCAGCAACAGCAACCGAACAAGGGTAGTGCTGTGCTCTGACAAAGAGAAACAACCAGCAGTCACCTAGTGTCCACTGCCCCCCTCCCTCCCAGACCAGGGATGCTCCCCAGGTCAAATGGTCGCCTAAGGAAAGAGGGATCTCATCGAGGATGCAGGGTCTTTCCTCACACCTTCACCTGGTGGTAGAAAAGCAAACTGTGCCGGGCAGCAAGGATGCATCTTCCTGTTTGCTTTCCCTCCACCTCACCACTCGTCTTCTCCCCTCCTCATGCCTCAAGGACCTGCTGCTCCTCAGTGTTTAGAGGAAACTGTGGGTCATGCACCCAACAGACTGTCAGTTACTTCTGCAAATCCTTATCTGTCCAGAGCGCGAGAGGAGGCCGTTTGAGCTGTGGACTTCATCTGCAGAGCAAACAGCACACCCCCAAGCAATGTTAGCTTCAGAGAGTTCCTGTATTGCAAATAACGGCTTCAATCAATCTTGCCTGCTGCAGCAAGGTGCATTTTACTCCTCCTTCTCACAGCCAGGAGGAGTTCACAGCAGGCACTCTTTCCACCCAAAGTGACCCTCCAGGGACACCTCAGTCTGCCACTAGTCCCCTGCCTCTTCTTTTCTTGCATACCTTTTGGGCTTCTCAGAAAGAAAGGAGGGGAGAGGATATTTGCACTTCCCAAAGTGTTATCATTTCTACTGTAACTTCAGTGACCACTGGCACTTTTAGGGTCTGCAGCAATCTGTTGCTCTGGAATTCCTATCCCTCCTTAGCACAGCATTCCAGGAGGCATGTTGAGGCAGACCTAGGCAATCACCTGACAAGGAAGAAGAATGGCTCTGCTATGGAGGCAACATGCTGACTTATTCTTTGCCTATTAAAAGAGAAGCCAGGGCGGGGGGGTGGGGGGATGCCAATAACATGGTGAAAGAGAAAAAACAAACAGAACCTTGTACTATTCCTAATCCTACCAAACCACTCAGACAGACTGCATCAATAGAGGACATTTCATAGTCCTGTTGAGTGCTCAGAGTAGAAAGAAAAACCGATTAAATCACCAATCAAGATGTCAAGTACACAGCAATCCTGCAGGAAAGCTACTCCCAAGCAGGCCTTGGTACTCACCTCACTGACCTTCTGCAGAAACAGTTTTACATTCACAAACCCAAAACAAAAGCTCACTTGAGCAGTGTGACACATCACATGTTCTTCTATGTTTTTCTGTTTTCTGCGATTCCTTTAGCACTGGCTTAGGAAGTTCAAAGAAAGTTCAAACCATCTTAACTGTTGTCTTGGTCAGGAAGTCTCTGTAACATGTATTTCTAGCAATTCCGGGTAATCCGGGTATTTTCAAACATTTAAAAACATACCTGTCTTTTTGATCAGACAGATCGTGGCCAGATGAGTCCAGAGCAGATCATAAAGCAGCAATACCAAAGGAATTCCTCAGGAATAAATTGACCATGATTCTTCATTCCCATCACTCTCTGGGTTTTCTTTGGTCACCTCTCTTTTTTTTTTTTTTTTTTTTTGTCTTCCCACATTTGACTGTTGATTTCAAAGACTTCCGTGAGCAAATTCCATCTTTCAGATATGAAGCTGGTACTTTTACTGTGGTTCCCAGAAGCAAATTCTGCCAAGTCAGCTCCTGTGGTCTGTGAACAGGGAAGACCAGAGGCAACAAGGACAGCTGTTTTATCAGAGGACAACTTCCTTAGCACAATGACAACTAATCAGGACGCAGTTTATCTGCAAAGGGTTTCATTTTCTAACATCTGCTGCAGGAAGGAGTCTCAATAGCCCAACAAAAGCACCATAGAACATGTCCTACATGAGGGCATAGGAGATCATTCAGAAGAACCTCTCTGTTCTCTGCTAAAGACATCATTAGTTCCAGTTCCAAGCGTTGTAGTCACAGCAGACTCTTCGGGGATTTCTCACATGCTCTCCTAGAGCGAGGCAGGCTAGAATGCATTCTCGCAGAGATATTCACTCATTTTGCACCCTTTAGTGTTGACAGAAGGCGCTATTTAGACAGCCCTAGAAAGTCAAACTCTCTCCTTACCCTTAGGAGAAGCATGACACCGCCAGCACCAGGAACTACCTGAACCGAGGCGAGATGCTCCCAACACTTCAGGGACAAAGCAGCTCTTCTAAAATGCAAGTTCCACTCTCCCCACATCACACAGCACTCCTAGTACAGCTATGCAGCAAAACCCACAAGCAATGGACAGCACAGGACATTTGCAATGAGAAAACTGCCTCAGCACCAATGTTAAGTTGTGTCACTCAGACATGTAAGAAAATGGAAACTGCAGAAGCAACCTGCATCATAACCTACTGAAAAACACCAAAGTAGATTTTTTTTTTTTTTTTTAACCAGAGCTGGCATGAACTTTCTGCTTTTCTTGGTTTTGCTTTGTTTTTCAGCCATGCTGTTTAGCATGTGGAAGATAATTCAGTCGTGCTCTCAGCTTCACCCCATTTGAAAAGCAGCACATGACGCCAGCAGCTCACAGATATATTTTGCAAGCGCTTGAGTCTTACATTCTGCACTGGCAGACAAAGGCAGCAATTTCTGCCTTGACAACCCACATCTGTGTGGAGGGTCATGACAGGGTTGAACTGGTGGAAAGTTGCAAGTAGCAAGCAACAGGAGCCTCAGACAAACATACTCAAGGACACCGGTGCAGGTGGGAATGATACATCCTGGGAAAGTACGGATGAACTAGCAGAAGCCAGTGGGAACCAAGGTTAAGGGCAAGACAGCCTTTCCAAACAAGTAGCAGAGTACAAGGCATGACCGCTGCGTGCGTGATCGGTGCAATGATTGGCTACCTGTGACATAATCTGTATGATGATTGGCTTAGCAAAGTGTGTCTGTGAAACCACTGAAGCAGCTAACTTTTTAAATATGCTCAGAAATAAATAATAAAGGTCTCAGGACGCAAACCCCCCTGCGTCCGTGCCATTCATCCGCCACAATCTGTGCTCTGAAATGGGTCTGGCTGGTTGCTAAACTACTATTTTTTGCATTTGCCCCTCAGTTCATGTTTCTGCTATACAGCATCAATGCTACAACGGCTGAGTATTATGAAAATTGGGGATTAGGAGTGGATTAACACCTATATATGGTTTGCAGCAGTTTTGTGCATCTTCTATCAAGGTTTCAGGTCCTGCCTTTTTCTAGATGCAACTTTCTTTTTTCAGTAAATTTACCTTGGAAACATCATAACAGATCATCCTACAAGACATAACATTAACCCCAAACTGATTTCAATTACTGCTACCTACATTATCTGCTGCTTCATTGACAAATAGTCACACTGCACAAAAATCTGGGCTGAGAAATGGCACCTGGGACATTAAGCAGATCAGAGCGATTAGACAGGAGTAAGAGAGGGATGCTATCAGCTCTGTACAGACTTCTCCTCAAGTAAACAATCTTTCCCAATATCCTTCCACATCAGCCTCTGGTCCCCCACTGTGGAAGTCACTTGGAGAGCTTTGCCATTAACTTCAGGAAGCAGGGAGAAGCTCAGGCTCTGCACGCATTTCTGTGCAGGCTCTGATGTACACTGGGAAAGGCAGAGACCACTTCCCATATGCTTCAAGGAGGAGAAAAGTGGCTGCACGTGTTTCACAGCTGTGCATGATACCTTTGTTTTACTGCAAGTTCATTGTAAATCTGTTCTTCAAGTGTACCTCTTACAATGATTTTTAACTTAAAGGACATGGGGAACATCCTTGCACCTGACCCTCATATATAACCATATATAAGGTGGTCTGGGTTGGGTTTAAGATCCCCTTGGGAAATGCCACAGATGTATGAAAACATTGTATTACCACAGCACTTTAGGAGCCGGACAAACTGAAAAAAAATATATCTTCCATGAATTATAAAAGTTGTAAAGGAGATATCTGAAAACGAGGGCCTAAAATCTCCATAGGGCCCTAATAAAAAAACAAAACAAAAACTAGGTTAAGTTTATTTTATAGATCCATCTATTGTGAGAGTTTTGAAGGGGCAGAAATATAATTCCACAAGACCAGGAAGCCTCCAACATGAACTGTTTTGTGCTGGAACAGCCCTACAGCTCATGAACTTGTTTCAGTGCGAGGTTCACAACCCCATTTTAACAGACTCAAGAAGTGCATGGCAGCATTTAAGTAACTTACCACAGGTAAGCAGTAAAGCAGCACCAGCATTGGAGATCGTGACCTTCTCTTGCTCTGAAGACAAGTCCCATCATCCATCTAGAAAAAAGTGAAAAAGGGAAGTGGAATTCAACTACGTGACAAATCAGCAATCAGATAGATACTGTAGCAAATACCATCATATTTTCCTTACAGGAAAAACAGACATGCCTTTTAAATAATTCAAAAATATTCATGATTGGTACCAGAACGTTACAGCAATGAGCTTCATGCATGCTCACATGCTTACACATTTACCAGAAGAAGTGGTTTCAGGCTCTTCCATTTCCTCCAAACACATGGACATGCGAATGCCATTTTTCTCCCTAAGCCCTTGGCCATTTTCTTTTAAGAACAAAAGCTACCACCAGAAGTGACCAACAAGTCGCCAAAGATCTTGAAAATAGTAAGCCAGCCATTTCCTGCGTATACAGGGCTAGTGCTCTGGAATTGGGCAGCACTTCCTTCTTTCCTACCACAGGGAATGTTGCACACTTTGGTTAATACACAAGCGTCCTTAATACAGGAATCTTCTCATTAACTGTCAGAAGTGCTTGCATGCCTATTAGAAGATGAAAACTGGCCAAAGGCCCCCGACGCTCACATGTACATTTGAACTTCACAGTTGGTAGCAAGAGGAATAAACCACCCTCTCCTGAACTATTAAGTCATGGGAACAGAGCTGGGGCGGCAAAATCAAACCAAGAAACAGTCAGAAGGCTCTCCAGAATTACCAGGAGCAACACTAGCCAAAAAGCAGCCTCCTGACTAATGAATTTCAAAGGCTCACAAACCCAAATTCTGATCTAAATGCTTATATTCACCATGACAAGCACTTGGGTTGGCAAAATTGAACTGGGATTCCCCTGAAAACACTTGCACTCATTACAAGTGCTTTGGCTTCCTGATTATGTCAGGAATATTACAAACCTTCTTCTTGTCTTCCTAGTATTTTGTCTCTCTTTTTTCCCTCAAATCAGGAAATAAAACAAACAAGTCACCTCCTTCTGTTGTTTTTTAAGTAGCATGCAACAGGGCATCTTATTTGATCTCAGAAGAGGATCAGACAAGAACATTTGGATCTAGACTTAGAGCCACACAATCTGAAAAGCCTGGAACAAACTTTTGCACACTTCTTCCTCTATCGCTCTTCCACAGGTTGAGGGGCACTGAGACACTGGGCCAAAATAAGGGCGGGCAAGAAGGTGAGGTGACCCTTTACAAGAACACACAGTATGAGACCTGTATTTGGAAAGCACAGGCTGTGACTAGGGGCACAAGGGTCACACCACATGGCTAAGTCTGATGCTAAATAACTTCCACTTGTAGATACAGAGTTGCATTTCACACATCTCTGCGGTGACGTTTCTGCTTTTACCCTGCCTTTCCCTGTCCCCATAAGGCCAGTGCGTCTCTCCCACCTCACTGATATCTGGCTTCCTGCGCAGGAGTCTGGCCCGATGAGCAGCTTCTGCCTCACCAAGGGCTAGTGCAAACGCTACAAATTTGGCACAGCCTTAACTTTTCATTCCCTATTAACTCTCAGCACGTGCACACACCAGAACCACGGTCTAATCCCTGGCTTTAGAATATCCTTGTACATTTAAAACTCTGAGCCTTTAATACTGCCAGGGTCTGCTACCAGATAGAGCTGGCAACAGCCAAAAGACCCCTCACACTGGACAGTTGCCCTGTAACCGGGTTGCTAATTCACACACTACAAACCCTTTGCTGCAACAGCTTAGGTCTTTCAGCCTGCTCTGCAGGCACTGCCACCTTCACCCAGCTCCAGAACCCTCCTGCTATTCCTTCCTCTCACCTGAGCTCCCTTTTGCCTTCTTTTTGTTATCACCCATCACCTCTTTAACCAGCTGCCTGTCCAAATGACCAACTCTCTCACCTTACTTTAGCCCTCAAAACACCCTTCAGCTCCATTCCACAGGCCTTCCATAGCGGTTGGCATTTCCACTGCAGATTCTTGGACAGCGCATGGCATAGCTGAACGAAGGCATTGAGCTTGTGAAATGGAATTAGAGACACCCTCGGCAGGAAGACCTTCAGCACTGCAAAATGCTCATAGGAAAACTGGGAGAGGCTGACCAGCGCTGGGGCAGTTCATGTCTTTTCACTAACGGTCTCACAACAAAAAGCACACAAACATTTACACCAGCTGGGCACTGTTCTGCTTGGGCCACGCAAGTAATTCTGGAAATTAATGATTTTTTTTTTTTTTTTTACATACATCAGACCAGCTACCTAAAGGGGCATAACCTGAGCCAGAACCCATAAAAACTGAAGGGCTCTGTAACTTGGTGGCTACTGACACTAACACAAACTGAAGCCAGCTGCCTTTGGGAGCCTGGCTGCTTTGGATGGAGTCAGCTTTTCACTTCATGCCAGTGTAACTCTTCACTTGCCTGGAGGCATTCCTCACCCCCCTGCTCTCACAGAGGTGACCTCCCCTCTGACAGAGCAGCCTGCTCCTTACAGACATGAGCACCCCACCACCACCTTCCCCCCAAGACACAGGGCTGCAGAGAAACGCTCTGCCGCCTCCCTGTCCTGGCAGTACAGCAACTGCCAGCTCCAGAGCCTCCATTGGTGTCCCAGCAGCTCAGACACCACCCATAACAGGGCAGGAGAGGCTGCCTCAGCAGCTTGGCTGCAGAGAGGGCTTTCCCCCACCTCAGGGAGCACATACACCTCTTCTCACCACTGGAACTTCTAGAGGCAAAGGGCCTCAAAAGAAGCAGCCCATTCTGGACCAGCTGGTTGGGCTCCACTGCTCTTCTAGCTGGACACTCCTCCCCTCCCAGCAGCCTCGCTGACAACACCCTATTCCCAGCCTGTCCCAAGAACCGCACGCGGGGCTTGGAAGAACCACAGCTCCTTCTGAGGGCAAACGTTAACAACTCTTGCACAAAGAAGGCTACGGTCATCTGACCTAACCGCACCCTGATCAAGACAAACTGGGACAAGATGTTTCCGTGGGTAGTCGAAGAAACTCGGCATAAGAAGGGATAAGATATACTGCTCAAAGGGAGAATTTATTCCTGAAAGCCTTCAAGAGTTACACCACATCATGGGTCCCAGCCACACGTTCTGCAAGGACACAAAGACAGAAAGATCGTTTCCAAAAAGCTGCAGCATACGGACCACCTCTTGTTTCCCCTCCGGCCGCCTTCTCTCCAGATTCACACGCTTCACTCTCCCACAAAAACTATCGGGACAGATTTAAATGGGCAAACAGAAATGGTCATATGACCTAGGAAGGAAGTCACGGTGCTGGCAAAAGACAGCAGGAGCTAAAGCATTTGCTATACAGACCCAACCACGCACCAGGGAAGGCCTTTCAAACACAACAGGCCTAGGCCAGATAGGTGTCAATACCACTAAGGCAAAAGGCGCTCTCAAACCTTGTACAAATCTCTCCATTCCTAAACACATGGACTTTCTAAAATCATGTCTCAGAACACACTGGAGTGAACCATTTGCCACAGTCAGCTGAAGGGCCAGCAGGTAACACAGCATGACACAACAAGGTGGGGAGAGAGTTTCTGGGGCAGCACACTCCTAAACATGTTTTGTTCTTGAGATCTTCTGCATTACAGATCTGCCATCTCTCCACACAAAGCACATCTCACTGGGAGGTTTTCAAGTAGCCAGAAGCACCCTAAGCTGAAAACCAATCAGGGAGAGAACTCCATTTGTCACCAGCTTGGGAAAGAGAATTATTCCTCACCAGTGCTTCTCCAATGGCACCACAGCCCACTGGCAGCCACCTCATGGTTACCCGCATCGCTGTGCGCAGCATGCTCCTCCGCCAAGCGGCAGCCATAGGGAGCCTGCTGCCTAAAATGTCACGGCCTTTGCAGAGCCCAGACAAAACACTGTCAGCTCCAGCTTCTGCAGGCCGAAGCCCACCTGTTCTCCTAGCTGCTCCCCACCACGCTCCAGAGGAACAAAGAGCTGCCCTGCCATGCACAGTTATTATTTGTGTGAGGTGGGGAGCAGCCCCCCCAGCCTCCCCACACCCCGGCGGCAGAAGCCGGACCCCCCCACCCTAAAGCCCACGCTCACCCGCGGGCAGTCTTCAGGCCCCGCTGGTGCCGCTCCCTCAGGCGGCTGCGACAGCCGAGGCTCGGGCACCGCAAGGCCTCGGGGCACCTCCGAGGCCTGAAGGCGCCGGGCACAGTTCTCAGCGCTGCTGAGCACACGGCCACGGGCACCCAGCCAGGGCGGACTACTGGGCGCCTTGCTGCACACCAAACACCCTCCCTCCCCGCTCCGCCGCCGCTGCCCTCCGCACCCCCTCGCACACGCCATCAGCCGCGGCAGCTAGGGCAGAGCGCGGCCCTGCCAGCAGGGCACAGCACACTGCCCAGACACCCCCGGGCGCCGCCCTCCAGCCTCCGCGGCCGCACGGGCCCCTCACCAAGCGCCGCCACCTCACGCCCAGCCCTCACACACGCCGCCCCGCCCCGGCGCCGCTGTACAACGGCAGCCGCGCGCCCGCCGCCCCGCCCACCCCAACGGCCGCGCGCGACACCGCCCCCTGCTGGGCGCAACGGCCGCGCACGAGGCTGCTCTCCCGCATTCTCGCCGCGCCCAACGGCCGCCTGTGAGGGGCCGGGGCCGGGGCCGGGGCCGGGGCCGGGCTCCCCCCTCAAGCGCCGCTCCGGCCGCCTCCTGCCCGGCGCCCCTGCCTCCTGACAGCGCCGGCTGCATCGCGGCTGGCGCCACCGCCGCGAGGGGGCACGTGCAGGTCACGGCGGTGGCTTCCACAGTTCCTCAAAGAGCCTCGAAGCTGCTTGTTCCACAGAGGGCCGAGGAGGGACCGTGCCAGCGCTCCTGGGCGGAGGAGACGCGGCTGCCCAGGCAGGCCAAGGAGGCCAGCTCCTCCAATGGTGAACTGATGGGGAAACACCGTCCTTCCCGTGCACGTCCAGGCAGGTCTGCCACATGCCCTCAAAGAGCAGCTGAATATTAGCGCTAACACTGCCAAACACACAGATTTCCTCCTATGAATGTCCCCCATCCCCACTATCTCCTGATTTATTTTTCATTTTCGTCACTAGAGGCACTATTTGCCTAACTACATTAATTTTCCCACCCACAGCTTGACAGAAATTGGTTATTGGGAATTGGTTATTCTGAGAAGGATAAATAGTCATTCTCCTTTGCATGGTTCTTGAGGAGGTTTTTTTGAGATTTTTTTTTAAACCTAACTCAAAAGCAGCAGACTAAGAATAAAGCATTTCAAAAAAATCCGTATAGCACTCTGCACTGAAAATGCAATCCAAATCATGATGAAGCTAACTGAAATGCAACTCTTCCTTTTTTCCCCCCCTTATTCTTCACTGGTCTGATCTCCAGACAACCCAACTGCACAAGCAGTTTAAAAGTACTGTGCCAGGAATGCAGCTTTTATGCAACTTTATGACCTGAAACCTGACACAGAGCATCCTTTTGGTATCAGTTTGCCTGGCTTTCTTCCCTACTGACGGGTCTCTCAGCGAGAATCTTGACGGAAATATTCTCCTTGTTTGCCCTGAGTAAGCGGCTCTAATGGTCCAAGGCCAGCAAAGAAGCCGATTTTGTCCATGCCAAGTCTTTCTCCCCAGGTTGGCAAGACATACAGAGTGTGACTTGCAGAACCTAGAGAACCCTTGTAAACTGGTTTGTGTATGTTGTCACGTCTGCTGGATCAGCCGTAGGAGAGGAACAGTGCAGTAAAACTGGAGAGTGAAATAGTACACATTGGTGACTACATTGTCGGGTTCAGGGTTAACTTACTTATCGGGTTAAGATACCTAGGTTTAGATAGATGTGGATGGCTCAGCTCCTGACGTAGTCAGTGGAGCCTTACAGTCCAGTTCAGTTACCAAAGCATAGGCCTCTAGTATTCTACTAAGATGTCCTAGAAGTATCATCGCACAGGGCCTTCATCCGGCGCTCTGTAAAGAGCTATGCCTCTTGTAGGTTTTGTGCCATACCTGCTTAGCTACCTCAGATAGCCCCGGGCATCTGAACTGCCAGTCTGTCTCTGATGGACATGCTGGGCTCATGGGCTCAATGCATCTATAACCCCTGCTAGGACTTGTTTCAGCTCTCACTAAGACAAGTTCTGATCTAAAAATCCTTTAGCTACTGAAGCACACTGCATTTCACGTGCTGGATGGGAAGCCTTCCAGGAAGCTTGTAATGTGTGCTCAGGGTTTGGATACCCACGCCTGCCGCGAGCCTGGTAAGGTGCTGGCCATGCCTCATCCCAGCTGGGCTAGGGATGGACTGCCTTAGGGAGTGGCTCTTTCCCCAGTTCTGGTGAGAGAAGGAACTTGATCCTTTGCTCGCTGAGGTCAGTGCCAAGCCTCACTTTGCCTTTAATGAGGCGGCCCTGGGCCCTCAGCCTGGACTCCCTTCATGAACAGCAAGGGAGGCCTGCTGCCTTTTTTTCTTTTTTTTTTTTTTTTGAATTTGTTCCACATTGAAATAACCTGTGTTTGATAAGCCTCTGAATATGCTGCAGTAAAAGAGTAATTTGATGCAGTTTCTGGCAGAAGACTGACAATATGTTCCCATAAGATAATCCTAAGGAGCAAGCTAAGGAGATTCTTTAACTGATTTGATACCCTGTGTGGACTAATTGATTTGTTCCATGTTTACAGTTATTTTTTACTGCTGAATGGCCATCACTTTGACTGCAAATCAATTTCAATATTTTGTACGACATTCAGTCCAGTAAAGGCAGTAGAAGATTTTCCATTGAATTGAATGACAACCGGACTGAGCCCTTTGAGGAAGACACTAGCATGTTTTGCTGGTTTTGTTTCCCTGCCTGCTTGTAAACTCTTTTGGAAACTTGCAGCCAGTAAAGCCTGTGCAAAATGATGATGGCCATAGAGAGTGAAAAGAGAGAGCAGATTGTGGAGCAAAAGCTTGTGTTCCAGACTGTACACTTGTAGCTAATAACTACCATTTAGCAATATCAAAGGGTAGATTTTTCTTTCCATGGTTCAGATGAGCACTGAGCATTATATATATTTGTGTGTGTGTGTGTGTGTGTGTGTGTGTGTGTTTCATATGCGATCATAATCAAAAGCAGCTTGTTCCTTTTTTTGTAAAATGGTTTTGAATGTTTTCCATTTTATTTATAAATATTTATGTATATTTAAAGGCAGAAGTAGCAGTAGGACACGTTTCATGCAATCAGCAATTAGATGTGTGCATCTGTAGAGTGTCTGTTGTTTATAAAGCAATTGTATTCCTTAACTTGAATTATATACAAATAAACTTACAGCGCAATGGGCTTTTCACAATGGTATTCCATACAGCAGTGCAGATTCTGAGTCCTGAATTGCACTTGTGCACATGATGCAGAAGAGACCAAGACAGAAGAGGCTAACATGGGGACAGAGGCATGATGTTCTTTCTTGCAGCGCAGTGTATTGCCTGGATGGCCCCTCAGTCAAGCTGTGCTTTTCCCCATGAATGTTTTCTGACATCTTTCCCTATTATGTAGGCTGCATGTACATAGGAGTCATTTTATTTCTGGACTGTATGCAGAGGACTGAAGATTTCCAAAAATAAATGCAGAAGCTGATACAATACAGCCTAACCATTCCTTGAACTAACCCAAACTCTGTTTAATGGCTGGATACACTTTAGTGGTGAACTCAGAACCAACAGTGTTACACTGTAACAAAGCAAGAAGGAAATGATGGGTTCAGACCTAGGTGATTTCAGAGTGCTGGAGATTGTGGGAAATTTGAAAGGAACAATTAAGATGATGGTCAGAGTGTGCTTCTTGTTGCCAGCTGTGCTCTTGTTTTCTATTTGAGGTTAGTAGACGATTGAGTTTGACCGACTTTTTGGGGTGTCCTGTGAATGTTTTAGTTACTGCTGTATGAGTTCTCTCTTCAGTGTTCTTATTGCCCGTTTTGCCTTTCTGTCTTGTTGGCTTTGCTTTTATTCTGTGGCTCCCTGAGAAACCCAACACTAGCTCTGCCTTTTTTGCTCTACTTCCGCCACTAGAGAACGTGCCTCAGGAGGCAGGAGGGCTGGCGATTCTTCCTGAGGACAGAGCCAAGGAGTGGTCAGCCTGCGCTCGGTGCACAGAAGCGCCTTTCCCGAACTCTTGCAGCAGACCGGAGATGTAGGTAAGCAGTTAGGAGAGAGGCGCAGGCAGGAGCAGCAGCAGTGCATTGGAAGCTAGTGGAGCTGTTGGCATGCGGGTGCAACTTGCTTTCAGGCAGGGAAAGCAGCACCGAGAGGGTGGGCAGCTGTATTCTGCAGCAGATGAAGTGTGACTGGATTTCAGGTGGCAACCCCTTCTCCGTGATCTTTGCCTGGATGGTGGGGGAGCTTCAGGAAACATCATCTTCCTTGTGCCACATTGGCCGCCAGCTTTCAAGACCAAGGTCAGGCCTCCACCCTGGAAAAAAAAAAAAAGGATGGGCCTACGCGTCCATAAGTCCTGCCAGCAACATCCGGAAGTAGCTGACTATTTGACAGGTCTGAGTTGCCACAAAAAGCAGCTGAGATTCTTCTCTCCTCCCACTACTCAACAAGTTATCTATGAACAGACACGGCTTCCCCTGCCGTGGTCCCCCAGGACCTTGCGGTGGAGTGGGGAGGAGTATTGTTATCCTTCTTTGACAAAGTGGGAGCTGAGGTCCTGAGGGATTTGAGCAACTTGGTGACTTTCAAAGTCCCTCTGAAGAGCTGTTTGTAGCTTTGGGTTTAGTCACCTGTGGCAGACTGACAATTTGATTTACTTGAGACTATGCAGAAAGTGTGGAGAAGAAGAAAAAATGAAAGCCAGTCATCTCAATGCGTTGCAGCATGCTCCCATAAATCCATCCTTCCTTCTCATTCTTTGCAAGGCAGTGCAGCAACGGCAAACTTTGTATCTGAGTTCTTGATGGCCGAATGCTGTAGCAGAGTTATTTTGCTCCCTGGCATGCGTTCTAGCATTTTTGTTTGAATTCTGTACTTCTTGACCTAAGGCTGAACAAGCAGGAGCAAATCAAGAGATGCATATACACACACCTAAATATGCCTGTTCACACGTTCCATTTCTCACTGCTGAAGTGGCTCCCTGTCCATGCTCAGGTAAAGGATTTCAGTGCATATGGTGCTCTTCAAGCGTGTAAGATCTCTGGGGATGAAAGGCCAATGAAAATGTATTTACAGCACATTATGATTAGCATATTTTGTGAGTGGTGCAATTTTAGGGAGAAAGGGGAGGCAGTGCTAAAGAAGTCGAATGCTGCGCGAGTAAAATGAGATAATTATTCTCATGGGCGGAAAGCAAGGAGGAAGTTATATAGAGGGTACACACGAAGAGGTGGAATTAATGACAAAAATCTAACCTTGTAGAAAGCTTAAAAAAAAAGGTGATTCTAAATTGGATCCAGCAGGCTCTGCTCACTATCATGTTCCCAGTTCCCTTGGAAATCACTATAACCTGCTGCTTGCTGAAAAACCTCATTTATGAGAATGGGATTCTCTGATCTGTATTACAGCAAAAGACCCTCCAAGTGAAATATGAAGCTGAAAGGAGGGAAGCATCTTTTCCTAAGACCGTATGAAAATTCCACGTGGCAAGAAGAAAAGTGGTTTTGATGCAGGTTTCATACATGCAAGTCCTATTCCTCTGCAACCTTTGAAACATACGTGTGTCCCCCCCATATGAGGTAAGATCTAAATTTAAGTTTTACGGGCAATGGTTGTCCCTCTTGAAAACAAGCAGATAAAAACTGAGCTTTGCTCTAGAGGAGAGAGTTAATATTTTTCTGTAGAAAGTTTGATATCCAAAAGATTACTAGTGAGCAGCTCCATGTTCGGGCACTCGTACATGTAAACATGCTTTCCTGTTGTTTTGTGTAGCGGTGGCTAGATCACAGCTAAGGGAACATTCTGGAGTTCGATTTGACCAGGAGCTTGAAGGCTCTTTGCTAATAAATAACTAACATGCCTCTAAGAGGCAGGGATCAAAACCCAAGGTAAGCCTGGGGTGCTCTTTGAGCGGCTCCCCGAGCTGCACAAGAGGAAAGTGCATGTGTAAAGCTCAGGCTCAAGCACTAATCCTCAAGGCATTGAGTACCTCTTTATTTGAAGAGCAGAAGATCGGTCGAGAAAGGGGCGAAGGACTGGTGGGATCACCGTGCCCGAGGCAGACGCTCGTTCAGGCTGTCGTGAGCACTAGCACCCAGAATCGTGGACAGTCGCAGCTGGTCTTCCTTGAACCTTACGTGTGCAAGCTGCTTGGTGGATAGGACCAGCCGGGAATGCTCGAGCAGTCAAAAGCATCTGCTCCCCTCGGGAGTCAGTCCCCTCCCCTGTCTTCCTCTTGTAACCAGGGGCTAGAGGTGATGCCTGGTTCTGTACATGGCACGCAAAATCATGTGGCTCAGAATGAATTACGGTTTCTGAGTAAGTTGCCTTGCACAGCAGCTGCAAGAAGGGTGGGTAATTATTTTCTTCAGAACCCATGATTCGTTGCTTGCCATACTAATATTAGACTGCTGTCACTGCTGCTATTTTGGGGGTAGCCGCAAGACATCGGCAAGATTGACCTGAGTCCTGAAGTGCATCCTTTTGCAGAACTCACAAGTGTTTGATTACGGCAACTTCTGATATACTGAGCTGCAGGCTAGCAACGTCAAGAGACAGAATGAATATTCCAATTAAATTATTGGGCTAATAGCGGGAGGCACAGCTGCTTAATAATCTCGTTACTCACTAGGGAAGGAAAGTCCATCCCCAGGTAGATTGTCTTACGCACTGTCTGGCTAAACAGAAAACATTCAAGAGAAAGCAAGCCGCGTTCCACCACTTGTGCCAGGCACTGTGCGCAGACTGAGCGGAGCTGGGCACAGTCCCGACCTTCTGCCCAAGGGCCCAGCGGCTCCAGCTCCCTGCCAGGACACAGGACGCAGGACGCCGGGGCCTGTGCCCCCTCGCCTTGCGGGAAGCTGGGTCCCTCGGCCGGTTTCCTGGAAATGGGCTGCCCTTCTCCTAGGGAGCAGCGTCGTTGCAGTGTGGTGACTCTGCAGCCTCCTGTGGGGAGTTTGAAAGTTGCCAGGTACTTTCTGTTCCGCGCTGCCTTTGGGAGGATGTAGGCTTTTGCTGCTCTGTAAAGGGAATACGTCGTAACCCTAACACAAGGCGATGTGGGGAGCAATCCAGCCCTGAATGAAGTATTGCTGAGCAGCTCCCACCCTTCTGCTGAGGACAAGGGGGTGTCTACCTCGAGAGCATTTAGCCTTGTACTGGACATCGAAAATACTGCAAGGGAAGTGATCTTGGCGAGAAAGTGTTACTCAGCGCCAGCCACTTCACCCTGAAGAAAGAAATGGGAAGCGTGGTCATGTAGCCAAGGTTGCCTTGTAAAGCTGTTTGAATTCTCTTTTGTGACAAGTTCTCTGCAAAGGGAAGATTCGATTTGGTTAGCTCTGTTGTTTGAGTTTGCTTTTTTTTTCTTTTACTAGCAGCCATTGTCACGCTTAATTGTATAAGGAATGTATTTATCTTTACAGCTATTACAGCAGAGAACTCTCAGAAACCAGCACCTGCTTTTGCTCGCAGGGCCTGCTGCCCCCGGTCGTCCAAGCCTGCCTCCGGCTTAGCCTGTGGCAACCTCCGAGTGTCCTAGCGATAGCAGGCCAAGGAGCGGGCCGACGGCGAGAAGGTGACAAGGTGAGCCCTGCAACCCAGGCAGCCTGGTGTACGTCAGCTTGGGACTGTCTGTAAAGTCACGACATGAGCTCACACAGCTCAGCCCCACAGAGACAGGCTGTTTTCATTACCAAGACACCCGGCAGCACAGCAGTCTCCTGAGTCCTGGGCAGTGAACAGCTCTTTGTTGTCTGCAACTGTCTTTCATTTCAGTCAGAAGAAAAGCATAGGGTTTTTTCTTCCCATTTGTCAGTCTGTTTGACTTGCACGTACATTGTCTAGCTTTTCTGCTGACCATTTGCCTTAGCAGAAGGTTTGCAGCGTTGGGCCCAGCCTTCCTAAACCGTAGCTTAGCCCCTTTCAAGCTCCTTGTGCCAAAAACCTAGGGGATGCAGCTGCTTGAATTTTATTCCTGGAGGTATAGCAAAACGCCCAAAGCCACCCCCTCATCGTCTTCTACCGCAATGTTTTTAAAGTCATGGTTACAAGTGAGCCTTAATGTTACTGCTGGTTTTTCAGTCTGATGGCAGTCAGCGACCAGCTGTTTTCCCTGTGCAGGACTTGCTTTCCCTTGCTTGCGTGGGCATTTCATACCGCAGCAAAGGAAAGAAAAGTGTCTTATAAAGGAGGAGAACATAGTTCTTAAACCACAAAGATTGGCCTGGGGCAGGTGCGATACCTAAAATTAATTGAAATCCAGTCAATCGAAAGGAGTTTAAAGTAATTTCTGACTGTGTAGCTTTACTATACCATCATTAGAGGGGCCCTCCAATTCAACTTGAGTTTAATTGGCTCAGTTACAAGACATGTTCTTTTAGTGATGCTGTGATTAAAAATATTTTGAAATGCCAACTGAAAGTCTTGTATTGTGGGCTTTTCTCTTTCCACTCTCTGTTTTATTTATTCCGGGTTGTATCTTTCCTCCAGGTCCAGAGCCTCAGAAGCTGCAGATGCGCACCCCTCTACGGAAAGCACTGGCGGTAAGCAGATTTCTACCAACGGAAGATCTGGCCATCCAGTGGTTTTGCTAAAGGGCAGGAGAAAAGAACATTGCTGTGCAGAAACTGATGTACAGACTTGATCATCGTTTAACATTATGCTTACCATCAGTGTGAAAATGTTCAGCTATAACTCACGTATTGGCCTGTTCTTCTTTTAGCTTTCATTGTAGAGTCACGTGGGATGGGAAATCACTCGCTATTGTGGTACCTGCAGACAAAGACTAGAAAAATCCTCGACTTGAGGATTTTTATTTAAGCAGAACTCACTGAGAAGCCTGGCCTAAGCAAGACAAAGGCTGCTGCTGTCATCCCACAAATATCTCACAACATTGTACTTGTAGCCTGACACAGCTGCCACAGAAATCAGAGGTTGAACATCCTTTGACTCTAATACGTAAAAATAAATCAGAGCAGTTAAGTCAAAGAAGGAAATGGTGCTGGAGTATAACTGGATATACTATAAACGGTGTCTGTCCTTAATACACTTGAAATGGATTTCAGGTTTGGGGATATTTTTCAGCTTTGTGATGGGCATCAAAGGTTCATATTTTGAGTGACTCAAACTGAACGATTATGTTTCAAGATAACTTTACAATGTTAATGAAAAACAGATTTGCCTTAATAGAATCACATGAACGGTCATCCAAACCAAAGGCCAAAAAACCCAAGCCAAACCACAAACCACTAATAATCCAGCCTATTTGTCTCTCACTCTGGTGTGCAAAAGATTTTAAGTCAGCACAGGACGGAAACTTCGGATGCGCCCAGGTGCGGTCGAAGTTCTCGTCCTATCCCCTCAGCCACAGAAAGAAAAACTTGCATTTAACAGCTGTTAAGATGCTGGTTTTCATTAATCATTTTTTGGTTGTTCATTGTAAGACTACAGCTGTCCTAGGTGACACCTCTTCTTTCCTTGGGCTAAAAGACAGAGAACCATTTCAACAAATCCTTCCAGTTTTTGGTCTCATTATGCAACACATTACAGGGTCCTGAAAAAAAGTCTGCTGGCTTAATTGGGAAATGTGGGAAAGGACTTTCCCATGTGGTACACACTATCCATTATCAACAAGCCAGAAGTGTGGGAGAAGTGTGGACAAAAAATTTTTGTGCATTTCTGTACGTCTTGTCATTTTTGCTCAGCCATATTTGAGAGTTGTGTTTCAGAGAAGAATCAGATTCTGTCCTGAAAATATAGAGTTAAAATGTCTGGTTATACTGCAATTTTTCTTCAAGGCCTCTTGTTGTAGGTGCAGGAGATTCTTAAGTAAGTGCGTGGCTTCTTTAGAAAGTTCTGCTCCTCTCAGCTATAAAGCTGTGTCTTAAAGGGTTTTGCAGCCCAGGATGATCTAATTTGTCGAAGGAGTAACAGCAACATAGTTGATGAATGTAATTAATACAGTCATGTAAAGGACAAGGGGGAAGCCTGTGGGAGAGCAGAATTTGCAGCCAAGGAGTTGCAGCATTCAAGGCAGGGAATTTGGAGTCAAATTCTCTCCAAAAGGAAATACTGTGGCTGTGCTGTTTCCACTGCAGGGCTGGCCAAGCAATCGGGAGCAAGGAAAGAGTCTAGGTTTAGAGCAAGGAGTATCCTGAATTGGATCTGCTTGGAGGAGCAAGTCTCCCTCAGCTCGGATGGTGCCTTTCCTCTTTTCAGCGCGGGCACTGCTTCCTTCAGCGCAGAGCGCTCTGTGGAGCCGCCAGAGCTCAGGATCTGCAGGGTGATGGCATCGAGCACCACGGCCCTGCCCCACGGGCGGGTGTCCCCGCTGTCTCCCCGCCGCCCCTTCCCGCGCGACTGCAGCCACCCGGGCGCCGAGGTCGCTGCGCAGCGCGCAGGCGGCGCTGCCGCCCCGACGGCCGCCAGGCGGCGCCGCCGCGCCGGGGCCCCGCGCCCGCCCCGCCCGGCCCCGCTGCGGCGGCGGCGGCGGCGGCGGCTGCTGGTGCTGCGGGCGGCGGCGGCGGCGGCCTCGGGCCCGGCGCGGTGAGTGCGGGGAGCCCCTGCCCCCCTTCCTCCCGGCCCCCGGCCCCGGCGCGGCGGGGGGAGCCCTGGGGGCGGCGGCGGCCGGGCCGGAGCCCTCCCTGGGGGAGACCGGCAGGAGCAGGGCTCGGAGCCGGGGCGCCGGGGGAGGCCGACGCGGGAGGCAGCGTGCGGTGAGTGCCCGAAGCGGCGCCCGAGCAGCGCCGAGACGCGCTCCGGCTCTGGGGCTGAGCGCCCCGTCCCTGGGCCGGCCGTGCCCAGCACACGGGGGCTGCGGGGAGCTGTCGCTGCCGGCGGGGCCCCGCGGGAACCGAAGGGTCCCCGAAGTGCTGGGAGCAGGGGGGCCCTGCAAGGGAGCAGGGTGCTGCACCGCGCAGGTGGTGGCAGGGAGGGCTGCGCCTGGGGGCACCTGGCAGGGGCCGAGACAGGGCAGAGGCAGCAGCAGGCTGGGGCTGAGGAGCCCGTGCCCGGCTGCTGATGAGGAAAAAGCCTTTTGGGCTTGTGGCACCTGGCTTTTGTGGTGTGCACGAGGCAGTTTGAGGGACAGGGGACGGCGGGTGTCGGTGCGTGGGTGCCGCTGGGCTCCCTGGCACTAAATGCAGCCGGGGTGCGCGCCCACGCGGAGCAGTGTCTCCCTTCGCTGAGGCTGTGCCCGGGCTCAGGCCGAGCCCCGCAGGGCAGCTCTGCCTGGGGAGGCTGCGGGCAGGGCCACGGTTTCTGTGCCCACAGCCCCAGCGCTGAGTGTGGGGGGGCCGTGGGGCACCCAGCGGGGTGGGCACGGCCGAGCCTGGGGTTGCTCCTTGTGGTGCTGGGCCTCTCCTGAAAGACCCTTCAGGTTTGCTTGGGTTTTTGTTGGCTTGCTTTTACAGGGAGAGAGGAACCCCAGCAGTGCCATCAGAGACAGCCGCTGCAAGTGCCCCAGCATTCCCCAGCACTGGATCTCCGACACTGCCGCCTGCGTGCAGAGCCTGGGACAGCGTGTCCAGCAGGAGGGGCTGCGTCCCTGCCCCTCTCACCCGCACGGGGACGTCGGGGCCTCGGAGGCGCTTCCTGGGGAGCCCGGGGGCATTTTCCCCTGCTGCCTTCTCCCTATATCACCTGCAGGGCTTGTGTCACTGCTGAGGAACAGCTCCAGCCTCACTGCCTGCCTCTGCGTCACGTCCAGGAGTGCCGACACCGTGCGATGGCCTCGCACCTCCTTTCCGCGCTGGGAAAGGGAACCAGCAGAGCCGCGATGCAGAGAGACAACGTGAGGTTTAGTTCGTCCCTGGCAGAAGGCGCCCGGCTCCCTGCTCCCAGCAGCACGACTCCACTCGCCTCCCTCCTGCCCTGCGCGCGGTCCCGCTCCTGGCTGGGGACGACCTGCCTGCGCCCGCCTGGCTCTCGGCCTCCGCAGAAACCCTGCTGGGATGGGAGTACAGCGCCAGCTTGGGACAGCTCAGCTCCAGCTCGGGCTCCTCACAGCAATCTTGGGGACTGACAAGGTCGTAAATCAATCACTGTCACAACTTGCGTATTAATATCATCTTTAATATTGCACACACATTGCACAACTAGTTTATGAACAGTGTCCACACATTGAATAAATATTCTGTGTCTTGTACAAAGGGTGAATAAACAGTGGAACTGGAAGACGGTGTCTGCTCGCGTTTCCTCCCCCAAAAGGGCCTTCTGCGCCAGAAACTCTCTCAGACGCCAAGTTTGGCCTGGTGCATGCCAGCCTCCCTGCTGTCAGGGCGCGTGCCGATGAACCCCCACCTCCAGTGAGGGTCTGCGGCCCCCTCCCACCCCTCTTGCCCTCCCACCACCCGCAAAAAGGGCCCCCTTGGCCTCTGATTTTGGGGCTGAAAACAGATGACTTAGTCTCTGTTTTCAAGCCCCAAAAACACAGCACTTGCCTCTGGTTTTGAGCCCGAAAACACAGGACTTGGCCTCCCTTTCTGAGCTCAAAAAGGCAGGACTTGGCCTCTTTGAAACCCCAAAATAGCCTAAGAAACCTGTTTTCAGTCTCCAAAAACACAGGACTTAGCCTCCCTTTCTGAGCCCCCAAAGTGCCCAATGAGCATGTGTTTTGAGGCCCAGAAACACAGCACTTGTCAATGGAGGCCAGATCCTGCAGCTTGGGGACTCAGAAACAGGTCCAGGGGGCTGTTTTGGGGGCTCAGAAAAGCAGACTGAGCCCCAAAACAGCCCACTGAACCAGTTTTCAAGCCCCCAAAACGCAGGACTTAGCCTCTGTTTTTGAGCCCCAAAACAGCCCCATCAACATGCTTTTGAGGCCCCAAAATGCAGGACTGCGAAAGGGAAGCGAAATCCTGCATTCCTGCAGCTCAAACACAGGTCTGGGGGCTCTTCTGGGGGCTCAGAAATGGATTATGAGCCCCCAAAGCAGCCCACTGGGCCTCTCTTTCAGCCCCAAAAGCACAGCGTTTAGCTTCCCTTTCGAAGCCCCAGAGCAGACCCTGATCCTCTTTCTCAAGCCCCCAAAACAGCCCACTGAACCTGTTTTTGAACCCCCCAAAAAACAGGACTCAGCCCCCCTTTCTGAGCTCTCACACCAGTTGCAGGAACCCGCGTTTGAGCGCCAGGAACGCAGGACTCGGCCTCCGTTTCTGAGCCCCCAAACCAGCCCCCGGAGCCTCTTTGGCAGCACCAAACCCGCAGCACTTGGGCACAGAGGCTCAGCCCTCTGCTTCACCCTCCTTTCACCCCCCTCCCAGGGCTGCACCACCCCGTGTCCGAGCCCCACCACAGCGCCCTCAGACCCTTCCCCAGCCCCCAGGCACCAGCCCTCCCCTCCCGGCCCCGGGGCAAGGGTTTTTTTGGGGCTGGGGGGGAGCCCCGCGCGGGTCGGGCCGTGCTTGGGAACTGCGCCGGGGGGACCCTCCCTGCACGGAGGGCACAGCCCCGCGGCGCTGCGCAGCCCCGGCAGGCCGGGCGGCCGCTGGGCTCCGGCCCCTCCGCCTTTAGCTCACTCCGCCGCCAGCCGCCGCCCCAACCCCGCCCCAGCGCCGCTGCTCCGCGCCCCGCCGCTCCCGGCACCGGGCAGCACCCGGCGGCAGCACAGACGCGCCGCCACCGCGCCGGGGCCCGCAGCTGCCTCCCGCCCTGCGCTCGCCCCGCAGCCGCCTCTCCCGGCCGCCCACAGACCCCGCACCGCCCGCCCCCCCACCGGCACCGGCACCGGCACAGGCACAGGCACTGGCCCTGTCCAGACCCCCCGGCCCGGTTCGGGCAGCCCCGGCCGCTTCCGCACCGCTTACCTGCGGCCGGGCGGCCCCGCCGGGGCAGCGCTCGCTGCCGCCGCCGCCGCCGCCAGCCGGGAAGCGGCAGCCCCGCGCCAGCCCGGCCCGGGTGCCCCGCACACCGAGCGCTGCCGCCGCCCGCCCCCCGCCCCGCCGCGACTCTGGGGGCCGGAGAGACCGCGCAGGCGCCGGGAAGGGGCCGCCCCGGGACCGCCCCGCCCCCGGCTCCGCCCCCGGCCCTCCCCTGCCCCAGCCCCGCCCCACCACGTGCTCCCGCCCCACATCGTCCTCGGCTCCCGCCCCAGCCCCGCCCCGGCCCCGCCCCACCCGCACCTCCGGCACCACCCCACCCCTCCTGCCCCGCCCCCGACTCCGGCTCCGCCCCCGGGACAACGGCCGCGGCCCAGAGCCGCGGGGACCCGGGCGCAAACGGCGGCGGCGGGGGCGAAGCGACTCGCGGGGCCCCGGCACAGAAACACCCCCGCTGCTGCGTGAGGCTCCAGCAAGGTTTATTTCAGCGACGCCTCGGAGGCTGCTCGAGGCCGGTGGCGCGGAGGAGCCGAGCGGCCGCCTGCTGCACCCGCGGGTCCCCGTCGCCCCGCAGCACCCGCAGAGCTGCAACGGCACCGGCCGCGGCGTTGGTGCTGGCACCGGCACCAGCCCCGGCCCCAGTCCCGGCCTCCCCGCAAGGGCGACGCGGCCCCGCCGCTGCCCCGCAGCCGCTTGCTGGCTCAGCGAGCGCCGCGGTGCTGGGCCCCAACTGCTGCGAGCCCCCGGGGCGCCGCGGCCCCGTCACCTACCTGCCGAGAGCAGCATCGCCTCCTCCCCCGTCAGCCACTCGGTGCCCGCGTGCTCCACGAGGACCCCTGCGTGCACAGGGCAACACCCGGCATCAGGGCGCTCTCTCCCTCCCAGCCCGGCCACATCCCACCCTGAGCACCTGCTCCACCTTTCCCGCCCCCTGCAGCCCCCGCACCCCGCTCCGGCCGCCCCCACGCAGCTCCAGCCCTGGGCAGACGGGCAGAGTGGCGACGCGGGAGGCAGCAGCCGCAGAGACGCCCGCTCGGGCTCACCAGCGATGTCGAGGGCCGCAGCCTGCAGATCCACGCAGCTCCGCAGGAAGCAGCGCCGGGTGGCGATGTACAGCGCCTGCTGGTGCTCGGGGCTCTCCTGGGCCTGGGGCAACACGGGGACACACTGTCCTTCTCTGCCCAAAAACGCCCCCGCTGACCCGCGGCAAGCAGGGCACACGGATCGCGGGGCGCCGAGGAGCCGGAGCAGGGCCGGGAAGCACGGCCGGGCCCGGCGCCAGCCCCGCGACGGCGCCCTGCCGCCCTCGGCGTGTCGCCCGCTGCCTCCCTCGGGGCCGGGAAGGGCCCCGCAGCCCCGTCGCGCCCGGGTGCGCAGCTCCTCACCAGCTGGCTGCAGATGTCGTCCTGCAGCTCGGCCGCGCTCAGCCAGGTGTTGACGGCGATGCCCTGCCGCACCCTCCTCAGCCCCAGAAACGGGGCGCACAGCCTCAGCGCGCCCTGGCACGCCTGCCAAAGAGAGCGGAGCCTGTCGTGGCTGCCCTGGGATGGCCAGGCCCTTCCCAGCCCTTCCCAGGGAGCTCGTCGTGCCACGCTCGGCCGGTGCCGGCCCTGGGCCCGCAGAGGGGGCGCCCTGGGGGCGTTGTCCCGGCAGGAGGGAGACTTCCCCGGCCTTGTCCCGGCACCCTGCAAACAGCACCACTGCCGGGCGGCTGCGCCCATGAGGCCACTGCGAACGCCCGTCCCTGAGGGGGAGCAGGGACCTGGGGCAGGGACGGGCGCCAGGGACAGGCCAGGGAAGGGAGGCAGAGGTCTGCGACGGGACCACGAGGGTGCTGGGGCGGCTGCCCTGGGCATCGCAGGGGCAACCTTGCTGGGACACTCTCGGGGATGCTCTGCAGAGACCCTGCAGCTGCCGAGCAGGCAGGAACGGCAGAAGTGTCCCCACGGGCACCGCGCGGCTTCACTTTTTGTGTTGCAAGCAAGTTCCTGCGGCTCTGACCATGGAGGCTCCCGGGTCTGGGTCCCGCAGGTGGAGGACGAGGCTGGCCCACGTATTTGCCAGTTCTTCGGTGAAGAAAGACCTCCACCTCCTCGTGGCAGAGGCGGCCAGCACCCCGTACAGGGTGAAGGCCGCCGAGCGCAGCGACGCCTGCTCCTGCAACCGAGAAACCCCAGCTGTCAGGTGGGCAACTGGGACACCTCGGACAACTGTTTCTGTAACACCCGAGCACTGCCAGTCGAGCGCAACGTCCTGAGAAAGGACCCCCAGAGGGGGTCACAAATAGCACCTCCTCCGTCTTCCCCAGAGAGAAGTGTCTTCCCTGAACCCTCCCGGTGCAGAGCTGCCCTTGCCCACACCGCCCCTCTTGGACGAGCCCGCGAGGGAGCCTTCGAGCAGGCGTTAGACAACACCGCTCACTTACAGCATCAAAGAAGGACCTTGTGGCCTTGGCGAGGTCTTTGAAGGTGGAGCCCACAGCCTTCCCCTTCAGCTCGTCCACCACCTTCGCCAGCGCCAGCAGGCTCTCTGCCACGACCTCCGCCGAGGCCATGTCCTCCAGGCCCCTCCGCAGCGCCTCCAGGACGGCTCCCTTGTGCTTGCGCAGCTGTGAAGCGTAACACACACACGTACCTCTCGCTATTCCTGCCTCTGACCGCTCATCTTTCCCGTTGCCTCCGGGGCTGAAGCTTTCAGAAACAGCCCCCGAGCAGATCGCAGCCCAAGGGTCCCATTGGCACCTCAGTCCCCTTTGCAACCCGGATGATGCCCAAGAACAGAGCGCCTTCGGGGCAAAGACTCACACTTGCCTCTGCTGCTCTGCCCACTCTCTCTAACCCCTCCGCGCTCTCCACCTGCATCTCTCCGGTCATGCAGGGGCTGCGTTTCACGTGGAGGAAAGCCCCTCTCACCTTCTCCGGTGCTCCGCTGACCAGATTGCCCAGGCCGCGCGCCGCCATCTGCCGCACGGTGCTGCTCGGGTCCTGCGTTTTCTCTGCCAAGGCCCCCAAGATCGGCTGAAAGCACCTCCATTCCTGCAGCGCTGGCTCCTTCATCAGCTGCAGCACAGCAACCCGGCCGTCAGCATCGGAGACGGATGCAGACCAGGTCCGGGAACAACAACCACCCCGGGCTCGACACGAGGAAGCCCCACAAGCCCGGGCTAACTGCCCCGGTGCCCAGCAGCTTTCCTTTGGGCCCGGCCCAGGCTGTGGCTTCGGGGATGGCGAGCTGCTGGGGGCAGCACTGCCCCGTGCCCGGGGGAGGCCTTGTGCCCGTGTTTGGGGGGAGTTGGCCTCTGGAGAGGATTTGCATTGGGTCCCGGTGGTCGCTCAGCAGAGCTGCTGAGATCAATCGAACCTGGAAGCACGTCCTGGCTGGGGTCGGGGGAGGCCCTGGAAAGGGGGTCACTGATAGAAAGCCCATCTGTATTTCCTCCGCCACCAGCAGCAGTGACGAGGACCGGGACTGAGCGGTTTGGAGGGGCAATAGCATCCCTGGCAATAGCACAGGGGAAGGACGGGGAAGGGGGCAGGGAAGGGCAGCTCCCAGGAGGCCTCCTGCAAGGGGGGATCCGCTCCCGCCTCCACTGCGACACTTTCCGCCAGCACCTTCCCAAAGAGCAGCGTCAGGAGAAAACCCATCCCAAACCTCCCTCTCCCACCTTCTTGCTCACCTCCGCAAAGAAAGCCGCAGCCATGAGCCGCAGGTTGGCCGAGGGGGCGTCCAGCCACTGGGTCAGCACCAGCACGACGGGCAGCGAGATGGTCCCGGCGCGGAGCAGCACCCTGCGCACAAAGCACAGGCAGGCGACACACAATTACGCAGGCAGGCACCTGGCCTCGGGCCCCAAAATTCACCTGCTCCTGCGCAGGCTCTGGTGGGCAACTCGGAGACGCCCAGGCCAAGGGGAAGGGTCCCGCCAGCTCCAATGGGGTCGCAGCCACCCCAGAGCAGCGAGGCGCCTCCTGGGGCTCTCACCCGGTCAGGAGACCGACGCCGTCGGGGTGAGCCCGGGGGTCTTCCAGGGCGGCCCAGGCTCCCTGCTTCCTCAGCAGCCACAGCCATTTCCCGTCGAGGCACGTGCGCAGCACCGCCTCTAAGGTCTCCAGGGAAAGCCTGGGGGAGAGAAGAGCAGCCAGGCCTGAACCTCGGCAACAGGCATCTCGGGCAGCGCAAGGGAAATGCCGCCGCCGCCGCCTGCGAGGCCTTCGTTCACTCAGGCTCAGCCTCGCCGAGGGAGCTGCAAATACCCCTGAAATGACATCTCGCAACCCTGAGGTCTGCCAAGCTGCACGAAAACTGGCCTTTTCACCCTTCCTGATGCCCCAAACGCACTGTCAGCACTAGAAAACCCCAAGTTTCTAGACTTCACGCTCACACCTTCCTCCCTGGGAATCAAAGTTCCTCCAGGAGAAAAATGGAAGCAAAAACAACCAGAATCGGTTTCCCCACCTCGGAGACGAGGCAGGCCAAAGCGCTGCCTCGGGGCCATGAGCGAACATGGCCTGGTTACGGGGACCCTGCGTCTCTGTCCCGCTGCCTCCTACCTGCAAGGATTGTCATCGCTCGTGTGTCCCTTGAGGAACAGCTTTCGCTGGCTGCTGAATTGGGGAAATGGCATCTCCTTTCCCAGCGTGGCGCTGATCTGCTTCAGCAGCACCGGGAGCAGCTCCGGGAGCAAGCGCTGCACAGCCTCTGAGGTCTGCAGCGTTGACACCACCTCAAAGATGGCACGTGTGATCTGCAGAGAAATTCAACCACAAGCGGCCTGTGAAAACAAGGCCTTTTCCCACCTCTCCCCTGCCCGCCTCGGGCACCTTTACCGTCTGCAGTTTGGCTTTCGGCAGCAGCCCTGCAGGCTGCCTGGCAGCAGCAAAGGGTCTCGGCTGCCCCGCTGCCAGCGCTGCCCAGGGCCCAGCACGGCACCCCGCGCGGTTCAGGGGTGTTCACAGTGTGCACAGCGCACAGCGTCCCTCAGGCCGAAGGGTTATTTAGGACGTCAGGTGCGAAGCTGCAGCAATGTGTCTGCCAGTGCACGTACCTTGAGAGGCTCCAGCGCAGCCTCATGGTCGTCGGCCTCAGGCTTGGCAGAGCTGGTCCTGGCTTGGTCGTTTCCTGAGTGCTTCAGTTTTTCCATCAAAACCCTCAGGAGCTGGTTCACAAAGAATTTCCTCCCCAGGACCCTCCACAGCTCCACGGTGTCACTGCAAGGCAGCAGAAGTTGCCCCGTGAGCCCGCAGGCTCTGCTACCTGTGATGCCCTTGGCAGCGGCCAAACGCTCTCCTGGCCTCGAAGGGGCTGGCGGGGGCCAGGCTCTGGGCACCGGCTCTTGCCACGCTCAGCCTTTCTCCCCCCGCAGCAGCACGATCGCCTTCTCCGCTGGCTCCTCCTGGCCCCCTCAGCGGTGGGTCCTGCCTGCCCCCAGGGCCGGGCCAGTGCACGTACCTGTCCATGGGCAGCCGCTTCTGCAGGAGGCTGTCGATGACGGAGCCAAGGTGGTAGCGGGCCAGCAGGGACACCGCCTCGAAGAGGACGCGTCGCAGGGTGTCCTGCTGCATGGTCGGCATCCGGATGTAAATGATGCTGAGGATTTCTGGCACCTGAACGCAGACCAAAAGAGCCGTCCTCTGCAGCCTTCCCTCGTCCTCCCGCACAGCCTCCCACCCTGGGCCTGTGGCCCCAGAGCCAAACCCGAGCGCAGCAGAGCCCGAGCAGAGGAGGTGAGCAGAGGCTCCGGGATCAGGCTGCCGGCACTTGGATTCGATAGAGCTGTCGGTGCTGCGCACAAGGGGTGGCTCTGTAGCCCCCGGCACCTGCACGAGGCGCACGGCAACGGCTGAGGCGGGAATGCCAAAGCCCCAGGGAAAAGGCGCCTCTCTCACCTCGGTGAATAGCTGTCCCCCGCACGTCTCCAAGAAGGTGAGCAGCCACTCGCCAGCTGCCTGAGCACACGCGGGCCTGACCGACAGCATCCCGTCCAGGGCGGCAGAAAGGAAATCCGTGGCCTGCGCTGGGGGGATGTGTTTGCAGACGATCTGGGCAGAAATCACAACCAGGAGAGAGCACATCACAGGTCTGCTCCGGCTCTTCACAAAGGAGAGGAAGCTCGAGCGCCCGGGCAGTGGGGCAGTTCGCTAGGCCTGCAGGGTGCGAGTGCTTTACAGTGCAGCGGCGCAGGCAGGGCCTGGTGTATTCTGGGCGGCCGAGAGCTCTGCAAGTGTCTCCCCGCGGGCTGTTTGCTTATACACAGAGCCTGGACCCTGCCTGCGCTGGCGGCGCCAGGTACCTTTGCGAGTCTGGAGGAGGCCTGGAGCAGAGCCTCGGCGTCTGGGGCTCCCAGCCGCTGGCACAAAGGCTGCACCTCGTCCTCCTCGGCCCCCGTCTCCAGCGTCTTGCCTGCAGCGAGCACCAGGAGGAAAGGAAGGGCAGTGAGGGGCACGGAGACCCCACCTCAGCCCACGGGCTGTGAGGAAGCAAGAACGGAGCCCAGCCCCGCGCAGTCGTGGGGCGCGGGGGCAGCAGGGGCCCGGCTGGCCGAGGCTGGCAGGGGGCTGCCCTCACCTCGTATGTGGAGGAGGTGGCCGAGGCAGGCCCCTGCCCGCTGGCGGGACGTGGCCAGCGAGTCGCAGACCAAAGGCGCCAGCAGTCCCACCATGGAGCCAAAGGGCACAAAAGAGTTTTCTCCCTGCGGAGACAGAAGGCCGACGAGAAGGTCGCAGGCGGCCCTGGCAGCCGATCTCCCTCTCCCGGCTGTGCTGCCGCCTGAGCCCTGGCAGGGCATCGGGGCAGGCAGCGGTGCAGCCCCACAGCCCGGGAGACCCAAAACCCAGCTCCCAGCCTGGGGCAGAGCTCCCTGCCGGGCTGCAGCCAGCGGGGAGAGGGGACACAGCACGCAGGGGGTCTCTTCTCACCGAGAGCTCGAATCGCTCCTCGTAAGCGCCCAGCAGCTGGGCGCAGGCCTGCAGGGCCCTCTCCCGCTCCCACTCCTTGGCCGAGGTGAGCCAGTACTCCAGCACCTGCGCAAGAGCAGACCTGTCTCACAACAGGCGGCCCCGGCGAGCCCGGCCTGCCCAGCGCCACCCCAAACCTCTCCCTCCCGCGCAGAGTCCCGCCGAGGAGCTGGCGCCTCTGCAGCCGGCGGCGCGGCCCCTTCCCATCCCCGGCAGCCGCTCATGGAGGGCCCCGGCGCAGACGTGCCCCACAGCCACTTCGCGCTGACCCTGCCGACTCCACGGCCCAGCTCTCCTGCACACCCTTCGCCCGACCCTGGGGACGCCTTCCCCGTCCCCCCACAGATACTCACGTGCAGCATCTCCGTGAGCCAGCTGGAGGTGAGCTCTTCCTCCAGCAGGGCTGTCAGCAGCTCGCCGAGAGCCCCCATGGTCTGCACGTGCGGACACTGCGAGCGGGAGAGAAGGACGGGCGTTGGGCCGCACACGGAGACGCCCGGCTCTGCCGGAGGGGGCAGAGCGCAGCGCGGGCTGCTGGGGGGATCCCCCGGAGAGGCTGGGAGAGAAGGGCCGCCAGGTACCTGCACGGGCAGAGCGTTTGCTGCTGTCGCCCCTTCCTCTTCCGCGGGCTCCAGGGCAGGCAGAGGCATCACGCTCTGCAAACACTGATCCAGGAGGTCGCGGTTTTCCTCCCGGGTCAGCGACGGCTTCAGTTTGCTGACAGAGAAAAAGGAGACCAGAAAAGAGTCTTCCTACCACTCCCCAGAGCGGGTCACACGACACCCCCCCCACAGCCCCGGCGGAAAGACCCTACCTCAAGCGCCCCACGGCCACAAACGCCTCCTGCCGCACCGGGGACGCCAGGCAATCCCGGGGCTCTGCCTTCACGAAGCCCTGGAGGTCACAGAGACACACGCACGGTGGGCAGCGGGCAGCCACCGAGAGCCCTCCCGCCGCCAACAGGCTCTTCTGCTCGCCCTGCCCCAGGCACAGGCGCTGGGCGCCCGCACGGCTCCCACAGCGGCACCGGGGCCGGGCAGCCGCCCCACCGCGGACAGACCCGCTGCTCTGCCCAGCGACGGCCACCGGGCACCAGCACCCAAGGGCCCCGGCGCCCGGGGACAAGGCTCAGGGCGCTCGAGAGGTCGCGCGCGGCCAAGGCAGAGCATCGCCCCTCGGGGGCGCCCGGCCTCGGGGCTCAGCCCCAACCTCCCCGGGGGCACAGTCCCGGCCCGGCACTCACCAGCAGGGTGCCCAGCAGCTCCCGTTTGTAGCAGAGCTCCCCGCGGCGGGAGCCCCCCGCCCCCTGCACGGCCCGGCTGACCTCGGCGACGCTCCGGATCAGGCTCAGCTTGAGCTGCACGTCCTGCGGCCCGGCAGAGAGAAACACAGCGGCACCGATGAGGAACTCCTCACAGCGCCAAAGGCGGAAAGAGGCGCACGGCGGGGAGTCCAGCCCCGGAGCACAGCGCCGAAGGGCGACTGCGGCTTCCAGGAGCCTCCGGGACCTGGGCTCGGCACACGGCTCGGAGGAAGGAAGCCTCCTCTCCCCTCCCGGGAAGAAGCTCCCCCTGGGGAGGCACGAGCTTTCCCCGCTACCTACCGCAAGGAGACCCCCCACCTCTGGCCTGGGGAGCGGGAGAGCCGCTCCGGCACGCCTGCGATGGGAAAGGTGTGCGGGAAGGGCAGGAAGCAAGGCCCCACGGGGCAGGACTTACCTTGGTGGAGAAGGCGAAGCCCAGCACCTGCAAGGGGAAAGGGCACAGAGTGAGAGGCAAGGAAGTGCGGCGCACAGACGCAGGACACGCAGCAACGGCCCCAGAGCGCACAGGCGCTGCGGGACAGCAGAGACGGACCAGCACTGCTGCGTCGCCCTCCACCAGCACAGGCAGGGCACAGTTGCCCCTGGGGCACTGGGGGGACTCGGGGCTCGCAGGAGTTTCAGGGTTTCAGACCCAGAAAACGCCCAGAGCAGCTGCAACGCGGGGACAGGGACATGCAGAGGGATACGGGCTGGGTTTGCGACTCGGCCTTCAGCACAGACCCCTCCTCGGGGCTCTTTCCTAAGTGACGGCCCGTCGCGATGAGCTCCAGCTCGGAGCCGGGCTGGGGCAGGCGGCACGTCCGTGTGGCCGGCCCTGCGCCCGCGCACCCACCTGGCAGCTGGCGCGGTAGTGCTGCAGGATGTGCCCCACGATTTCTCTCTCCACGTGGGCCGGCAGCTGCTCCCGGGGGGCGCAGAGCGCGATCCAGCTGTAGGCCAGCACGAGCGCCGTGTGCATCCTCGTTCTCTTCCCCTGCTGGTATTCCTGCGCCGTGGGAGAAGCCACGAGACGTCAGCCCAGCACCTCCGTCGCACCCCAGCTCCCACTGCCTCCCCACCAAGCAGCTGCCCCACTTTCCACGCAGCAGCCACCACTGTGCTGCTGCTGGCTTAGAAGTGAAAACAAGGCAGAGGAAAGGCAAGCCAAGACCCCCGGCATCCTTTACCTTCAGGCGATTGAAAGCCCCAGACACTGGCCTTTCCTCCATGCAGGCCCCAAACTCCTGCACCACCTCCAGGGCAAGGTGGAAGTGGCTCTCGGCAGCGCCAGCTACAACAGAAATCATTCCCTGCAACACAAGAGGAAGGGTGAGTCGGCCTCTGGCCCACACTCAGCTGCAGCAAGCTCCGAGCGACACTTGCGATATCGTCCCACAGACACCGCAGCGACAAGGACATCGGAAGAGCCTGGAGCGCTCTGCTGGGAGACATCACTGCTCCCTGGAAACACAGAGGGGCTCCGGGCAAAGCAAGGGGACAAGAGGAAACTCACCTCTCTCTCCGACTCCTCCAAATAATTGGTTCCTAATAGATATTTCTTCAATTCCCCACGGACGTAGGGCACGTGCTGACACGCTGCCAGCGACATCCCGATGGCCTTATACAGGAAGGCCTGGAAGAGAAGAGGCCACCACAGACGTGGTCACGCACAAGGTGGCGGCACAGAGCCGGGCCGTGACGCACCAGCCCACACCAGGCACAGCTGAGCTGGCCGCGGCGCCCGGCTGTTCAGCCCAGCCCCGCTGCCCAGCGGCGCGGAGAGCAAAGCCTGTCTGGGGAAGGCCCGGGGAGCCGGGGAGCCCGGCCTGTCCGCAGAGGGCAAGAGCTGCAGGCACAGCCCCGGGCAGCGTCCCGGGCTCTCCCGCCAGCGCCCACCGGGAACGGGAGCAGGAACGAGGCCTCGGCAGGGACCCACCTGCTCCCGGGACAGCCGGGGGTAGCTGCCCATCTGCTGGCTCAGCTCGAAGCTCAGGCCCATGGTCCAGGCCTGGCTCTTGATCGTCTCCAGTGACGTCCTCAGGAACTAGGGGAAACACCAGTTGCAGCAGCCTCTCCCCGGCCCCTTGGGCCAGGGCTGCTCGGCAAGCGCCCGGCGCTCCTGCTCTCTCCCTCCCTCCAAACAGGGAGCCCGAGTGACCGGCCCGCTGTCTTTCGTGTGTTTCCTGTTCTCTAAACAGAACTGGCATTTTCCTTCTCAGGTTGCCCCTGCTCCTCGTTAAGTTTCCACCCACACCTTCCCCCTCTTTCCCACCGGCATTTGCTGCCCTCGCAGCAGCGCTCTACCTTAAGCAGCAGGCGCTCCCACTCGGCAGAGTCCAGGCAGCTCTCGCTTTCCCCTGCAACACCAGAGCAAGAAAACGCTCCGTGTTACTTAGCACCAGAGAAGAGCCCAGGGCTCTCCTCTGCACTCAAACACCCGCCAGGTCCCACGCCAGAAGGGGCCAAAGCCGGGAGGCTCGAGCCCCAGCGCCCGACTCTTTGCAGGCCCCAGACACCTGATGGACCCTGGGGACGGGGGCCAGCGTCACTGACTCAGGTCGGCCACAGACCCGCCAGTCCCGATCCCCATCGCTCGGCTGCAGCTCCCAGAGCAGACCAGGCCGTCACACGAGGGCACGGACCACGCACACACCTTTGCACCAGGCCACGTTTCACCCACCCCCAGGAGCGCCACGTCCGGCCCTCCCAAACACCCACCCAGCAAGGACGCCAGGGGGCTGCAAAACCTGCTCGTGGCAGTGACGGGCAAGAAAGGCCCCCTCCCCTGGAGAAACTGCTCCGGGGCGTCAGCGCTCACTCCCTGGAAGGGGAACGGCTGCAGAGCAAGCACAGAGAAACCCAGGGCCAATTGCCCTCCCTCACCCTTCTGCACGCTGCCTTTTCCTGCCTCCCCCACGGCCTCTCCAGCCTCTTCCTCCCCGACAACGACAACGGCACTTTACCTTCCAGGTACTGCAGCAGGAAGGGGATCTTCACGGCCCACACCGTCCCCACGGCGCCGTGGATCTCTCCGCACAGGGCCTGCAGCAGCCGCAGGGCAGCGACGCCGCAGCCGCCGCCGGCGTGAGGAGCCGCTGCCACCACCTGGCAGAGGGCAGGCGAGACCTGGGCTCGGGGCGGCCGGAGGAGCCGCGGCTTCTCCCAGCAGGGAGGGCGGTTGCTCGGCCCCGACCTCTCCCGTCCCCTCGAGGCCCCCAAAGCGTCTCCCCGCGGCCCCTACTCACCAGCAGGCGAGCCAGCAGGGCCTGCGGCGTCGGCAGCTTGGCTGCGAGGAGAAAGAAAGGCCGCTGAGAGCTGCGCCACCTGCCATACCCTGCCCCTTTCCGGGTCGCGCAGCCCCCGTGCGGCCCATGGGCTGGTGACCGGCTGCGCTGCCGCAGCCCTGTCCCGGGCGTTCCCAAGGGCTCGGCAGACGGAGGCGCAGGCAGCTCCAGCGCGGCTGGGAAACGCTGGGAAGCAGAGTGACACGGGCTGCCCCGGCCCCCGGCACAGCCCGGCACAGCACACGGCAAGAGTTTCGCCTTCCTACCTCGCTCCCGGAACGCCACAACACCGGGCTCCTCCTCTCCGTCCTCATGCCCTGCTCTCTCCCGTCTCTCCGCCAGCTCTCGGAGGCATCGGGAGAGTGGCACCAGCGTGCCCGTGTACTGGGCTGGCACCACGTACTGGAGGAGCCGTGGCCACAAGAGCTGCAGGGAAGAAGGAGGCAGTTCAGCACCTCGGGGCTCCCAACTCAGGGCCAGCTCAAGAGCCCATTTTAGCTCTGAGATGGGAACAACGCTGTGCATTTCCACTCGCCTTGTGCGCGTAAGGGCCTGCTTGGGGAGCAGTTTGGGGAGAGTGGGGCAGGGAGGCAGCAGCAGGGCGCCGGATGACTTACTTTGGTCATCCCCCTGACGGAGACATCCAGAGAGCGCAGGATGTCCAAGCACAGGGCTTGAAGATCTGCTTCTTCCTGCGCTTCTGCCTGAGAAAGGTTCCTCTGCGCCTGCAGACACAGTTTGGGCAACACCAGCATCACTCCCTGTCCCTGAGATGGGAGGCTGAAGCACCAACCACCCAGCGCTCCCGTGATGCTCCCCTGGGAGCACCCCCCTCGGGAGGCAGGAGAGAGCAGAAAGTCCCACACGAGGGGCCAGGTCCCAGGTGAAGCAAGGACTAAACAGGCCAAAGCCCTCCCCCGGCATCCTCCGAGATCCCCCCGAGGAACGGCGATGGGGACGCCGCTCAGCCCTCTGCACCGCTGACTGCAGCCCTGCTGTGGGGGGCTCCCCATTCCCAGGGCGCCCGCAGGGGCTCCCAGGACACCCTGGGCACAGAGCAAAGCCCAAGCGTCACACTCTGCCCTCACCAGTCTGACGGAGGCCTGGCTGAACCTGGCGAAGATGTGGGCCACCAGATCCCAGGCCGAGCAGCTCTGCACGCTGCAGCTGAGCAGCTCCTTGGTGAAGCGCAGAACTGCCCTCGCCACCTGCCACGGAGGAGGTTGCAGTTACCCCCTCTGCTCAAAAGCCCGGGGGCACCCGCCTTCGCACCGATCCAGCCCGTGTGCCCTCTGGGGAGACCATGCGGGTGCAGGAGACCCCTCTGCTCCCGCCGTCGCTGCCATGCAGGAGAATTTCCACGGGGAAACGCTCGTCTAGGCTCGACCCCCAGCAGCAGCCCCGCTGGGGGCTGGCCAGGCTCTGCCCCGAGCCACAGGTTTCTCTGACGCCCACCGCGCTGCCGCCCCTCGCCAGCCAGCTCACCTTCCTGCTGGGGTCTCGCAGCACAGTCCGCACCGCCTGCACAAGCAGCGGCAGGCTCTGGCCTCCCTCCGCTGCTGGAAAAGATGGGCAGAGGCGTGCGCTGAGGCAGAGCCCTCGCTTCCGCAGGGACCTGACAAAGCTCCCAGCTCGTTCACACACGAGCGGCCCAGAAAACCGGGCACAAGACTGTGACGGCCGAGGAAGCAGCAGAGTCCCCCAGTGACTCCGTTTACAGACACAGCTGTGTGACGGGACCGTCTGTTATAACAACACAGAGCACTGCAGAAACGCGATGGGTCCCTGCCCTGTCACCGAGTGCTGAGCATCGTCACTGGAGCATCGCTGTTTACAACTGCCCCGTCACATCCCTGTCCCCACAGCTGGCCTCACTGCGCCCCGCGGCACTGACCTGCAGAGCGCACCAGGGCTCTGAGCAGATCCAGGGACACCACGCGAGCGGCCTCGCTCCCGCTCCCCAGCTGCGAGTGCAGAAACGCCACCGTGTGCTCAGGGCAAACTCGGGCTGCGAGGGAAAAGTCGTGCTCTGCGTTAGCCGCCCAGGTCTTCCCCCACTTCAGAGGTTTGGGAGAGAGCAGCAAGGGCGCAGCGGTGTCCCGCGCAGTCTCCTGCCCTCACCCAGCAGCAGCACGCAGTAGGACAGCTCTGACCGGTGCTCCTCGCTGGGCTGCTTGCTTTCATCACTGAGCTGTGGGAACAAGGCGCGCTTTACAACTAGGTGCCTAGTGTTCAGCCTTCCCCCTCCATCTCTCCCTAGGCAGTCCGAGCCCTGGGATGGGACCCACAGCCAAAACCCACCCCACCCCACTGAGGTGCTGGCCACCTCCAGAGGTTTGGGGCGGCCGCGCTGCCCAGGGGCCGCGAGCTGAGCAGGTTCAAAGGCTGTGCTCAGGGTCTCTGGACTCCAGAGTGCTGCAACGTGGCTGAAAGGGACGTTGCTGGCTGAGCTGTGCTCTCCCCTGAGCCTGCGCACAGCAGCCACGATCAGCTCTACAACATCCTCGAGACCCCAGAATGGGAGAGGACTCCAAGTATCTGCAGAGACCTGCCCTTAAGGCAGGTCCCGCTGGAAGGACGCTCTGCCCGGACATCCAGCAGGACTTTCCCCTCAGCGTGCATCAGGTCTGCGGCACCCAGCGCAAGCGGTGCAGGGTCAGGCTGCCCTTACCTGGCTGTGCACAGCGGTGCCGATGGCCTGAACCTTCTCCTTGCCGATGGGGATCTTCACTTCCCCCAGAATCTCAAGAAAATAACTGAGACCCTGCAAGGGAACGGGGGAAGAAGAGTGGGGCTGTCACCTAAAGCAACGTCTTAAGAAAGGAAACCCAGCATTTCTGTGAGGAAGTCCTTAACTCCAGCCCCCAGGAAAAAAACCCAGCCCTCCTGCACGGGGCTTCTCGGGTGTCCTTCCCTCCCAGCAGCAGCCTTAGAGGGCCTCTCCTCTGGACGGAGCCCGTCTGATGACCTTTCCCGGCACTTCACACCCCTCACACCTCCCCTTCCCGCCAGACGGGGCTGGACGGCGCCCGGGCGTTAGAGCAGAGCCTCTCGCGCGCACGATGCCCCAGGGACGGGGCTCAAGGCCTCCCTTCCCGAGGAGGTCGGGCCTCGGGGACGCTCAGCTCCCTCTCGGCCCCACCTGGGCTGCTCTGGTGCTGCCCGAGAAGCCCAGGAGGCCTCAAGCCTCCCCTGCTCTCTCCCTTTCTTCTCAAGGGGTCCCGGCTCCTCCAGGCACCCCACAGCACCTCGCAGCACGTGCACACACCCCACGGCCCCACCGTGCCCCACATAACGCCTCACCTTGGTCACCCGGGAAGTGTCCTGGACCTGCTGATACTGGCCCAGGAGCCAGGGCAGCTGCTCCCACACGCGCCCGCGGTGCTTCTCCTCGTGCAGGAGGAGGCCCATCATGGCAGCCATCGCCCCCAGGATGGCCTGCTTGACCTGCAGGGAGGGCAGCGAGACGCTCTTCATCGGGGCCCAAGGTCCTGCCACCCCGACACGGTCTGCCCCCCCACAGAGAGGCATTTCCCTGCTTCCCCTGCAGGAGAAGGGCTTGCTCCTGAGCACAGGGCACATCCCCAGCCCTGGCCCCCCGGCCCTGCCCAACGGCCCCCGGATTCACCTGGTTCCCGGCACGGCGGCCCCGGCCCCCTGCTCCTGGGCACGGGCAGCGCCTGAAGCTGCAGTCCCGCACGCTGGCTGTCGCCTGCCACCGTCCACACTGCCACCGCATCGGCAGGGTCTGGCTTTGGGCGCTGCATCAGACACCCTGCACCCTCCCCGGGCGCCTCTCCTCCCACACGGCCCTCACGCGGAAAGACAGACGGACCGCGACGGCGCTGCTGCCGCCGCGGGGCTGGGACGGCAGCCGTTCTCACCTCCTCCTCCTCCTCGCAGCCCAGCCAGCTGCCGACCACGTGGCAGAAGAGCGGGGAAACGCTGCTGCAGAACTGCGCCTCCCTCATGCGCGGGAAGGGGCATTTCTCCCAGTGGCGCAGGTAGGTGTTTGCGGCCTTCGCCCACTGCTCCAGCACTGCAGCGAGAGGAGCGAAGGAGGGTCAGGAGCCTGCGGCGGGGAGGAGACCTCGCTCTGCCGCCCCGGCCCTTCCCCTCCCCGCGGGGCCGACACTCACCGCCGCAGACAGCGCGCAGGGTCCGCCTGCTCCCCACCTGGCTCAGCATCGTCTGCAGGGCGAAGAGCGTCATTCCCACGAAGGGGACGCACCGCAGGGCTGCAGAGAGGGCAGGGCAGAGGCACAGAGCGCGGCCGCCGTCAGAGGGAGCCGGGGCAGCGTGCGGGGACACCCCGGGGACGCGCGGCGGGGTCGGGGGGCGCCAGAGCTGCCCGAGGGGCTGGGGCAGGCGCTGGCGTGGGGAGGGCTCGTGGGAGGGGGCTTGACGGGGTGCTGGTGCCTGCCCCAAGTGGGCAGCGGGGCAGCCCTTCGGGGGCCTGGGAGGGCGGCGGGGGCAGAGCCCGCCACGCTGGCTCTCCTGCTGCTCCCGTCCGTAGCTCACTGGGATGGGGGCTATGGCCGGGCCCCGGCCGGCCCCAGCAGCCAGCAAGGGGCACCGAAACCTTGCAGCCTCCGGCTGAGCACGGAGCATTTTGGGAGGAGCGGGCAGGATCCCTTCTGCCGGTTACCACAGAGCGTAGCCCCGAGCCGGAGGCCGAGGGCCCTACCGTAGCTGCTGGCCAGCTTGCCCAGGGTGACAAACACAAAGTCCTCCGAGATCTCTCCCAGGGCCCGCATGTGGCGCTGCAGCTCGTACATGACGCTGTCGAAGTGGGAGCGGGCCAGGGCCACCAGGACGTCGCTGGCGGCCGTCCGCACGTCCTCCGTCACCCCCTGGCGAGAGCAACGAATCCCCCCTCAGCGGGAGAAAGGCCGAGGCAGCCGGACAGGCTGAACGCGCCGGGGCCCTCTGCAGCGGGGCTGGATACGGCCTTTTCTTGCGCGCAGGCGCATCCACGGGGAAGGAGCTGTCACAGGGCGTCTGGGACCCTCTGACAGGTCTCAGTGCTAGAGACAGGTCCTCAGAGCCCTCCTACAGTTTACAAAACCGCGCTCTAGCCAGCCGCCCCTGGCTGCCTTCGGAGAGGAGCAGCTCACCTGGGCCGCTCTCATGTCCTTCGAAGCCGCTGCGATCACCCTGCTCAGGACAGCGCTCTGCAAGCAGCCGTCGTCGCCCTGCAAGACTCTCTCCAGCTCTCGGTACGTCTCTGCTCTGTCGCCCTGGGGACACAGCCCAGAAGGGAAGAGCTTGGCCTTGCTTCTCCTTATCACCAGGGAGCCCCAGAGCTGGGGACACGGGCCCCGCCAGCGGCAACATCCGCAGCACGTGCGGTTCGCAGGAGGGCAGCGGCGCCCTTGGGAAACCGGGGACCCTGCTGGGCCCCTGCAAACCCACGCGCAGCACAGCACAACGCCCCCGCCTCACCTCCTCGTCTTGCAGGCGGTTTGACAGAGAAGTCACCCGGTCAGCCAAGGTGGGCACGGCTGCAGGGACGGACTCTGTCGCCCTGCCTCCATCCTCGGGAACGGGAGGTCGGGACCAGCAACCTCCGCAAGAGAAGAGACTCTCTGAAAAGAGAGGAGGAGAGGATGAGCGTCAGCTCTGCTGGCCTCAGCTGCCTGCACTGTTTCGGGGCAAACGGCTCCCCAGCCTGGAGAGAAATCCTTTCCCTCAGCGCTAACTCTGCAGCCAGGGCTGTATCAGCAGGCAGGCAGCCGGCAGGGCCAGGGGAGGGATTCCTCCCCTCTCTTCAGCACCAGTGAGACCACCCTGGCTACTGGTGCAGTCCAGGCTCCTTACTAAAAGATAGAGATGATATAATGGTATGATATAATGGAGTGGGCCCAGAACAGAGTCCTCAAGGTGGCTGGGGGCTGGAGCACATGATATGCGAGAGCAGGCTGAGAGAGCTGGCTTTGGTCAGCCTGGAGAAGGGGAAGGGAGAACAGTGTATTGCTGCCTGCAACTACCTAACGGGGGATACAGAGAAGATGGGGCAAAACTCTTCTCAGAAATGTACCTGGACAGGATGAGAGGCAACAGGAACAAGTTGGAACATGAGCAATTCTGATGAAATATTAGACAAAAACTATTTCCCATGAAGGTTTGGGGCTGAGCTGCTGGAAAGCAGCTCTGCGGAGAAGGACCTGAGGGTCCTGGTGGACAAGTTGACCATGAGGCAGCAACGTGCCCTTGTGGCCAAGAAGGGCAATGGTATCCTGGGCTGCATTAGGCAGAGCATTGCCAGCAGGTCGAGGGAGATGATCCTCCCTCTCTGCTCAGCCCTGGTGAGGCTGTATCTGGAGGACTGTGTCCAGTTCTGGGCTCCTCAAGGCAAGAGCTCCTGGAGCGAGTCCAGCGGAAGGTTACTAAGATGATGAAGGGACTGGAGCATCTCTCCTATGAGGAAAGGCTGAGAGAGCTGGGCCTGTTTGGCCTGGAGAAGAGAGGCCTGAGGGGGGATCTTCTCAATGTGTATAAGTATCTGAAGGGAAGGTGTCAAGAGGCTGGGGCCAGCCTCTTCTCAGTGGTGCCCAGGGACAGGATGAGAGGTGACGGGCACCGACTGAAACACAGGAGGGTCCATCTGAACATAAGGAGACCTTTTTCACTGCAAGGGTAACAGAGCACTGGAACAGGTTGTCCAGCGAGGTTATGGAGCCTCCAGCCTTGGAGATATTCCAAAGCAGTCTGGAAACAATGCTGGGCCATGTGCTCTAGGTGACCCTGCTTGAGCAGCAGGGTTGGACTAGATGATCTGCAGAGGTCCCTTCCAACCTCAACTGTTCTGTGATTCTGTGAAGGTGGTCAAACACTGGAACAGGCACCCAGGGAGGCTGTGGGATCTCCATCCTCAGAGATATTCACAGCGTGACCGGACAAGGCCCTGTGGGTCCTGCTTTGAGCGGCAGGTTAGACTCCAGTGCACAGACGTCCCATCCCCCCTTGGTTATCGTGCGAGCATAACGCCCAGAGCCTGCTGGGTTTGGAAGCAGGGGGCCTCTGCTACCGAAACAAGGTGGATGTTATCAGAGCCACCAAGCCCATCAGGCCTGACTCCTCATGAGGCAGCCTCTAAGTCCCCTGCACTGCTGTGTGGAAGTGCAAAGCAGACCAACAGCTCTGCACGGTTTGCTCCATTTGCCATCTCCCTCACGGTCAGGGCACATTAGCTCCTTGGGTGGAAAGTGCATGAAACGAGGGCCTGGAGGGAGCTGCATGGGAGCAAGGAGGAGGTTTTCTCCTGAGGAGCCGGTGCACTTGTAGGGTCCAGGGGAGTTCCCGCAGCATCAGAAATGGCCAGCCCTGCTCAGTGGTGCTGAGGGTTCGTGCTCGGGATCTCCTGCAGCTTGGCCCTGGCCCGGCCCCAGCCCCGGCCCTGGCCCCGGCCCCAGCCCCTCACCTCGGAGTGCCCGGAGTCTCCGCATGGCGCTGGGCCAGGGACAGCGCTGCTGCGCCAGCCCTGCGTGAGAACAGAGTGGGACCGTGGGGACCCGCTCGTACGCGCCACCTTCACCGCCGCAGAGCGCTGCGGCCAATGAGGGCCTGCCCCAGACACGCCCGCCTGCATCACAGAGGGCTTCCAGCCAATGAGGGCCTGTTTGGGGACACGCCCCTGCGCATCACAGAAGGCTGCTGGCCAATTAAGGCTCGCCCTGGGACCTGCCCGTGCACATCACAAAGACCTGCCAGCCAATAAGGGCTGTGCTCCAGGGCCACGCCCACTCAGGGCAGGGGACCGGGTAGGGCAGCAGGCAAAGGACTCCAAAGTGCCCCAAAGCCAAATTTCCCCATTCCCCTCAATCACTCCAATCTCCTGAGTTTCCTTGAAGGGGTCTGGTCACCGACTTGGCCTGAGCAGCGGCTCCCAGCCCCTCCCGGCTCTGGGTCCTACCCTCGGAGCCAGAGGTGACCTGCTCTCAAGGGGGCTGATTTGGCCTTTTCTCTTTTTGCCTGACTTTCTCCAAAAAAGGCTTCTGCAGGCTTGTCATCTGTGTAGGCGTCTGTATGTGTCATTCTCTGCGTCTCCTCTGAGTAACTGAACAGCCCTGGATTTGCTCTGGGGCAAGCTGCCATCTGGATAGGGTCCTGGGCGATGTGTGTTAGGTTACCCTGCCTGAGCAAGGGGTTGGACTAGATGATCTCCAGAGATGCCTTCCAACTTCAACCATCCTGTGATTTTGTGAATTTTCTCAGAAAAAACCTCCTCTGTCCTTGTTGGCCAGCCACAACCTGAAACAGGAGTCTTGTGAATGGAGATACTTATGTGTCCCCAGCTGACAGCTGGTGGAAAGCTGTGATCTGCATAACAGTGTGACCTCCCCATTCACATTGCTTTTGCTGCGCCTCAGCATCACATCCCTTTCCCACGCCTTGTTCTCCCTAAATCTGTGCCACATAAGAGACATCCTGTTGGGAAAGGGCTAAATGCATCTTTGTTGACCAAAGGCAGAACTGGAGTCTCTCTCTCCGTGGGCAGCTGACGCCTGTTCCTCACAACCGCTCAGAGCTACACCACACTGACAGGCCCTGGCAGCATTTCAGGGCCAAGGTAAATGCCTGGGGGCCAGGGACACCAAGAGCACACAGCAGCCTGGGGGAATCTCTGAAGTCAGCATGTACTTATTCAGGCATGGCCTGTTGCCCAAAGGAGTTTTTCCTCCAGAACGTGCAAAGAACAGGAGCGAAGGTCTCAGGTACCATAAGAAGCTAAAACTACATCAGGATCATAGGATAATTGAGCTTAGAAGGGACCTTGGTGGATCTGCAGTCCAAGCTCTTGCTCAAAGCAGGGTCAGCTATGGCATCACAGCAGGTTGCTCAGGGCTTCATCTAGTTGGCTCTTGAAAACTTGCAGGGATGGAGACTGCAAAAGCTCTCTGGACAACTGGTACCATTGAGTTTCTTATATGCAGCCAGATGTAAGACTTTGTCTCTCAAGAGCACAAATACAAGGTGCTGTAATTCACAAGTGACCCAAAGACACCCTGCAGCAGGCAGGGGCTGGTACATATGCCTGGGGAGCACACATCCCTAGCTCCTGGATTTTATGGACTTTCCCATTCCCTGATCACTGCCAACTGATTCTGTAAATGGTGCAGCTGATCAGCTGTGTGCATCCTTGAGGAACCCCATGGCTACGCTTTAAGGCCAGCAAGCAGTTAAAGAAGTGGAGGGGCCAGGACCACAGCCTCCCTGAGCTCTCTGTCTCCATCGTGTGGCAGTAAACATAACAGTGACAGTATGTGACTAATGAAACCTTAAGCTGCTGTGTAGAAAACGCGGTAAGACAGCACTTGCTGCTTTTAGGCATGCAGAGAACTTGCGTAGCCTTGCAGAGAACAGGATCAGGGAAGTGACTAATCTCAAAAGGCATCCAGTTCTTTCCCCTTTGCTGATGTAGCTCTGTGCAGGCTCTGTTTCCCCAGCCGGGTCACCACCTAGCTGCACAAACGCTGGACCTGGGGCAAGAGGAGGAGTAGATGGCTGTGGAAGGGGCATTGGGATGACTTCTGGCTGGCTCAGGGCACGTGGCACACTACAGGTTTAGCACAAGGAGACCTTGCACCTTCTCCTCAGCACAGAGTGATACCTTTGAGTTGAACTAATTGCTGTTGTGTTGTGTTGAATGTGATTTGGTCTCCTTCAGACTTCTCTCTTCCAGCTTGGTATTTTTGAAAGCTTGCTATCTCAACCTTGCTGTCCCTCGGAAGCATCAGTAGCCTAAGCATGAAGGACGTCACGTACTTCTCCTGCAAGAAGTGTTTCACCAGCTGCCGAATGCAAGGAAAGCAATGCACGGCAGAGCAGAAGGGGCAAGAAAAAGAAGCTGCTCTCTTCATTTGGCATGCAGGCAAAAGTCTTGGTGGGGCCAAAGGATCTTTTGCCTGCAGACCGAGGACAGGTTGCTGCCCTTTGGTTATTGCCCTGGATTTGATTTCTGCTTGCCTCTGCTGCCCTTCTGCAGGACCAGCAAAGGGCTGTTTGAATCAAGGGGCTGAGTGCCAAAACCAGAAGCGGGGCAGATTCTCTGCCAACTCATTTAGAGTGCTCCAGCAGGGCAGCGGTGGTGGGAAAACTGCCGGAAATGTGCTTGTCAGGGCCATTGCTTCTTTTGGTTCCCTGAGACCAACCCCCCGAAGAGGAGTGGAAAGGACAGGAGCATAGGACCGCGAGAACGCATGTTCGCTGCGCTGTTAAATGGAGAAACCAAGTCAACATTCCTGAAAGACTGAGGTTATACGCTGCCTGGGTTTTACTCTGGTTTTCTATTTCAATTCTTTGAATGTTAGCAGAAGGAGAGAATGAAATAAGATGATACAGATGGATTTTTCTCTCTCTCTCCTTTTTTTGGGGGAGGGGTGTAGTTGGCCGCTTTTTCTCCTGATTGTTCACTGACACTGCCTGATATAGAGATGGGTACGAAAAGGAGGAAGGAAACCCCTTCTTTCCTGCAGGCCTAAGATTAATTGTGAGCAAATGAAAAGTAACTCTGGTACCACCCCCTCCTGCTACTTCTTGGCACAGGTTCATCTGAGACTTGTTAGGTAAAAATCTGTTTTCTTTATGAGCATCAATAGTGCATTCAAGATCCTCATTCTAGTAACTTGTCAGGCAACCCTGGATCAGCTCCTCCAAGCTTTGAAAAGATGGTGCCTGTAACGGAGAGGTACTTGAGTGACATGTTGCAGGTCTTTATTTTAGTCCGTGTAGTGCAGCAGGACTCAGCGCCTGGCTGGGAGTGTGACTGTGTTATGCGAAGCACTGTGCACACCACAGCTGGAGAGCGCCCGTTCCTAGCACTGCCACGTCACCAGCCAAAATGGTCAGCCTATGGGCAACGTGGAGAGTTGCCATTTTTACAGATGTTGCTTTGCGGCTGAAAGACACAATTCTGTCACCTTGCCAACACTTGATTCTCGCTCTCTTCCTTGTGTCCACACCTGCTGGGTTACTTCTCAGCTGGATCAGCTTTTGGGGCAGACTCAGTGTGCAAATACGTGAGTTGCACAAGGCAGGGGCTGGGGCAGGAACAGAAACAGGCAGTCCACAGCAGGAAGGACAGAGGGACCGCCGGTTCCCTCTAAGCGCCCTCAGGGCAGAGAGATTCGCTCTCTCCTCTAGTGTCCATCTGCCCAAACTTCTTCCCGCATCCCAACTACACAGAAGACTGCGCTCTCTTGAAATCCTAAGGAAAGCTCAGAAGCAAGTGCCGTGTCTGAAAAACTTCCTGCTTGTTCTATTAATGGTTCTGTCTCGTGTGCAATAACAATCGAGAACAATTGGCCCTTTGCATCTGCCGCAGGTCATTTCTTCTGGGTGCTCTTGTCTTCTTTTCCCCTCAACTGTGCAAATTCGCATGCATCACAGAGGGCTTCCAGCCAATGAGGGCCTGCCCCAGGACACGCCTGTGCACATCACAGAGGGCTGCCAGCCAATGAAGGCTTGTCCTGGGACACGCCTGTGCACATCACAGAGGGCTGCCAGCCAATGAAGGCTTGTCCCGGGACACACCTGTGCACATCACAGAGGGCTGCCAGCCAATGAGGGCCTGTCTCTGGACACGCCTGTGCACATCACAGAGGGCTTCCAGCCAATGAGGGCCTGCCCCAGGACATGCCTGCATCACAGACACCTGTGGCCAATGAGGCCCTGCCTGCTCCGGCACGGCAGTGTCGCCTTCGGCCACCAGGAGGTGACCAAGAGCGCCCCGCCCACAGCCCCGCCCCAGAGCAGCAGGTGGCCCTGCAGCCCCACCCCCTCCCCGCCCCCACCCCATCTCTGCATAAAGAAACAGGCACCACGCCAGCTACTTCCCTTGCAGGGAGATATTACAGCAATCATTTCAGCTGCATTCTGTCATGTTCCTCCTCAGCCAACCCTCCAGACTTCCCTGAGCTGATGGAGACTAACAAGACTGCTTCAAGTCCCCAAACAGGAGGTTAAAATAGACCCAACTTCTTTGCCCTTCAGGCAACCAAATTCAAACCAAGCGACGGTAACAGCAACCCTTGTCTCTTTCTCCCCTTCTTCTCCTCCCTCCATCTTTAAGCTCTGAATTTGCCTGCGCAGCCTCCATGATTATGCTGAGAACGACTGTCAGAGGGCCAGTTCATTACCACGGGTCACACTGCCACAGCGAGCTCACTAGCCTCACACACTCCTAATGCTCACTTATGCTGCTGCATTACTACACGCTGCTGCTCTATTTACTTTGACTTGCCCTAAACCGACTCTCTGAATGTCTTCCTTACCTGTTATAAGGCCAATTGGCAACAAGGAAAGATCAGAGGATTAAAAGGAATTTCTCAAACCAACACTTCCAGTTCTTTGCCACAATCGGAAATATGCAGCTCATCAAAAACATAATACAGTGCCAAAATGTGCACGTACCCTGAGCAGCTCCTCCACACCATCCTCCACTTGCTCACCACCAGGGTGCACCAGCGCCCGCAGGGGCAACCGAGCGGCACAGCGGGAAGCAAAGCCCCAGAAGGCAGCTGGGGCTGGTGGCGCTGCGCATTCGAGTACTGTTTACGGTCATGTTTTCCTTCTGAATTTCCACGCGCTGTAGCAAGAGGCTCGTGTGCAGCTTTCAAACCTTCATTTCACATCTGTTCCTTGCTAGGCTTTGTTTTGGCCTTGGAGAGCTAACATTTACCCTGCTTCTGCCCAGGAAAAAATCAATTAAAAGAGCTATACCTTGTCAGTGAGCAATCAGCCAAGCTGAAAGCACTCTGAGTGAAAAGGAAAGCGCAGACATACCTTTCACCTCAGGAGACCACTTCTCAAATTGCAGAAACCTTAAGTTCGCTGGCTGCTTTCATAAAGACCTACTAATGAAAATATCTGGCCTGTTCCGAAAGCTATGCCACATTTCAGTGCAGCACGATGGATGCAACTCTTGCTTTTACATTGCTGCCATCAGAAAATGACAAATCTTAACGTTTTTCAACTTGTGTTTCAAAACACTTGTAATTATGGATTACATTGAGATGACAGGCAAATGCAACAGAGGAAAACTTTCCTAGGGGGAGAAAGGGAGCAAGAAAAAAATAAAATGGGAAGAAAACTGCATGAGAGGACAGGCAGGAGGTCACAGAATAGACAGCAGAACAAAACAAATATTTCAAAATTCAACAAAATACTTCAAGCTCATCTGCTAAAAGATGTTGGTTCCATCTCCATCGCAATGCTGAAATATATAGGAAATAGAAGAGAGGAATATCAGCATAAGACAGGCAGTTAAGTACAGAAGGAAGAGGACTGAGGTGGAGCACTCAGAAAAGATCAATAGGCCAAAAAATGGTATCCCCTTTCATCTATTACAGGGGAAAGCCTGGCAAAAAGTTAGAGGCACTAAGAAAAGATAAAGAACAGTTGGATAATTAAAGGCTTGTGCGACTCTTGGGTTTATTTGGGAAGAAGTAACATCAAAGACCTGGTAACATCAGGAAAAAAATTAAGGAGAGCAAGAAAAGGCAGCAACAGCTGCAGAAGGCAGGTTGTTACCAACAAATATAGTGAGAGATCATAGTGGGAACTCATACAAATACCTATCAACACAAACCTTGAAAAGGATGCTCTGCAGGATGGTGAGCCAATGCCCTGGCTGAAATAAGTCCCCACACTGGTTTGTGAAAACTGGTCTGCAAAACAGTCACCTTCAGCCTCACACTGCAGCAGATAAAGGGGTCTTTTTCAAGGAATTGGTGTAAGAGACTAGGTCAGATAGGTCAAAGAAAAGGAAATCATCAAAACTAGTGGGGGGTGATCATGACCTAGGGAGAAAACGACCTTTCTCCTCTTAAAGAACTCCCTAAAAGTGTTTCCCACAAGATTCTTGACTACTCTGTGCTCACTTAGCTGCTTCGCTTAGCAGCTCCGCAGAAAGAAACAGGTAAAACAGTTAATCCTGTGCACATTTGCCTTTAAACAAAATAAAGATCTACTCTCTGCATTAAGCTCAGCTCTGCGGTCACTGAATATAATGTCTGAACAGTATACAAAAGCAGTCAGTTAAAACTTCCATCTGGTCATAAGAGGAATCCTTAGAGGCAACACTCGTTGCCTAATGCAATATTAATTTGATAGCAAAATCTCCTCTCAAATCTCCTCTCTTTTCTCCTCTAAACTTGCCCTCTCCTTCTGAGAGCATTTTTACATTCAGTCAAATCCTTTCTTCTCCCAACTCACAAACTTAAAACTGCTACCCAAAATTGCCAGCGCTGGAGGAGAAACGCCAGCATCAGTGCTTCTTACGCTGTCTCTAAACTCATAGCTGGCATCCCTCCTCAGGGCATTTCCTGGCACTGCCACGACTGAAAAAACGCTATAAATGCATATTCAGAAATTACTCCAAGGAACTCCATCATGCAAGCCAGCACCAGCTTGCCTGCCTATAAAGCCTCCTTTCAATTCAACAGACCTGAGTGCTCAGCGTGACTGACACAAGCACTCTCTAGGATGCAAATGAAGCTGTTCATACAAACAAACTCTGACCTCAGTATTCAGCATGACTTACAAAATCACTCTCTAGGATGGAAATGAAGCTGCTCGTATAAACAAGTCTGACTAACAGCACCAGTCTAAGGAGGGCTACCTATAATGTAGCTCTCAATTGCAACAGACAAAATTAAAAATAAATGTTCGCCATAGGCATGTCGCTGCCTACTCAGCACCTCAAAAAACACATGTTATGGTGATCATAGGAGAAGCAGGTGATGAGAAAGCGCCTTTCAGCAATTGCTTACTCTCTGAAACTGAACTGCCTTGGGAAGAGGAGATCCTCTCAGATTCCCCGAGGCGGGAGGCAGTTTCTTCCTGTTGCAAAGGTCCATCAGAAACGCGGTCAGGAGTGCAGAGTATGCGCCCGAATTACAGGAAGGCAGGGACTGTGCAGGGCCTCGCTCGCTGCTGCTGAAGTGGAAAGGGTAGCGGGTTCCCCCCTTTGCCTACCAGCAACCTTCAGAAAGAATCAACATCAGCCCAAAAATCAGAAAGCACACGACGACAATGGGAATTACTCTCTCAGATAAACTCCTCGTTCGTACGGGTTACAGCAGAGCTATTACTAATACAGGTTTAAGGACAAGTCCCATTTCCACTGAGGTCAAGGGGCAGAATTCTGACCTCAGTCACTCTTCTGAAGGGAACCCAGCTACTGGGTGTTTACATCCACGAACAAAATGTAGCCCATTGAATCTAATGAAAGCAACACAGACTCCGAGTTGCCATTCGTTTTCACTTGAGTTGTTACTGATTTTACCCTTCCTAGCACATGGGAAGATACAGTGTTAGAAAACTGTTACATTAGGAAAAAACACACTGAACATTACAGATTGCTACAGATTCCAATAGCACTTTCATTCTGCAGCCTGGAATTTAAAGGAGCTGAACAGTTCACATAATAAGGGTGCTACCAGCTATGATTTTGGGTAAGAAAAATCTGGATAACAAAGCATGATTAAAAGATTCAAATTGAGATTTTGTGGAAAAAAGAAATTAATTAAGAGTAATACTCAGCTCTCTGTCAAGACAGTCCACTCCCGGGAAATTATGCAAGGTGCCCAAGATCACACAGAAGTGAGTTGCAGAGCTCGGGAAGGGACATGGGACCACAGTCTCCTGGGCGTTGGGCAGAATTTCAGGCACCTGCATATCCCAGGAATCAGTTGTCAAAGAGCAACATTGTCAAAACTTGCGAGAGATTTTTCCATATAATATCAGAAGCAGTTTACTGCCAGGCTGAGAACCTGCAAGCTGAAAACAGATTCTGAAAAGAAAGGCAGAAGATAAAACAGTGCAGAGAATTAGTCTGGTGCAGAATTACTGCAGAGTTCTCAGAGCCAGTAATATTTCTGGCAATCCCAAACTGCACAATTCAATAAATTCCTGAGATGTGCTGCAGGACATTTTTTCTCAGAGCATCTCTTTCAGTTCAGCAATACGAGTGGGTTTACAGCTAGGCACGCTCTGTTTAATCCACACTCAAGATCAACTCTAGTCATCACTGATTAGCACAAAAATCTGGAACGTTACATTTTATATTCTCTTAATTTTATGATCTTTTTCTCTTGCCCCTGTTTGAGCAGGTCAGTGTGAGGGCACTACAGTCCAGCATTTGGCAGCTGGTTGCCCTACTGTCACATGGTCTGCTATAGGTGACTCCCCTCAACTCAGAGTCACCCAGAATCACACAGCTTTATATTCCACAACAGAAGGAAAATGATGGAAAAGCAGGAGCTCGAGATCAGCATCCCAGGTTGTTGGCTTTTTCAGTCATCATGACGTTCTGTAAGCGTGCGAAGCTACACAAATCAGAGCCTTTCGCAGATGATCTTAGTCAGAAGCAGGTTCTTGGCAGGAGAGACATTTAACTACTTGATAATTGCATTCGCAGCTCAAAGATGGTCTCACTCAGAAGGAAGCAAGAAGATTTTCCTCAACACAGATTTTCCCTTTACAGAAGCACCAAGAGACCTGGCTATTTCAGATCAAGACAAAAAAAAAAAAAAATTAGTAACGCCATAGTGTAACCCTCGCACTTGCATTGAGAACCCAAACTGGACCAGCTTTGCAACCTCCAGCGAGCAGAAGATTTCACCCCTGCTCCAGATCTGCCTCTCGGTATGTTCGATTTATCAGTCGGTCATGATTTCTCAAAAACTGCACTGCAGACGCTAAGCACGGGGCTGCACCCTACCCAAAGGAGCTCCTGGCTGCCTGCAGCAGCAATAACTGCACAGGAAGCAGCTGCGAGACCTGGTGAAGGCAGCTGAGAAGGCAAAGGCAAGGGCCACCACAGAAAGCGTGCACGCAGAAAAAGAAAGAAAAGGCCATTTCAGCCAGACCCATAGGTCTAAGTGGGCCTTTGCCATGAAGCAGCCTAACTGGTCACAAAAGTCACCTGAAGAGAGGACTCTGAAAGCACCTCAGAGCCCTGCAGTCTCTCTGGCTGCCTGCTGGTATTCACACACTTCTTCAAGCTGCCCAAACACCCCTCCAAGCTTCTGCAGAGGGCTGTGCCACAAGATGGCACAGAGAACAACCAAGGCGCAGAAGGGATGCACCAGCGTCTTCCCGTCTCAGGGAGAACACAGACATAACAAGCTTTCCAGTGCCCGCAAACCAGCCTCCGCAAATAAAAGGCAGACAGAGCTGAAATCACTCTGGAAAACAACTCACCTCTCATTTGCCTTCAGTCCTGGACAGCACATACTAAAAGAAAAAGCTGCCCAATCTTATTACGCCAGCCCTATAGCCCATAATTCCCATTCTTACATGCACAAGCTTCTGGAGCACTAATAAACCTACTAAGCACCACAGAAAGGTCCTGCTTTTATCCTTTCCATTTGCAATGGTAAGTGGATCAGAAACCTATTACCCTTATTCTGCCTTGCTGGCGTTGGCTTTGTATTTGGAGGTAGAATAAACTTGATGGTATCAAAAATAGTCTTTTTCCTTGCAGATATGAATCAAAGAACTAGGGATTTGGGAATAACATTACCACTTCTTTCCTGTTTCTGAAAATATCTTTGTATTCTCAGAGAATGTTGCTTTTCATTTGATGGCTAGCGGGCCAAGCCAGTAACCTAAAAAGATGCACTCCTCTGGGGAAAAAACAAGCACACTCTTATTCGCCTGTTGTAATAACAGAAAGGTCTCCAGTCTAAAGCTTCAGCCTAAAGCTCATCCAAAACCTTCTGACAGCAGCAACCTTTGGAGCAGACCCACAATAAAAATGATTTAGCTCCAGATCTACAGCAGATGTAAATTGTCTAAGCTCTACGGATATCATGAAAAAGCATTGAAAATCTGAAAATCGGAGTGCAAGGGTCAAACTTATACCTGCTGCATCATCACTGATGCCAGGGGCTGGGTCACTTGAACTCCCTGCCTCATTCACTCAAGCAGAAAGTCCTCGTCAGGGGAAAGACCTAGTCAAATGAAAGGCACTTATGCTATCTAGAGGAAATACCACATTGAAAAGTCAATTTTCCTCCGATCTCCTCTTTGCCAAAACTTCCCATAGAAACATAGTTCACACACAGTACAGCTATTATCTGTCTGGCCTCAAAATAATGACAAACAAAAATCATGCCCCTGCATTTGAAATAATACAACATTTGGTCCCTGGCAACTGAACCGTGAGCACAGCCACAGTGCTTTAACTATCAGTGGCTTCAGGGCCTATTTTCAGCTCTTTTATTCCTCTTCACATCTTTGAAAACAGCAAATTGCCCAAATGGGCAACAGCAAGATTTGTAGTTTGGTGTTCATTTATGAGCTTTTAGCAAAACTGCTACAAACAGACTGCTAATCAGCACCAGCGAATTATCACCAGGCCGTGCTGAGACACATTCGGCCAAGCACCAGGGAGTCCCCAGGCTGCCGGTCTCCTCAAGGCGCGTGCTCTGCCCTGAGGGGCTGGTCACACCAGCAGTGCTCCACCAAAACCCATGGGCTAAAGGGGCAGATGCACAGACAGCAGCAAGAAAGCTAGTGGAAGCGAGACAACCTGACAGCAGGTGCTTTGGCCAGTTCAGACATTTCAACAACCGGGGGGCAACCCAAAAAAGAAAAAAAGAAAAGAAAAGAAAATAGCAGCCCTTTGCAAGGAGCTTAATTCTGTTACTGCGAGCACTCCAAGCTGGACGCTTTCGGCAGCAGGGGAGTCCCTTATGCCCAACACCACGAAGCCTGCAACGGGGCAGCGAGGCACACTGAACTCTTTGTCCTGTGCTCTTCGTGTCTTTTGAGCTCAGCACAGGGGTGAACATCAGCTGCCTGACAGCCCAGCTATGGGGATTTTGCTCTAGCGCTTCTCACTAACCGGTCCCCATCAAGCTCTCACTTCTCCTCACATCTGACCACAAAAGCTCTCCAGCCACGTGGCTTCAACTGCCAAAGGTTTACCCAAGACGAAGAACATACACTTTCCCCTTTCCAAGACAGTTTCTCGTTTCCAACAATTTGTTTCCATGAGCCGCAAGGCACTGGAGGAGATTGCTTATACTGCCACATGTTGAACAGATTGCCCAAGCAATAGGCTGTATGACAAAGGTAGGAGGGATTCCCCCCCCCCCCCACACACAATCGTTTTACTTTTACATGTTTGAAATTTCCTGCACCTCCAGCAAACCAGACATGAATTTCACAAAAGCTCTGTGCAAAGCGCACTTCTGAATGCTATTTATAAACTGGCCTTGTGTTCAAAGAAAAAATGATTTTCTTTCCAAACTTTTGATCCTTTCTATAACAGAAAGAAATCCTCTACATTAGCAGACCTCTGAACTAACCCTTGTCCTAAGCTCACGTCTAATTCTACAACGTCTACAGCTGTAACTTTCACCAAATTTAATGGGAGCAAAAACAGCACTGAAGTTCATGGGGGTTTTTTAGAGTGCCCAGACCTGTCTTCTTAGTGAAGCGATGACTACCCATGCTTCCAACAAACACTTGCTTCAATCAACAATGAAAACACGTGCTTTGAAAGCAAACAGCAACAGCTATTCCTTAATTCACACTTTGAGAAAACCTGGTACATGCCATTCAAGGACACCTCCCTGGTAGCTGTGCACAGGGAAATGCAGACTGTGAAATGCCTTCTTTGCAACAACTCGAGCCCACCCTTTTCCACCCCGATCATCTCCTTCCAAGGCTGGATGACTTTCACGTGACAGGGCCTATACGTCTGCAGATTCAAAGCTGGGACACGTGGGGTGATGTTCAGCTAATAGAATCTGCACAAAAAGGACACGTACAGCCATTGCACATCAGGGAGTTACCGCTCTTACTTATTTGCTTGGTCAAGTCAGAGAATAATTTGGATTGGTATCGCCGTGCCTTCTTGTCAGGAAACAGGAGCATTTTCCCCAGTGCCTTCCATACACAAAACACTCCCCTCTGGAAAATACAGGCTTTGCAGGGCCCTGTGTGTGAGCAAAGAGATGTCACTGCTCTTCTTGGCTCCCTAAGTCCCTGCTTCAGGGAACACAAAGAAACCCTCGGGAACCCACTGCTACCAAGTCCTCTCCTTGTTTTCAGTCCCAGAATCCCGACAGGTCATGATGGGACAAAAAGGATTAAATGATCCCAGCAGGTGCTCTCAGAGGAAGATGCAACATAAAGCTTGTTGCAGAGCTGGCCACAGTCAACATGGTCCCGGGAGGTGCCAAACGGTCCCGGACTTATTGAGCCCTGGTACACAGGGCACAGACAGTCATTTCATCACTTTGTGAGGGTGTAACACCATAAAATACAACAGCATTCCCCAGACTCAAAAAGCAAATGACACCATTCATTAATTTGTCTTACAGGAGCCTCCCACAGGCCCTCAGCCACTTGCAGGCTCACTTCTGCTCAGAGCTTTGTAAACAGGCCTTAAGTCGTTCAAGAGAGATGTCTCTTCCCAAAGACCCTTGCAGTCTACGCAGACAGGACAGAGCAAGGCCAAAGGGGACAAAGGCAATGGCAGAAAAATTGAGGGATTTGGCCACAGCTATCCAGCAGGGCAGTGACCACCCAGCTGTAGCACCCACTGCCCCACTACCACTGCCAGCGGTCCCCCTATCACACAGGACACATCCCACCCCTCTCTTGGGCAAGACATTGGTCTGTACTCTTGCCTGGAGATTGCCTCAAGGCAGCAGTTGTTCTGAGCGCAGCAGGTACCCAGAGAGGTACTCTGCTCTTCCTTCTGTTACCCTTTGCCAGAAGAATCCTCCCCTGCTGCCTTGTAGCAAAGGCAGCTTCTCATCCCGCTGTTTTTATTCAATCTCTGATTTAGTCTTTCACTAAAAAGATCACCGGGCAAAGTTCACCACAATTTATTGCTCGTCTTTGTAATTAATCAACAGACTGAATTACGTTAGAGCATCCCGAGCAATCAGTTTCTATGGATATGATAACAAAAGTTCATGGCATACGAGAAGGGGGCTGCACAAGAGGCAATGGAATCGCTTCTGAACCTTCAAAGAGAAACCAGGCACTTGAAAATAAGAGATGTTTATTCACCACCTTCTCCCAAAACAATCAATTAGCATTTGAACACTGCCTTTTTTAGCGTCAGTTCACGCCTCAGGCTAGCTTCTACTTGGCCAGCACTTTTTCGTCCCCAACACTTTTACTGCATGGCAACTTTCTCTCCCCAAGGCCCCAGGTCCCACCGCCCTCACTCACATCGACTGACATTGGAGGGACACCGCAAGCAGGGCCAGTGCAAGATCCAGGAAACCAATGAACTGCAGCAGTGCTCGGTCGGACACATGTGATTTTGCTGACCGGGCCCACTCTTCAGCTTTGTTCAGCGCTTTGAGGGCCAACACCAAACTTCTGAACTGCCTGCTCCTTGCCCATCTCCAGGCGAAATGCAGCATCAGCCTAAAGGCAGTTGCTACTCGCTCATATACAGACCATAAATGGGGGCAGCCTGCATAAAGCAATAAAGGGCACAAAACCACACACGAGGCAATGGAGACCAATTGCAATATATGGCATTCCATTCCAATTGAAGAAAAAACTTTCTTCAGGAGGAGGGTGATTGAACACTGGAAAAGGCTGCCCAATGAGGCTGTAGAGTCTCCACCCTTAAAAATATTCTAAAGCTGACTTGACATGCTCATGAGCCTGCTTGGAACAGGGAGGCTGCACTAGGGCATCTCTAGAGACCCCTTCCAACCTCAACTATTCTGCGATTCTGTCATCCTCTGCTGGTATGTTAAAGAGCTGCTGTTTGAGCCATACAGAAGCAGAACTGGAGAAGGCTGCAGAGTTTCTTCAGACTACGAGATGACAAACCTGACCGCACCAGGCAGGCTCTTGCACCGTTTGCTGTGGTGACTGGCACGCATAGAGCCAGAAGAAAGGGATCAAAACAAAGGATGCTGGGCTGTCTTCCACAAGGATTGTTCACTTGCCACGTCAGCTTGCTTTCCTCTTGCCCAGCTCAGCTCCTTCCAGTTAGCAAAACTGAATCTTGCTTATAACCATACATTGCTTGCCTTTCTCTGGGGCATCACAGCCCTGGGTTAGCTCCAAAGAAAAACGGTAGGAAGCAATAGAGGAAGGCGAGCTACAAGTGCTTTGGTTGACCCATGAGGACACACAGTCAGCTATCTGTGTCCTACAGGAGGTCACACAAACAGACAAAGCACAAAGCAGCAGCACTTTTTCACTGGAAATTTCTAGCTATGGGGGGGAAATGTCAGTTTCTTAATTCAACAAATTTGAGAGCATCTCTTAAAACACTATAGATGCAAGAGTACTTCAGATTGTAAATAGATCTTCTTTCTCTTTAAATATTTCACTTTGACATTTTAAAAAATATACACACACACACACACACAGGCATGCACACACCCATGTAGATCCATGCATAGATGCCTACAGGGAGAGCAAGTTAGTAGCCAGCCTCCTTAGCTGAAACACATCAGGACTGCTGAACGCAGCAAGAACAACAACCGTTCATTAAATGGAGACTACAAGTCCAGCAAACCAAGCTGAGGAAAGCACCAAACAAGAGGGAGGAGACGTTGACTTGCAATACTAGACCAAGCCGAGTGACTACAGAAAGTACTTGCAGGTCATACATGTTTATTCCAGTGTCATCTGTTCAATAGGTTGCTAATATAAAAGTAGTTCTTGTGTTACTGTTGCTTCCTGGAGGCACCACACAGGCAAGCGTGCGACTCAGCATGGTGCAGCCCACAGAAGAGAGCTTGCCTGAGGAGTGCTCCCCAAGAGTTTAGGAACCTCAGGTGCGCCATGGCCAGAGTCACCACACTGGGCGGTTGCCGTAGCCCTCCGCTGACCCCAGAAGCGCTGAGTAAACTTAGCCAGCAAAAGAGAAGTGACACTGCAGACTCACACCGTAAGCATCTAGGTACTGTGGAACTTTGCACCGAGTTATTTGGTGAACATCCCTACTGGTATCTGTTGACCACCCTATTGACCATCTTGTTATCGGCTGAGGCCACCGGTTCTCTTGTGTAACTATGGTCTGGCACTGTTGGTTTGGATAATGAACTAAGCCCGGTGTGGAGGAACGGTTATGGGAATGGTTAAGTGAGAGAGGGCATGCTCTGATTGGGATGAGCAATCCCGTCTTCGGGGTAGAGGAAGGAATCTAGGCCAAGGCAAGCGAGCCTGCTGAAAGCGGCCTTATCTAGGCCAAGGCAAGCGAGCCTGCTGAAGCCTGCTGAAAGCGGCCGTATAGCGGCCTTGAGCACTACAAAAGAAGGTATTCACAAAACTGGTAAACAAGTCTGGACGGAACTAGGTTCCATAAATGTCGACGGAGCGTGGACAGCAACCTTGCACCAATCATATATCCGCTTTATGCGCGTGGACAGAAACTGTAACCAATCATGTAACTATTGCTAGCGCATGCGTATTGCTTGTCGATATATATACTTTGTGTAAGCTCTAATAAAGGGAGAACGACCATACTCATATTGAGACTCATCGTTACTCCGGGCCCGTTCCCCCCACTCCGACATCTGGTAGCAGAGGATGGTTGATTTCCGAGCCTGCCGATGAGGGGATGGTTGATTTCTGATAAGAGCTCCGAGCCTGCAGTAAGCAGTGAGAGGACGGGAGTGGGGATTGAACGGCTGAGAGGAGTGCTGGTTGTACGTCCCTAGCCGGCCAGACACTGAGGCCTCGGGGTCGCACCCCGCCTCTCAGGGAGCAGCATGGAAGCTGATGCTGCCGCCACCTTGCTCGCCGAGATACTCTCTAAGAGAGGGATTGACGCCCCGGTAAAGCAGTTGCATCGGTTGATCAGGCTAGGGCAACAGTGGGGACATTTCCCTGACACTCATATGCTATTTTCCGTATCAGAATGGCGAGATTTCGGAGAGACAATGTGGCATAAGACCATCGAGGGTGGAGACAAGGACAAGAAGGAGGTTAGGCGGTGCGAGCTCTGTGGAGCACGGTCTTAGAGACCCTAGCAGCCGTGAAGGCTGAGGGAGAGGTCGCGGCTGCTGCTGCAACAATGCTGCGCCCTACGCCACCTAGTGCCTCTTCCTGTCGTGGCGGCGGGTCCCAGTTCGCCATCAGGGGAACCGTTTCCACGGGCAAACCGTACCGCACCCTGGCGGAGATGCTGCAAAAACTACGGGGGGGTCCAGCCGGCTCTGCGGGAAAAGGGGAAGTTACCACCAAGCCAGTCGGCTCGAGTCCTGACGAGAACGCGGAAGTACAACAGGATGCCTGCCAGGAGCCGGGGGAGGGCGGGACAGTTCCTAGTGCCCCGCCTCTGCCGCCCGCAGAGGGGCCGCCTCGACCGTCGGTCCCTCCGCCACCACCCCCCCCGCAGCCCTTGCCTCCGTCCGCTCCTGAGGGAGCCGGCAGTGCGCCATGTCCAGGGCCCTCGTCGCCGCCCGTACCGGGGGAGGGCAGCACAGCCCCGCCGAGGCTATGGCGGGAGCCCCTGACATCGTTATCTCCGGAGTCGTCAGGCACAGCCTCGCCTACCACCCCCATGGGCACAAAGCCGTCCACGGCTCAACTATTAAAAATGTTTGAACAGCTCTCAGAAAAACTGGAAAAACTGGAACTGAGGGACAGGAGGAGGGATCTTCCCCCATGTATGCGGACCTCCGGTGGGTTCGTCCCGTGGGAGCCCCGGTGGAGTGGAATCATCAAGGACGCCATTGTAGAGGGACAGTGGCAGCCAGCCCCCGGAGGAGGCGAGCCATCGGCCTTGGCCTTCCCGATCGTCTACAGAGGGGGAGATAAAAACTGGGCACCACATGATTGGAAGATCCTTCAGCAAGCCCGGAATACGGTGTCTACTTACGGCATTAAGTCCGAGGCGACTCGGCAGATTGTCAACTGGATCTTCACAGCAGATCTGATGTGCCCCTATGACTGTAAAAACCTGGTGCGGCTTCTACTTATGCCAACCCAGTACCTACTGTGGGTGGCCTCATGGCAACAGCGTAGCACAGAGGAGGCCATGCGCCACCTGGGCCAGGATGACCCGTTGCACGGGGTCACAGCTGAAATGCTATGTGGGGAGGGAGCCTGGTCCAACTACCTGGAACAGGCCAACTACCCCCCGTCCATGCTCCAGCTGTCGGCCCGTCTTGCCTTTGATGCCTTCCTCTCCTTACCGGGGGGAGGGGGCACTCCATCATTCGGGAACCTGGTGCAAGGTGCGACTGAGAAGTACAGCAACTTCGTCGACCGCCTCTGGGAGGCAATCATGCAACACCCTGACCTTACGGAGGACGGTAAAGGCCAAATGTTCAAAGTGCTCGCTTTTGACAACGCCAACAAGGTCACAAAGCAGATTCTGGCCAGCCTGCCGAAAGAGGCTGGGGTGGAGGAGATGTTACTGCGGGTGGAGCGGGCGGAGGCACAAAAGCAGGGTGCCTCCGTTGCTGCGGCTGTCCAGGGCGCCGTTGCTGCTATGGTACAGAAGGACCGACGACCCAACCCGAAGCGCCGTGTGTTGGGCACCCCCTTTAAGGGGCGATGCTATCGATGTGGGGAGGTGGGCCACACTCGCACCAATTGTCATAGTGCAGTGTGGTGTGACAACTGCCAGAGTGACACGCATGCCACCAAAGTGTGCTCGGGAAACGGCCGGGCGAGCGCGGGAAAGGGCCGCGCGCGGACACAAATGAACCCATCTGCGAGACCCGGGGTTTTCTGCAGCAACACCAGCCTGCAACCCGAGGGAGCCTGGGAATCGACGTGGAGACCACAGTAGACGTCACACTCGTTGACTCCGCTGTCCAAAAGGTCCCCAGCAATCACAGAATCACAGAATCACAGAATCACTGAGGTTGGAAGGGACCTCTGGAGATCATCTAGTCCAACCCCCCTGCTCAAGCAGGGTCACCTAGAGCACATTGCACAGGATTGCATCCAGGCGCATTTTGAATATCTCCAGAGAAGGAGACTCCACCACCTCTCGGGGCAACCTGTTCCAGTGCTCTGTCACCCTCACAGTGAAAAAGTTTTTCCTCATGTTAAGATGGAAGTGTCTGTGTTTCAGTTTGTGCCCATTGCCACGCATCCTGTCGCTCGGCACCACTGAAAAGAGTCTGGCCCCATCCTCTCGACACCCTCCCTTCAGATACTTGTACACATTGATAAGATCTCCTCTCAGCCTTCTCTTCTCCAAGCTAAACAGGCCAAGCTCTCTCAGCCTTTCCTCATAAGAGAGATGCTCCAGTCCCCTAATCATCTTTGTGGCCCTTCGCTGGACTTGCTCCAGTAGTGCCACATCCCTCTTGTACTGGGGAGCCCAGAACTGGACGCAGTACTCCAGATGTGGCCTCACCAGGGCTGAGTAGAGGGGGAGAATCACTTCCCTCGACCTGCTGGCAACACTCTTTCTGATGCAGCCCAGGATAGCATTGGCCTTCTTGGCCACAAGGGCACATTGCTGCCTCATACTTAACTTGGTGTCCACCAGCACTCCCAGGTCCTTCTCAGCAGAGCTGCTTTCCAGCAGGTCAACCCCCAGCCTGTACTGGTGCATGGGGTTATTCTTCCCCAGGTGCAGGACCCTGCACTTGCCTTTGTTGAATTTCATGAGGTTCCTCTCTGCCCACCTCTCCAGCCTGTCCAAGTCTCTTTGAATGGCAGCACAGCCCTCTGGCGTATCGGCCACTCCTCCCAGTTTTGTATCATCAGCAAACTTGCTGAGTGTGCACTCTGTGCCTTCATCCAGGTCATTGATGAAGAAGTTGAACAAGACTGGACCCAGTACTGACCCCTGGGGGACACCGCTAGCTACAGGCCTCCAACTAGACTCTGTGCCACTGATCACAACTCTCTGAGCTCTGCCATTCAGCCAGGTCTCAATCCACCTCACTGTCCACTCATCTAACCCACACTTCCTGAGCTTGTCTATGAGGATGCTATGGGAGACAGTGTCAAAAGCCTTGCTGAAGTCTAGGTAGACAACATCCACTGCTCTCCCCTCATCTACCCAGCCAGTCATTCCATCAGAGAAGGCTATCAGATTGGTTAGGCATGATTTCCCCTTGGTGAAGCCATGCTGACTACTCCTGATCACCTTCTTTTCCTCCACATGCGTGGAGATGGCTTCCAGGATGAGCTGCTCCATCACCTTTCCAGGGATGCAGGTGAGGCTGACTGGCCTGTAGTTCCCTGGGTCCTCCTTCTTGCCCTTTTTGAAGACCGGGGTGACATTGGCTTTCTTCCAGTCCTCGGGCACCTCTCCTGTTCTCCATGACCTTTCAAAGATGATGGAGAGTGGCTTAGCAATAACATCCGCCAGCTCCCTCAGCACTCGTGGGTGCATCCCATCAGGGCCCATGGATTTGTGGGTGTCAAGTTTGCTTAATGATCTCTAACCCACTCCTCCTCCACCAAGGGAAAGTCTTCCTCTCTCCAGACTTTCTCTCTTGCCTCCAGGGTCTGGGGTTCCTGAGGGCTGGCCTGACCAGTAAAGACTGAAGCAAAGAAGGCATTCAGTAACTCTGCCTTCTCTGCATCCTTCGTCACCAGGGCACCCACTCCATTCAGCAAAGGGCCCACATTTTCCCTAGTCTTCCTCTTGCTGCTGATGTATTTGAAGAAGCCCTTCTTGTTGTCCTTGACATCTCTAGCCAGATTTAATTCCAAACGGGCCTTAGCCTTCCTCGTCGCATCCCTGCATACTCTGACAACATTCCTATATTCCTCCCAAGTGGCCTGTCTCCCTTTCCACTTTCTGTATACTTCCTTCTTCTGGTTGAGTTTTGCCAGGAGCTCCTTGCTCATCCATGCAGGTCTCCTACCTCCTTTGCTTGACTTCCTACTCATAGGGATGCACCGCTCTTGAGCCTGGAGGAAGTGATGTTTGAATATTAACCAACTCTCTTGAACACTCCTTCCTTCCAGGGCCCTCACCCATGGGATTCCTCCAAGTAGGTCCCTGAAGAGGCCAAAGTTTGCTCTCCTCAAATCCAGGGTTGCGATCCTACTTGGTGCCCTGCTGCCTCCTTGCAGGATCCTGAACTCCACCATCTCATGGTCACTGCAGCCAAGGCAGCCCCCAACCTTCACATCTTCCACCAGTCCTTCTTTGTTTGTTAGTACGAGGTCCAGCAGCACACCTCTCCTTGTTGGCTCCTCCACCACCTGGGTCAAGAAGTTGTCACCAATGCTCTGCAGGAATCTCCAGGACTGTTTGTGCCTAGCTGTGTTGTCTTTCCAGCAGATATCGGGGTGGTTGAAGTCCCCCATGAGAACCAGGGCCTGGGATTGTGAGGCTACTTCCAGCTGTCTGTAGAAGGCCTCATCGACTTCCTCTTCCTGATCAGGTGGCCTGTAGTAAACACCCACAACAGTGTCACCTCTATTAGCCTGCCCTTTGATCCTTACCCATAAGCTCTCGACTCGCTCTTCATCCACCCCTAGGCACAGCTCAATACATTCCAGTTGCTCTCTCACATAAAGAGCAACTCCACCACCTCGCTTTCCTGGCCTGTCTTTCCTAAAAAGTACGTAGCCATCCATGACAGCACTCCAGTCATGCGAGCTATCCCACCATGTCTCTGTAATGGCAATGAGATCATGGCCCTGCGACCGCACACACATCTCTAGTTCTTCCTGTTTGTTCCCCAAGCTGCGTGCATTGGTGTACAGGCATTTCAGGGAGGTGATCGAGCATGCAGGTTTCCCAGGAGGGATACAAGAGGGTCCTCCATAGCCACATCCCATGCGCACTTCCCTGGCTGCATTCACCTGCTGGAGGCATCCTGACTTGAGCAGTCTTTTGCCAACTACCCTGGCACTATAACTCTCCCCTTCCCCCATCTTTCCTAGTTTAAAGCCCTCCTTACCAGGTTGGCCAACCTGTTGGCAAAGACCCGCGTGCCCCGCCTCGTGAGGTGGATCCCATCTCTCGCCATCAGTTGTCGATCTTCAAACAGGGTCCCATGGTCGTAGAAACCAAAACCCTGTTGCCAACACCAGCGGCGCAGCCAGTCGTTAACCTGGAAAGTCCGTCTCCTCCTCCTCTCATCCATCCCCCTCACTGGCAGGATTGAGGAGAAGATGACCTGGGCTCCCAGACCCTTGACCACCATCCCCAGAGCTCTGAAATCCTGCTTGATGGTCTGCAGTTTGCCCTTGGTGTCATTGGCGCCCACATGGAAGAGCAGCAGTGGGTAATAGTCCGAAGAATGGACGAGCCTTGGCAGTCTTTGCATGACATCTCTCACACGAGCCCCCGGCAGGCCACAAACCTCTCTAGACAAGAGGTCAGGTCGGCAGATAGATGCCTCCGTCCCCTGTAGCAGGGAGTCCCCCACAACAATCACCCGCCGCTTTTTCCGGGTGTTCCGGTAGGGCACAGGGTCTGTTGTCCCGGTTACTTCCCTGGCAGCCATGCCCATCTCCTCCTCATCCTGGAGGGCACTAAACCTGTTCTTCAGCTTCAGGTCTTCAGGAGGAGTAGGAGCCTTTCTCCTCCCACGAGCAGTGACCAGTTTCCAGCCTTCTTCTATGATGTTATGTTGTACCGTTTCACACAGCACAGAGCCCTCTGGCAACTCCACTGCTGCAGGGGGTTGGGACTCCTGGAGCTGTACAGTCTCCGAGAATACCCTGTCTATCTCTTGCTCTGCTTCTCGGATGCTGCGCAGCCTACTGACCTCCTCCCGTAACTCCCTTACCTGACGACACAACTCGTCAACAGCAGCACACCTCCTGCAGGAGAGCTGACTGCCAGCCCAGGCCTCCCGGAGAGGCCCCAAGCACTCCCTGCAGCCTGAGACCTGTAGAGCTGCATCTACTGTCAGAGGGCCAGTCTGGGTCCAAGCCTCTGACACAGCAACTCCAGCAGCCGCTGGGGAACGCGCTGTGCGGCGTGTCACGACCATACTTGAGGAAGTGTACACCACAGGGAACAGAAATGAAGGTCCCTTCGCACGTCCCTTCGCGCGCCCTTCTGCGCAAACTGCTGCGCAAACTGCTGCGCAAACTGCTGCCTCTGTTCGCTGCCTCTGTTCGCTGCGCTCTAGGCCTGGCTCTTATATAGGCCTCTCCCTAGCACTGACTCACAGGGTGCTTGACCGCCCAATCAAGGGCCACTGGGATCAAAGGCCCCAACCCCCTCTGGTCAGGGGCAACCCAGAGAGCTCGTTAGCAGCAGCCACTCCTAGCTGGAGCTTTTCCCACGAGCTTTTCCCAGGAGAAGTCAAGGCCTCCTGCAGTTGTCCTTGCCTAGCTTCCCCTTTCCTGTTCACAGCGATCACCTTCTAGGTCCTCGGGGGTCCTCAGAAAGCCCACAACTTCCACAAGATCCTCAAGTTCTAGTCAGAGCCCAACCACTGCTGCGCAAACTGCTGCGTCTGTTCGCTGCCTCTGTTAGCTGCGCAATGCAGCAGGGCCTCTCTTCCATCAGAACAGCTCCGTCGGAGGGTTGCTGCTAGGGCGGTCCTCAGCTGGTATTCAAGGACTTATTGTATTGCCGGGCGTAATCGATGCTGATTACACAGGTCGCATTTATATCATGGTCTATACTGTTTGCCCGCCTGTTTTCATTCCTAAAGGCAGCAAGATCGCGCAAATCGTCGCTCTTGGCACCTTATTGGACCATCCGCCGCAACTCCAACCCTATCGAGGTGACCGTGGCTTCGGGTCTACCGGACCTGCTGTTTGTTTTACCACCAAAATGGATCGGCGTCCCACCATGAGTGTCATCATCTCACAACATGGCACATCCAAGCAAATCGAAGCCATGCTGGATACCGGAGCTGACGTTACCATCATCAATCGAACTGTATGGCCTATGCAATGGCCAGTAGAAAGGCCGACGACATCCATTGCAGGCGTTGGGGGACACTCTACCCCTCGTGTTAGCAAACAGCCAATCCACTTGCAAGCCAGTCTTAAGGTGTATGTGTCACCTCTACCTGGGACTTTGGAGGCCTTAATTGGCCGGGATGTTTTGAATCAGATTGGAGCAGTGCTAACCACGAAACCTTTTTAATCCTGGGCGCTGGGGAGCAGTCGCCCAACCCACCATTAACCTGGAACACCGATGAACCCGTGTGGGTTGACCAGTGGCCCATGAATGAGGAGCGACTGCAAATCACCAAGCAACTGGTCGCCGAACAGCTTGCCTCCGGACACATCAAGCCTTCTGTTAGTCCATGGAACACACCTATTTTTGTCATCCCAAAGAAGAACGGAAAGTGGCGACTCTTGCATGACCTCCGCAAAGTCAATGAACAGATGCAATCTATGGGAGCGTTGCAACCCGGGATGCCATCACCTAATATGCTACCAGACGGATGGCACATACTGATAGTCGACTTGAAGGACTGCTTTTTTACCATTCCGTTACATCCTGAAGATACGCAACGCTTTGCCTTTACTGTGCCAGCGATAAACAAGGCCGAGCCCGCAGAGCGTTATGAATGGGTTGTTTTGCCACAGGGAATGAAAAACTCACCGACATTGTGCCAACTTTATGTCGCATGGGCATTGCAGCCACTTCGAAACCAATGGCCAGACACCATAATCTATCACTATATGGATGACATTCTCTGCTGCCAGGAAAAGCCTTTTACAGAACAGTCATTAAAGCAATTAAGCGACATCTTATCGACAAAGGGACTTGTCATCGCACCAGAAAAGATCCAGCGCACGGCTCCATGGAAATATCTTGGATGGTCCATTGCAGAGTCAAAAATCCGACCCCAGAAAACGGAGCTCGCAACTCAATTGTGCACCCTGCATGACGTTCAAACCTTACTTGGTGATATCCAATGGGTGCGGCATTGTGTTGGTATCTCCAACACTGACATTGCACCCTTGACGGCTTTGCTGCAAGGCACAAATCCTGCTAACAAGATTACCCTGACACCTGAACTACAGGCGGTATTGCAGCGCATTACGGACAAACTACATCTATCGTGGTCCTCGCGACGCCTTCTAAGCCTGCCCATATCCTTACTCGTATGTAATGGAAAAGACTCACCATACGCAGTCATTTGTCAGTGGCAACATAGCAGCGAGGAGCCTCCTTCCCCAGTTCTGCCAGATGCCACTGACAAAAGCAAAAGTCACAGGGATGTATTTAACATCTTGGAGTGGGTATTTTTGAGTGTACAACCAAAAACGAGTATCCAGACCCGAACCGAGGCAGTCGGTGAATTGATACGCAAAGGGCGATCAAGAATCTTAGAGATCAGTGGTCAAGAGCCGAACGATATCAGTATACCTGTTAACATGGCTGACCTAGAGTGGTGGCTTCAAAATGCTGTGGCCATACAAAATGCTCTGTTAGGTTTCTGTGGTAAGGTACATTCGTGTCAGCCTCAGGGAAAGTTATGGCAGGTGCTACAGCGAAATCAATGGATAGAAAAGTCCAAAGTAAGTAGGGAACCCCTTTCAGATGGCATTACTGTCTACACGGATGCGGGTAAGCGTTTGCGACGTGCCGCATGCGTGTGGAAAGAAGGTGAACAATGGAAACAGCACGTTATGGAGGGACAGCCTCGGGATTCCCTTCAGACTTTGGAATTAACTGCGGTAGTTTGGGCTCTAACCAATTGGCTGAGTACCCCTCTAAACGTAGTGACTGACTCGCTGTATGTAGCAGGGATAGTACCACGACTGGAGAACGCCTTAATAAGGGAAACATCTAACCCGAGGTTGGGAAGTCTGTTCATTACCTTGCGCTCTGTGCTGGGTCAACGAACAGCAGCTTGTTGTGTTATCCACATTTGTAGTCACCAGCTGGATGTGGGGCTAGGCCAAGGCAATCAGCTCGCTGACAGCCTGGTTAGCTCAGTGTGTCATCTACCCCCTATGGACAAGTTTCAACAGGCTAGGCAAAGTCACGACATGTTTCATCACAATGCCAAGGGCTTAAAAAGGCAATTTGGCCTGACAGAGAGTGAGGCCCGAGGTATTGTGCAGGCTTGCCTAAGGTGTGGGAACCACGGCCCGGGTATTGGGCTTGGAGTAAATCCAAGAGGGTTAAAAGCTCTAGAATTATGGCAGATGGATGTCACACATATTCCCGAGTTCGGCCAATTAAAGTATGTGCATGTAACCATTGATACCTTTTCAAAAATGATATGGGCAACTGCATTACCCGGAGAAAAGGCACATCATGTGTGCAAGCACCTGTTGGCCTGCTTTGCCATATTGGGCGTGCCTGAGCGCATAAAAACGGATAATGGACCTGCCTATGTCAGTCAAAAGCTTAGGATGTTTCTATCTCGATGGGGGGTTGATCATGTTACCGGGATTCCACACTCACCGACTGGGCAAGGGCTCATAGAACGTACCCATCTAGTATTAAAAGACTATCTCAGAAAGCAAAAAGGTGAGGAGACAGACGCACAGCAGAGGCTGCACCGTGCGCTCTTCACCCTGAATTATCTTTGTCTCATGGGCGACCGTGAGGAACCCCCGGTAATCATTCACCACCAAAATCTTAAGTTTAATAATACAACAACGTTACCACAGTTTAAAGTAATGTATCGGGACCCAGTCTCCGGAATATGGATTGGGCCCGCCCCTGTTGTTTTTAATGGTCGAGGTTATATGTGTGTCTCCACAGATCGTGGTCCAGTGTGGGTACCCAGCAAGAACGTGAAGCCTGTCTTGACTCACCATGACTCATCTAGCGAACAAGCAGACAGAGATCCTGCTTCTGGGAATGCTGTTCCCAGTGGTAACGACTCTCCACAAGATTGAACACAGACAATATCTGTGCGTTACCTGGGCGAACAGGGCAACACGCCTTTCGTCTGTCACTTGCTTCTGCTACACAACCCTTTAGAACCTGCCTAGTAGGAATTCCCAGCAGTATGAGAAAAGCGAATTTTCTGAGTATAGCAGGGGGAGGTGCAACAGCAGTATGCGTGCTAGTAATTGTAGCGCCGCGCTTGTTAATGCTTAGACGGATGGCTAACTAACCTGTTTGGAAATCTGCCACAGTGGATAATAGGGTTGCTTACTGAAGGCATACGCATCTTACTAGTCCTTGTAGAGGTACGCTTGTGCTTATGTGTAGTACTACGCTGCCTGAAGAACGCTTTGCTAAAAGTAGTGCACCACGCTTGGATTGCTCATAAACAAGAAGGGGGAATTGTGGAGGAATGGTTATGGGAATGGTTAAGTGAGAGAGGGCATGCTCTGATTGGGATGAGCAATCCCGTCTTCGGGGTAGAGGAAGGAATCTAGGCCAAGGCAAGCGAGCCTGCTGAAAGCGGCCTTATCTAGGCCAAGGCAAGCGAGCCTGCTGAAGCCTGCTGAAAGCGGCCGTATAGCGGCCTTGAGCACTACAAAAGAAGGTATTCACAAAACTGGTAAACAAGTCTGGACGGAACTAGGTTCCATAAATGTCGACGGAGCGTGGACAGCAACCTTGCACCAATCATATATCTGCTTTATGCGCGTGGACAGAAACTGTAACCAATCATGTAACTATTGCTAGCGCATGCGTATTGCTTGTCGATATATATACTTTGTGTAAGCTCTAATAAAGGGAGAACGACCATACTCATATTGAGACTCATCGTTACTCCGGGCCTGTTCCCCCCACTCTGACAGCCCAGGAAGGATAAAAAGCGAGTGAGCCACCTACCTCTGGTGGGGACTCGGACTCATCGTCAGCTGGCCTGCAAACCCAACCACCCACCTATCAGCGGGGATGCCCCCGAAACCAACTGTCAGGGAGAACCTGAAACATCTTGGCAGGGCTCATGCCTTGTGAGAATAATCCACGTCAACTACTCTGTACACCGCAGCAGTGACACATAAGGACAAGGAACGGGCAAGAACGGTCATTGTACTCTGCATCCATGGCTTAACCACAGAACTCTCGTGTGTATTCTGTTTTTAGTTCTGTTTTATTTCTAGCTTTACAACTCTTTCTAGCTTTGCTACACTTGTAGATTTTCTGGCGTTAATTGTTTATCCGAGTCCAGCGTCTGTCATATGTGCACAACTGCTGAGCTCTAATAAATTCTTATACTTGACAAATGAGGCTCTCTCGAGTTCAGTGTAGTTAACCCTGGAATCCAAAAGAATCCCGGACACCCCTCTAGTGGTCCATCACCCTTCCCATCACATTTTCCTAACGCAAGCACAACAATCAACCCAAAACATTGCAGCAATGTTACTTTAAGCTCTGATATTCTGGACCAGGACTACAGAATACTGTTGAATAGTTTTTCAAGTCTTTATTTGATATCTTTGGAGGCTGCAAAGAATGTGTTTAAACAGTCCTGTGAGTAATAATTCTTCTCCGCTGAGGAAGGCCTTTCCAGCATACTGCATTGATAGCATGTTATGTACCTACCACAAACACATAATGATGCATAGTAAGCACCAGATGTTCAGCACCATCCAAAATGCCACTTGGTAAGGCTTGATAGGAGGCAAATAATTCCCACAGCCAACATACAGCTTTAGCTAAAGATGCACGACTATATTTGAAGGACTAACGGACTCAGCCTCACCACCAGTGGCTTGCCTGGCTTTGTCCATTGGTTTAGGAAAGCAACAGAAATGAGGTCCCGTCTCTGGGTTATGCCAACAAAGCATATTGTATCACTACACCACACTTGATTCTTCATGAAATATGCACTCAGTGTCGAGGGAAGGTAAATAGGTCTCTTGCATTCTACTGTTAGTGTTATTTACACTGAACGCCCAACAGATGTATAAGCTGTAGAGCTTTCCAGCTCCCAAGAAGTCTATACCTCTCCTGACTGCACTGAGATGCATCTCTAGGTGGCATGTTTTGTTTCACATCAGTTTAACTCTAGCACAGTTCTAGTGGACTCAACCAAACTGCTTAATATCATCTTGCAATCTGCTTTCATCAGCATGAGAGACTCCAGCGCAAAGGCTAACATCCAAGCCCACTAGACCCAGGAACCAACACAGTCAGCTCACTGCCACTGTCATTTTAAAAACTAGAGGAGGCAGGTGCTAGGTTCTGGAGTCAGTGCTCACTTTCTTATTCCCCAGCAGCTCCTCTTCTCTCCCCCCACTCCCAGCTTTTAAGGTTCCTAGTGCTCCAGCTAGTGCCTTGAGGTCAAGGTGTTCAGACCACTACTCAGCCCGAGCAACGCTTAATTCCACAGATGGTCCCGGATTTCAGTGGGCAATACTACCAAAAAGGAGGCAGAATCTGGCCTTTTCATTTCCCCTCCTTTCACTTCCAGATTTCATTCCTCTGCCTTTGGTCTTCCATAGCATTAGGGTCCTCAGTGATACTCAGCGACTAATTTAAGAAGAAGCTACATGGCTACTTACACAACACAACATGTGGGGGTCCAGCTAGGGATAACAGAGCTGGGCGAGGCCATTGGCCCCTGCAGGGGTGCCCAGCAAGTGTTTCCCATCACACACTGCACAGCACCAGCAGCAGCCAAAGAGCAGTACCGTGTCTCAACTGAGAGAGGGCAACAAGCAATGCAACGAATTTGTTTCTTTTTAGTGTTACTACTAATATTACTTTTTCCCTAAAATGAGTTTTTCTTTCCACAGGTTGATGTAGCTTGTCAAATGTAAAGCTTTTTGTGAGCATGTACTGATTTTAGGAAACCTTGGAAAGGCGCTTTTTTTTTTTTTTTTAAGGCCACAAGCTCTTTCAGTCTGAGCCACAGAGAGCAAAGTACATTTGCAAAAGAGCCTCACACTCACAACACGGATTTGGAACATGGGGAGCACTTGAACAACAAATCCTGGCATTGCCATTTTCCCCATCCCAGACTACTCCTCTGGGCACCAGGGTTTCTGGGGAAAGAGGCACCTTTCACTCTCCCATTGAAGCTCGTTAGGCAGGGGCTTCATCAAGCCTGCCATGTCACTGATGAGAACGTGAAATCCAGAGTTACTCCGGTAAACTGCGTCCATTTGCTCATGGAAAGCCTCAGAAGGTCTTGAGCTCATTCCAAAGTAAAACCAGAAAGCTTCTGACATCTTGAAAGCATTTCACAGGAGAGGATGAGGAAAGATTTAAGCAAGCAGCAGAAGAGGCATGAAGTATATTTGCCATGAACTCTATCAAGGGAGAAGGACAAGAGCAGGGGAAATGAAAGGGCTGGCGGGGCCCATGGGTCACAGTGTTGACACATCTGGTAGAGCCACATTCTTAGATGCACAAGGCAGGAAAGCTTGGAGCAGGCATGCTACCTCTCCACTGAAAGGCCTTAAAAAGGGACCACAGAATTAGAAAGAGGTGGAAAGAAGTGGTAGAAGGAGAACAAAGGAATTATGGCACACCTTGGAAACTGGAGTGGTGCTGCAAGGCATGAAATGGAAGAAAGATCCATGAGGGTCCATTTGTTTTCAGCGTACAAGCCAGTGGCAAGCTGTAGACTGATGCAGCATTCCAGACCCTGACTGGATTCTCTGGTCCAGTCAGCAGGGTCCTCAGACTGCTTTAAACCTCACCTTCTCAGACCAAATGACCAGAGAACAAAGCCTGGAGGCTAACTCTAGAACTAGAAGACCTGCGGAGCAGAGCACAAAGACACCTGCACCAGCTACACCCAAGCCAGGGCACCACAGCGCTGAAACTCCACACCTGCCGTGGGGACCTGCGCGCTGCATGGCAAGGCTCTCTGTCCGTCCAGGTCCTCAGTTGCGACCTACCATCACTGTGCCACAGAACCTGAGTCTCCAGTGCTTCGCTCCCCTCTGCACTGCGCCACCCTAAAGAGGGCACAGGCAGCCACCTTCAAGCAGCAGCGTTAAATAACCCTAAGCGGTGCCCTGTAAGCCCCATGTCAAATGCGTCCCACTCACAAGTCCTACGCCAAGGATGTCCAGAGCTGGAGGAACCTCTCCTTCTCCTCCCACTCTCCACAGAGATGAACCTCCACAGTTCAGCATCCAGTTTGGATGGTGTGAACAAAGCCCTGGACTGTGAATCGAGAGCTGGACAAGAGAGGCCCTTCCAGGTCTGTTTGCACTTCCCCTCCCTGCCGCTTTCTTCTCCTTTCCTTTCCACAACTCCTCTTCTCAGGGCTGCATTTCTCTTTCCTGCTCAGTGCGCACATCTGGTGCTCGAGCCAGCAACAGCAACCGAACGAGGGTAGTGCTGCGCTCTGACAAAGAGAAACAACCAGCAGTCACCTAGTGTCCACTGCCCCCCTCCCTCCCAGACCAGGGATGCTCCCCAGGTCAAATGGTCGCCTAAGGAAAGAGGGATCTCATCGAGGATGCAGGGTCTTTCCTCACACCTTCACCTGGTGGTAGAAAAGCAAACTGTGCCGGGCAGCAAGGATGCATCTTCCTGTTTGCTTTCCCTCCACCTCACCACTCGTCTTCTCCCCTCCTCATGCCTCAAGGACCTGCTGCTCCTCAGTGTTTAGAGGAAACTGTGGGTCATGCACCCAACAGACTGTCAGTTACTTCTGCAAATCCTTATCTGTCCAGAGCGCGAGAGGAGGCCGTTTGAGCTGTGGACTTCATCTGCAGAGCAAACAGCACACCCCCAAGCAATGTTAGCTTCAGAGAGTTCCTGTATTGCAAATAACGGCTTCAATCAATCTTGCCTGCTGCAGCAAGGTGCATTTTACTCCTCCTTCTCACAGCCAGGAGGAGTTCACAGCAGGCACTCTTTCCACCCAAAGTGACCCTCCAGGGACACCTCAGTCTGCCACTAGTCCCCTGCCTCTTCTTTTCTTGCATACCTTTTGGGCTTCTCAGAAAGAAAGGAGGGGAGAGGATATTTGCACTTCCCAAAGTGTTATCATTTCTACTGTAACTTCAGTGACCACTGGCACTTTTAGGGTCTGCAGCAATCTGTTGCTCTGGAATTCCTATCCCTCCTTAGCACAGCATTCCAGGAGGCATGTTGAGGCAGACCTAGGCAATCACCTGACAAGGAAGAAGAACGGCTCTGCTATGGAGGCAACATGCTGACTTATTCTTTGCCTATTAAAAGAGAAGCCAGGGCGGGGGGGTGGGGGGATGCCAAAAACATGGTGAAAGAGAAAAAACAAACAGAACCTTGTACTATTCCTAATCCTACCAAACCACTCAGACAGACTGCATCAATAGAGGACATTTCATAGTCCTGTTGAGTGCTCAGAGTAGAAAGAAAAACCGATTAAATCACCAATCAAGACGTCAAGTACACAGCAATCCTGCAGGAAAGCTACTCCCAAGCAGGCCTTGGTACTCACCTCACTGACCTTCTGCAGAAACAGTTTTACATTCACAAACCCAAAACAAAAGCTCACTTGAGCAGTGTGACACATCACATGTTCTTCTATGTTTTTCTGTTTTCTGCGATTCCTTTAGCACTGGCTTAGGAAGTTCAAAGAAAGTTCAAACCATCTTAACTGTTGTCTTGGTCAGGAAGTCTCTGTAACATGTATTTCTAGCAATTCCGGGTAATCCGGGTATTTTCAAACATTTAAAAACATACCTGTCTTTTTGATCAGACAGATCGTGGCCAGATGAGTCCAGAGCAGATCATAAAGCAGCAATACCAAAGGAATTCCTCAGGAATAAATTGACCATGATTCTTCATTCCCATCACTCTCTGGGTTTTCTTTGGTCACCTCTCTTTTTTTTTTTTTTTTTTTTTTTTGTCTTCCCACATTTGACTGTTGATTTCAAAGACTTCTGTGAGCAAATTCCATCTTTCAGATATGAAGCTGGTACTTTTACTGTGGTTCCCAGAAGCAAATTCTGCCAAGTCAGCTCCTGTGGTCTGTGAACAGGGAAGACCAGAGGCAACAAGGACAGCTGTTTTATCAGAGGACAACTTCCTTAGCACAATGACAACTAATCAGGACGCAGTTTATCTGCAAAGGGTTTCATTTTCTAACATCTGCTGCAGGAAGGAGTCTCAATAGCCCAACAAAAGCACCATAGAACATGTCCTACATGAGGGCATAGGAGATCATTCAGAAGAACCTCTCTGTTCTCTGCTAAAGACATCATTAGTTCCAGTTCCAAGCGTTGTAGTCACAGCAGACTCTTCGGGGATTTCTCACATGCTCTCCTAGAGCGAGGCAGGCTAGAATGCATTCTCGCAGAGATATTCACTCATTTTGCACCCTTTAGTGTTGACAGAAGGCGCTATTTAGACAGCCCTAGAAAGTCAAACTCTCTCCTTACCCTTAGGAGAAGCATGACACCGCCAGCACCAGGAACTACCTGAACCGAGGCGAGATGCTCCCAACACTTCAGGGACAAAGCAGCTCTTCTAAAATGCAAGTTCCACTCTCCCCACATCACACAGCACTCCTAGTACAGCTATGCAGCAAAACCCACAAGCAATGGACAGCACAGGACATTTGCAATGAGAAAACTGCCTCAGCACCAATGTTAAGTTGTGTCACTCAGACATGTAAGAAAATGGAAACTGCAGAAGCAACCTGCATCATAACCTACTGAAAAACACCAAAGTAGATTTTTTTTCTTTTTTTAACCAGAGCTGGCATGAACTTTCTGCTTTTCTTGGTTTTGCTTTGTTTTTCGCCATGCTGTTTAGCATGTGGAAGATAATTCAGTCGTGCTCTCAGCTTCACCCCATTTGAAAAGCAGCACATGACGCCAGCAGCTCACAGATATATTTTGCAAGCGCTTGAGTCTTACATTCTGCACTGGCAGACAAAGGCAGCAATTTCTGCCTTGACAACCCACATCTGTGTGGAGGGTCATGACAGGGTTGAACTGGTGGAAAGTTGCAAGTAGCAAGCAACAGGAGCCTCAGACAAACATACTCAAGGACACCGGTGCAGGTGGGAATGATACATCCTGGGAAAGTACAGATGAACTAGCAGAAGCCAGTGGGAACCAAGGTTAAGGGCAAGACAGCCTTTCCAAACAAGTAGCAGAGTACAAGGCATGACCGCTGCGTGCGTGATCGGTGCAATGATTGGCTACCTGTGACATAATCTGTATGATGATTGGCTTAGCAAAGTGTGTCTGTGAAACCACTGAAGCAGCTAACTTTTTAAATATGCTCAGAAATAAATAATAAAGGTCTCAGGACGCAAACCCCCCTGCGTCCGTGCCATTCATCCGCCACAATCTGTGCTCTGAAATGGGTCTGGCTGGTTGCTAAACTACTATTTTTTGCATTTGCCCCTCAGTTCATGTTTCTGCTATACAGCATCAATGCTACAACGGCTGAGTATTATGAAAATTGGGGATTAGGAGTGGATTAACACCTATATATGGTTTGCAGCAGTTTTGTGCATCTTCTATCAAGGTTTCAGGTCCTGCCTTTTTCTAGATGCAACTTTCTTTTTTCAGTAAATTTACCTTGGAAACATCATAACAGATCATCCTACAAGACATAACATTAACCCCAAACTGATTTCAATTACTGCTACCTACATTATCTGCTGCTTCATTGACAAATAGTCACACTGCACAAAAATCTGGGCTGAGAAATGGCACCTGGGACATTAAGCAGATCAGAGCGATTAGACAGGAGTAAGAGAGGGATGCTATCAGCTCTGTACAGACTTCTCCTCAAGTAAACAATCTTTCCCAATATCCTTCCACATCAGCCTCTGGTCCCCCACTGTGGAAGTCACTTGGAGAGCTTTGCCATTAACTTCAGGAAGCAGGGAGAAGCTCAGGCTCTGCACGCATTTCTGTGCAGGCTCTGATGTACACTGGGAAAGGCAGAGACCACTTCCCATATGCTTCAAGGAGGAGAAAAGTGGCTGCACGTGTTTCACAGCTGTGCATGATACCTTTGTTTTACTGCAAGTTCATTGTAAATCTGTTCTTCAAGTGTACCTCTTACAATGATTTTTAACTTAAAGGACATGGGGAACATCCTTGCACCTGACCCTCATATATAACCATATATAAGGTGGTCTGGGTTGGGTTTAAGATCCCCTTGGGAAATGCCACAGATGTATGAAAACATTGTATTACCACAGCACTTTAGGAGCCGGACAAACTGAAAAAAAATATATCTTCCATGAATTATAAAAGTTGTAAAGGAGATATCTGAAAACGAGGGCCTAAAATCTCCATAGGGCCCTAATAAAAAAACAAAACAAAAACTAGGTTAAGTTTATTTTATAGATCCATCTATTGTGAGAGTTTTGAAGGGGCAGAAATATAATTCCACAAGACCAGGAAGCCTCCAACATGAACTGTTTTGTGCTGGAACAGCCCTACAGCTCATGAACTTGTTTCAGTGCGAGGTTCACAACCCCATTTTAACAGACTCAAGAAGTGCATGGCAGCATTTAAGTAACTTACCACAGGTAAGCAGTAAAGCAGCACCAGCATTGGAGATCGTGACCTTCTCTTGCTCTGAAGACAAGTCCCATCATCCATCTAGAAAAAAGTGAAAAAGGGAAGTGGAATTCAACTACGTGACAAATCAGCAATCAGATAGATACTGTAGCAAATACCATCATATTTTCCTTACAGGAAAAACAGACATGCCTTTTAAATAATTCAAAAATATTCATGATTGGTACCAGAACGTTACAGCAATGAGCTTCATGCATGCTCACATGCTTACACATTTACCAGAAGAAGTGGTTTCAGGCTCTTCCATTTCCTCCAAACACATGGACATGCGAATGCCATTTTTCTCCCTAAGCCCTTGGCCATTTTCTTTTAAGAACAAAAGCTACCACCAGAAGTGACCAACAAGTCGCCAAAGATCTTGAAAATAGTAAGCCAGCCATTTCCTGCGTATACAGGGCTAGTGCTCTGGAATTGGGCAGCACTTCCTTCTTTCCTACCACAGGGAATGTTGCACACTTTGGTTAATACACAAGCGTCCTTAATACAGGAATCTTCTCATTAACTGTCAGAAGTGCTTGCATGCCTATTAGAAGATGAAAACTGGCCAAAGGCCCCCGACGCTCACATGTACATTTGAACTTCACAGTTGGTAGCAAGAGGAATAAACCACCCTCTCCTGAACTATTAAGTCATGGGAACAGAGCTGGGGCGGCAAAATCAAACCAAGAAACAGTCAGAAGGCTCTCCAGAATTACCAGGAGCAACACTAGCCAAAAAGCAGCCTCCTGACTAATGAATTTCAAAGGCTCACAAACCCAAATTCTGATCTAAATGCTTATATTCACCATGACAAGCACTTGGGTTGGCAAAATTGAACTGGGATTCCCCTGAAAACACTTGCACTCATTACAAGTGCTTTGGCTTCCTGATTATGTCAGGAATATTACAAACCTTCTTCTTGTCTTCCTAGTATTTTGTCTCTCTTTTTTCCCTCAAATCAGGAAATAAAACAAACAAGTCACCTCCTTCTGTTGTTTTTTAAGTAGCATGCAACAGGGCATCTTATTTGATCTCAGAAGAGGATCAGACAAGAACATTTGGATCTAGACTTAGAGCCACACAATCTGAAAAGCCTGGAACAAACTTTTGCACACTTCTTCCTCTATCGCTCTTCCACAGGTTGAGGGGCACTGAGACACTGGGCCAAAATAAGGGCGGGCAAGAAGGTGAGGTGACCCTTTACAAGAACACACGGTATGAGACCTGTATTTGGAAAGCACAGGCTGTGACTAGGGGCACAAGGGTCACACCACATGGCTAAGTCTGATGCTAAATAACTTCCACTTGTAGATACAGAGTTGCATTTCACACATCTCTGCGGTGACGTTTCTGCTTTTACCCTGCCTTTCCCTGTCCCCATAAGGCCAGTGCGTCTCTCCCATCTCACTGATATCTGGCTTCCTGCGCAGGAGTCTGGCCCGATGAGCAGCTTCTGCCTCACCAAGGGCTAGTGCAAACGCTACAAATTTGGCACAGCCTTAACTTTTCATTCCCTATTAACTCTCAGCACGTGCACACACCAGAACCACGGTCTAATCCCTGGCTTTAGAATATCCTTGTACATTTAAAACTCTGAGCCTTTAATACTGCCAGGGTCTGCTACCAGATAGAGCTGGCAACAGCCAAAAGACCCCTCACACTGGACAGTTGCCCTGTAACCGGGTTGCTAATTCACACACTACAAACCCTTTGCTGCAACAGCTTAGGTCTTTCAGCCTGCTCTGCAGGCACTGCCACCTTCACCCAGCTCCAGAACCCTCCTGCTATTCCTTCCTCTCACCTGAGCTCCCTTTTGCCTTCTTTTTGTTATCACCCATCACCTCTTTAACCAGCTGCCTGTCCAAATGACCAACTCTCTCACCTTACTTTAGCCCTCAAAACACCCTTCAGCTCCATTCCACAGGCCTTCCATAGCGGTTGGCATTTCCACTGCAGATTCTTGGACAGCGCATGGCATAGCTGAACGAAGGCATTGAGCTTGTGAAATGGAATTAGAGACACCCTCGGCAGGAAGACCTTCAGCACTGCAAAATGCTCATAGGAAAACTGGGAGAGGCTGACCAGCGCTGGGGCAGTTCATGTCTTTTCACTAACGGTCTCACAACAAAAAGCACACAAACATTTACACCAGCTGGGCACTGTTCTGCTTGGGCCACGCAAGTAATTCTGGAAATTAATGTTTTTTTTTTTTTTTTTTACATACATCAGACCAGCTACCTAAAGGGGCATAACCTGAGCCAGAACCCATAAAAACTGAAGGGCTCTGTAACTTGGTGGCTACTGACACTAACACAAACTGAAGCCAGCTGCCTTTGGGAGCCTGGCTGCTTTGGATGGAGTCAGCTTTTCACTTCATGCCAGTGTAACTCTTCACTTGCCTGGAGGCATTCCTCACCCCCCTGCTCTCACAGAGGTGACCTCCCCTCTGACAGAGCAGCCTGCTCCTTACAGACATGAGCACCCCACCACCACCTTCCCCCCAAGACACAGGGCTGCAGAGAAACGCTCTGCCGCCTCCCTGTCCTGGCAGTACAGCAACTGCCAGCTCCAGAGCCTCCATTGGTGTCCCAGCAGCTCAGACACCACCCATAACAGGGCAGGAGAGGCTGCCTCAGCAGCTTGGCTGCAGAGAGGGCTTTCCCCCACCTCAGGGAGCACATACACCTCTTCTCACCACTGGAACTTCTAGAGGCAAAGGGCCTCAAAAGAAGCAGCCCATTCTGGACCAGCTGGTTGGGCTCCACTGCTCTTCTAGCTGGACACTCCTCCCCTCCCAGCAGCCTCGCTGACAACACCCTATTCCCAGCCTGTCCCAAGAACCGCACGCGGGGCTTGGAAGAACCACAGCTCCTTCTGAGGGCAAACGTTAACAACTCTTGCACAAAGAAGGCTACGGTCATCTGACCTAACCGCACCCTGATCAAGACAAACTGGGACAAGATGTTTCCGTGGGTAGTCGAAGAAACTCGGCATAAGAAGGGATAAGATATACTGCTCAAAGGGAGAATTTATTCCTGAAAGCCTTCAAGAGTTACACCACATCATGGGTCCCAGCCACACGTTCTGCAAGGACACAAAGACAGAAAGATCGTTTCCAAAAAGCTGCAGCATACGGACCACCTCTTGTTTCCCCTCCGGCCGCCTTCTCTCCAGATTCACACGCTTCACTCTCCCACAAAAACTATCGGGACAGATTTAAATGGGCAAACAGAAATGGTCATATGACCTAGGAAGGAAGTCACGGTGCTGGCAAAAGACAGCAGGAGCTAAAGCATTTGCTATACAGACCCAACCACGCACCAGGGAAGGCCTTTCAAACACAACAGGCCTAGGCCAGATAGGTGTCAATACCACTAAGGCAAAAGGCGCTCTCAAACCTTGTACAAATCTCTCCATTCCTAAACACATGGACTTTCTAAAATCATGTCTCAGAACACACTGGAGTGAACCATTTGCCACAGTCAGCTGAAGGGCCAGCAGGTAACACAGCATGACACAACAAGGTGGGGAGAGAGTTTCTGGGGCAGCACACTCCTAAACATGTTTTGTTCTTGAGATCTTCTGCATTACAGATCTGCCATCTCTCCACACAAAGCACATCTCACTGGGAGGTTTTCAAGTAGCCAGAAGCACCCTAAGCTGAAAACCAATCAGGGAGAGAACTCCATTTGTCACCAGCTTGGGAAAGAGAATTATTCCTCACCAATGCTTCTCCAATGGCACCACAGCCCACTGGCAGCCACCTCATGGTTACCCGCATCGCTGTGCGCAGCATGCTCCTCCGCCAAGCGGCAGCCATAGGGAGCCTGCTGCCTAAAATGTCACGGCCTTTGCAGAGCCCAGATAAAACACTGTCAGCTCCAGCTTCTGCAGGCCGAAGCCCACCTGTTCTCCTAGCTGCTCCCCACCACGCTCCAGAGGAACAAAGAGCTGCCCTGCCATGCACAGTTATTATTTGTGTGAGGTGGGGAGCAGCCCCCCCAGCCTCCCCACACCCCGGCGGCAGAAGCCGGACCCCCCACCCTAAAGCCCACGCTCACCCGCGGGCAGTCTTCAGGCCCCGCTGGTGCCGCTCCCTCAGGCGGCTGCGACAGCCGAGGCTCGGGCACCGCAAGGCCTCGGGGCACCTCCGAGGCCTGAAGGCGCCGGGCACAGCTCTCAGCGCTGCTGAGCACACGGCCACGGGCACCCAGCCAGGGCGGACTACTGGGCGCCTTGCTGCACACCAAACACCCTCCCTCCCCGCTCCGCCGCCGCTGCCCTCCGCACCCCCTCGCACACGCCATCAGCCGCGGCAGCTAGGGCAGAGCGCGGCCCTGCCAGCAGGGCACAGCACACTGCCCAGACACCCCCGGGCGCCGCCCTCCAGCCTCCGCGGCCGCACGGGCTCCTCACCAAGCGCCGCCACCGCACGCCCAGCCCTCACACACGCCGCCCCGCCCCGGCGCCGCTGTACAACGGCAGCCGCGCGCCCGCCGCCCCGCCCACCCCAACGGCCGCGCGCGACACCGCCCCCCAGCCCCGCCCAACGGCCGCGCGCGACACCGCCCCCTGCTGGGCGCAACGGCCGCGCACGAGGCTGCTCTCCCGCATTCTCGCCGCGCCCAACGGCCGCCTGTGAGGGGCCGGGGCCGGGGCCGGGGCCGGGGCCGGGGCCGGGCTCCCCCCTCAAGCGCCGCTCCGGCCGCCTCCTGCCCGGCGCCCCTGCCTCCTGACAGCGCCGGCTGCATCGCGGCTGGCGCCACCGCCGCGAGGGGGCACGTGCAGGTCACGGCGGTGGCTTCCACAGTTCCTCAAAGAGCCTCGAAGCTGCTTGTTCCACAGAGGGCCGAGGAGGGACCGTGCCAGCCCTCCTGGGCGGAGGAGACGCGGCTGCCCAGGCAGGCCAAGGAGGCCAGCTCCTCCAATGGTGAACTGATGGGGAAACACCGTCCTTCCCGTGCACGTCCAGGCAGGTCTGCCACATGCCCTCAAAGAGCAGCTGAATATTAGCGCTAACACTGCCAAACACACAGATTTCCTCCTATGAATGTCCCCCATCCCCACTATCTCCTGATTTATTTTTCATTTTCGTCACTAGAGGCACTATTTGCCTAACTACATTAATTTTCCCACCCACAGCTTGACAGAAATTGGTTATTGGGAATTGGTTATTCTGAGAAGGATAAATAGTCATTCTCCTTTGCATGGTTCTTGAGGAGGTTTTTTTGAGATTTTTTTTTTAAACCTAACTCAAAAGCAGCAGACTAAGAATAAAGCATTTCAAAAAAATCCGTATAGCACTCTGCACTGAAAATGCAATCCAAATCATGATGAAGCTAACTGAAATGCAACTCTTCCTTTTCCCCCCCCCCCTTATTCTTCACTGGTCTGATCTCCAGACAACCCAACTGCACAAGCAGTTTAAAAGTACTGTGCCAGGAATGCAGCTTTTATGCAACTTTATGACCTGAAACCTGACACAGAGCATCCTTTTGGTATCAGTTTGCCTGGCTTTCTTCCCTACTGACGGGTCTCTCAGCGAGAATCTTGACGGAAATATTCTCCTTGTTTGCCCTGAGTAAGCGGCTCTAATGGTCCAAGGCCAGCAAAGAAGCCGATTTTGTCCATGCCAAGTCTTTGTCCCCAGGTTGGCAAGACATACAGAGTGTGACTTGCAGAACCTAGAGAACCCTTGTAAACTGGTTTGTGTATGTTGTCACGTCTGCTGGATCAGCCGTAGGAGAGGAACAGTGCAGTAAAACTGGAGAGTGAAATAGTACACATTGGTGACTACATTGTCGGGTTCAGGGTTAACTTACTTATCGGGTTAAGATACCTAGGTTTAGATAGATGTGGATGGCTCAGCTCCTGACGTAGTCAGTGGAGCCTTACAGTCCAGTTCAGTTACCAAAGCATAGGCCTCTAGTATTCTACTAAGATGTCCTAGAAGTATCATCGCACAGGGCCTTCATCCGGCGCTCTGTAAAGAGCTATGCCTCTTGTAGGTTTTGTGCCATACCTGCTTAGCTACCTCAGATAGCCCCGGGCATCTGAACTGCCAGTCTGTCTCTGATGGACATGCTGGGCTCATGGGCTCAATGCATCTATAACCCCTGCTAGGACTTGTTTCAGCTCTCACTAAGACAAGTTCTGATCTAAAAATCCTTTAGCTACTGAAGCACACTGCATTTCACGTGCTGGATGGGAAGCCTTCCGGGAAGCTTGTAATGTGTGCTCAGGGTTTGGATACCCACGCCTGCCGCGAGCCTGGTAAGGTGCTGGCCATGCCTCATCCCAGCTGGGCTAGGGATGGACTGCCTTAGGGAGTGGCTCTTTCCCCAGTTCTGGTGAGAGAAGGAACTTGATCCTTTGCTCGCTGAGGTCAGTGCCAAGCCTCACTTTGCCTTTAATGAGGCGGCCCTGGGCCCTCAGCCTGGACTCCCTTCATGAACAGCAAGGGAGGCCTGCTGCCTTTTTTTCTTTTTTTTTTTTTTTTGAATTTGTTCCACATTGAAATAACCTGTGTTTGATAAGCCTCTGAATATGCTGCAGTAAAAGAGTAATTTGATGCAGTTTCTGGCAGAAGACTGACAATATGTTCCCATAAGATAATCCTAAGGAGCAAGCTAAGGAGATTCTTTAACTGATTTGATACCCTGTGTGGACTAATTGATTTGTTCCATGTTTACAGTTATTTTTTACTGCTGAATGGCCATCACTTTGACTGCAAATCAATTTCAATATTTTGTACGACATTCAGTCCAGTAAAGGCAGTAGAAGATTTTCCATTGAACTGAATGACAACCGGACTGAGCCCTTTGAGGAAGACACTAGCATGTTTTGCTGGTTTCGTTTCCCTGCCTGCTTGTAAACTCTTTTGGAAACTTGCAGCCAGTAAAGCCTGTGCAAAATGATGATGGCCATAGAGAGTGAAAAGAGAGAGCAGATTGTGGAGCAAAAGCTTGTGTTCCAGACTGTACACTTGTAGCTAATAACTACCATTTAGCAATATCAAAGGGTAGATTTTTCTTTCCATGGTTCAGATGAGCACTGAGCATTATATATATTTGTGTGTGTGTGTGTGTGTGTGTGTGTGTGTTTCATATGTGATCATAATCAAAAGCAGCTTGTTCCTTTTTTTGTAAAATGGTTTTGAATGTTTTCCATTTTATTTATAAATATTTATGTATATTTAAAGGCAGAAGTAGCAGTAGGACACGTTTCATGCAATCAGCAATTAGATGTGTGCATCTGTAGAGTGTCTGTTGTTTATAAAGCAATTGTATTCCTTAACTTGAATTATATACAAATAAACTTACAGCGCAATGGGCTTTTCACAATGGTATTCCATACAGCAGTGCAGATTCTGAGTCCTGAATTGCACTTGTGCACATGATGCAGAAGAGACCAAGACAGAAGAGGCTAACATGGGGACAGAGGCATGATGTTCTTTCTTGCAGCGCAGTGTATTGCCTGGATGGCCCCTCAGTCAAGCTGTGCTTTTCCCCATGAATGTTTTCTGACATCTTTCCCTATTATGTAGGCTGCATGTACATAGGAGTCATTTTATTTCTGGACTGTATGCAGAGGACTGAAGATTTCCAAAAATAAATGCAGAAGCTGATACAATACAGCCTAACCATTCCTTGAACTAACCCAAACTCTGTTTAATGGCTGGATACACTTTAGTGGTGAACTCAGAACCAACAGTGTTACACTGTAACAAAGCAAGAAGGAAATGATGGGTTCAGACCTAGGTGATTTCAGAGTGCTGGAGATTGTGGGAAATTTGAAAGGAACAATTAAGATGATGGTCAGAGTGTGCTTCTTGTTGCCAGCTGTGCTCTTGTTTTCTATTTGAGGTTAGTAGACGATTGAGTTTGACCGACTTTTTGGGGTGTCCTGTGAATGTTTTAGTTACTGCTGTATGAGTTCTCTCTTCAGTGTTCTTATTGCCCATTTTGCCTTTCTGTCTTGTTGGCTTTGCTTTTATTCTGTGGCTCCCTGAGAAACCCAACACTAGCTCTGCCTTTTTTGCTCTACTTCCGCCACTAGAGAACGTGCCTCAGGAGGCAGGAGGGCTGGCGATTCTTCCTGAGGACAGAGCCAAGGAGTGGTCAGCCTGCGCTCGGTGCACAGAAGCGCCTTTCCCGAACTCTTGCAGCAGACCGGAGATGTAGGTAAGCAGTTAGGAGAGAGGCGCAGGCAGGAGCAGCAGCAGTGCATTGGAAGCTAGTGGAGCTGTTGGCATGCGGGTGCAACTTGCTTTCAGGCAGGGAAAGCAGCACCGAGAGGGTGGGCAGCTGTATTCTGCAGCAGATGAAGTGTGACTGGATTTCAGGTGGCAACCCCTTCTCCGTGATCTTTGCCTGGATGGTGGGGGAGCTTCAGGAAACATCATCTTCCTTGTGCCACATTGGCCGCCAGCTTTCAAGACCAAGGTCAGGCCTCCACCCTGGAAAAAAAAAAAAAGGATGGGCCTACGCGTCCATAAGTCCTGCCAGCAACATCCGGAAGTAGCTGACTATTTGACAGGTCTGAGTTGCCACAAAAAGCAGCTGAGATTCTTCTCTCCTCCCACTACTCAACAAGTTATCTATGAACAGACACGGCTTCCCCTGCCGTGGTCCCCCAGGACCTTGCAGTGGAGTGGGGAGGAGTATTGTTATCCTTCTTTGACAAAGTGGGAGCTGAGGTCCTGAGGGATTTGAGCAACTTGGTGACTTTCAAAGTCCCTCTGAAGAGCTGTTTGTAGCTTTGGGTTTAGTCACCTGTGGCAGACTGACAATTTGATTTACTTGAGACTATGCAGAAAGTGTGGAGAAGAAGAAAAAATGAAAGCCAGTCATCTCAATGCGTTGCAGCATGCTCCCATAAATCCATCCTTCCTTCTCATTCTTTGCAAGGTGGTGCAGCAATGGCAAACTTTGTATCTGAGTTCTTGATGGCCGAATGCTGTAGCAGAGTTATTTTGCTCCCTGGCATGCGTTCTAGCATTTTTGTTTGAATTCTGTACTTCTTGACCTAAGGCTGAACAAGCAGGAGTAAATCAAGAGATGCATATACACACACCTAAATATGCCTGTTCACACGTTCCATTTCTCACTGCTGAAGTGGCTCCCTGTCCATGCTCAGGTAAAGGATTTCAGTGCATATGGTGCTCTTCAAGCGTGTAAGATCTCTGGGGATGAAAGGCCAATGAAAATGTATTTACAGCACATTATGATTAGCATATTTTGTGAGTGGTGCAATTTTAGGGAGAAAGGGGAGGCAGTGCTAAAGAAGTCGAATGCTGCGCGAGTAAAATGAGATAATTATTCTCATGGGCGGAAAGCAAGGAGGAAGTTATATAGAGGGTACACACGAAGAGGTGGAATTAATGACAAAAATCTAACCTTGTAGAAAGCTTAAAAAAAAAGGTGATTCTAAATTGGATCCAGCAGGCTCTGCTCACTATCATGTTCCCAGTTCCCTTGGAAATCACTATAACCTGCTGCTTGCTGAAAAACCTCATTTATGAGAATGGGATTCTCTGATCTGTATTACAGCAAAAGACCCTCCAAGTGAAATATGAAGCTGAAAGGAGGGAAGCATCTTTTCCTAAGACCGTATGAAAATTCCACGTGGCAAGAAGAAAAGTGGTTTTGATGCAGGTTTCATACATGCAAGTCCTATTCCTCTGCAACCTTTGAAACATACGTGTGTCCCCCCCATATGAGGTAAGATCTAAATTTAAGTTTTACGGGCAATGGTTGTCCCTCTTGAAAACAAGCAGATAAAAACTGAGCTTTGCTCTAGAGGAGAGAGTTAATATTTTTCTGTAGAAAGTTTGATATCCAAAAGATTACTAGTGAGCAGCTCCATGTTCGGGCACTCGTACATGTAAACATGCTTTCCTGTTGTTCTGTGTAGCGGTGGCTAGATCACAGCTAAGGGAACATTCTGGAGTTCGATTTGACCAGGAGCTTGAAGGCTCTTTGCTAATAAATAACTAACATGCCTCTAAGAGGCAGGGATCAAAACCCAAGGTAAGCCTGGGGTGCTCTTTGAGCGGCTCCCCGAGCTGCACAAGAGGAAAGTGCATGTGTAAAGCTCAGGCTCAAGCACTAATCCTCAAGGCATTGAGTACCTCTTTATTTGAAGAGCAGAAGATCGGTCGAGAAAGGGGCGAAGGACTGGTGGGATCACCGTGCCCGAGGCAGACGCTCGTTCAGGCTGATGTCGTGAGCACTAGCACCCAGAATCGTGGACAGTCGCAGCTGGTCTTCCTTGAACCTTACGTGTGCAAGCTGCTTGGTGGATAGGACCAGCCGGGAATGCTCGAGCAGTCAAAAGCATCTGCTCCCCTCGGGAGTCAGTCCCCTCCCCTGTCTTCCTCTTGTAACCAGGGGCTAGAGGTGATGCCTGGTTCTGTACATGGCACGCAAAATCATGTGGCTCAGAATGAATTACGGTTTCTGAGTAAGTTGCCTTGCACAGCAGCTGCAAGAAGGGTGGGTAATTATTTTCTTCAGAACCCATGATTCGTTGCTTGCCATACTAATATTAGACTGCTGTCACTGCTGCTATTTTGGGGGTAGCCGCAAGACATCGGCAAGATTGACCTGAGTCCTGAAGTGCATCCTTTTGCAGAACTCACAAGTGTTTGATTACGGCAACTTCTGATATACTGAGCTGCAGGCTAGCAACGTCAAGAGACAGAATGAATATTCCAATTAAATTATTGGGCTAATAGCGGGAGGCACAGCTGCTTAATAATCTCGTTACTCACTAGGGAAGGAAAGTCCATCCCCAGGTAGATTGTCTTACGCACTGTCTGGCTAAACAGAAAACATTCAAGAGAAAGCAAGCCGCGTTCCACCACTTGTGCCAGGCACTGTGCGCAGACTGAGCGGAGCTGGGCACAGTCCCGACCTTCTGCCCAAGGGCCCAGCGGCTCCAGCTCCCTGCCAGGACACAGGACGCAGGACGCCGGGGCCTGTGCCCCCTCGCCTTGCGGGAAGCTGGGTCCCTCGGCCGGTTTCCTGGAAATGGGCTGCCCTTCTCCTAGGGAGCAGCGTCGTTGCAGTGTGGTGACTCTGCAGCCTCCTGTGGGGAGTTTGAAAGTTGCCAGGTACTTTCTGTTCCGCGCTGCCTTTGGGAGGATGTAGGCTTTTGCTGCTCTGTAAAGGGAATACGTCGTAACCCTAACACAAGGCGATGTGGGGAGCAATCCAGCCCTGAATGAAGTATTGCTGAGCAGCTCCCACCCTTCTGCTGAGGACAAGGGGGTGTCTACCTCGAGAGCATTTAGCCTTGTACTGGACATCGAAAATACTGCAAGGGAAGTGATCTTGGCGAGAAAGTGTTACTCAGCGCCAGCCACTTCACCCTGAAGAAAGAAATGGGAAGCGTGGTCATGTAGCCAAGGTTGCCTTGTAAAGCTGTTTGAATTCTCTTTTGTGACAAGTTCTCTGCAAAGGGAAGATTCGATTTGGTTAGCTCTGTTGTTTGAGTTTGCTTTTTTTTTCTTTTACTAGCAGCCATTGTCACGCTTAATTGTATAAGGAATGTATTTATCTTTACAGCTATTACAGCAGAGAACTCTCAGAAACCAGCACCTGCTTTTGCTCGCAGGGCCTGCTGCCCCCGGTCGTCCAAGCCTGCCTCCGGCTTAGCCTGTGGCAACCTCCGAGTGTCCTAGCGATAGCAGGCCAAGGAGCGGGCCGACGGCGAGAAGGTGACAAGGTGAGCCCTGCAACCCAGGCAGCCTGGTGTACGTCAGCTTGGGACTGTCTGTAAAGTCACGACATGAGCTCACACAGCTCAGCCCCACAGAGACAGGCTGTTTTCATTACCAAGACACCCGGCAGCACAGCAGTCTCCTGAGTCCTGGGCAGTGAACAGCTCTTTGTTGTCTGCAACTGTCTTTCATTTCAGTCAGAAGAAAAGCATAGGGTTTTTTCTTCCCATTTGTCAGTCTGTTTGACTTGCACGTACATTGTCTAGCTTTTCTGCTGACCATTTGCCTTAGCAGAAGGTTTGCAGCGTTGGGCCCAGCCTTCCTAAACCGTAGCTTAGCCCCTTTCAAGCTCCTTGTGCCAAAAACCTAGGGGATGCAGCTGCTTGAATTTTATTCCTGGAGGTATAGCAAAACGCCCAAAGCCACCCCCTCATCGTCTTCTACCGCAATGTTTTTAAAGTCATGGTTACAAGTGAGCCTTAATGTTACTGCTGGTTTTTCAGTCTGATGGCAGTCAGCGACCAGCTGTTTTCCCTGTGCAGGACTTGCTTTCCCTTGCTTGCGTGGGCATTTCATACCGCAGCAAAGGAAAGAAAAGTGTCTTATAAAGGAGGAGAACATAGTTCTTAAACCACAAAGATTGGCCTGGGGCAGGTGCGATACCTAAAATTAATTGAAATCCAGTCAATCGAAAGGAGTTTAAAGTAATTTCTGACTGTGTAGCTTTACTATACCATCATTAGAGGGGCCCTCCAATTCAACTTGAGTTTAATTGGCTCAGTTACAAGACATGTTCTTTTAGTGATGCTGTGATTAAAAATATTTTGAAATGCCAACTGAAAGTCTTGTATTGTGGGCTTTTCTCTTTCCACTCTCTGTTTTATTTATTCCGGGTTGTATCTTTCCTCCAGGTCCAGAGCCTCAGAAGCTGCAGATGCGCACCCCTCTACGGAAAGCACTGGCGGTAAGCAGATTTCTACCAACGGAAGATCTGGCCATCCAGTGGTTTTGCTAAAGGGCAGGAGAAAAGAACATTGCTGTGCAGAAACTGATGTACAGACTTGATCATCGTTTAACATTATGCTTACCATCAGTGTGAAAATGTTCAGCTATAACTCACGTATTGGCCTGTTCTTCTTTTAGCTTTCATTGTAGAGTCACGTGGGATGGGAAATCACTCGCTATTGTGGTACCTGCAGACAAAGACTAGAAAAATCCTCGACTTGAGGATTTTTATTTAAGCAGAACTCACTGAGAAGCCTGGCCTAAGCAAGACAAAGGCTGCTGCTGTCATCCCACAAATATCTCACAACATTGTACTTGTAGCCTGACACAGCTGCCACAGAAATCAGAGGTTGAACATCCTTTGACTCTAATACGTAAAAATAAATCAGAGCAGTTAAGTCAAAGAAGGAAATGGTGCTGGAGTATAACTGGATATACTATAAACGGTGTCTGTCCTTAATACACTTGAAATGGATTTCAGGTTTGGGGATATTTTTCAGCTTTGTGATGGGCATCAAAGGTTCATATTTTGAGTGACTCAAACTGAACGATTATGTTTCAAGATAACTTTACAATGTTAATGAAAAACAGATTTGCCTTAATAGAATCACATGAACGGTCATCCAAACCAAAGGCCAAAAAACCCAAGCCAAACCACAAACCACTAATAATCCAGCCTATTTGTCTCTCACTCTGGTGTGCAAAAGATTTTAAGTCAGCACAGGACGGAAACTTCGGATGCGCCCAGGTGCGGTCGAAGTTCTCGTCCTATCCCCTCAGCCACAGAAAGAAAAACTTGCATTTAACAGCTGTTAAGATGCTGGTTTTCATTAATCATTTTTTGGTTGTTCATTGTAAGACTACAGCTGTCCTAGGTGACACCTCTTCTTTCCTTGGGCTAAAAGACAGAGAACCATTTCAACAAATCCTTCCAGTTTTTGGTCTCATTATGCAACACATTACAGGGTCCTGAAAAAAAGTCTGCTGGCTTAATTGGGAAATGTGGGAAAGGACTTTCCCATGTGGTACACACTATCCATTATCAACAAGCCAGAAGTGTGGGAGAAGTGTGGACAAAAAATTTTTGTGCATTTCTGTACGTCTTGTCATTTTTGCTCAGCCATATTTGAGAGTTGTGTTTCAGAGAAGAATCAGATTCTGTCCTGAAAATATAGAGTTAAAATGTCTGGTTATACTGCAATTTTTCTTCAAGGCCTCTTGTTGTAGGTGCAGGAGATTCTTAAGTAAGTGCGTGGCTTCTTTAGAAAGTTCTGCTCCTCTCAGCTATAAAGCTGTGTCTTAAAGGGTTTTGCAGCCCAGGATGATCTAATTTGTCGAAGGAGTAACAGCAACATAGTTGATGAATGTAATTAATACAGTCATGTAAAGGACAAGGGGGAAGCCTGTGGGAGAGCAGAATTTGCAGCCAAGGAGTTGCAGCATTCAAGGCAGGGAATTTGGAGTCAAATTCTCTCCAAAAGGAAATACTGTGGCTGTGCTGTTTCCACTGCAGGGCTGGCCAAGCAATCGGGAGCAAGGAAAGAGTCTAGGTTTAGAGCAAGGAGTATCCTGAATTGGATCTGCTTGGAGGAGCAAGTCTCCCTCAGCTCGGATGGTGCCTTTCCTCTTTTCAGCGCGGGCACTGCTTCCTTCAGCGCAGAGCGCTCTGTGGAGCCGCCAGAGCTCAGGATCTGCAGGGTGATGGCATCGAGCACCACGGCCCTGCCCCACGGGCGGGTGTCCCCGCTGTCTCCCCGCCGCCCCTTCCCGCGCGACTGCAGCCACCCGGGCGCCGAGGTCGCTGCGCAGCGCGCAGGCGGCGCTGCCGCCCCGACGGCCGCCAGGCGGCGCCGCCGCGCCGGGGCCCCGCGCCCGCCCCGCCCGGCCCCGCTGCGGCGGCGGCGGCGGCGGCGGCTGCTGGTGCTGCGGGCGGCGGCGGCGGCGGCCTCGGGCCCGGCGCGGTGAGTGCGGGGAGCCCCTGCCCCCCTTCCTCCCGGCCCCCGGCCCCGGCGCGGCGGGGGGAGCCCTGGGGGCGGCGGCGGCCGGGCCGGAGCCCTCCCTGGGGGAGACCGGCAGGAGCAGGGCTCGGAGCCGGGGCGCCGGGGGAGGCCGACGTGGAAGGCAGCGTGCGGCGAGTGCCCGAAGCGGCGCCCGAGCAGCGCCGAGACGCGCCCCGTCCCCGGGCCGGCCGTGCCCAGCACACGGGGGCTGCGGGGAGCTGTCGCTGCCGGCGGGGCCCCGCGGGAACCGAAGGGTCCCCGAAGCGCTGGGAGCAGGGGGGCCCTGCAAGGGAGCAGGGTGCTGCACCGCGCAGGTGGTGGCAGGGAGGGCTGCGCCTGGGGGCACCTGGCAGGGGCCGAGACAGGGCAGAGGCAGCAGCAGGCTGGGGCTGAGGAGCCCGTGCCCGGCTGCTGATGAGGAAAAAGCCTTTTGGGCTTGTGGCACCTGGCTTTTGTGGTGTGCACGGGGCAGTTTGAGGGACAGGGGACAGCGGGTGTCGGTGCGTGGGTGCCGCTGGGCTCCCTGGCACTAAATGCAGCCAGGGTGCGCGCCCACGCGGAGCAGTGTCTCCCTTCGCTGAGGCTGTGCCCGGGCTCAGGCCGAGCCCCGCAGGGCAGCTCTGCCTGGGGAGGCTGCGGGCAGGGCCGCGGTTTCTGTTCCCACAGCCTCAGCGCTGAGTGTGGGGGGGCCGTGGGGCACCCAGCAGGGTGGGCACGGCCGAGCCTGGGGTTGCTCCTTGTGGTGCTGGGCCTCTCCTGAAAGACCCTTCAGGTTTGCTTGGGTTTTTGTTGGCTTGCTTTTACAGGGAGAGAGGAACCCCAGCAGTGCCATCAGAGACAGCCGCTGCAAGTGCCCCAGCATTCCCCAGCACTGGATCTCCGACACTGCCGCCTGCGTGCAGAGCCTGGGACAGCGTGTCCAGCAGGAGGGGCTGCGTCCCTGCCCCTCTCACCCGCACGGGGACGTCGGGGCCTCGGAGGCGCTTCCTGGGGAGCCCGGGGGCATTTTCCCCTGCTGCCTTCTCCCTAAATCGCCTGCAGGGCTTGTGTCACTGCTGAGGAACAGCTCCAGCCTCACTGCCTGCCTCTGCGTCACGTCCAGGAGTGCCGACACCGTGCGATGTTCTCGCACCTCCTTTCTGTGCTGGGAAAGGGAACCAGCAGAGCCGCGATGCAGAGAGACAACGTGAGGTTTAGTTCGTCCCTGGCAGAAGGCGCCCGGCTCCCTGCTCCCAGCAGCACAACTCCACTCGCCTCCCTCCTGCCCTGCGTGCGGTCCCGCTCCTGGCTGGGGACGACCTGCCTGCACCCGCCTGGCTCTCGGCCTCCGCAGAAACCCTGCTGGGATGGGAGTACAGCGCCAGCTTGGGACAGCTCAGCTCCAGCTTGGGCTCCTCACAGCAATCTTGGGGACTGACAAGGTCGTAAATCAATCACTGTCACAACTTGCGTATTAATATCATCTTTAATATTGCACACACATTGCACAACTAGTTTATGAACAGTGTCCACACATTGAATAAATATTCTGTGTCTTGTACAAAGGGTGAATAAACAGTGGAACTGGAAGACGGTGTCTGCTCGCGTTTCCTCCCCCAAAAGGGCCTTCTGCGCCAGAAACTCTCTCAGACGCCAAGTTTGGCCTGGTGCATGCCAGCCTCCCTGCTGTCAGGGCGCATGCCGATGAACCCCCACCTCCAGTGAGGGTCTGCGGCCCCCTCCCACCCCTCTTGCCCTCCCACCACCCGCAAAAAGGGCCCCCTTGGCCTCTGATTTTGGGGCTGAAAACAGATGACTTAGTCTCTGTTTTCAAGCCCCAAAACCACAGCACTTGCCTCTGGTTTTGAGCCCGAAAACACAGGACTTGGCCTCCCTTTCTGAGCTCAAAAATGCAGGACTTGGCCTCTGTTTTTGAGCCCCAAAACGGCCCCATCAACATGCTTTTGAGGCCCCAAAATGCAGGACTGCGAAAGGGAAGCGAAATCCTGCATTCCTGCAGCTCAAACACAGGTCTGGGGGCTCTTCTGGGGGCTCAGAAATGGATTATGAGCCCCCAAAGCAGCCCACTGGGCCTCTCTTTCAGCCCCAAAAGCACAGCGTTTAGCTTCCCTTTCGAAGCCCCAGAGCAGACCCTGATCCTCTTTCTCAAGCCCCCAAAACAGCCCACTGAACCTGTTTTTGAACCCCCCAAAAAATAGGACTCAGCCCCCCTTTCTGAGCTCTCACACCAGTCGCAGGAACCCGCGTTTGAGCACCAGGAACGCAGGACTCGGCCTCCGTTTCTGAGCCCCCAAACCAGCCCCCGGAGCCTCTTTGGCAGCACCAAACCCGCAGCACTTGGGCACAGAGGCTCAGCCCTCTGCTTCACCCTCCTTTCACCCCCCTCCCAGGGCTGCACCACCCCGTGTCCGAGCCCCACCACAGCGCCCTCAGACCCTTCCCCAGCCCCCAGGCACCAGCCCTCCCCTCCCGGCCCCGGGGGCAAGGGTTTTTTTGGGGCTGGGGGGGAGCCCCGCGCGGGTCGGGCCGTGCTTGGGAACTACGCCGGGGGGACCCTCCCTGCACGGAGGGCCCAGCCACGCGGCGCTGCGCAGCCCCGGCGGGCCGGGCGGCCGCTGGGCTCCGGCCCCTCTGCCTTCAGCTCACTCCGCCGCCAGCCGCCGCCCCGCAGCCCCAACCCCGCCCCAGTGCCGCTGCTCCGCGCCCCGCCGCTCCCGGCACCGGGCAGCACCCGGCGGCAGCACAGACGCGCCGCCACCGCGCCGGGGCCCGCAGCTGCCTCCCGCCCTGCGCTCGCCCCGCAGCCGCCTCTCCCGGCCGCCCACAGACCCCGCACCGCCTGCCCCCCCACCGGCACCGGCACCGGCACAGGCACTGGCCCTGTCCAGACCCCCCGGCCCGGTTCGGGCAGCCCCGGCCGCTTCCGCACCGCTTACCTGCGGCCGGGCGGCCCCGCCGGGGCAGCGCTCGCTGCCGCTGCTGCCGCCGCCGCCGCCGCCGCCGCCGCCAGCCGGGAAGCGGCAGCCCCGCACCAGCCCGGCCCGGGTGCCCCGCACACCGAGCGCCGCCGCCACCGCCCACCCCCCGCCCCGCCGCGACTCTGGGGGCCGGAGAGACCGCGCAGGCGCCGGGAAGGGGCCGCCCCGGGACCGCCCCGCCCCCGGCTCCGCCCCCGGCCCTCCCCTGCCCCAGCCCCGCCCCACCACGTGCTCCCGCCCCACATCGTCCTCGGCTCCCGCCCCAGCCCCGCCCCGGCCCCGCCCCACCCGCACCTCCGGCACCACCCCACCCCTCCTGCCCCGCCCCCGACTCCGGCTCCGCCCCCGGGACAACGGCCGCGGCCCAGAGCCGCGGGGACCCGGGCGCAAACGGCGGCGGCGGGGGCGAAGTGACTCGCGGGGCCCCGGCACAGAAACACCCCCGCTGCTGCGTGAGGCTCCAGCAAGGTTTATTTCAGCGACGCCTCGGAGGCTGCTCGAGGCCGGTGGCGCGGAGGAGCCGAGCGGCCGCCTGCTGCACCCGCGGGTCCCCGTCGCCCCGCAGCACCCGCAGAGCTGCAACGGCACCGGCCGCGGCGTTGGTGCTGGCACCGGCACCAGCCCCGGCCCCGGTCCCGGCCTCCCCGCAAGGGCGACGCGGCCCCGCCGCTGCCCCGCAGCCGCTTGCTGGCTCAGCGAGCGCCGCGGTGCTGGGCCCCAACTGCTGCGAGCCCCCGGGGCGCCGTGGCCCCGTCACCTACCTGCCGAGAGCAGCATCGCCTCCTCCCCCGTCAGCCACTCGGTGCCTGCGTGCTCCACGAGGACCCCTGCGTGCACAGGGCAACACCCGGCATCAGGGCGCTCTCTCCCTCCCAGCCCGGCCACATCCCACCCTGAGCACCTGCTCCGCCTTTCCCGCCCCCTGCAGCCCCTGCACCCTGCTCCGGCCGCCCCCACGCAGCTCCAGCCCTGGGCAGACGGGCAGAGTGGCGACGCGGGAGGCAGCAGCCGCAGAGACGCCCGCTCGGGCTCACCAGCGACATCGAGGGCTGCAGCCTGCAGATCCACGCAGCTCCGCAGGAAGCAGCGCCGGGTGGCGATGTACAGCGCCTGCTGGTGCTTGGGGCTCTCCTGGGCCTGGGGCAACATGGGGACACACTGTCCTTCTCTGCCCAAAAACGCCCCCGCTGACCCGCGGCAAGCAGGGCGCACGGATCGCGGGGCGCCGAGGAGCCAGAGCAGGGCCGGGAAGCACGGCCGGGCCCGGCGCCAGCCCCGCGACGGCGCCCTGCCGCCCTCGGCGTGTCACCCGCTGCCTCCCTCGGGGCCGGGAAGGGCCCCGCAGCCCCGTCGTGCCCGGGCGCGCAGCTCCTCACCAGCTGGCTGCAGATGTCGTCCTGCAGCTCGGCCGCGCTCAGCCGGGTGTTGACGGCGATGCCCTGCCGCACCCTCCTCAGCCCCAGAAACGGGGCGCACAGCCTCAGCGCGCCCTGGCACGCCTGCCAAAGAGAGCGGAGCCTGTCGTGGCTGCCCTGGGATGGCCAGGCCCTTCCCAGCCCTTCCCAGGGAGCTCGTCGTGCCACGCTCGGCTGGTGCCGGCCCTGGGCCCGCAGACGGGGCGCCCTGGGGGTGGTGTCCCGGCAGGAGGGAGACTTCCCCGGCCTTTTCCGCAGCACCCTGCAAACAGCACCACTGCCGGGCGGCTGCGCCCATGAGGCCACTGCGAACGCCCGTCCCTGAGGGGGAGCAGGGACCTGGGGCAGGGACGGGCGCCAGGGACAGGCCAGGGAAGGGAGGCAGAGGTCTGCGACGGGACCGCGAGGGTGCTGGGGCGGCTGCCCTGGGCATCGCAGGGGCAACCTTGCTGGGACACTCTCGGGGATGCTCTGCAGAGACCCTGCAGCTGCCGAGCAGGCAGGAACGGCAGAAGTGTCCCCACGGGCACCGCGCGGCTTCACTTTTTGTGTTGCAAGCAAGTTCCTGCGGCTCTGACCATGGAGGCTCCCGGGTCTGGGTCCCGCAGGTGGAGGACGAGGCTGGCCCACGTATTTGCCAGTTCTTCGGTGAAGAAAGACCTCCACCTCCTCGTGGCAGAGGCGGCCAGCACCCCGTACAGGGTGAAGGCCGCCGAGCGCAGCGACGCCTGCTCCTGCAACCGAGAAACCCCAGCTGCCAGGTGGGCAACTGGGACACCTCGGACAACTGTTTCTGTAACACCCGAGCACTGCCAGTCGAGCGCAACGTCCTGAGAAAGGACCCCCAGAGGGGGTCACAAATAGCACCTCCTCCGTCTTCCCCAGAGAGAAGTGTCTTCCCTGAACCCTCCCGGTGCAGAGCTGCCCTTGCCCACACCGCCCCTCTTGGACGAGCCCGCGAGGGAGCCTTCGAGCAGGCGTTAGACAACACCGCTCACTTACAGCATCAAAGAAGGTCCTTGTGGCCTTGGCGAGGTCTTTGAAGGTGGAGCCCACAGCCTTCCCCTTCAGCTCGTCCACCACCTTCGCCAGCGCCAGCAGGCTCTCTGCCACCACCTCCGCCGAGGCCACGTCCTCCAGGCCCCTCCGCAGCGCCTCCAGGATGGCTCCCTTGTGCTTGCGCAGCTGTGAAGCGTAACACACACACGCACCTCTCGCTATTCCTGCCTCTGACCGCTCATCTTTCCCGTTGCCTCCGGGGCTGAAGCTTTCAGAAACAGCCCCCGAGCAGATCGCAGCCCAAGGGTCCCATTGGCACCTCAGTCCCCTTTGCAACCCGGATGATGCCCGAGAACAGAGCGCCTTCGGGGCAAAGACTCACACTTGCCTCTGCTGCTCTGCCCACTCTCTCTAACCCCTCCGCGCTCTCCACCTGCATCTCTCCGGTCATGCAGGGGCTGCGTTTCACGTGGAGGAAAGCCCCTCTCACCTTCTCCGGTGCTCCGCTGACCAGATTGCCCAGGCCGCGCGCCGCCATCTGCCGCACGGTGCTGCTCGGGTCCTGCGTTTTCTCTGCCAAGGCCCCCAAGATCGGCTGAAAGCACCTCCATTCCTGCAGCGCTGGCTCCTTCATCAGCTGCAGCACAGCAACCCGGCCGTCAGCATCGGAGACGGATGCAGACCAGGTCCGGGAACAACAACCACCCCGGGCTCGACACGAGGAAGCCCCACAAGCCCGGGCTAACTGCCCCGGTGCCCAGCAGCTTTCCTTTGGGCCCGGCCCAGGCTGTGGCTTCGGGGATGGCGAGCTGCTGGGGGCAGCACTGCCCCGTGCCCGGGGGAGGCCTTGTGCCCGTGTTTGGGGGGAGTTGGCCTCTGGAGAGGATTTGCATTGGGTCCCGGTGGTCGCTCAGCAGAGCTGCTGAGATCAATCGAACCTGGAAGCACGTCCTGGCTGGGGTCGGGGGAGGCCCTGGAAAGGGGGTCACTGATAGAAAGCCCATCTGTATTTCCTCCGCCACCAGCAGCAGTGACGAGGACCGGGACTGAGCGGTTTGGAGGGGCAATAGCATCCCTGGCAATAGCACAGGGGAAGGACGGGGAAGGGGGCAGGGAAGGGCAGCTCCCAGGAGGCCTCCTGCAAGGGGGGATCCGCTCCCGCCTCCACTGCGACACTTTCCGCCAGCACCTTCCCAAAGAGCAGCGTCAGGAGAAAACCCATCCCAAACCTCCCTCTCCCACCTTCTCGCTCACCTCCGCAAAGAAAGCCGCAGCCATGAGCCGCAGGTTGGCCGAGGGGGCGTCCAGCCACTGGGTCAGCACCAGCACGACGGGCAGCGAGATGGTCCCGGCGCGGAGCAGCACCCTGCGCACAAAGCACAGGCAGGCGACACACAATTACGCAGGCAGGCACCTGGCCTCGGCCCCCAAAATTCACCTGCTCCTGCGCAGGCTCTGGTGGGCAACTCGGAGACGCCCAGGCCAAGGGGAAGGGTCCCGCCAGCTCCAATGGGGTCGCAGCCACCCCAGAGCAGCGAGGCGCCTCCTGGGGCTCTCACCCGGTCAGGAGACCGACGCCGTCGGGGTGAGCCCGGGGGTCTTCCAGGGCGGCCCAGGCTCCCTGCTTCCTCAGCAGCCACAGCCATTTCCTGTCGAGGCACGTGCGCAGCACCGCCTCTAAGGTCTCCAGGGAAAGCCTGGGGGAGAGAAGAGCAGCCAGGCCTGAACCTCGGCAACAGGCATCTCGGGCAGCGCAAGGGAAACGCCGCCGCCGCCGCCTGCGAGGCCTTCGTTCACTCAGGCTCAGCCTCGCCGAGGGAGCTGCAAATACCCCTGAAATGACATCTCGCAACCCTGAGGTCTGCCAAGCTGCACGAAAACTGGCCTTTTCACCCTTCCTGATGCCCCAAACTCACTGTCAGCACTAGAAAACCCCAAGTTTCTAGACTTCACGCTCACACCTTCCTCCCTGGGAATCAAAGTTCCTCCAGGAGAAAAATGGAAGCAAAAACAACCAGAATCGGTTTCCCCACCTCGGAGACGAGGCAGGCCAAAGCGCTGCCTCGGGGCCATGAGCGAACATGGCCTGGTTACGGGGACCCTGCGTCTCTGTCCCGCTGCCTCCTACCTGCAAGGATTGTCATCGCTCGTGTGTCCCTTGAGGAACAGCTTTCGCTGGCTGCTGACTTGGGGAAACAGCATCTCCTTTCCCAGCGTGGCGCTGATCTGCTTCAGCAGCACCGGGAGCAGCTCCGGGAGCAAGCGCTGCACAGCCTCTGAGGTCTGCAGCGTTGACACCACCTCAAAGATGGCACGTGTGATCTGCAGAGAAATTCAACCACAAGCGGCCTGTGAAAACAAGGCCTTTTCCCACCTCTCCCCTGCCCGCCTCGGGCACCTTTACCGTCTGCAGTTTGGCTTTCGGCAGCAGCCCTGCAGGCTGCCTGGCAGCAGCAAAGGGTCTCGGCTGCCCCGCTGCCAGCGCTGCCCAGGGCCCAGCACAGCACCCCGCGCGGTTCAGGGGTGTTCACAGTGTGCACAGCGCACAGCGTCCCTCAGGCCGAAGGGTTATTTAGGACATCAGGTGCGAAGCTGCAGCAATGTGTCTGCCAGTGCACGTACCTTGAGAGGCTCCAGCGCAGCCTCATCGTCGTCGGCCTCAGGCTTGGCAGAGCTGGTCCTGGCTTGGTCGTTTCCTGAGTGCTTCAGTTTTTCCATCAAAACCCTCAGGAGCTGGTTCACAAAGAATTTCCTCCCCAGGACCCTCCACAGCTCCACGGTGTCACTGCAAGGCAGCAGAAGTTGCCCCGTGAGCCCGCAGGCTCTGCTACCTGTGATGCCCTTGGCAGCGGCCAAACGCTCTCCTGGCCTCGAAGGGGCTGGCGGGGGCCAGGCTCTGGGCACCGGCTCTTGCCACGCTCAGCCTTTCTCCCCCCGCAGCAGCACGATCGCCTTCTCCGCTGGCTCCTCCTGGCCCCGTCAGCGGTGGGTCCTGCCTGCCCCCAGGGCCGGGCCAGTGCACGTACCTGTCCATGGGCAGCCGCTTCTGCAGGAGGCTGTCGATGACGGAGCCAAGGTGGTAGCGGGCCAGCAGGGACACCGCCTCGAAGAGGACGCGTCGCAGGGTGTCCTGCTGCATGGTCGGCATCCGGATGTAAATGATGCTCAGGATTTCTGGCACCTGAACGCAGACCAAAAGAGCCGTCCTCTGCAGCCTTCCCTCGTCCTCCCGCACAGCCTCCCACCCTGGGCCTGTGGCCCCAGAGCCAAACCCGAGCGCAGCAGAGCCCGAGCAGAGGAGGCGAGCAGAGGCTCCGGGATCAGGCTGCCGGCACTTGGATTCGATAGAGCTGTCGGTGCTGCGCACGAGGGGCGGCTCTGTAGCCCCCGGCACCTGCACGAGGCGCACGGCAACGGCTGAGGCGGGAAGGCCAAAGCCCCAGGGAAAAGGCGCCTCTCTCACCTCGGTGAATAGCTGTCCCCCGCACGTCTCCAGGAAGGTGAGCAGCCACTCGCCAGCTGCCTGAGCACACGCGGGCCTGACCGACAGCATCCCGTCCAGGGCGGCAGAAAGGAAATCCGTGGCCTGCGCTGGGGGGATGTGTTTGCAGACGATCTGGGCAGAAATCACAACCAGGAGAGAGCACATCACAGGTCTGCTCCGGCTCTTCACAAAGGAGAGGAAGCTCGAGCGCCCGGGCAGTGGGGCAGTTCGCTAGGCCTGCAGGGTGCGAGTGCTTTACAGTGCAGCGGCGCAGGCAGGGCCTGGTGTATTCTGGGCGGCCGAGAGCTCTGCAAGTGTCTCCCTGCGGGCTGTTTGCTTATACACAGAGCCTGGACCCTGCCTGCGCTGGCGGCGCCAGGTACCTTTGCGAGTCTGGAGGAGGCCTGGAGCAGAGCCTCGGCGTCTGGGGCTCTCAGCCGCTGGCACAAAGGCTGCACCTCGTCCTCCTCGGCCCCCGTCTCCAGCGTCTTGCCTGCAGCGAGCACCAGGAGGAAAGGAAGGGCAGTGATGGGCACGGAGACCCCACCTCAGCCCACGGGCTGTGAGGAGCAAGAATGGAGCCCGGCCCCGCGCAGTCGTGGGGCGCGGGGGCAGTGGGGGCCCGGCTGGCCGAGGCTGGCAGGGGGCTGCCCTCACCTCGTATGCGGAGGAGGTGGCCGAGGCAGGCCCCTGCCCGCTGGCGGGACGTGGCCAGCGAGTCGCAGACCAAAGGCGCCAGCAGTCCCACCATGGAGCCAAAGGGCCCAAAGGAGTTTTCTCCCTGCGGAGACAGAAGGCCGACGAGAAGGTCGCAGGCGGCCCCGGCAGCCGATCTCCCTCTCCCGGCTGTGCTGCCACCTGAGCCCTGGCAGGGCATCGGGGCAGGCAGCGGTGCAGCCCCATAGCCCAGGAGACCCAAAACCCAGCTCCCAGCCTGGGGCAGAGCTCCCTGCCGGGCCGCAGCCAGCGGGGAGAGGGGACACAGCACGCGGGGGGTCTCTTCTCACCGAGAGCTCGAATCGCTCCTCGTAAGCGCCCAGCAGCTGGGCGCAGGCCTGCAGGGCCCTCTCCCGCTCCCACTCCTTGGCCGAGGTGAGCCAGTACTCCAGCACCTGCGCAAGAGCAGACCTGTCTCACAATAGGCGGCCCCGGCGAGCCCGGCCTGCCCAGCGCCACCCCAAACCTCTCCCTCCCGCGCAGAGTCCCGCCGAGGAGCTGGTGCCTCTGCAGCCGGCGGCGCAGCCCCTTCCCATCCCCGGCAGCCGCTCATGGAGGGCCCCGGCGCAGACGTGCCCCACGGCCACCTCGCACCGACCCTGCCGACTCCACGGCCCAGCTCTCCCGCACACCCTTTGCCCGACCCTGGGGACGCCTTCCCCGTCCCCCCACGGATACTCACGTGCAGCATCTCCGTGAGCCAGCTGGAGGTGAGCTCTTCCTCCAGCAGGGCTGTCAGCAGCTCGCCGAGAGCCCCCATGGTCTGCGCGTGCGGACACTGCGAGCGGGAGAGAAGGACGGGCGTTGGGCCGCACACGGAGACGCCCGGCTCTGCCGGAGGGGGCAGAGCGCAGCGCGGGCTGCTGGGGGGATCCCCCGGAGAGGCTGGGAGAGAAGGGCCGCCAGGTACCTGCACGGGCAGAGTGTTTGCTGCTGTCGCCCCTTCCTCTTCCGCGGGCTCCAGGGCAGGCAGAGGCATCACGCTCTGCAAACACTGATCCAGGAGGTCGCGGTTTTCCTCCCGGGTCAGCGACGGCTTCAGTTTGCTGACAGAGAAAAAGGAGACCAGAAAAGAGTCTTCCTACCACTCCCCAGAGCGGGTCACACGACACCCCCCCCACAGCCCTGGCGGAAAGACCCTACCTCAAGTGCCCCACGGCCACAAACGCCTCCTGCCGCACCGGGGACGCCAGGCAATCCCGGGGCTCTGCCTTCACGAAGCCCTGGAGGTCACAGAGACACGCGCACGGTGGGCAGCGGGCAGCCACCGAGAGCCCTCCCGCCGCCAACAGGCTCTTCTGCTCGCCCGGCCCCAGGCACAGGCGCTGGGCGCCCGCACGGCTCCCACAGCGGCACCGGGGCCGGGCAGCCGCCCCACCGCAGACAGACCCGCTGCTCTGCCCAGCGACGGCCACCGGGCACCAGCACCCAAGGGCCCCGCTGCCCGGGGACGAGGCTCAGGGCGCTCGAGAGGTCGCGCGCGGCCAAGGCAGAGCATCGCCCCTCGGGGCGCCCGGCCTCGGGGCTCAGCCCCAACCTCCCCGGCGGCACAGTCCCGGCCCGGCACTCACCAGCAGGGTGCCCAGCAGCTCCCGTTTGTAGCAGAGCTCCCCGCGGCGGGAGCCCCCCGCCCCCTGCACGGCCCGGCTGACCTCGGCGACGCTCCGGATCAGGCTCAGCTTGAGCTGCACGTCCTGCGGCCCGGCAGAGAGAAACACAGCGGCACCGATGAGGAACTCCTCACAGCGCCAAAGGCGGAAAGAGGCGCACGGCGGGGAGTCCAGCCCCGGAGCACAGCGCCGAAGGGCGACTGCGGCTTCCAGGAGCCTCCGGGACCTGGGCTCGGCACACGGCTCGGAGGAAGGAAGCCTCCTCTCCCCTCCCGGGAAGAAGCTCCCCCTGGGGAGGCACGAGCTTTCCTCGCTACCTACCGCAAGGAGACCCCCCACCTCTGGCCTGGGGAGCGGGAGAGCCGCTCCGGCACGCCTGCGATGGGAAAGGTGTGCGGGAAGGGCAGGAAGCAAGGCCCCACGGGGCAGGACTTACCTTGGTGGAGAAGGCGAAGCCCAGCACCTGCAAGGGGAAAGGGCACAGAGTGAGAGGCAAGGAAGTGCGGCGCACAGACGCAGGACACGCAGCAACGGCCCCAGAGCGCACAGGCGCTGCGGGACAGCAGAGACGGACCAGCACTGCTGCGTCGCCCTCCACCAGCACAGGCAGGGCACAGTTGCCCCTGGGGCACTGGGGGGACTCGGGGCTCGCAGGAGTTTCAGGGTTTCAGACCCAGAAAACGCCCAGAGCAGCTGCAACGCGGGGACAGGGACATGCAGAGGGATACGGGCTGGGTTTGCGACTCGGCCTTCAGCACAGACCCCTCCTCGGGGCTCTTTCCTAAGTGACGGCCCGTCGCGATGAGCTCCAGCTCGGAGCCGGGCTGGGGCAGGCGGCACGTCCGTGTGGCCGGCCCTGCGCCCGCGCACCCACCTGGCAGCTGGCGCGGTAGTGCTGCAGGATGTGCCCCACGATTTCTCTCTCCACGCGGGCCGGCAGCTGCTCCCGGGGGGCACAGAGCGCGATCTGGCTGTAGGCCAGCATGAGCGCCATGTGCGTCCATGCTCTCTTCCCCTCCTGGTATTCCTGCGCCGTGGGAGAAGCCACGAGACGTCAGCCCAGCACCTCCGTCGCACCCCAGCTCCCACTGCCTCCCCACCAAGCAGCTGCCCCACTTTCCACGCAGCAGCCACCACTGCGCTGCTGCTGGCTTAGAAGTGAAAATAAGGCAGAGGAAAGGCAAGCCAAGACCCCCGGCATCCTTTACCTTCAGGCGATTGAAAGCCCCAGACACTGGCCTTTCCTCCATGCAGGCCCCAAACTCCTGCACCACCTCCAGGGCAAGGTGGAAGTGGCTCTCGGCAGCGCCGGCTACAACAGAAATCATTCCCTGCAACACAAGAGGAAGGGTGAGTCGGCCTCTGGCCCACACACAGCTGCAGCAAGCTCCGAGCGACACTTGCGATATCGTCCCACAGACACAGCAGTGACAAGGACATCGGAAGAGCCTGGAGCGCTCTGCTGGGAGACATCACTGCTCCCTGGAAACACAGAGGGGCTCTGGGCAAAGCAAGGGGACAAGAGGAAACTCACCTCTCTCTCCGACTCCTCCAAATAATTGGTTCCTAATAGGTATTTCTTCAATTCCCCACGGACGTAGGGCACGTGCTGACACGCTGCCAGCGACATCCCGATGGCCTTATACAGGAAGGCCTGGAAGAGAAGAGGCCACCACAGACGTGGTCACGCACAAGGTGGCGGCACAGAGCCGGGCCGTGACGCACCAGCCCGCACCAGGCACAGCTGAGCTGGCCGCGGCGCCCGGCCGTTCAGCCCAGCCCCGCTGCCCAGCGGCGCGGAGAGCAAAGCCTGTCTGGGGAAGGCCCGGGGAGCCGGGGAGCCCAGCCTGTCCGCAGAGGGCAAGAGCTGCAGGCACAGCCCCGGGCAGCGTCCCGGGCTCTCCCGCCAGCGCCCACCGGGAACGGGAGCAGGAACGAGGCCTCGGCAGGGACCCACCTGCTCCCGGGACAGCCGGGGGTAGCTGCCCATCTGCTGGCTCAGCTCGAAGCTCAGGCCCATGGTCCAGGCCTGGCTCTTGATCGTCTCCAGCGACGTCCTCAGGAACTAGGGGAAACACCGGTTGCAGCAGCCTCTCCCCGGCCCCTTGGGCCAGGGCTGCTCGGCAAGCGCCCGGCGCTCCTGCTCTCTCCCTCCCTCCAAACAGGGAGCCCGAGCGACCGGCCCGCTGTCTTTCGTGTGTTTCCTGTTCTCTAAACAGAACTGGCATTTTCCTTCTCAGGTTGCCCCTGCTCCTCGTTAAGTTTCCACCCACACCTTCCCCCTCTTTCCCACCAGCATTTGCTGCCCTCGCAGCAGTGCTCTACCTCAAGCAGCAGGCGCTCCCACTCGGCAGAGTCCAGGCAGCTCTCGCTTTCCCCTGCAACACCAGAGCAAGAAAACGCTCCGTGTTACTTAGCACCAGAGAAGAGCCCAGGGCTCTCCTCTGCACTCAAACACCCGCCAGGTCCCACGCCAGAAGGGGCCAAAGCCGGGAGGCTCGAGCCCCAGCGCCCGACTCTTTGCAGGCCCCAGACACCTGATGGACCCTGGGGACGGGGGCCAGAGTCACTGACTCAGGTCGGCCACAGACCCGCCGGTCCCGATCCCCATCGCTCGGCTGCAGCTCCCAGAGCAGACCAGGCCGTCACACGAGGGCACGGACCACGCACACACCTTTGCACCAGGCCACGTTTCACCCACCCCCAGGAGCGCCACGTCTGGCCCTCCCAAACACCCACCCAGCAAGGACACCGGGGGCTGCAAAACCTGCTCGTGGCAGTGACGGGCAAGAAAGGCCCCCTCCCCTGGAGAAACTGCTCCAGGGTGTCAGCGCTCACTCCCTGGAAGGGGGACGGCTGCAGAGCAAGCGCTGAGAAACCCAGGGCCAATTGCCCTCCCTCACCCCTCTGCACGCTGCCTTTTCCTGCCTCCCCCACGGCCTCTCCAGCCTCTTCCTCCCCGACAACAGCACTTTACCTTCCAGGTACTGCAGCAGGAAGGGGATCTTCACGGCCCACACCGTCCCCACGGCGCCGTTGATCTCTCCACACAGGGCCTGCAGCAGCCGCAGGGCAGCGACGCCGCAGCCGCCACCGGCGTGAGGAGCCGCCGCCACCACCTGGCAGAGGGCAGGCGAGACCTGGGCTCGGGGCGGCCGGAGGAGCCGCAGCTTCTCCCAGCAGGGAGGGCGGTCGCTTGGCCCCGACCTCTCCCGTCCCCTCGAGGCCCCCAAAGCGTCTCCCCGCGGCCCCTACTCACCAGCAGGCGAGCCAGCAGGGCCTGCGGCGTCGGCAGCTTGGCTGCGAGGAGAAAGAAAGGCCGCTGAGAGCTGCGCCACCCGCCATACCCTGCCCCTTTCCGGGTCGCGCAGCCCCCGTGCGGCCCATGGGCTGGTGACCGGCTGCTCTGCCGCAGCCCTGTCCCGGGCGTTCCCAAGGGCTCGGCAGACGGAGGCGCAGGCAGCTCCAGCGCGGCTGGGAAACGCTGGGAAGCAGAGTGACACGGGCTGCCCCGGCCCCCGGCACAGCCCGGCACAGCACACGGCAAGAGTTTCGCCTTCCTACCTCGCTCCCGGAACGCCACAACACCGGGCTCCTCCTCTCCGTCCTCATGCCCTGCTCTCTCCCGTCTCTCCGCCAGCTCTCGGAGGCATCGGGAGAGTGGCACCAGCGTGCCCGTGTACTGGGCTGGCACAACGTACTGGAGGAGCCGTGGCCACAAGAGCTGCAGGGAAGAAGGAGGCAGTTCAGCACCTCGGGGCTCCCAACTCAGGGCCAGCTCAAGAGCCCATTTTAGCTCCGAGATGGGAACAACGCTGTGCATTTCCACTCGCCTTGTGCGCATAAGGGCCTGCTTGGGGAGCAGTTTGGGGAGAGTGGGGCAGGGAGGCAGCAGCAGGGCGCCAGATGACTTACTTTGGTCATCCCCCTGACGGAGACATCCAGAGAGTGCAGGATGTCCAAGCACAGGGCTTGAAGATCTGCTTCTTCCTGCGCTTCTGCCTGAGAAAGGTTCCTCTGCGCCTGCAGACACAGTTTGGGCAACACCAGCATCACTCCCTGTCCCTGAGATGGGAGGCTGAAGCACCAACCACCCAGCGCTCCCGTGATGCTCCCCTGGGAGCACCCCCCTCGGGAGGCAGGAGAGAGCAGAAAGTCCCACACGAGGGGCCAGGTCCCAGGTGAAGCAAGGACTAAACAGGCCAAAGCCCTCCCCCGGCATCCTCCGAGATCCCCCCGAGGAACGGTGATGGGGACGCCGCTCAGCCCTCTGCACCGCTGACTGCAGCCCTGCTGTGGGGGGCTCCCCATTCCCAGGGCGCCCGCAGGGGCTCCCAGGACACCCTGGGCACAGAGCAAAGCCCAAGCGTCACACTCTGCCCTCACCAGTCTGACGGAGGCCTGGCTGAACCTGGCGAAGACGTGGGCCACCAGATCCCAGGCCGAGCAGCTCTGCACGCTGCAGCTGAGCAGCTCCTTGGTGAAGCACAGAACTGCCCTCGCCACCTGCCACGGAGGAGGTTGCAGTTACCCCCTCTGCTCAAAAGCCCGGGGGCACCCGCCTTCGCACCGATCCAGCCCGTGTGCCCTCTGGGGAGACCATGCGGGTGCAGGAGACCCCTCTGCTCCCGCCGTCGCTGCCATGCAGGAGAATTTCCACGGGGAAACGCTCGTCTAGGCTCGACCCCCAGCAGCAGCCCCGCTGGGGGCTGGCCAGGCTCTGCCCCGAGCCACAGGTTTCTCTGACGCCCACCACGCTGCCGCCCCTCGCCAGCCAGCTCACCTTCCTGCTGGGGTCTCGCAGCACAGTCCGCACCGCCTGCACAAGCAGCGGCAGGCTCTGGCCTCCCTCCGCTGCTGGAAAAGATGGGCAGAGGCGTGCGCTGAGGCAGAGCCCTCGCTTCCGCAGGGACCTGACAAAGCTCCCAGCTTGTTCACACACGAGCGGCCCAGAAAACCGGGCACAAGACTGTGACGGCCGAGGAAGCAGCAGAGTCCCCCAGTGACTCCGTTTACAGACACAGCTGTGTGATGGGACCGTCTGTTATAACAACACAGAGCACTGCAGAAACGCGATGGGTCCCTGCCCTGTCACTGAGCGCTGAGCACCGTCACTGGAGCATCGCCGTTTACAGCTGCCCCGTCACATCCCTGTCCCCACAGCCACATAGCAGCTTGGCTGGGGAACAGGCGCTTGGCAGCTTGTTTCGGGTGTTTGTACATCACTTGCAGTCGTGTCTGTCCCCAGCCCAGCAGCCCAAACCCCTGGCCAGCCTCGCTGCGCCCCACACCACTGACCTGCAGAGCGCACCAGGGCTCTGAGCAGATCCAGGGACACCACGCGAGCGGCCTCGCTCCTGCTCCCCAGCTGCGAGTGCAGAAATGCCACCGTGTGCTCAGGGCAAACTCGGGCTGCGAGGGAAAAGTCGTGCTCTGCCTTAGCCACCCAGGTCTTCCCCCACTTCAGAGGTTTGGGAGAGAGCAGCAAGGGCGCAGCGGTGTCCCGTGCAGTCTCCTGCCCTCACCCAGCAGCAGCACGCAGTAGGACAGCTCTGACCGGTGCTCCTCGCTGGGCTGCTTGCTTTCATCACTGAGCTGTGGGAACAAGGCGCGCTTTACAACTAGGTGCCTAGTGTTTAGCCTTCCCCCTCCATCTCTCCCTAGGCAGTCCGAGCCCTGGGATGGGACCCACAGCCAAAACCCACCCCACCCCACTGAGGTGCTGGCCACCTCCAGAGGTTTGGGGTGGCCGCGCTGCCCAGGGGCCGCGAGCTGAGCAGGTTCAAAGGCTGCGCTCGGGGTCTCTGGGCTCCAGAGTGCTGCAACGTGGCTGAAAGGGACGTTGCTGGCTGAGCTGGGCTCTCCCCTGAGCCTGCGCACAGCAGCCACAATCAGCTCTACAACAGCCCCGAGACCCCAGAATGGGAGAGGACTCCAAGTATCTGCAGAGACTTGCCCTTAAGGCAGATCCCGCTGGAAGGACGCTCTGCCCGGACGTCCAGCAGGACTTTCCCCTCAGCATGAATCAGGTCTGCGGCACCCAGCGCAAGCGGTGCAGGGTCAGGCTGCCCTTACCTGGCTGTGCACAGCGGTGCTGATGGCCTGAACCTTCTTCTTGGGGATGGGGATCTTCACTTCCCCCAGAATCTCAAGAAAATAACTGAGACCCTGCAAGGGAACGGGGGAAGAAGAGTGGGGCTGTCACCTAAAGCAACGTCTTAAGAAAGGAAACCCAGCATTTCTGTGAGGAAGTCCTTAACTCCAGCCCCCAGGAAAAAAAACCAGCCCTCCTGCACAGGGCTTCTCGGGTGTCCTTCCCTCCCAGCAGCAGCCTTAGAGGGCCTCTCCTCTGGACGGAGCCCGTCTGATGACCTTTCCCAGCACTTCACACCCCTCACACCTCCCCTCCCCGCCAGACAGGGCTGGACGGCGCCCGGGCGTTAGAGCAGAGCCTCTCACGTGCACGACACCCCAGGGACAGGGCTCGAGGCTTCCCTTCCCGAGGAGGTCAGGCCCCGGGGACGCTCAGCTCCCTCTCAGCCCCACCTGGGCTGCTCTGGTGCTGCCCGAGAAGCTCAGGAGGCCTCAAGCCTCCCCTGCTCTCTCCCTTTCTTCTCAAGGGGTCCCGGCTCCTCCAGGCACCCCACAGCACCTCGCAGCACATGCACACACCCCACGGCCCCACCGTGCCCCACATAACGCCTCACCTTGGTCACCCGCGAAGTGTCCTGGACCTGCTGATACTGGCCCAGGAGCCAGGGCAGCTGCTCCCACACGCGCCCGCGGTGCTTCTCCTCGTGCAGGAGGAGGCCCATCATGGCAGCCATCGCCCCCAGGACGGCCTGCTTGACCTGCAGGGAGGGCAGCGAGACACTCTTCATCGGGGCCCAAGGTCCTGCCACCCCGACACGGTCTGCCCCCCCACAGAGAGGCATTTCCCTGCTTCCCCTGCAGGAGAAGGGCTTGCTCCTGAGCACAGGGCACGTCCCCAGCCCTGGCCCCCCCGGCCCTGCCCAACGGCCCCCGCATTTGCCTGCTTCCCGGCAGGGCGGCCCCGGCCCCCTGCTCCTGGGCACGGGCAGCGCCTGAAGCTGCAGTCCCGCATGCTGCCTGTCGCCTGCCACCGTCCACACTGCCACTGCATCGGCAGGGTCTGGCTTTGGGCGCTGCATCAGACACCCTGCACCCTCCCCGGGCGCCTCTCCTCCCACACGGCCCTCACACGGAAAGACGGACAGACCGCGACAGCGCTGCTGCCGCCACGGGGCTGGGATGGCAGCCGTTCTCACCTCCTCCTCCTCCTCGCAGCCCAGCCAGCTGCCGACCACGTGGCAGAAGAGCGGGGAAACGCTGCTGCAGAACTGCGCCTCCCCCATGCGCGGGAAGGGGCATTTCTCCCAGTGGCGCAGGTAGGTGTTTGCGGCCTTCGCCCACTGCTCCAGCACTGCAGCGAGAGGAGCGAAGGAGGGTCAGGAGTCTGCGGCGGGGAGGAGACCTCACTCTGCCGCCCCGGCCCTTCCCCTCCCCGCGGGGCCGACACTCACCGCCGCAGACAGCGCGCAGGGTCCGCCTGCTCCCCACCTGGCTCAGCATCGTCTGCAGGGCGAAGAGCGTCATTCCCACGAAGGGGACGCACCGCAGGGCTGCAGAGAGGGCAGGGCAGAGGCACAGAGTGCGGCCGCCGTCAGAGGGAGCCGGGGCAGCGTGCGGGGACACCCCGGGGACGCGTGGCGGGGTTGGGGGGTGCCAGAGCTGCCCGAGGGGCTGGGGCAGGCGCTGGCGTGGGGAGGGCTCGTGGGAGGGGGCTTGACGGGGTGCTGGTGCCTGCCCCAAGTGGGCAGCGGGGCAGCCCTTCGGGGGCCTGGGAGGGCGGCGGGGGCAGAGCCCGCCACGCTGGCTCTCCCGCTGCTCCCGTCCGTAGCTCACTGGGATGGGGGCTATGGCCGGGCCCCGGCCGGCCCCGGCAGCCAGCGAGGGGCACCGAAACCTTGCAGCCTCCGGCTGAGCACGGAGCATTTTGGGAGGAGTGGGCAGGATCCCTTCTGCCGGTTACCGCAGAGCGTAGCCCCGAGCCGGAGGCCGAGGGCCCTACCGTAGCTGCTGGCCAGCTTGCCCAGGGTGACAAACACAAAGTCCTCCGAGATCTCTCCCAGGGCCCGCATGTGGCGCTGCAGCTCGTACATGACGTCGTCGAAGTGGGAGCTGGCCAGGGCCACCAGGACGTCGCTGGCAGCCGTCCGCACGTCCTCCGTCACCCCCTGGCGAGAGCAACGAATCCCCCCTCAGCGGGAGAAAGGCCGAGGCAGCCGGACAGGCTGAATGCGCCGGGGCCCTCTGCAGCAGGGCTGGATACGGCCTTTTCTCGTGCGCAGGCGTATCCATGGGGAAGGAGCTGTCACAGGGCGTCTGGGACCCTCTGACGGGTCGTAGTGCTAGACACAGGTCCTCAGAGCCCTCCTACAGTTTACAAAACCGCGCTCTAGCCAGCCGCCTCTGGCTGCCTTCGGAGAGGAGCAGCTCACCTGGGCCGCTCTCATGTCCCTCGAAGCCGCTGCGATTACCCTGCTCAGGACAGCGCTCTGCAAGCGGCCGTCGTCGCCCTGCAAGACTCTCTCCAGCTCTCGGTACGTCTCTGCTCTGTCACCCTGGGGACACAGCCCAGAAGGGAAGAGCTTGGCCTTGCTTCTCCTTATCACCAGGGAGCCCCAGAGCTGGGGACACGGGCCTCGCCAGTGGCAACATCTGCAGCACATGCAGTTTGCAGGAGGGCAGCGGCGCCCTTGGGAAACCGGGGACCCTGCTGGGCCCCTGCAAACCCACGCGCAGCACAGCACAACGCCCCCGCCTCACCTCCTCGTCTTGCAGGCGGTTTGACAGAGAAGTCACCCGGTCAGCCAAGGTGGGCACGGCTGCAGGGACGGACTCTGTCGCCCTGCCTCCATCCTCGGGAACGGGAGGTCGGGACCAGCAACCTCCGCAAGAGAAGAGACCCTCTGAAAAGAGAGGAGGAGAGGATGAGCGTCAGCTCTGCTGGCCTCAGCTGCCTGCACTGTTTCGGGGCAAACGGCTCCCCAGCCTGGAGAGAAATCCTTTCCCTCAGCGCTAACTCTGCAGCCAGGGCTGTATCAGCAGGCAGGCAGCCGGCAGGGCCAGGGGAGGGATTCCTCCCCTCTCTTCAGCACCAGTGAGACCACCCTGGCTACTGGTGCAGTCCAGGCTCCTTACTAAAAGATAGAGATGATATAATGGTATGATATAATGGAGTGGGCCCAGAACAGAGTCCTCAAGGTGGCTGGGGGCTGGAGCACATGATATGCGAGAGCAGGCTGAGAGAGCTGGCTTTGGTCAGCCTGGAGAAGGGGAAGGGAGAACAGTGTATTGCTGCCTGCAACTACCTAACGGGGGATACAGAGAAGATGGGGCAAAACTCTTCTCAGAAATGTACCTGGACAGGATGAGAGGCAACAGGAACAAGTTGGAACATGAGCAATTCTGATGAAATATTAGACAAAAACTATTTCCCATGAAGGTTTGGGGCTGAGCTGCTGGAAAGCAGCTCTGCGGAGAAGGACCTGAGGGTCCTGGTGGACAAGTTGACCATGAGGCAGCAACGTGCCCTTGTGGCCAAGAAGGGCAATGGTATCCTGGGCTGCATTAGGCAGAGCATTGCCAGCAGGTCGAGGGAGATGATCCTCCCTCTCTGCTCAGCCCTGGTGAGGCTGTATCTGGAGGACTGTGTCCAGTTCTGGGCTCCTCAAGGCAAGAGCTCCTGGAGCGAGTCCAGCGGAAGGTTACTAAGATGCTGAAGGGACTGGAGCATCTCTCCTATGAGGAAAGGCTGAGAGAGCTGGGCCTGTTTGGCCTGGAGAAGAGACGCCTGAGGGGGGATCTTCTCAATGTGTATAAGTATCTGAAGGGAAGGTGTCAAGAGGCTGGGGCCAGCCTCTTCTCAGTGGTGCCCAGGGACAGGATGAGAGGTGACGGGCACCGACTGAAACACAGGAGGGTCCATCTGAACATAAGGAGACCTTTTTCACTGCAAGGGTAACAGAGCACTGGAACAGGTTGTCCAGCGAGGTTATGGAGCCTCCAGCCTTGGAGATATTCCAAAGCAGTCTGGAAACAATGCTGGGCCATGTGCTCTAGGTGACCCTGCTTGAGCAGCAGGGTTGGACTAGATGATCTGCAGAGGTCCCTTCCAACCTCAACTGTTCTGTGATTCTGTGAAGGTGGTCAAACACTGGAACAGGCACCCAGGGAGGCTGTGGGATCTCCATCCTCAGAGATATTCACAGCGTGACCGGACAAGGCCCTGCGGGTCCTGCTTTGAGCGGCAGGTTAGACTCCAGTGCACAGACGTCCCATCCCCCCTTGGTTATCGTGCGAGCATAACGCCCAGAGCCTGCTGGGTTTGGAAGCAGGGGGCCTCTGCTACCGAAACAAGGTGGATGTTATCAGAGCCACCAAGCCCATCAGGCCTGACTCCTCATGAGGCAGCCTCTAAGTCCCCTGCACTGCTGTGTGGAAGTGCAAAGCAGACCAACAGCTCTGCATGGTTTGCTCCATTTGCCATCTCCCTCACGGTCGGGGCACATTAGCTCCTTGGATGGAAAGTGCATGAAACGAGGGCCTGGAGGGAGCTGCATGGGAGCAAGGAGGAGGTTTTCTCCTGAGGAGCTGGTGCACTTGTAGGGTCCAGGGGAGTTCCCGCAGCATCAGAAATGGCCAGCCCTGCTCAGTGGTGCTGAGGGTTCGTGCTCGGGATCTCCTGCAGCCTGGCCCTGGCCCGGCCCCAGCCCCGGCCCTGGCCCCGGCCCCAGCCCCTCACCTCGGAGTGCCCGGAGTCTCCGCATGGCGCTGGGCCAGGGACAGCGCTGCTGCGCCAGCCCTGCGTGAGAACAGAGCGGGACCGTGGGGACCCGCTCGTATGCGCCACCTTCACCGCCGCAGAGCGCTGCGGCCAATGAGGGCCTGCCCCAGACACGCCCGCCTGCATCACAGAGGGCTTCCAGCCAATGAGGGCCTGTTTGGGGACACGCCCCTGCGCATCACAGAAGGCTGCTGGCCAATTAAGGCTCACCCTGGGACCCGCCCGTGCACATCACAAAGACCTGCCAGCCAATAAGGGCTGTGCTCCAGGGCCACGCCCACTCAGGGCAGGGGACTGGGTAGGGCAGCAGGCAAAGGACTCCAAAGTGCCCCAAAGCCAAATTTCCCCATTCCCCTCAATCCCTCCAGTCTCCTGAGTTTCCTTGAAGGGGTCTGGTCACCGACTTGGCCTGAGCAGCGGCTCCCAGCCCCTCCCGGCTCTGGGTCCTACCCTCAGAGCCAGAGGTGACCTGCTCTCAAGGGGGCTGATTTGGCCTTTTCTCTTTTTGCCTGACTTTCTCCAAAAAAGGCTTCTGCAGGCTTGTCATCTGTGTAGGCGTCTGTATGTGTCATTCTCTGCGTCTCCTCTGAGTAACTGAACAGCCCTGGATTTGCTCTGGGGCAAGCTGCCATCTGGATAGGGTCCTGGGCGATGTGTGTTAGGTTACCCTGCCTGAGCAAGGGGTTGGACTAGATGATCTCCAGAGATGCCTTCCAACTTCAACCATCCTGTGATTTTGTGAATTTTCTCAGAAAAAACCTCCTCTGTCCTTGTTGGCCAGCCACAACCTGAAACAGGAGTCTTGTGAATGGAGATACTTATGTGTCCCCAGCTGACAGCTGGTGGAAAGCTGTGATCTGCATAACAGTGTGACCTCCCCATTCACATTGCTTTTGCTGCGCCTCAGCATCACATCCCTTTCCCACGCCTTGTTCTCCCTAAATCTGTGCCACATAAGAGACATCCTGTTGGGAAAGGGCTAAATGCATCTTTGTTGACCAAAGGCAGAACTGGAGTCTCTCTCTCCGTGGGCAGCTGACGCCTGTTCCTCACAACCGCTCAGAGCTACACCACACTGACAGGCCCTGGCAGCATTTCAGGGCCAAGGTAAATGCCTGGGGGCCAGGGACACCAAGAGCACACAGCAGCCTGGGGGAATCTCTGAAGTCAGCATGTACTTATTCAGGCATGGCCTGTTGCCCAAAGGAGTTTTTCCTCCAGAACGTGCAAAGAACAGGAGCGAAGGTCTCAGGTACCATAAGAAGCTAAAACTACATCAGGATCATAGGATAATTGAGCTTAGAAGGGACCTTGGTGGATTTGCAGTCCAAGCTCTTGCTCAAAGCAGGGTCAGCTATGGCATCACAGCAGGTTGCTCAGGGCTTCATCTAGTTGGCTCTTGAAAACTTGCAGGGATGGAGACTGCAAAAGCTCTCTGGACAACTGGTACCATTGAGTTTCTTATATGCAGCCAGATGTAAGACTTTGTCTCTCAAGAGCACAAATACAAGGTGCTGTAATTCACAAGTGACCCAAAGACACCCTGCAGCAGGCAGGGGCTGGTACATATGCCTGGGGAGCACACACCCCTAGCTCCTGGATTTTATGGACTTTCCCATTCCCTGATCACTGCCAACTGATTCTGTAAATGGTGCAGCTGATCAGCTGTGTGCATCCTTGAGGAACCCCATGGCTACGCTTTAAGGCCAGCAAGCAGTTAAAGAAGTGGAGGGGCCAGGACCACAGCCTCCCTGAGCTCTCTGTCTCCATCGTGTGGCAGTAAACATAACAGTGACAGTATGTGACTAATGAAACCTTAAGCTGCTGTGTAGAAAACGCGGTAAGACAGCACTTGCTGCTTTTAGGCATGCAGAGAACTTGCGTAGCCTTGCAGAGAACAGGATCAGGGAAGTGACTAATCTCAAAAGGCATCCAGTTCTTTCCCCTTTGCTGATGTAGCTCTGTGCAGGCTCTGTTTCCCCAGCCGGGTCACCACCTAGCTGCACAAACGCTGGACCTGGGGCAAGAGGAGGAGTAGATGGCTGTGGAAGGGGCATTGGGATGACTTCTGGCTGGCTCAGGGCACGTGGCACACTACAGGTTTAGCACAAGGAGACCTTGCACCTTCTCCTCAGCACAGAGTGATACCTTTGAGTTGAACTAATTGCTGTTGTGTTGTGTTGAATGTGATTTGGTCTCCTTCAGACTTCTCTCTTCCAGCTTGGTATTTTTGAAAGCTTGCTATCTCAACCTTGCTGTCCCTCGGAAGCATCAGTAGCCTAAGCATGAAGGACGTCACGTACTTCTCCTGCAAGAAGTGTTTCACCAGCTGCCGAATGCAAGGAAAGCAATGCACGGCAGAGCAGAAGGGGCAAGAAAAAGAAGCTGCTCTCTTCATTTGGCATGCAGGCAAAAGTCTTGGTGGGGCCAAAGGATCTTTTGCCTGCAGACCGAGGACAGGTTGCTGCCCTTTGGTTATTGCCCTGGATTTGATTTCTGCTTGCCTCTGCTGCCCTTCTGCAGGACCAGCAAAGGGCTGTTTGAATCAAGGGGCTGAGTGCCAAAACCAGAAGCGGGGCAGATTCTCTGCCAACTCATTTAGAGTGCTCCAGCAGGGCAGCGGTGGTGGGAAAACTGCCGGAAATGTGCTTGTCAGGGCCATTGCTTCTTTTGGTTCCCTGAGACCAACCCCCCGAAGAGGAGTGGAAAGGACAGGAGCATAGGACCGCGAGAACGCATGTTCGCTGCGCTGTTAAATGGAGAAACCAAGTCAACATTCCTGAAAGACTGAGGTTATACGCTGCCTGGGTTTTACTCTGGTTTTCTATTTCAATTCTTTGAATGTTAGCAGAAGGAGAGAATGAAATAAGATGATACAGATGGATTTTTCTCTCTCTCTCCTTTTTTTGGGGGAGGGGTGTAGTTGGCTGCTTTTTCTCCTGATTGTTCACTGACACTGCCTGATATAGAGATGGGTACGAAAAGGAGGAAGGAAATCCCTTCTTTCCTGCAGGCCTAAGATTAATTGTGAGCAAATGAAAAGTAACTCTGGTACCACCCCCTCCTGCTACTTCTTGGCACAGGTTCATCTGAGACTTGTTAGGTAAAAATCTGTTTTCTTTATGAGCATCAATAGTGCATTCAAGATCCTCATTCTAGTAACTTGTCAGGCAACCCTGGATCAGCTCCTCCAAGCTTTGAAAAGATGGTGCCTGTAACGGAGAGGTACTTGAGTGACATGTTGCAGGTCTTTATTTTAGTCCGTGTAGTGCAGCAGGACTCAGCGCCTGGCTGGGAGTGTGACTGTGTTATGCGAAGCACTGTGCACACCACAGCTGGAGAGTGCCCGTTCCTAGCACTGCCACGTCACCAGCCAAAATGGTCAGCCTATGGGCAACGTGGAGAGTTGCCATTCTTACAGATGTTGCTTTGCGGCTGAAAGACACAATTCTGTCACCTTGCCAACACTTGATTCTCGCTCTCTTCCTCGTGTCCACAACTGCTGGGTTACTTCTCAGCTGGATCAGCTTTTGGGGCAGACTCAGTGTGCAAATACGTGAGTTGCACAAGGCAGGGGCTGGGGCAGGAACAGAAACAGGCAGTCCACAGCAGGAAGGACAGAGGGACCGCCGGTTCCCTCTAAGCGCCCTCAGGGCAGAGAGATTCGCTCTCTCCTCTAGTGTCCATCTGCCCAAACTTCTTCCCGCATCCCAACTACACAGAAGACTGCGCTCTCTTGAAATCCTAAGGAAAGCTCAGAAGCAAGTGCCGTGTCTGAAAAACTTCCTGCTTGTTCTATTAATGGTTCTGTCTCGTGTGCAATAACAATCGAGAACAATTGTCCCTTTGCGTCTGCCGCAGGTCATTTCTTCTGGGTGCTCTTGTCTTCTTTTCCCCTCAACTGTGCAAATTCACATGCATCACAGAGAGCTTCCAGCCAATGAGGGCCTGCCCCAGGACACGCCTGTGCACATCACAGAGGGCTGCCAGCCAATGAAGGCTTGTCCCGGGACACACCTGTGCACATCACAGAGGGCTGCCAGCCAATGAGGGCTTGTCCCGGGACACACCTGTGCACATCACAGAGGGCTGCCAGCCAATGAAGGCTTGTCCCAGGACACGCCTGTGCACATCACAGAGGCCTGCCAGCCAATGAGGGCCTGCCCCAGGACATGCCTGCATCACAGACACCTGTGGCCAATGAGGCCCTGCCTGGTCCGGCACGGCAGTGTCGCCTTCGGCCACCAGGAGGTGACCAAGAGCGCCCCGCCCACAGCCCCGCCCCAGAGCAGCAGGTGGCCCTGCAGCCCCACCCCCTCCCCGCCCCCACCCCATCTCTGCATAAAGAAACAGGCACCACGCCAGCTACTTCCCTTGCAGGGAGATATTACAGCAATCATTTCAGCTGCATTCTGTCATGTTCCTCCTCAGCCAACCCTCCAGACTTCCCTGAGCTGATGGAGACTAACAAGACTGCTTCAAGTCCCCAAACAGGAGGTTAAAATAGACCCAACTTCTTTGCCCTTCAGGCAACCAAATTCAAACCAAGCGACGGTAACAGCAACCCTTGTCTCTTTCTCCCCTTCTTCTCCTCCCTCCATCTTTAAGCTCTGAATTTGCCTGCGCAGCCTCCATGATTATGCTGAGAACGACTGTCAGAGGGCCAGTTCATTACCACGGGTCACACTGCCACAGCAAGCTCACTAGCCTCACACACTCCTAATACTCACTTATGCTGCTGCAGTTAATACACGCTGCTGCTATATTTACTTTGACTTGCCCTAAACCGACTCTCTGAATGTCTTCCTTACCTGTTATAAGGCCAATTGGCAACAAGCAAAGATCAGAGGATTAAAAGGAATTTCTCAAACCAACACTTCCAGTTCTTTGCCACAGTCAGAAATATGCAGCTCATCAAAAACATAATACAGTGCCAAAATGTGCACGTACCCTGAGCAGCTCCTCCACACCATCCTCCACTTGCTCACCACCAGGGTGCACCAGCGCCCGCAGGGACAACCGAGCGGCACAGCGGGAAGCAAAGCCCCAGAAGGCAGCTGGGGCTGGTGGCGCCGCGCATTCGAGTACTGTTTACGGACATGTTTTCCTTCTGAATTTCCACGCGCTGTAGCAAGAGGCTCGTGTGCAGCTTTCAAACCTTCATTTCACATCTGTTCCTTGCTAGGCTTTGTTTTGGCCTTGGAGAGCTAACATTTACCCTGCTTCTGCCCAGGAAAAAATCAATTAAAAGAGCTATACCTTGTCAGTGAGCAATCAGCCAAGCTGAAAGCACTCTGAGTGAAAAGGAAAGCGCAGACATACCTTTCACCTCAGGAGACCACTTCTCAAATTGCAGAAACCTTAAGTTCGCTGGCTGCTTTCATAAAGACCTACTAATGAAAATATCTGGCCTGTTCCGAAAGCTATGCCACATTTCAGTGCAGCACGATGGATGCAACTCTTGCTTTTACATTGCTGCCATCAGAAAATGACAAATCTTAGTTTTTCAACTTGTGTTTCAACATACTTGTAATTATGGATTACGCTGAGATGCCAGGCAAGTGCAACAGAGGAAAACTTTCCTAGGGGGAGAAAGGGAGCAAGAAAAAAAGAAAATGGGAAGAAAACTGCACAAGAGGACAGGCAGGAGGTCACAGAACAGACAGCAGAACAAAAATATTTCAAAATTCAACAAAATACTTCAAGCTCATCTGCTAAAAGATGTTGGTTCCATCTCCATCGCAATGCTGAAATATATAGGAAATAGAAGAGAGGAATATCAGCATAAGACAGGCAGTTAAGTACAGAAGGAAGAGGACTGAGGTGGAGCACTCAGAAAAGATCAATAGGCCAAAAAATGGTATCCCCTTTCATCTATTACAGGGGAAAGCCTGGCAAAAAGTTAGAGGCACTAAGAAAAGATAAAGAACAGTTGGATAATTAAAGGCTTGTGCGACTCTTGGGTTTATTTGGGAAGAAGTAACATCAAAGACCTGGTAACATCAGGAAAAAAAATTAAGGAGAGCAAGAAAAGGCAGCAACAGCTGCAGAAGGCAGGTTGTTACCAACAAATATAGTGAGAGATCATAGTGGGAACTCATACAAATACCTATCAACACAAACCTTGAAAAGGATGCTCTGCAGGATGGTGAGCCAATGCCCTGGCTGAAATAAGTCCCCACACTGGTTTGTGAAAACTGGTCTGCAAAACAGTCACCTTCAGCCTCACACTGCAGCAGATAAAGGGGTCTTTTTCAAGGAATTGGTGTAAGAGACTAGGTCAGATAGGTCAAAGAAAAGGAAATCATCAAAACTAGTGGGGGGTGATCATGACCTAGGGAGAAAACGACCCTTCTCCTCTTAAAGAACTCCCTAAAAGTGTTTCCCACAAGATTCTTGACTACTCTGTGCTCACTTAGCTGCTTCGCTTAGCAGCTCCGCAGAAAGAAACAGGTAAAACAGTTAATCCTGTGCACATTTGCCTTTAAACAAAATAAAGATCTACTCTCTGCATTAAGCTCAGCTCTGCGGTCACTGAATATAATGTCTGAACAGTATACAAAAGCAGTCAGTTAAAACTTCCATCTGGTCATAAGAGGAATCCTTAGAGGCAACACTCGTTGCCTAATGCAATATTAATTTGATAGCAAAATCTCCTCTCAAATCTCCTCTCTTTTCTCCTCTAAACTTGCCCTCTCCTTCTGAGAGCATTTTTACATTCAGTCAAATCCTTTCTTCTCCCAACTCACAAACTTAAAACTGCTACCCAAAATTGCCAGCGCTGGAGGAGAAACGCCAGCATCAGTGCTTCTTACGCTGTCTCTAAACTCATAGCTGGCATCCCTCCTCAGGGCATTTCCTGGCACTGCCACGACTGAAAAACCACTATAAATGCATATTCAGAAATTACTCCAAGGAACTCCATCATGCAAGCCAGCACCAGCTTGCCTGCCTATAAAGCCTCCTTTCAATTCAACAGACCTGAGTGTTCAGCGTGACTGACACAAGCACTCTCTAGGATGCAAATGAAGCTGTTCATACAAACAAACTCTGACCTCAGTATTCAGCATGACTTACAAAATCACTCTCTAGGATGGAAATGAAGCTGCTCGTATAAACAAGCCTGACTAACAGCACCAGTCTAAGGAGGGCTACCTATAATGTAGCTCTCAATTGCAACAGACAAAATTAAAAATAAATGTTCGCCACAGGCATGTCGCTGCCTACTCAGCACCTCAAAAAACACATGTTATGGTGATCATAGGAGAAGCAGGTGATGAGAAAGCGCCTTTCAGCAATTGCTTACTCTCTGAAACTGAACTGCCTTGGGAAGAGGAGATCCTCTCAGATTCCCCGAGGCGGGAGGCAGTTTCTTCCTGTTGCAAAGGTCCATCAGAAATGCGGTCAGGAGTGCAGAGTATGCGCCCGAATTACAGGAAGGCAGGGACTGTGCAGGGCCTCGCTCGCTGCTGCTGAAGTGGAAAGGGTAGCGGGTTCCCGCCTTTGCCTACCAGCAACCTTCAGAAAGAATCAACATCAGCCCAAAAATCAGAAAGCACACGACGACAATGGGAATTACTCTCTCAGATAAACTCCTCGTTCGTACGGGTTACAGCAGAGCTATTACTAATACAGTTTTAAGGACAAGTCCCATTTCCACTGAGGTCAAGGGGCAGAATTCTGACCTCAGTCACTCTTCTGAAGGGAACCCAGCTACTGGGTGTTTACATCCACGAACAAAATGTAGCCCATTGAATCTAATGAAAGCAACACAGACTCCGAGTTGCCATTCGTTTTCACTTGAGTTGTTACTGATTTTACCCTTCCTAGCACATGGGAAGATACAGTGTTAGAAAACTGTTACATTAGGAAAAAACACACTGAACATTACAGATTGCTACAGATTCCAATAGCACTTTCATTCTGCAGCCTGGAATTTAAAGGAGCTGAACAGTTCACATAATAAGGGTGCTACCAGCTGTGATTTTGGGTAAGAAAAATCTGGATAACAAAGCATGATTAAAAGATTCAAATTGAGATTTTGTGGAAAAAAGAAATTAATTAAGAGTAATACTCAGCTCTCTGTCAAGACAGTCCACTCCCGGGAAATTATGCAAGGTGCCCAAGATCACACAGAAGTGAGTTGCAGAGCTCGGGAAGGGACATGGGACCACAGTCTCCTGGGCGTTGGGCAGAATTTCAGGCACCTGCATATCCCAGGAATCAGTTGTCAAAGAGCAACATTGTCAAAACTTGCGAGAGATTTTTCCATATAATATCAGAAGCAGTTTACTGCCAGGCTGAGAACCTGCAAGCTGAAAACAGATTCTGAAAAGAAAGGCAGAAGATAAAACAGTGCAGAGAATTAGTCTGGTGCAGAATTACTGCAGAGTTCTCAGAGCCAGTAATATTTCTGGCAATCCCAAACTGCACAATTCAATAAATTCCTGAGATGTGCTGCAGGACATTTTTTCTCAGAGCATCTCTTTCAGTTCAGCAATACGAGTGGGTTTACAGCTAGGCACGCTCTGTTTAATCCACACTCAAGATCAACTCTAGTCATCACTGATTAGCACAAAAATCTGGAACGTTACATTTTATATTCTCTTAATTTTATGATCTTTTTCTCTTGCCCCTGTTTGAGCAGGTCAGTGTGAGGGCACTACAGTCCAGCATTTGGCAGCTGGTTGCCCTACTGTCACATGGTCTGCTATAGGTGACTCCCCTCAACTCAGAGTCACCCAGAATCACACAGCTTTATATTCCACAACAGAAGGAAAATGATGGAAAAGCAGGAGCTCGAGATCAGCATCCCAGGTTGTTGGCTTTTTCAGTCATCATGACGTTCTGTAAGCGTGCGAAGCTACACAAATCAGGGCCTTTCGCAGATGATCTTAGTCAGAAGCAGGTTCTTGGCAGGAGAGACATTTAACTACTTGATAATTGCATTCGCAGCTCAAAGATGGTCTCACTCAGAAGGAAGCAAGAAGATTTTCCTCAACACAGATTTTCCCTTTACAGAAGCACCAAGAGACCTGGCTATTTCAGATCAAGACAAAAAAAAAAAAATTAGTAACGCCATAGTGTAACCCTCGCACTTGCATTGAGAACCCAAACTGGACCAGCTTTGCAACCTCCAGCGAGCAGAAGATTTCACCCCTGCTCCAGATCTGCCTCTCGGTATGTTCGATTTATCAGTCGGTCATGATTTCTCAAAAACTGCACTGCAGACGCTAAGCACAGGGCTGCACCCTACCCAAAGGAGCTCCTGGCTGCCTGCAGCAGCAATAACTGCGCAGGAAGCAGCTGCGAGACCTGGTGAAGGCAGCTGAGAAGGCAAAGACAAGGGCCACCACAGAAAGCGTGCACGCAGAAAAAGAAAGAAAAGGCCATTTCAGCCAGACCCATAGGTCTAAGTGGGCCTTTGCCATGAAGCAGCCTAACTGGTCACAAAAGTCACCTGAAGAGAGGACTCTGAAAGCACCTCAGAGCCCTGCAGTCTCTCTGGCTGCCTGCTGGTATTCACACACTTCTTCAAGCTGCCCAAACACCCCTCCAAGCTTCTGCAGAGGGCTGTGCCACAAGATGGCACAGAGAACAACCAAGGCGCAGAAGGGATGCACCAGTGTCTTCCCGTCTCAGGGAGAACACAGACGTAACAAGCTTTCCAGTGCCCGCAAACCAGCCTCCGCAAATAAAAGGCAGACAGAGCTGAAACCACTCTGGAAAACAACTCACCTCTCATTTGCCTTCAGTCCTGGACAGCACATACTAAAAGAAAAAGCTGCCCAATCTTATTACGCCAGCCCTATAGCCCATAATTCCCATTCTTACATGCGCAAGCTTCTGGAGCACTAATAAACCTACTAAGCACCACAGAAAGGTCCTGCTTTTATCCTTTCCATTTGCAATGGTAAGTGGATCAGAAACCTATTACCCTTATTCTGCCTTGCTGGCGTTGGCTTTGTATTTGGAGGTAGAATAAACTTGATGGTATCAAAAATAGTCTTTTTCCTTGCAGATATGAATCAAAGAACTAGGGATTTGGGAATAACATTACCACTTCTTTCCTGTTTCTGAAAATATCTTTGTATTCTCAGAGAATGTTGCTTTTCATTTGATGGCTAGCGGGCCAAGCCAGTAACCTAAAAAGATGCACTCCTCTGGGGAAAAAACAAGCACACTCTTATTCGCCTGTTGTAATAACAGAAAGGTCTCCAGTCTAAAGCTTCAGCCTAAAGCTCATCCAAAACCTCCTGACAGCAGCAACCTTTGGAGCAGACCCATAATAAAAACGATTTAGCTCCAGATCTACAGCAGATGTAAATTGTCTAAGCTCTATGGATATCATGAAAAAGCATTGAAAATCTGAAAATCGGAGTGCAAGGGTCAAACTTATACCTGCTGCATCATCACTGATGCCAGGGGCTGGGTCACTTGAACTCCCTGCCTCATTCACTCAAGCAGAAAGTCCTCGTCAGGGGAAAGACCTAGTCAAATGAAAGGCACTTATGCTATCTAGAGGAAATACCACATTGAAAAGTCAATTTTCCTCCGATCTCCTCTTTGCCAAAACTTCCCATAGAAACATAGTTCACACACAGTACAGCTATTATCTGTCTGGCCTCAAAATAATGACAAACAAAAATCATGCCCCTGCATTTGAAATAATACAACATTTGGTCCCTGGCAACTGAACCGTGAGCACAGCCACAGTGCTTTAACTATCAGTGGCTTCAGGGCCTATTTTCAGCTCTTTTATTCCTCTTCACATCTTTGAAAACAGCAAATTGCCCAAATGGGCAACGGCAAGATTTGTAGTTTGGTGTTCATTTATGAGCTTTTAGCAAAACTGCTACAAACAGACTGCTAATCAGCACCAGCGAATTATCACCAGGCCGTGCTGAGACACATTCGGCCAAGCACCAGGGAGTCCCCAGGCTGCCGGTCTCCTCAAGGCGCGTGCTCTGCCCTGAGGGGCTGGTCACACCAGCAGTGCTCCACCAAAACCCATGGGCTAAAGGGGCAGATGCACAGACAGCAGCAAGAAAGCTAGTGGAAGCGAGACAACCTGACAGCAGGTGCTTTGGCCAGTTCAGACATTTCAACAACCGGGGGGCAACCCAAAAAAGAAAAAAAGAAAAGAAAAGAAAATAGCAGCCCTTTGCAAGGAGCTTAATTCTGTTACTGCGAGCACTCCAAGCTGGACGCTTTCGGCAGCAGGGGAGTCCCTTATGCCCAACACCACGAAGCCTGCAACGGGGCAGCGAGGCACACTGAACTCTTTGTCCTGTGCTCTTCGTGTCTTTTGAGCTCAGCACAGGGGTGAACATCAGCTGCCTGACAGCCCAGCTATGGGGATTTTGCTCTAGCGCTTCTCACTAACCGGTCCCCATCAAGCTCTCACTTCTCCTCACATCTGACCACAAAAGCTCTCCAGCCACGTGGCTTCAACTGCCAAAGGTTTACCCAAGACGAAGAACATACACTTTCCCCTTTCCAAGACAGTTTCTCGTTTCCAACAATTTGTTTCCATGAGCCGCAAGGCACTGGAGGAGATTGCTTATACTGCCACATGTTGAACAGATTGCCCAAGCAATAGGCTGTATGACAAAGGTAGGAGGGATTCCCCCCCCCCCACACACACAATCGTTTTACTTTTACATGTTTGAAATTTCCTGCACCTCCAGCAAACCAGACATGAATTTCACAAAAGCTCTGTGCAAAGCGCACTTCTGAATGCTATTTATAAACTGGCCTTGTGTTCAAAGAAAAAATGATTTTCTTTCCAAACTTTTGATCCTTTCTATAACAGAAAGAAATCCTCTACATTAGCAGACCTCTGAACTAACCCTTGTCCTAAGCTCAGGTCTAATTCTACAACGTCTACAGCTGTAACTTTCACCAAATTTAATGGGAGCAAAAACAGCACTGAAGTTCATGGGGGTTTTTTAGAGTGCCCAGACCTGTCTTCTTAGTGAAGCGATGACTACCCATGCTTCCAACAAACACTTGCTTCAATCAACAATGAAAACACGTGCTTTGAAAGCAAACAGCAACAGCTATTCCTTAATTCACACTTTGAGAAAACCTGGTACATGCCATTCAAGGACACCTCCCTGGTAGCTGTGCACAGGGAAATGCAGACTGTGAAATGCCTTCTTTGCAACAACTCGAGCCCACCCTTTTCCACCCCGATCATCTCCTTCCAAGGCTGGATGACTTTCACATGACAGGGCCTATACGTCTGCAGATTCAAAGCTGGGACACGTGGGGTGATGTTCAGCTAATAGAATCTGCACAAAAAGGACACGTACAGCCATTGCACATCAGGGAGTTACCGCTCTTACTTATTTGCTTGGTCAAGTCAGAGAATAATTTGGATTGGTATCGCCGTGCCTTCTTGTCAGGAAACAGGAGCATTTTCCCCAGTGCCTTCCATACACAAAACACTCCCCTCTGGAAAATACAGGCTTTGCAGGGCCCTGTGTGTGAGCAAAGAGATGTCACTGCTCTTCTTGGCTCCCTAAGTCCCTGCTTCAGGGAACACAAAGAAACCCTCGGGAACCCACTGCTACCAAGTCCTCTCCTTGTTTTCAGTCCCAGAATCCCGACAGGTCATGATGGGACAAAAAGGATTAAATGATCCCAGCAGGTGCTCTCAGAGGAAGATGCAACATAAAGCTTGTTGCAGAGCTGGCCACAGTCAACATGGTCCCGGGAGGTGCCAAACGGTCCCGGACTTATTGAGCCCTGGTACACAGGGCACAGACAGTCATTTCATCACTTTGTGAGGGTGTAACACCATAAAATACAACAGCATTCCCCAGACTCAAAAAGCAAATGACACCATTCATTAATTTGTCTTACAGGAGCCTCCCACAGGCCCTCAGCCACTTGCAGGCTCACTTCTGCTCAGAGCTTTGTAAACAGGCCTTAAGTCGTTCAAGAGAGATGTCTCTTCCCAAAGACCCTTGCAGTCTACGCAGACAGGACAGAGCAAGGCCAAAGGGGACAAAGGCAATGGCAGAAAAATTGAGGGATTTGGCCACAGCTATCCAGCAGGGCAGTGACAACCCAGCTGTAGCACCCACTGCCCCACTACCACTGCCAGCGGTCCCCCTATCACACAGGACACATCCCACCCCTCTCTTGGGCAAGACATTGGTCTGTACTCTTGCCTGGAGACTGCCTCAAGGCAGCAGTTGTTCTGAGCACAGCAGGTACCCAGAGAGGTACTCTGCTCTTCCTTCTGTTACCCTTTGCCAGAAGAATCCTCCCCTGCTGCCTTGTAGCAAAGGCAGCTTCTCATCCCGCTGTTTTTATTCAATCTCTGATTTAGTCTTTCACTAAAAAGATCACCGGGCAAAGTTCACCACAATTTATTGCTCGTCTTTGTAATTAATCAACAGACTGAATTACGTTAGAGCATCCCGAGCAATCAGTTTCTATGGATATGATAACAAAAGTTCATGGCATACGAGAAGGGGGCTGCACAAGAGGCAATGGAATCGCTTCTGAACCTTCAAAGAGAAACCAGGCACTTGAAAATAAGAGATGTTTATTCACCACCTTCTCCCAAAACAATCAATTAGCATTTGAACACTGCCTTTTTTAGCGTCAGTTCACGCCTCAGGCTAGCTTCTGCTTGGCCAGCACTTTTTCGTCCCCAACACTTTTACTGCATGGCAACTTTCTCTCCCCAAGGCCCCAGGTCCCACCGCCCTCACTCACATCGACTGACATTGGAGGGACACCGCAAGCAGGGCCAGTGCAAGATCCAGGAAACCAATGAACTGCAGCAGTGCTCGGTCGGACACATGTGATTTTGCTGACCGGGCCCACTCTTCAGCTTTGTTCAGCGCTTTGAGGGCCAACACCAAACTTCTGAACTGCCTGCTCCTTGCCCATCTCCAGGCGAAATGCAGCATCAGCCTAAAGGCAGTTGCTACTCGCTCATATACAGACCATAAATGGGGGCAGCCTGCATAAAGCAATAAAGGGCACAAAACCACACACGAGGCAATGGAGACCAATTGCAATATATGGCATTCCATTCCAATTGAAGAAAAAACTTTCTTCAGGAGGAGGGTGATTGAACACTGGAAAAGGCTGCCCAATGAGGCTGTAGAGTCTCCACCCTTAAAAATATTCTAAAGCTGACTTGACATGCTCATGAGCCTGCTTGGAACAGGGAGGCTGCACTAGGGCATCTCTAGAGACCCCTTCCAACCTCAACTATTCTGCGATTCTGTCATCCTCTGCTGGTATGTTAAAGAGCTGCTGTTTGAGCCATACAGAAGCAGAACTGGAGAAGGCTGCAGAGTTTCTTCAGACTACGAGATGACAAACCTGACCGCACCAGGCAGGCTCTTGCACCGTTTGCTGTGGTGACTGGCACGCATAGAGCCAGAAGAAAGGGATCAAAACAAAGGATGCTGGGCTGTCTTCCACAAGGATTGTTCACTTGCCACGTCAGCTTGCTTTCCTCTTGCCCAGCTCAGCTCCTTCCAGTTAGCAAAACTGAATCTTGCTTATAACCATACATTGCTTGCCTTTCTCTGGGGCATCACAGCCCTGGGTTAGCTCCAAAGAAAAACGGTAGGAAGCAATAGAGGAAGGCGAGCTACAAGTGCTTTGGTTGACCCATGAGGACACACAGTCAGCTATCTGTGTCCTACAGGAGGTCACACAAACAGACAAAGCACAAAGCAGCAGCACTTTTTCACTGGAAATTTCTAGCTATGGGGGGGAAATGTCAGTTTCTTAATTCAACAAATTTGAGAGCATCTCTTAAAACACTATAGATGCAAGAGTACTTCAGATTGTAAATAGATCTTCTTTCTCTTTAAATATTTCACTTTGACATTTTAAAAAATATACACACACACACACAGGCATGCACACACCCATGTAGATCCATGCATAGATGCCTACAGGGAGAGCAAGTTAGTAGCCAGCCTCCTTAGCTGAAACACATCAGGACTGCTGAACGCAGCAAGAACAACAACCGTTCATTAAATGGAGACTACAAGTCCAGCAAACCAAGCTGAGGAAAGCACCAAACAAGAGGGAGGAGACGTTGACTTGCAATACTAGACCAAGCCGAGTGACTACAGAAAGTACTTGCAGGTCATACATGTTTATTCCAGTGTCATCTGTTCAATAGGTTGCTAATATAAAAGTAGTTCTTGTGTTACTGTTGCTTCCTGGAGGCACCACACAGGCAAGCGTGCGACTCAGCATGGTGCAGCCCACAGAAGAGAGCTTGCCTGTGGGGTGCTCCCCAAGAGTTTAGGAACCTCGGGTGCGCCATGGCCAGAGTCACCACACTGGGCGGTTGCCGTAGCCCTCCGCTGACCCCAGAAGCGCTGAGTAAACTTAGCCAGCAAAAGAGAAGTGACACTGCAGACTCACACCGTAAGCATCTAGGTACTGTGGAACTTTGCACCGAGTTATTTGGTGAACATCCCTACTGGTATCTGTTGACCACCCTATTGACCATCTTGTTATCGGCTGAGGCCACCGGTTCTCTTGTGTAACTATGGTCTGGCACTGTTGGTTTGGATAATGAACTAAGCCCGGTGTGGAGGAATGGTTATGGGAATGGTTAAGTGAGAGAGGGCATGCTCTGATTGGGATGAGCAATCCCGTCTTCGGGGTAGAGGAAGGAATCTAGGCCAAGGCAAGCGAGCCTGCTGAAAGCGGCCTTATCTAGGCCAAGGCAAGCGAGCCTGCTGAAGCCTGCTGAAAGCGGCCGTATAGCGGCCTTGAGCACTACAAAAGAAGGTATTCACAAAACTGGTAAACAAGTCTGGACGGAACTAGGTTCCATAAATGTCGACGGAGCGTGGACAGCAACCTTGCACCAATCATATATCCGCTTTATGCGCGTGGACAGAAACTGTAACCAATCATGTAACTATTGCTAGCGCATGCGTATTGCTTGTCGATATATATACTTTGTGTAAGCTCTAATAAAGGGAGAACGACCATACTCATATTGAGACTCATCGTTACTCCGGGCCCGTTCCCCCCACTCCGACATCTGGTAGCAGAGGATGGTTGATTTCCGAGCCTGCCGATGAGGGGATGGTTGATTTCTGATAAGAGCTCCGAGCCTGCAGTAAGCAGTGAGAGGACGGGAGTGGGGATTGAACGGCTGAGAGGAGTGCTGGTTGTACGTCCCTAGCCGGCCAGACACTGAGGCCTCGGGGTCGCACCCCGCCTCTCAGGGAGCAGCATGGAAGCTGATGCTGCCGCCACCTTGCTCGCCGAGATACTCTCTAAGAGAGGGATTGACGCCCCGGTAAAGCAGTTGCATCGGTTGATCAGGCTAGGGCAACAGTGGGGACATTTCCCTGATACTCATATGCTATTTTCCGTATCAGAATGGCGAGGTTTCGGAGAGACAATGTGGCATAAGACCATCGAGGGTGGAGACAAGGACAAGAAGGAGGTTAGGCGGTGCGAGCTCTGTGGAGCACGGTCTTAGAGACCCTAGCAGCCGTGAAGGCTGAGGGAGAGGTCGCGGCTGCTGCTGCAACAATGCTGTGCCCTACGCCACCTAGTGCCTCTTCCTGTCGTGGCGGCGGGTCCCAGTTCGCCATCAGGGGAACCGTTTCCACGGGCAAACCGTACCGCACCCTGGCGGAGATGCTGCAAAAACTACGGGGGGGTCCAGCCGGCTCTGCGGGAAAAGGGGAAGTTACCACCAAGCCAGTCGGCTCGAGTCCTGACGAGAACGCGGAAGTACAACAGGATACCTGCCAGGAGCCGGGGGAGGGCGGGACAGTTCCTAGTGCCCCGCCTCTGCCGCCCGCAGAGGGGCCGCCTCGACCGTCGGTCCCTCCGCCACCGCCCCCCCTGCAGCCCTTGCCTCCGTCCGCTCCTGAGGGAGCCGGCAGTGCGCCATGTCCAGGGCCCTCGTCGCCGCCCGTACCGGGGGAGGGCAGCACAGCCCCGCCGAGGCTATGGCGGGAGCCCCTGACATCGTTATCTCCGGAGTCGTCAGGCACAGCCTCGCCTACCACCCCCATGGGCACAAAGCCGTCCACGGCTCAACTATTAAAAATGTTTGAACAGCTCTCAGAAAAACTGGAAAAACTGGAACTGAGGGACAGGAGGAGGGATCTTCCCCCATGTATGCGGACCTCCGGTGGGTTCGTCCCGCGGGAGCCCCGGTGGAGTGGAATCATCAAGGACGCCATTGTAGAGGGACAGTGGCAGCCAGCCCCCGGAGGAGGCGAGCCATCGGCCTTGGCCTTCCCGATCATCTACAGAGGGGGAGATAAAAACTGGGCACCACATGATTGGAAGATCCTTCAGCAAGCCCGGAATACGGTGTCTACTTACGGCATTAAGTCCGAGGCGACTCGGCAGATTGTCAACTGGATCTTCACAGCAGATCTGATGTGCCCCTATGACTGTAAAAACCTGATGCGGCTTCTACTTATGCCAACCCAGTACCTACTGTGGGTGGCCTCATGGCAACAGCGTAGCACAGAGGAGGCCATGCGCCACCTGGGCCAGGATGACCCGTTGCACGGGGTCACAGCTGAAATGCTATGTGGGGAGGGAGCCTGGTCCAACTACCTGGAACAGGCCAACTACCCCCCGTCCATGCTCCAGCTGTCGGCCCGTCTTGCCTTTGATGCCTTCCTCTCCTTACCGGCGGGGGGGGGGGGGGGGCACTCCATCATTCGGGAACCTGGTGCAAGGTGCGACTGAGAAGTACAGCAACTTCGTCGACCGCCTCTGGGAGGCAATCATGCAACACCCTGACCTTACGGAGGACGGTAAAGGCCAAATGTTCAAAGTGCTCGCTTTTGACAACGCCAACAAGGTCACAAAGCAGATTCTGGCCAGCCTGCCGAAAGAGGCTGGGGTGGAGGAGATGTTACTGCGGGTGGAGCGGGCGGAGGCACAAAAGCAGGGTGCCTCCGTCGCTGCGGCTGTCCAGGGCGCCGTTGCTGCTATGGTACAGAAGGACCGACGACCCAACCCGAAGCGCCGTGTGTTGGGCACCCCCTTTAAGGGGCGATGCTATCGATGTGGGGAGGTGGGCCACACTCGCACCAATTGTCATAGTGCAGTGTGGTGTGACAACTGCCAGAGTGACACGCATGCCACCAAAGTGTGCTCGGGAAACGGCCGGGCGAGCGCGGGAAAGGGCCGCGCGCGGACACAAATGAACCCATCTGCGAGACCCGGGGTTTTCTGCAGCAACACCAGCCTGCAACCCGAGGGAGCCTGGGAATCGACGTGGAGACCACAGTAGACGTCACACTCGTTGACTCCGCTGTCCAAAAGGTCCCCAGCAATGCAGCAGGGCCTCTCTTCCATCAGAACAGCTCCGTCGGAGGGTTGCTGCTAGGGCGGTCCTCAGCTGGTATTCAAGGACTTATTGTATTGCCGGGCGTAATCGATGCTGATTACACAGGTCGCATTTATATCATGGTCTATACTGTTTGCCCGCCTGTTTTCATTCCTAAAGGCAGCAAGATCGCGCAAATCGTCGCTCTTGGCACCTTATTGGACCATCCGCCGCAACTCCAACCCTATCGAGGTGACCGTGGCTTCGGGTCTACCGGACCTGCTGTTTGTTTTACCACCAAAATGGATCGGCGTCCCACCATGAGTGTCATCATCTCACAACATGGCACATCCAAGCAAATCGAAGCCATGCTGGGTACCGGAGCTGACGTTACCATCATCAATCGAACTGTATGGCCTATGCAATGGCCAGTAGAAAGGCCGACGACATTCATTGCAGGCGTTGGGGGACACTCTACCCCTCGTGTTAGCAAACAGCCAATCCACTTGCAAGCCAGTCTTAAGGTGTATGTGTCACCTCTACCTGGGACTTTGGAGGCCTTAATTGGCCGGGATGTTTTGAATCAGATTGGAGCAGTGCTAACCACGAAACCTTTTTAATCCTGGGCGCTGGGGAGCAGTCGCCCAACCCACCATTAACCTGGAACACCGATGAACCCGTGTGGGTTGACCAGTGGCCCATGAATGAGGAGCGACTGCAAATCACCAAGCAACTGGTCGCCGAACAGCTTGCCTCCGGACACATCAAGCCTTCTGTTAGTCCATGGAACACACCTATTTTTGTCATCCCAAAGAAGAACGGAAAGTGGCGACTCTTGCATGACCTCCGCAAAGTCAATGAACAGATGCAATCTATGGGAGCGTTGCAACCCGGGATGCCATCACCTAATATGCTACCAGACGGATGGCACATACTGATAGTCGACTTGAAGGACTGCTTTTTTACCATTCCGTTACATCCTCAAGATACACAACGCTTTGCCTTTACTGTGCCAGCGATAAACAAGGCCGAGCCCGCAGAGCGTTATGAATGGGTTGTTTTGCCACAGGGAATGAAAAACTCACCGACATTGTGCCAACTTTATGTCGCATGGGCATTGCAGCCACTTCGAAACCAATGGCCAGACACCATAATCTATCACTATATGGATGACATTCTCTGCTGCCAGGAAAAGCCTTTTACAGAACAGTCATTAAAGCAATTAAGCGACATCTTATCGACAAAGGGACTTGTCATCGCACCAGAAAAGATCCAGCGCACGGCTCCATGGAAATATCTTGGATGGTCCATTGCAGAGTCAAAAATCCGACCCCAGAAAACGGAGCTCGCAACTCAATTGTGCACCCTGCATGACGTTCAAACCTTACTTGGTGATATCCAGTGGGTGCGGCATTGTGTTGGTATCTCCAACACTGACATTGCACCCTTGACGGCTTTGCTGCAAGGCACAAATCCTGCTAACAAGATTACCCTGACACCTGAACTACAGGCGGTATTGCAGCGCATTACGGACAAACTACATCTATCGTGGTCCTCGCGACGCCTTCTAAGCCTGCCCATATCCTTACTCGTATGTAATGGAAAAGACTCACCATACGCAGTCATTTGTCAGTGGCAACATAGCAGCGAGGAGCCTCCTTCCCCAGTTCTGCCAGATGCCACTGACAAAAGCAAAAGTCACAGAGATGTATTTAACATCTTGGAGTGGGTATTTTTGAGTGTACAACCAAAAACGAGTATCCAGACCCGAACCGAGGCAGTCGGTGAATTGATACGCAAAGGGCGATCAAGAATCTTAGAGATCAGTGGTCAAGAGCCGAACGATATCAGTATACCTGTTAACATGGCTGACCTAGAGTGGTGGCTTCAAAATGCTGTGGCCATACAAAATGCTCTGTTAGGTTTCTGTGGTAAGGTACATTCGTGTCAGCCTCAGGGAAAGTTATGGCAGGTGCTACAGCGAAATCAATGGATAGAAAAGTCCAAAGTAAGTAGGGAACCCCTTTCAGATGGCATTACTGTCTACACGGATGCGGGTAAGCGTTTGCGACGTGCCGCATGCGTGTGGAAAGAAGGTGAACAACGGAAACAGCACGTTATGGAGGGACAGCCTCGGGATTCCCTTCAGACTTTGGAATTAACTGCGGTAGTTTGGGCTCTAACCAATTGGCTGAGTACCCCTCTAAACGTAGTGACTGACTCGCTGTATGTAGCAGGGATAGTACCACGACTGGAGAACGCCTTAATAAGGGAAACATCTAACCCGAGGTTGGGAAGTCTGTTCATTACCTTGCGCTCTGTGCTGGGTCAACGAACAGCAGCTTGTTGTGTTATCCACATTTGTAGTCACCAGCTGGATGTGGGGCTAGGCCAAGGCAATCAGCTCGCTGACAGCCTGGTTAGCTCAGTGTGTCATCTACCCCCTATGGACAAGTTTCAACAGGCTAGGCAAAGTCACGACATGTTTCATCACAATGCCAAGGGCTTAAAAAGGCAATTTGGCCTGACAGAGAGTGAGGCCCGAGGTATTGTGCAGGCTTGCCTAAGGTGTGGGAACCACGGCCCGGGTATTGGGCTTGGAGTAAATCCAAGAGGGTTAAAAGCTCTAGAATTATGGCAGATGGATGTCACACATATTCCCGAGTTCGGCCAATTAAAGTATGTGCATGTAACCATTGATACCTTTTCAAAAATGATATGGGCAACTGCATTACCCGGAGAAAAGGCACATCATGTGTGCAAGCACCTGTTGGCCTGCTTTGCCATATTGGGCGTGCCTGAGCGCATAAAAACGGATAATGGACCTGCCTATGTCAGTCAAAAGCTTAGGATGTTTCTATCTCGATGGGGGGTTGATCATGTTACCGGGATTCCACACTCACCGACTGGGCAAGGGCTCATAGAACGTACCCATCTAGTATTAAAAGACTATCTCAGAAAGCAAAAAGGTGAGGAGACAGACGCACAGCAGAGGCTGCACCGTGCGCTCTTCACCCTGAATTATCTTTGTCTCATGGGCGACCGTGAGGAACCCCCGGTAATCATTCACCACCAAAATCTTAAGTTTAATAATACAACAACGTTACCACAGTTTAAAGTAATGTATCGGGACCCAGTCTCCGGAATATGGATTGGGCCCGCCCCTGTTGTTTTTAATGGTCGAGGTTATATGTGTGTCTCCACAGATCGTGGTCCAGTGTGGGTACCCAGCAAGAACGTGAAGCCTGTCTTGACTCACCATGACTCATCGAGCGAACAAGCAGACAGAGATCCTGCTTCTGGGAATGCTGTTCCCAGTGGTAATGACTCTCCACAAGATTGAACACAGACAATATCTGTGCGTTACCTGGGCGAACAGGGCAACACGCCTTTCGTCTGTCACTTGCTTCTGCTACACAATCCTTTAGAACCTGCCTAGTAGGAATTCCCAGCAGTATGAGAAAAGCGAATTTTCTGAGTATAGCAGGGGGAGGTGCAACAGCAGTATGCGTGCTAGTAATTGTAGCGCCGCGCTTGTTAATGCTTAGACGGATGGCTAACTAACCTGTTTGGAAATCTGCCACAGTGGATAATAGGGTTGCTTACTGAAGGCATACGCATCTTACTAGTCCTTGTAGAGGTACGCTTGTGCTTATGTGTAGTACTACGCTGCCTGAAGAACGCTTTGCTAAAAGTAGTGCACCACGCTTGGATTGCTCATAAACAAGAAGGGGGAATTGTGGAGGAATGGTTATGGGAATGGTTAAGTGAGAGAGGGCATGCTCTGATTGGGATGAGCAATCCCGTCTTCGGGGTAGAGGAAGGAATCTAGGCCAAGGCAAGCGAGCCTGCTGAAAGCGGCCTTATCTAGGCCAAGGCAAGCGAGCCTGCTGAAGCCTGCTGAAAGCGGCCGTATAGCGGCCTTGAGCACTACAAAAGAAGGTATTCACAAAACTGGTAAACAAGTCTGGACGGAACTAGGTTCCATAAATGTCGACGGAGCGTGGACAGCAACCTTGCACCAATCATATATCCGCTTTATGCGCGTGGACAGAAACTGTAACCAATCATGTAACTATTGCTAGCGCATGCGTATTGCTTGTCGATATATATACTTTGTGTAAGCTCTAATAAAGGGAGAACGACCATACTCATATTGAGACTCATCGTTACTCCGGGCCCGTTCCCCCCACTCCGACATCTGGTAGCAGAGGATGGTTGATTTCCGAGCCTGCCGATGAGGGGATGGTTGATTTCTGATAAGAGCTCCGAGCCTGCAGTAAGCAGCGAGAGGACGGGAGTGGGGATTGAACGGCTGAGAGGAGTGCTGGTTGTACGTCCCTAGCCGGCCAGACACTGAGGCCTCGGGGTCGCACCCCGCCTCTCAGGGAGCAGCATGGAAGCTGATGCTGCCGCCACCTTGCTCGCCGAGATACTCTCTAAGAGAGGGATTGACGCCCCGGTAAAGCAGTTGCATCGGTTGATCAGGCTAGGGCAACAGTGGGGACATTTCCCTGATACTCATATGCTATTTTCCGTATCAGAATGGCGAGGTTTCGGAGAGACAATGTGGCATAAGACCATCGAGGGTGGAGACAAGGACAAGAAGGAGGTTAGGCGGTGCGAGCTCTGTGGAGCACGGTCTTAGAGACCCTAGCAGCCGTGAAGGCTGAGGGAGAGGTCGCGGCTGCTGCTGCAACAATGCTGCGCCCTACGCCACCTAGTGCCTCTTCCTGTCGTGGCGGCGGGTCCCAGTTCGCCATCAGGGGAACCGTTTCCACGGGCAAACCGTACCGCACCCTGGCGGAGATGCTGCAAAAACTACGGGGGGGTCCAGCCGGCTCTGCGGGAAAAGGGGAAGTTACCACCAAGCCAGTCGGCTCGAGTCCTGACGAGAACGCGGAAGTACAACAGGATACCTGCCAGGAGCCGGGGGAGGGCGGGACAGTTCCTAGTGCCCCGCCTCTGCCGCCCGCAGAGGGGCCGCCTCGACCGTCGGTCCCTCCGCCACCACCCCCCCCGCAGCCCTTGCCTCCGTCCGCTCCTGAGGGAGCCGGCAGTGCGCCATGTCCAGGGCCCTCGTCGCCGCCCGTACCGGGGGAGGGCAGCACAGCCCCGCCGAGGCCATGGCGGGAGCCCCTGACATCGTTATCTCCGGAGTCGTCAGGCACAGCCTCGCCTACCACCCCCATGGGCACAAAGCCGTCCACGGCTCAACTATTAAAAATGTTTGAACAGCTCTCAGAAAAACTGGAAAAACTGGAACTGAGGGACAGGAGGAGGGATCTTCCCCCATGTATGCGGACCTCCGGTGGGTTCGTCCCGTGGGAGCCCCGGTGGAGTGGAATCATCAAGGACGCCATTGTAGAGGGACAGTGGCAGCCAGCCCCCGGAGGAGGCAGAAACTGTAACCAATCATGTAACTATTGCTAGCGCATGCGTATTGTGATAGGTAATAATTTGTTACATCAACTCGTGAAGTGATTTTATCATGAAACTAGGCGCTAAGTACCGGCTATCACCACAATGATTGTACTGAGTCAGCAGAACGATATTGTATTGTGAAATGTATGCGCGTGACCTGAAAGGCACCACGTACAACGCAGAGGAAGACGCCAGCTTTCATCCCGACCCCCCCCCAGCAACAGCCGGCGCAACCACAGAAGTTACAGGCATATAAGGGGACTGTGAGCGGGGGATTGCGCGCGCCGTTGGTGGAGCAGGAGACTCCCCGGCCGCCCAGCGCTGTTTTGCTTACTTGTGACTTGCTCAATTATTCTATTAAATTGGAGTTTATGCAACCCAGCCCGAGTGGTTGTCAATTTGTCGCGTTTACCCATAACAATTTGGTGCCGTGACTCGGATGCAGGCTTCCCTGGTTTCGGGACTCTGACTCAGGGGAGGCGCCCCATCCTGTCTTCGGATGGCCCCTGAGTGGGTAGTTCCCCTACCAGAACCTGTATTTCCGAACCCTAAATCAGGACAAGTAAGCAAAAGAACTGCAGTATCCCGTAAACTTTGTGCACGAAGATCCGAACGAAGACTCAGGATTGAGTAAAGTATTGGTAAGTGGTTCCGTTCGGTTGGGGTGGGATCCCCGGAGCACGTCTAAGTGAGACGTCCCCAAGGGACGAAGCGAGAGCGGACCCTACAGTAGTGCGGTTCCCATTGTCCGCGAGGGCGTGGGCCACGACCTAGGGGAGCGATTGAGCGTGTGTGTGTGTGCTCCGGAAGATGGGACAGAAAAAGAGCAAGTCTTCTGATCCCATAGAGGGCTTTACAGTCGATAGCCCTTTAGGATTAATGATTAAGTATTGGAACGATTGGCCCTCCCGAAAAGGCAAAAGTCGAGAGAAAATGGTACATTACTGCATGCAAGTATGGGGTGGGAAGCAGATTAGAAGAGACCCCCTTTATTGGCCAATATACGGGTCTTTTGAAAATTGGATATGTCAGGCCCCAAATATATATGTGAATTCAAAGGAGCCCTTTAGTTTAGAAGAAAGTGAGTATGCTAGTTTATGAATAAGACCAGATACTCGAACCATGATATTTACCCTGAAAGAGAAGGGTTCGAGGAAGAAAAGCAAAATATTGGAGGAACTTCCCGTTTCTCCTCCCCCCTATATTCCCTCAGCTCCAGCTCAAAACCCAATACCAGCCCCTCCTCATAGCCCCCCCCCAACGACCCCGGACTGGGATCTAGACCCTCCTAGTTCCCCAGAAGAAACCCGAAGGGTCACGAGGAGTCAAACGAGGGGAGGTGGGCGACCTGATCAGCTGTACCCCTTGCGAGAACTCCCCATGGGAGGACCGCAACCAGGGATGGGTTTTGTGTCCGTGCCCCTGAGTTCAGGGGATGTACGGGATTTTAAGAAGGAAATGGGGAATTTATTAGAAGACCCTTTAGGGGTGGCTGAAAAACTAGATCAGTTTTTGGGTCCTAGCCTTTATACATGGGAGGAATTACAATCCATCTTAAGCATATTATTTACAGTGGAAGAAAGGGAAATGATCCGTAGGGCTGGGATGCGGATTTGGGATCAACAGCACCAACAAGGTCCCACAGCAGATATCAAATGGCCCACCCAATGGCCAGACGGGGACAATCAGAATGCTGAGCATCGGACACATATGTCCGATCTAGGAACCATAATAGTTCAGGGAATCAGGGAATCTGTTCCCAGGGGGCAAAATATTAATAAGGCCTTCATGGAACAACAAAAAAGGGATGAGACACCAACAGAATGGCTTGAGAGACTTAGGAAAAACCTGCAACTTTATTCCAGGGTAGACCCCAGTACCCCTGTGGGACAGGCTCTATTGAAAACACAGTTTGTAGCAAAGGCCTTTCCAGATATCAGAAGGAAGTTAGAGAAGTTAGATGATTGGCAAGATAGAGGACTGGATGAATTGCTGAGGGAAGCTCAGAAAGTGCATGTGCGAAGGGAAGAGGAAACTCATCGGCGGCAGGCAAAGATTCTGGTGGCAGCAGTCCGAGAAGGACAGAGAGGGATCCAGGCGCAACCTCCTAGGTCGTATAACAGACCTAAAAGAAAGCCACCTCACCAAGAAGGACAACCCAGAGAAGTCGTGATGAGGGACTTGAGGCAGGTTGAGTGTTTTTACTGCCAGAAGAAAGGGCATCTGAAGAGGAATTGCAGGAAGCGAATGCAGGATGAGCAAATGTTCCAAGAAGATTAGGGGGGTCAGGGGCTCTATCTGCTGGGGACTCATAAAGGAACCGAGCCCTTGATAAAATTGAAATTGGGTCCCCAGCGACAAGAAGTAGAATTCCTTGTGGATTCTGGGGCAGAAAGATCTACTGTCCAAACGGTACCCTGGGGGTGTAAACCATCCCCAGAGAAACTACAAGTGATAGGAGCTAAAGGAGAACCCTTTAAGGTCCCAGTAATTAAAAATGTGAAAATAGAATCAGACTCTCGATTAAGTGTGGGATCCTTTTTATTAGTTCCTGAAGCTGAATATAATTTACTAGGCCGAGATATGATGGTTAGTTAACAGAATCAGGGCCCCTAGACAAAACTTGGTCGGCCCAGGCTTGTGAATTGTATGCGGTTTTTAGAGCCTTAGAAATTTTAAAAGGCAAAATAGGGACTATATACACCGACTCTAAATACGCTTATGGAGTAGTACATACATTTGGGAAAATATGGGAAGAAAGAGGACTGATTAATTCGCAAGGGAAGAATTTAGTGCACGAAAAATTAATTAGAAAAACTTTAGAAGCTCTGAGGGGACCTCGGAGAATCGCGGTAGTACACGTTAGGGGCCATCAAAAGGGCGCATCTTACCACATAAGGGGAAATAATCTAGCAGATGAAGAGGCAAGAAAGGCAGCTTTACACCTATTGTCTGAAGGAAAAGAGGGCCAAGATAAGCTAGATACCAGGATGAGTTTTACTAATCAGGAAACAGATAAATTACGACAGATAGGAGCCCTAGAAAAAGAAGGTAAATGGGTGTTGCCCGATGATAGAGAAATTGTATCCAAAGGCGTAGCTTGGAGAATCATGAAAGAATTCCACCGACAGACTCATTGGGGAGTGCAAGCATTAGTAGACCAGTTTGGAACCAAGTATATGTGCATTGGAATATATGACATAGCAAAAAGACTAGTGGGAGAATGTTTGACCTGTCAGAAGGTTAACAAGCAGCACCTCAGAGAAAAAGTCTCAGGGGGACGATCAATAGCCAAGAGGCCATTTGAGAAAATACAGGTTGACTTTACAGAACTCCCAAAAGTGGGCAGGTATAAATACCTATTAGTTATAGTAGATCATTTAACTTACTTTATAGAAGCCTTTCCCGTAGCCCGAGCTACTGCGAAATCGGTAGCCAAGATATTGCTAGAAAATATCATACCCCGGTATAGGAATGTATCGGTCATAGACTCAGACAGGGGGCCACATTTTACATCCAAAGTCATTAAAGAAACATTGGATCCTTTAGGGATCAAGTGGGAGTATCACACTCCTTGGCATCCTCAAAGTTCGGGAAAGGTAGAAAGGATGAACGGGGAAATAAAAAAACAGTTAACGAAGCTAATGATGGAAACCCAGATGAATTGGATCAAGTGTTTACCCTTAGCCTTGTTGAATATACGAACTCAGCCCAGAACTGACACAGGAGTCTCCCCTTTTGAAATGTTATATGGGATGCCATATGATTTAGAAATACCAAAAGAACATCCTAAAGTAGAAGAGAGATTATTACAGAAATATATTACAGAGCTTATGAAGAGAAGACAAGAATTGATAAAGAAAGGACTAATAGTACAGAGACCTCCACTAGATGTAGCCATTCACCGAGTTAACCCTGGAGACAAGGTTTTAATTAAAACCTGGAAAGACTCATCCTTGACTCCCCACTGGGAGGGACCTTTCCTTGTCTTGCTCACCACAGACACTGCTATTCGCACCGCAGAGCGAGGATGGACACATGCCAGCAGAATTAAAGGGCCGATCTCAGAATCATCGTGGGAAGCCTTTGGAAACCCGGACAATTTAAAAGTAACCTTTAAGAAGAAACCTAGAAACCTCGATAAGTAAGACCACCTTTTGTAAAACCTCACATTGTATTTGTTATCCCTTTGTGTGTTATAAATATAGGATTTGTAAAGAGAAGTAGTGGACTCATTGGTAGCACGGGTACCTCCCTAGCGGCAGTTGTCGCCTTTGTTATGGCAAATTGACCCATTTGACATTAAAAAGGGAACTCAAGAAAAGATCGGTGGAATGGTGGGAAGCTTTTGCTAAAAGGAGTACAACCAGAGAAAGGTTGTACCTACACCAACCACCCCGATCACATAAGGCCAAAATTGAAAACACCAATTGTAGGTGGACCGTGCTGTATGTTGAGTGTCTCTCTCGAAGAACTGGGAAGCCTTTAAAATCAGAAAGGCTCATAAAGGAGGTTCCCCTGAAGAATACGGCTGCTGTCGAGAAGATGGTACACCCTGCTGCTCTGAGCAAAAGAGTAGGCAGAGGAGACAGAGACGTATAGAAACTGTGGGGATTGAGGCCGATAAGCCACCTCCTAAGCAGGAATACCTAAAATTGTAAGACCCAGACTCTTCAAAGTCTCAAAGACACTTGGCATCACGGGCCGTCTCTCAAAGACATTAGGAGTTCGTAAATATCTGTTAACCAAACCATGGGTCCACTACTCCTCTGGAAGATGATTGTGCTAGGCTTATTAGGAAGACGAATTCAAGGGGAACATAATGTACACCAACCCTTTAAATGGTCATTAATAAGATGGGAAGATCAAAAAGTGATCCAAGTACAAAGTGTACCCGGGAACCCTACATTCACACCTACCTTGTGTGAATTGGTACCCATTGAGCCATGTTTGAGTCAAAAGGAGCACGGAAAAGGGTTTTACTTTTGCCCTAGTTCTAATCCTGGGCGAGGATACTGTAACTACCCAAACTCTTATTATTGTGCTTATTGGGGATGTGAAACTATAGCCTCTGATTGGACTCCAGGAGCAGGATCAGATAAGTTTTTATCAGTAAAATGGGGGCCTTCTGGGTGTATCGCCCCTAAAGAGGATTTCCAGCTGGGGTATCGGGGAAGTCCCCACTATACCCCCCTGGGAACTTGTAAATATTTAATGATAAATATCACCCGTCCGGAAGATCCGGGATGGTTCTTGGGAAAGACCTGGGGAGTCCGGTACTGGGAGACCGGGACCGATAGGGGTGGATTAATTTTCATAAAGAAAGAAAGTGTGCGACCTACTCCTCAAGCAATAGGGCCGAATTTAGTTGTTAAGGGAGTAGAATCAAGAATCCAACCAACGGGTGCGATCATGAATTCGACAAGTATTCCTATGAATCACCCCACCTCGAAAGATACTGTTGTAACCTCAGAAAGTAAAGCCACAGAGAGGATAGACAATCCTCTGTGGAAGGTTGTGCAAGCAACCTACAAAGTATTAAATGCTACAACCCCTAGTATAACTACCCATTGCTGGTTATGCTACGACATAAGACCCCCTTTTTATGAAGCAATAGGAGTAAATATGACATATACCTTAAGCAATGACCCAGCTTCACAGTGTCAATGGGAAGATAAGAAGAAGGGATTGACTATGGAGCAAGTTACAGGAATAGGAATGTGTATTGGCAAAGTGCCAAAATCAAAGAAAAAGCTGTGTGGATCTATATCATTGCAAAACCACATCCCTAAAAATGGATGGGCTATTCCCACCAAAGGAACTAGATGGATATGCTCAAAAACCGGCCTGACTCCTTGTGTCTCCTTAAGGGTGCTTAATGAGTCCCGAGAATATTGTATACAAGTAGAAGTAGTCCCCAGGATCTTGTACCATCCGGAAAAAGTGATGTATGATCATTGGGACACCCCTCATCCGGTCCGAGTAAAGAGGGAACCAATCACCACGATTACTATAGCCACCTTACTGGGCCTCGGGGCAGTGGGAGCGGGAACCGGAATTTCCTCCTTAGTGATACAACAGCAGAGCCTTAGCACCCTACGGGCGGCTGTGGACGAGGACTTAGAACGAATAGAAAAATCCATCACCGCCTTAGAAAAGTCGTTAACATCACTATCAGAAGTGGTGTTACAGAACAGAAGAGGGATGGACCTTTTATTTTTACAACAGGGAGGATTGTGTGCAGCCCTAGGAGAAGAATGTTGCTTTTATGCAGATCATACAGGAGTTGTCAGGGATACTATGGCAAAACTGAGAGAGGGCCTTGAAAGACGTAAAAAGGAAAGAGAAGCCCAGCAAGGGTGGTATGAATCATGGTTCAGTCATTCTCCCTGGCTAACAACCCTATTGTCTACAATCGCGGGTCCATTGGCTTTATTAGTACTTGTGTTGACCTTTGGACCGTGTATAGTAAATAGAATAATTAACTTAGCTAAAAGCAGACTCGAAGCTGCCCACCTACTGTTGATAAGAAGTCAATATGAACAACTGAATGAAGATGAGAGTAAGCATAACCCTATGCTCCTCCTGGCACAGGAGGCTGTTGTTCGATTTGATGAACAAATTAAAAAGGACCAAAACAAAAAGGGGGGATTGTGATAGGTAATAATTTGTTACATCAACTCGTGAAGTGATTTTATCATGAAACTAGGCGCTAAGTACCGGCTATCACCACAATGATTGTACTGAGTCAGCAGAACGATATTGTATTGTGAAATGTATGCGCGTGACCTGAAAGGCACCACGTACAACGCAGAGGAAGACGCCAGCTTTCATCCCGACCCCCCCCCAGCAACAGCCGGCGCAACCACAGAAGTTACAGGCATATAAGGGGACTGTGAGCGGGGGATTGCGCGCGCCGTTGGTGGAGCAGGAGACTCCCCGGCCGCCCAGCGCTGTTTTGCTTACTTGTGACTTGCTCAATTATTCTATTAAATTGGAGTTTATGCAACCCAGCCCGAGTGGTTGTCAATTTGTCGCGTTTACCCATAACACGTATTGCTTGTCAATATATATACTTTGTGTAAGCTCTAATAAAGGGAGAACGACCATACTCATATTGAGACTCATCGTTACTCCGGGCCTGTTCCCCCCACTCCGACATCTGGTAGCAGAGGATGGTTGATTTCCGAGCCTGCCGATGAGGGGATGGTTGATTTCTGATAAGAGCTCCGAGCCTGCAGTAAGCAGCGAGAGGACGGGAGTGGGGATTGAACGGCTGAGAGGAGTGCTGGTTGTACGTCCCTAGCCGGCCAGACACTGAGGCCTCGGGGTCGCACCCCGCCTCTCAGGGAGCAGCATGGAAGCTGATGCTGCCGCCACCTTGCTCGCCGAGATACTCTCTAAGAGAGGGATTGACGCCCCGGTAAAGCAGTTGCATCGGTTGATCAGGCTAGGGCAACAGTGGGGACATTTCCCTGATACTCATATGCTATTTTCCGTATCAGAATGGCGAGGTTTCGGAGAGACAATGTGGCATAAGACCATCGAGGGTGGAGACAAGGACAAGAAGGAGGTTAGGCGGTGCGAGCTCTGTGGAGCACGGTCTTAGAGACCCTAGCAGCCGTGAAGGCTGAGGGAGAGGTCGCGGCTGCTGCTGCAACAATGCTGCGCCCTACGCCACCTAGTGCCTCTTCCTGTCGTGGCGGCGGGTCCCAGTTCGCCATCAGGGGAACCGTTTCCACGGGCAAACCGTACCGCACCCTGGCGGAGATGCTGCAAAAACTACGGGGGGGTCCAGCCGGCTCTGCGGGAAAAGGGGAAGTTACCACCAAGCCAGTCGGCTCGAGTCCTGACGAGAACGCGGAAGTACAACAGGATACCTGCCAGGAGCCGGGGGAGGGCGGGACAGTTCCTAGTGCCCCGCCTCTGCCGCCCGCAGAGGGGCCGCCTCGACCGTCGGTCCCTCTGCCACCACCCCCCCCGCAGCCCTTGCCTCCGTCCGCTCCTGAGGGAGCCGGCAGTGCGCCATGTCCAGGGCCCTCGTCGCCGCCCGTACCGGGGGAGGGCAGCACAGCCCCGCCGAGGCTATGGCGGGAGCCCCTGACATCGTTATCTCCGGAGTCGTCAGGCACAGCCTCGCCTACCACCCCCATGGGCACAAAGCCGTCCACGGCTCAACTATTAAAAATGTTTGAACAGCTCTCAGAAAAACTGGAAAAACTGGAACTGAGGGACAGGAGGAGGGATCTTCCCCCATGTATGCGGACCTCCGGTGGGTTCGTCCCGTGGGAGCCCCGGTGGAGTGGAATCATCAAGGACGCCATTGTAGAGGGACAGTGGCAGCCAGCCCCCGGAGGAGGCGAGCCATCGGCCTTGGCCTTCCCGATCGTCTACAGAGGGGGAGATAAAAACTGGGCACCACATGATTGGAAGATCCTTCAGCAAGCTCGGAATACGGTGTCTACTTACGGCATTAAGTCCGAGGCGACTCGGCAGATTGTCAACTGGATCTTCACAGCAGATCTGATGTGCCCCTATGACTGTAAAAACCTGATGCGGCTTCTACTTATGCCAACCCAGTACCTACTGTGGGTGGCCTCATGGCAACAGCGTAGCACAGAGGAGGCCATGCGCCACCTGGGCCAGGATGACCCGTTGCACGGGGTCACAGCTGAAATGCTATGTGGGGAGGGAGCCTGGTCCAACTACCTGGAACAGGCCAACTACCCCCCGTCCATGCTCCAGCTGTCGGCCCGTCTTGCCTTTGATGCCTTCCTCTCCTTACCGGCGGGGGGGGGGGGGGGGCACTCCATCATTCGGGAACCTGGTGCAAGGTGCGACTGAGAAGTACAGCAATTTCGTCGACCGCCTCTGGGAGGCAATCATGCAACACCCTGACCTTACGGAGGACGGTAAAGGCCAAATGTTCAAAGTGCTCGCTTTTGACAACGCCAACAAGGTCACAAAGCAGATTCTGGCCAGCCTGCCGAAAGAGGCTGGGGTGGAGGAGATGTTACTGCGGGTGGAGCGGGCGGAGGCACAAAAGCAGGGTGCCTCCGTCGCTGCGGCTGTCCAGGGCGCCGTTGCTGCTATGGTACAGAAGGACCGACGACCCAACCCGAAGCGCCGTGTGTTAGGCACCCCCTTTAAGGGGCGATGCTATCGATGTGGGGAGGTGGGCCACACTCGCACCAATTGTCATAGTGCAGTGTGGTGTGACAACTGCCAGAGTGACACGCATGCCACCAAAGTGTGCTCGGGAAACGGCCAGGCGAGCGCGGGAAAGGGCCGCGCGCGGACACAAATGAACCCATCTGCGAGACCCGGGGTTTTCTGCAGCAACACCAGCCTGCAACCCGAGGGAGCCTGGGAATCGACGTGGAGACCACAGTAGACGTCACACTCGTTGACTCCGCTGTCCAAAAGGTCCCCAGCAATGCAGCAGGGCCTCTCTTCCATCAGAACAGCTCCGTCGGAGGGTTGCTGCTAGGGCGGTCCTCAGCTGGTATTCAAGGACTTATTGTATTGCCGGGCGTAATCGATGCTGATTACACAGGTCGCATTTATATCATGGTCTATACTGTTTGCCCGCCTGTTTTCATTCCTAAAGGCAGCAAGATCGCGCAAATCGTCGCTCTTGGCACCTTATTGGACCATCCGCCGCAACTCCAACCCTATCGAGGTGACCGTGGCTTCGGGTCTACCGGACCTGCTGTTTGTTTTACCACCAAAATGGATCGGCGTCCCACCATGAGTGTCATCATCTCACAACATGGCACATCCAAGCAAATCGAAGCCATGCTGGGTACCGGAGCTGACGTTACCATCATCAATCGAACTGTATGGCCTATGCAATGGCCAGTAGAAAGGCCGACGACATCCATTGCAGGCGTTGGGGGACACTCTACCCCTCGTGTTAGCAAACAGCCAATCCACTTGCAAGCCAGTCTTAAGGTGTATGTGTCACCTCTACCTGGGACTTTGGAGGCCTTAATTGGCCGGGATGTTTTGAATCAGATTGGAGCAGTGCTAACCACGAAACCTTTTTAATCCTGGGCGCTGGGGAGCAGTCGCCCAACCCACCATTAACCTGGAACACCGATGAACCTGTGTGGGTTGACCAGTGGCCCATGAATGAGGAGCGACTGCAAATCACCAAGCAACTGGTCGCCGAACAGCTTGCCTCCGGACACATCAAGCCTTCTGTTAGTCCATGGAACACACCTATTTTTGTCATCCCAAAGAAGAACGGAAAGTGGCGACTCTTGCATGACCTCCGCAAAGTCAATGAACAGATGCAATCTATGGGAGCGTTGCAACCCGGGATGCCATCACCTAATATGCTACCAGACGGATGGCACATACTGATAGTCGACTTGAAGGACTGCTTTTTTACCATTCCGTTACATCCTCAAGATACACAACGCTTTGCCTTTACTGTGCCAGCGATAAACAAGGCCGAGCCCGCAGAGCGTTATGAATGGGTTGTTTTGCCACAGGGAATGAAAAACTCACCGACATTGTGCCAACTTTATGTCGCATGGGCATTGCAGCCACTTCGAAACCAATGGCCAGACACCATAATCTATCACTATATGGATGACATTCTCTGCTGCCAGGAAAAGCCTTTTACAGAACAGTCATTAAAGCAATTAAGCGACATCTTATCGACAAAGGGACTTGTCATCGCACCAGAAAAGATCCAGCGCACGGCTCCATGGAAATATCTTGGATGGTCCATTGCAGAGTCAAAAATCCGACCCCAGAAAACGGAGCTCGCAACTCAATTGTGCACCCTGCATGACGTTCAAACCTTACTTGGTGATATCCAGTGGGTGCGGCATTGTGTTGGTATCTCCAACACTGACATTGCACCCTTGACGGCTTTGCTGCAAGGCACAAATCCTGCTAACAAGATTACCCTGACACCTGAACTACAGGCGGTATTGCAGCGCATTACGGACAAACTACATCTATCGTGGTCCTCGCGACGCCTTCTAAGCCTGCCCATATCCTTACTCGTATGTAATGGAAAAGACTCACCATACGCAGTCATTTGTCAGTGGCAACATAGCAGCGAGGAGCCTCCTTCCCCAGTTCTGCCAGATGCCACTGACAAAAGCAAAAGTCACAGAGATGTATTTAACATCTTGGAGTGGGTATTTTTGAGTGTACAACCAAAAACGAGTATCCAGACCCGAACCGAGGCAGTCGGTGAATTGATACGCAAAGGGCGATCAAGAATCTTAGAGATCAGTGGTCAAGAGCCGAACGATATCAGTATACCTGTTAACATGGCTGACCTAGAGTGGTGGCTTCAAAATGCTGTGGCCATACAAAATGCTCTGTTAGGTTTCTGTGGTAAGGTACATTCGTGTCAGCCTCAGGGAAAGTTATGGCAGGTGCTACAGCGAAATCAATGCATAGAAAAGTCCAAAGTAAGTAGGGAACCCCTTTCAGATGGCATTACTGTCTACACGGATGCGGGTAAGCGTTTGCGACGTGCCGCATGCGTGTGGAAAGAAGGTGAACAATGGAAACAGCACGTTATGGAGGGACAGCCTCGGGATTCCCTTCAGACTTTGGAATTAACTGCGGTAGTTTGGGCTCTAACCAATTGGCTGAGTACCCCTCTAAACGTAGTGACTGACTCGCTGTATGTAGCAGGGATAGTACCACGACTGGAGAACGCCTTAATAAGGGAAACATCTAACCCGAGGTTGGGAAGTCTGTTCATTACCTTGCGCTCTGTGCTGGGTCAACGAACAGCAGCTTGTTGTGTTATCCACATTTGTAGTCACCAGCTGGATGTGGGGCTAGGCCAAGGCAATCAGCTCGCTGACAGCCTGGTTAGCTCAGTGTGTCATCTACCCCCTATGGACAAGTTTCAACAGGCTAGGCAAAGTCACGACATGTTTCATCACAATGCCAAGGGCTTAAAAAGGCAATTTGGCCTGACAGAGAGTGAGGCCCGAGGTATTGTGCAGGCTTGCCTAAGGTGTGGGAACCACGGCCCGGGTATTGGGCTTGGAGTAAATCCAAGAGGGTTAAAAGCTCTAGAATTATGGCAGATGGATGTCACACATATTCCCGAGTTCGGCCAATTAAAGTATGTGCATGTAACCATTGATACCTTTTCAAAAATGATATGGGCAACTGCATTACCCGGAGAAAAGGCACATCATGTGTGCAAGCACCTGTTGGCCTGCTTTGCCATATTGGGCGTGCCTGAGCGCATAAAAACGGATAATGGACCTGCCTATGTCAGTCAAAAGCTTAGGATGTTTCTATCTCGATGGGGGGTTGATCATGTTACCGGGATTCCACACTCACCGACTGGGCAAGGGCTCATAGAACGTACCCATCTAGTATTAAAAGACTATCTCAGAAAGCAAAAAGGTGAGGAGACAGACGCACAGCAGAGGCTGCACCGTGCGCTCTTCACCCTGAATTATCTTTGTCTCATGGGCGACCGTGAGGAACCCCCGGTAATCATTCACCACCAAAATCTTAAGTTTAATAATACAACAACGTTACCACAGTTTAAAGTAATGTATCGGGACCCAGTCTCCGGAATATGGATTGGGCCCGCCCCTGTTGTTTTTAATGGTCGAGGTTATATGTGTGTCTCCACAGATCGTGGTCCAGTGTGGGTACCCAGCAAGAACGTGAAGCCTGTCTTGACTCACCATGACTCATCGAGCGAACAAGCAGACAGAGATCCTGCTTCTGGGAATGCTGTTCCCAGTGGTAATGACTCTCCACAAGATTGAACACAGACAATATCTGTGCGTTACCTGGGCGAACAGGGCAACACGCCTTTCGTCTGTCACTTGCTTCTGCTACACAATCCTTTAGAACCTGCCTAGTAGGAATTCCCAGCAGTATGAGAAAAGCGAATTTTCTGAGTATAGCAGGGGGAGGTGCAACAGCAGTATGCGTGCTAGTAATTGTAGCGCCGCGCTTGTTAATGCTTAGACGGATGGCTAACTAACCTGTTTGGAAATCTGCCACAGTGGATAATAGGGTTGCTTACTGAAGGCATACGCATCTTACTAGTCCTTGTAGAGGTACGCTTGTGCTTATGTGTAGTACTACGCTGCCTGAAGAACGCTTTGCTAAAAGTAGTGCACCACGCTTGGATTGCTCATAAACAAGAAGGGGGAATTGTGGAGGAATGGTTATGGGAATGGTTAAGTGAGAGAGGGCATGCTCTGATTGGGATGAGCAATCCCGTCTTCGGGGTAGAGGAAGGAATCTAGGCCAAGGCAAGCGAGCCTGCTGAAAGCGGCCTTATCTAGGCCAAGGCAAGCGAGCCTGCTGAAGCCTGCTGAAAGCGGCCGTATAGCGGCCTTGAGCACTACAAAAGAAGGTATTCACAAAACTGGTAAACAAGTCTGGACGGAACTAGGTTCCATAAATGTCGACGGAGCGTGGACAGCAACCTTGCACCAATCATATATCCGCTTTATGCGCGTGGACAGAAACTGTAACCAATCATGTAACTATTGCTAGCGCATGCGTATTGCTTGTCGATATATATACTTTGTGTAAGCTCTAATAAAGGGAGAACGACCATACTCATATTGAGACTCATCGTTACTCCGGGCCCGTTCCCCCCACTCCGACATCTGGTAGCAGAGGATGGTTGATTTCCGAGCCTGCCGATGAGGGGATGGTTGATTTCTGATAAGAGCTCCGAGCCTGCAGTAAGCAGCGAGAGGACGGGAGTGGGGATTGAACGGCTGAGAGGAGTGCTGGTTGTACGTCCCTAGCCGGCCAGACACTGAGGCCTCGGGGTCGCACCCCGCCTCTCAGGGAGCAGCATGGAAGCTGATGCTGCCGCCACCTTGCTCGCCGAGATACTCTCTAAGAGAGGGATTGACGCCCCGGTAAAGCAGTTGCATCGGTTGATCAGGCTAGGGCAACAGTGGGGACATTTCCCTGATACTCATATGCTATTTTCCGTATCAGAATGGCGAGGTTTCGGAGAGACAATGTGGCATAAGACCATCGAGGGTGGAGACAAGGACAAGAAGGAGGTTAGGCGGTGCGAGCTCTGTGGAGCACGGTCTTAGAGACCCTAGCAGCCGTGAAGGCTGAGGGAGAGGTCGCGGCTGCTGCTGCAACAATGCTGCGCCCTACGCCACCTAGTGCCTCTTCCTGTCGTGGCGGCGGGTCCCAGTTCGCCATCAGGGGAACCGTTTCCACGGGCAAACCGTACCGCACCCTGGCGGAGATGCTGCAAAAACTACGGGGGGGTCCAGCCGGCTCTGCGGGAAAAGGGGAAGTTACCACCAAGCCAGTCGGCTCGAGTCCTGACGAGAACGCGGAAGTACAACAGGATACCTGCCAGGAGCCGGGGGAGGGCGGGACAGTTCCTAGTGCCCCGCCTCTGCCGCCCGCAGAGGGGCCGCCTCGACCGTCGGTCCCTCCGCCACCACCCCCCCCGCAGCCCTTGCCTCCGTCCGCTCCTGAGGGAGCCGGCAGTGCGCCATGTCCAGGGCCCTCGTCGCCGCCCGTACCGGGGGAGGGCAGCACAGCCCCGCCGAGGCTATGGCGGGAGCCCCTGACATCGTTATCTCCGGAGTCGTCAGGCACAGCCTCGCCTACCACCCCCATGGGCACAAAGCCGTCCACGGCTCAACTATTAAAAATGTTTGAACAGCTCTCAGAAAAACTGGAAAAACTGGAACTGAGGGACAGGAGGAGGGATCTTCCCCCATGTATGCGGACCTCCGGTGGGTTCGTCCCGTGGGAGCCCCGGTGGAGTGGAATCATCAAGGACGCCATTGTAGAGGGACAGTGGCAGCCAGCCCCCGGAGGAGGCGAGCCATCGGCCTTGGCCTTCCCGATCGTCTACAGAGGGGGAGATAAAAACTGGGCACCACATGATTGGAAGATCCTTCAGCAAGCCCGGAATACGGTGTCTACTTACGGCATTAAGTCCGAGGCGACTCGGCAGATTGTCAACTGGATCTTCACAGCAGATCTGATGTGCCCCTATGACTGTAAAAACCTGATGCGGCTTCTACTTATGCCAACCCAGTACCTACTGTGGGTGGCCTCATGGCAACAGCGTAGCACAGAGGAGGCCATGCGCCACCTGGGCCAGGATGACCCGTTGCACGGGGTCACAGCTGAAATGCTATGTGGGGAGGGAGCCTGGTCCAACTACCTGGAACAGGCCAACTACCCCCCGTCCATGCTCCAGCTGTCGGCCCGTCTTGCCTTTGATGCCTTCCTCTCCTTACCGGCGGGGGGGGGGGGGGGGCACTCCATCATTCGGGAACCTGGTGCAAGGTGCGACTGAGAAGTACAGCAACTTCGTCGACCGCCTCTGGGAGGCAATCATGCAACACCCTGACCTTACGGAGGACGGTAAAGGCCAAATGTTCAAAGCGCTCGCTTTTGACAAGGCCAACAAGGTCACAAAGCAGATTCTGGCCAGCCTGCCGAAAGAGGCTGGGGTGGAGGAGATGTTACTGCGGGTGGAGCGGGCGGAGGCACAAAAGCAGGGTGCCTCCGTCGCTGCGGCTGTCCAGGGCGCCGTTGCTGCTATGGTACAGAAGGACCGACGACCCAACCCGAAGCGCCGTGTGTTAGGCACCCCCTTTAAGGGGCGATGCTATCGATGTGGGGAGGTGGGCCACACTCGCACCAATTGTCATAGTGCAGTGTGGTGTGACAACTGCCAGAGTGACACGCATGCCACCAAAGTGTGCTCGGGAAACGGCCGGGCGAGCGCGGGAAAGGGCCGCGCGCGGACACAAATGAACCCATCTGCGAGACCCGGGGTTTTCTGCAGCAACACCAGCCTGCAACCCGAGGGAGCCTGGGAATCGACGTGGAGACCACAGTAGACGTCACACTCGTTGACTCCGCTGTCCAAAAGGTCCCCAGCAATGCAGCAGGGCCTCTCTTCCATCAGAACAGCTCCGTCGGAGGGTTGCTGCTAGGGCGGTCCTCAGCTGGTATTCAAGGACTTATTGTATTGCCGGGCGTAATCGATGCTGATTACACAGGTCGCATTTATATCATGGTCTATACTGTTTGCCCGCCTGTTTTCATTCCTAAAGGCAGCAAGATCGCGCAAATCGTCGCTCTTGGCACCTTATTGGACCATCCGCCGCAACTCCAACCCTATCGAGGTGACCGTGGCTTCGGGTCTACCGGACCTGCTGTTTGTTTTACCACCAAAATGGATCGGCGTCCCACCATGAGTGTCATCATCTCACAACATGGCACATCCAAGCAAATCGAAGCCATGCTGGGTACCGGAGCTGACGTTACCATCATCAATCGAACTGTATGGCCTATGCAATGGCCAGTAGAAAGGCCGACGACATCCATTGCAGGCGTTGGGGGACACTCTACCCCTCGTGTTAGCAAACAGCCAATCCACTTGCAAGCCAGTCTTAAGGTGTATGTGTCACCTCTACCTGGGACTTTGGAGGCCTTAATTGGCCGGGATGTTTTGAATCAGATTGGAGCAGTGCTAACCACGAAACCTTTTTAATCCTGGGCGCTGGGGAGCAGTCGCCCAACCCACCATTAACCTGGAACACCGATGAACCCGTGTGGGTTGACCAGTGGCCCATGAATGAGGAGCGACTGCAAATCACCAAGCAACTGGTCGCCGAACAGCTTGCCTCCGGACACATCAAGCCTTCTGTTAGTCCATGGAACACACCTATTTTTGTCATCCCAAAGAAGAACGGAAAGTGGCGACTCTTGCATGACCTCCGCAAAGTCAATGAACAGATGCAATCTATGGGAGCGTTGCAACCCGGGATGCCATCACCTAATATGCTACCAGACGGATGGCACATACTGATAGTCGACTTGAAGGACTGCTTTTTTACCATTCCGTTACATCCTCAAGATACACAACGCTTTGCCTTTACTGTGCCAGCGATAAACAAGGCCGAGCCCGCAGAGCGTTATGAATGGGTTGTTTTGCCACAGGGAATGAAAAACTCACCGACATTGTGCCAACTTTATGTCGCATGGGCATTGCAGCCACTTCGAAACCAATGGCCAGACACCATAATCTATCACTATATGGATGACATTCTCTGCTGCCAGGAAAAGCCTTTTACAGAACAGTCATTAAAGCAATTAAGCGACATCTTATCGACAAAGGGACTTGTCATCGCACCAGAAAAGATCCAGCGCACGGCTCCATGGAAATATCTTGGATGGTCCATTGCAGAGTCAAAAATCCGACCCCAGAAAACGGAGCTCGCAACTCAATTGTGCACCCTGCATGACGTTCAAACCTTACTTGGTGATATCCAGTGGGTGCGGCATTGTGTTGGTATCTCCAACACTGACATTGCACCCTTGACGGCTTTGCTGCAAGGCACAAATCCTGCTAACAAGATTACCCTGACACCTGAACTACAGGCGGTATTGCAGCGCATTACGGACAAACTACATCTATCGTGGTCCTCGCGACGCCTTCTAAGCCTGCCCATATCCTTACTCGTATGTAATGGAAAAGACTCACCATACGCAGTCATTTGTCAGTGGCAACATAGCAGCGAGGAGCCTCCTTCCCCAGTTCTGCCAGATGCCACTGACAAAAGCAAAAGTCACAGAGATGTATTTAACATCTTGGAGTGGGTATTTTTGAGTGTACAACCAAAAACGAGTATCCAGACCCGAACCGAGGCAGTCGGTGAATTGATACGCAAAGGGCGATCAAGAATCTTAGAGATCAGTGGTCAAGAGCCGAACGATATCAGTATACCTGTTAACATGGCTGACCTAGAGTGGTGGCTTCAAAATGCTGTGGCCATACAAAATGCTCTGTTAGGTTTCTGTGGTAAGGTACATTCGTGTCAGCCTCAGGGAAAGTTATGGCAGGTGCTACAGCGAAATCAATGCATAGAAAAGTCCAAAGTAAGTAGGGAACCCCTTTCAGATGGCATTACTGTCTACACGGATGCGGGTAAGCGTTTGCGACGTGCCGCATGCGTGTGGAAAGAAGGTGAACAATGGAAACAGCACGTTATGGAGGGACAGCCTCGGGATTCCCTTCAGACTTTGGAATTAACTGCGGTAGTCTGGGCTCTAACCAATTGGCTGAGTACCCCTCTAAACGTAGTGACTGACTCGCTGTATGTAGCAGGGATAGTACCACGACTGGAGAACGCCTTAATAAGGGAAACATCTAACCCGAGGTTGGGAAGTCTGTTCATTACCTTGCGCTCTGTGCTGGGTCAACGAACAGCAGCTTGTTGTGTTATCCACATTTGTAGTCACCAGCTGGATGTGGGGCTAGGCCAAGGCAATCAGCTCGCTGACAGCCTGGTTAGCTCAGTGTGTCATCTACCCCCTATGGACAAGTTTCAACAGGCTAGGCAAAGTCACGACATGTTTCATCACAATGCCAAGGGCTTAAAAAGGCAATTTGGCCTGACAGAGAGTGAGGCCCGAGGTATTGTGCAGGCTTGCCTAAGGTGTGGGAACCACGGCCCGGGTATTGGGCTTGGAGTAAATCCAAGAGGGTTAAAAGCTCTAGAATTATGGCAGATGGATGTCACACATATTCCCGAGTTCAGCCAATTAAAGTATGTGCATGTAACCATTGATACCTTTTCAAAAATGATATGGGCAACTGCATTACCCGGAGAAAAGGCACATCATGTGTGCAAGCACCTGTTGGCCTGCTTTGCCATATTGGGCGTGCCTGAGCGCATAAAAACGGATAATGGACCTGCCTATGTCAGTCAAAAGCTTAGGATGTTTCTATCTCGATGGGGGGTTGATCATGTTACCGGGATTCCACACTCACCGACTGGGCAAGGGCTCATAGAACGTACCCATCTAGTATTAAAAGACTATCTCAGAAAGCAAAAAGGTGAGGAGACAGACGCACAGCAGAGGCTGCACCGTGCGCTCTTCACCCTGAATTATCTTTGTCTCATGGGCGACCGTGAGGAACCCCCGGTAATCATTCACCACCAAAATCTTAAGTTTAATAATACAACAACGTTACCACAGTTTAAAGTAATGTATCGGGACCCAGTCTCCGGAATATGGATTGGGCCCGCCCCTGTTGTTTTTAATGGTCGAGGTTATATGTGTGTCTCCACAGATCGTGGTCCAGTGTGGGTACCCAGCAAGAACGTGAAGCCTGTCTTGACTCACCATGACTCATCGAGCGAACAAGCAGACAGAGATCCTGCTTCTGGGAATGCTGTTCCCAGTGGTAATGACTCTCCACAAGATTGAACACAGACAATATCTGTGCGTTACCTGGGCGAACAGGGCAACACGCCTTTCGTCTGTCACTTGCTTCTGCTACACAATCCTTTAGAACCTGCCTAGTAGGAATTCCCAGCAGTATGAGAAAAGCGAATTTTCTGAGTATAGCAGGGGGAGGTGCAACAGCAGTATGCGTGCTAGTAATTGTAGCGCCGCGCTTGTTAATGCTTAGACGGATGGCTAACTAACCTGTTTGGAAATCTGCCACAGTGGATAATAGGGTTGCTTACTGAAGGCATACGCATCTTACTAGTCCTTGTAGAGGTACGCTTGTGCTTATGTGTAGTACTACGCTGCCTGAAGAACGCTTTGCTAAAAGTAGTGCACCACGCTTGGATTGCTCATAAACAAGAAGGGGGAATTGTGGAGGAATGGTTATGGGAATGGTTAAGTGAGAGAGGGCATGCTCTGATTGGGATGAGCAATCCCGTCTTCGGGGTAGAGGAAGGAATCTAGGCCAAGGCAAGCGAGCCTGCTGAAAGCGGCCTTATCTAGGCCAAGGCAAGCGAGCCTGCTGAAGCCTGCTGAAAGCGGCCGTATAGCGGCCTTGAGCACTACAAAAGAAGGTATTCACAAAACTGGTAAACAAGTCTGGACGGAACTAGGTTCCATAAATGTCGACGGAGCGTGGACAGCAACCTTGCACCAATCATATATCCGCTTTATGCGCGTGGACAGAAACTGTAACCAATCATGTAACTATTGCTAGCGCATGCGTATTGCTTGTCGATATATATACTTTGTGTAAGCTCTAATAAAGGGAGAACGACCATACTCATATTGAGACTCATCGTTACTCCGGGCCCGTTCCCCCCACTCCGACATCTGGTAGCAGAGGATGGTTGATTTCCGAGCCTGCCGATGAGGGGATGGTTGATTTCTGATAAGAGCTCCGAGCCTGCAGTAAGCAGCGAGAGGACGGGAGTGGGGATTGAACGGCTGAGAGGAGTGCTGGTTGTACGTCCCTAGCCGGCCAGACACTGAGGCCTCGGGGTCGCACCCCGCCTCTCAGGGAGCAGCATGGAAGCTGATGCTGCCGCCACCTTGCTCGCCGAGATACTCTCTAAGAGAGGGATTGACGCCCCGGTAAAGCAGTTGCATCGGTTGATCAGGCTAGGGCAACAGTGGGGACATTTCCCTGATACTCATATGCTATTTTCCGTATCAGAATGGCGAGGTTTCGGAGAGACAATGTGGCATAAGACCATCGAGGGTGGAGACAAGGACAAGAAGGAGGTTAGGCGGTGCGAGCTCTGTGGAGCACGGTCTTAGAGACCCTAGCAGCCGTGAAGGCTGAGGGAGAGGTCGCGGCTGCTGCTGCAACAATGCTGCGCCCTACGCCACCTAGTGCCTCTTCCTGTCGTGGCGGCGGGTCCCAGTTCGCCATCAGGGGAACCGTTTCCACGGGCAAACCGTACCGCACCCTGGCGGAGATGCTGCAAAAACTACGGGGGGGTCCAGCCGGCTCTGCGGGAAAAGGGGAAGTTACCACCAAGCCAGTCGGCTCGAGTCCTGACGAGAACGCGGAAGTACAACAGGATACCTGCCAGGAGCCGGGGGAGGGCGGGACAGTTCCTAGTGCCCCGCCTCTGCCGCCCGCAGAGGGGCCGCCTCGACCGTCGGTCCCTCCGCCACCACCCCCCCCGCAGCCCTTGCCTCCGTCCGCTCCTGAGGGAGCCGGCAGTGCGCCATGTCCAGGGCCCTCGTCGCCGCCCGTACCGGGGGAGGGCAGCACAGCCCCGCCGAGGCTATGGCGGGAGCCCCTGACATCGTTATCTCCGGAGTCGTCAGGCACAGCCTCGCCTACCACCCCCATGGGCACAAAGCCGTCCACGGCTCAACTATTAAAAATGTTTGAACAGCTCTCAGAAAAACTGGAAAAACTGGAACTGAGGGACAGGAGGAGGGATCTTCCCCCATGTATGCGGACCTCCGGTGGGTTCGTCCCGTGGGAGCCCCGGTGGAGTGGAATCATCAAGGACGCCATTGTAGAGGGACAGTGGCAGCCAGCCCCCGGAGGAGGCGAGCCATCGGCCTTGGCCTTCCCGATCGTCTACAGAGGGGGAGATAAAAACTGGGCACCACATGATTGGAAGATCCTTCAGCAAGCCCGGAATACGGTGTCTACTTACGGCATTAAGTCCGAGGCGACTCGGCAGATTGTCAACTGGATCTTCACAGCAGATCTGATGTGCCCCTATGACTGTAAAAACCTGATGCGGCTTCTACTTATGCCAACCCAGTACCTACTGTGGGTGGCCTCATGGCAACAGCGTAGCACAGAGGAGGCCATGCGCCACCTGGGCCAGGATGACCCGTTGCACGGGGTCACAGCTGAAATGCTATGTGGGGAGGGAGCCTGGTCCAACTACCTGGAACAGGCCAACTACCCCCCGTCCATGCTCCAGCTGTCGGCCCGTCTTGCCTTTGATGCCTTCCTCTCCTTACCGGCGGGGGGGGGGGGGGGGGGGCACTCCATCATTCGGGAACCTGGTGCAAGGTGCGACTGAGAAGTACAGCAACTTCGTCGACCGCCTCTGGGAGGCAATCATGCAACACCCTGACCTTACGGAGGACGGTAAAGGCCAAATGTTCAAAGCGCTCGCTTTTGACAAGGCCAACAAGGTCACAAAGCAGATTCTGGCCAGCCTGCCGAAAGAGGCTGGGGTGGAGGAGATGTTACTGCGGGTGGAGCGGGCGGAGGCACAAAAGCAGGGTGCCTCCGTCGCTGCGGCTGTCCAGGGCGCCGTTGCTGCTATGGTACAGAAGGACCGACGACCCAACCCGAAGCGCCGTGTGTTAGGCACCCCCTTTAAGGGGCGATGCTATCGATGTGGGGAGGTGGGCCACACTCGCACCAATTGTCATAGTGCAGTGTGGTGTGACAACTGCCAGAGTGACACGCATGCCACCAAAGTGTGCTCGGGAAACGGCCGGGCGAGCGCGGGAAAGGGCCGCGCGCGGACACAAATGAACCCATCTGCGAGACCCGGGGTTTTCTGCAGCAACACCAGCCTGCAACCCGAGGGAGCCTGGGAATCGACGTGGAGACCACAGTAGACGTCACACTCGTTGACTCCGCTGTCCAAAAGGTCCCCAGCAATGCAGCAGGGCCTCTCTTCCATCAGAACAGCTCCGTCGGAGGGTTGCTGCTAGGGCGGTCCTCAGCTGGTATTCAAGGACTTATTGTATTGCCGGGCGTAATCGATGCTGATTACACAGGTCGCATTTATATCATGGTCTATACTGTTTGCCCGCCTGTTTTCATTCCTAAAGGCAGCAAGATCGCGCAAATCGTCGCTCTTGGCACCTTATTGGACCATCCGCCGCAACTCCAACCCTATCGAGGTGACCGTGGCTTCGGGTCTACTGGACCTGCTGTTTGTTTTACCACCAAAATGGATCGGCGTCCCACCATGAGTGTCATCATCTCACAACATGGCACATCCAAGCAAATCGAAGCCATGCTGGGTACCGGAGCTGACGTTACCATCATCAATCGAACTGTATGGCCTATGCAATGGCCAGTAGAAAGGCCGACGACATCCATTGCAGGCGTTGGGGGACACTCTACCCCTCGTGTTAGCAAACAGCCAATCCACTTGCAAGCCAGTCTTAAGGTGTATGTGTCACCTCTACCTGGGACTTTGGAGGCCTTAATTGGCCGGGATGTTTTGAATCAGATTGGAGCAGTGCTAACCACGAAACCTTTTTAATCCTGGGCGCTGGGGAGCAGTCGCCCAACCCACCATTAACCTGGAACACCGATGAACCCGTGTGGGTTGACCAGTGGCCCATGAATGAGGAGCGACTGCAAATCACCAAGCAACTGGTCGCCGAACAGCTTGCCTCCGGACACATCAAGCCTTCTGTTAGTCCATGGAACACACCTATTTTTGTCATCCCAAAGAAGAACGGAAAGTGGCGACTCTTGCATGACCTCCGCAAAGTCAATGAACAGATGCAATCTATGGGAGCGTTGCAACCCGGGATGCCATCACCTAATATGCTACCAGACGGATGGCACATACTGATAGTCGACTTGAAGGACTGCTTTTTTACCATTCCGTTACATCCTCAAGATACACAACGCTTTGCCTTTACTGTGCCAGCGATAAACAAGGCCGAGCCCGCAGAGCGTTATGAATGGGTTGTTTTGCCACAGGGAATGAAAAACTCACCGACATTGTGCCAACTTTATGTCGCATGGGCATTGCAGCCACTTCGAAACCAATGGCCAGACACCATAATCTATCACTATATGGATGACATTCTCTGCTGCCAGGAAAAGCCTTTTACAGAACAGTCATTAAAGCAATTAAGCGACATCTTATCGACAAAGGGACTTGTCATCGCACCAGAAAAGATCCAGCGCACGGCTCCATGGAAATATCTTGGATGGTCCATTGCAGAGTCAAAAATCCGACCCCAGAAAACGGAGCTCGCAACTCAATTGTGCACCCTGCATGACGTTCAAACCTTACTTGGTGATATCCAGTGGGTGCGGCATTGTGTTGGTATCTCCAACACTGACATTGCACCCTTGACGGCTTTGCTGCAAGGCACAAATCCTGCTAACAAGATTACCCTGACACCTGAACTACAGGCGGTATTGCAGCGCATTACGGACAAACTACATCTATCGTGGTCCTCGCGACGCCTTCTAAGCCTGCCCATATCCTTACTCGTATGTAATGGAAAAGACTCACCATACGCAGTCATTTGTCAGTGGCAACATAGCAGCGAGGAGCCTCCTTCCCCAGTTCTGCCAGATGCCACTGACAAAAGCAAAAGTCACAGAGATGTATTTAACATCTTGGAGTGGGTATTTTTGAGTGTACAACCAAAAACGAGTATCCAGACCCGAACCGAGGCAGTCGGTGAATTGATACGCAAAGGGCGATCAAGAATCTTAGAGATCAGTGGTCAAGAGCCGAACGATATCAGTATACCTGTTAACATGGCTGACCTAGAGTGGTGGCTTCAAAATGCTGTGGCCATACAAAATGCTCTGTTAGGTTTCTGTGGTAAGGTACATTCGTGTCAGCCTCAGGGAAAGTTATGGCAGGTGCTACAGCGAAATCAATGCATAGAAAAGTCCAAAGTAAGTAGGGAACCCCTTTCAGATGGCATTACTGTCTACACGGATGCGGGTAAGCGTTTGCGACGTGCCGCATGCGTGTGGAAAGAAGGTGAACAATGGAAACAGCACGTTATGGAGGGACAGCCTCGGGATTCCCTTCAGACTTTGGAATTAACTGCGGTAGTCTGGGCTCTAACCAATTGGCTGAGTACCCCTCTAAACGTAGTGACTGACTCGCTGTATGTAGCAGGGATAGTACCACGACTGGAGAACGCCTTAATAAGGGAAACATCTAACCCGAGGTTGGGAAGTCTGTTCATTACCTTGCGCTCTGTGCTGGGTCAACGAACAGCAGCTTGTTGTGTTATCCACATTTGTAGTCACCAGCTGGATGTGGGGCTAGGCCAAGGCAATCAGCTCGCTGACAGCCTGGTTAGCTCAGTGTGTCATCTACCCCCTATGGACAAGTTTCAACAGGCTAGGCAAAGTCACGACATGTTTCATCACAATGCCAAGGGCTTAAAAAGGCAATTTGGCCTGACAGAGAGTGAGGCCCGAGGTATTGTGCAGGCTTGCCTAAGGTGTGGGAACCACGGCCCGGGTATTGGGCTTGGAGTAAATCCAAGAGGGTTAAAAGCTCTAGAATTATGGCAGATGGATGTCACACATATTCCCGAGTTCGGCCAATTAAAGTATGTGCATGTAACCATTGATACCTTTTCAAAAATGATATGGGCAACTGCATTACCCGGAGAAAAGGCACATCATGTGTGCAAGCACCTGTTGGCCTGCTTTGCCATATTGGGCGTGCCTGAGCGCATAAAAACGGATAATGGACCTGCCTATGTCAGTCAAAAGCTTAGGATGTTTCTATCTCGATGGGGGGTTGATCATGTTACCGGGATTCCACACTCACCGACTGGGCAAGGGCTCATAGAACGTACCCATCTAGTATTAAAAGACTATCTCAGAAAGCAAAAAGGTGAGGAGACAGACGCACAGCAGAGGCTGCACCGTGCGCTCTTCACCCTGAATTATCTTTGTCTCATGGGCGACCGTGAGGAACCCCCGGTAATCATTCACCACCAAAATCTTAAGTTTAATAATACAACAACGTTACCACAGTTTAAAGTAATGTATCGGGACCCAGTCTCCGGAATATGGATTGGGCCCGCCCCTGTTGTTTTTAATGGTCGAGGTTATATGTGTGTCTCCACAGATCGTGGTCCAGTGTGGGTACCCAGCAAGAACGTGAAGCCTGTCTTGACTCACCATGACTCATCGAGCGAACAAGCAGACAGAGATCCTGCTTCTGGGAATGCTGTTCCCAGTGGTAATGACTCTCCACAAGATTGAACACAGACAATATCTGTGCGTTACCTGGGCGAACAGGGCAACACGCCTTTCGTCTGTCACTTGCTTCTGCTACACAATCCTTTAGAACCTGCCTAGTAGGAATTCCCAGCAGTATGAGAAAAGCGAATTTTCTGAGTATAGCAGGGGGAGGTGCAACAGCAGTATGCGTGCTAGTAATTGTAGCGCCGCGCTTGTTAATGCTTAGACGGATGGCTAACTAACCTGTTTGGAAATCTGCCACAGTGGATAATAGGGTTGCTTACTGAAGGCATACGCATCTTACTAGTCCTTGTAGAGGTACGCTTGTGCTTATGTGTAGTACTACGCTGCCTGAAGAACGCTTTGCTAAAAGTAGTGCACCACGCTTGGATTGCTCATAAACAAGAAGGGGGAATTGTGGAGGAATGGTTATGGGAATGGTTAAGTGAGAGAGGGCATGCTCTGATTGGGATGAGCAATCCCGTCTTCGGGGTAGAGGAAGGAATCTAGGCCAAGGCAAGCGAGCCTGCTGAAAGCGGCCTTATCTAGGCCAAGGCAAGCGAGCCTGCTGAAGCCTGCTGAAAGCGGCCGTATAGCGGCCTTGAGCACTACAAAAGAAGGTATTCACAAAACTGGTAAACAAGTCTGGACGGAACTAGGTTCCATAAATGTCGACGGAGCGTGGACAGCAACCTTGCACCAATCATATATCCGCTTTATGCGCGTGGACAGAAACTGTAACCAATCATGTAACTATTGCTAGCGCATGCGTATTGCTTGTCGATATATATACTTTGTGTAAGCTCTAATAAAGGGAGAACGACCATACTCATATTGAGACTCATCGTTACTCCGGGCCCGTTCCCCCCACTCCGACATCTGGTAGCAGAGGATGGTTGATTTCCGAGCCTGCCGATGAGGGGATGGTTGATTTCTGATAAGAGCTCCGAGCCTGCAGTAAGCAGCGAGAGGACGGGAGTGGGGATTGAACGGCTGAGAGGAGTGCTGGTTGTACGTCCCTAGCCGGCCAGACACTGAGGCCTCGGGGTCGCACCCCGCCTCTCAGGGAGCAGCATGGAAGCTGATGCTGCCGCCACCTTGCTCGCCGAGATACTCTCTAAGAGAGGGATTGACGCCCCGGTAAAGCAGTTGCATCGGTTGATCAGGCTAGGGCAACAGTGGGGACATTTCCCTGATACTCATATGCTATTTTCCGTATCAGAATGGCGAGGTTTCGGAGAGACAATGTGGCATAAGACCATCGAGGGTGGAGACAAGGACAAGAAGGAGGTTAGGCGGTGCGAGCTCTGTGGAGCACGGTCTTAGAGACCCTAGCAGCCGTGAAGGCTGAGGGAGAGGTCGCGGCTGCTGCTGCAACAATGCTGCGCCCTACGCCACCTAGTGCCTCTTCCTGTCGTGGCGGCGGGTCCCAGTTCGCCATCAGGGGAACCGTTTCCACGGGCAAACCGTACCGCACCCTGGCGGAGATGCTGCAAAAACTACGGGGGGGTCCAGCCGGCTCTGCGGGAAAAGGGGAAGTTACCACCAAGCCAGTCGGCTCGAGTCCTGACGAGAACGCGGAAGTACAACAGGATACCTGCCAGGAGCCGGGGGAGGGCGGGACAGTTCCTAGTGCCCCGCCTCTGCCGCCCGCAGAGGGGCCGCCTCGACCGTCGGTCCCTCCGCCACCACCCCCCCCGCAGCCCTTGCCTCCGTCCGCTCCTGAGGGAGCCGGCAGTGCGCCATGTCCAGGGCCCTCGTCGCCGCCCGTACCGGGGGAGGGCAGCACAGCCCCGCCGAGGCTATGGCGGGAGCCCCTGACATCGTTATCTCCGGAGTCGTCAGGCACAGCCTCGCCTACCACCCCCATGGGCACAAAGCCGTCCACGGCTCAACTATTAAAAATGTTTGAACAGCTCTCAGAAAAACTGGAAAAACTGGAACTGAGGGACAGGAGGAGGGATCTTCCCCCATGTATGCGGACCTCCGGTGGGTTCGTCCCGTGGGAGCCCCGGTGGAGTGGAATCATCAAGGACGCCATTGTAGAGGGACAGTGGCAGCCAGCCCCCGGAGGAGGCGAGCCATCGGCCTTGGCCTTCCCGATCGTCTACAGAGGGGGAGATAAAAACTGGGCACCACATGATTGGAAGATCCTTCAGCAAGCCCGGAATACGGTGTCTACTTACGGCATTAAGTCCGAGGCGACTCGGCAGATTGTCAACTGGATCTTCACAGCAGATCTGATGTGCCCCTATGACTGTAAAAACCTGATGCGGCTTCTACTTATGCCAACCCAGTACCTACTGTGGGTGGCCTCATGGCAACAGCGTAGCACAGAGGAGGCCATGCGCCACCTGGGCCAGGATGACCCGTTGCACGGGGTCACAGCTGAAATGCTATGTGGGGAGGGAGCCTGGTCCAACTACCTGGAACAGGCCAACTACCCCCCGTCCATGCTCCAGCTGTCGGCCCGTCTTGCCTTTGATGCCTTCCTCTCCTTACCGGCGGGGGGGGGGGGGGGGGCACTCCATCATTCGGGAACCTGGTGCAAGGTGCGACTGAGAAGTACAGCAACTTCGTCGACCGCCTCTGGGAGGCAATCATGCAACACCCTGACCTTACGGAGGACGGTAAAGGCCAAATGTTCAAAGCGCTCGCTTTTGACAACGCCAACAAGGTCACAAAGCAGATTCTGGCCAGCCTGCCGAAAGAGGCTGGGGTGGAGGAGATGTTACTGCGGGTGGAGCGGGCGGAGGCACAAAAGCAGGGTGCCTCCGTCGCTGCGGCTGTCCAGGGCGCCGTTGCTGCTATGGTACAGAAGGACCGACGACCCAACCCGAAGCGCCGTGTGTTAGGCACCCCCTTTAAGGGGCGATGCTATCGATGTGGGGAGGTGGGCCACACTCGCACCAATTGTCATAGTGCAGTGTGGTGTGACAACTGCCAGAGTGACACGCATGCCACCAAAGTGTGCTCGGGAAACGGCCAGGCGAGCGCGGGAAAGGGCCGCGCGCGGACACAAATGAACCCATCTGCGAGACCCGGGGTTTTCTGCAGCAACACCAGCCTGCAACCCGAGGGAGCCTGGGAATCGACGTGGAGACCACAGTAGACGTCACACTCGTTGACTCCGCTGTCCAAAAGGTCCCCAGCAATGCAGCAGGGCCTCTCTTCCATCAGAACAGCTCCGTCGGAGGGTTGCTGCTAGGGCGGTCCTCAGCTGGTATTCAAGGACTTATTGTATTGCCGGGCGTAATCGATGCTGATTACACAGGTCGCATTTATATCATGGTCTATACTGTTTGCCCGCCTGTTTTCATTCCTAAAGGCAGCAAGATCGCGCAAATCGTCGCTCTTGGCACCTTATTGGACCATCCGCCGCAACTCCAACCCTATCGAGGTGACCGTGGCTTCGGGTCTACCGGACCTGCTGTTTGTTTTACCACCAAAATGGATCGGCGTCCCACCATGAGTGTCATCATCTCACAACATGGCACATCCAAGCAAATCGAAGCCATGCTGGGTACCGGAGCTGACGTTACCATCATCAATCGAACTGTATGGCCTATGCAATGGCCAGTAGAAAGGCCGACGACATCCATTGCAGGCGTTGGGGGACACTCTACCCCTCGTGTTAGCAAACAGCCAATCCACTTGCAAGCCAGTCTTAAGGTGTATGTGTCACCTCTACCTGGGACTTTGGAGGCCTTAATTGGCCGGGATGTTTTGAATCAGATTGGAGCAGTGCTAACCACGAAACCTTTTTAATCCTGGGCGCTGGGGAGCAGTCGCCCAACCCACCATTAACCTGGAACACCGATGAACCCGTGTGGGTTGACCAGTGGCCCATGAATGAGGAGCGACTGCAAATCACCAAGCAACTGGTCGCCGAACAGCTTGCCTCCGGACACATCAAGCCTTCTGTTAGTCCATGGAACACACCTATTTTTGTCATCCCAAAGAAGAACGGAAAGTGGCGACTCTTGCATGACCTCCGCAAAGTCAATGAACAGATGCAATCTATGGGAGCGTTGCAACCCGGGATGCCATCACCTAATATGCTACCAGACGGATGGCACATACTGATAGTCGACTTGAAGGACTGCTTTTTTACCATTCCGTTACATCCTCAAGATACACAACGCTTTGCCTTTACTGTGCCAGCGATAAACAAGGCCGAGCCCGCAGAGCGTTATGAATGGGTTGTTTTGCCACAGGGAATGAAAAACTCACCGACATTGTGCCAACTTTATGTCGCATGGGCATTGCAGCCACTTCGAAACCAATGGCCAGACACCATAATCTATCACTATATGGATGACATTCTCTGCTGCCAGGAAAAGCCTTTTACAGAACAGTCATTAAAGCAATTAAGCGACATCTTATCGACAAAGGGACTTGTCATCGCACCAGAAAAGATCCAGCGCACGGCTCCATGGAAATATCTTGGATGGTCCATTGCAGAGTCAAAAATCCGACCCCAGAAAACGGAGCTCGCAACTCAATTGTGCACCCTGCATGACGTTCAAACCTTACTTGGTGATATCCAGTGGGTGCGGCATTGTGTTGGTATCTCCAACACTGACATTGCACCCTTGACGGCTTTGCTGCAAGGCACAAATCCTGCTAACAAGATTACCCTGACACCTGAACTACAGGCGGTATTGCAGCGCATTACGGACAAACTACATCTATCGTGGTCCTCGCGACGCCTTCTAAGCCTGCCCATATCCTTACTCGTATGTAATGGAAAAGACTCACCATACGCAGTCATTTGTCAGTGGCAACATAGCAGCGAGGAGCCTCCTTCCCCAGTTCTGCCAGATGCCACTGACAAAAGCAAAAGTCACAGAGATGTATTTAACATCTTGGAGTGGGTATTTTTGAGTGTACAACCAAAAACAAGTATCCAGACCCGAACCGAGGCAGTCGGTGAATTGATACGCAAAGGGCGATCAAGAATCTTAGAGATCAGTGGTCAAGAGCCGAACGATATCAGTATACCTGTTAACATGGCTGACCTAGAGTGGTGGCTTCAAAATGCTGTGGCCATACAAAATGCTCTGTTAGGTTTCTGTGGTAAGGTACATTCGTGTCAGCCTCAGGGAAAGTTATGGCAGGTGCTACAGCGAAATCAATGCATAGAAAAGTCCAAAGTAAGTAGGGAACCCCTTTCAGATGGCATTACTGTCTACACGGATGCGGGTAAGCGTTTGCGACGTGCCGCATGCGTGTGGAAAGAAGGTGAACAACGGAAACAGCACGTTATGGAGGGACAGCCTCGGGATTCCCTTCAGACTTTGGAATTAACTGCGGTAGTTTGGGCTCTAACCAATTGGCTGAGTACCCCTCTAAACGTAGTGACTGACTCGCTGTATGTAGCAGGGATAGTACCACGACTGGAGAACGCCTTAATAAGGGAAACATCTAACCCGAGGTTGGGAAGTCTGTTCATTACCTTGCGCTCTGTGCTGGGTCAACGAACAGCAGCTTGTTGTGTTATCCACATTTGTAGTCACCAGCTGGATGTGGGGCTAGGCCAAGGCAATCAGCTCGCTGACAGCCTGGTTAGCTCAGTGTGTCATCTACCCCCTATGGACAAGTTTCAACAGGCTAGGCAAAGTCACGACATGTTTCATCACAATGCCAAGGGCTTAAAAAGGCAATTTGGCCTGACAGAGAGTGAGGCCCGAGGTATTGTGCAGGCTTGCCTAAGGTGTGGGAACCACGGCCCGGGTATTGGGCTTGGAGTAAATCCAAGAGGGTTAAAAGCTCTAGAATTATGGCAGATGGATGTCACACATATTCCCGAGTTCGGCCAATTAAAGTATGTGCATGTAACCATTGATACCTTTTCAAAAATGATATGGGCAACTGCATTACCCGGAGAAAAGGCACATCATGTGTGCAAGCACCTGTTGGCCTGCTTTGCCATATTGGGCGTGCCTGAGCGCATAAAAACGGATAATGGACCTGCCTATGTCAGTCAAAAGCTTAGGATGTTTCTATCTCGATGGGGGGTTGATCATGTTACCGGGATTCCACACTCACCGACTGGGCAAGGGCTCATAGAACGTACCCATCTAGTATTAAAAGACTATCTCAGAAAGCAAAAAGGTGAGGAGACAGACGCACAGCAGAGGCTGCACCGTGCGCTCTTCACCCTGAATTATCTTTGTCTCATGGGCGACCGTGAGAAACCCCCGGTAATCATTCACCACCAAAATCTTAAGTTTAATAATACAACAACGTTACCACAGTTTAAAGTAATGTATCGGGACCCAGTCTCCGGAATATGGATTGGGCCCGCCCCTGTTGTTTTTAATGGTCGAGGTTATATGTGTGTCTCCACAGATCGTGGTCCAGTGTGGGTACCCAGCAAGAACGTGAAGCCTGTCTTGACTCACCATGACTCATCGAGCGAACAAGCAGACAGAGATCCTGCTTCTGGGAATGCTGTTCCCAGTGGTAATGACTCTCCACAAGATTGAACACAGACAATATCTGTGCGTTACCTGGGCGAACAGGGCAACACGCCTTTCGTCTGTCACTTGCTTCTGCTACACAATCCTTTAGAACCTGCCTAGTAGGAATTCCCAGCAGTATGAGAAAAGCGAATTTTCTGAGTATAGCAGGGGGAGGTGCAACAGCAGTATGCGTGCTAGTAATTGTAGCGCCGCGCTTGTTAATGCTTAGACGGATGGCTAACTAACCTGTTTGGAAATCTGCCACAGTGGATAATAGGGTTGCTTACTGAAGGCATACGCATCTTACTAGTCCTTGTAGAGGTACGCTTGTGCTTATGTGTAGTACTACGCTGCCTGAAGAACGCTTTGCTAAAAGTAGTGCACCACGCTTGGATTGCTCATAAACAAGAAGGGGGAATTGTGGAGGAATGGTTATGGGAATGGTTAAGTGAGAGAGGGCATGCTCTGATTGGGATGAGCAATCCCGTCTTCGGGGTAGAGGAAGGAATCTAGGCCAAGGCAAGCGAGCCTGCTGAAGCCTGCTGAAAGCGGCCGTATAGCGGCCTTGAGCACTACAAAAGAAGGTATTCACAAAACTGGTAAACAAGTCTGGACGGAACTAGGTTCCATAAATGTCGACGGAGCGTGGACAGCAACCTTGCACCAATCATATATCCGCTTTATGCGCGTGGACAGAAACTGTAACCAATCATGTAACTATTGCTAGCGCATGCGTATTGCTTGTCGATATATATACTTTGTGTAAGCTCTAATAAAGGGAGAACGACCATACTCATATTGAGACTCATCGTTACTCCGGGCCCGTTCCCCCCACTCCGACATCTGGTAGCAGAGGATGGTTGATTTCCGAGCCTGCCGATGAGGGGATGGTTGATTTCTGATAAGAGCTCCGAGCCTGCAGTAAGCAGCGAGAGGACGGGAGTGGGGATTGAACGGCTGAGAGGAGTGCTGGTTGTACGTCCCTAGCCGGCCAGACACTGAGGCCTCGGGGTCGCACCCCGCCTCTCAGGGAGCAGCATGGAAGCTGATGCTGCCGCCACCTTGCTCGCCGAGATACTCTCTAAGAGAGGGATTGACGCCCCGGTAAAGCAGTTGCATCGGTTGATCAGGCTAGGGCAACAGTGGGGACATTTCCCTGATACTCATATGCTATTTTCCGTATCAGAATGGCGAGGTTTCGGAGAGACAATGTGGCATAAGACCATCGAGGGTGGAGACAAGGACAAGAAGGAGGTTAGGCGGTGCGAGCTCTGTGGAGCACGGTCTTAGAGACCCTAGCAGCCGTGAAGGCTGAGGGAGAGGTCGCGGCTGCTGCTGCAACAATGCTGCGCCCTACGCCACCTAGTGCCTCTTCCTGTCGTGGCGGCGGGTCCCAGTTCGCCATCAGGGGAACCGTTTCCACGGGCAAACCGTACCGCACCCTGGCGGAGATGCTGCAAAAACTACGGGGGGGTCCAGCCGGCTCTGCGGGAAAAGGGGAAGTTACCACCAAGCCAGTCGGCTCGAGTCCTGACGAGAACGCGGAAGTACAACAGGATACCTGCCAGGAGCCGGGGGAGGGCGGGACAGTTCCTAGTGCCCCGCCTCTGCCGCCCGCAGAGGGGCCGCCTCGACCGTCGGTCCCTCCGCCACCACCCCCCCCGCAGCCCTTGCCTCCGTCCGCTCCTGAGGGAGCCGGCAGTGCGCCATGTCCAGGGCCCTCGTCGCCGCCCGTACCGGGGGAGGGCAGCACAGCCCCGCCGAGGCCATGGCGGGAGCCCCTGACATCGTTATCTCCGGAGTCGTCAGGCACAGCCTCGCCTACCACCCCCATGGGCACAAAGCCGTCCACGGCTCAACTATTAAAAATGTTTGAACAGCTCTCAGAAAAACTGGAAAAACTGGAACTGAGGGACAGGAGGAGGGATCTTCCCCCATGTATGCGGACCTCCGGTGGGTTCGTCCCGTGGGAGCCCCGGTGGAGTGGAATCATCAAGGACGCCATTGTAGAGGGACAGTGGCAGCCAGCCCCCGGAGGAGGCGAGCCATCGGCCTTGGCCTTCCCGATCGTCTACAGAGGGGGAGATAAAAACTGGGCACCACATGATTGGAAGATCCTTCAGCAAGCCCGGAATACGGTGTCTACTTACGGCATTAAGTCCGAGGCGACTCGGCAGATTGTCAACTGGATCTTCACAGCAGATCTGATGTGCCCCTATGACTGTAAAAACCTGATGCGGCTTCTACTTATGCCAACCCAGTACCTACTGTGGGTGGCCTCATGGCAACAGCGTAGCACAGAGGAGGCCATGCGCCACCTGGGCCAGGATGACCCGTTGCACGGGGTCACAGCTGAAATGCTATGTGGGGAGGGAGCCTGGTCCAACTACCTGGAACAGGCCAACTACCCCCCGTCCACGCTCCAGCTGTCGGCCCGTCTTGCCTTTGATGCCTTCCTCTCCTTACCGGCGGGGGGGGGGGGGGGGGGGGGCACTCCATCATTCGGGAACCTGGTGCAAGGTGCGACTGAGAAGTACAGCAACTTCGTCGACCGCCTCTGGGAGGCAATCATGCAACACCCTGACCTTACGGAGGACGGTAAAGGCCAAATGTTCAAAGCGCTCGCTTTTGACAACGCCAACAAGGTCACAAAGCAGATTCTGGCCAGCCTGCCGAAAGAGGCTGGGGTGGAGGAGATGTTACTGCGGGTGGAGCGGGCGGAGGCACAAAAGCAGGGTGCCTCCGTCGCTGCGGCTGTCCAGGGCGCCGTTGCTGCTATGGTACAGAAGGACCGACGACCCAACCCGAAGCGCCGTGTGTTAGGCACCCCCTTTAAGGGGCGATGCTATCGATGTGGGGAGGTGGGCCACACTCGCACCAATTGTCATAGTGCAGTGTGGTGTGACAACTGCCAGAGTGACACGCATGCCACCAAAGTGTGCTCGGGAAACGGCCAGGCGAGCGCGGGAAAGGGCCGCGCGCGGACACAAATGAACCCATCTGCGAGACCCGGGGTTTTCTGCAGCAACACCAGCCTGCAACCCGAGGGAGCCTGGGAATCGACGTGGAGACCACAGTAGACGTCACACTCGTTGACTCCGCTGTCCAAAAGGTCCCCAGCAATGCAGCAGGGCCTCTCTTCCATCAGAACAGCTCCGTCGGAGGGTTGCTGCTAGGGCGGTCCTCAGCTGGTATTCAAGGACTTATTGTATTGCCGGGCGTAATCGATGCTGATTACACAGGTCGCATTTATATCATGGTCTATACTGTTTGCCCGCCTGTTTTCATTCCTAAAGGCAGCAAGATCGCGCAAATCGTCGCTCTTGGCACCTTATTGGACCATCCGCCGCAACTCCAACCCTATCGAGGTGACCGTGGCTTCGGGTCTACCGGACCTGCTGTTTGTTTTACCACCAAAATGGATCGGCGTCCCACCATGAGTGTCATCATCTCACAACATGGCACATCCAAGCAAATCGAAGCCATGCTGGGTACCGGAGCTGACGTTACCATCATCAATCGAACTGTATGGCCTATGCAATGGCCAGTAGAAAGGCCGACGACATCCATTGCAGGCGTTGGGGGACACTCTACCCCTCGTGTTAGCAAACAGCCAATCCACTTGCAAGCCAGTCTTAAGGTGTATGTGTCACCTCTACCTGGGACTTTGGAGGCCTTAATTGGCCGGGATGTTTTGAATCAGATTGGAGCAGTGCTAACCACGAAACCTTTTTAATCCTGGGCGCTGGGGAGCAGTCGCCCAACCCACCATTAACCTGGAACACCGATGAACCCGTGTGGGTTGACCAGTGGCCCATGAATGAGGAGCGACTGCAAATCACCAAGCAACTGGTCGCCGAACAGCTTGCCTCCGGACACATCAAGCCTTCTGTTAGTCCATGGAACACACCTATTTTTGTCATCCCAAAGAAGAACGGAAAGTGGCGACTCTTGCATGACCTCCGCAAAGTCAATGAACAGATGCAATCTATGGGAGCGTTGCAACCCGGGATGCCATCACCTAATATGCTACCAGACGGATGGCACATACTGATAGTCGACTTGAAGGACTGCTTTTTTACCATTCCGTTACATCCTCAAGATACACAACGCTTTGCCTTTACTGTGCCAGCGATAAACAAGGCCGAGCCCGCAGAGCGTTATGAATGGGTTGTTTTGCCACAGGGAATGAAAAACTCACCGACATTGTGCCAACTTTATGTCGCATGGGCATTGCAGCCACTTCGAAACCAATGGCCAGACACCATAATCTATCACTATATGGATGACATTCTCTGCTGCCAGGAAAAGCCTTTTACAGAACAGTCATTAAAGCAATTAAGCGACATCTTATCGACAAAGGGACTTGTCATCGCACCAGAAAAGATCCAGCGCACGGCTCCATGGAAATATCTTGGATGGTCCATTGCAGAGTCAAAAATCCGACCCCAGAAAACGGAGCTCGCAACTCAGTTGTGCACCCTGCATGACGTTCAAACCTTACTTGGTGATATCCAGTGGGTGCGGCATTGTGTTGGTATCTCCAACACTGACATTGCACCCTTGACGGCTTTGCTGCAAGGCACAAATCCTGCTAACAAGATTACCCTGACACCTGAACTACAGGCGGTATTGCAGCGCATTACGGACAAACTACATCTATCGTGGTCCTCGCGACGCCTTCTAAGCCTGCCCATATCCTTACTCGTATGTAATGGAAAAGACTCACCATACGCAGTCATTTGTCAGTGGCAACATAGCAGCGAGGAGCCTCCTTCCCCAGTTCTGCCAGATGCCACTGACAAAAGCAAAAGTCACAGAGATGTATTTAACATCTTGGAGTGGGTATTTTTGAGTGTACAACCAAAAACGAGTATCCAGACCCGAACCGAGGCAGTCGGTGAATTGATACGCAAAGGGCGATCAAGAATCTTAGAGATCAGTGGTCAAGAGCCGAACGATATCAGTATACCTGTTAACATGGCTGACCTAGAGTGGTGGCTTCAAAATGCTGTGGCCATACAAAATGCTCTGTTAGGTTTCTGTGGTAAGGTACATTCGTGTCAGCCTCAGGGAAAGTTATGGCAGGTGCTACAGCGAAATCAATGGATAGAAAAGTCCAAAGTAAGTAGGGAACCCCTTTCAGATGGCATTACTGTCTACACGGATGCGGGTAAGCGTTTGCGACGTGCCGCATGCGTGTGGAAAGAAGGTGAACAATGGAAACAGCACGTTATGGAGGGACAGCCTCGGGATTCCCTTCAGACTTTGGAATTAACTGCGGTAGTTTGGGCTCTAACCAATTGGCTGAGTACCCCTCTAAACGTAGTGACTGACTCGCTGTATGTAGCAGGGATAGTACCACGACTGGAGAACGCCTTAATAAGGGAAACATCTAACCCGAGGTTGGGAAGTCTGTTCATTACCTTGCGCTCTGTGCTGGGTCAACGAACAGCAGCTTGTTGTGTTATCCACATTTGTAGTCACCAGCTGGATGTGGGGCTAGGCCAAGGCAATCAGCTCGCTGACAGCCTGGTTAGCTCAGTGTGTCATCTACCCCCTATGGACAAGTTTCAACAGGCTAGGCAAAGTCACGACATGTTTCATCACAATGCCAAGGGCTTAAAAAGGCAATTTGGCCTGACAGAGAGTGAGGCCCGAGGTATTGTGCAGGCTTGCCTAAGGTGTGGGAACCACGGCCCGGGTATTGGGCTTGGAGTAAATCCAAGAGGGTTAAAAGCTCTAGAATTATGGCAGATGGATGTCACACATATTCCCGAGTTCGGCCAATTAAAGTATGTGCATGTAACCATTGATACCTTTTCAAAAATGATATGGGCAACTGCATTACCCGGAGAAAAGGCACATCATGTGTGCAAGCACCTGTTGGCCTGCTTTGCCATATTGGGCGTGCCTGAGCGCATAAAAACGGATAATGGACCTGCCTATGTCAGTCAAAAGCTTAGGATGTTTCTATCTCGATGGGGGGTTGATCATGTTACCGGGATTCCACACTCACCGACTGGGCAAGGGCTCATAGAACGTACCCATCTAGTATTAAAAGACTATCTCAGAAAGCAAAAAGGTGAGGAGACAGACGCACAGCAGAGGCTGCACCGTGCGCTCTTCACCCTGAATTATCTTTGTCTCATGGGCGACCGTGAGGAACCCCCGGTAATCATTCACCACCAAAATCTTAAGTTTAATAATACAACAACGTTACCACAGTTTAAAGTAATGTATCGGGACCCAGTCTCCGGAATATGGATTGGGCCCGCCCCTGTTGTTTTTAATGGTCGAGGTTATATGTGTGTCTCCACAGATCGTGGTCCAGTGTGGGTACCCAGCAAGAACGTGAAGCCTGTCTTGACTCACAATGACTCATCGAGCGAACAAGCAGACAGAGATCCTGCTTCTGGGAATGCTGTTCCCAGTGGTAATGACTCTCCACAAGATTGAACACAGACAATATCTGTGCGTTACCTGGGCGAACAGGGCAACACGCCTTTCGTCTGTCACTTGCTTCTGCTACACAATCCTTTAGAACCTGCCTAGTAGGAATTCCCAGCAGTATGAGAAAAGCGAATTTTCTGAGTATAGCAGGGGGAGGTGCAACAGCAGTATGCGTGCTAGTAATTGTAGCGCCGCGCTTGTTAATGCTTAGACGGATGGCTAACTAACCTGTTTGGAAATCTGCCACAGTGGATAATAGGGTTGCTTACTGAAGGCATACGCATCTTACTAGTCCTTGTAGAGGTACGCTTGTGCTTATGTGTAGTACTACGCTGCCTGAAGAACGCTTTGCTAAAAGTAGTGCACCACGCTTGGATTGCTCATAAACAAGAAGGGGGAATTGTGGAGGAATGGTTATGGGAATGGTTAAGTGAGAGAGGGCATGCTCTGATTGGGATGAGCAATCCCGTCTTCGGGGTAGAGGAAGGAATCTAGGCCAAGGCAAGCGAGCCTGCTGAAGCCTGCTGAAAGCGGCCGTATAGCGGCCTTGAGCACTACAAAAGAAGGTATTCACAAAACTGGTAAACAAGTCTGGACGGAACTAGGTTCCATAAATGTCGACGGAGCGTGGACAGCAACCTTGCACCAATCATATATCCGCTTTATGCGCGTGGACAGAAACTGTAACCAATCATGTAACTATTGCTAGCGCATGCGTATTGCTTGTCGATATATATACTTTGTGTAAGCTCTAATAAAGGGAGAACGACCATACTCATATTGAGACTCATCGTTACTCCGGGCCCGTTCCCCCCACTCCGACGTCTGGTAGCAGAGGATGGTTGATTTCCGAGCCTGCCGATGAGGGGATGGTTGATTTCTGATAAGAGCTCCGAGCCTGCAGTAAGCAGCGAGAGGACGGGAGTGGGGATTGAACGGCTGAGAGGAGTGCTGGTTGTACGTCCCTAGCCGGCCAGACACTGAGGCCTCGGGGTCGCACCCCGCCTCTCAGGGAGCAGCATGGAAGCTGATGCTGCCGCCACCTTGCTCGCCGAGATACTCTCTAAGAGAGGGATTGACGCCCCGGTAAAGCAGTTGCATCGGTTGATCAGGCTAGGGCAACAGTGGGGACATTTCCCTGATACTCATATGCTATTTTCCGTATCAGAATGGCGAGGTTTCGGAGAGACAATGTGGCATAAGACCATCGAGGGTGGAGACAAGGACAAGAAGGAGGTTAGGCGGTGCGAGCTCTGTGGAGCACGGTCTTAGAGACCCTAGCAGCCGTGAAGGCTGAGGGAGAGGTCGCGGCTGCTGCTGCAACAATGCTGCGCCCTACGCCACCTAGTGCCTCTTCCTGTCGTGGCGGCGGGTCCCAGTTCGCCATCAGGGGAACCGTTTCCACGGGCAAACCGTACCGCACCCTGGCGGAGATGCTGCAAAAACTACGGGGGGGTCCAGCCGGCTCTGCGGGAAAAGGGGAAGTTACCACCAAGCCAGTCGGCTCGAGTCCTGACGAGAACGCGGAAGTACAACAGGATACCTGCCAGGAGCCGGGGGAGGGCGGGACAGTTCCTAGTGCCCCGCCTCTGCCGCCCGCAGAGGGGCCGCCTCGACCGTCGGTCCCTCCGCCACCACCCCCCCCGCAGCCCTTGCCTCCGTCCGCTCCTGAGGGAGCCGGCAGTGCGCCATGTCCAGGGCCCTCGTCGCCGCCCGTACCGGGGGAGGGCAGCACAGCCCCGCCGAGGCTATGGCGGGAGCCCCTGACATCGTTATCTCCGGAGTCGTCAGGCACAGCCTCGCCTACCACCCCCATGGGCACAAAGCCGTCCACGGCTCAACTATTAAAAATGTTTGAACAGCTCTCAGAAAAACTGGAAAAACTGGAACTGAGGGACAGGAGGAGGGATCTTCCCCCATGTATGCGGACCTCCGGTGGGTTCGTCCCGTGGGAGCCCCGGTGGAGTGGAATCATCAAGGACGCCATTGTAGAGGGACAGTGGCAGCCAGCCCCCGGAGGAGGCGAGCCATCGGCCTTGGCCTTCCCGATCGTCTACAGAGGGGGAGATAAAAACTGGGCACCACATGATTGGAAGATCCTTCAGCAAGCCCGGAATACGGTGTCTACTTACGGCATTAAGTCCGAGGCGACTCGGCAGATTGTCAACTGGATCTTCACAGCAGATCTGATGTGCCCCTATGACTGTAAAAACCTGATGTGGCTTCTACTTATGCCAACCCAGTACCTACTGTGGGTGGCCTCATGGCAACAGCGTAGCACAGAGGAGGCCATGCGCCACCTGGGCCAGGATGACCCGTTGCACGGGGTCACAGCTGAAATGCTATGTGGGGAGGGAGCCTGGTCCAACTACCTGGAACAGGCCAACTACCCCCCGTCCATGCTCCAGCTGTCGGCCCGTCTTGCCTTTGATGCCTTCCTCTCCTTACCGGCGGGGGGGGGGGGGGCACTCCATCATTCGGGAACCTGGTGCAAGGTGCGACTGAGAAGTACAGCAACTTCGTCGACCGCCTCTGGGAGGCAATCATGCAACACCCTGACCTTACGGAGGACGGTAAAGGCCAAATGTTCAAAGCGCTCGCTTTTGACAACGCCAACAAGGTCACAAAGCAGATTCTGGCCAGCCTGCCGAAAGAGGCTGGGGTGGAGGAGATGTTACTGCGGGTGGAGCGGGCGGAGGCACAAAAGCAGGGTGCCTCCGTCGCTGCGGCTGTCCAGGGCGCCGTTGCTGCTATGGTACAGAAGGACCGACGACCCAACCCGAAGCGCCGTGTGTTAGGCACCCCCTTTAAGGGGCGATGCTATCGATGTGGGGAGGTGGGCCACACTCGCACCAATTGTCATAGTGCAGTGTGGTGTGACAACTGCCAGAGTGACACGCATGCCACCAAAGTGTGCTCGGGAAACGGCCGGGCGAGCGCGGGAAAGGGCCGCGCGCGGACACAAATGAACCCATCTGCGAGACCCGGGGTTTTCTGCAGCAACACCAGCCTGCAACCCGAGGGAGCCTGGGAATCGACGTGGAGACCACAGTAGACGTCACACTCGTTGACTCCGCTGTCCAAAAGGTCCCCAGCAATGCAGCAGGGCCTCTCTTCCATCAGAACAGCTCCGTCAGAGGGTTGCTGCTAGGGCGGTCCTCAGCTGGTATTCAAGGACTTATTGTATTGCCGGGCGTAATCGATGCTGATTACACAGGTCGCATTTATATCATGGTCTATACTGTTTGCCCGCCTGTTTTCATTCCTAAAGGCAGCAAGATCGCGCAAATCGTCGCTCTTGGCACCTTATTGGACCATCCGCCGCAACTCCAACCCTATCGAGGTGACCGTGGCTTCGGGTCTACCGGACCTGCTGTTTGTTTTACCACCAAAATGGATCGGCGTCCCACCATGAGTGTCATCATCTCACAACATGGCACATCCAAGCAAATCGAAGCCATGCTGGGTACCGGAGCTGACGTTACCATCATCAATCGAACTGTATGGCCTATGCAATGGCCAGTAGAAAGGCCGACGACATCCATTGCAGGCGTTGGGGGACACTCTACCCCTCGTGTTAGCAAACAGCCAATCCACTTGCAAGCCAGTCTTAAGGTGTATGTGTCACCTCTACCTGGGACTTTGGAGGCCTTAATTGGCCGGGATGTTTTGAATCAGATTGGAGCAGTGCTAACCACGAAACCTTTTTAATCCTGGGCGCTGGGGAGCAGTCGCCCAACCCACCATTAACCTGGAACACCGATGAACCCGTGTGGGTTGACCAGTGGCCCATGAATGAGGAGCGACTGCAAATCACCAAGCAACTGGTCGCCGAACAGCTTGCCTCCGGACACATCAAGCCTTCTGTTAGTCCATGGAACACACCTATTTTTGTCATCCCAAAGAAGAACGGAAAGTGGCGACTCTTGCATGACCTCCGCAAAGTCAATGAACAGATGCAATCTATGGGAGCGTTGCAACCCGGGATGCCATCACCTAATATGCTACCAGACGGATGGCACATACTGATAGTCGACTTGAAGGACTGCTTTTTTACCATTCCGTTACATCCTCAAGATACACAACGCTTTGCCTTTACTGTGCCAGCGATAAACAAGGCCGAGCCCGCAGAGCGTTATGAATGGGTTGTTTTGCCACAGGGAATGAAAAACTCACCGACATTGTGCCAACTTTATGTCGCATGGGCATTGCAGCCACTTCGAAACCAATGGCCAGACACCATAATCTATCACTATATGGATGACATTCTCTGCTGCCAGGAAAAGCCTTTTACAGAACAGTCATTAAAGCAATTAAGCGACATCTTATCGACAAAGGGACTTGTCATCGCACCAGAAAAGATCCAGCGCACGGCTCCATGGAAATATCTTGGATGGTCCATTGCAGAGTCAAAAATCCGACCCCAGAAAACGGAGCTCGCAACTCAATTGTGCACCCTGCATGACGTTCAAACCTTACTTGGTGATATCCAGTGGGTGCGGCATTGTGTTGGTATCTCCAACACTGACATTGCACCCTTGACGGCTTTGCTGCAAGGCACAAATCCTGCTAACAAGATTACCCTGACACCTGAACTACAGGCGGTATTGCAGCGCATTACGGACAAACTACATCTATCGTGGTCCTCGCGACGCCTTCTAAGCCTGCCCATATCCTTACTCGTATGTAATGGAAAAGACTCACCATACGCAGTCATTTGTCAGTGGCAACATAGCAGCGAGGAGCCTCCTTCCCCAGTTCTGCCAGATGCCACTGACAAAAGCAAAAGTCACAGAGATGTGTTTAACATCTTGGAGTGGGTATTTTTGAGTGTACAACCAAAAACGAGTATCCAGACCCGAACCGAGGCAGTCGGTGAATTGATACGCAAAGGGCGATCAAGAATCTTAGAGATCAGTGGTCAAGAGCCGAACGATATCAGTATACCTGTTAACATGGCTGACCTAGAGTGGTGGCTTCAAAATGCTGTGGCCATACAAAATGCTCTGTTAGGTTTCTGTGGTAAGGTACATTCGTGTCAGCCTCAGGGAAAGTTATGGCAGGTGCTACAGCGAAATCAATGCATAGAAAAGTCCAAAGTAAGTAGGGAACCCCTTTCAGATGGCATTACTGTCTACACGGATGCGGGTAAGCGTTTGCGACGTGCCGCATGCGTGTGGAAAGAAGGTGAACAACGGAAACAGCACGTTATGGAGGGACAGCCTCGGGATTCCCTTCAGACTTTGGAATTAACTGCGGTAGTTTGGGCTCTAACCAATTGGCTGAGTACCCCTCTAAACGTAGTGACTGACTCGCTGTATGTAGCAGGGATAGTACCACGACTGGAGAACGCCTTAATAAGGGAAACATCTAACCCGAGGTTGGGAAGTCTGTTCATTACCTTGCGCTCTGTGCTGGGTCAACGAACAGCAGCTTGTTGTGTTATCCACATTTGTAGTCACCAGCTGGATGTGGGGCTAGGCCAAGGCAATCAGCTCGCTGACAGCCTGGTTAGCTCAGTGTGTCATCTACCCCCTATGGACAAGTTTCAACAGGCTAGGCAAAGTCACGACATGTTTCATCACAATGCCAAGGCCTTAAAAAGGCAATTTGGCCTGACAGAGAGTGAGGCCCGAGGTATTGTGCAGGCTTGCCTAAGGTGTGGGAACCACGGCCCGGGTATTGGGCTTGGAGTAAATCCAAGAGGGTTAAAAGCTCTAGAATTATGGCAGATGGATGTCACACATATTCCCGAGTTCGGCCAATTAAAGTATGTGCATGTAACCATTGATACCTTTTCAAAAATGATATGGGCAACTGCATTACCCGGAGAAAAGGCACATCATGTGTGCAAGCACCTGTTGGCCTGCTTTGCCATATTGGGCGTGCCTGAGCGCATAAAAACGGATAATGGACCTGCCTATGTCAGTCAAAAGCTTAGGATGTTTCTATCTCGATGGGGGGTTGATCATGTTACCGGGATTCCACACTCACCGACTGGGCAAGGGCTCATAGAACGTACCCATCTAGTATTAAAAGACTATCTCAGAAAGCAAAAAGGTGAGGAGACAGACGCACAGCAGAGGCTGCACCGTGCGCTCTTCACCCTGAATTATCTTTGTCTCATGGGCGACCGTGAGGAACCCCCGGTAATCATTCACCACCAAAATCTTAAGTTTAATAATACAACAACGTTACCACAGTTTAAAGTAATGTATCGGGACCCAGTCTCCGGAATATGGATTGGGCCCGCCCCTGTTGTTTTTAATGGTCGAGGTTATATGTGTGTCTCCACAGATCGTGGTCCAGTGTGGGTACCCAGCAAGAACGTGAAGCCTGTCTTGACTCACCATGACTCATCGAGCGAACAAGCAGACAGAGATCCTGCTTCTGGGAATGCTGTTCCCAGTGGTAATGACTCTCCACAAGATTGAACACAGACAATATCTGTGCGTTACCTGGGCGAACAGGGCAACACGCCTTTCGTCTGTCACTTGCTTCTGCTACACAATCCTTTAGAACCTGCCTAGTAGGAATTCCCAGCAGTATGAGAAAAGCGAATTTTCTGAGTATAGCAGGGGGAGGTGCAACAGCAGTATGCGTGCTAGTAATTGTAGCGCCGCGCTTGTTAATGCTTAGACGGATGGCTAACTAACCTGTTTGGAAATCTGCCACAGTGGATAATAGGGTTGCTTACTGAAGGCATACGCATCTTACTAGTCCTTGTAGAGGTACGCTTGTGCTTATGTGTAGTACTACGCTGCCTGAAGAACGCTTTGCTAAAAGTAGTGCACCACGCTTGGATTGCTCATAAACAAGAAGGGGGAATTGTGGAGGAATGGTTATGGGAATGGTTAAGTGAGAGAGGGCATGCTCTGATTGGGATGAGCAATCCCGTCTTCGGGGTAGAGGAAGGAATCTAGGCCAAGGCAAGCGAGCCTGCTGAAGCCTGCTGAAAGCGGCCGTATAGCGGCCTTGAGCACTACAAAAGAAGGTATTCACAAAACTGGTAAACAAGTCTGGACGGAACTAGGTTCCATAAATGTCGACGGAGCGTGGACAGCAACCTTGCACCAATCATATATCCGCTTTATGCGCGTGGACAGAAACTGTAACCAATCATGTAACTATTGCTAGCGCATGCGTATTGCTTGTCGATATATATACTTTGTGTAAGCTCTAATAAAGGGAGAACGACCATACTCATATTGAGACTCATCGTTACTCCGGGCCCGTTCCCCCCACTCCGACATCTGGTAGCAGAGGATGGTTGATTTCCGAGCCTGCCGATGAGGGGATGGTTGATTTCTGATAAGAGCTCCGAGCCTGCAGTAAGCAGCGAGAGGACGGGAGTGGGGATTGAACGGCTGAGAGGAGTGCTGGTTGTACGTCCCTAGCCGGCCAGACACTGAGGCCTCGGGGTCGCACCCCGCCTCTCAGGGAGCAGCATGGAAGCTGATGCTGCCGCCACCTTGCTCGCCGAGATACTCTCTAAGAGAGGGATTGACGCCCCGGTAAAGCAGTTGCATCGGTTGATCAGGCTAGGGCAACAGTGGGGACATTTCCCTGATACTCATATGCTATTTTCCGTATCAGAATGGCGAGGTTTCGGAGAGACAATGTGGCATAAGACCATCGAGGGTGGAGACAAGGACAAGAAGGAGGTTAGGCGGTGCGAGCTCTGTGGAGCACGGTCTTAGAGACCCTAGCAGCCGTGAAGGCTGAGGGAGAGGTCGCGGCTGCTGCTGCAACAATGCTGCGCCCTACGCCACCTAGTGCCTCTTCCTGTCGTGGCGGCGGGTCCCAGTTCGCCATCAGGGGAACCGTTTCCACGGGCAAACCGTACCGCACCCTGGCGGAGATGCTGCAAAAACTACGGGGGGGTCCAGCCGGCTCTGCGGGAAAAGGGGAAGTTACCACCAAGCCAGTCGGCTCGAGTCCTGACGAGAACGCGGAAGTACAACAGGATACCTGCCAGGAGCCGGGGGAGGGCGGGACAGTTCCTAGTGCCCCGCCTCTGCCGCCCGCAGAGGGGCCGCCTCGACCGTCGGTCCCTCCGCCACCACCCCCCCCGCAGCCCTTGCCTCCGTCCGCTCCTGAGGGAGCCGGCAGTGCGCCATGTCCAGGGCCCTCGTCGCCGCCCGTACCGGGGGAGGGCAGCACAGCCCCGCCGAGGCTATGGCGGGAGCCCCTGACATCGTTATCTCCGGAGTCGTCAGGCACAGCCTCGCCTACCACCCCCATGGGCACAAAGCCGTCCACGGCTCAACTATTAAAAATGTTTGAACAGCTCTCAGAAAAACTGGAAAAACTGGAACTGAGGGACAGGAGGAGGGATCTTCCCCCATGTATGCGGACCTCCGGTGGGTTCGTCCCGTGGGAGCCCCGGTGGAGTGGAATCATCAAGGACGCCATTGTAGAGGGACAGTGGCAGCCAGCCCCCGGAGGAGGCGAGCCATCGGCCTTGGCCTTCCCGATCGTCTACAGAGGGGGAGATAAAAACTGGGCACCACATGATTGGAAGATCCTTCAGCAAGCCCGGAATACGGTGTCTACTTACGGCATTAAGTCCGAGGCGACTCGGCAGATTGTCAACTGGATCTTCACAGCAGATCTGATGTGCCCCTATGACTGTAAAAACCTGATGCGGCTTCTACTTATGCCAACCCAGTACCTACTGTGGGTGGCCTCATGGCAACAGCGTAGCACAGAGGAGGCCATGCGCCACCTGGGCCAGGATGACCCGTTGCACGGGGTCACAGCTGAAATGCTATGTGGGGAGGGAGCCTGGTCCAACTACCTGGAACAGGCCAACTACCCCCCGTCCATGCTCCAGCTGTCGGCCCGTCTTGCCTTTGATGCCTTCCTCTCCTTACCGGCGGGGGGGGGGGGGGCACTCCATCATTCGGGAACCTGGTGCAAGGTGCGACTGAGAAGTACAGCAACTTCGTCGACCGCCTCTGGGAGGCAATCATGCAACACCCTGACCTTACGGAGGACGGTAAAGGCCAAATGTTCAAAGCGCTCGCTTTTGACAACGCCAACAAGGTCACAAAGCAGATTCTGGCCAGCCTGCCGAAAGAGGCTGGGGTGGAGGAGATGTTACTGCGGGTGGAGCGGGCGGAGGCACAAAAGCAGGGTGCCTCCGTCGCTGCGGCTGTCCAGGGCGCCGTTGCTGCTATGGTACAGAAGGACCGACGACCCAACCCGAAGCGCCGTGTGTTAGGCACCCCCTTTAAGGGGCGATGCTATCGATGTGGGGAGGTGGGCCACACTCGCACCAATTGTCATAGTGCAGTGTGGTGTGACAACTGCCAGAGTGACACGCATGCCACCAAAGTGTGCTCGGGAAACGGCCAGGCGAGCGCGGGAAAGGGCCGCGCGCGGACACAAATGAACCCATCTGCGAGACCCGGGGTTTTCTGCAGCAACACCAGCCTGCAACCCGAGGGAGCCTGGGAATCGACGTGGAGACCACAGTAGACGTCACACTCGTTGACTCCGCTGTCCAAAAGGTCCCCAGCAATGCAGCAGGGCCTCTCTTCCATCAGAACAGCTCCGTCGGAGGGTTGCCGCTAGGGCGGTCCTCAGCTGGTATTCAAGGACTTATTGTATTGCCGGGCGTAATCGATGCTGATTACACAGGTCGCATTTATATCATGGTCTATACTGTTTGCCCGCCTGTTTTCATTCCTAAAGGCAGCAAGATCGCGCAAATCGTCGCTCTTGGCACCTTATTGGACCATCCGCCGCAACTCCAACCCTATCGAGGTGACCGTGGCTTCGGGTCTACCGGACCTGCTGTTTGTTTTACCACCAAAATGGATCGGCGTCCCACCATGAGTGTCATCATCTCACAACATGGCACATCCAAGCAAATCGAAGCCATGCTGGGTACCGGAGCTGACGTTACCATCATCAATCGAACTGTATGGCCTATGCAATGGCCAGTAGAAAGGCCGACGACATCCATTGCAGGCGTTGGGGGACACTCTACCCCTCGTGTTAGCAAACAGCCAATCCACTTGCAAGCCAGTCTTAAGGTGTATGTGTCACCTCTACCTGGGACTTTGGAGGCCTTAATTGGCCGGGATGTTTTGAATCAGATTGGAGCAGTGCTAACCACGAAACCTTTTTAATCCTGGGCGCTGGGGAGCAGTCGCCCAACCCACCATTAACCTGGAACACCGATGAACCCGTGTGGGTTGACCAGTGGCCCATGAATGAGGAGCGACTGCAAATCACCAAGCAACTGGTCGCCGAACAGCTTGCCTCCGGACACATCAAGCCTTCTGTTAGTCCATGGAACACACCTATTTTTGTCATCCCAAAGAAGAACGGAAAGTGGCGACTCTTGCATGACCTCCGCAAAGTCAATGAACAGATGCAATCTATGGGAGCGTTGCAACCCGGGATGCCATCACCTAATATGCTACCAGACGGATGGCACATACTGATAGTCGACTTGAAGGACTGCTTTTTTACCATTCCGTTACATCCTCAAGATACACAACGCTTTGCCTTTACTGTGCCAGCGATAAACAAGGCCGAGCCCGCAGAGCGTTATGAATGGGTTGTTTTGCCACAGGGAATGAAAAACTCACCGACATTGTGCCAACTTTATGTCGCATGGGCATTGCAGCCACTTCGAAACCAATGGCCAGACACCATAATCTATCACTATATGGATGACATTCTCTGCTGCCAGGAAAAGCCTTTTACAGAACAGTCATTAAAGCAATTAAGCGACATCTTATCGACAAAGGGACTTGTCATCGCACCAGAAAAGATCCAGCGCACGGCTCCATGGAAATATCTTGGATGGTCCATTGCAGAGTCAAAAATCCGACCCCAGAAAACGGAGCTCGCAACTCAATTGTGCACCCTGCATGACGTTCAAACCTTACTTGGTGATATCCAGTGGGTGCGGCATTGTGTTGGTATCTCCAACACTGACATTGCACCCTTGACGGCTTTGCTGCAAGGCACAAATCCTGCTAACAAGATTACCCTGACACCTGAACTACAGGCGGTATTGCAGCGCATTACGGACAAACTACATCTATCGTGGTCCTCGCGACGCCTTCTAAGCCTGCCCATATCCTTACTCGTATGTAATGGAAAAGACTCACCATACGCAGTCATTTGTCAGTGGCAACATAGCAGCGAGGAGCCTCCTTCCCCAGTTCTGCCAGATGCCACTGACAAAAGCAAAAGTCACAGAGATGTGTTTAACATCTTGGAGTGGGTATTTTTGAGTGTACAACCAAAAACGAGTATCCAGACCCGAACCGAGGCAGTCGGTGAATTGATACGCAAAGGGCGATCAAGAATCTTAGAGATCAGTGGTCAAGAGCCGAACGATATCAGTATACCTGTTAACATGGCTGACCTAGAGTGGTGGCTTCAAAATGCTGTGGCCATACAAAATGCTCTGTTAGGTTTCTGTGGTAAGGTACATTCGTGTCAGCCTCAGGGAAAGTTATGGCAGGTGCTACAGCGAAATCAATGGATAGAAAAGTCCAAAGTAAGTAGGGAACCCCTTTCAGATGGCATTACTGTCTACACGGATGCGGGTAAGCGTTTGCGACGTGCCGCATGCGTGTGGAAAGAAGGTGAACAATGGAAACAGCACGTTATGGAGGGACAGCCTCGGGATTCCCTTCAGACTTTGGAATTAACTGCGGTAGTTTGGGCTCTAACCAATTGGCTGAGTACCCCTCTAAACGTAGTGACTGACTCGCTGTATGTAGCAGGGATAGTACCACGACTGGAGAACGCCTTAATAAGGGAAACATCTAACCCGAGGTTGGGAAGTCTGTTCATTACCTTGCGCTCTGTGCTGGGTCAACGAACAGCAGCTTGTTGTGTTATCCACATTTGTAGTCACCAGCTGGATGTGGGGCTAGGCCAAGGCAATCAGCTCGCTGACAGCCTGGTTAGCTCAGTGTGTCATCTACCCCCTATGGACAAGTTTCAACAGGCTAGGCAAAGTCACGACATGTTTCATCACAATGCCAAGGCCTTAAAAAGGCAATTTGGCCTGACAGAGAGTGAGGCCCGAGGTATTGTGCAGGCTTGCCTAAGGTGTGGGAACCACGGCCCGGGTATTGGGCTTGGAGTAAATCCAAGAGGGTTAAAAGCTCTAGAATTATGGCAGATGGATGTCACACATATTCCCGAGTTCGGCCAATTAAAGTATGTGCATGTAACCATTGATACCTTTTCAAAAATGATATGGGCAACTGCATTACCCGGAGAAAAGGCACATCATGTGTGCAAGCACCTGTTGGCCTGCTTTGCCATATTGGGCGTGCCTGAGCGCATAAAAACGGATAATGGACCTGCCTATGTCAGTCAAAAGCTTAGGATGTTTCTATCTCGATGGGGGGTTGATCATGTTACCGGGATTCCACACTCACCGACTGGGCAAGGGCTCATAGAACGTACCCATCTAGTATTAAAAGACTATCTCAGAAAGCAAAAAGGTGAGGAGACAGACGCACAGCAGAGGCTGCACCGTGCGCTCTTCACCCTGAATTATCTTTGTCTCATGGGCGACCGTGAGGAACCCCCGGTAATCATTCACCACCAAAATCTTAAGTTTAATAATACAACAACGTTACCACAGTTTAAAGTAATGTATCGGGACCCAGTCTCCGGAATATGGATTGGGCCCGCCCCTGTTGTTTTTAATGGTCGAGGTTATATGTGTGTCTCCACAGATCGTGGTCCAGTGTGGGTACCCAGCAAGAACGTGAAGCCTGTCTTGACTCACCATGACTCATCGAGCGAACAAGCAGACAGAGATCCTGCTTCTGGGAATGCTGTTCCCAGTGGTAATGACTCTCCACAAGATTGAACACAGACAATATCTGTGCGTTACCTGGGCGAACAGGGCAACACGCCTTTCGTCTGTCACTTGCTTCTGCTACACAATCCTTTAGAACCTGCCTAGTAGGAATTCCCAGCAGTATGAGAAAAGCGAATTTTCTGAGTATAGCAGGGGGAGGTGCAACAGCAGTATGCGTGCTAGTAATTGTAGCGCCGCGCTTGTTAATGCTTAGACGGATGGCTAACTAACCTGTTTGGAAATCTGCCACAGTGGATAATAGGGTTGCTTACTGAAGGCATACGCATCTTACTAGTCCTTGTAGAGGTACGCTTGTGCTTATGTGTAGTACTACGCTGCCTGAAGAACGCTTTGCTAAAAGTAGTGCACCACGCTTGGATTGCTCATAAACAAGAAGGGGGAATTGTGGAGGAATGGTTATGGGAATGGTTAAGTGAGAGAGGGCATGCTCTGATTGGGATGAGCAATCCCGTCTTCGGGGTAGAGGAAGGAATCTAGGCCAAGGCAAGCGAGCCTGCTGAAAGCGGCCTTATCTAGGCCAAGGCAAGCGAGCCTGCTGAAGCCTGCTGAAAGCGGCCGTATAGCGGCCTTGAGCACTACAAAAGAAGGTATTCACAAAACTGGTAAACAAGTCTGGACGGAACTAGGTTCCATAAATGTCGACGGAGCGTGGACAGCAACCTTGCACCAATCATATATCCGCTTTATGCGCGTGGACAGAAACTGTAACCAATCATGTAACTATTGCTAGCGCATGCGTATTGCTTGTCGATATATATACTTTGTGTAAGCTCTAATAAAGGGAGAACGACCATACTCATATTGAGACTCATCGTTACTCCGGGCCCGTTCCCCCCACTCCGACATCTGGTAGCAGAGGATGGTTGATTTCCGAGCCTGCCGATGAGGGGATGGTTGATTTCTGATAAGAGCTCCGAGCCTGCAGTAAGCAGCGAGAGGACGGGAGTGGGGATTGAACGGCTGAGAGGAGTGCTGGTTGTACGTCCCTAGCCGGCCAGACACTGAGGCCTCGGGGTCGCACCCCGCCTCTCAGGGAGCAGCATGGAAGCTGATGCTGCCGCCACCTTGCTCGCCGAGATACTCTCTAAGAGAGGGATTGACGCCCCGGTAAAGCAGTTGCATCGGTTGATCAGGCTAGGGCAACAGTGGGGACATTTCCCTGATACTCATATGCTATTTTCCGTATCAGAATGGCGAGGTTTCGGAGAGACAATGTGGCATAAGACCATCGAGGGTGGAGACAAGGACAAGAAGGAGGTTAGGCGGTGCGAGCTCTGTGGAGCACGGTCTTAGAGACCCTAGCAGCCGTGAAGGCTGAGGGAGAGGTCGCGGCTGCTGCTGCAACAATGCTGCGCCCTACGCCACCTAGTGCCTCTTCCTGTCGTGGCGGCGGGTCCCAGTTCGCCATCAGGGGAACCGTTTCCACGGGCAAACCGTACCGCACCCTGGCGGAGATGCTGCAAAAACTACGGGGGGGTCCAGCCGGCTCTGCGGGAAAAGGGGAAGTTACCACCAAGCCAGTCGGCTCGAGTCCTGACGAGAACGCGGAAGTACAACAGGATACCTGCCAGGAGCCGGGGGAGGGCGGGACAGTTCCTAGTGCCCCGCCTCTGCCGCCCGCAGAGGGGCCGCCTCGACCGTCGGTCCCTCCGCCACCACCCCCCCCGCAGCCCTTGCCTCCGTCCGCTCCTGAGGGAGCCGGCAGTGCGCCATGTCCAGGGCCCTCGTCGCCGCCCGTACCGGGGGAGGGCAGCACAGCCCCGCCGAGGCTATGGCGGGAGCCCCTGACATCGTTATCTCCGGAGTCGTCAGGCACAGCCTCGCCTACCACCCCCATGGGCACAAAGCCGTCCACGGCTCAACTATTAAAAATGTTTGAACAGCTCTCAGAAAAACTGGAAAAACTGGAACTGAGGGACAGGAGGAGGGATCTTCCCCCATGTATGCGGACCTCCGGTGGGTTCGTCCCGTGGGAGCCCCGGTGGAGTGGAATCATCAAGGACGCCATTGTAGAGGGACAGTGGCAGCCAGCCCCCGGAGGAGGCGAGCCATCGGCCTTGGCCTTCCCGATCGTCTACAGAGGGGGAGATAAAAACTGGGCACCACATGATTGGAAGATCCTTCAGCAAGCCCGGAATACGGTGTCTACTTACGGCATTAAGTCCGAGGCGACTCGGCAGATTGTCAACTGGATCTTCACAGCAGATCTGATGTGCCCCTATGACTGTAAAAACCTGATGCGGCTTCTACTTATGCCAACCCAGTACCTACTGTGGGTGGCCTCATGGCAACAGCGTAGCACAGAGGAGGCCATGCGCCACCTGGGCCAGGATGACCCGTTGCACGGGGTCACAGCTGAAATGCTATGTGGGGAGGGAGCCTGGTCCAACTACCTGGAACAGGCCAACTACCCCCCGTCCATGCTCCAGCTGTCGGCCCGTCTTGCCTTTGATGCCTTCCTCTCCTTACCGGCGGGGGGGGGGGGGGGGGCACTCCATCATTCGGGAACCTGGTGCAAGGTGCGACTGAGAAGTACAGCAACTTCGTCGACCGCCTCTGGGAGGCAATCATGCAACACCCTGACCTTACGGAGGACGGTAAAGGCCAAATGTTCAAAGCGCTCGCTTTTGACAACGCCAACAAGGTCACAAAGCAGATTCTGGCCAGCCTGCCGAAAGAGGCTGGGGTGGAGGAGATGTTACTGCGGGTGGAGCGGGCGGAGGCACAAAAGCAGGGTGCCTCCGTCGCTGCGGCTGTCCAGGGCGCCGTTGCTGCTATGGTACAGAAGGACCGACGACCCAACCCGAAGCGCCGTGTGTTAGGCACCCCCTTTAAGGGGCGATGCTATCGATGTGGGGAGGTGGGCCACACTCGCACCAATTGTCATAGTGCAGTGTGGTGTGACAACTGCCAGAGTGACACGCATGCCACCAAAGTGTGCTCGGGAAACGGCCGGGCGAGCGCGGGAAAGGGCCGCGCGCGGACACAAATGAACCCATCTGCGAGACCCGGGGTTTTCTGCAGCAACACCAGCCTGCAACCCGAGGGAGCCTGGGAATCGACGTGGAGACCACAGTAGACGTCACACTCGTTGACTCCGCTGTCCAAAAGGTCCCCAGCAATGCAGCAGGGCCTCTCTTCCATCAGAACAGCTCCGTCAGAGGGTTGCTGCTAGGGCGGTCCTCAGCTGGTATTCAAGGACTTATTGTATTGCCGGGCGTAATCGATGCTGATTACACAGGTCGCATTTATATCATGGTCTATACTGTTTGCCCGCCTGTTTTCATTCCTAAAGGCAGCAAGATCGCGCAAATCGTCGCTCTTGGCACCTTATTGGACCATCCGCCGCAACTCCAACCCTATCGAGGTGACCGTGGCTTCGGGTCTACCGGACCTGCTGTTTGTTTTACCACCAAAATGGATCGGCGTCCCACCATGAGTGTCATCATCTCACAACATGGCACATCCAAGCAAATCGAAGCCATGCTGGGTACCGGAGCTGACGTTACCATCATCAATCGAACTGTATGGCCTATGCAATGGCCAGTAGAAAGGCCGACGACATCCATTGCAGGCGTTGGGGGACACTCTACCCCTCGTGTTAGCAAACAGCCAATCCACTTGCAAGCCAGTCTTAAGGTGTATGTGTCACCTCTACCTGGGACTTTGGAGGCCTTAATTGGCCGGGATGTTTTGAATCAGATTGGAGCAGTGCTAACCACGAAACCTTTTTAATCCTGGGCGCTGGGGAGCAGTCGCCCAACCCACCATTAACCTGGAACACCGATGAACCCGTGTGGGTTGACCAGTGGCCCATGAATGAGGAGCGACTGCAAATCACCAAGCAACTGGTCGCCGAACAGCTTGCCTCCGGACACATCAAGCCTTCTGTTAGTCCATGGAACACACCTATTTTTGTCATCCCAAAGAAGAACGGAAAGTGGCGACTCTTGCATGACCTCCGCAAAGTCAATGAACAGATGCAATCTATGGGAGCGTTGCAACCCGGGATGCCATCACCTAATATGCTACCAGACGGATGGCACATACTGATAGTCGACTTGAAGGACTGCTTTTTTACCATTCCGTTACATCCTCAAGATACACAACGCTTTGCCTTTACTGTGCCAGCGATAAACAAGGCCGAGCCCGCAGAGCGTTATGAATGGGTTGTTTTGCCACAGGGAATGAAAAACTCACCGACATTGTGCCAACTTTATGTCGCATGGGCATTGCAGCCACTTCGAAACCAATGGCCAGACACCATAATCTATCACTATATGGATGACATTCTCTGCTGCCAGGAAAAGCCTTTTACAGAACAGTCATTAAAGCAATTAAGCGACATCTTATCGACAAAGGGACTTGTCATCGCACCAGAAAAGATCCAGCGCACGGCTCCATGGAAATATCTTGGATGGTCCATTGCAGAGTCAAAAATCCGACCCCAGAAAACGGAGCTCGCAACTCAATTGTGCACCCTGCATGACGTTCAAACCTTACTTGGTGATATCCAGTGGGTGCGGCATTGTGTTGGTATCTCCAACACTGACATTGCACCCTTGACGGCTTTGCTGCAAGGCACAAATCCTGCTAACAAGATTACCCTGACACCTGAACTACAGGCGGTATTGCAGCGCATTACGGACAAACTACATCTATCGTGGTCCTCGCGACGCCTTCTAAGCCTGCCCATATCCTTACTCGTATGTAATGGAAAAGACTCACCATACGCAGTCATTTGTCAGTGGCAACATAGCAGCGAGGAGCCTCCTTCCCCAGTTCTGCCAGATGCCACTGACAAAAGCAAAAGTCACAGAGATGTATTTAACATCTTGGAGTGGGTATTTTTGAGTGTACAACCAAAAACGAGTATCCAGACCCGAACCGAGGCAGTCGGTGAATTGATACGCAAAGGGCGATCAAGAATCTTAGAGATCAGTGGTCAAGAGCCGAACGATATCAGTATACCTGTTAACATGGCTGACCTAGAGTGGTGGCTTCAAAATGCTGTGGCCATACAAAATGCTCTGTTAGGTTTCTGTGGTAAGGTACATTCGTGTCAGCCTCAGGGAAAGTTATGGCAGGTGCTACAGCGAAATCAATGGATAGAAAAGTCCAAAGTAAGTAGGGAACCCCTTTCAGATGGCATTACTGTCTACACGGATGCGGGTAAGCGTTTGCGACGTGCCGCATGCGTGTGGAAAGAAGGTGAACAATGGAAACAGCACGTTATGGAGGGACAGCCTCGGGATTCCCTTCAGACTTTGGAATTAACTGCGGTAGTTTGGGCTCTAACCAATTGGCTGAGTACCCCTCTAAACGTAGTGACTGACTCGCTGTATGTAGCAGGGATAGTACCACGACTGGAGAACGCCTTAATAAGGGAAACATCTAACCCGAGGTTGGGAAGTCTGTTCATTACCTTGCGCTCTGTGCTGGGTCAACGAACAGCAGCTTGTTGTGTTATCCACATTTGTAGTCACCAGCTGGATGTGGGGCTAGGCCAAGGCAATCAGCTCGCTGACAGCCTGGTTAGCTCAGTGTGTCATCTACCCCCTATGGACAAGTTTCAACAGGCTAGGCAAAGTCACGACATGTTTCATCACAATGCCAAGGGCTTAAAAAGGCAATTTGGCCTGACAGAGAGTGAGGCCCGAGGTATTGTGCAGGCTTGCCTAAGGTGTGGGAACCACGGCCCGGGTATTGGGCTTGGAGTAAATCCAAGAGGGTTAAAAGCTCTAGAATTATGGCAGATGGATGTCACACATATTCCCGAGTTCGGCCAATTAAAGTATGTGCATGTAACCATTGATACCTTTTCAAAAATGATATGGGCAACTGCATTACCCGGAGAAAAGGCACATCATGTGTGCAAGCACCTGTTGGCCTGCTTTGCCATATTGGGCGTGCCTGAGCGCATAAAAACGGATAATGGACCTGCCTATGTCAGTCAAAAGCTTAGGATGTTTCTATCTCGATGGGGGGTTGATCATGTTACCGGGATTCCACACTCACCGACTGGGCAAGGGCTCATAGAACGTACCCATCTAGTATTAAAAGACTATCTCAGAAAGCAAAAAGGTGAGGAGACAGACGCACAGCAGAGGCTGCACCGTGCGCTCTTCACCCTGAATTATCTTTGTCTCATGGGCGACCGTGAGGAACCCCCGGTAATCATTCACCACCAAAATCTTAAGTTTAATAATACAACAACGTTACCACAGTTTAAAGTAATGTATCGGGACCCAGTCTCCGGAATATGGATTGGGCCCGCCCCTGTTGTTTTTAATGGTCGAGGTTATATGTGTGTCTCCACAGATCGTGGTCCAGTGTGGGTACCCAGCAAGAACGTGAAGCCTGTCTTGACTCACCATGACTCATCTAGCGAACAAGCAGACAGAGATCCTGCTTCTGGGAATGCTGTTCCCAGTGGTAATGACTCTCCACAAGATTGAACACAGACAATATCTGTGCGTTACCTGGGCGAACAGGGCAACACGCCTTTCGTCTGTCACTTGCTTCTGCTACACAATCCTTTAGAACCTGCCTAGTAGGAATTCCCGGCAGTATGAGAAAAGCGAATTTTCTGAGTATAGCAGGGGGAGGTGCAACAGCAGTATGCGTGCTAGTAATTGTAGCGCCGCGCTTGTTAATGCTTAGACGGATGGCTAACTAACCTGTTTGGAAATCTGCCACAGTGGATAATAGGGTTGCTTACTGAAGGCATACGCATCTTACTAGTCCTTGTAGAGGTACGCTTGTGCTTATGTGTAGTACTACGCTGCCTGAAGAACGCTTTGCTAAAAGTAGTGCACCACGCTTGGATTGCTCATAAACAAGAAGGGGGAATTGTGGAGGAATGGTTATGGGAATGGTTAAGTGAGAGAGGGCATGCTCTGATTGGGATGAGCAATCCCGTCTTCGGGGTAGAGGAAGGAATCTAGGCCAAGGCAAGCGAGCCTGCTGAAAGCGGCCTTATCTAGGCCAAGGCAAGCGAGCCTGCTGAAGCCTGCTGAAAGCGGCCGTATAGCGGCCTTGAGCACTACAAAAGAAGGTATTCACAAAACTGGTAAACAAGTCTGGACGGAACTAGGTTCCATAAATGTCGACGGAGCGTGGACAGCAACCTTGCACCAATCATATATCCGCTTTATGCGCGTGGACAGAAACTGTAACCAATCATGTAACTATTGCTAGCGCATGCGTATTGCTTGTCGATATATATACTTTGTGTAAGCTCTAATAAAGGGAGAACGACCATACTCATATTGAGACTCATCGTTACTCCGGGCCCGTTCCCCCCACTCCGACATCTGGTAGCAGAGGATGGTTGATTTCCGAGCCTGCCGATGAGGGGATGGTTGATTTCTGATAAGAGCTCCGAGCCTGCAGTAAGCAGCGAGAGGACGGGAGTGGGGATTGAACGGCTGAGAGGAGTGCTGGTTGTACGTCCCTAGCCGGCCAGACACTGAGGCCTCGGGGTCGCACCCCGCCTCTCAGGGAGCAGCATGGAAGCTGATGCTGCCGCCACCTTGCTCGCCGAGATACTCTCTAAGAGAGGGATTGACGCCCCGGTAAAGCAGTTGCATCGGTTGATCAGGCTAGGGCAACAGTGGGGACATTTCCCTGATACTCATATGCTATTTTCCGTATCAGAATGGCGAGGTTTCGGAGAGACAATGTGGCATAAGACCATCGAGGGTGGAGACAAGGACAAGAAGGAGGTTAGGCGGTGCGAGCTCTGTGGAGCACGGTCTTAGAGACCCTAGCAGCCGTGAAGGCTGAGGGAGAGGTCGCGGCTGCTGCTGCAACAATGCTGCGCCCTACGCCACCTAGTGCCTCTTCCTGTCGTGGCGGCGGGTCCCAGTTCGCCATCAGGGGAACCGTTTCCACGGGCAAACCGTACCGCACCCTGGCGGAGATGCTGCAAAAACTACGGGGGGGTCCAGCCGGCTCTGCGGGAAAAGGGGAAGTTACCACCAAGCCAGTCGGCTCGAGTCCTGACGAGAACGCGGAAGTACAACAGGATACCTGCCAGGAGCCGGGGGAGGGCGGGACAGTTCCTAGTGCCCCGCCTCTGCCGCCCGCAGAGGGGCCGCCTCGACCGTCGGTCCCTCCGCCACCACCCCCCCCGCAGCCCTTGCCTCCGTCCGCTCCTGAGGGAGCCGGCAGTGCGCCATGTCCAGGGCCCTCGTCGCCGCCCGTACCGGGGGAGGGCAGCACAGCCCCGCCGAGGCTATGGCGGGAGCCCCTGACATCGTTATCTCCGGAGTCGTCAGGCACAGCCTCGCCTACCACCCCCATGGGCACAAAGCCGTCCACGGCTCAACTATTAAAAATGTTTGAACAGCTCTCAGAAAAACTGGAAAAACTGGAACTGAGGGACAGGAGGAGGGATCTTCCCCCATGTATGCGGACCTCCGGTGGGTTCGTCCCGTGGGAGCCCCGGTGGAGTGGAATCATCAAGGACGCCATTGTAGAGGGACAGTGGCAGCCAGCCCCCGGAGGAGGCGAGCCATTGGCCTTGGCCTTCCCGATCGTCTACAGAGGGGGAGATAAAAACTGGGCACCACATGATTGGAAGATCCTTCAGCAAGCCCGGAATACGGTGTCTACTTACGGCATTAAGTCCGAGGCGACTCGGCAGATTGTCAACTGGATCTTCACAGCAGATCTGATGTGCCCCTATGACTGTAAAAACCTGATGCGGCTTCTACTTATGCCAACCCAGTACCTACTGTGGGTGGCCTCATGGCAACAGCGTAGCACAGAGGAGGCCATGCGCCACCTGGGCCAGGATGACCCGTTGCACGGGGTCACAGCTGAAATGCTATGTGGGGAGGGAGCCTGGTCCAACTACCTGGAACAGGCCAACTACCCCCCGTCCATGCTCCAGCTGTCGGCCCGTCTTGCCTTTGATGCCTTCCTCTCCTTACCGGCGGGGGGGGGGGGGGGGGGGCACTCCATCATTCGGGAACCTGGTGCAAGGTGCGACTGAGAAGTACAGCAACTTCGTCGACCGCCTCTGGGAGGCAATCATGCAACACCCTGACCTTACGGAGGACGGTAAAGGCCAAATGTTCAAAGTGCTCGCTTTTGACAACGCCAACAAGGTCACAAAGCAGATTCTGGCCAGCCTGCCGAAAGAGGCTGGGGTGGAGGAGATGTTACTGCGGGTGGAGCGGGCGGAGGCACAAAAGCAGGGTGCCTCCGTCGCTGCGGCTGTCCAGGGCGCCGTTGCTGCTATGGTACAGAAGGACCGACGACCCAACCCGAAGCGCCGTGTGTTAGGCACCCCCTTTAAGGGGCGATGCTATCGATGTGGGGAGGTGGGCCACACTCGCACCAATTGTCATAGTGCAGTGTGGTGTGACAACTGCCAGAGTGACACGCATGCCACCAAAGTGTGCTCGGGAAACGGCCGGGCGAGCGCGGGAAAGGGCCGCGCGCGGACACAAATGAACCCATCTGCGAGACCCGGGGTTTTCTGCAGCAACACCAGCCTGCAACCCGAGGGAGCCTGGGAATCGACGTGGAGACCACAGTAGACGTCACACTCGTTGACTCCGCTGTCCAAAAGGTCCCCAGCAATGCAGCAGGGCCTCTCTTCCATCAGAACAGCTCCGTCGGAGGGTTGCTGCTAGGGCGGTCCTCAGCTGGTATTCAAGGACTTATTGTATTGCCGGGCGTAATCGATGCTGATTACACAGGTCGCATTTATATCATGGTCTATACTGTTTGCCCGCCTGTTTTCATTCCTAAAGGCAGCAAGATCGCGCAAATCGTCGCTCTTGGCACCTTATTGGACCATCCGCCGCAACTCCAACCCTATCGAGGTGACCGTGGCTTCGGGTCTACCGGACCTGCTGTTTGTTTTACCACCAAAATGGATCGGCGTCCCACCATGAGTGTCATCATCTCACAACATGGCACATCCAAGCAAATCGAAGCCATGCTGGGTACCGGAGCTGACGTTACCATCATCAATCGAACTGTATGGCCTATGCAATGGCCAGTAGAAAGGCCGACGACATCCATTGCAGGCGTTGGGGGACACTCTACCCCTCGTGTTAGCAAACAGCCAATCCACTTGCAAGCCAGTCTTAAGGTGTATGTGTCACCTCTACCTGGGACTTTGGAGGCCTTAATTGGCCGGGATGTTTTGAATCAGATTGGAGCAGTGCTAACCACGAAACCTTTTTAATCCTGGGCGCTGGGGAGCAGTCGCCCAACCCACCATTAACCTGGAACACCGATGAACCCGTGTGGGTTGACCAGTGGCCCATGAATGAGGAGCGACTGCAAATCACCAAGCAACTGGTCGCCGAACAGCTTGCCTCCGGACACATCAAGCCTTCTGTTAGTCCATGGAACACACCTATTTTTGTCATCCCAAAGAAGAACGGAAAGTGGCGACTCTTGCATGACCTCCGCAAAGTCAATGAACAGATGCAATCTATGGGAGCGTTGCAACCCGGGATGCCATCACCTAATATGCTACCAGACGGATGGCACATACTGATAGTCGACTTGAAGGACTGCTTTTTTACCATTCCGTTACATCCTCAAGATACACAACGCTTTGCCTTTACTGTGCCAGCGATAAACAAGGCCGAGCCCGCAGAGCGTTATGAATGGGTTGTTTTGCCACAGGGAATGAAAAACTCACCGACATTGTGCCAACTTTATGTCGCATGGGCATTGCAGCCACTTCGAAACCAATGGCCAGACACCATAATCTATCACTATATGGATGACATTCTCTGCTGCCAGGAAAAGCCTTTTACAGAACAGTCATTAAAGCAATTAAGCGACATCTTATCGACAAAGGGACTTGTCATCGCACCAGAAAAGATCCAGCGCACGGCTCCATGGAAATATCTTGGATGGTCCATTGCAGAGTCAAAAATCCGACCCCAGAAAACGGAGCTCGCAACTCAATTGTGCACCCTGCATGACGTTCAAACCTTACTTGGTGATATCCAGTGGGTGCGGCATTGTGTTGGTATCTCCAACACTGACATTGCACCCTTGACGGCTTTGCTGCAAGGCACAAATCCTGCTAACAAGATTACCCTGACACCTGAACTACAGGCGGTATTGCAGCGCATTACGGACAAACTACATCTATCGTGGTCCTCGCGACGCCTTCTAAGCCTGCCCATATCCTTACTCGTATGTAATGGAAAAGACTCACCATACGCAGTCATTTGTCAGTGGCAACATAGCAGCGAGGAGCCTCCTTCCCCAGTTCTGCCAGATGCCACTGACAAAAGCAAAAGTCACAGAGATGTATTTAACATCTTGGAGTGGGTATTTTTGAGTGTACAACCAAAAACGAGTATCCAGACCCGAACCGAGGCAGTCGGTGAATTGATATGCAAAGGGCGATCAAGAATCTTAGAGATCAGTGGTCAAGAGCCGAACGATATCAGTATACCTGTTAACATGGCTGACCTAGAGTGGTGGCTTCAAAATGCTGTGGCCATACAAAATGCTCTGTTAGGTTTCTGTGGTAAGGTACATTCGTGTCAGCCTCAGGGAAAGTTATGGCAGGTGCTACAGCGAAATCAATGCATAGAAAAGTCCAAAGTAAGTAGGGAACCCCTTTCAGATGGCATTACTGTCTACACGGATGCGGGTAAGCGTTTGCGACGTGCCGCATGCGTGTGGAAAGAAGGTGAACAATGGAAACAGCACGTTATGGAGGGACAGCCTCGGGATTCCCTTCAGACTTTGGAATTAACTGCGGTAGTTTGGGCTCTAACCAATTGGCTGAGTACCCCTCTAAACGTAGTGACTGACTCGCTGTATGTAGCAGGGATAGTACCACGACTGGAGAACGCCTTAATAAGGGAAACATCTAACCCGAGGTTGGGAAGTCTGTTCATTACCTTGCGCTCTGTGCTGGGTCAACGAACAGCAGCTTGTTGTGTTATCCACATTTGTAGTCACCAGCTGGATGTGGGGCTAGGCCAAGGCAATCAGCTCGCTGACAGCCTGGTTAGCTCAGTGTGTCATCTACCCCCTATGGACAAGTTTCAACAGGCTAGGCAAAGTCACGACATGTTTCATCACAATGCCAAGGGCTTAAAAAGGCAATTTGGCCTGACAGAGAGTGAGGCCCGAGGTATTGTGCAGGCTTGCCTAAGGTGTGGGAACCACGGCCCGGGTATTGGGCTTGGAGTAAATCCAAGAGGGTTAAAAGCTCTAGAATTATGGCAGATGGATGTCACACATATTCCCGAGTTCGGCCAATTAAAGTATGTGCATGTAACCATTGATACCTTTTCAAAAATGATATGGGCAACTGCATTACCCGGAGAAAAGGCACATCATGTGTGCAAGCACCTGTTGGCCTGCTTTGCCATATTGGGCGTGCCTGAGCGCATAAAAACGGATAATGGACCTGCCTATGTCAGTCAAAAGCTTAGGATGTTTCTATCTCGATGGGGGGTTGATCATGTTACCGGGATTCCACACTCACCGACTGGGCAAGGGCTCATAGAACGTACCCATCTAGTATTAAAAGACTATCTCAGAAAGCAAAAAGGTGAGGAGACAGACGCACAGCAGAGGCTGCACCGTGCGCTCTTCACCCTGAATTATCTTTGTCTCATGGGCGACCGTGAGGAACCCCCGGTAATCATTCACCACCAAAATCTTAAGTTTAATAATACAACAACGTTACCACAGTTTAAAGTAATGTATCGGGACCCAGTCTCCGGAATATGGATTGGGCCCGCCCCTGTTGTTTTTAATGGTCGAGGTTATATGTGTGTCTCCACAGATCGTGGTCCAGTGTGGGTACCCAGCAAGAACGTGAAGCCTGTCTTGACTCACCATGACTCATCGAGCGAACAAGCAGACAGAGATCCTGCTTCTGGGAATGCTGTTCCCAGTGGTAATGACTCTCCACAAGATTGAACACAGACAATATCTGTGCGTTACCTGGGCGAACAGGGCAACACGCCTTTCGTCTGTCACTTGCTTCTGCTACACAACCCTTTAGAACCTGCCTAGTAGGAATTCCCAGCAGTATGAGAAAAGCGAATTTTCTGAGTATAGCAGGGGGAGGTGCAACAGCAGTATGCGTGCTAGTAATTGTAGCGCCGCGCTTGTTAATGCTTAGACGGATGGCTAACTAACCTGTTTGGAAATCTGCCACAGTGGATAATAGGGTTGCTTACTGAAGGCATACGCATCTTACTAGTCCTTGTAGAGGTACGCTTGTGCTTATGTGTAGTACTACGCTGCCTGAAGAACGCTTTGCTAAAAGTAGTGCACCACGCTTGGATTGCTCATAAACAAGAAGGGGGAATTGTGGAGGAATGGTTATGGGAATGGTTAAGTGAGAGAGGGCATGCTCTGATTGGGATGAGCAATCCCGTCTTCGGGGTAGAGGAAGGAATCTAGGCCAAGGCAAGCGAGCCTGCTGAAAGCGGCCTTATCTAGGCCAAGGCAAGCGAGCCTGCTGAAGCCTGCTGAAAGCGGCCGTATAGCGGCCTTGAGCACTACAAAAGAAGGTATTCACAAAACTGGTAAACAAGTCTGGACGGAACTAGGTTCCATAAATGTCGACGGAGCGTGGACAGCAACCTTGCACCAATCATATATCCGCTTTATGCGCGTGGACAGAAACTGTAACCAATCATGTAACTATTGCTAGCGCATGCGTATTGCTTGTCGATATATATACTTTGTGTAAGCTCTAATAAAGGGAGAACGACCATACTCATATTGAGACTCATCGTTACTCCGGGCCCGTTCCCCCCACTCCGACATCTGGTAGCAGAGGATGGTTGATTTCCGAGCCTGCCGATGAGGGGATGGTTGATTTCTGATAAGAGCTCCGAGCCTGCAGTAAGCAGCGAGAGGACGGGAGTGGGGATTGAACGGCTGAGAGGAGTGCTGGTTGTACGTCCCTAGCCGGCCAGACACTGAGGCCTCGGGGTCGCACCCCGCCTCTCAGGGAGCAGCATGGAAGCTGATGCTGCCGCCACCTTGCTCGCCGAGATACTCTCTAAGAGAGGGATTGACGCCCCGGTAAAGCAGTTGCATCGGTTGATCAGGCTAGGGCAACAGTGGGGACATTTCCCTGATACTCATATGCTATTTTCCGTATCAGAATGGCGAGGTTTCGGAGAGACAATGTGGCATAAGACCATCGAGGGTGGAGACAAGGACAAGAAGGAGGTTAGGCGGTGCGAGCTCTGTGGAGCACGGTCTTAGAGACCCTAGCAGCCGTGAAGGCTGAGGGAGAGGTCGCGGCTGCTGCTGCAACAATGCTGCGCCCTACGCCACCTAGTGCCTCTTCCTGTCGTGGCGGCGGGTCCCAGTTCGCCATCAGGGGAACCGTTTCCACGGGCAAACCGTACCGCACCCTGGCGGAGATGCTGCAAAAACTACGGGGGGGTCCAGCCGGCTCTGCGGGAAAAGGGGAAGTTACCACCAAGCCAGTCGGCTCGAGTCCTGACGAGAACGCGGAAGTACAACAGGATACCTGCCAGGAGCCGGGGGAGGGCGGGACAGTTCCTAGTGCCCCGCCTCTGCCGCCCGCAGAGGGGCCGCCTCGACCGTCGGTCCCTCCGCCACCACCCCCCCCGCAGCCCTTGCCTCCGTCCGCTCCTGAGGGAGCCGGCAGTGCGCCATGTCCAGGGCCCTCGTCGCCGCCCGTACCGGGGGAGGGCAGCACAGCCCCGCCGAGGCTATGGCGGGAGCCCCTGACATCGTTATCTCCGGAGTCGTCAGGCACAGCCTCGCCTACCACCCCCATGGGCACAAAGCCGTCCACGGCTCAACTATTAAAAATGTTTGAACAGCTCTCAGAAAAACTGGAAAAACTGGAACTGAGGGACAGGAGGAGGGATCTTCCCCCATGTATGCGGACCTCCGGTGGGTTCGTCCCGCGGGAGCCCCGGTGGAGTGGAATCATCAAGGACGCCATTGTAGAGGGACAGTGGCAGCCAGCCCCCGGAGGAGGCGAGCCATCGGCCTTGGCCTTCCCGATCGTCTACAGAGGGGGAGATAAAAACTGGGCACCACATGATTGGAAGATCCTTCAGCAAGCCCGGAATACGGTGTCTACTTACGGCATTAAGTCCGAGGCGACTCGGCAGATTGTCAACTGGATCTTCACAGCAGATCTGATGTGCCCCTATGACTGTAAAAACCTGATGCGGCTTCTACTTATGCCAACCCAGTACCTACTGTGGGTGGCCTCATGGCAACAGCGTAGCACAGAGGAGGCCATGCGCCACCTGGGCCAGGATGACCCGTTGCACGGGGTCACAGCTGAAATGCTATGTGGGGAGGGAGCCTGGTCCAACTACCTGGAACAGGCCAACTACCCCCCGTCCATGCTCCAGCTGTCGGCCCGTCTTGCCTTTGATGCCTTCCTCTCCTTACCGGCGGGGGGGGGGGGGGGGCACTCCATCATTCGGGAACCTGGTGCAAGGTGCGACTGAGAAGTACAGCAACTTCGTCGACCGCCTCTGGGAGGCAATCATGCAACACCCTGACCTTACGGAGGACGGTAAAGGCCAAATGTTCAAAGTGCTCGCTTTTGACAACGCCAACAAGGTCACAAAGCAGATTCTGGCCAGCCTGCCGAAAGAGGCTGGGGTGGAGGAGATGTTATTGCGGGTGGAGCGGGCGGAGGCACAAAAGCAGGGTGCCTCCGTCGCTGCGGCTGTCCAGGGCGCCGTTGCTGCTATGGTACAGAAGGACCGACGACCCAACCCGAAGCGCCGTGTGTTAGGCACCCCCTTTAAGGGGCGATGCTATCGATGTGGGGAGGTGGGCCACACTCGCACCAATTGTCATAGTGCAGTGTGGTGTGACAACTGCCAGAGTGACACGCATGCCACCAAAGTGTGCTCGGGAAACGGCCGGGCGAGCGCGGGAAAGGGCCGCGCGCGGACACAAATGAACCCATCTGCGAGACCCGGGGTTTTCTGCAGCAACACCAGCCTGCAACCCGAGGGAGCCTGGGAATCGACGTGGAGACCACAGTAGACGTCACACTCGTTGACTCCGCTGTCCAAAAGGTCCCCAGCAATGCAGCAGGGCCTCTCTTCCATCAGAACAGCTCCGTCGGAGGGTTGCTGCTAGGGCGGTCCTCAGCTGGTATTCAAGGACTTATTGTATTGCCGGGCGTAATCGATGCTGATTACACAGGTCGCATTTATATCATGGTCTATACTGTTTGCCCGCCTGTTTTCATTCCTAAAGGCAGCAAGATCGCGCAAATCGTCGCTCTTGGCACCTTATTGGACCATCCGCCGCAACTCCAACCCTATCGAGGTGACCGTGGCTTCGGGTCTACCGGACCTGCTGTTTGTTTTACCACCAAAATGGATCGGCGTCCCACCATGAGTGTCATCATCTCACAACATGGCACATCCAAGCAAATCGAAGCCATGCCGGGTACCGGAGCTGACGTTACCATCATCAATCGAACTGTATGGCCTATGCAATGGCCAGTAGAAAGGCCGACGACATCCATTGCAGGCGTTGGGGGACACTCTACCCCTCGTGTTAGCAAACAGCCAATCCACTTGCAAGCCAGTCTTAAGGTGTATGTGTCACCTCTACCTGGGACTTTGGAGGCCTTAATTGGCCGGGATGTTTTGAATCAGATTGGAGCAGTGCTAACCACGAAACCTTTTTAATCCTGGGCGCTGGGGAGCAGTCGCCCAACCCACCATTAACCTGGAACACCGATGAACCCGTGTGGGTTGACCAGTGGCCCATGAATGAGGAGCGACTGCAAATCACCAAGCAACTGGTCGCCGAACAGCTTGCCTCCGGACACATCAAGCCTTCTGTTAGTCCATGGAACACACCTATTTTTGTCATCCCAAAGAAGAACGGAAAGTGGCGACTCTTGCATGACCTCCGCAAAGTCAATGAACAGATGCAATCTATGGGAGCGTTGCAACCCGGGATGCCATCACCTAATATGCTACCAGACGGATGGCACATACTGATAGTCGACTTGAAGGACTGCTTTTTTACCATTCCGTTACATCCTCAAGATACACAACGCTTTGCCTTTACTGTGCCAGCGATAAACAAGGCCGAGCCCGCAGAGCGTTATGAATGGGTTGTTTTGCCACAGGGAATGAAAAACTCACCGACATTGTGCCAACTTTATGTCGCATGGGCATTGCAGCCACTTCGAAACCAATGGCCAGACACCATAATCTATCACTATATGGATGACATTCTCTGCTGCCAGGAAAAGCCTTTTACAGAACAGTCATTAAAGCAATTAAGCGACATCTTATCGACAAAGGGACTTGTCATCGCACCAGAAAAGATCCAGCGCACGGCTCCATGGAAATATCTTGGATGGTCCATTGCAGAGTCAAAAATCCGACCCCAGAAAACGGAGCTCGCAACTCAATTGTGCACCCTGCATGACGTTCAAACCTTACTTGGTGATATCCAGTGGGTGCGGCATTGTGTTGGTATCTCCAACACTGACATTGCACCCTTGACGGCTTTGCTGCAAGGCACAAATCCTGCTAACAAGATTACCCTGACACCTGAACTACAGGCGGTATTGCAGCGCATTACGGACAAACTACATCTATCGTGGTCCTCGCGACGCCTTCTAAGCCTGCCCATATCCTTACTCGTATGTAATGGAAAAGACTCACCATACGCAGTCATTTGTCAGTGGCAACATAGCAGCGAGGAGCCTCCTTCCCCAGTTCTGCCAGATGCCACTGACAAAAGCAAAAGTCACAGAGATGTATTTAACATCTTGGAGTGGGTATTTTTGAGTGTACAACCAAAAACGAGTATCCAGACCCGAACCGAGGCAGTCGGTGAATTGATACGCAAAGGGCGATCAAGAATCTTAGAGATCAGTGGTCAAGAGCCGAACGATATCAGTATACCTGTTAACATGGCTGACCTAGAGTGGTGGCTTCAAAATGCTGTGGCCATACAAAATGCTCTGTTAGGTTTCTGTGGTAAGGTACATTCGTGTCAGCCTCAGGGAAAGTTATGGCAGGTGCTACAGCGAAATCAATGCATAGAAAAGTCCAAAGTAAGTAGGGAACCCCTTTCAGATGGCATTACTGTCTACACGGATGCGGGTAAGCGTTTGCGACGTGCCGCATGCGTGTGGAAAGAAGGTGAACAATGGAAACAGCACGTTATGGAGGGACAGCCTCGGGATTCCCTTCAGACTTTGGAATTAACTGCGGTAGTTTGGGCTCTAACCAATTGGCTGAGTACCCCTCTAAACGTAGTGACTGACTCGCTGTATGTAGCAGGGATAGTACCACGACTGGAGAACGCCTTAATAAGGGAAACATCTAACCCGAGGTTGGGAAGTCTGTTCATTACCTTGCGCTCTGTGCTGGGTCAACGAACAGCAGCTTGTTGTGTTATCCACATTTGTAGTCACCAGCTGGATGTGGGGCTAGGCCAAGGCAATCAGCTCGCTGACAGCCTGGTTAGCTCAGTGTGTCATCTACCCCCTATGGACAAGTTTCAACAGGCTAGGCAAAGTCACGACATGTTTCATCACAATGCCAAGGGCTTAAAAAGGCAATTTGGCCTGACAGAGAGTGAGGCCCGAGGTATTGTGCAGGCTTGCCTAAGGTGTGGGAACCACGGCCCGGGTATTGGGCTTGGAGTAAATCCAAGAGGGTTAAAAGCTCTAGAATTATGGCAGATGGATGTCACACATATTCCCGAGTTCGGCCAATTAAAGTATGTGCATGTAACCATTGATACCTTTTCAAAAATGATATGGGCAACTGCATTACCCGGAGAAAAGGCACATCATGTGTGCAAGCACCTGTTGGCCTGCTTTGCCATATTGGGCGTGCCTGAGCGCATAAAAACGGATAATGGACCTGCCTATGTCAGTCAAAAGCTTAGGATGTTTCTATCTCGATGGGGGGTTGATCATGTTACCGGGATTCCACACTCACCGACTGGGCAAGGGCTCATAGAACGTACCCATCTAGTATTAAAAGACTATCTCAGAAAGCAAAAAGGTGAGGAGACAGACGCACAGCAGAGGCTGCACCGTGCGCTCTTCACCCTGAATTATCTTTGTCTCATGGGCGACCGTGAGGAACCCCCGGTAATCATTCACCACCAAAATCTTAAGTTTAATAATACAACAACGTTACCACAGTTTAAAGTAATGTATCGGGACCCAGTCTCCGGAATATGGATTGGGCCCGCCCCTGTTGTTTTTAATGGTCGAGGTTATATGTGTGTCTCCACAGATCGTGGTCCAGTGTGGGTACCCAGCAAGAACGTGAAGCCTGTCTTGACTCACCATGACTCATCGAGCGAACAAGCAGACAGAGATCCTGCTTCTGGGAATGCTGTTCCCAGTGGTAATGACTCTCCACAAGATTGAACACAGACAATATCTGTGCGTTACCTGGGCGAACAGGGCAACACGCCTTTCGTCTGTCACTTGCTTCTGCTACACAACCCTTTAGAACCTGCCTAGTAGGAATTCCCAGCAGTATGAGAAAAGCGAATTTTCTGAGTATAGCAGGGGGAGGTGCAACAGCAGTATGCGTGCTAGTAATTGTAGCGCCGCGCTTGTTAATGCTTAGACGGATGGCTAACTAACCTGTTTGGAAATCTGCCACAGTGGATAATAGGGTTGCTTACTGAAGGCATACGCATCTTACTAGTCCTTGTAGAGGTACGCTTGTGCTTATGTGTAGTACTACGCTGCCTGAAGAACGCTTTGCTAAAAGTAGTGCACCACGCTTGGATTGCTCATAAACAAGAAGGGGGAATTGTGGAGGAATGGTTATGGGAATGGTTAAGTGAGAGAGGGCATGCTCTGATTGGGATGAGCAATCCCGTCTTCGGGGTAGAGGAAGGAATCTAGGCCAAGGCAAGCGAGCCTGCTGAAAGCGGCCTTATCTAGGCCAAGGCAAGCGAGCCTGCTGAAGCCTGCTGAAAGCGGCCGTATAGCGGCCTTGAGCACTACAAAAGAAGGTATTCACAAAACTGGTAAACAAGTCTGGACGGAACTAGGTTCCATAAATGTCGACGGAGCGTGGACAGCAACCTTGCACCAATCATATATCCGCTTTATGCGCGTGGACAGAAACTGTAACCAATCATGTAACTATTGCTAGCGCATGCGTATTGCTTGTCGATATATATACTTTGTGTAAGCTCTAATAAAGGGAGAACGACCATACTCATATTGAGACTCATCGTTACTCCGGGCCCGTTCCCCCCACTCCGACATCTGGTAGCAGAGGATGGTTGATTTCCGAGCCTGCCGATGAGGGGATGGTTGATTTCTGATAAGAGCTCCGAGCCTGCAGTAAGCAGCGAGAGGACGGGAGTGGGGATTGAACGGCTGAGAGGAGTGCTGGTTGTACGTCCCTAGCCGGCCAGACACTGAGGCCTCGGGGTCGCACCCCGCCTCTCAGGGAGCAGCATGGAAGCTGATGCTGCCGCCACCTTGCTCGCCGAGATACTCTCTAAGAGAGGGATTGACGCCCCGGTAAAGCAGTTGCATCGGTTGATCAGGCTAGGGCAACAGTGGGGACATTTCCCTGATACTCATATGCTATTTTCCGTATCAGAATGGCGAGGTTTCGGAGAGACAATGTGGCATAAGACCATCGAGGGTGGAGACAAGGACAAGAAGGAGGTTAGGCGGTGCGAGCTCTGTGGAGCACGGTCTTAGAGACCCTAGCAGCCGTGAAGGCTGAGGGAGAGGTCGCGGCTGCTGCTGCAACAATGCTGCGCCCTACGCCACCTAGTGCCTCTTCCTGTCGTGGCGGCGGGTCCCAGTTCGCCATCAGGGGAACCGTTTCCACGGGCAAACCGTACCGCACCCTGGCGGAGATGCTGCAAAAACTACGGGGGGGTCCAGCCGGCTCTGCGGGAAAAGGGGAAGTTACCACCAAGCCAGTCGGCTCGAGTCCTGACGAGAACGCGGAAGTACAACAGGATACCTGCCAGGAGCCGGGGGAGGGCGGGACAGTTCCTAGTGCCCCGCCTCTGCCGCCCGCAGAGGGGCCGCCTCGACCGTCGGTCCCTCCGCCACCACCCCCCCCGCAGCCCTTGCCTCCGTCCGCTCCTGAGGGAGCCGGCAGTGCGCCATGTCCAGGGCCCTCGTCGCCGCCCGTACCGGGGGAGGGCAGCACAGCCCCGCCGAGGCTATGGCGGGAGCCCCTGACATCGTTATCTCCGGAGTCGTCAGGCACAGCCTCGCCTACCACCCCCATGGGCACAAAGCCGTCCACGGCTCAACTATTAAAAATGTTTGAACAGCTCTCAGAAAAACTGGAAAAACTGGAACTGAGGGACAGGAGGAGGGATCTTCCCCCATGTATGCGGACCTCCGGTGGGTTCGTCCCGCGGGAGCCCCGGTGGAGTGGAATCATCAAGGACGCCATTGTAGAGGGACAGTGGCAGCCAGCCCCCGGAGGAGGCGAGCCATCGGCCTTGGCCTTCCCGATCGTCTACAGAGGGGGAGATAAAAACTGGGCACCACATGATTGGAAGATCCTTCAGCAAGCCCGGAATACGGTGTCTACTTACGGCATTAAGTCCGAGGCGACTCGGCAGATTGTCAACTGGATCTTCACAGCAGATCTGATGTGCCCCTATGACTGTAAAAACCTGATGCGGCTTCTACTTATGCCAACCCAGTACCTACTGTGGGTGGCCTCATGGCAACAGCGTAGCACAGAGGAGGCCATGCGCCACCTGGGCCAGGATGACCCGTTGCACGGGGTCACAGCTGAAATGCTATGTGGGGAGGGAGCCTGGTCCAACTACCTGGAACAGGCCAACTACCCCCCGTCCATGCTCCAGCTGTCGGCCCGTCTTGCCTTTGATGCCTTCCTCTCCTTACCGGCGGGGGGGGGGGGGGGGGCACTCCATCATTCGGGAACCTGGTGCAAGGTGCGACTGAGAAGTACAGCAACTTCGTCGACCGCCTCTGGGAGGCAATCATGCAACACCCTGACCTTACGGAGGACGGTAAAGGCCAAATGTTCAAAGTGCTCGCTTTTGACAACGCCAACAAGGTCACAAAGCAGATTCTGGCCAGCCTGCCGAAAGAGGCTGGGGTGGAGGAGATGTTATTGCGGGTGGAGCGGGCGGAGGCACAAAAGCAGGGTGCCTCCGTCGCTGCGGCTGTCCAGGGCGCCGTTGCTGCTATGGTACAGAAGGACCGACGACCCAACCCGAAGCGCCGTGTGTTAGGCACCCCCTTTAAGGGGCGATGCTATCGATGTGGGGAGGTGGGCCACACTCGCACCAATTGTCATAGTGCAGTGTGGTGTGACAACTGCCAGAGTGACACGCATGCCACCAAAGTGTGCTCGGGAAACGGCCGGGCGAGCGCGGGAAAGGGCCGCGCGCGGACACAAATGAACCCATCTGCGAGACCCGGGGTTTTCTGCAGCAACACCAGCCTGCAACCCGAGGGAGCCTGGGAATCGACGTGGAGACCACAGTAGACGTCACACTCGTTGACTCCGCTGTCCAAAAGGTCCCCAGCAATGCAGCAGGGCCTCTCTTCCATCAGAACAGCTCCGTCGGAGGGTTGCTGCTAGGGCGGTCCTCAGCTGGTATTCAAGGACTTATTGTATTGCCGGGCGTAATCGATGCTGATTACACAGGTCGCATTTATATCATGGTCTATACTGTTTGCCCGCCTGTTTTCATTCCTAAAGGCAGCAAGATCGCGCAAATCGTCGCTCTTGGCACCTTATTGGACCATCCGCCGCAACTCCAACCCTATCGAGGTGACCGTGGCTTCGGGTCTACCGGACCTGCTGTTTGTTTTACCACCAAAATGGATCGGCGTCCCACCATGAGTGTCATCATCTCACAACATGGCACATCCAAGCAAATCGAAGCCATGCCGGGTACCGGAGCTGACGTTACCATCATCAATCGAACTGTATGGCCTATGCAATGGCCAGTAGAAAGGCCGACGACATCCATTGCAGGCGTTGGGGGACACTCTACCCCTCGTGTTAGCAAACAGCCAATCCACTTGCAAGCCAGTCTTAAGGTGTATGTGTCACCTCTACCTGGGACTTTGGAGGCCTTAATTGGCCGGGATGTTTTGAATCAGATTGGAGCAGTGCTAACCACGAAACCTTTTTAATCCTGGGCGCTGGGGAGCAGTCGCCCAACCCACCATTAACCTGGAACACCGATGAACCCGTGTGGGTTGACCAGTGGCCCATGAATGAGGAGCGACTGCAAATCACCAAGCAACTGGTCGCCGAACAGCTTGCCTCCGGACACATCAAGCCTTCTGTTAGTCCATGGAACACACCTATTTTTGTCATCCCAAAGAAGAACGGAAAGTGGCGACTCTTGCATGACCTCCGCAAAGTCAATGAACAGATGCAATCTATGGGAGCGTTGCAACCCGGGATGCCATCACCTAATATGCTACCAGACGGATGGCACATACTGATAGTCGACTTGAAGGACTGCTTTTTTACCATTCCGTTACATCCTCAAGATACACAACGCTTTGCCTTTACTGTGCCAGCGATAAACAAGGCCGAGCCCGCAGAGCGTTATGAATGGGTTGTTTTGCCACAGGGAATGAAAAACTCACCGACATTGTGCCAACTTTATGTCGCATGGGCATTGCAGCCACTTCGAAACCAATGGCCAGACACCATAATCTATCACTATATGGATGACATTCTCTGCTGCCAGGAAAAGCCTTTTACAGAACAGTCATTAAAGCAATTAAGCGACATCTTATCGACAAAGGGACTTGTCATCGCACCAGAAAAGATCCAGCGCACGGCTCCATGGAAATATCTTGGATGGTCCATTGCAGAGTCAAAAATCCGACCCCAGAAAACGGAGCTCGCAACTCAATTGTGCACCCTGCATGACGTTCAAACCTTACTTGGTGATATCCAGTGGGTGCGGCATTGTGTTGGTATCTCCAACACTGACATTGCACCCTTGACGGCTTTGCTGCAAGGCACAAATCCTGCTAACAAGATTACCCTGACACCTGAACTACAGGCGGTATTGCAGCGCATTACGGACAAACTACATCTATCGTGGTCCTCGCGACGCCTTCTAAGCCTGCCCATATCCTTACTCGTATGTAATGGAAAAGACTCACCATACGCAGTCATTTGTCAGTGGCAACATAGCAGCGAGGAGCCTCCTTCCCCAGTTCTGCCAGATGCCACTGACAAAAGCAAAAGTCACAGAGATGTATTTAACATCTTGGAGTGGGTATTTTTGAGTGTACAACCAAAAACGAGTATCCAGACCCGAACCGAGGCAGTCGGTGAATTGATACGCAAAGGGCGATCAAGAATCTTAGAGATCAGTGGTCAAGAGCCGAACGATATCAGTATACCTGTTAACATGGCTGACCTAGAGTGGTGGCTTCAAAATGCTGTGGCCATACAAAATGCTCTGTTAGGTTTCTGTGGTAAGGTACATTCGTGTCAGCCTCAGGGAAAGTTATGGCAGGTGCTACAGCGAAATCAATGCATAGAAAAGTCCAAAGTAAGTAGGGAACCCCTTTCAGATGGCATTACTGTCTACACGGATGCGGGTAAGCGTTTGCGACGTGCCGCATGCGTGTGGAAAGAAGGTGAACAATGGAAACAGCACGTTATGGAGGGACAGCCTCGGGATTCCCTTCAGACTTTGGAATTAACTGCGGTAGTTTGGGCTCTAACCAATTGGCTGAGTACCCCTCTAAACGTAGTGACTGACTCGCTGTATGTAGCAGGGATAGTACCACGACTGGAGAACGCCTTAATAAGGGAAACATCTAACCCGAGGTTGGGAAGTCTGTTCATTACCTTGCGCTCTGTGCTGGGTCAACGAACAGCAGCTTGTTGTGTTATCCACATTTGTAGTCACCAGCTGGATGTGGGGCTAGGCCAAGGCAATCAGCTCGCTGACAGCCTGGTTAGCTCAGTGTGTCATCTACCCCCTATGGACAAGTTTCAACAGGCTAGGCAAAGTCACGACATGTTTCATCACAATGCCAAGGGCTTAAAAAGGCAATTTGGCCTGACAGAGAGTGAGGCCCGAGGTATTGTGCAGGCTTGCCTAAGGTGTGGGAACCACGGCCCGGGTATTGGGCTTGGAGTAAATCCAAGAGGGTTAAAAGCTCTAGAATTATGGCAGATGGATGTCACACATATTCCCGAGTTCGGCCAATTAAAGTATGTGCATGTAACCATTGATACCTTTTCAAAAATGATATGGGCAACTGCATTACCCGGAGAAAAGGCACATCATGTGTGCAAGCACCTGTTGGCCTGCTTTGCCATATTGGGCGTGCCTGAGCGCATAAAAACGGATAATGGACCTGCCTATGTCAGTCAAAAGCTTAGGATGTTTCTATCTCGATGGGGGGTTGATCATGTTACCGGGATTCCACACTCACCGACTGGGCAAGGGCTCATAGAACGTACCCATCTAGTATTAAAAGACTATCTCAGAAAGCAAAAAGGTGAGGAGACAGACGCACAGCAGAGGCTGCACCGTGCGCTCTTCACCCTGAATTATCTTTGTCTCATGGGCGACCGTGAGGAACCCCCGGTAATCATTCACCACCAAAATCTTAAGTTTAATAATACAACAACGTTACCACAGTTTAAAGTAATGTATCGGGACCCAGTCTCCGGAATATGGATTGGGCCCGCCCCTGTTGTTTTTAATGGTCGAGGTTATATGTGTGTCTCCACAGATCGTGGTCCAGTGTGGGTACCCAGCAAGAACGTGAAGCCTGTCTTGACTCACCATGACTCATCTAGCGAACAAGCAGACAGAGATCCTGCTTCTGGGAATGCTGTTCCCAGTGGTAATGACTCTCCACAAGATTGAACACAGACAATATCTGTGCGTTACCTGGGCAAACAGGGCAACACGCCTTTCGTCTGTCACTTGCTTCTGCTACACAACCCTTTAGAACCTGCCTAGTAGGAATTCCCGGCAGTATGAGAAAAGCGAATTTTCTGAGTATAGCAGGGGGAGGTGCAACAGCAGTATGCGTGCTAGTAATTGTAGCGCCGCGCTTGTTAATGCTTAGACGGATGGCTAACTAACCTGTTTGGAAATCTGCCACAGTGGATAATAGGGTTGCTTACTGAAGGCATACGCATCTTACTAGTCCTTGTAGAGGTACGCTTGTGCTTATGTGTAGTACTACGCTGCCTGAAGAACGCTTTGCTAAAAGTAGTGCACCACGCTTGGATTGCTCATAAACAAGAAGGGGGAATTGTGGAGGAATGGTTATGGGAATGGTTAAGTGAGAGAGGGCATGCTCTGATTGGGATGAGCAATCCCGTCTTCGGGGTAGAGGAAGGAATCTAGGCCAAGGCAAGCGAGCCTGCTGAAAGCGGCCTTATCTAGGCCAAGGCAAGCGAGCCTGCTGAAGCCTGCTGAAAGCGGCCGTATAGCGGCCTTGAGCACTACAAAAGAAGGTATTCACAAAACTGGTAAACAAGTCTGGACGGAACTAGGTTCCATAAATGTCGACGGAGCGTGGACAGCAACCTTGCACCAATCATATATCCGCTTTATGCGCGTGGACAGAAACTGTAACCAATCATGTAACTATTGCTAGCGCATGCGTATTGCTTGTCGATATATATACTTTGTGTAAGCTCTAATAAAGGGAGAACGACCATACTCATATTGAGACTCATCGTTACTCCGGGCCCGTTCCCCCTACTCTGACAGCCCAGGAAGGATAAAAAGCGAGTGAGCCACCTACCTCTGGTGGGGACTCGGACTCATCGTCAGCTGGCCTGCAAACCCAACCACCCACCTATCAGCGGGGATGCCCCCGAAACCAACTGTCAGGGAGAACCTGAAACATCTTGGCAGGGCTCATGCCTTGTGAGAATAATCCACGTCAACTACTCTGTACACCGCAGCAGTGACACATAAGGACAAGGAACGGGCAAGAACGGTCATTGTACTCTGCATCCATGGCTTAACCACAGAACTCTCGTGTGTATTCTGTTTTTAGTTCTGTTTTATTTCTAGCTTTACAACTCTTTCTAGCTTTGCTATACTTGTAGATTTTCTGGCGTTAATTGTTTATCCGAGTCCAGCGTCTGTCATATGTGGACAACTGCTGAGCTCTAATAAATTCTTATACTTGACAAATGAGGCTCTCTCGAGTTCAGTGTAGTTAACCCTGGAATCCAAAAGAATCCCGGACACCCCTCTAGTGGTCCATCACCCTTCCCATCACATTTTCCTAACGCAAGCACAACAATCAACCCAAAACATTGCAGCAATGTTACTTTAAGCTCTGATATTCTGGACCAGGACTACAGAATACTGTTGAATAGTTTTTCAAGTCTTTATTTGATATCTTTGGAGGCTGCAAAGAATGTGTTTAAACAGTCCTGTGAGTAATAATTCTTCTCCGCTGAGGAAGGCCTTTCCAGCATACTGCATTGATAGCATGTTATGTACCTACCACAAACACATAATGATGCATAGTAAGCACCAGATGTTCAGCACCATCCAAAATGCCACTTGGTAAGGCTTGATAGGAGGCAAATAATTCCCACAGCCAACATACAGCTTTAGCTAAAGATGCACGACTATATTTGAAGGACTAACGGACTCAGCCTCACCACCAGTGGCTTGCCTGGCTTTGTCCATTGGTTTAGGAAAGCAACAGAAATGAGGTCCTGTCTCTGGGTTATGCCAACAAAGCATATTGTATCACTACACCACACTTGATTCTTCATGAAATATGCACTCAGTGTCGAGGGAAGGTAAATAGGTCTCTTGCATTCTACTGTTAGTGTTATTTACACTGAACGCCCAACAGATGTATAAGCTGTAGAGCTTTCCAGCTCCCAAGAAGTCTATACCTCTCCTGACTGCACTGAGATGCATCTCTAGGTGGCATGTTTTGTTTCACATCAGTTTAACTCTAGCACAGTTCTAGTGGACTCAACCAAACTGCTTAATATCATCTTGCAATCCGCTTTCATCAGCATGAGAGACTCCAGCGCAAAGGCTAACATCCAAGCCCACTAGACCCAGGAACCAACACAGTCAGCTCACTGCCACTGTCATTTTAAAAACTAGAGGAGGCAGGTGCTAGGTTCTGGAGTCAGTGCTCACTTTCTTATTCCCCAGCAGCTCCTCTTCTCTCCCCCCACTCCCAGCTTTTAAGGTTCCTAGTGCTCCAGCTAGTGCCTTGAGGTCAAGGTGTTCAGACCACTACTCAGCCCGAGCAACGCTTAATTCCACAGATGGTCCCGGATTTCGGTGGGCAATACTACCAAAAAGGAGGCAGAATCTGGCCTTTTCATTTCCCCTCCTTTCACTTCCAGATTTCATTCCTCTGCCTTTGGTCTTCCATAGCATTAGGGTCCTCAGTGATACTCAGCGACTAATTTAAGAAGAAGCTACATGGCTACTTACACAACACAACATGTGGGGGTCCAGCTAGGGATAACAGAGCTGGGCGAGGCCATTGGCCCCTGCAGGGGTGCCCAGCAAGTGTTTCCCATCACACACTGCACAGCACCAGCAGCAGCCAAAGAGCAGTACCGTGTCTCAACTGAGAGAGGGCAACAAGCAATGCAACGAATTTGTTTCTTTTTAGTATTACTACTAATATTACTTTTTCCCTAAAATGAGTTTTTCTTTCCACAGGTTGATGTAGCTTGTCAAATGTAAAGCTTTTTGTGAGCATGTACTGATTTTAGGAAACCTTGGAAAGGCGCTTTTTTTTTTTTTTTTAAGGCCACAAGCTCTTTCAGTCTGAGCCACAGAGAGCAAAGTACATTTGCAAAAGAGCCTCACACTCACAACACGGATTTGGAACATGGGGAGCACTTGAACAACAAATCCTGGCATTGCCATTTTCCCCATCCCAGACTACTCCTCTGGGCACCAGGGTTTCTGGGGAAAGAGGCACCTTTCACTCTCCCATTGAAGCTCGTTAGGCAGGGGCTTCATCAAGCCTGCCATGTCACTGATGAGAACGTGAAATCCAGAGTTACTCCGGTAAACTGCGTCCATTTGCTCATGGAAAGCCTCAGAAGGTCTTGAGCTCATTCCAAAGTAAAACCAGAAAGCTTCTGACATCTTGAAAGCATTTCACAGGAGAGGATGAGGAAAGATTTAAGCAAGCAGCAGAAGAGGCATGAAGTATATTTGCCATGAACTCTATCAAGGGAGAAGGACAAGAGCAGGGGAAATGAAAGGGCTGGCGGGGCCCATGTGTCACAGTGTTGACACATCTGGTAGAGCCACATTCTTAGATGCACAAGGCAGGAAAGCTTGGAGCAGGCATGCTACCTCTCCACTGAAAGACCTTAAAAAGGGACCACAGAATTAGAAAGAGGTGGAAAGAAGTGGTAGAAGGAGAACAAAGGAATTATGGCACACCTTGGAAACTGGAGTGGTGCTGCAAGGCATGAAATGGAAGAAAGATCCATGAGGGTCCATTTGTTTTCAGCGTACAAGCCAGTGGCAAGCTGTAGACTGATGCAGCATTCCAGACCCTGACTGGATTCTCTGGTCCAGTCAGCAGGGTCCTCAGACTGCTTTAAACCTCACCTTCTCAGACCAAATGACCAGAGAACAAAGCCTGGAGGCTAACTCTAGAACTAGAAGACCTGCGGAGCAGAGCACAAAGACACCTGCACCAGCTACACCCAAGCCAGGGCACCACAGCGCTGAAACTCCACACCTGCCGTGGGGACCTGCGCGCTGCATGGCAAGGCTCTCTGTCCGTCCAGGTCCTCAGTTGCGACCTACCATCACTGTGCCACAGAACCTGAGTCTCCAGTGCTTCGCTCCCCTCTGCACTGCGCCACCCTAAAGAGGGCACAGGCAGCCACCTTCAAGCAGCAGCGTTAAATAACCCTAAGCGGTGCCCTGTAAGCCCCATGTCAAATGCGTCCCACTCACAAGTCCTATGCCAAGGATGTCCAGAGCTGGAGGAACCTCTCCTTCTCCTCCCACTCTCCACAGAGATGAACCTCCACAGTTCAGCATCCAGTTTGGATGGTGTGAACAAAGCCCTGGATTGTGAATCGAGAGCTGGACAAGAGAGGCCCTTCCAGGTCTGTTTGCACTTCCCCTCCCTGCCGCTTTCTTCTCCTTTCCTTTCCACAACTCCTCTTCTCAGGGCTGCATTTCTCTTTCCTGCTCAGTGCGCACATCTGGTGCTCGAGCCAGCAACAGCAACCGAACAAGGGTAGTGCTGTGCTCTGACAAAGAGAAACAACCAGCAGTCACCTAGTGTCCACTGCCCCCCTCCCTCCCAGACCAGGGATGCTCCCCAGGTCAAATGGTCGCCTAAGGAAAGAGGGATCTCATCGAGGATGCAGGGTCTTTCCTCACACCTTCACCTGGTGGTAGAAAAGCAAACTGTGCCGGGCAGCAAGGATGCATCTTCCTGTTTGCTTTCCCTCCACCTCACCACTCGTCTTCTCCCCTCCTCATGCCTCAAGGACCTGCTGCTCCTCAGTGTTTAGAGGAAACTGTGGGTCATGCACCCAACAGACTGTCAGTTACTTCTGCAAATCCTTATCTGTCCAGAGCGCGAGAGGAGGCCGTTTGAGCTGTGGACTTCATCTGCAGAGCAAACAGCACACCCCCAAGCAATGTTAGCTTCAGAGAGTTCCTGTATTGCAAATAACGGCTTCAATCAATCTTGCCTGCTGCAGCAAGGTGCATTTTACTCCTCCTTCTCACAGCCAGGAGGAGTTCACAGCAGGCACTCTTTCCACCCAAAGTGACCCTCCAGGGACACCTCAGTCTGCCACTAGTCCCCTGCCTCTTCTTTTCTTGCATACCTTTTGGGCTTCTCAGAAAGAAAGGAGGGGAGAGGATATTTGCACTTCCCAAAGTGTTATCATTTCTACTGTAACTTCAGTGACCACTGGCACTTTTAGGGTCTGCAGCAATCTGTTGCTCTGGAATTCCTATCCCTCCTTAGCACAGCATTCCAGGAGGCATGTTGAGGCAGACCTAGGCAATCACCTGACAAGGAAGAAGAATGGCTCTGCTATGGAGGCAACATGCTGACTTATTCTTTGCCTATTAAAAGAGAAGCCAGGGCGGGGGGGTGGGGGGATGCCAATAACATGGTGAAAGAGAAAAAACAAACAGAACCTTGTACTATTCCTAATCCTACCAAACCACTCAGACAGACTGCATCAATAGAGGACATTTCATAGTCCTGTTGAGTGCTCAGAGTAGAAAGAAAAACCGATTAAATCACCAATCAAGACGTCAAGTACACAGCAATCCTGCAGGAAAGCTACTCCCAAGCAGGCCTTGGTACTCACCTCACTGACCTTCTGCAGAAACAGTTTTACATTCACAAACCCAAAACAAAAGCTCACTTGAGCAGTGTGACACATCACATGTTCTTCTATGTTTTTCTGTTTTCTGCGATTCCTTTAGCACTGGCTTAGGAAGTTCAAAGAAAGTTCAAACCATCTTAACTGTTGTCTTGGTCAGGAAGTCTCTGTAACATGTATTTCTAGCAATTCCGGGTAATCCGGGTATTTTCAAACATTTAAAAACATACCTGTCTTTTTGATCAGACAGATCGTGGCCAGATGAGTCCAGAGCAGATCATAAAGCAGCAATACCAAAGGAATTCCTCAGGAATAAATTGACCATGATTCTTCATTCCCATCACTCTCTGGGTTTTCTTTGGTCACCTCTCTTTTTTTTCTTTTTTTTTTGTCTTCCCACATTTGACTGTTGATTTCAAAGACTTCTGTGAGCAAATTCCATCTTTCAGATATGAAGCTGGTACTTTTACTGTGGTTCCCAGAAGCAAATTCTGCCAAGTCAGCTCCTGTGGTCTGTGAACAGGGAAGACCAGAGGCAACAAGGACAGCTGTTTTATCAGAGGACAACTTCCTTAGCACAATGACAACTAATCAGGACGCAGTTTATCTGCAAAGGGTTTCATTTTCCATGGGCCCTGATGGGATGCACCCACGAGTGCTGAGGGAGCTGGCGGATGTTATTGCTAAGCCACTCTCCATCATCTTTGAAAGGTCATGGAGAACAGGAGAGGTGCCCGAGGACTGGAAGAAAGCCAGTGTCACCCCAGTCTTCAAAAAGGGCAAGAAGGAGGACCCAGGCAACTACAGGCCAGTCAGCCTCACCTCCATCCCTGGAAAGGTGATGGAGCAGCTCATCCTGGAAGCCATCTCCACGCATGTGGAGGACAAGAAGGTGATCAGGAGTAGTCAGCATGGCTTCACCAAGGGGAAATCATGCCTAACCAATCTGATAGCCTTCTCTGATGGAATGACTGGCTGGGTAGATGAGGGGAGAGCAGTGGATGTTGTCTACCTAGACTTCAGCAAGGCTTTTGACACTGTCTCCCATAGCATCCTCATAGACAAGCTCAGGAAGTGTGGGTTAGATGAGTGGACAGTGAGGTGGATTGAGACCTGGCTGAATGGCAGAGCTCAGAGAGTTGTGATCAGCGGCACAGAGTCTAGTTGGAGGCCTGTAGCTAGCGGTGTCCCCCAGGGGTCAGTACTGGGTCCAGTCTTGTTCAACTTCTTCATCAATGACCTGGATGAAGGCACAGAGTGCACACTCAGCAAGTTTGCTGATGATACAAAACTGGGAGGAGTGGCTGATACACCAGAGGGTTGTGCTGCCATTCAAAGAGACTTGGACAGGCTGGAGAGGTGGGCAGAGAGGAACCTCATGAAATTCAACAAAGGCAAGTGCAGGGTCCTGCACCTGGGGAGGAATAACCCCATGCACCAGTACAGGTTGGGGGTTGACCTGCTGGAAAGCAGCTCTGCTGAGAAGGACCTGGGAGTGCTGGTGGACACCAAGTTAAGTATGAGGCAGCAATGTGCCCTTGTGGCCAAGAAGGCCAATGGTATCCTGGGGTGCATCAGGAAGAGTGTTGCCAGCAGGTCGAGGGAGGTGATTCTCCCCCTCTACTCAGCCCTGGTGAGGCCACATCTGGAGTACTGCGTCCAGTTCTGGGCTCCCCAGTACAAGAGGGATGTGGCACTACTGGAGCAAGTCCAGCGAAGGGCCACAAAGATGATTAGGGGACTGGAGCATCTCTCTTATGAGGAAAGGCTGAGAGAGCTTGGCCTGTTTAGCCTGGAGAAGAGAAGGCTGAGAGGAGATCTTATCAATGTGTACAAGTATCTGAAGGGAGGGTGTCGAGAGGATGGGGCCAGACTCTTTTCAGTGGTGCCGAGCGACAGGACGCGAGGCAATGGGCACAAACTGAAACACAGACACTCCCATCTTAACATGAGGAAAAACTTTTTCACTGTGAGGGTGACAGAGCACTGGAACAGGTTGCCCCGAGAGGTGGTGGAGTCTCCTTCTCTGGAGATATTCAAAATGCGCCTGGATGCAATCCTGTGCAATGTGCTCTAGGTGACCCTGCTTGAGCAGGGGGGTTGGACTAGATGATCTCCAGAGGTCCCTTCCAACCTCAGTGATTCTGTGATTCTGTGATTTTCTAACATCTGCTGCAGGAAGGAGTCTCAATAGCCCAACAAAAGCACCATAGAACATGTCCTACATGAGGGCATAGGAGATCATTCAGAAGAACCTCTCTGTTCTCTGCTAAAGACATCATTAGTTCCAGTTCCAAGCGTTGTAGTCACAGCAGACTCTTCGGGGATTTCTCACATGCTCTCCTAGAGCGAGGCAGGCTAGAATGCATTTTCGCAGAGATATTCACTCATTTTGCACCCTTTAGTGTTGACAGAAGGCGCTATTTAGACAGCCCTAGAAAGTCAAACTCTCTCCTTACCCTTAGGAGAAGCATGACACCGCCAGCACCAGGAACTACCTGAACCGAGGCGAGATGCTCCCAACACTTCAGGGACAAAGCAGCTCTTCTAAAATGCAAGTTCCACTCTCCCCACATCACACAGCACTCCTAGTACAGCTATGCAGCAAAACCCACAAGCAATGGACAGCACAGGACATTTGCAATGAGAAAACTGCCTCAGCACCAATGTTAAGTTGTGTCACTCAGACATGTAAGAAAATGGAAACTGCAGAAGCAACCTGCATCATAACCTACTGAAAAACACCAAAGTAGATTTTTTTTTTTTTTTTTTAACCAGAGCTGGCATGAACTTTCTGCTTTTCTTGGTTTTGCTTTGTTTTTCAGCCATGCTGTTTAGCATGTGGAAGATAATTCAGTCGTGCTCTCAGCTTCACCCCATTTGAAAAGCAGCACATGATGCCAGCAGCTCACAGACATATTTTGCAAGCGCTTGAGTCTTACATTCTGCACTGGCAGACAAAGGCAGCAATTTCTGCCTTGACAACCCACATCTGTGTGGAGGGTCATGACAGGGTTGAACTGGTGGAAAGTTGCAAGTAGCAAGCAACAGGAGCCTCAGACAAACATACTCAAGGACACCGGTGCAGGTGGGAATGATACATCCTGGGAAAGTACAGATGAACTAGCAGAAGCCAGTGGGAACCAAGGTTAAGGGCAAGACAGCCTTTCCAAACAAGTAGCAGAGTACAAGGCATGACCGCTGCGTGCGTGATCGGTGCAATGATTGGCTACCTGTGACATAATCTGTATGATGATTGGCTTAGCAAAGTGTGTCTGTGAAACCACTGAAGCAGCTAACTTTTTAAATATGCTCAGAAATAAATAATAAAGGTCTCAGGACGCAAACCCCCCTGCGTCCGTGCCATTCATCCGCCACAATCTGTGCTCTGAAATGGGTCTGGCTGGTTGCTAAACTACTATTTTTTGCATTTGCCCCTCAGTTCATGTTTCTGCTATACAGCATCAATGCTACAACGGCTGAGTATTATGAAAATTGGGGATTAGGAGTGGATTAACACCTATATATGGTTTGCAGCAGTTTTGTGCATCTTCTATCAAGGTTTCAGGTCCTGCCTTTTTCTAGATGCAACTTTCTTTTTTCAGTAAATTTACCTTGGAAACATCATAACAGATCATCCTACAAGACATAACATTAACCCCAAACTGATTTCAATTACTGCTACCTACATTATCTGCTGCTTCATTGACAAATAGTCACACTGCACAAAAATCTGGGCTGAGAAATGGCACCTGGGACATTAAGCAGATCAGAGCGATTAGACAGGAGTAAGAGAGGGATGCTATCAGCTCTGTACAGACTTCTCCTCAAGTAAACAATCTTTCCCAATATCCTTCCACATCAGCCTCTGGTCCCCCACTGTGGAAGTCACTTGGAGAGCTTTGCCATTAACTTCAGGAAGCAGGGAGAAGCTCAGGCTCTGCACGCATTTCTGTGCAGGCTCTGATGTACACTGGGAAAGGCAGAGACCACTTCCCATATGCTTCAAGGAGGAGAAAAGTGGCTGCACGTGTTTCACAGCTGTGCATGATACCTTTGTTTTACTGCAAGTTCATTGTAAATCTGTTCTTCAAGTGTACCTCTTACAATGATTTTTAACTTAAAGGACATGGGGAACATCCTTGCACCTGACCCTCATATATAACCATATATAAGGTGGTCTGGGTTGGGTTTAAGATCCCCTTGGGAAATGCCACAGATGTATGAAAACATTGTATTACCACAGCACTTTAGGAGCCGGACAAACTGAAAAAAAATATATCTTCCATGAATTATAAAAGTTGTAAAGGAGATATCTGAAAACGAGGGCCTAAAATCTCCATAGGGCCCTAATAAAAAAACAAAACAAAAACTAGGTTAAGTTTATTTTATAGATCCATCTATTGTGAGAGTTTTGAAGAGGCAGAAATATAATTCCACAAGACCAGGAAGCCTCCAACATGAACTGTTTTGTGCTGGAACAGCCCTACAGCTCATGAACTTGTTTCAGTGCGAGGTTCACAACCCCATTTTAACAGACTCAAGAAGTGCATGGCAGCATTTAAGTAACTTACCACAGGTAAGCAGTAAAGCAGCACCAGCATTGGAGATCGTGACCTTCTCTTGCTCTGAAGACAAGTCCCATCATCCATCTAGAAAAAAGTGAAAAAGGGAAGTGGAATTCAACTACGTGACAAATCAGCAATCAGATACTGTAGCAAATACCATCATATTTTCCTTACAGGAAAAACAGACATGCCTTTTAAATAATTCAAAAATATTCATGATTGGTACCAGAACGTTACAGCAACGAGCTTCATGCATGCTCACATGCTTACACATTTACCAGAAGAAGTGGTTTCAGGCTCTTCCATTTCCTCCAAACACATGGACATGCGAATGCCATTTTTCTCCCTAAGCCCTTGGCCATTTTCTTTTAAGAACAAAAGCTACCACCAGAAGTGACCAACAAGTCGCCAAAGATCTTGAAAATAGTAAGCCAGCCATTTCCTGCGTATACAGAGCTAGTGCTCTGGAATTGGGCAGCACTTCCTTCTTTCCTACCACAGGGAATGTTGCACACTTTGGTTAATACACAAGCGTCCTTAATACAGGAATCTTCTCATTAACTGTCAGAAGTGCTTGCATGCCTATTAGAAGATGAAAACTGGCCAAAGGCCCCCGACGCTCACATGTACATTTGAACTTCACAGTTGGTAGCAAGAGGAATAAACCACCCTCTCCTGAACTATTAAGTCATGGGAACAGAGCTGGGGTGGCAAAATCAAACCAAGAAACAGTCAGAAGGCTCTCCAGAATTACCAGGAGCAACACTAGCCAAAAAGCAGCCTCCTGACTAATGAATTTCAAAGGCTCACAAACCCAAATTCTGATCTAAATGCTTATATTCACCATGACAAGCACTTGGGTTGGCAAAATTGAACTGGGATTCCCCTGAAAACACTTGCACTCATTACAAGTGCTTTGGCTTCCTGATTATGTCAGGAATATTACAAACCTCCTTCTTGTCTTCCTAGTATTTTGTCTCTCTTTTTTCCCTCAAATCAGGAAATAAAACAAACAAGTCACCTCCTTCTGTTGTTTTTTAAGTAGCATGCAACAGGGCATCTTATTTGATCTCAGAAGAGGATCAGACAAGAACATTTGGATCTAGACTTAGAGCCACACAATCTGAAAAGCCTGGAACAAACTTTTGCACACTTCTTCCTCTATCGCTCTTCCACAGGTTGAGGGGCACTGAGACACTGGGCCAAAATAAGGGCGGGCAAGAAGGTGAGGTGACCCTTTACAAGAACACACAGTATGAGACCTGTATTTGGAAAGCACAGGCTGTGACTAGGGGCACAAGGGTCACACCACATGGCTAAGTCTGATGCTAAATAACTTCCACTTGTAGATACAGAGTTGCATTTCACACATCTCTGCGGTGACGTTTCTGCTTTTACCCTGCCTTTCCCTGTCCCCATAAGGCCAGTGCGTCTCTCCCATCTCACTGATATCTGGCTTCCTGCGCAGGAGTCTGGCCCGATGAGCAGCTTCTGCCTCACCAAGGGCTAGTGCAAACGCTACAAATTTGGCACAGCCTTAACTTTTCATTCCCTATTAACTCTCAGCACGTGCACACACCAGAACCACGGTCTAATCCCTGGCTTTAGAATATCCTTGTACATTTAAAACTCTGAGCCTTTAATACTGCCAGGGTCTGCTACCAGATAGAGCTGGCAACAGCCAAAAGACCCCTCACACTGGACAGTTGCCCTGTAACCGGGTTGCTAATTCACACACTACAAACCTTTTGCTGCAACAGCTTAGGTCTTTCAGCCTGCTCTGCAGGCACTGCCACCTTCACCCAGCTCCAGAACCCTCCTGCTATTCCTTCCTCTCACCTGAGCTCCCTTTTGCCTTCTTTTTGTTATCACCCATCACCTCTTTAACCAGCTGCCTGTCCAAATGACCAACTCTCTCACCTTACTTTAGCCCTCAAAACACCCTTCAGCTCCATTCCACAGGCCTTCCATAGCGGTTGGCATTTCCACTGCAGATTCTTGGACAGCGCATGGCATAGCTGAACGAAGGCATTGAGCTTGTGAAATGGAATTAGAGACACCCTCGGCAGGAAGACCTTCAGCACTGCAAAATGCTCATAGGAAAACTGGGAGAGGCTGACCAGCGCTGGGGCAGTTCATGTCTTTTCACTAACGGTCTCACAACAAAAAGCACACAAACATTTACACCAGCTGGGCACTGTTCTGCTTGGGCCACGCAAGTAATTCTGGAAATTAATGATTTTTTTTTTTTTTTTTACATTCATCAGACCAGCTACCTAAAGGGGCATAACCTGAGCCAGAACCCATAAAAACTGAAGGGCTCTGTAACTTGGTGGCTACTGACACTAACACAAACTGAAGCCAGCTGCCTTTGGGAGCCTGGCTGCTTTGGATGGAGTCAGCTTTTCACTTCATGCCAGTGTAACTCTTCACTTGCCTGGAGGCATTCCTCACCCCCCTGCTCTCACAGAGGTGACCTCCCCTCTGACAGAGCAGCCTGCTCCTTACAGACATGAGCACCCCACCACCACCTTCCCCCCAAGATACAGGGCTGCAGAGAAACGCTCTGCCGCCTCCCTGTCCTGGCAGTACGGCAACTGCCAGCTCCAGAGCCTCCATTGGTGTCCCAGCAGCTCAGACACCACCCATAACAGGGCAGGAGAGGCTGCCTCAGCAGCTTGGCTGCAGAGAGGGCTTTCCCCCACCTCAGGGAGCACATACACCTCTTCTCACCACTGGAACTTCTAGAGGCAAAGGGCCTCAAAAGAAGCAGCCCATTCTGGACCAGCTGGTTGGGCTCCACTGCTCTTCTAGCTGGACACTCCTCCCCTCCCAGCAGCCTCGCTGACAACACCCTATTCCCAGCCTGTCCCAAGAACCGCACGCGGGGCTTGGAAGAACCACAGCTCCTTCTGAGGGCAAACGTTAACAACTCTTGCACAAAGAAGGCTACGGTCATCTGACCTAACCGCACCCTGATCAAGACAAACTGGGACAAGATGTTTCCGTGGGTAGTCGAAGAAACTCGGCATAAGAAGGGATAAGATATACTGCTCAAAGGGAGAATTTATTCCTGAAAGCCTTCAAGAGTTACACCACATCATGGGTCCCAGCCACACGTTCTGCAAGGACACAAAGACAGAAAGATCGTTTCCAAAAAGCTGCAGCATACGGACCACCTCTTGTTTCCCCTCCGGCCGCCTTCTCTCCAGATTCACACGCTTCACTCTCCCACAAAAACTATCGGGACAGATTTAAATGGGCAAACAGAAATGGTCATATGACCTAGGAAGGAAGTCACGGTGCTGGCAAAAGACAGCAGGAGCTAAAGCATTTGCTATACAGACCCAACCACGCACCAGGGAAGGCCTTTCAAACACAACAGGCCTAGGCCAGATAGGTGTCAATACCACTAAGGCAAAAGGCGCTCTCAAACCTTGTACAAATCTCTCCATTCCTAAACACATGGACTTTCTAAAATCATGTCTCAGAACACACTGGAGTGAACCATTTGCCACAGTCAGCTGAAGGGCCAGCAGGTAACACAGCATGACACAACAAGGTGGGGAGAGAGTTTCTGGGGCAGCACACTCCTAAACATGTTTTGTTCTTGAGATCTTCTGCATTACAGATCTGCCATCTCTCCACACAAAGCACATCTCACTGGGAGGTTTTCAAGTAGCCAGAAGCACCCTAAGCTGAAAACCAATCAGGGAGAGAACTCCATTTGTCACCAGCTTGGGAAAGAGAATTATTCCTCACCAGTGCTTCTCCAATGGCACCACAGCCCACTGGCAGCCGCCTCATGGTTACCCGCATCGCTGTGCGCAGCATGCTCCTCTGCCAAGCGGCAGCCATAGGGAGCCTGCTGCCTAAAATGTCACAGCCTTTGCAGAGCCCAGATAAAACACTGTCAGCTCCAGCTTCTGCAGGCCGAAGCCCACCTGTTCTCCTAGCTGCTCCCCACCACGCTCCAGAGGAACAAAGAGCTGCCCTGCCATGCACAGTTATTATTTGGGTGAGGTGGGGAGCAGCCCCCCCAGCCTCCCCACACCCCGGCGGCAGAAGCCGGACCCCCCACCCTAAAGCCCACGCTCACCCGCGGGCAGTCTTCAGGCCCCGCTGGTGCCGCTCCCTCAGGCGGCTGCGACAGCCGAGGCTCGGGCACCGCAAGGCCTCGGGGCACCTCCGAGGCCTGAAGGCGCCGGGCACAGCTCTCAGCGCTGCTGAGCACACGGCCACGGGCACCCAGCCAGGGCGGACTACTGGGCGCCTTGCTGCACACCAAACACCCTCCCTCCCCGCTCCGCCGCCGCTGCCCTCCGCACCCCCTCGCACACGCCATCAGCCGCGGCAGCTAGGGCAGAGCGCGGCCCTGCCAGCCGGGCACAGCACACTGCCCAGACACCCCCGAGCGCCGCCCTCCAGCCTCCGCGGCCGCACGGGCTCCTCACCAAGCGCCGCCACCGCACGCCCAGCCCTCACACACGCCGCCCCGCCCCGGCGCCGCTGTACAACGGCAGCCGCGCGCCCGCCGCCCCGCCCACCCCAACGGCCGCGCGCGACACCGCCCCCCAGCCCCGCCCAACGGCCGCGCGCGACACCGCCCCCTGCTGGGCGCAACGGCCGCGCACGAGGCTGCTCTCCCGCATTCTCGCCGCGCCCAACGGCCGCCTGTGAGGGGCCGGGGCCGGGGCCGGGGCCGGGGCCGGGGCCGGGCTCCCCCCTCAAGCGCCGCTCCGGCCGCCTCCTGCCCGGCGCCCCTGCCTCCTGACAGCGCCGGCTGCATCGCGGCTGGCGCCACCGCCGCGAGGGGGCACGTGCAGGTCACGGCGGTGGCTTCCACAGTTCCTCAAAGAGCCTCGAAGCTGCTTGTTCCACAGAGGGCCGAGGAGGGACCGTGCCAGCCCTCCTGGGCGGAGGAGACGCGGCTGCCCAGGCAGGCCAAGGAGGCCAGCTCCTCCAATGGTGAACTGATGGGGAAACACCGTCCTTCCCGTGCACGTCCAGGCAGGTCTGCCACATGCCCTCAAAGAGCAGCTGAATATTAGCGCTAACACTGCCAAACACACAGATTTCCTCCTATGAATGTCCCCCATCCCCACTATCTCCTGATTTATTTTTCATTTTCGTCACTAGAGGCACTATTTGCCTAACTACATTAATTTTCCCACCCACAGCTTGACAGAAATTGGTTATTGGGAATTGGTTATTCTGAGAAGGATAAATAGTCATTCTCCTTTGCATGGTTCTTGAGGAGGTTTTTTTGAGATTTTTTTTTTTAAACCTAACTCAAAAGCAGCAGACTAAGAATAAAGCATTTCAAAAAAATCCGTATAGCACTCTGCACTGAAAATGCAATCCAAATCATGATGAAGCTAACTGAAATGCAACTCTTCCTTTTCCCCCCCCCCCCCCTTATTCTTCACTGGTCTGATCTCCAGACAACCCAACTGCACAAGCAGTTTAAAAGTACTGTGCCAGGAATGCAGCTTTTATGCAACTTTATGACCTGAAACCTGACACAGAGCATCCTTTTGGTATCAGTTTGCCTGGCTTTCTTCCCTACTGACGGGTCTCTCAGCGAGAATCTTGATGGAAATATTCTCCTTGTTTGCCCTGAGTAAGCGGCTCTAATGGTCCAAGGCCAGCAAAGAAGCCGATTTTGTCCATGCCAAGTCTTTCTCCCCAGGTTGGCAAGACATACAGAGTGTGACTTGCAGAACCTAGAGAACCCTTGTAAACTGGTTTGTGTATGTTGTCACGTCTGCTGGATCAGCCGTAGGAGAGGAACAGTGCAGTAAAACTGGAGAGTGAAATAGTACACATTGGTGACTACATTGTCGGGTTCAGGGTTAACTTACTTATCGGGTTAAGATACCTAGGTTTAGATAGATGTGGATGGCTCAGCTCCTGACGTAGTCAGTGGAGCCTTACAGTCCAGTTCAGTTACCAAAGCATAGGCCTCTAGTATTCTACTAAGATGTCCTAGAAGTATCATCGCACAGGGCCTTCATCCGGCGCTCTGTAAAGAGCTATGCCTCTTGTAGGTTTTGTGCCATACCTGCTTAGCTACCTCAGATAGCCCCGGGCATCTGAACTGCCAGTCTGTCTCTGATGGACATGCTGGGCTCATGGGCTCAATGCATCTATAACCCCTGCTAGGACTTGTTTCAGCTCTCACTAAGACAAGTTCTGATCTAAAAATCCTTTAGCTACTGAAGCACACTGCATTTCACGTGCTGGATGGGAAGCCTTCCGGGAAGCTTGTAATGTGTGCTCAGGGTTTGGATACCCACGCCTGCCGCGAGCCTGGTAAGGTGCTGGCCATGCCTCATCCCAGCTGGGCTAGGGATGGACTGCCTTAGGGAGTGGCTCTTTCCCCAGTTCTGGTGAGAGAAGGAACTTGATCCTTTGCTCGCTGAGGTCAGTGCCAAGCCTCACTTTGCCTTTAATGAGGCGGCCCTGGGCCCTCAGCCTGGACTCCCTTCATGAACAGCAAGGGAGGCCTGCTGCCTTTTTTTCTTTTTTTTTTTTTTTTGAATTTGTTCCACATTGAAATAACCTGTGTTTGATAAGCCTCTGAATATGCTGCAGTAAAAGAGTAATTTGATGCAGTTTCTGGCAGAAGACTGACAATATGTTCCCATAAGATAATCCTAAGGAGCAAGCTAAGGAGATTCTTTAACTGATTTGATACCCTGTGTGGACTAATTGATTTGTTCCATGTTTACAGTTATTTTTTACTGCTGAATGGCCATCACTTTGACTGCAAATCAATTTCAATATTTTGTACGACATTCAGTCCAGTAAAGGCAGTAGAAGATTTTCCATTGAACTGAATGACAACCGGACTGAGCCCTTTGAGGAAGACACTAGCATGTTTTGCTGGTTTCGTTTCCCTGCCTGCTTGTAAACTCTTTTGGAAACTTGCAGCCAGTAAAGCCTGTGCAAAATGATGATGGCCATAGAGAGTGAAAAGAGAGAGCAGATTGTGGAGCAAAAGCTTGTGTTCCAGACTGTACACTTGTAGCTAATAACTACCATTTAGCAATATCAAAGGGTAGATTTTTCTTTCCATGGTTCAGATGAGCACTGAGCATTATATATATTTGTGTGTGTGTGTGTGTGTGTGTGTGTGTGTTTCATATGTGATCATAATCAAAAGCAGCTTGTTCCTTTTTTTGTAAAATGGTTTTGAATGTTTTCCATTTTATTTATAAATATTTATGTATATTTAAAGGCAGAAGTAGCAGTAGGACACGTTTCATGCAATCAGCAATTAGATGTGTGCATCTGTAGAGTGTCTGTTGTTTATAAAGCAATTGTATTCCTTAACTTGAATTATATACAAATAAACTTACAGCGCAATGGGCTTTTCACAATGGTATTCCATACAGCAGTGCAGATTCTGAGTCCTGAATTGCACTTGTGCACATGATGCAGAAGAGACCAAGACAGAAGAGGCTAACATGGGGACAGAGGCATGATGTTCTTTCTTGCAGCGCAGTGTATTGCCTGGATGGCCCCTCAGTCAAGCTGTGCTTTTCCCCATGAATGTTTTCTGACATCTTTCCCTATTATGTAGGCTGCATGTACATAGGAGTCATTTTATTTCTGGACTGTATGCAGAGGACTGAAGATTTCCAAAAATAAATGCAGAAGCTGATACAATACAGCCTAACCATTCCTTGAACTAACCCAAACTCTGTTTAATGGCTGGATACACTTTAGTGGTGAACTCAGAACCAACAGTGTTACACTGTAACAAAGCAAGAAGGAAATGATGGGTTCAGACCTAGGTGATTTCAGAGTGCTGGAGATTGTGGGAAATTTGAAAGGAACAATTAAGATGATGGTCAGAGTGTGCTTCTTGTTGCCAGCTGTGCTCTTGTTTTCTATTTGAGGTTAGTAGACGATTGAGTTTGACCGACTTTTTGGGGTGTCCTGTGAATGTTTTAGTTACTGCTGTATGAGTTCTCTCTTCAGTGTTCTTATTGCCCGTTTTGCCTTTCTGTCTTGTTGGCTTTGCTTTTATTCTGTGGCTCCCTGAGAAACCCAACACTAGCTCTGCCTTTTTTGCTCTACTTCCGCCACTAGAGAACGTGCCTCAGGAGGCAGGAGGGCTGGCGATTCTTCCTGAGGACAGAGCCAAGGAGTGGTCAGCCTGCGCTCGGTGCACAGAAGCGCCTTTCCCGAACTCTTGCAGCAGACCGGAGATGTAGGTAAGCAGTTAGGAGAGAGGCGCAGGCAGGAGCAGCAGCAGTGCATTGGAAGCTAGTGGAGCTGTTGGCATGCGGGTGCAACTTGCTTTCAGGCAGGGAAAGCAGCACCGAGAGGGTGGGCAGCTGTATTCTGCAGCAGATGAAGTGTGACTGGATTTCAGGTGGCAACCCCTTCTCCGTGATCTTTGCCTGGATGGTGGGGGAGCTTCAGGAAACATCATCTTCCTTGTGCCACATTGGCCGCCAGCTTTCAAGACCAAGGTCAGGCCTCCACCCTGGAAAAAAAAAAAAAGGATGGGCCTACGCGTCCATAAGTCCTGCCAGCAACATCCGGAAGTAGCTGACTATTTGACAGGTCTGAGTTGCCACAAAAAGCAGCTGAGATTCTTCTCTCCTCCCACTACTCAACAAGTTATCTATGAACAGACACGGCTTCCCCTGCCGTGGTCCCCCAGGACCTTGCGGTGGAGTGGGGAGGAGTATTGTTATCCTTCTTTGACAAAGTGGGAGCTGAGGTCCTGAGGGATTTGAGCAACTTGGTGACTTTCAAAGTCCCTCTGAAGAGCTGTTTGTAGCTTTGGGTTTAGTCACCTGTGGCAGACTGACAATTTGATTTACTTGAGACTATGCAGAAAGTGTGGAGAAGAAGAAAAAATGAAAGCCAGTCATCTCAATGCGTTGCAGCATGCTCCCATAAATCCATCCTTCCTTCTCATTCTTTGCAAGGCAGTGCAGCAACGGCAAACTTTGTATCTGAGTTCTTGATGGCCGAATGCTGTAGCAGAGTTATTTTGCTCCCTGGCATGCGTTCTAGCATTTTTGTTTGAATTCTGTACTTCTTGACCTAAGGCTGAACAAGCAGGAGCAAATCAAGAGATGCATATACACACACCTAAATATGCCTGTTCACACGTTCCATTTCTCACTGCTGAAGTGGCTCCCTGTCCATGCTCAGGTAAAGGATTTCAGTGCATATGGTGCTCTTCAAGCGTGTAAGATCTCTGGGGATGAAAGGCCAATGAAAATGTATTTACAGCACATTATGATTAACATATTTTGTGAGTGGTGCAATTTTAGGGAGAAAGGGGAGGCAGTGCTAAAGAAGTCGAATGCTGCGCGAGTAAAATGAGATAATTATTCTCATGGGCGGAAAGCAAGGAGGAAGTTATATAGAGGGTACACACGAAGAGGTGGAATTAATGACAAAAATCTAACCTTGTAGAAAGCTTAAAAAAAAAGGTGATTCTAAATTGGATCCAGCAGGCTCTGCTCACTATCATGTTCCCAGTTCCCTTGGAAATCACTATAACCTGCTGCTTGCTGAAAAACCTCATTTATGAGAATGGGATTCTCTGATCTGTATTACAGCAAAAGACCCTCCAAGTGAAATATGAAGCTGAAAGGAGGGAAGCATCTTTTCCTAAGACCGTATGAAAATTCCACGTGGCAAGAAGAAAAGTGGTTTTGATGCAGGTTTCATACATGCAAGTCCTATTCCTCTGCAACCTTTGAAACATACGTGTGTCCCCCCCATATGAGGTAAGATCTAAATTTAAGTTTTACGGGCAATGGTTGTCCCTCTTGAAAACAAGCAGATAAAAACTGAGCTTTGCTCTAGAGGAGAGAGTTAATATTTTTCTGTAGAAAGTTTGATATCCGAAAGATTACTAGTGAGCAGCTCCATGTTCGGGCACTCGTACATGTAAACATGCTTTCCTGTCGTTTTGTGTAGCGGTGGCTAGATCACAGCTAAGGGAACATTCTGGAGTTCGATTTGACCAGGAGCTTGAAGGCTCTTTGCTAATAAATAACTAACATGCCTCTAAGAGGCAGGGATCAAAACCCAAGGTAAGCCTGGGGTGCTCTTTGAGCGGCTCCCCGAGCTGCACAAGAGGAAAGTGCATGTGTAAAGCTCAGGCTCAAGCACTAATCCTCAAGGCATTGAGTACCTCTTTATTTGAAGAGCAGAAGATCGGTCAAGAAAGGGGCGAAGGACTGGTGGGATCACCGTGCCCGAGGCAGACGCTCGTTCAGGCTGATGTCGTGAGCACTAGCACCCAGAATCGTGGACAGTCGCAGCTGGTCTTCCTTGAACCTTACGTGTGCAAGCTGCTTGGTGGATAGGACCAGCCGGGAATGCTCGAGCAGTCAAAAGCATCTGCTCCCCTCGGGAGTCAGTCCCCTCCCCTGTCTTCCTCTTGTAACCAGGGGCTAGAGGTGATGCCTGGTTCTGTACATGGCACGCAAAATCATGTGACTCAGAATGAATTACGGTTTCTGAGTAAGTTGCCTTGCACAGCAGCTGCAAGAATGGTGGGTAATTATTTTCTTCAGAACCCATGATTCGTTGCTTGCCATACTAATATTAGACTGCTGTCACTGCTGCTATTTTGGGGGTAGCCGCAAGACATCGGCAAGATTGACCTGAGTCCTGAAGTGCATCCTTTTGCAGAACTCACAAGTGTTTGATTACGGCAACTTCTGATATACTGAGCTGCAGGCTAGCAACGTCAAGAGACAGAATGAATATTCCAATTAAATTATTGGGCTAATAGCGGGAGGCACAGCTGCTTAATAATCTCGTTACTCACTAGGGAAGGAAAGTCCATCCCCAGGTAGATTGTCTTACGCACTGTCTGGCTAAACAGAAAACATTCAAGAGAAAGCAAGCCGCGTTCCACCACTTGTGCCAGGCACTGTGCGCAGACTGAGCGGAGCTAGGCACAGTCCCGACCTTCTGCCCAAGGGCCCAGCGGCTCCAACTCCCTGCCAGGACACAGGACGCAGGACGCCGGGGCCTGCGCCCCCTCGCCTTGCGGGAAGCTGGGTCCCTCGGCCGGTTTCCTGGGGATGGGCTGCCCTTCTCCTAGGGAGCAGCGTCGTTGCAGTGTGGTGACTCTGCAGCCTCCTGTGGGGAGTTTGAAAGTTGCCAGGTACTTTCTGTTCCGCGCTGCCTTTGGGAGGATGTAGGCTTTTGCTGCTCTGTAAAGGGAATATGTCGTAACCCTAACACAAGGCGATGTGGGGAGCAATCCAGCCCTGAATGAAGTATTGCTGAGCAGCTCCCACCCTTCTGCTGAGGACAAGGGGGTGTCTACCTCGAGAGCATTTAGCCTTGTACTGGACATCGAAAATACTGCAAGGGAAGTGATCTTGGCGAGAAAGTGTTACTCAGCGCCAGCCACTTCACCCTGAAGAAAGAAATGGGAAGCGTGGTCATGTAGCCAAGGTTGCCTTGTAAAGCTGTTTGAATTCTCTTTTGTGACAAGTTCTCTGCAAAGGGAAGATTCGATTTGGTTAGCTCTGTTGTTTGAGTTTGCTTTTTTTTTCTTTTACTAGCAGCCATTGTCACGCTTAATTGTATAAGGAATGTATTTATCTTTACAGCTATTACAGCAGAGAACTCTCAGAAACCAGCACCTGCTTTTGCTCGCAGGGCCTGCTGCCCCCGGTCGTCCAAGCCTGCCTCCGGCTTAGCCTGTGGCAACCTCCGAGTGTCCTAGCGATAGCGGGCCAAGGAGCGGGCCGACGGCGAGAAGGTGACAAGGTGAGCCCTGCAACCCAGGCAGCCTGGTGTACGTCAGCTTGGGACTGTCTGTAAAGTCACGACATGAGCTCACACAGCTCAGCCCCACAGAGACAGGCTGTTTTCATTACCAAGACACCCGGCAGCACAGCAGTCTCCTGAGTCCTGGGCAGTGAACAGCTCTTTGTTGTCTGCAACTGTCTTTCATTTCAGTCAGAAGAAAAGCATAGGGTTTTTTCTTCCCATTTGTCAGTCTGTTTGACTTGCACGTACATTGTCTAGCTTTTCTGCTGACCATTTGCCTTAGCAGAAGGTTTGCAGCGTTGGGCCCAGCCTTCCTAAACCGTAGCTTAGCCCCTTTCAAGCTCCTTGTGCCAAAAACCTAGGGGATGCAGCTGCTTGAATTTTATTCCTGGAGGTATAGCAAAACGCCCAAAGCCACCCCCTCATCGTCTTCTACCGCAATGTTTTTAAAGTCATGGTTACAAGTGAGCCTTAATGTTACTGCTGGTTTTTCAGTCTGATGGCAGTCAGCGACCAGCTGTTTTCCCTGTGCAGGACTTGCTTTCCCTTGCTTGCGTGGGCATTTCATACCGCAGCAAAGGAAAGAAAAGTGTCTTATAAAGGAGGAGAACATAGTTCTTAAACCACAAAGATTGGCCTGGGGCAGGTGCGATACCTAAAATTAATTGAAATCCAGTCAATCGAAAGGAGTTTAAAGTAATTTCTGACTGTGTAGCTTTACTATACCATCATTAGAGGGGCCCTCCAATTCAACTTGAGTTTAATTGGCTCAGTTACAAGACATGTTCTTTTAGTGATGCTGTGATTAAAAATATTTTGAAATGCCAACTGAAAGTCTTGTATTGTGGGCTTTTCTCTTTCCACTCTCTGTTTTATTTATTCCGGGTTGTATCTTTCCTCCAGGTCCAGAGCCTCAGAAGCTGCAGATGCGCACCCCTCTACGGAAAGCACTGGCGGTAAGCAGATTTCTACCAACGGAAGATCTGGCCATCCAGTGGTTTTGCTAAAGGGCAGGAGAAAAGAACATTGCTGTGCAGAAACTGATGTACAGACTTGATCATCGTTTAACATTATGCTTACCATCAGTGTGAAAATGTTCAGCTATAACTCACGTATTGGCCTGTTCTTCTTTTAGCTTTCATTGTAGAGTCACGTGGGATGGGAAATCACTCGCTATTGTGGTACCTGCAGACAAAGACTAGAAAAATCCTCGACTTGAGGATTTTTATTTAAGCAGAACTCACTGAGAAGCCTGGCCTAAGCAAGACAAAGGCTGCTGCTGTCATCCCACAAATATCTCACAACATTGTACTTGTAGCCTGACACAGCTGCCACAGAAATCAGAGGTTGAACATCCTTTGACTCTAATACGTAAAAATAAATCAGAGCAGTTAAGTCAAAGAAGGAAATGGTGCTGGAGTATAACTGGATATACTATAAACGGTGTCTGTCCTTAATACACTTGAAATGGATTTCAGGTTTGGGGATATTTTTCAGCTTTGTGATGGGCATCAAAGGTTCATATTTTGAGTGACTCAAACTGAACGATTATGTTTCAAGATAACTTTACAATGTTAATGAAAAACAGATTTGCCTTAATAGAATCACATGAACGGTCATCCAAACCAAAGGCCAAAAAACCCAAGCCAAACCACAAACCACTAATAATCCAGCCTATTTGTCTCTCACTCTGGTGTGCAAAAGATTTTAAGTCAGCACAGGACGGAAACTTCGGATGCGCCCAGGCGCGGTCGAAGTTCTCGTCCTATCCCCTCAGCCACAGAAAGAAAAACTTGCATTTAACAGCTGTTAAGATGCTGGTTTTCATTAATCATTTTTTGGTTGTTCATTGTAAGACTACAGCTGTCCTAGGTGACACCTCTTCTTTCCTTGGGCTAAAAGACAGAGAACCATTTCAACAAATCCTTCCAGTTTTTGGTCTCATTATGCAACACATTACAGGGTCCTGAAAAAAAGTCTGCTGGCTTAATTGGGAAATGTGGGAAAGGACTTTCCCATGTGGTACACACTATCCGTTATCAACAAGCCAGAAGTGTGGGAGAAGTGTGGACAAAAAATTTTTGTGCATTTCTGTACGTCTTGTCATTTTTGCTCAGCCATATTTGAGAGTTGTGTTTCAGAGAAGAATCAGATTCTGTCCTGAAAATATAGAGTTAAAATGTCTGGTTATACTGCAATTTTTCTTCAAGGCCTCTTGTTGTAGGTGCAGGAGATTCTTAAGTAAGTGCGTGGCTTCTTTAGAAAGTTCTGCTCCTCTCAGCTATAAAGCTGTGTCTTAAAGGGTTTTGCAGCCCAGGATGATCTAATTTGTCGAAGGAGTAACAGCAACATAGTTGATGAATGTAATTAATACAGTCATGTAAAGGACAAGGGGGAAGCCTGTGGGAGAGCAGAATTTGCAACCAAGGAGTTGCAGCATTCAAGGCAGGGAATTTGGAGTCAAATTCTCTCCAAAAGGAAATACTGTGGCTGTGCTGTTTCCACTGCAGGGCTGGCCAAGCAATCGGGAGCAAGGAAAGAGTCTAGGTTTAGAGCAAGGAGTATCCTGAATTGGATCTGCTTGGAGGAGCAAGTCTCCCTCAGCTCGGATGGTGCCTTTCCTCTTTTCAGCGCGGGCACTGCTTCCTTCAGCGCAGAGCGCTCTGTGGAGCCGCCAGAGCTCAGGATCTGCAGGGTGATGGCATCGAGCACCACGGCCCTGCCCCACGGGCGGGTGTCCCCGCTGTCTCCCCGCCGCCCCTTCCCGCGCGACTGCAGCCACCCGGGCGCCGAGGTCGCTGCGCAGCGCGCAGGCGGCGCTGCCGCCCCGACGGCCGCCAGGCGGCGCCGCCGCGCCGGGGCCCCGCGCCCGCCCCGCCCGGCCCCGCTGCGGCGGCGGCGGCGGCGGCTGCTGCTGGTGCTGCGGGCGGCGGCGGCGGCGGCCTCGGGCCCGGCGCGGTGAGTGCGGGGAGCCCCTGCCCCCCTTCCTCCCGGCCCCCGGCCCCGGCGCGGCGGGGGGAGCCCTGGGGGCGGCGGCGGCCGGGCCGGAGCCCTCCCTGGGGGAGACCGGCAGGAGCAGGGCTCGGAGCCGGGGCGCCGGGGGAGGCCGACGTGGAAGGCAGCGTGCGGTGAGTGCCCGAAGCGGCGCCCGAGCAGCGCCGAGACGCGCCCCGTCCCCGGGCCGGCCGTGCCCAGCACACGGGGGCTGCGGGGAGCTGTCGCTGCCGGCGGGGCCCCGCGGGAACCGAAGGGTCCCCGAAGCGCTGGGAGCAGGGGGGCCCTGCGAGGGAGCAGGGTGCTGCACCGCGCAGGTGGTGGCAGGGAGGGCTGCGCCTGGGGGCACCTGGCAGGGGCCGAGACAGGGCAGAGGCAGCAGCAGGCTGGGGCTGAGGAGCCCGTGCCCGGCTGCTGATGAGGAAAAAGCCTTTTGGGCTTGTGGCACCTGGCTTTTGTGGTGTGCACGGGGCAGTTTGAGGGACAGGGGACAGCGGGTGTCGGTGCGTGGGTGCCGCTGGGCTCCCTGGCACTAAATGCAGCCAGGGTGCGCGCCCACGCGGAGCAGTGTCTCCCTTCGCTGAGGCTGTGCCCGGGCTCAGGCCGAGCCCCGCAGGGCAGCTCTGCCTGGGGAGGCTGCGGGCAGGGCCGCGGTTTCTGTTCCCACAGCCTCAGCGCTGAGTGGGGGGGGGCCGTGGGGCACCCAGCGGGGTGGGCACGGCCGAGCCTGGGGTTGCTCCTTGTGGTGCTGGGCCTCTCCTGAAAGACCCTTCAGGTTTGCTTGGGTTTTTGTTGGCTTGCTTTTACAGGGAGAGAGGAACCCCAGCAGTGCCATCAGAGACAGCCACTGCAAGTGCCCCAGCATTCCCCAGCACTGGATCTCCGACACTGCCGCCTGCGTGCAGAGCCTGGGACAGCGTGTCTGGCAGGAGGGGCTGCGTCCCTGCCCCTCTCACCCGCACGGGGACGTCGGGGCCTCGGAGGCACTTCCTGGGGAGCCCGGGGGCATTTTCCCCTGCTGCCTTCTCCCTAAATCGCCTGCAGGGCTTGTGTCACTGCTGAGGAACAGCTCCAGCCTCACTGCCTGCCTCTGCGTCACGTCCAGGGGTGCCGACACCGTGCGATGTTCTTGCACCTCCTTTCTGCGCTGGGAAAGGGAACCAGCAGAGCCGCGATGCAGAGAGACAACGTGAGGTTTAGTTCGTCCCTGGCAGAAGGCGCCCGGCTCCCTGCTCCCAGCAGCACAACTCCACTCGCCTCCCTCCTGCCCTGCGCGCGGTCCCGCTCCTGGCTGGGGACGACCTGCCTGCGCCCGCCTGGCTCTCGGCCTCCGCAGAAACCCTGCTGGGATGGGAGTACAGCGCCAGCTTGGGACAGCTCAGCTCCAGCTCGGGCTCCTCACAGCAATCTTGGGGACTGACAAGGTCGTAAATCAATCACTGTCACAACTTGCGTATTAATATCATCTTTAATATTGCACACACATTGCACAACTAGTTTATGAACAGTGTCCACACATTGAATAAATATTCTGTGTCTTGTACAAAGGGTGAATAAACAGTGGAACTGGAAGACAGTGTCTGCTCGCGTTTCCTCCCCCAAAAGGGCCTTCTGCGCCAGAAACTCTCTCAGACGCCAAGTTTGGCCTGGTGCATGCCAGCCTCCCTGCTGTCAGGGCGCATGCCGATGAACCCCCACCTCCAGTGAGGGTCTGCGGCCCCCTCCCACCCCTCTTGCCCTCCCACCACCCGCAAAAAGGGCCCCCTTGGCCTCTGATTTTGGGGCTGAAAACAGATGACTTAGTCTCTGTTTTCAAGCCCCAAAACCACAGCACTTGCCTCTGGTTTTGAGCCCGAAAACACAGGACTTGGCCTCCCTTTCTGAGCTCAAAAATGCAGGACTTGGCCTCTGTTTTTGAGCCCCAAAACGGCCCCATCAACATGCTTTTGAGGCCCCAAAATGCAGGACTGCGAAAGGGAAGCGAAATCCTGCATTCCTGCAGCTCAAACACAGGTCTGGGGGCTCTTCTGGGGGCTCAGAAATGGATTATGAGCCCCCAAAGCAGCCCACTGGGCCTCTCTTTCAGCCCCAAAAGCACAGCGTTTAGCTTCCCTTTCGAAGCCCCAGAGCAGACCCTGATCCTCTTTCTCAAGCCCCCAAAACAGCCCACTGAACCTGTTTTTGAACCCCCCAAAAAATAGGACTCAGCCCCCCTTTCTGAGCTCTCACACCAGTCGCAGGAACCCGCGTTTGAGCACCAGGAACGCAGGACTCGGCCTCCGTTTCTGAGCCCCCAAACCAGCCCCCGGAGCCTCTTTGGCAGCACCAAACCCGCAGCACTTGGGCACAGAGGCTCAGCCCTCTGCTTCACCCTCCTTTCACCCCCCTCCCAGGGCTGCACCACCCCGTGTCCGAGCCCCACCACAGCGCCCTCAGACCCTTCCCCAGCCCCCAGGCACCAGCCCTCCCCTCCCGGCCCCGGGGGCAAGGGTTTTTTTGGGGCTGGGGGGGAGCCCCGCGCGGGTCGGGCCGTGCTTGGGAACTACGCCGGGGGGACCCTCCCTGCACGGAGGGCCCAGCCACGCGGCGCTGCGCAGCCCCGGCGGCCGCTGGGCTCCGGCCCCTCTGCCTTCAGCTCACTCCGCCGCCAGCCGCCGCCCCGCAGCCCCAACCCCGCCCCAGTGCCGCTGCTCCGCGCCCCGCCGCTCCCGGCACCGGGCAGCACCCGGCGGCAGCACAGACGCGCCGCCACCGCGCCGGGGCCCGCAGCTGCCTCCCGCCCTGCGCTCGCCCCGCAGCCGCCTCTCCCGGCCGCCCACAGACCCCGCACCGCCCGCCCCCCCACCGGCACCGGCACCGGCACAGGCACAGGCACTGGCCCTGTCCAGACCCCCCGGCCCGGTTCGGGCAGCCCCGGCCGCTTCCGCACCGCTTACCTGCGGCCGGGCGGCCCCGCCGGGGCAGCGCTCGCTGCCGCTGCTGCCGCCGCCGCCGCCGCCGCCGCCAGCCGGGAAGCGGCAGCCCCGCACCAGCCCGGCCCGGGTGCCCCGCACACCGAGCGCCGCCGCCACCGCCCACCCCCTGCCCCGCCGCGACTCTGGGGGCCGGAGAGACCGCGCAGGCGCCGGGAAGGGGCCGCCCCGGGACCGCCCCGCCCCCGGCTCCGCCCCCGGCCCTCCCCTGCCCCAGCCCCGCCCCACCACGTGCTCCCGCCCCACATCGTCCTCGGCTCCCGCCCCAGCCCCGCCCCGGCCCCGCCCCACCCGCACCTCCGGCACCACCCCACCCCTCCTGCCCCGCCCCCGACTCCGGCTCCGCCCCCGGGACAACGGCCGCAGCCCAGAGCCGCGGGGACCCGGGCGCAAACGGCGGCGGCGGGGGCGAAGTGACTCGCGGGGCCCCGGCACAGAAACACCCCCGCTGCTGCGTGAGGCTCCAGCAAGGTTTATTTCAGCGACGCCTCGGAGGCTGCTCGAGGCCGGTGGCGCGGAGGAGCCGAGCGGCCGCCTGCTGCACCCGCGGGTCCCCGTCGCCCCGCAGCACCCGCAGAGCTGCAACGGCACCGGCTGCGGCGTTGGTGCTGGCACCGGCACCAGCCCCGGCCCCGGTCCCGGCCTCCCCGCAAGGGCGACGCGGCCCCGCCGCTGCCCCGCAGCCGCTTGCTGGCTCAGCGAGCGCCGCGGTGCTGGGCCCCAACTGCTGCGAGCCCCCGGGGCGCCGTGGCCCCGTCACCTACCTGCCGAGAGCAGCATCGCCTCCTCCCCCGTCAGCCACTCGGTGCCTGCGTGCTCCACGAGGACCCCTGCGTGCACAGGGCAACACCCGGCATCAGGGCGCTCTCTCCCTCCCAGCCCGGCCACATCCCACCCTGAGCACCTGCTCCGCCTTTCCCGCCCCCTGCAGCCCCTGCACCCTGCTCCGGCCGCCCCCACGCAGCTCCAGCCCTGGGCAGACGGGCAGAGTGGCGACGCGGGAGGCAGCAGCCGCAGAGACGCCCGCTCGGGCTCACCAGCGACATCGAGGGCTGCAGCCTGCAGATCCACGCAGCTCCGCAGGAAGCAGCGCCGGGTGGCGATGTACAGCGCCTGCTGGTGCTTGGGGCTCTCCTGGGCCTGGGGCAACACGGGGACACACTGTCCTTCTCTGCCCAAAAACGCCCCCGCTGACCCGCGGCAAGCAGGGCGCACGGATCGCGGGGCGCCGAGGAGCCAGAGCAGGGCCGGGAAGCACGGCCGGGCCCGGCGCCAGCCCCGCGACGGCGCCCTGCCGCCCTCGGCGTGTCACCCGCTGCCTCCCTCGGGGCCGGGAAGGGCCCCGCAGCCCCGTCGTGCCCGGGCGCGCAGCTCCTCACCAGCTGGCTGCAGATGTCGTCCTGCAGCTCGGCCGCGCTCAGCCGGGTGTTGACGGCGATGCCCTGCCGCACCCTCCTCAGCCCCAGAAACGGGGCGCACAGCCTCAGCGCGCCCTGGCACGCCTGCCAAAGAGAGCGGAGCCTGTCGTGGCTGCCCTGGGATGGCCAGGCCCTTCCCAGCCCTTCCCAGGGAGCTCGTCGTGCCACGCTCGGCTGGTGCCGGCCCTGGGCCCGCAGACGGGGCGCCCTGGGGGTGGTGTCCCGGCAGGAGGGAGACTTCCCCGGCCTTTTCCGCAGCACCCTGCAAACAGCACCACTGCCGGGCGGCTGCGCCCATGAGGCCGCTGCGAACGCCCGTCCCTGAGGGGGAGCAGGGACCTGGGGCAGGGACGGGCGCCAGGGACAGGCCAGGGAAGGGAGGCAGAGGTCTGCGACGGGACCGCGAGGGTGCTGGGGCGGCTGCCCTGGGCATCGCAGGGGCAACCTTGCTGGGACACTCTCGGGGATGCTCTGCAGAGACCCTGCAGCTGCTGAGCAGGCAGGAACGGCAGAAGTGTCCCCACGGGCACCGCGCGGCTTCACTTTTTGTGTTGCAAGCAAGTTCCTGCGGCTCTGACCATGGAGGCTCCCGGGTCTGGGTCCCGCAGGTGGAGGACGAGGCTGGCCCACGTATTTGCCAGTTCTTCGGTGAAGAAAGACCTCCACCTCCTCGTGGCAGAGGCGGCCAGCACCCCGTACAGGGTGAAGGCCGCCGAGCGCAGCGACGCCTGCTCCTGCAACCGAGAAACCCCAGCTGTCAGGTGGGCAACTGGGACACCTCGGACAACTGTTTCTGTAACACCCGAGCACTGCCAGTCGAGCGCAACGTCCTGAGAAAGGACCCCCAGAGGGGGTCACAAATAGCACCTCCTCCGTCTTCCCCAGAGAGAAGTGTCTTCCCTGAACCCTCCCGGTGCAGAGCTGCCCTTGCCCACACCGCCCCTCTTGGACGAGCCCGCGAGGGAGCCTTCGAGCAGGCGTTAGACAACACCGCTCACTTACAGCATCAAAGAAGGTCCTTGTGGCCTTGGCGAGGTCTTTGAAGGTGGAGCCCACAGCCTTCCCCTTCAGCTCGTCCACCACCTTCGCCAGCGCCAGCAGGCTCTCTGCCACCACCTCCGCCGAGGCCACGTCCTCCAGGCCCCTCCGCAGCGCCTCCAGGATGGCTCCCTTGTGCTTGCGCAGCTGTGAAGCGTAACACACACACGCACCTCTCGCTATTCCTGCCTCTGACCGCTCATCTTTCCCGTTGCCTCCGGGGCTGAAGCTTTCAGAAACAGCCCCCGAGCAGATCGCAGCCCAAGGGTCCCATTGGCACCTCAGTCCCCTTTGCAACCCGGATGATGCCCGAGAACAGAGCGCCTTCGGGGCAAAGACTCACACTTGCCTCTGCTGCTCTGCCCACTCTCTCTAACCCCTCCGCGCTCTCCACCTGCATCTCTCCGGTCATGCAGGGGCTGCGTTTCACGTGGAGGAAAGCCCCTCTCACCTTCTCCGGTGCTCCGCTGACCAGATTGCCCAGGCCGCGCGCCGCCATCTGCCGCACGGTGCTGCTCGGGTCCTGCGTTTTCTCTGCCAAGGCCCCCAAGATCGGCTGAAAGCACCTCCATTCCTGCAGCGCTGGCTCCTTCATCAGCTGCAGCACAGCAACCCGGCCGTCAGCATCGGAGACGGATGCAGACCAGGTCCGGGAACAACAACCACCCCGGGCTCGACACGAGGAAGCCCCACAAGCCCGGGCTAACTGCCCCGGTGCCCAGCAGCTTTCCTTTGGGCCCGGCCCAGGCTGTGGCTTCGGGGATGGCGAGCTGCTGGGGGCAGCACTGCCCCGTGCCCGGGGGAGGCCTTGTGCCCGTGTTTGGGGGGAGTTGGCCTCTGGAGAGGATTTGCATTGGGTCCCGGTGGTCGCTCAGCAGAGCTGCTGAGATCAATCGAACCTGGAAGCACGTCCTGGCTGGGGTCGGGGGAGGCCCTGGAAAGGGGGTCACTGATAGAAAGCCCATCTGTATTTCCTCCGCCACCAGCAGCAGTGACGAGGACCGGGACTGAGCGGTTTGGAGGGGCAATAGCATCCCTGGCAATAGCACAGGGGAAGGACGGGGAAGGGGGCAGGGAAGGGCAGCTCCCAGGAGGCCTCCTGCAAGGGGGGATCCGCTCCCGCCTCCACTGCGACACTTTCCGCCAGCACCTTCCCAAAGAGCAGCGTCAGGAGAAAACCCATCCCAAACCTCCCTCTCCCACCTTCTCGCTCACCTCCGCAAAGAAAGCCGCAGCCATGAGCCGCAGGTTGGCCGAGGGGGCGTCCAGCCACTGGGTCAGCACCAGCACGACGGGCAGCGAGATGGTCCCGGCGCGGAGCAGCACCCTGCGCACAAAGCACAGGCAGGCGACACACAATTACGCAGGCAGGCACCTGGCCTCGGCCCCCAAAATTCACCTGCTCCTGCGCAGGCTCTGGTGGGCAACTCGGAGACGCCCAGGCCAAGGGGAAGGGTCCCGCCAGCTCCAATGGGGTCGCAGCCACCCCAGAGCAGCGAGGCGCCTCCTGGGGCTCTCACCCGGTCAGGAGACCGACGCCGTCGGGGTGAGCCCGGGGGTCTTCCAGGGCGGCCCAGGCTCCCTGCTTCCTCAGCAGCCACAGCCATTTCCCGTCGAGGCACGTGCGCAGCACCGCCTCTAAGGTCTCCAGGGAAAGCCTGGGGGAGAGAAGAGCAGCCAGGCCTGAACCTCGGCAACAGGCATCTCGGGCAGCGCAAGGGAAACGCCGCCGCCGCCGCCTGCGAGGCCTTCGTTCACTCAGGCTCAGCCTCGCCGAGGGAGCTGCAAATACCCCTGAAATGACATCTCGCAACCCTGAGGTCTGCCAAGCTGCACGAAAACTGGCCTTTTCACCCTTCCTGATGCCCCAAACTCACTGTCAGCACTAGAAAACCCCAAGTTTCTAGACTTCACGCTCACACCTTCCTCCCTGGGAATCAAAGTTCCTCCAGGAGAAAAATGGAAGCAAAAACAACCAGAATCGGTTTCCCCACCTCGGAGACGAGGCAGGCCAAAGCGCTGCCTCGGGGCCATGAGCGAACATGGCCTGGTTACGGGGACCCTGCGTCTCTGTCCCGCTGCCTCCTACCTGCAAGGATTGTCATCGCTCGTGTGTCCCTTGAGGAACAGCTTTCGCTGGCTGCTGACTTGGGGAAACAGCATCTCCTTTCCCAGCGTGGCGCTGATCTGCTTCAGCAGCACCGGGAGCAGCTCCGGGAGCAAGCGCTGCACAGCCTCTGAGGTCTGCAGCGTTGACACCACCTCAAAGATGGCACGTGTGATCTGCAGAGAAATTCAACCACAAGCGGCCTGTGAAAACAAGGCCTTTTCCCACCTCTCCCCTGCCCGCCTCGGGCACCTTTACCGTCTGCAGTTTGGCTTTCGGCAGCAGCCCTGCAGGCTGCCTGGCAGCAGCAAAGGGTCTCGGCTGCCCCGCTGCCAGCGCTGCCCAGGGCCCAGCACGGCACCCCGCGCGGTTCAGGGGTGTTCACAGTGTGCACAGCGCACAGCGTCCCTCAGGCCGAAGGGTTATTTAGGACATCAGGTGCGAAGCTGCAGCAATGTGTCTGCCAGTGCACGTACCTTGAGAGGCTCCAGCGCAGCCTCATCGTCGTCGGCCTCAGGCTTGGCAGAGCTGGTCCTGGCTTGGTCGTTTCCTGAGTGCTTCAGTTTTTCCATCAAAACCCTCAGGAGCTGGTTCACAAAGAATTTCCTCCCCAGGACCCTCCACAGCTCCACGGTGTCACTGCAAGGCAGCAGAAGTTGCCCCGTGAGCCCGCAGGCTCTGCTACCTGTGATGCCCTTGGCAGCGGCCAAACGCTCTCCTGGCCTCGAAGGGGCTGGCGGGGGCCAGGCTCTGGGCACCGGCTCTTGCCACGCTCAGCCTTTCTCCCCCCGCAGCAGCACGATCGCCTTCTCCGCTGGCTCCTCCTGGCCCCGTCAGCGGTGGGTCCTGCCTGCCCCCAGGGCCGGGCCAGTGCACGTACCTGTCCATGGGCAGCCGCTTCTGCAGGAGGCTGTCGATGACGGAGCCAAGGTGGTAGCGGGCCAGCAGGGACACCGCCTCGAAGAGGACGCGTCGCAGGGTGTCCTGCTGCATGGTCGGCATCCGGATGTAAATGATGCTCAGGATTTCTGGCACCTGAACGCAGACCAAAAGAGCCGTCCTCTGCAGCCTTCCCTCGTCCTCCCGCACAGCCTCCCACCCTGGGCCTGTGGCCCCAGAGCCAAACCCGAGCGCAGCAGAGCCCGAGCAGAGGAGGCGAGCAGAGGCTCCGGGATCAGGCTGCCGGCACTTGGATTCGATAGAGCTGTCGGTGCTGCGCACGAGGGGCGGCTCTGTAGCCCCCGGCACCTGCACGAGGCGCACGGCAACGGCTGAGGCGGGAAGGCCAAAGCCCCAGGGAAAAGGCGCCTCTCTCACCTCAGTGAATAGCTGTCCCCCGCACGTCTCCAGGAAGGTGAGCAGCCACTCGCCAGCTGCCTGAGCACACGCGGGCCTGACCGACAGCATCCCGTCCAGGGCGGCAGAAAGGAAATCCGTGGCCTGCGCTGGGGGGATGTGTTTGCAGACGATCTGGGCAGAAATCACAACCAGGAGAGAGCACATCACAGGTCTGCTCCGGCTCTTCACAAAGGAGAGGAAGCTCGAGCGCCCGGGCAGTGGGGCAGTTCGCTAGGCCTGCAGGGTGCGAGTGCTTTACAGTGCAGCGGCGCAGGCAGGGCCTGGTGTATTCTGGGCGGCCGAGAGCTCTGCAAGTGTCTCCCTGCGGGCTGTTTGCTTATACACAGAGCCTGGACCCTGCCTGCGCTGGCGGCGCCAGGTACCTTTGCGAGTCTGGAGGAGGCCTGGAGCAGAGCCTCGGCGTCTGGGGCTCTCAGCCGCTGGCACAAAGGCTGCACCTCGTCCTCCTCGGCCCCCGTCTCCAGCGTCTTGCCTGCAGCGAGCACCAGGAGGAAAGGAAGGGCAGTGATGGGCACGGAGACCCCACCTCAGCCCACGGGCTGTGAGGAGCAAGAATGGAGCCCGGCCCCGCGCAGTCGTGGGGCGCGGGGGCAGTGGGGGCCCGGCTGGCCGAGGCTGGCAGGGGGCTGCCCTCACCTCGTATGCGGAGGAGGTGGCCGAGGCAGGCCCCTGCCCGCTGGCGGGACGTGGCCAGCGAGTCGCAGACCAAAGGCGCCAGCAGTCCCACCATGGAGCCAAAGGGCCCAAAGGAGTTTTCTCCCTGCGGAGACAGAAGGCCGACGAGAAGGTCGCAGGCGGCCCCGGCAGCCGATCTCCCTCTCCCGGCTGTGCTGCCACCTGAGCCCTGGCAGGGCATCGGGGCAGGCAGCGGTGCAGCCCCATAGCCCAGGAGACCCAAAACCCAGTGCCCAGCCTGGGGCAGAGCTCCCTGCCGGGCCGCAGCCAGCGGGGAGAGGGGACACAGCACGCGGGGGGTCTCTTCTCACCGAGAGCTCGAATCGCTCCTCGTAAGCGCCCAGCAGCTGGGCGCAGGCCTGCAGGGCCCTCTCCCGCTCCCACTCCTTGGCCGAGGTGAGCCAGTACTCCAGCACCTGCGCAAGAGCAGACCTGTCTCACAATAGGCGGCCCCGGCGAGCCCGGCCTGCCCAGCGCCACCCCAAACCTCTCCCTCCCGCGCAGAGTCCCGCCGAGGAGCTGGTGCCTCTGCAGCCGGCGGCGCGGCCCCTTCCCATCCCCGGCAGCCGCTCATGGAGGGCCCCGGCGCAGACGTGCCCCACGGCCACCTCGCGCCGACCCTGCCGACTCCACGGCCCAGCTCTCCCGCACACCCTTCGCCCGACCCTGGGGACGCCTTCCCCGTCCCCCCACGGATACTCACGTGCAGCATCTCCGTGAGCCAGCTGGAGGTGAGCTCTTCCTCCAGCAGGGCTGTCAGCAGCTCGCCGAGAGCCCCCATGGTCTGCGCGTGCGGACACTGCGAGCGGGAGAGAAGGACGGGCGTTGGGCCGCACACGGAGACGCCCGGCTCTGCCGGAGGGGGCAGAGCGCAGCGCGGGCTGCTGGGGGGATCCCCCGGAGAGGCTGGGAGAGAAGGGCCGCCAGGTACCTGCACAGGCAGAGCGTTTGCTGCTGTCGCCCCTTCCTCTTCCGCGGGCTCCAGGGCAGGCAGAGGCATCACGCTCTGCAAACACTGATCCAGGAGGTTGCGGTTTTCCTCCCGGGTCAGCGACGGCTTCAGTTTGCTGACAGAGAAAAAGGAGACCAGAAAAGAGTCTTCCTACCACTCCCCAGAGTGGGTCACACGACACCCCCCCCACAGCCCCGGCGGAAAGACCCTACCTCAAGTGCCCCACGGCCACAAACGCCTCCTGCCGCACCGGGGACGCCAGGCAATCCCGGGGCTCTGCCTTCACGAAGCCCTGGAGGTCACAGAGACACGCGCACGGTGGGCAGCGGGCAGCCACCGAGAGCCCTCCCGCCGCCAACAGGCTCTTCTGCTCGCCCTGCCCCAGGCACAGGCGCTGGGCGCCCGCACGGCTCCCACAGCGGCACCGGGGCCGGGCAGCCGCCCCACCGCGGACAGACCCGCTGCTCTGCCCAGCGACGGCCACCGGGCACCAGCACCCAAGGGCCCCGCTGCCCGGGGACGAGGCTCAGGGCGCTCGAGAGGTCGCGCGCGGCCAAGGCAGAGCATCGCCCCTCGGGGCGCCCGGCCTCGGAGCTCAGCCCCAACCTCCCCGGCGGCACAGTCCCGGCCCGGCACTCACCAGCAGGGTGCCCAGCAGCTCCCGTTTGTAGCAGAGCTCCCCGCGGCGGGAGCCCCCCGCCCCCTGCACGGCCCGGCTGACCTCGGCGACGCTCCGGATCAGGCTCAGCTTGAGCTGCACGTCCTGCGGCCCGGCAGAGAGAAACACAGCGGCACCGATGAGGAACTCCTCACAGCGCCAAAGGCGGAAAGAGGCGCACGGCGGGGAGTCCAGCCCCGGAGCACAGCGCCGAAGGGCGACTGCGGCTTCCAGGAGCCTCCGGGACCTGGGCTCGGCACACGGCTCGGAGGAAGGAAGCCTCCTCTCCCCTCCCGGGAAGAAGCTCCCCCTGGGGAGGCACGAGCTTTCCCCGCTACCTACCGCAAGGAGACCCCCCACCTCTGGCCTGGGGAGTGGGAGAGCCGCTCCGGCACGCCTGCGATGGGAAAGGTGTGCGGGAAGGGCAGGAAGCAAGGCCCCACGGGGCAGGACTTACCTTGGTGGAGAAGGCGAAGCCCAGCACCTGCAAGGGGAAAGGGCACAGAGTGAGAGGCAAGGAAGTGCGGCGCACAGACGCAGGACACGCAGCAACGGCCCCAGAGCGCACAGGCGCTGCGGGACAGCAGAGACGGACCAGCACTGCTGCGTCGCCCTCCACCAGCACAGGCAGGGCACAGTTGCCCCTGGGGCACTGGGGGGACTCGGGGCTCGCAGGAGTTTCAGGGTTTCAGACCCAGAAAACGCCCAGAGCAGCTGCAACGCGGGGACAGGGACATGCAGAGGGATACGGGCTGGGTTTGCGACTCGGCCTTCAGCACAGACCCCTCCTCGGGGCTCTTTCCTAAGTGACGGCCCGTCGCGATGAGCTCCAGCTCGGAGCCGGGCTGGGGCAGGCGGCACGTCCGTGTGGCCGGCCCTGCGCCCGCGCACCCACCTGGCAGCTGGCGCGGTAGTGCTGCAGGATGTGCCCCACGATTTCTCTCTCCACGCGGGCCGGCAGCTGCTCCCGGGGGGCACAGAGCGCGATCTGGCTGTAGGCCAGCATGAGCGCCATGTGCGTCCATGCTCTCTTCCCCTCCTGGTATTCCTGCGCCGTGGGAGAAGCCACGAGACGTCAGCCCAGCACCTCCGTCGCACCCCAGCTCCCACTGCCTCCCCACCAAGCAGCTGCCCCACTTTCCACGCAGCAGCCACCACTGCGCTGCTGCTGGCTTAGAAGTGAAAATAAGGCAGAGGAAAGGCAAGCCAAGACCCCCGGCATCCTTTACCTTCAGGCGATTGAAAGCCCCAGACACTGGCCTTTCCTCCATGCAGGCCCCAAACTCCTGCACCACCTCCAGGGCAAGGTGGAAGTGGCTCTCGGCAGCGCCGGCTACAACAGAAATCATTCCCTGCAACACAAGAGGAAGGGTGAGTCGGCCTCTGGCCCACACACAGCTGCAGCAAGCTCCGAGCGACACTTGCGATATCGTCCCACAGACACAGCAGTGACAAGGACATCGGAAGAGCCTGGAGCGCTCTGCTGGGAGACATCACTGCTCCCTGGAAACACAGAGGGGCTCTGGGCAAAGCAAGGGGACAAGAGGAAACTCACCTCTCTCTCCGACTCCTCCAAATAATTGGTTCCTAATAGGTATTTCTTCAATTCCCCACGGACGTAGGGCACGTGCTGACACGCTGCCAGCGACATCCCGATGGCCTTATACAGGAAGGCCTGGAAGAGAAGAGGCCACCGCAGACGTGGTCACGCACAAGGTGGCGGCACAGAGCCGGGCTGTGACGCACCAGCCCGCACCAGGCACAGCTGAGCTGGCCACGGCGCCCGGCCGTTCAGCCCAGCCCCGCTGCCCAGCGGCGCGGAGAGCAAAGCCTGTCTGGGGAAGGCCCGGGGAGCCGGGGAGCCCAGCCTGTCCGCAGAGGGCAAGAGCTGCAGGCACAGCCCCGGGCAGCGTCCCGGGCTCTCCCGCCACCGCCCACCGGGAACGGGAGCAGGAACGAGGCCTCGGCAGGGACCCACCTGCTCCCGGGACAGCTGGGGGTAGCTGCCCATCTGCTGGCTCAGCTCGAAGCTCAGGCCCATGGTCCAGGCCTGGCTCTTGATCGTCTCCAGCGACGTCCTCAGGAACTAGGGGAAACACCAGTTGCAGCAGCCTCTCCCCGGCCCCTTGGGCCAGGGCTGCTCGGCAAGCGCCCGGCGCTTCTGCTCTCTCCCTCCCTCCAAACAGGGAGCCCGAGCGACTGGCCCGCTGTCTTTCGTGTGTTTCCTGTTCTCTAAACAGAACTGGCATTTTCCTTCTCAGGTTGCCCCTGCTCCTCGTTAAGTTTCCACCCACACCTTCCCCCTCTTTCCCACCAGCATTTGCTGCCCTCGCAGCAGTGCTCTACCTCAAGCAGCAGGCGCTCCCACTCGGCAGAGTCCAGGCAGCTCTCGCTTTCCCCTGCAACACCAGAGCAAGAAAACGCTCCGTGTTACTTAGCACCAGAGAAGAGCCCAGGGCTCTCCTCTGCACTCAAACACCCGCCAGGTCCCACGCCAGAAGGGGCCGAAGCCGGGAGGCTCGAGCCCCAGCGCCCAACTCTTTGCAGGCCCCAGACACCTGATGGACCCTGGGGACGGGGGCCAGAGTCACTGACTCAGGTCGGCCACAGACCCGCCGGTCCCGATCCCCATCGCTCGGCTGCAGCTCCCAGAGCAGACCAGGCCGTCACACGAGGGCACGGACCACGCACACACCTTTGCACCAGGCCACGTTTCACCCACCCCCAGGAGCGCCACGTCTGGCCCTCCCAAACACCCACCCAGCAAGGACACCGGGGGCTGCAAAACCTGCTCGTGGCAGTGACGGGCAAGAAAGGCCCCCTCCCCTGGAGAAACTGCTCCGGGGTGTCAGCGCTCACTCCCTGGAAGGGGGACGGCTGCAGAGCAAGCGCTGAGAAACCCAGGGCCAATTGCCCTCCCTCACCCCTCTGCACGCTGCCTTTTCCTGCCTCCCCCACGGCCTCTCCAGCCTCTTCCTCCCCGACAACGGCACTTTACCTTCCAGGTACTGCAGCAGGAAGGGGATCTTCACGGCCCACACCGTCCCCACGGCGCCGTGGATCTCTCCACACAGGGCCTGCAGCAGCCGCAGGGCAGCGACGCCGCAGCCGCCACCGGCGTGAGGAGCCGCCGCCACCACCTGGCAGAGGGCAGGCGAGACCTGGGCTCGGGGCGGCCGGAGGAGCCGCAGCTTCTCCCAGCAGGGAGGGCGGTCGCTTGGCCCCGACCTCTCCCGTCCCCTCGAGGCCCCCAAAGCGTCTCCCCGCGGCCCCTACTCACCAGCAGGCGAGCCAGCAGGGCCTGCGGCGTCGGCAGCTTGGCTGCGAGGAGAAAGAAAGGCCGCTGAGAGCTGCGCCACCCGCCATACCCTGCCCCTTTCCGGGTCGCGCAGCCCCCGTGCGGCCCATGGGCTGGTGACCGGCTGCTCTGCCGCAGCCCTGTCCCGGGCGTTCCCAAGGGCTCGGCAGACGGAGGCGCAGGCAGCTCCAGCGCGGCTGGGAAACGCTGGGAAGCAGAGTGACACGGGCTGCCCCGGCCCCCGGCACAGCCCGGCACAGCACACGGCAAGAGTTTCGCCTTCCTACCTCGATCCCGGAACGCCACAACACCGGGCTCCTCCTCTCCGTCCTCATGCCCTGCTCTCTCCCGTCTCTCCGCCAGCTCTCGGAGGCATCGGGAGAGTGGCACCAGCGTGCCCGTGTACTGGGCTGGCACAACGTACTGGAGGAGCCGTGGCCACAAGAGCTGCAGGGAAGAAGGAGGCAGTTCAGCACCTCGGGGCTCCCAACTCAGGGCCAGCTCAAGAGCCCATTTTAGCTCCGAGATGGGAACAACGCTGTGCATTTCCACTCGCCTTGTGCGCATAAGGGCCTGCTTGGGGAGCAGTTTGGGGAGAGTGGGGCAGGGAGGCAGCAGCAGGGCGCCAGATGACTTACTTTGGTCATCCCCCTGACGGAGACATCCAGAGAGTGCAGGATGTCCAAGCACAGGGCTTGAAGATCTGCTTCTTCCTGCGCTTCTGCCTGAGAAAGGTTCCTCTGCGCCTGCAGACACAGTTTGGGCAACACCAGCATCACTCCCTGTCCCTGAGATGGGAGGCTGAAGCACCAACCACCCAGCGCTCCCGTGATGCTCCCCTGGGAGCACCCCCCTCGGGAGGCAGGAGAGAGCAGAAAGTCCCACACGAGGGGCCAGGTCCCAGGTGAAGCAAGGACTAAACAGGCCAAAGCCCTCCCCCGGCATCCTCCGAGATCCCCCCGAGGAACGGTGATGGGGACGCCGCTCAGCCCTCTGCACCGCTGACTGCAGCCCTGCTGTGGGGGGCTCCCCATTCCCAGGGCGCCCGCAGGGGCTCCCAGGACACCCTGGGCACAGAGCAAAGCCCAAGCGTCACACTCTGCCCTCACCAGTCTGACGGAGGCCTGGCTGAACCTGGCGAAGACGTGGGCCACCAGATCCCAGGCCGAGCAGCTCTGCACGCTGCAGCTGAGCAGCTCCTTGGTGAAGCACAGAACTGCCCTCGCCACCTGCCACGGAGGAGGTTGCAGTTACCCCCTCTGCTCAAAAGCCCGGGGGCACCCGCCTTCGCACCGATCCAGCCCGTGTGCCCTCTGGGGAGACCATGCGGGTGCAGGAGACCCCTCTGCTCCCGCCGTCGCTGCCATGCAGGAGAATTTCCACGGGGAAACGCTCGTCTAGGCTCGACCCCCAGCAGCAGCCCCGCTGGGGGCTGGCCAGGCTCTGCCCCGAGCCACAGGTTTCTCTGACGCCCACCACGCTGCCGCCCCTCGCCAGCCAGCTCACCTTCCTGCTGGGGTCTCGCAGCACAGTCCGCACCGCCTGCACAAGCAGCGGCAGGCTCTGGCCTCCCTCCGCTGCTGGAAAAGATGGGCAGAGGCGTGCGCTGAGGCAGAGCCCTCGCTTCCGCAGGGACCTGACAAAGCTCCCAGCTTGTTCACACACGAGCGGCCCAGAAAACCGGGCACAAGACTGTGACGGCCGAGGAAGCAGCAGAGTCCCCCAGTGACTCCGTTTACAGACACAGCTGTGTGATGGGACCGTCTGTTATAACAACACAGAGCACTGCAGAAACGCGATGGGTCCCTGCCCTGTCACTGAGCGCTGAGCACCGTCACTGGAGCATCGCCGTTTACAGCTGCCCCGTCACATCCCTGTCCCCACAGCCACATAGCAGCTTGGCTGGGGAACAGGCGCTTGGCAGCTTGTTTCGGGTGTTTGTACATCACTTGCAGTCGTGTCTGTCCCCAGCCCAGCAGCCCAAACCCCTGGCCAGCCTCGCTGCGCCCCACACCACTGACCTGCAGAGCGCACCAGGGCTCTGAGCAGATCCAGGGACACCACGCGAGCGGCCTCGCTCCTGCTCCCCAGCTGCGAGTGCAGAAATGCCACCGTGTGCTCAGGGCAAACTCGGGCTGCGAGGGAAAAGTCGTGCTCTGCCTTAGCCACCCAGGTCTTCCCCCACTTCAGAGGTTTGGGAGAGAGCAGCAAGGGCGCAGCGGTGTCCCGCGCAGTCTCCTGCCCTCACCCAGCAGCAGCACGCAGTAGGACAGCTCTGACCGGTGCTCCTCGCTGGGCTGCTTGCTTTCATCACTGAGCTGTGGGAACAAGGCGCGCTTTACAACTAGGTGCCTAGTGTTTAGCCTTCCCCCTCCATCTCTCCCTAGGCAGTCCGAGCCCTGGGATGGGACCCACAGCCAAAACCCACCCCACCCCACTGAGGTGCTGGCCACCTCCAGAGGTTTGGGGTGGCCGCACTGCCCAGGGGCCGCGAGCTGAGCAGGTTCAAAGGCTGCGCTCGGGGTCTCTGGGCTCCAGAGTGCTGCAACGTGGCTGAAAGGGACGTTGCTGGCTGAGCTGGGCTCTCCCCTGAGCCTGCGCACAGCAGCCACAATCAGCTCTACAACAGCCCCGAGACCCCAGAATGGGAGAGGACTCCAAGTATCTGCAGAGACTTGCCCTTAAGGCAGATCCCGCTGGAAGGACGCTCTGCCCGGACGTCCAGCAGGACTTTCCCCTCAGCATGAATCAGGTCTGCGGCACCCAGCGCAAGCGGTGCAGGGTCAGGCTGCCCTTACCTGGCTGTGCACAGCGGTGCTGATGGCCTGAACCTTCTTCTTGGGGATGGGGATCTTCACTTCCCCCAGAATCTCAAGAAAATAACTGAGACCCTGCAAGGGAACGGGGGAAGAAGAGTGGGGCTGTCACCTAAAGCAACGTCTTAAGAAAGGAAACCCAGCATTTCTGTGAGGAAGTCCTTAACTCCAGCCCCCAGGAAAAAAAACCAGCCCTCCTGCACAGGGCTTCTCGGGTGTCCTTCCCTCCCAGCAGCAGCCTTAGAGGGCCTCTCCTCTGGACGGAGCCCGTCTGATGACCTTTCCCAGCACTTCACACCCCTCACACCTCCCCTCCCCGCCAGACAGGGCTGGACGGCGCCCGGGCGTTAGAGCAGAGCCTCTCACGTGCACGACACCCCAGGGACAGGGCTCGAGGCTTCCCTTCCCGAGGAGGTCAGGCCCCGGGGACGCTCAGCTCCCTCTCAGCCCCACCTGGGCTGCTCTGGTGCTGCCCGAGAAGCTCAGGAGGCCTCAAGCCTCCCCTGCTCTCTCCCTTTCTTCTCAAGGGGTCCCGGCTCCTCCAGGCACCCCACAGCACCTCGCAGCACATGCACACACCCCACGGCCCCACCGTGCCCCACATAACGCCTCACCTTGGTCACCCGCGAAGTGTCCTGGACCTGCTGATACTGGCCCAGGAGCCAGGGCAGCTGCTCCCACACGCGCCCGCGGTGCTTCTCCTCGTGCAGGAGGAGGCCCATCATGGCAGCCATCGCCCCCAGGACGGCCTGCTTGACCTGCAGGGAGGGCAGCGAGACACTCTTCATCGGGGCCCAAGGTCCTGCCACCCCGACACGGTCTGCCCCCCCACAGAGAGGCATTTCCCTGCTTCCCCTGCAGGAGAAGGGCTTGCTCCTGAGCACAGGGCACGTCCCCAGCCCTGGCCCCCCCGGCCCTGCCCAACGGCCCCCGCATTTGCCTGCTTCCCGGCAGGGCGGCCCCGGCCCCCTGCTCCTGGGCACGGGCAGCGCCTGAAGCTGCAGTCCCGCATGCTGCCTGTCGCCTGCCACCGTCCACACTGCCACCGCATCGGCAGGGTCTGGCTTTGGGCGCTGCATCAGACACCCTGCACCCTCCCCGGGCGCCTCTCCTCCCACACGGCCCTCACACGGAAAGACGGACAGACCGCGACAGCGCTGCTGCCGCCACGGGGCTGGGATGGCAGCCGTTCTCACCTCCTCCTCCTCCTCGCAGCCCAGCCAGCTGCCGACCACGTGGCAGAAGAGCGGGGAAACGCTGCTGCAGAACTGCGCCTCCCCCATGCGCGGGAAGGGGCATTTCTCCCAGTGGCGCAGGTAGGTGTTTGCGGCCTTCGCCCACTGCTCCAGCACTGCAGCGAGAGGAGCGAAGGAGGGTCAGGAGTCTGCGGCGGGGAGGAGACCTCACTCTGCCGCCCCGGCCCTTCCCCTCCCCGCGGGGCCGACACTCACCGCCGCAGACAGCGCGCAGGGTCCGCCTGCTCCCCACCTGGCTCAGCATCGTCTGCAGGGCGAAGAGCGTCATTCCCACGAAGGGGACGCACCGCAGGGCTGCAGAGAGGGCAGGGCAGAGGCACAGAGTGCGGCCGCCGTCAGAGGGAGCCGGGGCAGCGTGCGGGGACACCCCGGGGACGCGCGGCGGGGTTGGGGGGTGCCAGAGCTGCCCGAGGGGCTGGGGCAGGCGCTGGCGTGGGGAGGGCTCGTGGGAGGGGGCTTGACGGGGTGCTGGTGCCTGCCCCAAGTGGGCAGCGGGGCAGCCCTTCGGGGGCCTGGGAGGGCGGCGGGGGCAGAGCCCGCCGCCTTGGCTCTCCCGCTGCTCCCGTCCGTAGCTCACTGGGATGGGGGCTATGGCCGGGCCCCGGCCGGCCCCGGCAGCCAGCGAGGGGCACCGAAACCTTGCAGCCTCCGGCTGAGCACGGAGCATTTTGGGAGGAGTGGGCAGGATCCCTTCTGCTGGTTACCGCAGAGCGTAGCCCCGAGCCGGAGGCCGAGGGCCCTACCGTAGCTGCTGGCCAGCTTGCCCAGGGTGACAAACACAAAGTCCTCCGAGATCTCTCCCAGGGCCCGCATGTGGCGCTGCAGCTCGTACATGACGTCGTCGAAGTGGGAGCTGGCCAGGGCCACCAGGACGTCGCTGGCAGCCGTCCGCACGTCCTCCGTCACCCCCTGGCGAGAGCAACGAATCCCCCCTCAGCGGGAGAAAGGCCGAGGCAGCCGGACAGGCTGAATGCGCCGGGGCCCTCTGCAGCAGGGCTGGATACGGCCTTTTCTCGTGCGCAGGCGTATCCATGGGGAAGGAGCTGTCACAGGGCGTCTGGGACCCTCTGACGGGTCGTAGTGCTAGACACAGGTCCTCAGAGCCCTCCTACAGTTTACAAAACCGCGCTCTAGCCAGCCGCCTCTGGCTGCCTTCGGAGAGGAGCAGCTCACCTGGGCCGCTCTCATGTCCCTCGAAGCCGCTGCGATCACCCTGCTCAGGACAGCGCTCTGCAAGCGGCCGTCGTCGCCCTGCAAGACTCTCTCCAGCTCTCGGTACGTCTCCGCTCTGTCGCCCTGGGGACACAGCCCAGAAGGGAAGAGCTTGGCCTTGCTTCTCCTTATCACCAGGGAGCCCCAGAGCTGGGGACACGGGCCCCGCCAGCGGCAACATCCGCAGCACGTGCGGTTCGCAGGAGGGCAGCGGCGCCCTTGGGAAACCGGGGACCCTGCTGGGCCCCTGCAAACCCACGCGCAGCACAGCACAACGCCCCCGCCTCACCTCCTCGTCTTGCAGGCGGTTTGACAGAGAAGTCACCCGGTCAGCCAAGGTGGGCACGGCTGCAGGGACGGACTCTGTCGCCCTGCCTCCATCCTCGGGAACGGGAGGTCGGGACCAGCAACCTCCGCAAGAGAAGAGACCCTCTGAAAAGAGAGGAGGAGAGGATGAGCGTCAGCTCTGCTGGCCTCAGCTGCCTGCACTGTTTCGGGGCAAACGGCTCCCCAGCCTGGAGAGAAATCCTTTCCCTCAGCGCTAACTCTGCAGCCAGGGCTGTATCAGCAGGCAGGCAGCCGGCAGGGCCAGGGGAGGGATTCCTCCCCTCTCTTCAGCACCAGTGAGACCACCCTGGCTACTGGTGCAGTCCAGGCTCCTTACTAAAAGATAGAGATGATATAATGGTATGATATAATGGAGTGGGCCCAGAACAGAGTCCTCAAGGTGGCTGGGGGCTGGAGCACATGATATGCGAGAGCAGGCTGAGAGAGCTGGCTTTGGTCAGCCTGGAGAAGGGGAAGGGAGAACAGTGTATTGCTGCCTGCAACTACCTAACGGGGGATACAGAGAAGATGGGGCAAAACTCTTCTCAGAAATGTACCTGGACAGGATGAGAGGCAACAGGAACAAGTTGGAACATGAGCAATTCTGATGAAATATTAGACAAAAACTATTTCCCATGAAGGTTTGGGGCTGAGCTGCTGGAAAGCAGCTCTGCGGAGAAGGACCTGAGGGTCCTGGTGGACAAGTTGACCATGAGGCAGCAACGTGCCCTTGTGGCCAAGAAGGGCAATGGTATCCTGGGCTGCATTAGGCAGAGCATTGCCAGCAGGTCGAGGGAGATGATCCTCCCTCTCTGCTCAGCCCTGGTGAGGCTGTATCTGGAGGACTGTGTCCAGTTCTGGGCTCCTCAAGGCAAGAGCTCCTGGAGCGAGTCCAGCGGAAGGTTACTAAGATGCTGAAGGGACTGGAGCATCTCTCCTATGAGGAAAGGCTGAGAGAGCTGGGCCTGTTTGGCCTGGAGAAGAGACGCCTGAGGGGGGATCTTCTCAATGTGTATAAGTATCTGAAGGGAAGGTGTCAAGAGGCTGGGGCCAGCCTCTTCTCAGTGGTGCCCAGGGACAGGATGAGAGGTGACGGGCACCGACTGAAACACAGGAGGGTCCATCTGAACATAAGGAGACCTTTTTCACTGCAAGGGTAACAGAGCACTGGAACAGGTTGTCCAGCGAGGTTATGGAGCCTCCAGCCTTGGAGATATTCCAAAGCAGTCTGGAAACAATGCTGGGCCATGTGCTCTAGGTGACCCTGCTTGAGCAGCAGGGTTGGACTAGATGATCTGCAGAGGTCCCTTCCAACCTCAACTGTTCTGTGATTCTGTGAAGGTGGTCAAACACTGGAACAGGCACCCAGGGAGGCTGTGGGATCTCCATCCTCAGAGATATTCACAGCGTGACCGGACAAGGCCCTGCGGGTCCTGCTTTGAGCGGCAGGTTAGACTCCAGTGCACAGACGTCCCATCCCCCCTTGGTTATCGTGCGAGCATAACGCCCAGAGCCTGCTGGGTTTGGAAGCAGGGGGCCTCTGCTACCGAAACAAGGTGGATGTTATCAGAGCCACCAAGCCCATCAGGCCTGACTCCTCATGAGGCAGCCTCTAAGTCCCCTGCACTGCTGTGTGGAAGTGCAAAGCAGACCAACAGCTCTGCATGGTTTGCTCCATTTGCCATCTCCCTCACGGTCAGGGCACATTAGCTCCTTGGATGGAAAGTGCATGAAACGAGGGCCTGGAGGGAGCTGCATGGGAGCAAGGAGGAGGTTTTCTCCTGAGGAGCCGGTGCACTTGTAGGGTCCAGGGGAGTTCCCGCAGCATCAGAAATGGCCAGCCCTGCTCAGTGGTGCTGAGGGTTCGTGCTCGGGATCTCCTGCAGCCTGGCCCTGGCCCGGCCCCAGCCCCGGCCCTGGCCCCGGCCCCAGCCCCTCACCTCGGAGTGCCCGGAGTCTCCGCATGGCGCTGGGCCAGGGACAGCGCTGCTGCGCCAGCCCTGCATGAGAACAGAGTGGGACCGTGGGGACCCGCTCGTACGCGCCACCTTCACCGCCGCAGAGTGCTGCGGCCAATGAGGGCCTGCCCCAGACACGCCCGCCTGCATCACAGAGGGCTTCCAGCCAATGAGGGCCTGTTTGGGGACACGCCCCTGCGCATCACAGAAGGCTGCTGGCCAATTAAGGCTCGCCCTGGGACCCGCCCGTGCACGTCACAAAGACCTGCCAGCCAATAAGGGCTGTGCTCCAGGGCCACGCCCACTCAGGGCAGGGGACCGGGTAGGGCAGCAGGCAAAGGACTCCAAAGTGCCCCAAAGCCAAATTTCCCCATTTCCCTCAATCACTCCAATCTCCTGAGTTTCCTTGAAGGGGTCTGGTCACCAACTTGGCCTGAGCAGCGGCTCCCAGCCCCTCCCGGCTCTGGGTCCTACCCTCGGAGCCAGAGGTGACCTGCTCCTCTGTCCTTGTTGGCCAGCCACAACCTGAAACAGGAGTTGTGTGAATGGAGACACTTATGTGTCCCCAGCTGAAAGCTGGTGGAAAGCTGTGATCTGCATAACAGTGTGACCTCCCCATTCACATTGCTTTTGCTGCACCTCAGCATCATATCCCTTTCCCACGCCTTGTTCTCCCTAAATCTGTGCCACATAAGAGACATCCTGTTGGGAAAGGGCTAAACGCATCTTTGCTGACCAAAGGCAGAACTGGAGTCTCTCTCTCTCCATGGGCAGCTGACGCCTGTCCCTCACAACAGGTCAGAGCTACACCACACTGACAGGCCCTGGCAGCATTTCAGGGCCAAGGTAAATGTCTGGGGGCCAGGGACACCAAGAGCACACAGCAGCCTGGGGGATCTCTGAAGTCAGCACATACTTATTGAGGCACGGCCTGTTGCCCAAAGGAGTTTCTCCTCCAGAACATGCAAAGAACAGGAGCGAAGGTCTCAGTTACCATAAGAAGCCAAAACGACATTAGGATCATAGGATATTTGAGCTTAGAAGGGACCCTGGTGGATCTGCAGTCCAATCCCTTGCTCAAAGCAGGGTCAGCTATGGCATTAGAGCAGGTTGCCCAGGGCTTCATCTAGTTGGGTCTTGAAAACTTGCAGGGATGCGACGAGGAAGGCTAAGGCCCCTTTGGAATTAAATCTGGCAAGAGATGTCAAGGACAGCAAGAAGGGCTTCTTCAAACACATCAGTAGCAAGAGGAAGACTAGGGAAAATGTGGGCCCTTTGCTGAACGGGGTGGGTGCCCTGGTGATGAAGGATGCAGAGAAGGCAGAGTTACTGAATGCCTTCTTTGCTTCAGTCTTTACTGCTCAGGCCAGCCCTCAGGAACCCCAGATCCTGGAGGCAAGAGAGAAAGTCTGGAGGAAGGAAGACTTTGCCTTGGTGGAGGAGGAGTGGGTTAGAGATCATTTAAGCAAACTTGACACCCACAAATCCATGGGCCCTGATGGGATGCACCCACGAGTGCTGAGGGACCTGGTGGACATTATTGCTAAGCCACTCTCCATCATCTTTGAAAGGTCATGGAGAACAGGAGAGGTGCCCGAGGATTGGAAGAAAGCCAATGTCACCCCAGTCTTCAAAAAGGGCAAGAAGGAGGACCCAGGGAACTACAGGCCAGTCAGCCTCACCTCCATCCCTGGAAAGGTGATGGAGCAGTTCATCCTGGAGGCCATCTCCAAGCATGTGGAGGAAAAGAAGGTGATCAGGAGTAGTCAGCATGGCTTCAGCAAGGGGAAATCATGCCTAACCAATCCGATAGCCTTCTCTGATGGAATGACTGGCTGGGTAGATGAGGGGAGAGCAGTGGATGTTGTCTACCTAGACTTCAGCAAGGCTTTTGACACTGTCTCCCATAGCATCCTCATAGACAAGCTCAGGAAGTGTGGGTTAGATGAGTGGACAGTGAGGTGGATTGAGAACTGGCTGAATGGCAGAGCTCAGAGAGTTGTGATCAGTGGCACAGAGTCTAGTTGGAGGCCTGTAGCTAGCAGTGTCCCCCAGGGGTCAGTACTGGGTCCAGTCTTGTTCAACTTCTTCATCAATGACCTGGATGAAGGCACAGAGTGCACCCTCAGCAAGTTTGCTGACGATACAAAACTGGGAGGAGTGGCTGATACCCCAGAGGGTTGTGCTGCCATTCAAAGAGACTTGGACAGGCTGGAGAGGTGGGCAGAGAGGAACCTCATGAAATTCAACAAAGGCAAGTGCAGGGTCCTGCACCTGGGGAGGAATAACCCCATGCACCAGTACAGGTTGGGGGTTGACCTGCTGGAAAGCAGCTCTGCTGAGAAGGACCTGGGAGTGCTGGTGGACACCAAGTTAAGTATGAGGCAGCAATGTGCCCTTGTGGCCAAGAAGGCCAATGGTATCCTGGGGTGCATCAGGAAGAGTGTTGCCAGCAGGTCGAGGGAGGTGATTCTCCCCCTCTACTCAGCCCTGGTGAGGCCACATCTGGAGTACTGCGTCCAGTTCTGGGCTCCCCAGTACAAGAGGGATGTGGCACTACTGGAGCAAGTCCAGCGAAGGGCTACAAAGATGATTAGGGGACTGGAACATCTCTCTCATTAGGAAAGGCTGAGAGAGCTGGGCCTTTTTGGCCTGGAGAAGAGAGGCCTGAGGGGGGATCTTCTCAATGTGTACAAGTATCTGAAGGGAGGGTGTCGAGAGGATGGGACCAGACTCTTTTCAGTGGTGCCGAGCGACAGGACGCGAGGCAACGGGCACCAACTGAAACACAGACACTTCCATCTGAACATGAGGAAAAACTTTTTCACTGTGAGGGTGACAGAGCACTGGAACAGGTTGCCCAGAGAGGTGGTGGAATCTCCTTCTCTGGAGATATTCAAAATGCGCCTGGATGCAATCCTGTGCAATGTGCTCTAGGTGACCCTGCCTGAGCAGGGGGGTTGGACTAGATGATCTCCAGAGGTCCCTTCCAACCTCAGCGATTCTGTGATTCTGTGATTCTGTGACATGTTGCAGGTCTTTATTTTAGTCTGTGTAGTGCAGCAGGACTCAGCGCCTGGCTGGGAGTGTGACTGTGTTATGCGAAGCACTGTGCACACCACAGCTGGAGAGCGCCCGTTCCTAGCACTGCCACGTCACCAGCCAAAATGGTCAGCCTATGGGCAACGTGGAGAGTTGCCATTCTTACAGATGTTGCTTTGCGGCTGAAAGACACAATTCTGTCACCTTGCCAACACTTGATTCTCGCTCTCTTCCTTGTGTCCACACCTGCTGGGTTACTTCTCAGCTGGATCAGCTTTTGGGGCAGACTCAGTGTGCAAATACGTGAGTTGCACAAGGCAGGGGCTGGGGCAGGAACAGGAACAGGCAGTCCACAGCAGGAAGGACAGAGGGACCGCCGGTTCCCTCTAAACGCCCTCAGGGCAGAGAGATTCGCTCTCTCCTCTAGTGTCCATCTGCCCAAACTTCTTCCCGCATCCCAACTACACAGAAGACTGCGCTCTCTTGAAATCCTAAGGAAAGCTCAGAAGCAAGTGCCGTGTCTGAAAAACTTCCTGCTTGTTCTATTAATGGTTCTGTCTCGTGTGCAATAACAATCGAGAACAATTGGCCCTTTGCGTCTGCCGCAGGTCATTTCTTCTGGGTGCTCTTGTCTTCTTTTCCCCTCAACTGTGCAAATTCGCATGCATCACAGAGGGCTTCCAGCCAATGAGGGCCTGCCCCAGGACACGCCTGTGCACATCACAGAGGGCTGCCAGCCAATGAAGGCTTGTCCCAGGACACGCCTATGCACATCACAGAGGGCTTCCAGCCAATGAGGGCCTGTCTCTGGACTCACCTGTGCACATCACAGAGGGCTTCCAGCCAATGAGGGCCTGCCTCAGGACACGCCTGTGCACATCACAGAGGGCTGCCAGCCAATGAGGGCCTCTTCCGGGACATGCCTGTGCACATCACAGAGGGCTTTCAGCCAATGAGGGCCCGCCCCGGGGACACACTCATACACCTCCCAGAGGGCTGCCAGCCAATAAGGGCCTGCCCTGGGACACACCTGTGCACATCATAGAGGGCTGCCAGCCAATGAGGGCCTGCCCCGCAACACGCCCTCACACCTCACAGAGGGTTGTGGCCAATGAGGCCCAGCCCAGCCCAGCAGTGTCTAAGGGTGCTCCGCCCACATCCCTGCCCTGGAGCAGCAGGAGGTGCCCGAGGCCCCACCCCTGCCCATTTAAGCGCCACCCAGAGGGGGTAGCGCTCCTGCCCCGGCCCTGGCTCCGGCTTCGGCTCTGGCCCGGCCTGGCCTCCCCGCGAGGGCGACGCGGCCCTGCCACTGCCCCGCAGCCGCTGCCAGCTCAACGAGCGCCGCGGTGCCGGGGTCCAAATTCCTGCAAGTCCCTGGGTCGCTGCGGCCCCGTCACCTACTTGCCGAGAGCAGCATCGCCTCCTCGAGCAACTGTGCCGCGGCCAAGTCACCGCGTGGGTGCCCGGCACCGTGCCCACCCTGTCCTTAGCCCTTAATGGCCTCTGACAGGGATCCCCAAGGGACCGTCGGCTCCGAAACATGGCAACAGACACCAACCTAACCAGCACGCCAACACTAACACAACGAGAATTACACCCAAACACACAAACCCAAACCAAAACAAACAGAGCCCAGAGTAAAAAACAAACCTGCCTGGGGCAGAGCCAGACCAAACGCCCCAGTCAGGCTGGCCCTGGGGGGAATGCCCCGCTCCCAGGCCCCACAGGCAGGCCACAGCTGCCTCCGTTTCGGGGGCAGCCTGGCCCGGCCGGAGCCACGCGGGGTTTTATCCCGCTCGCTGCCAGTCGCTCCTCCAAGGGGCATTAGGGCAGAGGGAAAGGCACGACACCCCGCAGGCAGCAGATGCGGGAGGCAGGGCCCCAGCCCTCGGTGGTACCGGCTGGGTAACACCTTCCTCCCCGGGAATCAAAGTTCCTCCAGGAGAAAAATGGGAGTAAAAATAACCAGAATCGGTTTCCCCACCTCGGAGATGGGGCAGGCCAAAGCACTGCCTCAGGGCCATGAGTGAACATGGCCTGGTTACGGGGAACAAAGTTGCCAAAAAAGGGGCCACGACTGGTCCCTAGAGGAACGCCGCCCCGGGGGCTGGCACAGCACAACTGGGCTCAGGGAGAACGACGAGGACCCACAACAGCCATCCAACACCATAAAATGCACCAGGCACAGAGCGAAACGCGGGCAGTGTGTGGAGCTGAGGACCAGGGAAGAACAAGCAAGGAAGGGGACTGTGCTAGCGAGCCTGGAAAACCCCCCAAGAAGCACCAGGAGTCAGGAGGAAGAAACCTCCAGCATCAGCGTCATATTCCTCCTGGGCAGGACCTGGGACGCCAACGACTTGCTGCAACCCCCCTTCTTCTGGAGGCAGACGGGTGCCGTCCCCCTTCGGGCCCGGGGCAGGGAGGGCTGAGCATCACACCCGAGAACCAGGGAGGAACTGGGCACTTTGGGTGTCTCAGCTCTAACTGCCTCGGTTGGGGGGGGCGATCGGGGTTTGGCCCAGGATGATGCCCCGCTGCCGTGGGCCCGAGCTGCCCCCATGCAGCAGGGGTCCCCCTTGAGTGGCCCTGGCGATGCCATGGGGTGCTGTGCGATGAACGCCTTAAAAGCAGGGTTTGCCCTCAATGAGCTGGTTTTGCTGCCTTCAGAGAGCCAGCACAGGGGGACGGCGCTCCGGCCGCCTGGGTCCCCACTGCTGACAGCCTCCTCCGCATAGCCGGTGGCAGGGACAGCCGGGGCAGCAGAAAGCAGATCCCCGGCTGGGCTCCTCGTGCCTGCGGCAGCCTTGGTAATTCGGGAGCAAGGGAGGGTGCTCACACCAGGGTGCCCCAGACTTGGGACGTCCCCCGGGTGCCCCTACAAGGGGGCTTGGAGGAGGGGGGGCTCTGGGCTCTGTGCAGAGCAGTTGGGCCCTGAGCTGGGAACTCCTCCTTGATGCCAGAGCCGTGTCCTGCTGCAGTTCTGCTGCCAGGTCCTCACAGGGGCTTTTGGCAGTGCAGGTAATGCTGTGGCGGTGCAACGAGGAGCCAGGAATGCTCAGCCATGAGCCTCCGTGAGGAGCACCAACACCCCCCCTGGGTGAGGAGCGTTGGAGGACACAGGAGCTGCAGGAAACCTCGGGTGAGCCCAGGCGCGGTGACTGACCACACCGAAGCCTGCTGTGATGCCAGGGCCTGCGCTGGGGGGCTCAGTGGAGCTCTGGCTACTGGCTGGAGGCCCAGCAGTGCCTGAGGGGTCTCCAAGGACCCCAGAGCCCAGGGGGTGGGTGGGGGCTGTTGTTTAGCAGAACCTCCTTTTGGTTTGTAGCACCAGTTTGTGCTCCCTGTCCTGTGGCAGGGAGTGGTTTGAGGGTCACTAGAAGCTGTGGTGCCTATCCCCCCGGCAGGGCTGCCCACGGGGCGGCTGCACCCCTGGGCTGGGGCACTGGCTGCCTCAGGGTTGGGTCCAGGGGCTGTGGCTGCGTGGGGGCTGTTTGGGGTCAAAGGTGGTTTCTGTCCCTGCAGCCCCAGCGCTGAGTGCAGGGGGCTGTGGGGCACCCAGCAGGGTGGGCACGGCTGAACTGGGTGATGCTGCCTTGGGACACCGTGTCCCCATGCCCCTATCCCCACGGGGCCCGTGCGGGCTGGAGGGGGTCAGCACCAGTCTGTCTGCATGGCTGGGGAGCGCCGGGCCAGGCTGCCAGGGCTGGGCGGAGCAGAGGGACCGTCCCCCTGCTGCCGGGGCTCTGCCCAGGGCAGGGGCAGTGCTGGCCCCGGGGATGGCCAGCAGCAAAGGGCAGCGGGTGAGCGCTCAATCCCCTCCGTGTGATGGCTGCGCTTGAGCGGAGCTGGCTGGGCTGGGAGAAAGCCCCGGCTGTCTCTGTCTGCATGGTACAAATATCTGTGTGAGGGGAGGAAACGCCAGCGGGAGGGAGGGTGGCGCACGGGGAGCTGGGGTGCGGGTAGTGCTGTGTTAAAGCCTCTGCCTGATGGGTTTGTGCTTCCTGTTTTGCAGGACGGGTCGCTGTGAAGGAAGTTCAGGAAAGCTCTGGTGAGCAGCACTGCCCCAGGAGCTGCTGCTGCCGGCGCTGCCAGCACCCACCCCGACCTGCGCCTGGTCAGCGTTGGTGCTGGAGCTGCGCTGGGCCGAGACTGGGCTGGGAAACGGCCCCATCGCGGGGCCTGGGGTTGCTCCTTGTGCTGCTGGGCCTCTCCTGAAAGACACTTCAGGTATTTTTGGGGGGGGAGTTGTGTGTGTGGTTTTTTTTGTTTTTTTTTTTTAACTTTTACAGGGGACAAAGGAGCCCCAGCAGTGCCATTGCGGATGACAGTGCAAACACCCCTGCGTTGCACCAGCTGTTAGGCGCTGCCGCCTGTGTGAGGAGCCCGGGAGAGCGTGTCCGGCAGGAGGGGCTGCATCCCTGCCCCTCTCACCCGCACGGGGACGTTGGGGCCTCGGAGGCGCTTCCTGGGGAGCCCGGGGGCATTTTCCCCTGCTGCCTTCTCCCTAAATCGCCTGCAGGGCTTGTGTCACTGCTGAGGAACAGCTCCAGCCTCACTGCCTGCCTCTGCGTCACGTCCAGGGGTGCCGACACCGTGCGATGTTCTCGCACCTCCTTTCTGCGCTGGGAAAGGGAACCAGCAGAGCCGCGATGCAGAGAGACAACGTGAGGTTTAGTTCGTCCCTGGCAGAAGGCGCCCGGCTCCCTGCTCCCAGCAGCACAACTCCACTCGCCTCCCTCCTGCCCTGCGCGCGGTCCCGCTCCTGGCTGGGGACGACCTGCCTGCGCCCGCCTGGCTCTTGGCCTCCACAGAAACCCTGCTGGGATGGGAGTACAGCGCCAGCTTGGGACAGCTCAGCTCCAGCTCGGGCTCCTCACAGCAATCTTGGGGACTGACAAGGTCGTAAATCAATCACTGTCACAACTTGCATATTAATATCATCTTTAATATTGCACACACATTGCACAGTTAGTTTATGAACATTGTATACAAATTGAATAATTATTCCAAGTCTTGTACAAAGGGTGAATAAATATTGGAATGGGAAGACAGTTTCTGGCATTGAAAGGCACTTTTGGGGAAGGAAACGCGAGCAGACACCATCTCGGACGCCAAGTTCAGCCTGGTGCATGCCAGCCTCCCTGCCGCTGGGGTGCACGCCAGCCTCCCTGCCGCTGGGGTGCACACGTGGGCCCTGCCCACCCCCTCCCACCACCCAGCCCAGCCACCTCCCACCCCTCTCGTCCTCCCACCCCATGCAAAAAGGGCCCCCTTGGCCTCCGGTTTGAGGCTGAAAACGGATGACTTAGTCTCTGTTTTAAAGCCCCAAAAACGCAGGACTTAGCCTCTGGTTTTGAGCTCAGAAACGCAGCACTTAGCCTCTGTTTCAGAGCCCCCGAACAGCCCACTGGAGTAGTTTTGAAGCCCCAAAACCACAGGACTTAGCCTCTGTTTTCGAGCACCCAAAACAGCCCGAAGAACATGCTTTTTGAGGCCCCAAAATGCAGGACTTGGGAAGGGAAGCTAAATCCTGCATTCTTGCAGCTCTCCCACCCACCACCCACAAAAAGGGCCCCCTTGGCCACTGGTTCAGGGGCTGAAAACGGATGACTTAATCTCTGTTTTCAAGCCTCAAAACCACAGGACTTAGCCCTCGTTTCTGAGCTCTGAAACTAGTTCAGTGAATCTGGTTTTGAGCACCAAAAACGCAGGACTTAGCCCCTGTTTCTGGGCCCCCAAAACAGCCCACTGAGCTTTTCTTTGAGTACCAAAAACACAGGACCAAGCCCCTGTTTCTGAGCTCTGAAACCAGCCCAACGAATCTGTTTTCAAGACCTAGAAACACAGGACTTAGCCTCCATTTCTGAGCCCTCAAAACCACCCCTTTACCCTCCCTTTTACCCTCCCGCCAGAGCTGCACCAGCCCTGTGTCTGAGCCCCACCACAGCGCCCTGAGCCCCTTCCTGAGCCCCCAGGCACCAGCCCTCCCCTCCCGGGCCCAGGGAGAATGTTGGGGCAGGGGGAGTCCCACGTGGGTTGGGCCGTGCTTGGGAACCGGGTCAGGGTTCCCCCACGACGCAGTCCCGGGGGGACGGGCAGTCACTAGGCTCTGGCCATTCGGACTTTACTTCACTCTGCAAGCAGTGACTGTCCCTGCAGCCCAATCCCCCAAGACCAGGGGCAGTGGCTGCTTCACCACCTCTGCACGGAGGACAGCGCAGGCAGGCAGGAAGGGCTTTTCTCCTCCAGCAGGCCTGGCGCTGTTCGTGCTTGGAGGCAGCCGCAAGCAGAGCAGTAACTGCAGGGGCTGTGCTGTTCAGGATCCTCCAGGAACAAGTGGCTGCTGCCCCAAACCCGCACTGACACTCAGCTACAGGAGTGGTATGAGCTCCCTGGCCTCAGTAGCTGAGCAACCAGGCAGGGAGCAGGGTCCCAGTACCACTGCCTGCAGCTGGCCAGAGGGCAGGAGGGACTGCAGCCCCCAGGCAGAGACTGCACAGGGCCCCACAGACCCCCGCTCCCCAGCTCCCACAGCCCGCTTCCCTGCTGCGCGACAGCAGCTCCCGCTCAGTGGGGACACTTCAGCCCCTGCCCCACAAAGCCCCAGGGAGGACTAGCCCGGTTCCCCAGCACCACCTATCTGCACACCCAGAACGGCACCAGCTGAGAGTGGGGAAACGTTCACTGCTGCCGCCTGACCGCTGCGTGGTCTCCTGGGAGCTGCAGGAAAGCAAAAGCCGGGCTGGGGCGCTGGAGGCCCCCTCCTCCTTCCACCCCACGGAGACTGGAGCCCTTTGCCTCAGTCCTACTGACTCAGGCTCCACAAGCACCTGGCCAGGCTGCTGCCCACGGCCTCCTCCCCGGCTTTGCGAGGCACCTTTGCGACCCAGGGCCACAGCGCGCTCTCCCCTGGGATGCCGGGCACAGCACAGCCGGCGGCCACCTCGCCGCCGCCCCGGGCCGCGGGCCGGGAGCGGCCCCGGCAGCGCCGCCCCCGCCGGCTGTGCCCCGGGCCGCGCTGCTGCCCCCGGCTCGCCGCCTCCGCGCCCCGCGCGGGAGGCCGCCCTGCCTGCGGGCAGCGGGGCCCCGAGCCCTCCGTGGGGGAGGCCCGGCTCGCAGCACCACAGCCTCGGCCTCCCGCGGTGGCCGCAGGGGCTGGGCGCCGTTGCGGGGCCCTCCCGGGGCCGCCCCGCGCTGAGGCCCCGGCGGGCCCTTGGTGGGGGAGGGGGTGAAGGGGGGGCGCAGGCGCCTCGGGGTCAGCATTTACCTCCCGCCGCCGCGGTGGGAGGCCCCAGTGCGGCCCGGCCGGCCGAGGCTGGCAGGGGGCTGCCCTCACCTCGTATGCGGAGGAGGTGGCCGAGGCAGGCCCCTGCCTGCTGGCGGGACGTGGCCAGCGAGTCGCAGACCAAAGGCGCCAGCAGTCCCACCATGGAGCCAAAGGGCCCAAAGGAGTTTTCTCCCTGCGGAGACAGAAGGCCAACGAGAAGGTCGCAGGTGGCCCCGGCGGCCGATCTCCCTCTCCCGGCTGTGCTGCTGCCTGAGTCCTGGCAGGGCATCGGGGCAGGCAGCAGTGCAGCCCCACAGCCCGGGAGACCCAAAACCCAGCGCCCGGCCTGGTGCCGCAGCTCCCAGGGACGTTGGCCCAGGCACTTGGCCCCTTCCAGGCAAACTCAGCTCTCCAGGGACACTCTTCTTGCCTCCAGCCTCCTTCTCTCTCACACAACCAACCCCTTCCCCACAGGAGAGACCCTCCTCTGGAGCGAAGCCTTGGGAGGCTCAGCCTCTCACAGCTACAAACTGTGGCCGGGATCAGGACAGAGAAACAACCACATCACTGCCCTGTGGGGGTACTTGTTTTCTCTTAGCGAGGCTAGTAATGAAGATATAATTTCCTCTATCTATATTCCTGGAGATGCAGCAAGGTTTCTGTCCTACACACAAAGGCCATAAACCCAGAAAGGCAGAGTGACACCACTGCTAGGAGCAGGCCACAGCCCCTGCAGTAATTTGGCAGGGCAGGCCTCAGGCCTTGCCCAGCTTTGCCAGAACTGATGGTGGCTCGCCTGTGCTGTGCGAGCTCCTTCGGCTTGTAACTGCAAGTGTCCCTTATTCTGTGCTCACACAGCTACCCGTGGTGCTAGTGTAGAAGAGTCCAAAGCCCTCAAAAGTGCAGGCATCAGATGAGACCAGGGCCTAAATCACCAAAAAAGGGGCCACGACTGGTCCCTAGAGGAACGTCGCCCCAGGGGCTGGCACAGCCAGGCTCAGGGAGAATGACGAGGACACACAACAGCCATCCAGCACCATAAAATGCACCATGCACAGAGCGAAACGCAGGCAGTGCGTGGAGCTGGGGACCAAGGAAGAACAAGCAAGGAAGGGGACTGTGCCTCTCTGCTTATAGTCCAACTTCTAGAAGAGAAAGAGCGTTCTGCAGAAATGTCCTGCTGCTGCCACGTTGTCCACAGGCTTCCGCCCACATGATGTATGCTAAGCTCTGGTCTAAAAAGCAAAAACAGAAGTAAGACACTTGTAAGACCGAAGGACCACAGGGCTGCTCACGGGTGTAATACTAAGCCATGATTTAAGATGAGGTAACACATCAATGAAATCCAGCAGCAGGGAAGCTGCTGAGACATCTGCAAGTAGAGTAAAATGTGCAATGTTAATGTTATGGTGTGCTAACTGGTCCTTTTCTGGAACATGGGTAAAATGGTTTGGTGTGTGAATGCTGAGCTTTACCAAGGCCAGGCCCATCATCTTGATTTCAGTGCTAACGGGACTGACAGAAGGAACTCCTGAGAGATTTGGATCTGATGCCAAGTTGAGGTACTGTAACGTACCATGCCAATTTGATCCACAGCTCAGGAGTGATTCCTGATTAACATCACATCAGGTAAAATTAGACTTAGGCTCCACAGCCCTTCCTAGCGTTCACCACTTCAAGTCTTTTTAATAGCAGTTACTCATGCAAAATATATTCCTCTCCTCCTCTTCCTACTGAATTATTCTTTTTTTTTTTTTAACATTGCCTCCAAATGCTGGAGTAAAGGCACAGAATACTCTTCATTTCTTTAAATGGACTCCATTAGGGCTCCACATGCAGTTGCCACGGAAGGCATGGCCTGGAAAGACAGTAAGGTAACAAAACTTTTTATTAAGGTTGAAGATGCCTCAGCAATCAAATCAGTGGTTTTGCCATGCACTTCAGTGGGAGCTGGTGTCAAGCCCTCTTCCTGTACATGAGGTCTGGGTTCATCTAATCCTGTTGTGATCCTGTTATGTAGTTATAACGTGCCCCATGGGATGAGAGAGTCCATATTGGCTCTCTCTGATGAAATCTCTGGTAATCAAATGTCTTATTGGAGTGAGTCCTGATGGGATCAGAAAGTAAGTAACAAAGAAAACTTCACAATGCGATTAAATTAAAAAAACAAACAAACTAGAAACAGAGGCTAAATACTTTTCACTCAGTGTTTCAGATAGTAATGCAAATATGAACGGTGGCTTTTCTTTAGATAATCTTTTCTACAGTGTGCCATTTCTGCCAACAGGGCTAACTGTGCATTGACTCACTCAAAAATGATCTAGAGGATCATTTGTGGGCCAGTTGTGTGTCCACAACTTTATATATATATAAAAAAAGAGTCCTATCAGATTTCAAAGCTACTGCAAATTTCTATGAGAACAAAACAAATAATAGTTTGTCACCTCCATTTTCTTTTTTCCTTGTTTTAGCATGACAGTGCCAGTCATCTTAAAAGCTGATAGCCTCCTCTGAGTGAATCCTGTGCAAACACTCCAGTTTTTGCTACCCAACTTGCTTTGGAATAGCCCAGATGTGATACTGCAAAAGATCTGCTGAGGTTTCTGAACATAAGCTCCCTGAATGAAATAACACTATTTTCGTATCTATTTGGTCATATGAGCTCCTTGTCAAGTACTGCTGGGACTATACTGTAATCTTCATTAGCTGTTAGGATGCTTAAAAGTTGTGTTTAAATATACTACAGAGCTAATTACATTTAAATTAGCAATAAAAGAAAGACTAAGAGAGTTTGGAAGCCCGGAGCCGAGAGCCTAGAATTCTGGTTCCTGAATGATGAGACACATATCCATCGCAGGTATACACCTACCTACAAAAGCTGCCATTCTGATGTGCTGAACCAGACTGCTCTTGCGGAGCAGTGCTCATCAATTAGTGAAAAGTCTTGCTAGGATAACGAGAGCATAAAGCTCATTCTTCTAACTGGAAAATGTCTGTAACGTGCTTTTCTGTGTCCCTCTAGCAAGGAGAACGATTTTGACCAAATGGATTATTGTTCTTGTCAAAGACCTGGCAGAAGCCTTCAGCAGGATGGTGCCCGGGATGCCAGCAAAGTGACGGAAACCCAGCTGAATTAAAGCTGTCCCAGAGCCAGGCTGACCTAACCTTTGAGGTTACTGGACTCAGAAGCTACAGCTATCCTGCTAATAAAACAAGCGCAGGGAACAAATCAGCAGACTGCACTGCTGACCATGAGCGTGACTTAAACTGTTAGCACGACCCCTGGAAGCTGTGGCCCATGCTGCCTAGCACTCTTTGGGACAATGTCCAGGCCCAGCCTGGGAGACAGTATGTGCCAGGGACTAGATAGTACAGACAGGGCTGCATCAGGTTTGTCTCCCCCCATTTTACCCAGGGGTGTCACCTCAAACTACCCGAGCAGAATTCACCCCTTAAGTAACCCTACAGACCCGCATGACGCACCCCGTATCATAAATTACATGCCCTTCGTGTTATCCTATGAAAGCGCCACTGTGATGGGGGACAACACTGGCTTTGCATTATTTCAGATATTTTGAATTGAGGAAAAACATACAAAAATAACAACTGACTTAAGGCCATGGGGCATTACGTGGGTCCCGGAGAAGACCCAGGACTAAGTGCTGTGTGGCAAAAATGCAGCCAATCCTTTGGCCTGGGCAGAGAGGGAGGACTATTGGAGCTGTGCTTAGTTTTGGCTAGTTTTGGGGAGAACACCTTACAACAAGCTGCGCCTTGTCCCATACGCCATGCTGCCATTCATCAGGTCCTGTTAGGTGTATATGTAGGCATAGCTGGCCTCAGGGGCTTTTGGGAATTCCTGGTAGGCTGAGATACTATACCGTATGCAAAAGTCACTCCGGGCGACTCATTTTTTTTGCGTGGACCCTGAGGAGGTGCTGCCCTGCTGTTCATTTATGATATGCTCTGCTGAAAGGGCAAAGAGGTGAAAGCGCTGCCAGGCACTGGCCCTGCCCTCCCCAGGGGGGCCTCTGCTTCCCCCAGCACAGCAGAGCAGAGGCTGGAGGCTCCTCCCGGCCACGGGGAGGGGGCAAAACTGAGCTCCCTGCTCCCGGCTTCACAGCAAATGTGATGACACCACTGGGACTGCTTTTCTTCGCAAGCTGAACGAGCGGTTGGGACGACGTCCCTCCGCACAGTGGCCTTCCCCCCCTGCCACTGCCTCTGCCATCTCCTCAGCATTGACCACGACCTGCTGGTGAGTGAGTCTGCAGCGGCACTGCAGCCTTGCTATCGAGATATATTTAATTCCGTTTAACGGCTTTCTTCCTTGTCCGTGCGGTACATTAGCAAACGCGTGCTCTGCCACCACAAATTTGATTCTGCAGCTGTTTTTCGCCGACAGCAAAGCACAACATCACAAAATGCTTGCCTACCTTTTCCTGGCTTTTCAGGTAGTTTTACAGAGTAATTTGGCAAGAAGTTCATGAAAATACATTTTATAAATGGGGGAAGAAAGCTTCAAGGCTTAAAATAAAATCAGTAAAGCAGTGAAAAGTCAGAGTATTTTGCAGGAACTACCATATTATTAAGAGTTTGCCTGTGCGTGTTAATGTAGTGCAGGTAACCCACCTGCAAATGCCTGCACACGCACAGCGCTGTCTATTCAGTCCCGTCCACAAATCCGTAGTAAATTGGTTGCCAAATAACTTACAGATTGCCTGAATCGCATTATCCTCATTTACTCAAATGGTTTTAATTTCCTATGAATGCTCCTGCGAAAGAAGACTGTGTTGCCGTGGAGTAGCAGTACAAGGCTGTACTGCCCTCTCTGTATTCTCCCATGCCTTCGGTGGGCAGTCTACATCTCTTCAAAAGCACTGTATTAAAAAAAAAAAAAGAAAAAGGTATACTTATTGGAATTTGTATTTATCTAAAACCTAAAATGCATATCTATAATACTTATTTTACTGTTTCAGCTAGCAGCAGATTTCAAGACTAAGCTTTGTCCCCATTATAAATAAGGGAAATAATAGCTTATCTAATAGTGGTGTATCTGGCATGTTCAAGTATGCTGAAAAAAACAGGTTCTTTTTTTAAAGGGTTTGACCCAGCTTCCATTAGAAAACCTTGCTGAAAGTTGCTTGGGGCTCTAAAACTCTGTCTCCCTAAGTAATTTCAATGCTGTCTTGAGAGATAAAATACTTAGAATAACTGGCTGGATTTTCAAAAATCAAATAAAATGCACTGCTGAATTTTGCCATTTGAAATTTTACTACTGATCTACAAGGTTGTTTTTCTTTTTGAAAGCAGCAGTCTCTCCAGTGCAAGAGCTTTGCAGGAGGATTGGTAGCAATGAGTATCACTTATCTTTTTATATGTACAAAATACCTTAAATATTTTTAGTTAAACAAATAGTTTTACTAAATTTGCTTGAAAAATTCCAGATATGATATTGCTGTGGCTCAAGTAGGTTTAGATCAGTGTAACTTTACTGTATATCTTGTTGTTTTTTTACCATTGTATATGAGGGGAAAATAAGACTTTGGACTTTCCAAGTCTGGATAGAATACACAGAAAAGTGAGTATAGGGAGGATTTTGTACTCTTTGGATTGAAACAGTGGGCGAAGAGATTTGATGGTATTTTTTAAGAAAGCAGTTTTAGTTCATACTTAGCAAAAGGTTAAATCTCAAGATCGAATATTTCACAGTTTTCCAAAGGCGCTATTTTGTCTTCTGACATGATAATGTTATGAGAGATTACAGCCATTGAATTTCTGCTTTGAAAGATGGTAAAGGGCTTTTACTTGTGGATAGCTCTAGTAAGAATAAAATGGTTAACAATTAAAGAAGAGTAATGAACTACATTGAAGACTAAAGGGCCATTACCTTTTTCCTTTTCAGTGGTTGAAACATCAACCATCACGAACAGTATCACCACAGAAATTAATATGACGTGAATATTTGCAAGCTGTGTGCTTAATTTACAAGATTCATGTTGGATCATGTCACATGAAGAAAATTTATTTAGCATGTTTGGATTACAAAGTTTGAAAATGTTTGTTGTTTGTTTATCCTATTGGCTATGGAAATTAAGAAATTAAGATATTAAATTAAGAAATTCAGATACTAAATTAAGAAATACTACTAAACCACTAAAGCAATTTATGAGACTGAAGATCTCCAAAGAAAAGGTTTTTCTATTAGGCTTTAACTGAAATCAATGCTGAAATCATTGGCAATAAAAATACTTCAAGAAGATCTGGGAAAACAAATGCAGTGTGTAACATCCCCAAAGAGTTCTTCAATTTTATATTTAACTGATGCAAAAATAATGTATTTTACCCACAGTTGATGTGATGTGGATATGAAACACTTGGTTTACCATATTATCAAATACTTCTGAATCCTGCAGCTTAAAGCATTTTGATCAGGTACCACTGATGTGTTGGTACTTTCAAAACACCAATATCACACATTTTCATTGAATATGCTGGTCATTTCCAAGCTAAAGTAGATATTTATACACAATTTGCAATGATTCTAGGCAGCTTAATTTCAGGAGTTTTAGTTTGCGTACATATTGATTTGATTAACATTTTTCATGGCTATTTCTCTGTCCTGCACATGTTCTGACTTACATGTTTCATAACTATATCTCATATTAAACTTGATAAATAAGTTTTAAACAAGAACTAGAGTAATATTTAAAAAAATCCATTTTTAAGGAACAATGACAAACAGCTAAGAATTTTACTAGCTTTAAAGGAGCATGCTCCCATCTTGCTATGGTTCAGTTTACTGATAGATCAGAAATGGGAAGGTTTGTTCATAAAATACTAAAATACATATTTCACAGTGAGTACGCATCCCTCCCCCGCCCCAGTAACAAAAAAGGTCTCCGAAAAAGAAAAGCAAATTAAAAGCCTGATCCTGGTACACAGCAGTTATTTCTGCTGGTAGCTCTTCATCCTCTTTTAGTGTACTATTAGCTGAAATCCTGTTAGAAGAATCTTCATTCTTGGAGGTTTTCAAGATTCAGCGAGTGTTGGCGATAGTCCCACTTGAAGCAGGAAGCAAGATTACGTGACTTCCAGAAGTCCCTTCCAGCCAACATTTCCAGAATTCTGTAATTCATTTTATCATCCCAAGGAGTTGCCATAATGTAATATAAGGCTTACTTGAGAAGAGATGTAGGTAACACAGTTTTCATGCAGTGACTGATAAATAGCTATTCAAATTTTAAGCAAGTGAGTATTTGTAATAATTTCTGATTTCATTCTGTGATGAATTCCAGTAGTTCTGAAAGTGTACAATATGTTCAGTATTAACTGAAAATCTGAAATAGAATTTTTTTGAAATCAATAAACGGTATGGTATGCCCACAAATACAACTTGGTCTGTGTGAGCAGCCTTCGGGAGGGATTAACAAAGCCACTGAAGCTGTGTCTTCCGCACACACCATCACACTGTGCCACTGCGATCAGCATATGCTCATTATAGCATCGTGTGCCGTGCTGTCTCGACTGAAAGCTGCCGGGAATGGATGCCTTAAAAAGGGGTGATATGAAAGCACAGTATTTTTCTCCGGCAGATTTGTGCAGTCATGGGCCAGGGCCTTTCTGAACTTGAGGTTTCTTTCAGACTGCTGTATTAAATAGCCACTGAGAGACCTGTCTACTGTGGATGTGTCTAATCGTCTTGTAGCTGATTTATATATCTAGCTTCTAAAATGTTCTGTGGAGAGAGTTACATAATCGAATCATAACTTTATTGGTAAATTAAATTTAACTTCAGTGTACAGTGTGCCAGTCTGTTCTGAAGAATGACTCTATAAAAATAGGGGGACCCTGTAATTAGCAAAACAGTTTGTGATCCTGTGTTTATTGTCTGCCAGTGATTACAGACTGAGTTTGTTTAATTGCTACATGAGAAGTTTGTTTTCTAAAAAGTATTTCTGAAAATTCAGTACAAGTGCTAAGAGTTAACTTTTTATTCTGGTCTTGACAAAAAAAAAAAAAAAAAAACACAACCAAACCAAACAAAAAGGAATTTAACTACTCTATCAATGATGTCTGAGGTCAGACTGCAGTTCACCCTCCCACAACTGCACAAGCTATGTTTAGTATGCTCGTAATATTAAATCATTAATGCTGAAACATTAATCTGGGAAAAGTTGTAGATCGTGTAAAACAGTGATCTAGATACATTACAGATGTAGAGACATATCAAGGTTAGAGTCGCACTCTCTTGCGAGGAATTTTGCACTCACACCATGCTGTGGGCTGTCCAATAGTTCAAGGGATTTTGTAATGTTTTACCGGGGTGTTTGCTCTGTGGTTGAGTGTTTGCTACCCTGGCTGACACGCTAGCAAACATCTGCTCGGCATATGGTGAAACATAAAGTGAAAAGTTCTGGCTCTAGTTCTGAATGTATAGCTCTGCTTCACCAAAACATCCTTTTAAATGGCAATGACTAATGCCCAGCCAGATCAGCACAAAAACTAGTATCTAACTAGCCTTACAAGATGAGCTGCTCTTCTCTAGGCAGACAAGTCTTCTCTGGGACAAGTATCAAGGACTGTATGTGGTTTATCCATAAAAGGCCTCAGGCTTTAAATTTTACACATTCGATTGGTGTTCAATTCACTCAAAATCCATTTTAGCTTAAATTAAAAAGAAAGCTAGTCTCATTATAATTATACTTGGAGCACAATTTCTTTTCATTTTAGGGAAAACTGGGCCAAGATTACTGATTGAGTGCAGAAACATTCACACCCTACATTTTGGCTGGCATGGGAGACTGTACTTTTGTCAGAGGAGGTAATTTTCTGCTAGTTTTGGGATCACATTTTTTGGAAAACTGATGAACAAACCTTTCCATGCAGATACGCCTGTTCATGAGACTAGTGCTAACCAAGAAATTCATTCAGCATGTCTGAAAAGGACTCAGTTTGTTTTCTTCCTAAGCAGTATAACCATGCTAACATATGGGACTGATCTTCCTAAAGCTCCTAACTGCTTATCTTCCCTCTCTGTTCCCCAGGACTGCTGGATTATTAACATTTTCCCTAGTGACAATTAAAGTGATTAGACTCAGAGAAGTCAAGTTGATATGTAAGGAGAGGCCAGATCATCTCAGTTTTTCTGTGCCACTTAGGTCACACGAAGGGGACCAAGGCCTGCACGTACAAGAGCAGTCAGGGATTCCTCGGTGGCAGGCAGGTTGTGTTTCTCAAAACTACCTTGCGGTGGCCTTAAAGACAGGAACCTGACTGAGGACAGGAGGAGAAATAACTTTAGTTATTACACAACAACTCTCTGCTATTGTTTACGTTAAAAACAAATCCAGCCAAGAGAATTACTCAGCAACCATGTCAAGTTGCTTATTCCTGTAGTCTGAGCAAAATTATTTTGATTGAAAAAAAATAAAACAAATTTCAGGTTGTGTTGTTGTTGCACAGGAGTGCTAGAGGTAAGGTGGGTATCTTCACTTTCAAACCATCCATTTAAAATAGTATCTAAAGGGCAAACTCTAAGCACGTTCAGAATTGTAAAGACCAAACGTTAGAATGTAAGAAAGCCAGGTCCTTTGGGCTCTCACAAATTTTGAGCTGATCTTTCAGTGAGTCACCTGTTGTATTTGTGATTTCAAAAAAGCTTGCAGAGTTTATTTACAAAACTTCCCTCTCAGTGGCGGCCCTCCAAAGAGAGTATAATGTCAAGCTAAAACCCACTGCAAAAGGCACCTGCTTGCTTGTAACTGGAGAACAGGATGGGGAGGGACCCTTCTAACTCCCTAATACAACATGAGCAGTAAAGCCACACGGCAGGCCCAGCTCCACATCTCCTCAAAGTCCTCTTAAGGTTTGAGTCCCCAGGCCCCAAACTGTTTGTCTGAAAGAGGCCAAGAGGGACGTCTGCAAGGCCCACAGCGGGCCCAGTGCCTGAACGCTGGAGCAACCAGATACCCACCATCCACGGGTGGAGTTCTCATGGCGCATACAGTGGGATGAAGGGTCAGGCACGCAACACAGGACACAAGAGCTCTTTGCCTACCTACCCAGAGCCTCGTGGGCTCTTAAGACAGCTTTGGCTCTACAGCCTTAAAAATGCCATTTGAATGTTACAGGAAGACTTCTCAATCTGAATTTTGCACAGTGCTCTGACCAAAGTGAGCAATCTGCAAAAAATGCAGCATGCAATTGTGCCATTAGATAATATATATCCCAACATACACATGGTAAAGGGCCTGAATTAAGATTCCATAAGCAACCTTAATGATGGCATTTCCTGAGTGTCCTATAGTTCTTTTCTTTTCTGTACTCTCCATATGGGGCTTTTTCATTTTCTAGGCCACTGCAAAGAGGACATGCAAAGCAGTGAGCATGGATGAAGGGAAAGGACTTTGTGAAGTGGAATACTACACGTCCTGTAGAGCATTTACATACCTGTGGCTGCGCTGTGCTAAGACATGTCTTTCTCAATACTAATCTTTCTTTTTTTTTTCTTCCTATTTTTCATTTACAGAGGAAAAATGGCAGAAGGCCAGTCACACATAAGTATTCAGATGTCGGACTCGAGCACAAATGGCAACCCTAGCAGACAGCAGTCCTCTCCAGACTTAGCCAGCAGAGGAGGGAGCACGTTAACTTTCCACAATGTCTGCTACCATGTGAAGATGAAGAGTGGGTTCCTGTGTTGTAAAAAAACAGTTGATAAAGAGGTTTTGAGAGATATCAAGTATGTATTTAAACTTCTCTTTAGAGTATATGTATTTTATTTCTGTTCTTGACAACTAAGTCCACTGAAGTCACTGAGCCACTAAGAACAACGTACAGAATTCAGTCAACATTTAGAAAAAATATATACATATGGTTGCTGCACATTAGCTGCCAGCTCACTGTTACGCTCTTCTTATGTGTGTTATAAGATTCGGGTGAGGCCCCAGTGGTCCACAGTTGTTACAGCTGAAGCACAAAGCTTGCAATGCTAAGCCTTGCTTCTCCCAGCCAGCATATCGGCCACTACAGTACGGTGGCATACAAGCTAGTTGTGTTGCTTTACCCTACCTGGCCAGTCCCCCCCTGTGACGTGGTGTTTAACCGAGAAACAAACATCCTGTCCTGCGTATTTGTGCCTCCTTTCCTAAGACGGCAGTTCATGTCAGTGGGACAGGAAAGACCAGTGCAAGTTTCACATGGCAGGTCTGGAAAATGGCACGGTCGTGCCATTGAAGACCACTGGCTGCTATAGTGAAAAATGGAGTATACACAAATAAACCAGTTTCCTAAGGATCTGAAAAGTCAGAACAACTGATACCTTTTCTGGGCCACAGAATTTGATTGTACTGATCCCATGAAACTTCCTACATATGAAGTCATCCTATGTCATGCCCTCACCCTGCAAGTGAAGTAAAAACTGTACATACCACAGGGAGTGAGGACAGACAGAGTGCAGCAAATGTTCTGGGATGCTCCATTCTTGTAAACTCAATTCAGGCTACAGACTTCTACATTATAACCTATGATCACCTTAAAAATCTACTAGAGATTTCAGTAAAAGCAGAATCTATTAAAAAGGCAGGCTTTCAGAAGGTTACTTTTTTTTGGGGGGGGGGGTTAACTTATAATGTTTAAGGCAGCAATATAAACCAGGGTTAAATTAACTTTGAGGGTATGTAAAGTTGTTGTTTTGGGGGTTTTTTGCACAACATTTTGCATTACTGCTATATAAGACTCATGCTGTTATATGGCCCTTGTTCCATAATCTGTGCATAAGGTTTGCCCATTCACAGTTACATAGTTAAACCGAGTGGCAAGTACTTGTACAACATGCTGTTCCCAGCTACCTGTGACTTTCAGCTCCCTAACTCCAATTTCTGCCTCAAAGATTAGCCCTTTCGTATAGCTGTCCTGCTCTTTGCCCGTGCAATTTCTTTTACCGTTTGCAGTTTCTATACCTCCTAAACACGGACTAGTAAAATCTTTACAATAATGTACAAATCGCTCAAGGAGAATAGTAACTCAGTTGGCTTATATTAATCATTTGCAATGGTGTGAGAGGAAGACTTATCTTTTAGCTTGTTGTATTAAACTAACATTTAACACACATTACCCCTCCCCTTTTACAAAACACATCTGCATTTGCTTCATTATATATGGTATTTTGTATTAAAATCATATACTGCATATATATAATGTAAATGTTTCTTCATCTGTGGAACCAGAAGTTCCCACATTAAGAAATTACAGGAGGAACAAATATGTTTCAGAAAGTCTGGGAAACGGTGAAGGAAAGAAAAAACAAGCCTCCTGTGTCACGTGTCACTAGACCATGAGAGGAGCTGTACTGGGCCAGATCCAAAGCCCTGTGCTTGGGGCTCTCCTTAAATGGGAGCCATATCAAACTTCTCACTCTTCAGTGTCAATAATTCACATCTTATAAAAACTGAAACACTGAAGAAGCCCTCTTCCCCAAAAGCCACACTCTGTCAGGCTGCTTGTAAGAAGTAAAATCTCACAAGAAACCAAACTTAACAGAACCCCCAAATTGTCATGTTATATACGGGTTTTTACATCTAATCATGGGATCTTAAAATTATGACAGTCTCAGAAGATAAAAAACAATAAAAGAAAGTAAAGTCTCTTTTTACATTGAATAAATTCTCTTCCAGTATATAGGCAGTGTTCTGCATAAAAGATAAGCCTCAGAAAGATTCCCCAATATATACCCTCCAGGCAGCAAAGCTAAGAAATAATTACAGTTTTAGCCAGTTTTCCGGCTAACATACTCTCAGGTATGCCACATGAACAACAAGCTACGTGTCAAGTTTTTATAAAATTTCTACACAGGAACATAGAAGTAAACTAAGTCTGGTGTTCTCAGCTGGCAGTGAAAACTAGGTAATCTCTGTATTATCCCAATTAGAAAGATACCACTGCTTCTAGTACCCAAAATATTACATGAGGGACTTTGATACTACACAGTAGATCTTGCTCCTGCACTCCTTTCTCTTACAAAACTCATACCAACATCAAAAACAGACCTGCCACAATATAGACTAGAATACGCTACATGTTTGGAGGCTACACAAACATTAGGCTTTCTGTAGCCATAACCTGTCTTTTAACTTTATACCTATTGTAATTACACACTGTATTGCTTTATGCATCCCGGAGTGAAGGTTTTATCCAATAGCTATCCTGAAAGACAGTATTAAATGTGTTTGACATTTCCTGCACCAAACTGCGAGTTCACACAGAATTCCTCTGATAACTGGTAGGTTCGTGTATTAATTATTAATAATTAGACCATGACTATTTTAATGTGGTTCACATGGAACCTAATAATGACCTTAGAATGCTTGTCAAACATGAGCACTTAAGAGGGATCAGGCGATGAATTTTTTTTACAATGGGAAGCTGCATGGCTTTTTTTTGAAAGCTTGTGGGTTTCTTGAATGATAGTATTGCTATCAAAACAGATAAACTGAGTGGAACCCTTATGGATCATTAGTGTATATCATTTCCTAGGCTGAACCTGGCTGCTTGCTTTTCTATTTTAGGTTCTCTAATGTAATGCAAGATATCTGAGTGTGATAATATGCTTTGGGGTCATCTTAAAAAGCTAGAAAATGCTTTGTCACCCAGACAGTGACAGCATATGAACCACTGGGTTCAGCTTAGTAGCTGGCTGTCCTCAGGATCCACTTTGATAGCTCGTGCTGCAGTGGCCTTGAGAGTTCAGAAAGTAGTCTACAGTTCATCCCTGATCAACATTAAACAGGGTTGAAAACATTTCGGGATCATTTGTAATTTCAGTGTCTTTTTTAATGTGTTTTGTTGAAGAGTTTCAAAGTCAAATACTTTTCTGAAGCTGTCTCGGACATTATTAGCAAGCAACATTCGTATATGGCTCAGAGGGGAAATTCTTGCAAGTTTAAAATAAGCTGTTTAGTTATGTAGCTTCTCAAAGTTGTGCACGAGAGACCTTGACTAGATTAGCTTGACTCCAGGGAGGCTTTTGAGATTATTACAGTCTTGAGAGCTCCATTTAAAGATAAATAAAAAGCATTTGTATGGAGATCAGAGAACAGTAAATTTGTAAATTGTGCAGATACACATATATAAACTTTTTTTTTTGAAATCTATTCAGATGTTTTTTCTTTCATGCCATAACCTGGCCTACAAGGGTTGGATTCTCCCTTTCTAGTTTCTTTGCACATGATCCCAAGGTTTTTATGGTGTCTGATCCATAACTGAAGACCTGCATTTAGGCTCTATAGAAAATCAACTATCTTATTAAAGAAAGCTATCAAATCAGTATGATGTGATCTACTTTGTTAAACGCAGGTTGTCTTTTATCCCTGTTTTTCCATTTGTTTTCATAACTTTACCTACTCTTCCCCTAAAAAACGGTTCTAGAGAGTGGCACGTTACTGAGGTTAAATTAATGGAATTTACTGCCTCGATCATTTCTATCTTGGCTTGCTGAGTTTAGTAGAAAAGTTGAGGCTTCTTGGTCAAAAGCAAGGAATGTGACAAAAAGCTGTTAAAATAAATGGGAAGCAATGATGGATAAAAGACTTTCAGTTTTTCTGTCATTTCCAAATTCCAAGCCCTTCTGCCAGTTTTCTAGTTTGCTGTAATTCAGTGCAAATTTACTTCAGCTGAGTTACCTAGGCTCCATCACCCATAACTTAACGGGCTCATTTTGCTTTCCTTTGGCTGAAAGCTTGCTGATGCCCTGCACAACTATTTATATCGCATACAACAATAACTGTTTAGGCAGCAATCTCTACTTTTGCATAGTCAGCATGTTACTACAGTGCATAAATCTAGTATTATAACAGACAGGCATTTGTATGTACAGCCTAATTCTTATGTACACAAATGCTTGTTGAGTGCAAATTTTAGGGGCAGGTGAGGCTAATTATCAATGGTGCCTTCATATGTTCCAGCAAACAAAAAGAAATGGCAGCAGTATTTCCATATACTTGTCTCGTTCTTTATAACACAAAATGGCTGTTTCCCCAACTAAATACTTACTAGCCACTTCTATCTGGCTTTTGAGCATATTCTTTAAAATCGGGTTCAGAAAAACTATTAAGTCCAGCTTCTTTAAATACAGACAAGTCCATAATATGTTTTGTCTACAGTGAGCTGCTAAGAGAATAAAATTCTCCAACTGAATGTGTTTAAAGCAGGTATGTGTTGCTTCATGTCTAGAGACACAGCGGGGAAAACGCATGCATACAGGTTTTGCTATTTTTTATTACAGTTTTCTGTTGGTTTTCGTTATATGAAGATTAGTTCTCCTTGAGTTCAGAATAAAAATTACGGTGGAGTTAAGCAATTACTGTTTGTCATCAATCAGATTCATTACTTCCAAAAGGAATGGGATGCAGAAGGTAGTTCTCCAAATAATTTAAACTAGCCGACCAGATGCAACAGTAAGAGAAGAAAACCATCAACTTTGTCTTACAGTGGCATTATGAGACCAGGACTGAATGCAATTTTGGGACCCACTGGCAGTGGTAAATCTTCGTAAGTATTCTCTTTGCTCTACAGAGAAATTACGCCAAAGAGAAAATGAACCTGTACATATTTAGCAGTAATGAACAAGACTTCCAGGGCAAGAATTTGGTTTCATTTATATCTGTGCAAATCTTACTAATTTCTGAGAAATACCTGAATTCAGAAAACAATTAGCTTAAGTGGCAAGTAAGTAATTTTGTTTCTGGTAAACAGTGTACTGATATGCTATCTTTATATATCATTCTAGGTAAATCAGAAAGCTTACATTATTAAATGAATAATGAATTGGGTAAAAGAGCAAAGGAAGTCTGGTTTCCAAAGCAAGTCTGTCACAATCACTACTTCTTAATAGAGTTAGCAAAGGCTGTGGTGCAAATACTCATAAAAAAGAAGTTCATTAATGGGAATAAGGAAAAGCTTCAAACAGAATCTGTGCTTTACTGGATACTCGAAGATGTGTTTACAAAAGGAACCTTACTCTCTAATGTCTAATAGTTGAGCTTACACTCACATATGAGCACACACATATGGCATTAATGGCATCCCTCTCCTTTTATATTCCCTGAATTTTTTTCAAAACTTGCAGGACTGCCATCTTGGAGACTTCCAACAATCTGCTTAATTTGGCTGAAAATGGCCAACAAGTTCAAAGGTTGTAAGGAGACAAATGACAGAGGCACAGACACACAAACGTGCTGTGAAATTGCACAAATCTCATTTCCTTAGGAGACGAGAACAGAAGAAACTCTGCCCTTGAAAGTTGCTGGAGGTTTTTCTTTAATAGCAGATTTTTAATATGGAGTGTTTGTATGTAGCTGTTTATTTCATGAACAGGCTTTGGTGTTCAGGGGCCTCAACTCTTACAGACTGATTTTATAAAATGACTGACTTTTCTTCTAGTCTACTTGATATTTTGGCTGCAAGGAAAGATCCTTATGGGCTTTCTGGAGACATTTTGATAAACGGAGCTCCTCAGCCTGCCAACTTTAAATGTACCTCTGGATATGTAGTACAGGTAAGTAATTTGATGTCTTTGTGGCTTTTATTATCCCCTTCTGACTGCAGTTGTAGGAGACAACAACTACTGTTGCAGTGTCACAAGTAACTTGCCTTTATCAAAGAATCAAGGCCTGTGCAGTAGCAGCTCTCTACACATCTACCTTCATAGGGAAAGAGATTCTGTGTTGTTTTTGGATCTCTGTCCTTAATATCCTACAATAAACTGGAGAGGATGCTTTGGATATTTTCCCTCCTTAGCAAAACCATCTCCTTATTCTTCATTTGTGGGAACAGTGGTAGGCTATCAGTATGCATGGAGTATTTTCCAGGTATAATGCTTTCTGATAATATACAGCTTGTCTCAGCTTGCCTGGCGATCATGCAACTACCTCTTGCTCTGAGAAAATCTTTTTCCTTCCAAGGTGGGTGGGGGGAGAGAGAAACAAGAACGATAAAAGGGAAACAACATCCTTCTCTGCATTTCTTTGCCTTCCCAATTGCCTATGCTCAGCAGCGTGCTTGTAGTTTACAAAGACCTACAGAGACACATTTGTGAAAACCCCTTATTAAAGTATGGTCAGCATATTATAGAAAAGTAGTCTCTCAAAACAAGCGTAACTGTCTAAACTTCTTGCATATTGAGAGAGAGATTCCCTTCATAAGAGATGAGCAGTTAGTACCTAAAATATCTACCTTCCTTCCTCCTTTGCTGAAACCAGCTCAGAAAACCTTCACCCTACCCTGTATCGACGCAAACTTTCTTCTTCTTTCTTCTCTTCTGCCTGCTTTTATCTGCGGTCAGCTGAGGCTGCATTAACAAACACATAGTGATAACAACCTGCTCTTTAGCTCCCTTTAGCCCTTCAGTATCTCACTCTACACCTCCAAAAAGCTGAAAGCGGTAAGAATACATCAGGGGTAGTTCTGTTTATGCATTTTGATATCACGTGTGACAGAGGATGTTCCTATATTGCTTTGCCTTATAAATAAAGGCAAATAGAAATATGTGCATGAAATCAACTGTCTGCTATGACATTTAGGTGTTAAAGTTGCATCTTACAACATGTTCTAGCAGTTGCTACTGTCCCTCTGCATGCAAGGACAACGTAAAACACACATACAAGTAGTTCTAAGAGGAGGAAATAGAGACTGTAAAATGAACACCAAGTATCTGCTTTTTGTTTTGGAAGGATGATGTGGTGATGGGAACCTTGACTGTAAGAGAAAATTTCCAGTTCTCAGCAGCACTCCGTTTGCCGAAGTCAGTGAAGGAACAGGAAAAAAATGAACGAGTTAACCAGATCATCAAGGAACTGGGTTTGAACAAAGTGGCAGATTCCAAGGTAATGGCATGTAAACGTGCTGCTTAAATTGTCAACAAATACTAAATGATGTATTTAAATAATCAAATGGCTCAATGTGGCAGGGTACATAATGTAGAACTAAATAGACTTTCAGTAGCACAGGGATACGTAAAACCTATATGGCTATCTACCCTTATGGACTCTGTGCTGATACCTCCATCATTATTACACTACGGGGAAGGGGAAAGGTAGTCCGTGGTTGGAAAAAAGTGAATACCTCAGGTGATATTAATGCCAAGGAGTGGCCTGTACGTGCGGCAGAGCCACCATGAGGCAACACCTACAACCATATCTGAGAGCGGGCTCAAAATTTCTCAGAACTCTTCCGACTTGCTGACGTGTTGGTAGGACACTGTTCACTAAAGTACTTTGATATCAGATCAAATGACAAGAGTTTCTTGTTTTGTGTAAGGTTGGCACCCAGTTCATCCGTGGTGTGTCCGGAGGAGAGAGGAAAAGGACAAATATTGGGATGGAGCTCATTACAGATCCTGCCATCTTGTTTTTGGATGAGCCAACTACTGGACTTGATGCCAGTACCGCTAATGCTGTCCTGCTGCTCCTGAAAAGGTGTTTGCCTCAGAACCAGCTTCCTATTTTCACCATTCAACTCTGCTAAATTTCCGTGGTATTTTACTTAAATTACTGTTAGACTGAGCAAACAGGGAAATCAGACACATAACTGTTTCCCAGTGAGCCAGGATTGTACGGGCAGTAGAAAAAAGGCCGTATGAATTCTCTCACTCCAAAGCAGCTACTCACAGTAGTATGCAAAGTGTCTTGCTAGAAGCAAATGTACACCAGGACTGTAATTTGTGAGTGATAACTGGGTTGTTAGTTACAGACAGTTAGCTCCATTACTGTAGGTGACAAAAAAGATTAAAATGCCTGTTGTACAGTCTGGTAAGGTGATGGATTTTAATATTGAGGGTAGTTAACACACAACTAACTTTTTCCCCATCACAAAATCTCAGGACTCTCTTTGAGAAAACAAGTACAACACACTCTCTACTTCCAAGTTTTATATCATTTTGCATTTCATACAATCAAAGAGGGCTTAAATACCTCTCTCCAGAGCCTTCCGTCTGTCTGAAAACCTTCCCAGGTTTTGAATCCAACCTTTTTGGAATTTGTTGGAGATTTGTGAATCTCCAACAAGATTCACAGCTAGAGTAAACTTTCTTTTTCACACAGACATTATAAATATGACCTAAATATTTGTTCTGCATCTTTTTTTTTCTTTCCCCCTTCCCTCCCCCTTACACTAGATTGTGCAACATAAGGCTTAATTGAACTTGTAAATTCTCTATCTAAATTCTGAAAGGATTTGCAAAGCTAGCCTCTCTGTTATTCTTCCCTTTTACATCCAGGATGGCAAAACAAGGAAAAACAATCATCTTTTCCATTCACCAGCCTCGGTACTCCATATTCCGACTGTTCGATAACCTTACACTGTTGGCGGCAGGGAGGATGCTGTACCATGGGCCAGCTCAGAATGCCATTGAGTACTTCAGATCTGTCGGTAAGCTTTCATGGGTAACACTAGTCACAACAGTGACAACTGAGAGGAGGATGTTTAGTATGCAGTAACTTGAAAATATGCCAGTGGCACTTGACCAGAATTGAATATAGCAGGTACTAGCAAGGCTGAGATTTTAACAAGCTAAGCTTTTCTCCTGCTGTTCTATCTCATGACCCTTATGTGTGTTTGAATGATTTGACTGACTTCTAAGCAACTACTAGTAGGTGCATTTTAATTAGGTACGTTTCAGAAGGGCATATTGTCACCTGTCACCTTGCTTTCGTTGACAAAGAGAGCTGACAGTGTTGTTAATCACCTGGGTAGTCTCTGACTTTGGGAAGCCTGCAATGGTTACAGTGCAGGCTACTCAGTGGGAATAAGGGCATGGCCGTGTCACGACAGCCAGGTACCGATGCTGTGCAAAGCACTCTGCCACCCGCAGACCACTTGCTTAGGACTTGCAATGCTGTCACTGCAGGTTACGAGTGTGAGGCATACAACAACCCTGCTGATTTTTTTCTGGACATCATTAATGGAGACTCGACTGCCGTGGCAATGAGCAAGATAGCTGAAGCTAATGCAGGTATGAATCACAGCGATGATTTAAATTCTCACAACATGTGTTATGCCAGAACGTATCCAGTGCAACACAGAAAGATCGCTTACAGGTGTCACACACAACAAGTAACTGTGTTGTACGTACGTACATTAAAGAGTTACTTGTATGCATGCAAGTAATATCTGTTGCTGATCCATGAAAGGCAAGTTAAAAATGGCTGCTTATACCACCTGTTTTACCAAAAAATACTGTTGTTTTAGGGATAAAAGAAAAAAAAATCCATCCTAAATCCTTGTTATTTGCATATGGAAAACAGATAGGGTAACCTGAAATTAATACCAAATTTACATACATCCTTATTACATAAAATATTCCTAACTATGCAGTAATAGTTTGCTTCACATAATTAGCTATTTAGTAGTTCACCATTGCTATCCATTTCTTCATAAATTGATCCATATATTTGTGCGTCATGGTCAAATTGCTAGATGTTAAGGAGGAAGGAGTCTTTTTCTGTGTTGAGTATACATCTGGGAATTTAATGAACTGTTTTATTACGATTCAGCACAGAGTGAGTTTCTTTCATCCTTAAGGCAAATCAACTAAACGCCAATGTAATCACAAATGATATATCAGGACAACTATTTTGGTTAGAGACATCATATGATTTAGCTATGCTTTACAGATTTTACATAATGAAATGGCTTATCTACTATGAAATTACCATTTCCTACCTCTGACCAGGGTGGGAATAGGGACAGAGACAGGGGACCAGTGCAGCAGCATCTTTTCTCCTGATGCTTCCCTAAAGCTGAGGCACAGCTGAAATTACCCCTAGACTAACAAACCAAATCTCACCTACATGGAACAGCCATTTTTTTTCATGCTGCTTGTTGTTACTCATTAATAGCACACCTTACTTTCATATAAATTTAAAGGGAAATGAAATAATGAATATGCTGTGTGCCCATGCACACAGTTGCTCTCTATCTTTGCCAAGGAAGCAACTAGCGTTTTACAAGAATACTAACTGTGTTTAGGGCCTAACTGATGTTGTAGCTGGCAACACATGCTGTATTTTTCATCTGAAAAGCACTCGCTGGACTAGAGCTGGGAAGGAAAAGAGCTCCAATAGAAATTCACTTACAACAGACTTGAACGGGCTGAAATAGGCACATTCATAACCTGGTTCTAAAAATCTAGGGGGTCTATGATAACCTCAAAAGGTCTGAGAAATAGCTCATTTACAGAAAGTCAGGGGAAAATCACTCTCTGATTAAAAGTCAGCTGGCTGCCAGTTTTAAACTTTGTTGGCACGCAAGAATTTGCCAGTTCAGTCTGCCATGAAGCCACTGTCTATGGGTAGGTTGCACAGACAAATACAGAATTTCTGTTGAGTTTTGCTCTTATTTATATAGTCTTTTGAATCACATGCTTTGAGACTGAGTGTAATGAATCACTTGAACTAAACATGCATAATAATTCTTCTCATTCATTAGTAACTCTTACATAACTCTTTCAGCCTAACTCCTAAAGAATATTCCTGTGGATTCAGTAAGCAGTCAAATATTTATCTTTTCAGCAGAGAATACTGAAGAACACATTGACTGTGATAAAACTTTGGCAGAGAAGTTAGCAGAACAATACTCCAGCTCTACCTATTACCAAGAAACAAAAGCAATACTAGAGAATATTTCTTTGGGAAATAAAAAGAAAACAAAAGCAATTTTCAGACAAATTACATATGCCAATTCCTTCTGTCATCAGCTGAAATGGGTGTCCAGACGCACATTTAAAAACCTGATTGGAAACCCTCAAGCCTCCATAGCTCAGGTAACACTGTTCATGTCCATCAGTTTGTGCTATATGTTGAGTTTACTCCACTTCTATATTAGATAAGCCACTGGGGACAGTTTTGCCTCTTGATATTTTGACTAAAATTAGCATCTGAACTAAGAGCGTTAAAGGTCTGAAAATCTGATTCATTAGCAGCTGTCCTGGATGGTCCCAGTTGAGCAGCGTGATGGACTGCTCAGTGATTTTTTTTTACTGCTTAAACATCTCAGGAGCCAAGGTCTTTTTCAGCAGTGCATTTGGCTCCTATGTTCCTTCCTTCCTCCCCACTCACAGTCAGTAGATTATTGTGCAAGTAGTTTCACACATTTGCTCAGGAACATCCCTCAGGCTCTCATCTAATTGTCCAGGCTTTGCATAGTGGCATTAGGCCTCAAATCTTTCTCATGAAGGAAAGTTAACAGACTACATTTGTACGTTTAAACTTCAGCACACAATTAAGTGCTGGCAGTTGACTCAAGTATAGAGATATTTTCACAGTCTTGCAATGTGCATATCATTTCATCACTTGATTGTTCATAACAATTATGATGTGTTCTGAAAAAGATGTCACGGAAAACACGATCGGTTCTAACATTTGTTAAGACAGATGAGCATGTTATACATAATTGCCCGTTAGCGCTGCTTTCTTAGAAGAATCAACCCAGCGACTGTGAATTTCTTTAAAGCTACACATTGCCTTCAAAAATAAAGAATACCTGGTTGACTTCTTCTGAAGAATGACTAATCCGTAGGAATCCCTAATTCATGGGCCAAATTCTGTCGTCTTAACACCAGCAAAACTCCCACTGGAATTTTAAGCAATTCTGGAGAAGCCAACAGAAAAATTGGTTCCATGCCAGCGGTATAAATTTTCCAGATCAAGATTTATGTAATGAATGAACAAAACAGCCAGCATGGAGAGAAAATGAGTGCAGAATCCCTTAGGTTAAAAGGCTTTGTGTATGTGTATGTGTTTGTACGTTGATATTATGGAGATCCGTAATAATTACTTTGTAAAAGCTTGACCTTGTGACAAGAATTATACTCTCAAGGATCTTATAATACCCCAAGGTTAATGGTCCTGACTTTTTTCTCACAATCTTTTCTATCTGCTCACCCTCATTACGGAGGGATTTTACATGCATTCTTTAAGTGGTACACAGTTCATTAAGCCTTGTTCGTTAATCTGCTCCAAATTGGTCTTGATATGATCCTTGCCTTCCACTACAATTGGCTTAGGGGCGGAATTATCCCTGGCATTTGGTCCTTTCGGCAAGATCTTAGTGATACAGTACCATGAATCAAACAGTTTATGGTGTTAAGACTCATGCATCGCTCAGGCTTAAAACTGACAGAACTGCCTGATACTGTTTTTTTTCTGAGATTTTTGTCATTTGTACTTAGTCTTAAAAATTCATGATGTACAGACTTCAGTCATTTAAATTATAACCTTGAGGCCGCTGATATGTTTGCTATTTAAATTGTGATACAGACTGCAAATATCAGTATGCATACATCCTGATCCTGATATCTTGGCTCATGTTAAAAACAATCCCATGAATAACATCTGCAATAGAATCCAGCACTTATGCACGGTGGAACGTGAAAATAAACCGTCACCCCCAACAATGCCGTCAGGAAAAAGCGCTTTCATTTTTAGGTGCCAAGCTCAAAAGTAGCATTTAGGCAGGTTCAGAGCAAATCCCACAGTAAACGCTGCACTGAAGAGCCATGGTTAGCACTAGAGCTATAGGATATACTTGTTACTGACAGCAGATTGTGAATCACCAGTTGTCCCAAAGAGTATGAATGGTCGAGAGTACCAGTAGAGAGAGAAACACTGCAGTGTGTCACCGATTAACTTAGTAGTGATGTCCAAGAATGGATGAAACGGGGATGGCGGGGAACAAAACGAGGCTGAGGTGATTTAATGGTGGGGCTTCCTCAGCGCAGAGGTTTTATTTCCTCTTTCTACCCTCCTCCCTCCCCAACCCCTGCTAACTTCCTCCTCCTGTTATTGGTGCTAGCACTCACTGTGCACTTCCAGAGCAGTTCTCTCAGGTCAGAAATCTGGCATGGTGTGGGGGTAGAGAAGAGTTGTAATATTGCTCCAGGAACATGTTTAGTGCCAGTGGCACCACAGAAAAGTGAGCTATCAGGAGCAAATGAAGCTCCTGTAGTTTCCCTCCTTTCTAAATTTCCTTCTGGTACCTTGCCTGTGCTTGATGCAGAAGTTGCTGGCTGCTGCCAAGAGCAGGAATCAGGAGCTGCTGTGTCTCACAGATACCTCTCCAAGGATACTGCGATGCATGTATCAAAATCTTACTTATACTGTAGGTTGCTAACCCCTCCACTGACTGCCTTCCCAACTTGGATTGCTTTTTCCCTAGTCATCCTGAGTACATTTCCCGTTAATCTGTACTCACCGGCTGAATATTTCAAAATAATTATTGAAGCTCTGAACTTTAAAAGCAACAAGGATAAAATTTTTCCTTTTCTTTTTTCTTTTTTTTTAATTTAGCTCTGTGTTACAGCTTTCCTGGGACTCATCGTAGGTGCCATTTTCTTTGGAGTAAAAGATGACTACACTGGTCTACAAAACAGGTTAGCCAGTTTAGGTACTGGATATCCAAAGATTTGATAAAATGCTCTCATTATGGTGATAAGATGATAATGAAAAATTTGGAGGCTGAGAAGAAACCATTGAGCTCTTTATCACTACTCCCTTAAAGCAAATGCCTCTCTTCAAATTAGGAAATAAAGTCACGCCTATGTCAATGACTTTGAGGTGAATATGTCCTTCTACCTATTGGAAGTTCTCTGCAGAATTGAGATACAGGGATCCAGTTCTGCCCTCTTACGTTGTAACTTGGACAAGCAGTCAAAGTGAAGTGAGTGGTGCTACTTGTGTAGGATGATATTCTTCAGTGCCAGTCAGATTGCTGAAAATGCTGAACAGCATACATCATATTAAAAATGCTTACTTTATCATTGCAGCATTTTAACTTATTTTCTGCAAGTTTTCCCCAAGATAAAAAGATTAAAATATAGAGACCTGGCTACTTAAACTTGGGTAACTAAAGCTTTGATCTTGCAACTGCTTCTGCATACACACTTCAATTTACAGCAGTAAGCCCAAAGGTGCGTATGAAGCTAGGTTTTAAAATGATTCTGGCCTAAGTATGATTTTGACGCCTGTATGTATGTAACCTTACAAATGGGTTTGCAACTAAGAAAGCTCTAGGTTCTTAGACTTAAAACACTACATAGCATTTAAATAAAAATGGTCCAATTTTAAATTGGATGTGAAAGTGTGAAAACAAAGCGTTTAATTTTAGCAGAAAAGGTGAAAACACCTTCTCACATTGTTTATTCAGTTCCTCGTAGTTTTCATCAGACAAGTGCCTCGCCAACTGAGAATTTTTAGAATAAGTGCCAGTAAAAGGAAATTTAAATGAAAAAAATCAAGGAAAATCAGTTCACTTTTCAATTCTTTGACTGTATCAAAGAACACACTACCTTGCATTCTAGTAACAAATACTGTGTGTACATAGCTTCAGGCTTGTTATGGACCCAGATGTGTAGCTAAGCCTATTCCCATGGAATTCCATGGGACTTCACATACTACTGAGCTCCACACACTATGGTCAGGTCAATATATGCCATATTGTAAAAGCTACTGAATATATCACATTTTTAATACAGCTTACTGTTTTGCTTTCGGTAGAGTTGGTGCGCTGTTCTTCCTGACCACCAACCAGTGTTTCAGCAGCATTTCAGCTATTGAACTCTTTGTTGTGGAAAAAAAGATATTTATGTAAGTAAAACATACAAAAAGGTTAACGTTGTCTATTGTTAGAGAGATTTAATTTGGATGCTTATCTTCTTCCTGCTGTAATAAATTGTCATTTAACTATGCCTAATGCAGAGCTTTCTAATTCTTTCATTATTACTGCTCATTGCAAATGTATTCTTTTAGCCTGTAAGTGAATTGTTTGCAAATCCACTCAAAAATGGTACCTATGATTGAGAGCAGCTCAGAGTTTGAAATTATTAACATATGTAGGAAAAAACCCTGAAAACCCAATTAGGTATTGATGAATAAGTTTGTGACTTGTTACTGAAGTTAGTAAATACTGTCTAAATGGATCCTTTAAAGCTGTACAGATTATACTGTACAGAAAAGAAAAATAATTTAAGCTTAGCTCTATTTTGATAATACAAAAATTTACTGAAAATTATGTGCACAACTATCCATGTTCATTTGCACATGAAAATACTACCATTATTATAGTATCTTGGTGGACATTTGCATTACATCCTAGGCATAAAAGACCTCTTTTTTTTTTTTTCAATTTAAGCCAGCTAGGTGAAAATAATTTTAGTTTTTTTAAATGATTAAATTTGTAATATGCTGCATATATCTGTGTTCCAGACACGAATATATCAGTGGGTACTATAGAACATCTGCATATTTCATCTCAAAGCTGATGGCTGATTTAATACCCATGAGGACTTTACCAAGTATCATCTTCACCTGTATAACTTATTTCATGTTAGGCAAGTATTGTCTCCTAAAGTTCCATTAACCCCCCTCTGTAAGAACAACACTGAAATAAATCAAATCAACAATGCACTCACATTTTATACATGTACATATATATGTGTGTGTGTTTGGGGGATATATATATTTTTTTTCTCCCCACTCCCTCATCAGCGTGGCACTGGTTATTGTGCTTGCTGGATGGAAGTCTCTGTTGCTTTTAGCATACTATGCAATTTACAGGATAGATACACTTTTAAAGTTTTAAGTATTCTCGTCTGAATCTGTGAAATGTCCCTAGAAACAACAGTGTCATTATCCATACTAAATAGGTTTGATTTATTCCTTTTCATTCATGATTATCATAACTTTCAGTGACTTTTACATGATACTTTTTCCTTCTTGCATGTTTTGCAAGAATACCTATCAAAGGAAAAGTTTTGTTATAAGAACTCAGTATCATGTGAATTGCTATCAGCTTGTGCCTTCTGGTGTGCGAGAAGACTTTGAAAATTGCAGGCATCAACTTCTAGAACACTAGAACATCTTCAAACACCATCCTCCAAACATGTTCCAGGCAGACCATTTTCCTAGGATAAGGTTTCATCTAATAATACCCTTTTGTGATGTCCCAAAAATTTGAAAGCACAAACAAAATTAAAAAATAATCACAATTCACTCTGATCAGACTTTTCTTTCCTGAAGAACAGGAAACAGCATCAGCAAGAGGCTCTTGTGAGACTGCTAAACTGGGGTGAGCTGCTACCAAATCTATAGCCATGCAAAGTCCACTCTCTATTAGGAGAGCTGTCTGCTGGAACCTAGTGAAATGCTGTATAATTGCCACTTACAGAGGCTCAGTAGAAGTTGCTGCTTTGATAGGAAACTTGAAACCATGGTGAATCCTTCACCTTGGCCTGTATGGAGTACAACTGTAACTTCTTTCTATTTCTCTGCAAATTCTCTCTGCTGTTACTGCATTTATAAGCATATTCCTTATTCATCTTGTCCATTGCTGACAGGGCCCACACAAGTATCACAAGTCTCACTGCACTCGTGGGTCTCAATGGCATAGCCTATGTTGTCAAAATAAATGTATTATGTAAGCAGGATGCACTATTTATTTTTGGTTATGGTACAGCTTTTGGCAGGATCATACTGAAAACCTTCTTATTCTGATCTTTAAGGTTTGAAACCAACAGTAGAAGCCTTCTTTATAATGATGTTTACCCTTATGATGGTGTCCTACACAGCCACTTCTATGGCACTAGCCATTGCAGCAGGACAGAGTGTGGTCGCTTTGGCAAACCTACTCATGACTATTGCATTTGTTTTTATGATTGTGAGTAGCATTATTTATTTTACTAGACAGAAATCCTAGCTGCTACAGAGTTCAGCTCCAGTCAGAGGTCTGAATTCTGCAAAAAGACTGTGGGGTTGAGTATGTTATATTCTGATTTGTCCCTCTAAAGACCTTGAACCTGGGGTTGGGGGTCTAGGTGTGAATGGGAAGGAGAGTGGTTCCTCTGCTGTGTTCTCAGGGACTGGCAACCTGAGCACTGTCTGGAAAGCAGAAAAGTGGCTTAGAGCAACATTTTATAACTCCCCTTTAGCTTTAACAAAGACAAATTTGGCTAGCTGAGAATACAACCAGTAGTCTCCTGCATTCTGAGACTGCTACTTTACCTATCCTCTTCAGCTAGCCATCAGACATGTTCCAGCTGGACAACATCCTCAGCACTTTCAGGGAGAAGACAGAAACCACAGAAACAAACAATATGGCATGTTGAGCCATAAGCGAAAAACAAACAAACAAACAAAAAGGTGCCTCAGACTCATGGCACACACAAGCAAAACAGAGTGCACACCTCTAGTGGCTCCATGTAGCTACAATCCACATAGTAAAAGCAGACAGTTCATGTGAACAAATGTGGGACCCACTAGACAGGAAGCATCCACTTGTAACGGAAGAGCGAAAGCATTCCCAGTTGGTCATTTGGGGAAGAGGATCTCAAGGGGTACGACGCAGAGCTTGATAACAGAAATTCTTCCGCCCGTTCCCCCTGTCCCATTGTTCCACTGGAAGAGTTTCTTCCTGTAGAAAGGCCTGCTTTTTTTATCTGAAGAAGCAGAGTCATGAGCTAGACTAACACATGTAATGGCATGTTTGTTTTTTTTTAAATCTACCTTTTCTACTCTGTTTTCATTGCCTCTAGATTTTCTCTGGGTTGCTGGTAAATCTAACGAGCATCATGTCCTGGCTGTCCTGGCTCCAATATTTTAGCATACCTCGATATGGAATGACAGTAAGTGCTGTATTTTCCTATGTACCGAGTTCAAAAAGATTTGTTAGAGAGGAATGTCTTCACTCATGATAAAATTCCAAGTTTAATGGATTAATGAGAAAAAGGTAAGTTAATTAGATATAGCAACCTTCAAATTTAATGTCATATCTTGAAAGAAAAAAAGAATTCTAATCAAGTAGTACCCACTGACTAAAAGAGCTAATTTCTGTCACATGAAAACAATTCATATGAGAGAGTCACGCAAAGTTAAATAACTATTGTCTTCTCTTGTCCATCAGAACATAATTGGATAAAAATGCTACAGAATAAAGAACAATGCTATCACAAAAAATGTTTTTTTCTCTTTGCCATCAGTCAAACAAAAATATGTCAACCTGACAATTTTTCTCCTATTTTTCAATAGTTTAAGTTATGGTGATGTCTCATAGAGCTTGAATATTCCTGTGTAGAAATAATCTAATCTAGGTGAGGTGTTAAAGCATAAAGACACTCATGCATTAAATTGTGTGGACTATATACATTCTTCTCTTAAAAGAAAATGAACGATGCGTCTGTGTTAAAAAATGTGGATTTGTCCAAGATAATAAATAGTGATACCACCACATTTTTAGGATAAATTTGGTTTGTATTTTCTCATCTTGTTGATTTATCATTCCTTTACTACTCATTTCTGTTGTCATTGTTTCTTTTATTTTAAAAGGCTTTACAAATTAATGAATTGAATGGTCTGAACTTTTGCAACAGCAGTAACACCACAAATCTGAATGATAATTGTCAACAGATAAGCCAACCGTAAGTATTTTGGTATATTAAAATGAATCCCTCCACAAATAACTTACAAAGTTTTTGAGTATTAGTCTGTTTGTGAAATATTCACTGATCACCAGCAAAATCTGTTAAGAGTTTTCAGCTTCCTACAAGAAACTGATTGTAGCTACAAGAAAAACAAAATTATAAATAGAAAATAGTACCTTATCACAAGCATTTGCCTGGCCTGTTATAAATATGAAATCATGCTACAACTTCTAGGGAACTTCCTAAATACCTAAAGCAGATTGCCTTTATAAATCTGTTTGTATTTATCTGCAGGTGGTGTACAGGAGAAGATTATTTGAAAAATCAAGGCATTGATGCAAGTAGTTGGGGTCTATGGCAGAATCATCTGGCTCTTGCATGCATGACAGTAATATTCCTTACAATTTCATACCTGAAATTACACTTCATGAAGAAGTTCTCTTAAAAATAGAAATAAAAATGTAATTCACATCGTTTGATAAACTGACTGCAGACCTGACTTGATTATTTTGAGAGACCTTCCTTTGTACTTTTGTTTCTGATTTCATAATTCAAAAATGTATGATTTTTGTATAGTATTAAATACTTAGTGTACTTTGCTGAAATATCCAGCATGCCTCAATTCTCTTGATTGCCATAAGAAGTGTACTACACTATTCATCAAGGCTAATCATAGTCTTTCTGCATGTTCTAGTTATAGATTTAAGAAATGAAACTGATACTTAATGGCTTAATCTGCAAAAATTGGTCCCATAATTTTACTAGCACCTACATTTACTAGCAAGTAATTCAGTCCAAGTAGAAGCAGATCAGCAGACTGACACAGCTGGTGCTGAGATCCCTACACCTACGTAGATGTGGGACAGAGCAGCACTGGCACAAGGAGGAATGGATGGGAGGCAATGTTCTCATTCCTCCCCGCTGCCCTTCTGCTCCCTACTCCCATTCTGCACAGATGGCAAGTCCATTTCAAGGACTCTAGTAATCTGGAAATCGAGACATACTTGCTGATTAGCCCAAACCCTAAATTATCTGCAATGTGAAAATGCATAATAAAATGTGTCTCTCAGGTATTATGTCTTCTTTCTACCTTATTTCAGGAAGGTAGAGGTTTCCATGCTTGTATAGACTACTGCATTACTAAAGGTGATACACTGTCTGGAAGAATAGCTAGTTTTGACAAGCCACAAATGAACCACAGCTCCAATCCTACAATCGACAGTGACAAAGGTGTCTTCTATATCCCAGGTCATGTCTTATGTCCTGTTCTATTCAGGGAACCATAATTACTCTAAGGTGTGTTTGACTGATGTCACCAAGTTTTTCTAACCAAGCCAGAGTACTGGAAATACTATTTTTTAAATAAAGGTGATATTGTACTTTTTTAATCTGCCAATTTGCATAATCCCTGTATTTGTTCCTTATCTTCTTGAAATTTTCTCTTATTTTGAGCACCTGCAACAAATCATTTTTTCTGGCTTTAGGAGTTCTGTTATTGCTGCTATAGGGCATTATTATTTTTTAATGCTGACCAGTTTTAAATATGTATCTAATTGGGATGGTATTACATTTGTAACATTTTGTACATTACAGTAACTCTTTCTTGGTAGCCTAAATTTTCCCCTCACCATCCGAAGTTGAGATTAGTGGCCCATGATAGTTACATCTCTTTTTATATGTAACAGTTTACACATACATTAGCACTTCTAGCATGTATCTCTCTGCCCTTATCCATCCCCAGTAGTATTTCATATAATAATATTAGCTGGATTTTAAAGACTTATTGCTTAATTTTAGTTAGGTTCTATGGCATTCTAGACAGTCCTCCCTCCTCTTGGAGGTGCACATGTAGTACCATAACATAATGGAAAAACACTTGTCTGGTTATATTACCCCTCTAGTCTACCTGCCATATTTTATTAAAAATATCCAAACACTGCTCATCATGTATCCTGTAGATGACCCATTTTTCTCTTTGTATGAAACTCTGATGTTGCAATAAAACTGTATACAAGTTAACAAAAAACATCTTATCTCAAACTGGACATTCATCTGCAACCCTGTCTATGTCAATAATTAATCTGGAGTCAAGAGAGTCACAACTAGAGGGGCTGTAACTGCTTACTATGTAGAAATTACTGTTTCAGACTTTATAATCACTGATGGCTTTCCAATGTGAGCAGTAGAAGGTCCGTGTGGTGTCAGTAAAACTGAAAGAAGAGCAGTTTCCGCAGAAATCAGTGCACTGCCCTACCTTCTGCCGTTCTGAAAACTGCTGTCTACTACTTATGCCACAAACAGTTCTTACAGCAGAATTCTCCAGCTCTTTGTTTTTAGAGGCCTATCAAACAGCACAACTTATATATGTAATTAAAAGTTTCTTATATTTGTCTTGCTGGTTTTATAAACCTTTCACACCATAGCAATTGCTGTATTCTAAAGAAAGCATTTAGGGGAAAATACTTCAGACAATTCAGCTATTATATGTGAACTCAAAATGCCCTACCACAAGAATATAGTTACAGTGCGCTTTAAATGAGACATATGTCAAGTAATGAAGAGACCTTTCTTAACACTGAGTTTCTTTTATTATAATGCTTGAGGACTATGCATATTCCACCCCTTACAGGTGCTGCTGTTGCACCAGAAAGGTAATTCTTATGCTATTTTTAATATCATGTCTTTATGACTAGCTTAGAGACCAACCAGTGTACGCAGGCGATTTATGCATGACAGCAGAGCAAAATACGATATGTAACAGGGTAAATCATGAACGCAGCAGCCAGCAGCATACCATTCACTGAGAGACCTCTGCAGTTAATCACCGTTTCACCTGACACTTAGAAATTCACTTTGATCTCCCTAGCTTACTGACTGCAGTGCAAAGGTTTCTGTGGCCCTTTAGGACTTATTAAGCACTGAGTGAACTCCATCGGACTGACAGTCTCAGGAGGCACTGAGGATCTGTGAGCGGCTCATGCCCTATAAGCGTGTAAAAGCGCAGTCTCGTAGCCTGAGTCACACACGCAAAGGCGCGAGGGTGCTCCCTGAGGAGCCGAGCAGCGCTACCACACGAGTCCCTTCCCCCTCCCGCCGGCGGCCGTTAGCCGTTAACCGTTAGCCCTTACCCGCCGCGCGCGCCGCCCGCACCCCCGAACCAATCAACCGCCGCTCCGCCTCAGCCCCCCGCGGCGCCCAGCCTACCGGGGCAGCCTCGCTCGGGGGCCGCTGCTCCGCACCGCACGGCCCGCAGCGGCAGGCGGCGGCGATGAGGCGGCGCCGGCGCGGCCGTTGGCGGGGCGCGTGGTGCCCGGCTGCCGCGCGGCGGCCGTTGGCGGGGCGCCTGCTGCTGGCGGTCGCGTGTGGTGAGCAGGACTCGGGGTTAGTGGAGCCTTCTCTTCGCCTCCCCGGGAGGGGAAGGAGGAGAAAGTCCGCAATTTTCATTAAGCTCCAATGTGTATCCGGTGCAAGGTTATCGCTACGCCACGGCATCATTCTGAGCTGGGGGAACATATAACCTTCTACCCGCTTATCAGACACGTTTTCAGTTATCATTTCAAGACAAACAGTAAGGAAAAAACGACTGGCGTGCAAAGAATATTAACTACAGGCTAACAGATCCAAAGAGTAAGTAAAACAACTTTGCACCTTTTACTTTGGTCGTTATCATTAATCTCATTACCTGTGAAATGTTTACCCTGGTTTACATGAAACATATACAGCCCTGTTTGGCAATTCCTTAGTGCTTCCTGAATTGTGTTAGTTTTTATATGGGCTGATAACAACCGTGTCAGCTTTCACAGCAACAGGAAATGGAAAATTAACCGTAATTCAAATCCTTGCATCGCTTTTCTCTCTCGAAGATCAGCATTGCATACAAGTTGCAGTATATTAAAACCAGTTACTCTCCAGGCAACGAAAATGAAGTCTGGTATCCTTTTGATTTCTGTTCGTTTTTCTGCAGCTCTTCTCCGTGCACAAAAACCATCACTAATCTCAGCTCCTGCCAAGGAGCTAAGCTACTGCTGCTGGGTAGGAAAGGCAGCATGTGCTGCAGCTTCACTCAGATCAGCTGCTGCCAAACACCTGGAATAGTTAAGTTCTGCCTTTTTCCCAGTGTAGTTCAGTAATTTGAGTCTTTTTCTTCAACCAGGTTTTAAAGAAATGTGTTGGAACTTACTTAGCTAGGAAACTTCTACCACTCCTAGTATGGTTATGGTTCAAAAATATTCAAGGGTAATGACACCGATGGAGAAGCAGTATGAATACATACTCCTTTTTCCTGTAAAAAAAAATATTTTATTTGAAAGCAGTGCTGCTGTATTTTGCAGTAATACAGACTTGGGACACAGATACAGGGCAGAGGAGGAAAGGTAAAGGAGTAGAGGAGTAAAAAACTTAACTTTCTGAAAATACAAATCTCTTGTTCTTATTAGATTATCAGGAAATGGTTGCCTTATTTACAGAACTATACTGCCAGACAGATTCTCTACTCTAAAAATTAGAACCAAATATGAATGAAATCACAATTTGGTATTACTCAGGCATTTTACTAGTTCTTGAAATATTCTGATTTTGCAGTATACCAAAATGGGCAGACTTTCAAATTAACAAAATACATATATAAATAAAATAATGAATCTTGTTTTTGTTTTACAGTGCCATTTTGAGACCTGTCCTTAATGCAGTCTCAGGATTCACTGGCAGCGACAAATCTTCGTAAATGTTCAAGCAAACAATTTGTTCTACATCAACTGTATTTACTGTATAGAGACATCTCAGCAAGCAGCATATGACTACAAGATTTTGCTATGGATAGATTTAAGAACTCAAAGCATTCTAACTTGTTCCTATTCAAACCCAGAATCTGAGATATATATATTCAATCTTTATGGTACTTTCTTTGCTTAGATTAGGTGTTTTGATGTTCAGTGACATGACTTGTAGAGCAGAAATATTACTTGTGATATAAATCTGAGACTTTTGCCAGATGGCACATAGTCAGAGCAGATCAGCAAAATGAAAATCAGGTCTCTCAACATGGCAGTTCCAGCTGTACGTACTGGCTGAGCAAATTTGAATTTGGAGAGTTCTGATTTATATATTTAACAAATAGACTGGGTTAAGCATTTTATATTAACTAGATTAACATGCCAATTTACTTTACCCCTTTTAATTTACTCTTCTAGATTCTCTTCAAAATGATTTTGTTTCTTTTTAGGTGCCTGGATATTTTGGCTGCAAGGGAAGATCCACATGGGCCCTGTGGAAGTATTTTGATAGATGGAGCTCCAGAGCCTGCCAGCTTTAAATGTACCTCTGGATAGGTGGGACAGGTAAATACTGCCTTTGCTATTTAAATTCTATTCTAAGGGACACTTCTGAATTAAAATCAACTGAGACATTCCATGCGGACCTGCACTGAGATGTCTGACATGAAATTTACTGTGATAAAAGCCCTGTATATTGGTTTCTATATCATACATTGATATATTGATAATTGATATTAATTCCTGTCAGAAATCCCTGATCTGGGGGAAGCTCCTTTTTCCATATGACTTTACATTCTTGGCAACAATGAAATAAATGCCATGTTGAATAAAGGGGTGGCCTTTTCTTGAACTCTTCATGACAAAGAAAACCTTAAATTATTTAGTCTAAGCTATGAGAACTTGTTACATGACTGACCTGGAAAGTTATTACAAATTAAAATGCCAGTTTGCAATTGCAATTTAACACTTAAACATTTTTTTATTATGAAAGGGAAAGTAAAGCTGGGTAAGATTTCTTTTTATCTTCTAAGGATGATGTGGTGATGGGTGTGGAGGAAAAAGGATGAGCAGGGAGGCACTGCGGGGCGGAACATGGGAAGGTCGTAACGGGCGGAGCACTGCTGCCGGAAAAGAAGGTGGGGCTTTACAGCTTTATAATAGAGTAGGACACGTTTCATTAAACGCCATTTTGCCACTCCTCATATTGGTGTCTGTGTGGCGATGGTCCGGGGTCTGGGGGAAGGCCCCGTGCCTCCTCAGTAGGAGCGAGAACGGTAACAAGTGGTGACCCCGACGTGATACCGAGGAGGCGGCTCGGCCGGCGCAGGCGCCGGGAGCGTGAGGAAGGGATCCGGATCCGGAACCATGGAGGCCATATGTAAGATAGTAATGGCCTGCGCCAAGGAATGGCGGGCGCCGCTGAAGGCGGGCGCGATACGAGCGTGTGTAGAGAGGCTCGTAAAGGAGGGAGCGATTACTTCTCCTATGGAGATTCTGCGGGAGGAACTGTGGCTGCAATGCACAGCAGCGCTGGCGGAGTCCCCGATGAACGGGGGATCCGCGAGGGAGTTAAAGGCGTGGGGGCTGATAAGAATGCTCCTGCGGAGAGCGAGGGAGGAACGGGAGACGTGGAAGGCGGCTAGAGAGGCACTTAGAGGGAGTGGGGTACTCGTGGGGTCGACGGAGACGGAGGGAGCGGCGGAGGGGGCGGAGGAGACGGCACCAGAGGGGGGAGAGGAGCGGGTCGAAGAGCAAGGGGAGGAACAACGGGACGGAGGCCTAGTGATGCCAGCCGGGCTGGGAGAAGAGGATTCGCGTGCCCCTCCACCACACTACCCCTGGGACGAGTTGCGACAGGCAGACAGAGCAGGACAACCTTGCCCCGTCGCGCCCAGTGAGCCCGAGGGGGAAGGAGAAAGGGGGGAGAATGAGCGAGAGAATGAGCGAGGGAGAATACGAACACCGAATGAGTGGCTCCCCGGGGCACTCATGGTACCTGATAAGAGCTGGAATCAGGGCGAGTCAGCGGCCAAAGATGGCGCCGGGGACAGAGAAAGAGGGTGGAGGAGAGTCACCTTCGATAGTACGAGACGAGCCAGTGGGAGGGAACGGGTGAGCGAGGATGAGATGGACAGCCTTACAAGGCGGTTTCAAGAAGTCTATCGGGGGGGGGAGCGCGAGGGAGGCGTGAGAGCGGAGGAGGTGGAGGAGGATGTGGAGATAGGACTGGAGCAGGCGCTGCGGCTCATGCGGAGGCTGGAGAGAGAAGTACAAAAACAACAGCGGATGCTGCAGCGACTGGCCGACACACGATCCCAGGACGGTTCCAGTGGCGAAAAGCCCCGAGCCGAGTTATACCTGCCAGATTGGCAACTATCAGCGGGGGCGGTGACATTACGGGGTCTTAAACTCACGGCACCCCCTGAAACGCCGTCGGCGCTGCCGGTACGCCTGGCGCCCGGAGGGCTCATAGAATGGACGCCCATCGACCCAAAGGCCGTGAACCATCTATCGAAGTGCGTTGCGGAGCAGGGCCTGAAACACCGGGACACACAAGCGGCATTAGACACGGTGTTCTCAGCATCCCTGACCCCCTCCGACTGCCGAATGCTAGCACGCGCAGTACTGGCTCCCTCCCAGGTTCTCCTATACAAGGACATGTGGGTTGGCCGATTGCATCAGGAGTTGACTCTGGGAACTCGCGATCCGAATCATCCACTTTACGGGTCGACCCTGAATCGCCTGAAGGGGAGTGATAATGCCATGACCACTTCGCAACAGCAGGCCGCCTTACTGACGGCCGGTGAAATACGAGCCATCACAACGGCAGCGCGCGCGGCGTTTGAAGACTTAGCGCGCGTGGTGACAAAGACGGACCCATGGGTGGCAGTAAAGCAGAGGCTGACAGAGTCGTTCTCTGCCTTCTGCGATCGACTCTATGCCGCCATTGAGAACGCTGAAGTCCCCGAAGCGGTGAAGGCGTCACTGATGCTCGAGTGCCTGAAGAATCAGGCCAACGACGACATAAAAGAGATCATCCGCCGAGCCCCGAGGGACCTGGGGCCTACCCAGTTAATGAAGTACGTGCTGGAAGAACAGAACCGGTTGCCCGTGAGAGAGATCCGAACCGTTGTCGCCACAGCCATGGCGGCACAGGCCGCGGTCGTACGATCAAAGACATGCTTCGGATGCGGCCAGTTTGGCCACATCAGGGCGGCCTGTCCGAAGGCGCGTCAGGGTCCGAGCACCACCCATGCCCCACAGATGACATGCTGGGCCTGCGGCAGGCCGGGGCACCGGGCACGGGAGTGTCGCCGCGCGGCGCCGGGAAACGGGAGGAGGGGAGGCCAGTCGGGGACCCCTCCCCACCCTCAAAGGAAAGCCCCGGCCGCAATGTATACCCAAGAGGAGAGGGGAAGCTCGACAGGCGAGAGCCCAGAGCAGTGGCCCTGGTACTAGACTGCAACCACAGGCCCGGGGCCATGGTCACCCTGGAGAACCCCTGGGCCTATCCCCAGAAAACACGGCTCAAAATGTTGGTGGATACTGGGGCTGACGTCACTTGCATCCTGGGACGCATGTGGCCGAAAAACTGGCCGACGGACCAGGGAGGAAGTCTCACCGGGGTGGGAGGCAACGCGAAGGCGTACCGCTCGCGGTTCGCATTGAAACTCACCCTGCACGATCCTGACGTGGAACAGCACGGCGCGCCAACACAGGCGACAATCACACCTTACGTCACCGAAATTGCTGACCCGGTACTGGGCCGGGACACGCTCAGCCAACTCAACATCAAGATCAGAAATTTTTGATGGGGGCCACTGGGACCACCGCTAGTGAGATCAGGGCTATACCCTTAAAATGGAAAAGTGATGACCCAATATGGACTGACCAGTGGCCCCTGACTTCAGAAAAAATTGAAAGCGGCGCAGAAGATAGTGGCTCGCGAACTGGAGCAAGGGCACCTAGAGCCCAGCAATAGCCCTTGGAACTCTCCGATTTTCGTGATCCTAAAAAAGACTAAGGACAGCTACCGGCTATTACATGACCTGAGAAGGATCAATCAACAGATGTTTGACTTTGGACAGTTACAACCGGGACTACCGGTACTGACGGCAATTCCTGAAAATTGGCCAACTATGGCCGTAGACATCAAAGATTGCTTCTTTTCTATCCCGCTGCACTTACAAGATAGGGAGAGATTCGCATTCACAGTCCCATCGGTGAATAAGCAGGAGCCGGCGCGGCGATACCAATGGATGGTGCTCCCACAGGGCATGAAGAACTCACCTGCGATTTGCCAACGCGTTGTAGCCGACGCAATAGCCCCGGTACGAAAACAACATGCGAAGGGGGTCATGATCCACTACATGGATGATATCTTGATGGCAGCACCCAGCGCAGAAGTGCTGCAGGAAATGGCTGCTGACCTGAGGCGGTGCTTGGCTGCGGCCTCACTGGCGATAAACGAAGCAAAGGTCCAGAAGGGACCAGGCATTAAGTTCCTAGGGGCGGAGATTGGACACTCGCAGATAAAGCCGCTGCCCATAACTTTGAACCCAGACGTCCGCACCCTACATGACGCTCAGGCGCTAGTGGGGAGCCTCCAGTGGCTCCAGAATATGGTGCCCATAACACCGAGCCAGATGCAACCGCTGTACGAAATGCTGAAGGGCAGGAACCCATGGGAGGAGAAGCAACTGACCGCAGAGGCCAAGGAGACTCTGAAGAACATCTCTGAGATGCTGAGCCACCCATCGGTGCAGCACTGGGACCCTGCTGATAAGATCACGCTCTACCCAGTGCTGAACCGGCAAGGTGGCATGGCTGTGCTCGGACAAGGACAACCAGAGCGGATGCGAGTGATCTGGTGGGTCACGCCCACGCGGCCGGCTGGAGCGTTTGTGCCGCATTCCAGCCTCTTAGCACGAATGATCACTAAGGGGCGGAAGACATGTATCTCTGCATTCGCACGTGAACCGGACGCGATTGCCCTGCCTTTCAAGAAGGGCACCGATGCACAGACAGAGACCTTCGCCATGGCGATGGCCATGGAAGGATTTCCAGGAGAAATCCAGCATCTCCCGCGCCTCCAGCCGTTGAGGCACCTGGACATTATAGAGGTTGGCGGGCCTGCTCGAGTGCTTCCTACTCCGAAACCGGGGAACACCGTTTTCACGGATGCCTCCTCAAAGACCCAGACAGCGGCCGTCGCCTGGCAGCAGAATGGAGAATGGAAAGAGGCCACCTTTCGAGCGGCAGACGTCAGTGTTCAGTACCTTGAAGCCAAGGCTGTAGAAATGGCCTTGAGGATGTTCCCTGATGACCACCTGAATATCGCCACAGATTCCATTTTCACGTACAACCTGGTGAGACAAATGGCCACGCGGGGTTGGGCGGGCACGCCGATCGCCACAATGTTAGAAGACGCCTTGCAGGCACGGACTGGCACGGTTTGTATTACGCACGTCCGGAGCCACAGCAAAATACCGGGCTACTATCAAGAAGGCAATGCGGAAGCCGATAAGGCGGCCGGCAGAGTGATGACCCTGCGGGAGGCCAGGGACCTCCATGAGTGGCTGCACGTCGGAGCCAAGGCCCTGGCCAAGACTTGCCACATCCCCATCTCTGAAGCCAGAGGCGTGGTCGCCACGTGCCCGTACTGCTGCAGGCAGCCTTTGCAGGAGGGAGGGACGAACGTCCGAGGCCTGATGGCGAATCAAGTCTGGCAGACCGACTTTACTTTATGTCAGAGGCTCCGACCAGATCCCTGGCTGGCAGTCACGGTGGACACATACAGCGGCATGATCGTAGCCACGCAGCACAGGAAAACCACGAGCCGAGCGGCCCAAAAGCACTGGGCGTACGCTATAGCTGTGCTGGGGCTACCTCAGACCATCAAAACCGATAATGGATCCGCATTCACATCGGCGAGCACCGAAGGGTGGGCGCAGCGATGGGGAATCAAAATAGTCCACGGCATACCATACAATAGCACGGGGCAAGCCATAGTCGAGAGAGCCAACAGAACTCTTAAACAGAAAATTGATGTGTTGGGAGAGGGGGAGGGCATCCCCGAGCACTCAGCCATCCCCAGAGAGAAACAAACTGAAATTTTACAAAAAGCACTGTACGCCCTAAACCATCACCTCCGAGGGGAGAATAGTCATGAACCGGTAGCAAAGCATTGGGGAGGGACGAGCCCAACGGAGGGTCCCGAGGTACGGGTCAAGAATCCCACGACGGGGGAATGGGAGACCGGGTGGAGACTACTAACACAGGGCAGAGGTTATGCTGCGGTCGCGAGCGCGGAAGGGGGCCCGGAGACCGCGAGGTGGGTCCCCACACGATGGGTAAGGCCGCTTTTACGCAAGTTAGAAGCTCATCGAAACAACTCTGACACCTGAACTACAGGCCGTGCTACCGCGCCCTCCATCGAGTGCCAGAGGACTGCCCCCGTCTTCGGAATGTGCACTGGGCCCACCCCTGTTGCCTTTAACGGTCGAGGTTATATATGTGTCTCCGCAGATCGTGGTCCAGTGAAGGTACCCAGCAAGAACGCGAAACCTGTCTTGACTCACCATGACTCGTCCAACGGGCAAGAGGATGGGAAACCTGATGCTGGGGGTACTGCTCCCAGTGGTAATGACACTTCACAGGATTGACCCCAGGCCCAACATGTGGGTAACCTGGGCGAACGAGACGGGCCAGCAAGCGTTCTGCTTGTCACTGGCCTCAGCTACCCGACCCTTTAGAACGTGTTTAGTAGGGGTCCCAAGCTTTAGCGCGGCGGCTTTCTCGGGCTTTGCTACCGGCGATTGTAAAAAGAGTATCTCAACCGCTACCTGCAGTGCTACGCTCATTAATAGCTTAAACGTAACTCTGCCCTGGAACCCGCAAGAATTAGATCTGCTCGGGGCAATGCGTATCGGAAACTCGTCCAAAAACTGGACACAAACGTGTCTGGTCTTTGGGGGGGGCCCGGGCTTTGGAGGAAGTAGAGAGAGGATTACACCACGCAATTGGACTAATATCAGCCCTATGGACGAGCATTATCAAAACTTAAGCGCCTTTTGCGGCATCGATGGACCCACCAAAAAACCCCTAGGAGCTTATGGGTCCGAGAACAGACCCTTCCAGGGCCCATACAATATAGGGCCCCCCAGGGCATTACCGCCTGGAGTATTTCTTATATGTGGGGACCGAGCTTGGCAGGGCATTCCTGGGAATGCGTATGGGGGACCGTGCTATCTGGGAAAATTGACACTATTGGCCCCGGATACCAATTGGTGGAAGAGTGTCACAAGTGTGAAGATTGCTACCCGCCGCAAGAGAGCTGTTACTGGCTTATCCCCCGACTGTGATGACAGGGTGTCCCTGTTAAGCCCCACAGAGCGAGTGTTTCTATCCCTTTTTGTACCCGGGGCAGCCGCCGGCGACGCCCTGAAACAGATCGGGCGTTTAGCCTGCTGGGCGGAAAAACAAGCCAATGTCACCACGCAGGTGATAGAAAGCCTGCTAGAAGACCAAAAGGGCCTAAGGCATGCCATCCTGCAAGACCGGGCTGCAATTGACTTTCTATTGCTAGCCCAAGGCCATGGTTGTGAGGAGTTTGACGGTATGTGCTGTATGAATTTGTCTGATCATAGTGAATCCATTCACAAACAATTGCGGTGGTTGAAGGAGCACACAGGCAGAATCCGCCAGAACCATGGGTTTTTAGACGAATGGCTAACTAACCTGTTTGGCAATCTACCACAGTGGCTAACAGGACTGCTCGCTGAAGGCTTGCGCATTTTGCTAATCCTCATAATTATAGGCTTATGCTTGTGTGTAGTACTGAGCTGCGTTAAGAAAGCCTTGCTGAAAGTAGCGGGCCAAGTCTGGATTGCTCGAAAACAAGAAGGAGAAATTCTGGAGGAATGGCTGGGCTTTGGGGGGGGGAATATAGTCTGTTGGAAATGAGCAATCCCGCCTATGCCTTTAAGGTTTTCCCTGAACGACGAAGACAAGGACATCGCCTGCGTTAAGAATCGGGAAAAGGGGAGGCAGCACACAGCTCCGCTCACGAAGCTACTAATGCAAGGAACCACCCGATGGCGGTCCCGTCGAGACACACCGCACTTCCGCGTGTTTTGTTGCGTCCCGCTCGATCTACCGAAACACTGTTGATGGGAGAGGGGGAGATGTGGAGGAAAAAGGATGAGCAGGGAGGCACTGCGGGGCGGAACATGGGAAGGTCGTAACGGGCGGAGCACTGCTGCCGGAAAAGAAGGCGGGGCTTTACAGCTTTATAATAGAGTAGGACACGTTTCATTAAACGCCATTTTGCCACTCCTCATATTGGTGTCTGTGTGGTGATGGTCCGGGGTCTGGGGGAAGGCCCCGTGCCTCCTCGGTAGGAGCGAGAACGGTAACAGATGGGGACACTTACAGCAAGAGAAAACTTGAAGTTCTCAGCAGCACTTTGTTTACAAAGCTCTATGCCTACACAGGAAAAAAAAAACAGAAAGTTAACCAAATCATCTTGGAAAAGGTTTGAAGAAGGTGGCAGATTCCAAGGTAATGACATGACAAGACAGTTAACCCCCAAAAGCTTAATTATGATAAAGGTAAGGGTCTAAACATGCAACATTTGAACAAAATAACTGCAATTAGAACGTTTGAGATTTGAGAGGAAAAATCTTTAAAAGTGCTTCCACTTTGAAATATGACTGCTGATAGTCAAATCAAGTGCATTCACTTTGCAATTTAAATCTTTGTTTTTTCCCGACTATTATGTCTATAGCCTTACCATAGTGTTAAAAAAATAGTGCTGGGTTCTTTCCTTTTCTGACACTTCATGTTGCATATAAAACTTCATGTTAATATTCCTGTAAGCCTGCAGCCATGAATGCTCACAGATGAAACTGGATTTAATAAATCATGCTGTTCAAAGAAAATCAAAGCAAAATGCATTGTTTCCCAAGTAAGAAAATACCAGGTCATTTTTATGATGATTAGCATGGTACAATACTTCTGTTTTCCACATATGATTCTTCAGTTGATATTCTTCATAGCATCATAAAAAAAACAGGCTGAAATGGATCTCCGGGGGTCATCTAGTCCAGCCTCCTCCCCCAGAGCAGGAACAACTTCAAAGTTGCATCAGGTTCTTTTCAGTCTTGTCCAATTGATTTCTGAAAGACTCTACAGAGGGAGATGTACTGCAGTGCAGACTGTTTCCTTACCTTCACTTCGCCAGCCCATATACATTTGCATCCCCACCTTTATTTTTAGACATAATACTATGTATTGATATTGTGCTTTTTAAGTAATCTATATTTACAACCCAAGGGACTGCAAAAATTTCTTTCACAGCTTGAGGATACGGAACATTAATAATTAAACATTAAAATACATTACTTTGCAAGGTGGTAGTCTACTTCCAATAGGATTAAGATAATCAGTACCCTTTTAAAAAAAATTCTGAGGCTGGATTAGTCTTAATGCAAACCTAGATGTTATTTCTAAAAAAAAAAAAACAAAAACAAAAAAAAAAAAAAACCACTACTACAGATTTCTATAGACAGCTGTCAAGAAGTTGCTACAGCAGGCAGGTATTATATCTAAGGAGATGAGACTTGGTACAGTATTCTTTTAAAAATATTTCTCCTCATCCTTAATGTTTTTCTGGGTTTAAAAGCCTCCCAGCATGTCACCTGTTGGTATCTTTTTTATGAGGAAATGAAGATTTTTCACTTGGGATTTGAAATTTTTGGAATTTTGCATTTGCATTCTCTTCTCCCAAAATCACTATTTTTTTTGAAAAAGTGGCTGAAAAAAACCCCTTTGCCTTTCAGTATTCCATTGAAATACTGAACAATATTTCAATATATTAAAACATGATGAATACTTCAAGACTTGAGTCAGTCATTATTAAAATAATCAAACTGAAGCAGATACTAAAACTTATACTTCACAGCTTGCATCCATGAGTACTTGTGGATACAGTTAAGGCTTGATTGCATGGATCAGAGCTGCTAAGACTATAACACAATACTGTATTTTAACCTCCTAGAGAACTTAGGGGAACTTTACATCATGAGAAGAAGTCCTGTGGTGTATTTTTGCAAGTTTAATCAGTTTATCCTATAAAATATATTTAACATCATTAGACATGATACCCAAGAGAAATATGTGCTGTATCTACAGTAGTAAAGATGAACTCTTTATTTCTTTATCTGTGCAGCTTCCTTGATAGTTGTAATAATCAAACTGTGGAAGCATTCTCTGAGAACATAACATTTTTAGGAGTTCATTAGTCCTGCTTCATTTAAGCCTCTGTCTCATGGCATTGCCACAGTATGAGTTTCACTATCGATTCCTTCCTTTGTGCAGAAGGCTATGGAGAAGTGAACGGAGGATAACAGAGCTTTGATGAGTACAATCTTCCACTGAGATTGTTTTCTTGAGAACAGAATTAATTAGAATTTGTGGTTCAAGGCTCAAACATGTACCTCCAAGCATGCACCATCAGGTAAATTTTGATAGTAAAATATAAATCTGTTCAACTTTCAGCTGTTTTGTATTTATAGATTTGAGCTGATCTCATTCAGAGCTGGGGTGGTACTTTTAAGTGAATGAAAGGATTTAAGCTTTTGGACAGCTCACAGTTATGTTCTAACCGTAGCATTTTGATAAGTATGAATTCAGGATTCTTGCTGCAGCTAATTTTACTTTGATGGCAAGAGGTAGTGCTGCTATGGAAAAATGAAGCCTTCAGAGTACAAAAACTACCAGAAACTGTTTTGCAACATCAGTTTACTTGCACATTTTTCCTTTTTAAGCAGAAGGAAACACTGAGGGGATCAACAGTGATGTGATTGTTGCAGAGAAATTTGCAGAACAGTACTCCATGTCCTCATACTACACAGAAACAAAAGCAGAATTAGATAAGCTGTCTTTAGAAAACAAATTCATCAGCCCAGATTAAAAAAAAAAAACAAACATATACAGTACTTCATTTGGTTATCAGCTCAAGTGGGTGTTGTGGCACACATTTAAAAAATTGATAGGCCACCCACAGAACTCTACAGCCCATGTAACTGTAGCTGGTCTTTAACATTTCAACATTTAACATTTCAAGAGTTATAAATGGGATCTGACCTGAATATTATGTATTCTACCTGAATATATAATAAATTTCAGTATATAACAGTGGCTTTTGAAAAAGGAAATAATCAAATGAACTTAACATACTTTGAACAGACTTAAATACTGTCTGTGTAATACTGTATCAATGTCGAAACCCCTAAACCATTCATGCTTTATACTACTTATTTTAGCAGTTGGCCATGTATAAAAATATATTTGCATGAAATAAATATTTCTTCCTACACTACACTGTCCAATACTTACTATATATTTCACTGTGCACAAAAGTTAAGGTACTGCCTGTATGATTTCATTTCCACAGAAGTGGCCCATGTGCTCAGGCCAAATCCAAGAGTTCTTGCCCAGACAGAATTCTTGTTAATCTCAGTGAAAGGTCAGACTCTGCTACTCTTAGATGCATCACTTTGTAGCTTACTTGCTCCCAGGCATACTAATGAGAAGACCCATAAACTAATGAGCTAACAGTAGCACACTCTGGCCCTCAAACTGTTAGCTGAACTCTGCTACTCTGTAATGAGATTTATAATATTCTATACTTTAGCTGCATGAGCAGAAATTACAGTACTAGTATTGTCAGACTTGACTATCACACGATGGGTTTAAGATTGTTTTTCTCTTTTTATCCCGCATTCTACATAACTGGATGAAAAGAAGATAGGACTACTAAATTGCTTAAAGTTGATCACTTATGACGCAGCACTCTCTTTGGGAAGATTCTGTTCAGTCCATCCAAATTGGCAGGGGTTGCCAATGCCAACCTTTCCATATTCAAAATAATAGTTAAAACTGCAGGCCTACTATGGGAGAGAGATGAGAATTCTTTCTTCATTCCAGCAGAGGGGCACACACAGGACAATTACACCATTCAACGCAAGCAAGGAGATATAAATCTCTGTGAGCAATAAAGGTGACTAAAAACCCCAAAACCCAACCCAAGAGCTTTCAAAAAAAAAACCCCAAAACCACAGTGATTACAAGCAGAAAGGAAATGAGTGCAGAATCCCTTAGGTTAAAAGGCTTTGTGTATGTGTCTGTGTGTTGATATTATGGAGATCCGTAATAATTGCTTTGTAAAAGCTTGACCTTGTGACAAGAATTATACTCTCAAGGATCTTATAATACCCCAAGGTTAATGGTCCTGACTTTTTTCTCACAATATTTTCTATCTGCTCACCCTCATTACGGAGGGATTTTACATGCATTCTTTAAGTGGTACACAGTTCATTAAGCCTTGTTTGTTCATCTGCTCCAAATTGGTCTTGATATGATCCTTGCCTTCCACTACAATTGGCTTAGAGGCGGAATTATCCCTGACATTTGGTCCTTTCGGCAAGATCTTAGTGATACAGTACCGTGGATCAAGCGGTTTATGGTGTTAAGACTCATGCATCACTCGGGCTTAAAACTGACAGAACTGCCTGATACTGTTTTTTTCTGAGATTTTTGTCATTTGTACTTAGTCTTAAAAATTTGTGATGTACAGAATTTAATCATTCTGATTATATCTGAATTATCTGATTATATCTGATTCTACACTGAAAATGTGTTTATGTGTATGAAAACTCTTATTTCTGTTTGCTTACATTTAACAATAATTGATTTTACCTGGAATCTAGGAAACTTTGAAAGACTATGGGTTTTATGTGAAATTACTCAATATGGTTTAAGATTTTTCTTTTAAATTCATCGTCTAATCAACTTTAAAATAATTAATAATAAACTACAACATGAAGGTTGCTACTTTTTAAAAATACTATAATTACTTTGAATTCATTACTGTGAAGGAAGCTTTATGATTACAATAATTTTACAAACTACTGCTTTCAATATAAAAAGTAGACTTTTTATTTTTTCAATTCCAGTAGCATCATAGTTCCCTGTAAAGAACAGTCCATTGGATGTAAGATATCATTTCATAACATATGATTTCTGCACAGTAGAGTGGTTTTTTTTTTAAAATCACCCCGATTCTCCTCAGAAAACAAAGGAGGGAATGGTAGGTGTTTTTTTCCATAACATTCACGTCTTTGATGTGAGCCTCTCATTTCCAGCCTGCTGATATATGAACGTTCTTGTAGTTCTTGTAGTTGGCTTAATTACAGTTTATCCATCATTTTGATCAATTGCTATAATTTCCCAGCCATGAATTCTGTTATTAACACGCACCTGATGTTTTTTCTAAATAACAAGCAGGAACAGACATTAAACTGGCTAGATACAACTAATGCTTCCACGTGTGCTGCTCGGCCAACAAATTCTTCTCTTCGACATATTTTACAAGAACTGATTGCCTAAGGTCCTCCTGTCAAAGTAATAAATAATTATAGGAAGGAAATCCAATTTCCATTAAAGTTTAAGTGGAAAACTAGATCTTATCAGGTGAATTTGTTACTACTGTTTGACAGGTTATGAGTTGATAAAGTTGGGTGCAATAGACTAAGGCTTCTATCAAGAGTTCTTGCTTCTGTCACAGCCATATAGTGCTTAAACAATAGGTGTCATTACAGCACCTACTAAGAGATTAAAGGTCATAGATTCTATAGACAATTCTTACCAGAATTATCATTAGATTCATTAGGGATCTGGTCTTGTTCAGTAGTCCTCAGAAGGTGTGAATAGCCTTAGTCATTGTCCAAGTCGAGTGTCCATATTTTACAAAAAACTGAGAAAGGTGAAAGGTCAAAAACAACAAAAACAACAACAACAAAAAAATTTAGTTTGTGATATGCCTTACTTTGGAGAAGCTTGAAAAAGCTCCATGCTTATTTATTAAGAAGAATAAAGGTAAAAATTGACCTAACTTTTGGTAGAGGCATAAGAAGAAAGCATGTATTATTTGAGAACCTTTAATATGCAACAGGCCAGTGACAAATCTTAAGTCACCAGTATCCAGTTAGGAGATAAAATGCAGTTTAAAAATAACAACAAAAATGAAAAGTAACTGCAACAATTATACAAATAACCAAAGATCTATTTGATTTCACATTACCGTGACAATGATACACAAGTTTGGATAGATTTCTGAACAATCTACATTTGAACTAGAACATATTAGCAAACTTGATTAAGGATTTACCAGGTCATAGCCTATGGTTTTTGCTGTCTATAAGTTCAGACTCAGTTATCACAATTTTAGTTCTTACCATTTTGGAAATACACAGAAGTCTTAAATATTACCAATACAGAAAACAAAATGCCTAATGGTACCTCCTAATAATACATCCTGTGTACTATTATTTTTTTTTCCCTGAAATAAAGGAAGGTGAGTTACCATTCTGAAGGCATTTTATCCTAATTACAAATACTTAAATAGATAGAAGTAGCCTTTACTGACTATACAAATCATCAGAAAGCTGACTGAAGAGTGATTTGGGGAATGACACGCAAGTTTTCTTACCATAAAAAAAATTACTGTTATGCTACTAATTAACCTCCTAGATTGAAAAATTCTTGAGTTTTATAAATCTATTTTTATTATTTTTCATTAATATTTTTATTGTCTTATGCTGTGGTTATTATAGCTTTCAACAAGATTTTATTTTTAATAGAATACATATTTCTTATTTTTTAGCTACTTAAAAAACTTTTGTGGGAATAATTGTTGGAACAATTTTTGCTGGAATAAAAAAATGATTCCAGTGGTATACAAAACAGGTTAGTAAACCTGGTGGTGGAAAAATATGAATGGCCTTCAAGTAACTATTTTAATAAGGCTTGTTTCTGAAGCATTTTAACTTCTTTTCTAATCTTCTGATGAAGTAAGCAGAATACTAGGCACTATAGAAAATAAATTAAATTTTGGCACTATAGAAAATAAATTAAGTTTTAAGAATTGCTGCCTAGTTTTCAAAAATGATGTTTAAAAGTGACTCCTTTAATTGATTCTAGAAAATATTTATATGTAGTTGGACTATAAAGAAATTATACTATTGACTTTTCAAATTGTACTTCTAAAAGGCCCAAGAGTTACACTGGAAAACGCTCAGGGATTGAGCATGTTATTTTTCACACTGTACATAGGCTTTCTAAATTGTGTTGGCTCAAGCAAAGATTTCAGAAGTGCCAAAGAGACTCAAGTTCTTCCTACCGACTTACCTGTTCTGCTGATCAAGTTCCTAATAGCGGCTGGCTTCTCTGGGCTGCACGAGAAGTTCCCTCTTCTTTCTTGCCTTGTACGCTGGTAAGAACTTCATAGGCCATGTATTCGCGACCTGTAAGGAAAGAAGCACTTGTTTAATTTGGGTCTTCTGGGAGGCATCAGGGAACCCATACCTGTAGAGCAGGCACACAGACAGCCCTTTTCACAAGGTATTTAGAGCCTGAGTAATGCATGTTACTCTGAAGCCAAACCTGAACAGAGCTAGCAACGTAGCTAGCTCTGCACAGAGCTCTGTACTAGCTAGGTAGGGCTAGTTAGGTAGCTCCTACCTGGTTTCAGTCAGGAAGAGATGCATTTTTACCATAAGATAAATGATCTGTATTACCAGTACAGTTACCCTTTTATTTTATTCTACTTTAACGTGTCCCACTGAAATATTCCTTCTACCTCAGGAACTGAAAAACCTGCACAACGAATCTGTGACTTTTGTTATTTAGTGTCAGTGCATTATTTTTCTGACTACCAATCAGTGTAGGAACAGCATTACCACTATTGAACTTTGTGTCACAGAAAAAAATACACTTATGTAGGTTAATCATTGCCTGTGGAAAACACCATCTATTGCTTTATTTTTTAATTACTTTTTTTTGTTCTATCTGTCATCTTTCTTCAGGTCTAGCAAACATCAGCATTAAGTTCTGGGACAGACGTGAATTACTGCATTCCATTTAATGATAATTACGATGTTAGGATGCTTTTCTGTAGAAATCCCAAGTATTCTAGGACTGGAGGCAGGGACTGACTGAATCCCTGAGAGGCACTCCCTACATCTCCCTGTCTCAGCAAAGTTAAAACCCCAGCATCAGATGTTGCTGGTTCTTACTGTATATTTAATAGATATAGCCACAAGCTTATTGCTCCCTATCATAAAAGTTATGCTTCTGCCAGCAATCTGGATTTCACAGCATTGCTTTCATAGCATAGGAGTAAATGTGCAATAGTCACTTTTTAAGTCTGGATTTCTGTGTACTCTGGGACTGGAAGAACAAAGCAAAGCAATTTGGAAAGCAGAGTGTAACAGCCCCCGGGGCTTTAAATGGTTCAGGGAAAAGCAGCAGTTTACGGAAAAACTGACTATAAACAGAATTTGAAAATCCCTGCTTTCCTGTTATGTTTAGGTTCCCTCCCAGGGAATATTTTTATAATTATATATAATAACTCATGGAATAATTTTTGGAATGGCTCTTGATTTAAGATACATTCACTTACCTCTATTAATGTCAATAGTTACTAATTTATATCAGCTAACAAATATCATTCATAATAAAAAAAAGTGTATATAATTGTACTGATGATTGCATTAAGACGCGTCATCCCAGAGAGACTGCAAACTAATCTCATAAAATTTTCAGGACAACTTATAGAATAAGGAACCAATCACCTGGAAGGAAGCAGAAAAAGCTGTCCCTGAAATGGGAAAATACAGAGTAGGAAAACTGTAGGGAGAAATGATAGAATTATCAAGAGTTAGGTCACAAAACCAATTAGAAAGATTTGTTGCGAGTTTTAGTCACTATTATTTTAAGTGTTAGACAGATAAGGAGCAAATGGTCCAGATGCTAAAATCACAAATGGGAAACAAAATGAAAGAGCTGAAATGTGGACGGATAGAACAAAAAAAGTAGTAAATTGATTTTAAAAAATTGAAGTATGCTAGTCCTCCAAAGACAGTATGTTTCCAACAGGGGTGACACCTTATGCTGCAAATATCCAGGGTCTCTGAAGAGTCAGGGAGCTGGTATCTTAAGAGTTGACCAGTAACCGCTGCTGCAGCAGATGGCAAAAAAACCCCAAACTATAAAATTTAAAGTTGCTGCCAACTTGATCCTTCCAGAGCTTAAATCTAATGATTAGCAGCATGCTGAGCAAATGAGCAAAACACCAGACAGGCAGCTACAAAACCACTTTCTGTAGCATCTCAGAATATTCATCTATACTCCCACCATCTCATTTCTGTTTGTAACAAATCTCTACTGCTACAGGAAAAGGAAATTATAAATCCCAAGAGATTCTGAATACAGGTAGTCACTTCTGTTTGTTGACATGTCCAGAACATGAACTTCGTTTAGAAAGAATTTTTTGAGCGTGAACAACAGCTAACAACACACAGCATTGCCACCAAAACAAGAAAGCTCTTGTCTGGCGAAAGATTGACTGACAACTTCTTTATTTTGCAGGTTTCAAGCCAACAGTTGGAGTATTCTTCACCATGATTATTCTCATCCTAATTGCCTATGCAGCCAGTTCGATGGCTCTAGCAACAGCAACTGGACAAAATGTGGTGACTGCTGCTAATCTCATATTTGCTTTTTCTTCATGATTGTGAGTCTTAGAAGATTTTTCAGCTTCTTCTCCTGTATACTTGATATAACAAATAATTAGAAATACTTTTTTCAAGCAGGCTAACACATATTTAAAACAATTCAGTGTAGCCCCTTGGAAATTTGGAGTAGTGTTTAGAATATTATTTGGAATAATGTCTGACTATGCTGTCACACAAAAGAAGGCATGAGACATACTGATTCACCCCGATAGCTAATGAACCCAGGAGTAGGCAGATCAAAACATGTTCACACACCCAACTGTTTTCTATGAGTGAGTGCCCCCATTTTTGACTCCATTCCTGCTGTGGAATACCACACTTACCACTATTGCCTAATCTGACCTATTAAAAAAAAAAAAAATCATGTTTCTCTAGTCTCATGCTTTTCTTTCATATTTTGAGAGAAATAATCTTTGCCTCCATAACCCAGTAGGGTCTTGAGTCATGGTGTCTAAGCTGACTGTTTCTCTCCAAAGAGAAGAGAAGCTGTCCTGCAATAAGTAACCTGCTTTAAATAATACAACACTACAATTATTCTCTCCCTCTCTGATATGGGATTACTACCTGCTTCCTGCAAGGAGTTGATGATTATATTTCCATTGACCTAGTGGGCACAGAGTCAAATTGTTAGGATGTTATACCCTGCTCTGTATGACTGCAGACAGGTGTCTTAGGTAACAATAATGAAAATTATTTCTGGACACTGCACGACATCAGTCTAAGGCATCTCAAACCTCTTCAAACAATCCCTGCTTTGGATTTGTGATGCATGCTTTCTGTTTGCATGTTTCACTGGGTTGCTAGTAAACGTTACAAGTGTTGGAAGTTTTCTATCCTGGATAAAATATTTCCGAATTCCTTGCTATAGCCTAACAGTAACTGCTAGGTTTTCTACACATTTTGTTAGAATAAATCTTTTAAAAGAGGCCAGAATTTAACTTGGGGAAAAAAAAAAAAACAATGTTTTTCTGATATTACCCGGTAAATGCCATTTTCATAAATATCAGCTTGCTATCTCTTGAAGGTTCAGTAAGTTGTAATCACTCTCCCAGTGTTTATCTATGTATTTTCATACAAACAGTATAGCACAGCATGAGACAGTGCAATCTTCCGATAATGTAAGTATCAGCAGTGCCAAGAATGATTCCTTGAGTCATCCTGTTGGATCCTCCAAGTGACACAGATCTTTATTTTCTAAATAATCTACTATGTATTTGTGTGCTTATGGTTCCTATGGATGCAAACAACTTCCTTTAATCTAAACATTTCACTCCTTTTTTTTAAGGAGTTCTCCTTTTGTCCTATAGAACTGAAATTCATCTCACTGCTAGCTATCAAAAAAGGAAGAAGATTTCTGAACATAACATAAATGCATTTTCTCTCCCAGTTAGAGTGTCCCTCTTATGGCTTGTTGGGCATTAATTGCTAAACACCCAGTTAGACAGTTAAAACCCTTGCCAGATCTGCTTCTTTAGCTAACTGTATTAAATGACAAAGAACATCTTTTCAGGAAACCTAAATGGCCTTTATTACACAGCTCTAACATCACTGAACATGGAAAGAAAAAGGTATACTTCTCTTGGTAAGAAATTCAATTCGTGCACAGATTCCTTCCCTGCTTTCTTTGGGGGGGGGGGGGGGGGGGAAGAGTGTCACAATGACAATCATAATTTTTCAAAATGGAACTTCAAGTATCGGGCTTTTACAGGCAACTTGTTTCTTAGTTTAAAAAAAAAAGGGGAGAAGCGTCAGAAATTTTAGGCAAATTATCTGTCCTCAAGTTTCTAAGAACATGCCTAAATCAAGTCCACATCAGTCCTCCGTAAGCATTACTGTGATGAAATTGGTCACACTGGGAAAAGAATTCCTCCTAAAGGAATCTTTCCCTCTCTTGATATTTACCCAGCTTAGCAAGTCTAACCACCCCAAACCAGTAATAAGGCCCATTAACATATAATAGTTTTAAAATTAGAATAACTGCATGTGTTTTCTACACAGTATGATTATCATGATATATATCAAAACCTACTTCAGCTGAGAGATTGTCAGATCCAGGGCTTTCTCCTCCTGTGTATGGCCAGGTCGAGAAGAAAAGCGCATCTACACAGTACCAGCTAACAAACCACAGGCTGTCAAATGAGTATAAAGATTGCAGGGGAGTCCCAGAGCTAATCTGAGAGCTATATTCCTCTGATGGCTGCAGCAGTGGCCTCTGGCGGCTAATGATTTGAACAGTACAGATCTATACATTTCCCAGTTTTTTTTTCCTTGATCTTCAAGTTTGCCTCAGTCTCATCTCTCAGTATACAACCATGTGTAATTCTGGGGACAGTGAACTCAATATTACAGGTGTAACTGTCAATCTGCAGAGTGTTTTTTAATATTCCAAACACAGATTTGGGGGAGAAAGAGAAGAAAGGAATAATATGGCATTAAGGCAGATGCAGCTCTAAAAACATCTTTGGGAAATCTGAAAACAGTATAAATGCGTGCTTACCTCAGAAGTGGAATGAACTAATTTCAAGTTTAAATGCTGATGAAAGGAGCATTTTTACTTGGAGTGTTTCTCAGAGGAGTTTTCATTAAACCATTCTCCTAGCAACAGTGGAATGTAGCAGCCTGTGTTAACACAAGTGGGCATTTCTGCCAGTCAGTGCACTGCTAGAATATTTTAAAAATACCTTAATGTGACTCATCTGAAAACAAAGCTAAACTCTTCTCTGTGGAAGGATTTTTTCAAGAGTACAAGTCCCAGAATCTGGACAGCATTTTACCAAATTCTAGCTCTGTAACATTTTAACGTTGTTATTACTTGTTTTGCATGAATAGTCTTTTAATGAACATTCAGTCCCTCCTTGAATATCTCTTAATCTTTTTTTATTCATTTCAAGGCTTTGCAAATTAATGAATTTACCCCTCTAAACTTTTGCTGAAATGTCACAAGCATAACTGGGGCAAGTTGCCAGCATCAGAGTCCTTTTACAATGTAAGTATGCATTTATTATTAAGAATTTCTTGCTGGCAGCACAGGCCCCAATACACTGCCCGAGTCACTGAACTTCTTGCTCTCCCCTAGCACCCCATCAGCTGCTCTGAAATAACTGAACACCTGGCTGCTCTTAGACTAAGTCCAATTCAGGCCTAATACAGAAAGGCACAGGTCTGCTGCATTCAATACATCTAATGACAGCTCTTGGCTGCCAGTGATGAAGAGTTTCAGTCTCCCTAAATATTCCTTACAGTAGAAGCAAAACAGACGGGGAGGAGTTGCCAGAAATCTCCAGTCTGAACAAAAGTTTCTTCTGACCCCACTGTTGTATTAGCATTACTAACACTTCAGTGCCAGCATGTTTATAACAGCCCTTTGAACCAAGATGGGACCATCTGAATTTGTGCAGTAACTTGAGGTAACTATGAGGCAACATAGATAGAAGAGAGAAGACTCTTGCATGTCAGTCTACTACCTTAATCGCAAAGTGCCTTTCAGTACCTATTTTGCATAATCAGTGCTTAACCCTTGAAAGGACCATTACCGCAAAGGAGGTACACAGACAATTTTAAAATTAGCATCCTATTCAGAAGCCTTTTACTGCACTCCTAATAAGTTCCTGAAAATATGTCAGAACCCAAGCTGCTGTTCCTTAAGATTACGCAGAAGGAAAAAGTTTTTTACATTGTTTTTGCATTTCTCCATTATGGAGAACTGATTTGCTTTGCAAACCATTTATTTCCCTTCAAAATAATCCCATTATATCTTTTCTGAAAGACCCAGAGCACAAACCAAACTCTTATTGAAGGCTTACATACCAGTAATGTTTTCTTCTACTTCCCATGGATTAGTAAAACTTCATCATTTGTTTGCTAACAATTGAGAACTGGTTTTTCTTCCAGCCATCCACAGGGTCTTTCAGGTGAAAACAGGGCATGGTCTGCGCTACTACTAAAAATGGATAAGAAAAATGATGCACATGAAAAGCAAACCAACTATAAACTGCATAGATCTTTTGCAACATGGAACATTAAAGAAAATTTTTCTTTGCTAAATGATTTAGCAAAACATAAAGCAACTGTGGTTCTGAATTAATTTATCTGCAGAAAGGAAAGAATTATTTGCAAGCATCAAAATTTTGGCAGTTCAGTTTAGAAAAGAGACTGACATGATATACTTGAAGACTCTGAAGCGTTAGGCTCTGGCTTCGTACCTGAAAACAGTGCTGCTTCTGGCTCCTCCAGCCACTAATCACTTGCGTTTCCGAGGGGGCTCCCTGTTGTCCCGGCAGACCACACAAACCCTAGACAGGGATGGGCAGGAACGAGCAGAGGAGAGGGGGACAAACAGCCTACACCTCCTTCTGGAGAAATGCTTGGGGAACCTGAGGCTAGAGAAGGACTCCTCCATCTCCAATTGCTTGCACTGGATATTCCGTATGGGAGGGGAACCAAAAAAACCCAGTATTGCCTAAATATACAAATGACACAATCACTTGCAGACTTTTTTTGCATAAGGTTAACTTTTTTTCTTTTTTTCTAAATTTTTCTTGTTTAGATGTACTGGAAAAGAATATGCAAGGCATGCAAAGCGACTGCCTGGAAAATGTGGAAGAATTACATGACTCATTTCCATGACATTCATTTTCCTTAAAATTGCCCATCTCAAACTGCGCATCCTGAAGAAGTTTTCATAAGTCAACAACACTAGCATAACAAAAAAAGCCTCCCACCTCCTGCATGCGGTGGCTTTTAGAGCACACTTACTAAAGGTTTAGTATTTAAATTCAGTATGTATATAGTTCATTAAAGACTGATGGATTTGCATTAAGCATTCAATTTTCATTATTTTTGGTTTACTTCTGTGTTAGTGAGGCAGTTACCTATTATCTGCTGTCTAGACAAAACTATCAAATTTATATTTGAATCTGGGATTTCCAAGGACCACGGAATCCTCCAAAGAATACTGTAGGATCCCTCAGATCAAAGGGAAGACAAGGGAAAGAGAGAAAAGGGTAGAGACGTTAACTTAAACATAAGCTCTGAAGTACTAAAGGGAGAGCATTATTAGCAGTGGGAGTAGATAGCTGCAAGAGCAGAAGATAGATCTGTTTATTTATACAAAAATACAAAATCAACTGTTAAAGAAAGCACTTGAAGTGAATTAGGGAAGACTCTTGTTCTCTCCCTAATTCATTGGTTCAGAAAACGTAGCAAGTGAGCCTAATCAGACCTTTTCTCTTTGGACAGTGAAGCAGTAGATCAGCCCAGTGCTCTCTGCTCATCCCCTTTTTACATTATTATTTATTTTTAGAACAGGGTATAACAGAAGGGAAAGTACACACCTAAATAAAATGTGAGATTCTTAATATTTCATGTTAAATAATCCAAGTGTATTGCACAATTTTGGTTTTATACATTATATAAAACGTTTATTAGGAAGTAAAGTGCTCGGTTTTACAGACCAATAAATTCTTGATCATTGTAGAAGACCTGCATAATTAACAGCTTCCTAAGAAGATCAAAGACTTTACATTCTTTCCTATGCAAACAACTTTACCTTAATAATGAGTGACAAACGATATTAGAAAATCTAAAATTGGAAAATAAACCATAATAAAAATGTTCAAAACATTTGTCAAATTGCCATGCGTTTACTGCAAGGCCCATTGTCAGCACACACGGGTACCCCATGAAAACTTGTTGCACTTCAAGATGAAGTTTGTTATTAAGTAACGACACGTTACAGAAATATACCTGAACAAATACAGCTATGAAAGCAAACATTTTGGTTTTCATAATAAACATATAGTACAAAAGAAAGAGGAGCTGCGTGATTGAGTTTACATGCTGAAAGATACATTTTTACAGGAAATGTATTTAAAAACATACTGATAGGTTTTGTTTTGCTTTTTTTCAAGGCAGTCCTGCCTCACCAACAGATAACTGCTACTCCACTTCCTCTCTGCACTCCCCAATTCCAGCTGCTGTAAACCCCAGCAGCAGTGTGCCACATGCTTTAAAGGCCACAGAAACAAAACTTTTAACACACGGTTTTCTTAGTAGCATTTCAGCTGAATGCTAGAAAGCTCAAGTTGGGTCATTTGAACACAGCTACTAATTTTAAGTACACGGTCTATTTAAATATTATCCTGGCATTTAGGCAGTTGCTGACCCTGTAAACCCAGCATCCGTTACGTGTTACACAAGCATAATTTGTTAGCATGCCTCAAAGTTTAAACTGTGAATGATGACACTTATCAACATGCTACACATCTGGGATATGAATACAAAGACAAGATTTTGTATATTGTAAATTCATTTGGATTATATTTTCTATTGTCCTTGCACACCAGTTGGCCTTGCATAGACCTAGTAATTTTTTATTTTTCATCAGAAATGCTAGTTTAACAAAGCAAAGCTTTACTCAAGAAGGCTTTAAAGGTCCAAAAACTTCCAGTCAAGACAAAAGAGAGCTTAGTCTGAGTGACTCTCATTTCACACAGACACCCTAACCATTGCGTTGCTGGCTGTTTTGGGATGGCAGCGGTCTGTTTTGTAAAAGTCTTTGAATTTTATCTTAATGCAGGACAAAAAAAAAGGGGGGGGGGGAGGAGGAGAGAGAAAAACCTTCACAAGAATCATGATTTGTTTTCCCGCTTTGTTCTATTCTTGATCCACAGCCTACTAGGAAAGTCCAGTCTCCACATCAAACTTCCTTCTGCTCCATCTTGCATTAAGAACGTTTCTGTACATTTGGTTTCTTGTAAACTTACATACAGGAAAAGGCATTAGGAAATCTATTTAGTTTTATCAAGTTCAAGTGCTCTAATTAGAGGGAAAGTATTCTGAGTCACTGTAAGTCCAGGCAATGCTGTTATAAGAATATATGCAACTTTGCCTAAGTAATACCAGCACAAGAATGAGATGTTAACCTCTGGAAACAATTGCTTTGCAGTACAAAAAGCACCAACATAAAATACTAATGCTATTTATACCTTGTTAAACAGGCATTTTTCTCTGTATTCTCTACTAATAGCTAAAATGTGCGTTTGATTATGTAGCTTTCCATTTTTCTTTTAAACAACTGTAAATCTTTAATACAAGACTGCCATCTTCAAGAAAAAAATAAAACAACACACAATTGACAACCTCCCTCCCAACCCAATGTGCCACCTATCAAAACATGCTGCTACACAGAACTATAAATACTATGCCTTGATGCTTTCTATAGAAATCCTACATATTTTCAGTGTTGCATCTCTTTCCAAACACAAGAAGTCTTCTGCAGTCTCAGAAAACACAGGACATGAAATACTAAAAAAAAAAATATCAGTGGTTATACTAAATAACACCTTGCCAAAGGGAAGCAGCATTGCACCCCAGGAAAAAAGCATATGTAGAAATGTATCTCATAATGTTACAAGCAGATCTGTTAAACATAAATACAGGCTAAATTTGCAAGACAAATGATTAGCATTTGACAGAACACTTGATTGAATTTTTCCAACTGTCAGCAACTTTTCCCTGTCCCCTTTCCCCTCAAACACAGGGAAGGGGTTTTTCCATCTCATGTGCTTTTAAGGAATATATTTTCTGCAAAGTGATCATGTTTATCTAATAAAATAAAGTGCGGAATATTCATTCCAGGTATACTTAGATCACAAAAATGTGGCATTAAAAAATAGGCACAGTGCAACAAAGTTGACAGCGATAACATTAGTTGGGCAAAGAGGCTGTTCTTGAACATTACTTCTAAAATACTAATGAAATAAAAGATATGTACTGCATATGGTCTCTATTACAGAAAAACATGATTAACAGGTTTACAAGCAAAGTACAGTTCTGTTTAGAGAAACGCAGTATTTCTCAAAAAACAGGCAAGTTAAAAATGAGCATTTAAAATTAATTAAAACCCTATTATACCAAGAAAGATTCCAGGGAAGTATGTAAAAATTCAGAGTAAAAAAAAAAAACAAAACACCACCAACAAAAAAAACAGTTCCTCTTTTTTAAAAGTACCAGGTGCACCCATCTATTTTAGAGTTAGCATTTTAGAACTGTATTTTCCAACGGAAAGCATAAAACTCATGCTCCTTCATTGGAGTATTGTGAACACGGTAAGTACCTATTGCAAATTTTGTCTATAGTTTGTCGCCCTCAAGAAACTGTTCCCTGTAGCATATGTAAAGAAACAGAATTCTGTGCAGAAAGATTTTGACACACCTGGTTTCCATTCTGTCTTCTGGATGTTCATTTCCAAGGCTAACCAATCTCTCTACTGGTAACTTTAACCTGACACATGGCTTATGTAGTTTTGAAAATTCCTTACAAAGAAAATACTTATTTTTACCCACCACTGATGCTTTCCTTTAATGGTTTGATCAGGGTGATCACCTCACTTTGGGAAACAGTTAAGTAGTGTATTTGCTGGCTTAATAACGACCTGAAACATACAGAATGAACTACAAAGTTAATCTTACATATGGATGTTATTCCCCCCATTTCCTCCTCCTCCATCAATACCATCTGACTGTGAGGAAGATGGTCGGGAGCTCCTCGAACGAGGCTGGCCGTTCAGTCCAAGTGGCGTACCCAAACGATGGCTCATTTGGGATGCTGTATCATCTGATTCCCAGCGCTCCAACTCCTCTCGCACAAGCCGTTCCATTTGTTCCCTGTGGATTTCATTGTCTCGACCCAGTCTTTCGTCCTAAACAGATAGAAGATACAAGGTGGAAATGCAGTTTCCAAACCATAGGCTAATCAAAACACCATACAAATACGGGAAACCCTAATACCACTCAAACATTTCCATGCACTAGTGGAGAATCACAACTAGTGCACTAGATGGTTTTCTTTCCAATAAAGTACCTCCCAGACTGTCACCTTCACTTATGAAAGCACATTTTGTATTGCAGTTTCTAATATTGATGAAATCCACCTCCAGAAACATAAGATGTACTGAAGACAGCACACCAACAAGACAGCCCCAGTTCAAAGATCAAGCAGGACTGTTTTCTGCACATGGAGTAAGGACCAGAGACACCGTATCTGTGACAGGGCAGCTGCCAGTCTGACCTAGGTAACCCACCAAGACAGTTCATCTCATCCACCCCTAACTGCCCTATTCCTCCTGTCCTTGCCCCATCAGAAGGCTGACTGTCCGGAGAAATAATTCATCTGGCCTACTGCCTCTTCCCAAAGGGTCCTCAGGAAAGAGGTGGGGGAGGGGGAGGTAAAAGAGGATAGATAACTTCAGTGACAGAAGCAACCTGCTCCCACCTTGCCACATACAACCCTGGAAGCAACTCCGGAAAAGACAGGATCCTAACTGTGTGCATGTGCACGAATTTCTGCATCAACTGGGAGAAGACCATTGCGTACAGCTCTCCCTGGCAACAGAATAAGCTGTCCAGGTCCACCATGCTGGATCACCTGGACTCTGCCAGACTAGTCCATAAGGAGCTTAAAGAGCAGGAGATGAATGAGCTCCTTCAGCCACTACTGAACACCAGTTCAGGGGTACAAACTGTGCTGTCATCCCAGCATGACACAGGCCTGCTAGAAGACCAGTTCTAATACCAGTCTCTTGGATCATGCTTCTCCATTAACACAAAGGATAAATTGCCTGGCCAAAGCACCCACCTCAACTTTACCACAACTCCCTCGATCCTTCCAAGCAAAGCAAAGCAAAGCACCAACTATAAGCAACCCAGGCAGGTTGTTACCAGCAAGTGATGAGACACAACAGCATATGGGTTTCTTACCTCCGTCACTCCATCCAACAGTCTCCCTAACACATCTCTCCTTTTCAGTTTGGCCCTCTCCATTGCTTCGAGCTTTACAATAACAGCATCGATCTTGGAAACAATACTGCCAATAGAATGCTCCATGCGATCAACCCGCCTCATGAGCCTGAGAACAAGTGCAAGCTTCAGCGTTTCTGACATTTCCAAATCAATGTCATTCTAGCGTATTAACGCAGAGAAAATGCATGAGGATGAGATGGCATTTTAATTCAAGACAGGTATCTGACTTGACACAATGAGTTCTACTGTCCAGGAAGGGAAAAGGTACACAAGAACAAGACGAGAACACAGGGATAAAGGCAGAATGAAAAAAAAAAAAAAAAAAAAAAAGAGTACATATTCTATTCTGTTTCCCCTGATTTGGGGACATCTTCAGAATTTATTGATTCTAGTTACCAATCTTCTTCATTCAGTTACTGTTGGTATAATTAAATCTTATGGAGATCTATCACTTTAGCCAAAACACACAATCACAAATAATATCAAACAATTAAAAGCAATCACTGAAGTTCTCACTGAACGATCTTATTAATGGAAAAAGCAGAACAATCTTCTGCCATTATTGTAACCCAAACATTTTCTCTGTCTTTTCAATGACAAGGTTTTAAAAACAGTAGGTTTTTGGTTTTCTTACTGATTCTTGTATTGAGCCTCTCTAAAGTACTTGAAATTCAGGTATTACCTGACAGCTATTAAAAAGAGCAACCCGAGAATCTTAAAAATGCAACGTGTGCCTTTCTGAATAATTTGACTAATATTCAGAGTTATAGGAGAGACTTCTAAATATCTGAAAGAAAAAATGCAGAACAGAAAAAACCCACCATGCAAATACACTCACCGACAAGGATAAACTTACACTTGAAACTCTTCGTAGGAAACCCCACTAGAGCTGCTGCCCCTCCTCCTAGAACTATGTCCACTGTCTTCATCCTCATCCTCCTCAGAGTCATCCAAGCTCCGGGGGAAGCTGCGGCTGCTCAGAGGACGTGGCAGAGAGCTCCTATCCAGATCGAGATCCTCCTTCATGAAAACACAAGCCACAGACAGACAAGATATAAAAGACTTTCATCTGTACACAGGGGACAGGGGGTGGCAAGGCTGAAGACAGCCTGCCCTCCATGATCTCCTCTTGCCTTTTTACAGTTCTGCTCAGACAGCCAGGGATGAAAGCAAATGTGAAAAGAAACAAGCAAACCAGCATGGGGAACAGACTGGCTGATGGTGCGGTTGGTATACCACTCCCAATGGTGAGCTCACCCTCTCTTTCTCCAAGTCATCTCTCATCTGCTGATGTTCGTGCTCTGTCAGTTCCTGGTCCCCATCCTGGTCGTATTTGGTAAATATTGCTTCAATCTCTGCATCAGTGTGACCCTTCCTGAAAAGGCCATATAAACAGATCCCTTACTTCTTTTAGTTTTTCAGACGTTGAACAAACGTCACGTCTTAGAAAAACAATTTCATCCTAACAAAACATTTCATCCTCAAGCCAAAGACACAACTGAATCCAGAACTGCCTATAAATTCTCCCCACCAGGAATTCAAAGCACTGACTGCAACAAAAAGCTCAGCCCTTACCTCTACCTTATCTTCCTTTTTTCTTTTCTTTTTCTTAACAGCATCAAGTTCCCCTAGACTGTACCCTGCTCCTTCCCAACTCACACTTTTATATCTCCTTGATTCTTCCCCTTTCCTTGGGCTTCTGCCTCTTCACAAGTTCCTGTTCCCGCTCGCACAGAAACATTACTAATGCTTCAAAGGGTTTAGACCTCTGCTTCCTCAAATCCTCTCTTCCCCACAATACACCAGCTCGAGGAAGGTGGTCCCCAAAGCACCAACTCCTTCCTCCAGTGTGGGATACTGCCTCTTTGCAGTGACACCAGCCATAGTACAGAGTCCACAGCTCAGTAGAGCTCGTTAGCCAAGATTTGTCTGTCATCTCAAACTGATATGCCATTCACCTCACATTTTTTTCCTCTTCCCTCCTTCCCCAATCTCATGCCACAGTTTTTTTAATTCTCCTTTTTGCAGTGCCCACAGATCCATATGAAGACAATGTTTGCCTGTAAACTTCTCTTTGCTTACATGAACCTCCCATCAGACACAGGAAAAGCAAATGCTTTGTTTCCCACTCACCAACAGAAACAAAAAGCACTCTTCTGTGTTGTCTTTATATGCATTAGCATGCACTTTTGCCGCATTACAGAGGCAAGAGAGGCTTGAACCAAAGACTCTGCATCACAAGTCTGTGAAGGCACTATTCAAGATTAATACCAGCTTCCTTACCCTTTTAGATCTTGTCGGAGTTCATCAAAATTTAATTTCCCCCCACCTTGTCTCAGGCTTTCTGAAATGTCATCAACAGTAGTTTTCTTCAATTTAAGTTTGATCATGGCTTTGTTGTAGCCCTAGAAGAAAAAGTGGAATTCTAATGTTTTACCTCTCATGAAATTTTAACATTTTATTTCTCATGACGGCATTTTTTTTTTAAGAACACAAAAACCCACTAGTGTACACTTCCATTCAGTGTGTTCCAAAAGTTCTGCACAAATCTATCTTTTCCTCCAGTTTATCTATTTTTTATTTCAGTATTTAAATGAACAACACATAAATACCCTTGCAGCTAAAGGTAAGGTTTTCATCATTCAATTTGCATTACAGATCAGCAGGAATGGGATGTTTTGTCCCAGCGAGACACCTTTGGCAGTTACTGACAATAGTTAAGTGACAGCATTAAATAATGAGGACAAGCCAGATACAACTTATTGTGGTCATTTTGAATATTTCTGATTCCTCAGTTTGAGGAATGACTTTCTAATAAACTGGTTTTAATTAAATTGGTTTCAACAACCAGTCTCCAAGTTCTAAAGACTGAATTACTGGTCATGCTGAGCGTGCATTTAGACATTTCTGCACATGGTACAGCACTTGTACCCATGCCAGCAGGTGCATGTGTTTCCCCTAAACTGGGATTCAGGTCAAGTTCTTAACTGTCTATTAGACAGTCTTACTGGCAGCTGCCCTTGGGAGCTCCCAACACATAATCCAAGACTTGAGTCATCTTATTGCACAGAATGAGGCATGACCGAAGTAAGAAGTAATTCAGAATTCTGTCACCAAACTCAATTGTGGTTTAGCTTCATCAGCTTAATATTTCAGTATCTACCTGGATAGGCATATCCTATCTCGTATTCAGTAGGCCGATCCTTTGATGCAAAGCTGTGTTTTAAAGTGACTAAAATGAGTTGCGATGCAAAGTTTTCATACTTTTAATTTATGTTCAGCTCTGAATTATTTATTTTAACTAAGAGGTGTACATTTTCATTAGCTGTTGCCAATTTTACTTTGTATAGTTTATGCAGCATTTTATGGAATAAGTTCAGATGTGAGGAACAAGACACGAGACAAACGAAACACAACTTTTACCTTTCTGATAAGGTCAGACAGTTCCATTTCTGCCTTCTGGTGTGCCATATCTGATTTGACTTCGGAATATGTATCATTGATAATGGCCAAAAACATGTTCTGTTCAGAAGAGAAATAAAAAGCCCACTTAAAAAATATATATACATATATATACACACACACACAATTTTATATATATATATATATATATATCCATAAGCCTGAGCCCCACTACTCCCATGACCTTCATATACAGACCTGCATCTGAATTTTTTTCTTAAAAGGGGCCAGCAGAAAATGGTGGGGTGTTTAATTAGCAGTAATATCAAACACCTGAGATATTGAAAACATGATGACCTGCAGTACCAGAACTTTTAATCAAGACTACTAGTTAAGGACATAACTGGGAGATTACATTCCAAAGAGAGTTCATGTCTACACACAGCAGTTGCAACAAACTGTTCTACCTGTGAGGCCCAACTTTCCCATTTAGCACCTGTGACTTCATCTAAGCAACACAGCTGGATTACCAACAGAAATGCCTGAGGATGCAAGTTAACTATTTATTCTGTAGTAACCAGCACACACACACAAGATGCTTATCTGGCTACAGGTCTGCTTGTGGTTCAGACTAGAGATGAAGAAAATGGATTAAAATCAGCTACTTGGCATGTGCGCCACAAATTCTGACAAGAGTTTGGCTGCTTGTTCAGACAAAAGGAGAAAAAGAAAAGAAATTAGTCTTACTGCTGCTGTGCCCAACTTTTAATTTGCTAGGCCTATACTGTTATTACTGAAAGGGTCCTGCTGAACATGGAACAAACACCACTACATTACAAGCCAGACATTCAAGTCAGAAGGAATCAGTCAAGTTATTGGCATATCAAATGTGCCATTCTCCTGCAGAAAGGCTGTGTTAGCCAGTATTTCCCCATGAATTAAAAAAAAATCCTCTTAGAAAAACAATCTTTCATTGTCTTTATCGATTCTTGCCCAATAACAGAAAAATAAGAGATAACTTTACTAGCATTCATTTTGCTTTCAGCTGCCCAACAGTAAGAGCTAAGGATGCTGCTTTCTGCCTGTCTTCTCTAGCTTTGTTTCAACCAGGTTTCAGACTGGTTTTAAGGAGCCCACACCAACATTTCACTCCACACAAATTGCAGGATCTGCACACATTAATAAGCACACAACCTGTAGTTAGTATTTCGGAAAACCTGTGGTGCCTTCGCAATCTAACTAGCACTCTCCTGCTGCCCATTAGAAAAAATAAAAATGTTACTCCCCCTTCGCTGATCACTAGCCTCCACTTCTCTGGATTTTGTGAAGCGCTTCAGGGCAAGTCTGAAACCTGCTTCATGTTCTTCTTTGGTTAGAGTGACCCATGTATTATTTGCCAATTGATTTTTTTTTTTCCATCCCACTGAACACGTAAGGTTCTCCAATTCATTACTAGTGAATAGCCTAGATAAAGTCTTCTCCCATCATATGCACAAATAGTATCTGAGCCCCATTTCTCCTCCTCCCAAGGAATAATAAAAAGCCTCATTAGGTATAAGAGGTCATTATCATCATAGTTAGGATGACACAGGATTGATGGCCAACTTTAATGTTAATAAAAACCTGCTTTAATAGTTATCAGCTTATCAAAGCACCAAGAGATACCCAGTTCTGGGAATAATCTGAGGATTTGTAGTTCACATCAATAATGTCACTCCAGTGATATCATTAGAAATGAGGTTACTACTTCGTAATGCTAGTACCAACTGAGAACTATGTACAGGTAGAAGACACTGCAGCTCTTTACCTGCATTGGCATAAAAAATGAGTTTATTTGTTCTCCTAGGTATCTATGAGGGGGTTCTCCTCCCTCTACTTCATATTATATACCTTATTAAAAAGACTAATATGAATTCAATACCAGGGTTAATAGAGGATACACAAAAAAAAAAAACAATGCTCACTACCAATATACTCGCTGTTTGAATTTATTTGGCAGACTATCATGTCCACAAACTGCCTCCCAGATAAACTGAGCCTCTTAAAATACTGTTCGTCAAAAAATACTTAGGTATGCTGCACAGGGAAGGTGAGCTCCCATTTGTGCTATGGAGAGAAAGACAGGGCTCAACTCTGCCCCGGAAAAGGAAGAGAGGAAAGAGAGGCCTTTGCTGGAAAACTTCCACATCTGAAAGTTGCTGCGTTGCTGCTGAGTTCGGTTCTTCTACAGGCAAGCTGTGTGTTGCATGCACAAACTACACAATTGTGAAACCGCTGGCCACACATTAGAGCATTTTATAAACAAAGAGCCTGTATGGAACAGTACTGCTACTTTTCACCAAAAGGTATGGGCTTGCTGTGCACGCTGTTTACAAGCAAGTCAGTGCTTACACTGTAGAAATGCTAACAAAAATCTTGGTAATAATAATAATGAAAAACAACAACATGGAGCACTATAAGGGAGTGACAACACACACTACAAATCTATTTTAGATGAAGTAAAAGAGAGTGTAGCGACAGGCTACGCAAAGGTTAGACTCCTATGCATACTGCACACATACCATTACCAAAATAAGCCTCAGGTAACAGGAAAAAACAAAGAAACAAAAAAAGCCCCAAAGAACAAGAGACACAAAAATGGCAATTTACCTAAAAACAAATGTCCCACCCCGCATAAACAAAGGTGTACATACCAAAAGAATGAAGAACATAAAGAACACAAATGTAGTGAAATAAATTGGTCCCAAAATTCGATTAGCTTCTTCAACCTCTGTGAAGTTAAAGTCTCCCAAAATGATGCGGAACTGAGTAAATCTTAAAAAACAAAACACATCCAGGAGTTGAGAAGAATGCTTTTGGAGCTGTGCAGTTTTCAGTCTGTTTTAGTGTAACAGCCTGGCTGATGGGCAGCACAGAGGTCTGCACTATTTTAATACTGATCAGGCATTGCAGTCGTCAAACCTTCATGCCCATACAACTGAACTCCGCAACACATTCAGCAAAACTAAGATGGTTAATTCTGGCTTTTGGTCACAACTGATGATGGGGGCAAGAGGAAGCAGTGACAAGTAATGATTACCATTTTGAAGCGTAAAGACCCCACCTTGCCCCTCCCCTATCCCTTTTGCCTCTCACATATATATAAACCCAACTTTTTGCCCTCTGAAGTGTGCCCATACAGTGCCAAGGCTGAAAGAGGCTCTCAGCACTACCAGCATATTTCAAGTTCCTCCACTTCTCCACAGGAAACTCTGCAACACTCTTCCACAGTATGGGCAGCAGGCGGGGTGGGAATAACGTAAAATAAAATAAATCCTGTAACAGGACAACCTGGTAATTACTTCACTTGGAATCAGATTACACTGCATGACATCAGGAAAGGAAAAACTGATTAACAACCCTCAGCTAAGTCCCCTCTTTTTCATGGACTCTGCCAGTTACTCAGGATGTTATTAGTTGGCTGTTAAACACAGAATCCCCTTGTGAATCAACCAGTTAAACATAAAATCAGGAACACAGCATTATTAGGCATGCAAAGTTTTAGCAAGCATTATAGGGTGCTGTACAGTAATTCGTCTGCTGAAGATACAGTTGCTGCTTTGTCTAGGAATGTGACCGATTGCTGTAAGAACCCTGTCACTTCCGCCAGCTAAAACCTGCCATTTTTAGCTCACTGACTTAATTATATTCTATTTTTAACCTGGCTTTGGAGACAGTTCTTCAACAAATGATTAAAAAAAAAAAAAAGCCTCTCTAAAAAAGTTATTGATACTGAGCTATATCAACAGTGAGATCCCTAGAGCTTATCTGTTTAGATGGCTGTTACAGGATTTGTTTAGTCTCTGATGAAGCAGCCAAATCCATTTACCAAAGTACTGAGAAATTCTTTGCATTTATTACTGTACTTACACGCAGTCCTGGAAAGTGCTGAAGTCATCAATTTGAGTGCCAAAGACAAGATAGGCCAACTGAGCATATGCTAAGAAAATAATAAAAAACATAATAGCAAAGCCAATGACATCTTTGACACAGCGAGACATGGTAGTGGATAACTGACTCATCGTTCTGTTGAAGTTCACAAATTTGAAAAGCTGTTAAAAGAGAAAAGAAGTAACTGTGAAGACAAGGAAGACAACTATTTATTACCACAAGGGCTTTACACGTGAAGTGTCCTTCTGAATTCAATTGGAAACAAAAAGTCAGTCAATCCACATTTAGAAATATATCACTTTCCAAACACACTAAGGCTTGAAATGTGAAGAAAAGCCTGTCCGCTTGCACTCCTCCATTCCCCTGGTTTTATAGCAGTGTTACCGAGATGCTAGCAAAAGCCTGTTTATTTATCTGAAGGGCAAAAGGAACGAGGCCTTTATTTTTAAATTTTCAATGCAGATTTTATAAGTCAAGTATTAAAAAGCCAAGAATGATGACCCCTGATGGATGAAGCCATGAGCAACCTGCTTTGATCTCGGAGCTGACCTTGCTTTGAGCAGGTGATTGAATGACCTCCTGAAGTCCCCTCTCACCTGAATTATTCTGCAATTATGCAATTAATTGTTATTTCTTACAATGAGCCACTTTAATTTTTAAACTGTGGTGTAAAAATTACATGCAACTTTGTTTTATAACACAGTAGGAGAACACTTACTTGATAACATATGGATCAATTTGGAGTAGAGTGGAAATTCAAGTCATCATTTTTAAGTTTTCTATTAGATATTTATTAACTAAACATTCCTCTGCAACTTTTTACATATGGAGGACAGCAAAATGAGTGTGGACTTGAAGAGCAGTAGCATCAGAAAGGAGACAGTAAAATAGAGAGATTAACTACTGCATTGTAGCTGGTTTGGATATGAATTGGACTTACACTACTTCTTCTAATGATTCAGAAATTTTGAAGACAGAAAACAGGTACAGTTAAACCAGGCTGGGAAAAAACAGTACTATAATAAGAAGTACTTACAATAAATAGTCCTTTAATAAGAAGTACTGACTTACCAACTCAAGAATAATAAAACCATTTCTTCACATATATGCCGTGACAAAGCACTACCACTGATTGTATTTTCTAGATTTAAACAAGGACTGTCTAACCCAGTGACAAAATGATAACCTTGTTTTTAATCTGCAAGAAGTCACCCTTCCGCTCTGACTTTCTCCCATGACCAATTTTAGGAGAAACATGACAAAACTCATTGAAATAAACACACAAAATTCAGAACATTTCAAATGCTTCCATTCTAATGTTAGAGTAAGGATATATGTCTTGAAGTTACCTTAATCCAGACAAAAAACACAGTGACTGCAGCAATATTGTTGAACTGTATTTGCCAATATGCCAAAGGTTCAAAATTGGGGAATGAGTTTTGATCTTCCAGCAGTTTCTTCAGGAGCATATCTACAGTTGATGTCCTATAGATGTTAATTCCTATAGCTACCACAGAGAGCTGAGTAGAAAAGAAACATAAAAACATATTTAGATTTAGAAGTGATTTAGAAGTACAGTTTTAAAGCAATTGGTTTTAGCCAGGTATGTAAGATAAAGATAAAGATAGATATGATGAACTTCATGTTATTCATAACAGTGCTACAGTGTGAGCTTTAAGTAAAAGCAAAAAAAGTGTGTGTGTGTGTATATATATATTTTATTATTATTATTTATATATATATATATATATATATATATTTTTTTTTTTTTTTTTGCTTCAAGGTCTCCTGGCTGCAGAGCTGAACTTCTAAATGGGAAAATATCTGCTAGTGACTGCACAGAGCCAGGATCAGGTCAGAGATATCAGCTTCTCCTGACCCTTCAGGGTCAACCCAACTTGTCGCTGAGGACATCAGTGCTGACAGTCAGGCAATTGCAGGGACAGGGAAGGCTGGAGTTCGCCACCTTTCCCTCAAGAGCAATTAAACAGCACAGTGGCTGCTATATGAGATAGGATCCAAAAGTAGGATGTTTGGATAAACCAGGAAATGCATTCCATAAGGCAACCGTGACCAGACTACAGACAAATAGCCTGGGAATAAGATTATATGCAAACCTTTCCCTTGCCACAGTGGGAGAACAAGATCATGGTGAAGCCTAGTGGGCTCAGAAATGCAGTCTTTGCAGAGAAGTAAGCATATAGGAAAGCAAAAGAGTGCCCACGCCCCCCGCCGCCCCCCTGCCCCAACCTGCGAAGACTCAGGAAGACAAAGGGGAAAGAGAGTAAAGAGCAGACACACAGCAGTGCCCGCCCCCCCCCAAAAAATAGAGTTTCTCCTCCAGAGTACAAACTGATCAATACTGCCCATAGAAAGTAAAAACAGAATCTGTAGTTTTACCATGTAGATAAAGTTCTTTCCCTGATCTCTGCAAACATCTTTTTTTTATTAGCATAAGTGAATTTTTCACTGTAAACAGTCAGGAAGTATATAATCCTAAATTTAAACAAGGTCCCTCAGACAAAGTATAAACATAGAATTCAACCCTCTATGTGAACTGAATTTCAGACTCAAATATACCTCACTGATCATAGCAGCAAAATGTCTCATTTTCCCCTTGGTAAGTATAAAAATGGCACATGGTTCAAGTAAACATCCTCCTAAATAGTTCTTCACTTACAAACCCTTGTGATGCAAGCATATTTTCTCCAGCTTAGAGGTGTCAAATTCAATACTTAAACCTTAGATTTGTCCAAGCCTGAACATAAAAGATGAGCATAAGACTGGAATTGTTTCAGCATTGCTGCCTTCGTATACTTTTGGTAAGAACAGCTTGATATAAGTAGAGTGATTTATACTGTGCAGCTTTAAATTCAAAGCCCAGATTTTCTGCTAGATAGACACTATTTATTGGTAACACTGTCTACTTTACCAAGAAAACAGTCCTGACAGTTGCTAGGACTCTACAATTACAAGACGCTATTCTTCAAACTTGCTATTAGCTGGCCAGTATTTTAATATCAAATAAAATTTGTTAGCTGTTCTTTGCAAATATATTCAGAACCCCGTCCCATTTCTCCAACTGCCAAGCACCACTTTATGATTTTCTGCTGCGATAGCTTATGTCAGATACACGGAGAAGAAACATGGGGAGGTTTCTTATCTCCCATAAGGGCTGTGTCTATATTCACAATAACTGGGAGAAAGTATACTGAACAAATACTCAAAACCTTTCATACTCAAAAGCACAGACTAAACTTGTCCTACTCAGACCGAACAGCTCACTAGCCTGATGACACTAATGACAAATAGGACAAAGAGGATGATGGCCCTATCCCTTAAACCCACAATATGAATGCTGAGTCACTAATGTCTCCCACAGAAAGCATTCCAGAAAGCAATTTTAACCCTATTATAAATATTACCTACCACAATGATTAGGATATCAAGACAATTCCAGAGACTCCTGAAGTAGTGCAGTTTATGAATGTGAATTTCTAAGATCTCTTCCACCATATAATAAAGAACAAAAAGACAAAATGCCATTTCACAGGCTGCCAGGAAAAAATCGAAAGTGGAGATGTAGTGAATCAGCTTCACTGGCTGAAACTGCCAAGATGTAACAAGGCCTCCAGTTGCTGGAAACTCCACTAACAACCTGTTAAAAGAAAAAAAAAAAAAAAACACAGAAAACCATTTCACTGAAAGAATGTCCTTGAAAAGCACTACTGAATATACTTAAAATACTTGTTTTTATTTTGGAGACAGGAAAAAGTCCATATATGATTCAAGTAAGACATTATGCAGAAGAGAGGGTGTAAACCTGGGTACCGCTCACTCAATTTTGACTAAACCTAAGACATTTCAAGAACAGTGAGCAAACAAGAGACAGAACGACCCGTCTGCATCTCCATCTCTCACGTGCTATCTAAATGAAAGACTCATTTTGCATATCTACCTTGTGTACTTTAGTGAGCCAGGTCATTAGAGAAGTCACCTGCAAACTGAAATGTACCCAAACTCTTGGGGCATCAGGAGAAGCACAACTGTCTCCAGATGTTGAGTGCAGCTGCAATATGGAGTCCCACTTCTTTGAACAGGGAAGCCTGCCACAAAGCACTACCAGAAGCATGCCAGTGAGAAGACAGAAAGGAAAAAGTCCTATCCAGATCAAAGAGAACACAGCTCTACTTTCAGGGACATCCAAAACACAGTTTGAAAGAATCAAGTGGGAGGCACTTAAAGGAGAACTTGTTCCAAACTGCTTAAGTAACATATACACTTACCTATGCCCTCAAAACAAAGTAATCACAGGTAAATCCCCAACTGTGCTATGTGAACACTGTCAATGGTTTTGTACGTACCTAACAACACAAAATAGGTTGATGTTTGCATTGTATACGGAGAAATCAATGAAAGCTGCCCTTGTCCCTCTGTCCAGCCACAGGTTCTTCTTAAGGCTAGCAATTTGCACAGCTGTCACTTCTCTGGTCCTTGACAGGTCTTGATAATAACCAGCTCCACTGTATGTGGCAATCAAGCCCCAGTGGCTGCTCCCATTCAAATCCTTCTCATTGGTGTATGTCCAACTAGTTTAGCAGTGAGACAGAGCAGATTAGTCTTTCTAGTTACTACTTATCATTAACCCCCAAAAAACCCACAAAACAAAGAACCCCACAAACCAACAACAGAATACCCTGGATCAATTACTTAAAGTTGCTTTCATTTAAGAGATACTTGCAGAAAGTTTTGATGTTTGTACCCCGGAAAAAGGGTTTACAAAGCTCATTTTACAAACAGAAACAAGAAAATAAGATAGAGACAGGTCACAAGTCAATTATCTGTGAAAACAGAACATTTCAATCCACTTTTACAACATTTATATCCCCTTGGGGGAAATAAAAATCAACATTTACATAGCTACCCTTTATAATGTAACCCACATATTGTCCTCCAAGAGAAACAGTACTATCCCCGTTTTTTGGCCAGGGAAAATGATTCATCAAAACCCATTCCAGTAACACAATCATGAAATAGGGAACAGGTGCTCATGACTCCGAGAGCTGTACCTAGACCACACTGCATTTGCCACGTGCTGAAACAAAACAGCCACCGATGGCACAATGATGGCACCTAAACTCAAGTGGGTTAAGAACACAGACCTCTTCAGGTTTGGTAAGGTTTCTCCGTAAACAGAATTGGCAGCTCCATATTTAGCTAGCCTTACAGACAGAACATGTGGTGATTACAGAGTTGCCTCTGTGAAGCAGAAATTCAGTATATCCAGGGCACGGAAATACACATCTGCCTATGTGTCTACAAGAGTACTACGTACGCTGTTCCGTTTCGAAGCCCAAAAGGAGCAGTGTCTTCATTAGCTACAGAATAGACATCATAGCAGTCTTTGATTTCATCCTTTAAATCTTCAGGTATTGAGCACGAACCATTTCTCACTTTCAGCTGCCGAATGCGAGGCACCCCTAGAAGCAGGTTCTCATAATAAATGAAGCTTTTGTTTTCAGCCATGGTTTTGTTGTTATACCACATCTCCCAGTAAAGACCATCCAGCAAAGGGCCTTCGGTGAACTGGGAAGGAAGAGAGAATTTTAGTTTGCATGTTGCCAGCACTGTTTTCATAGATCTTAATTCTGCTGAAATGTGAGGATTGCAATTGATAATTCTTCTGATGTTAAGGCAAAGTATCTGCCTTTATGTTACCTGTCCTCCAAAGACATTCCCTAACCTTGCCCTGCCCTGCCCCATTGGCATTATCTAAATCCTAAACTTTGACCTATGAAAGGCCAGTTTTACTCTAGTGCTTTGACATCGTCCATACACAGAGATCTTTATGGACAAATCCTCTATGTTGAAAAAAGACCTTGCAGATTAAGCTCACAGATCCAGACAGGACAAATCACAGCAACAGCGAAATACCAATTTTTTTATAGAGTACCTTCCAGAAGTCATCCATTGTGGACAAAGTTTTGAAATCAGTTTTCTCCATTTTTGATACAGGTGTTTCCAGGAAGAGCTGCGACATTACCCTCGTGTAATAGTACATACTGGAACTCACTGTCCCATAAGTCACTGCACAAGATTTGGTATAGGGTGAGGGGTAGGAGGTGGAAAAACAAAACAAAAGTACTTATTTGCTTATTTTGAATACATCAGGTTGTATTTGAATAGATTTTGCACTGAGAAGTCTAAGCATCAGAACAGAATGAAATCCACAGTAAGCAGCGTTTGTCTTCAAGAAGTGATTATAATATAAAATCTGCAAAGAACAGATCAGTCAATCAGTTTAAAATACCAAATTCTCCCTTCCCAAGTTTTATCTGTTATTAATATTTCTACAAAAGTCAACTTCAAGAAACACAAAGGTGGGATGCAGCAGCCTAAACAGAGGAAGCTAGAGCCATTTTAGCTGTCTTGTGGTATCCAAGGCATCTGTAGAGAGCTGGCACGAATGACAAGACCTCAGGAGAACCATGCCCTGCTTGAGCAGAAAACGATGGTCAACCAGGATATCCCAGGGCATCTCAAATGATGCTAGACACCTGTGGTTAGACAACTAAACTCCCTCTCAGACATGCACTGGTTCTAAGAGACTCTCTCCATAGAAAATAATGGCTACGCATTACTTCTCTTCCTCACGCAAGGCCAAATATTTGGCCGAAGACCACAGAGCATAAAGTGATGTACAAAGCCAAGATGGCTTAAGAGAGCAGTCTTTGGCACAGATGCTTTTACTGCCTATAATTACTTAAAAATGCTTCAAGACTAGACCTCTGTGAAGCCCGATTCTGTGACAACTCTGGAGAGGACTGGTTACAACCAGACTGCACAATTTGTCATTAGTTTTGACAGTTTGATAAAAATGTTTATTACAGGGACAAAACATGTTTTCTTTAGCAAGCAGAGAACACAAACTATTTGTAAAAAACTTCTGCTGTGGCACAGGGAATGTGTGACTTGATTGTGAAATACCTGGATTGTCTCTAAATACGCTCTTTCAAAAATACAAGAGCACAAGAAATGTCAATAGCATTTAGCCTGCGCTGGAAAGCTCGCTAGTACGTTGTGCCAAACCAAAGACCGGTATGTCTCATAGCTATTGCTTAAGTGTAAAACTGAAAAGGACAGAACTTTAAGAGGCTAGTTTGTTAGAAATGTCTGTAGATATTTAACATACTACACTTTTCCTTCACTCTGTTACCAAAACCTTTTTTATAGTAAAATAAATCGTGAACAAATCTTTTCCACTGACAATAATTACATTTGCAAGTTCACATCAAATTATTCAGCTGACTATTATGTAAAAATGTAAGTTATGTAAACTGACGACTTAGGAATTTTCATTTTATTTTAATTCAAATCCCTCACTGCTACACCTCTCCTGGTGATACAGCATACCAGCCACAGGCATTCTTGCTACCTTATATCCATAAACCTGCACTAGGCATTCTTAAATGACTCAAGAAGGAAATAAGCTTGACATTTAGTATATAAGCATGCCCACAATACAACACCAAAATAGCTGTGCCAACCATATGAAGGGTTTGTTTTGCTTTGTTTTTATAATTCTGCTAAAGACAATCCAGGCAGACTTGCTCTCAAAGCCAGTCTACAAATATAGTTTAAAAAAAAAAAAAAAAATTAAGATTCACTCTCACAAAAAAATCCAAAAACCAACCAAACAAAAACTTGTCCTGTTACAACTAATCATAAAAGACAGCTTAAAAGTCACTGACAAGTCAGGCACATAGAATAGAATTGTCCATGCTAAAAATTGGGGGCTTGAAACACAACATCAGCTTTCCAAAGTTATGCTAACTTAATGCACACAGTTTTTGTTGTTTTTTTCCCCCCCAATAACCAAATAAAACATTTATTCCATCAATACTGTAGTAAGTTTTATTTTGAGCTGTCTTACTAAGTGTTATATATATATACATGAAATTGCCTTGACTATAAATATAAAAAAACTTTTAAATATTGAAATAAAATTGTATAATGGCTTCAAGTTTCCAAGACCAGAAAAGACAACTGTTCTCAGAACTGTTATACTATATACCAAGTTTAGACATTCAGGCCATAAGCCTTCATGGTGCTATGTGAGGCCTGTGAGAAGCATCCTATACGATCGATGCTCCAACATCTCTAAGGTTCTTCACCTCTCAAAAAAGAACAAAAAGCTCAGTGCAGACTGCATTCTTAAACTCCATTTCTATTCTGCATGCTTCAGACTACCCTGGGTACAGGAATATTGCTGGGTATTAGGCTGGAGATCCATCAGGCTCACTTGTGTAGTAAGTTCATATTTAATACAATGGATTAATAGTCTCTTCCATGTTGACTACAGAAGCAGGGATTAAATCTCCTCTCTAAAAGCCCCAAATAAAAATTATTAAAAACAAAAAAAGTAAAAGGAGAACAGGCTGAGGTTTGCCTTCTGCTTCCCCTGTAACTGATCAATAAACTCCTAAATCAGACACTGTTATCTCATGCACTTGTACGCAACTCCCAGAGCTACAGTGTTACTGTGCTTCATATACTACCATAGACAACAAATGACACACTTAAAGCATGGAAGTCTTCAGCCATAATTCATGCCCAACACTTAAGTGAGACTGCAGATGTGTTTAAAACATCCAGTGTCAGGCAAACTCAGATTATCAAATATTTCTAAGTAGCTAGCATTATCCTTGGCTTTCCAGCCACCATCAAGAACTTCTACTCTTAAGGATCTGTACATAAATTTGGTGATACATTTGAAACTCAGTGATTTTTTATGTTTAATTTTTTGCCCTAGGTGGTTAACTCCTACTTTAACAAAAGACAGTTCCATTTAGTAATTTCATAATGCATAACAGAAGCATTACACCCCAATCCAGTACTACACAAAAAAATGCTTCAACCCTAGGATCTCAAAATGCTCCCTAAAAAGCAAAGAACATGCACATTATCATCCCACTTAAAGATTCAAAAAATATTAAGGCACGGAAAGTTTAATATTTTCAATCTCAAGCAACAGTGAGTGTAGAAACAAGAAAAAAGAACAAAACAGTAATTCCAAGTTTTTGCCTCCACACCTACCCGTTAATTATTCTCCTACATCATTGACACAACTTTAATTCTGGAATTACAGATGGCATACAGGTAGTACAGAATTGCAAGCATCAACACTGAACGGTACTTACGGACACACAAGACCACCAGAAAAATCAGGTATGTTATCAGCTCCCGTAAAACACTTTTCAGATATCGCTCTCTGCTAGTGTTGTTTTCTTCCATGAGTCTTGTGCCCCACAGACCTTTCAAGAAAAACATGCATAATGATATAAATACAGTGTCTGATACTAGATGTGCTAGATACCTAACTAATCAAGAGATGCCTTGCTTGGGCAGCTGGCTTTGAACACTTAACCCGTGTTGTGTCTGCTGCAGGTTCTCCTACAGATTTTGAACTGATCTAAGTTACCGTAAGAACAACTTCTTTGGCTTGCCCTCCTGTAGGTCCAAGGAGACCCATGTCATCTCACATATATTTATTTAGTAACAGCTCAGCAGAACTCTACAGAATTTGTTGAATATTTGCCAAGAGTGCTGTCATTTAAAACCAGATGGCATGAAAAAAAATTAAGTATACAAAGACACACATTGACAGCCGACCTTCAAGAAATGCAATGCAGTGGGTTTTTTTAAAATATGCCTATGAAAGCATTAACTTTCTACCTGAAAGGAGGATAGGTCAGTCAAACATATGTTTAAAACAAACACAGAAAACACAAAAAAACTGTAACGTTCCTCTCCCTGACAGGAAAGACATGTCCACTAATGAGACAGTAGGGATCTTGGTGAGGTTTGCTACATGAATTTCTTTCCCTGCACAACAAAGAATTATCACTGAAATGTTACTAGTGGTCTTAACGAACAGCTGCCATTTAGCTGTCAAACTGGGCAACTGTATTAACTGAACTATTTGGGGATGTCACTAACTTCATGACATTATACTTGACATTCTCAAGAAGATCGTATAAGAGAACTTACTGAACTTTGGTTATCCCTTCCAAAAGGGTAACAGTGAAGCAAAAGTGGCTTTTAAATGGAGTCACCAAAAGAAACAACAATCTGAGAATAGAAAGCAGTTAGTAACCATCATATGTATTTCCTGTGTTTAATACAGAACAGAGAAAAGCTGGGAACAGCTGCTGAAGTTCAGTCCAGAACTGCTACCTTCCAGCAACTTCTCTTTATTTCAGATTAAATAAAGCAAGTCAATATGACCTTAGTTTACGGGGGCGGAAAGACAGCAGAAATGTGTGTGTGTGAGAGTAGTATATGTGTATATAAATTGCATTTACAATTGTGCGTACATAACTAAATTCACTCTTGCAAATCATTGCCAAGCTTCCACCCTTTTCCTTTTCAGGTATTTTAAATGGCCAGCCCTTGAAAACATCCTTTATGTTCCTAGCGGATGGAAATGAAGTAACCTCAAAATCCCTTGGAAAAGATCTTGGATCCATCAAACATACCACAGTAATTTGAAGTCAAATGGAAAAGCAACAAGGGATAGCCAAAACAGATTATAAAGCCAACAGTGAAGTGGAAGTTTAGTGCCAGCCATTGCTGCAAAGACTAAGAAAGGCAAATGGCTAAGCTGCCTGCTGCAGAACTTCATTGCTAACAAAGAGACAGGAATAAGTGAGCTCTTCCATCTACCTGCAAGCTGAGGTTCAAGAAGAGATTAACACGCCAGATATTTATAAAGACTTCTCAGCTATTGCAGTTCAAGATGGGATCTAGCCACAAAGTCAACTGGGAAAGTTCTCCAGCATAAGCACTGCAAGTATTAACGGTCTCCGCATTAATTTCCCTCTGTTCATACTCTTTAATTAGTCAATTATACCCTTCACTAATGTCTATCATTAATATGTGATGCCTGCCCCAAAAGAAGAGAACTTTTTCAAAGCTGTTCTTTAAGACTAAGTCTGAAAACTTGGAGATAAAGACTGCAGCTTTACAACACAAAATGCCAAATTCTCACCATTAGGTCATTCTAGAAGACAGAAACACAAAAACATTTACAGAGTCACTAGTAATAAAGAACTCTACAAGTCCAGCCTTTAATACAGCACGTTGCACTAGCAACGTTCATAATAAAGGAAGGAAAACACTGCAGAGCAGAGAAAAGGCTGGAAGGACCAGTGAGCTGAGCTGGCACGAGAGCAGAGTCCCGGCTGTCAGCACATTACTCACTGAAAAGAAATGTAGCGAGCAGAAAGTTTGCAAGCTCCAATTCTGTCATATTAGAACATTATTACAAGTCAGCAAGGAACGGAAAGTTATATGTGAAAAAAATAAAGCACCCGAGATCACACAGTCATCTTTGCATTAAATGAACTCTGCATTTATCCAACCACTAGCCCGAAGCTTTCATTAGTGGCCACGTTTTTAGAAGACGCATATATTTTTTAGCCTCTTTGTCATATTAGAATATTGTTTAAGATGCATCAAGAACAGTGGCAGCACACAGTGGTGGATTTAAGCTGACATTTACTGTGAGCAACAAAAACATTTCATTTCTAGCCTTGATCAATCATTTTCAGTTCATGCCTTACATTAATTTGCTACTCATCAACTTTTGGAAGGATCTGTGTACTCATTCATTTATCAAACATGTCTGCAACTAATGCTTCTCTCATACCCATTCTGTAGCCCAAATGGCTTACCTAAAGAATGTACTAATTCAGAAAAGAGAGAAAAAAATTAAAGGGAACTAAAAAAAAAAGAAGATAAAATTTCATCTTGCAATAAAAACTCTAACTTTCCAGGCAACACAAGAAACAAAAACCTTTCTGTTTTCATATCTACATACCTTTATATTCATGAATGAGTTTATGTGGTATAGAAAGCATATAAAATAATTTAGATTTATGAAAAAGTTACCTAACTTGAATTCTGAAAGTTCTCAGTAGTTATGTAAAGACAATTTAAAAAATCCTACAACATGACAAAAGCAAGCAATACATCCAGTACACATCCAATACATATGATATTGATACTTATAAATAACTAAATTGCCTATACAGAAAGATTACAGGGAAGGAAGGGGCTGAGGGCAGGAGAGGAATACGATCCTCAGACAGAGCTGCTTTCTCCCAAAACAAAAAAAAGTAAGTCTTACATTCAACTGGAAGCTCACATTCTTTAGAAAGGTACTACCAGAGCCTGCACTAGTTCAGCTCAAAAAAATTCCGATGGTGCATTCTTTGTGAAAATTACAGTTGATGAATGAATGAAAATAGTATGTGATACTTCCAATTAACAATAACTAATAAAATCTTTCCAGAAAACCCCTGCGTACACTGCTCAGTATTGATGAACATGTGGATCTAGTAACACTGGGTGTCAGAATAAAGCACTTAGGGGAAGATTCCCTTCCTGGTGTGGCTCTGGAAATGGACCTTAGTCTCATCCATCAAAACTGCTAATGATTTTCTCATTAGCTGAGATGAACAGTCACCCCCTCCCCCAAAACAGACAGGACGCCTGATAAACAGACCTGCAAAGCTAGAGGGACTAAAGGAACTTCACTGAGACTTGCACTGGAATTTTAAAAGAATCCCCAAAATCAAGACACTAAAAGGTAGGTAATCATATGCGATTGAGTTTCTGTTCACTTACGATGGTGCACAGTCTTCCTGTCCATCACATTTACCAAAACCCATTACCTTAAATTCTCTTTGCAGGCATTTTTATTTCACAGCTGACAGCAATAAAAACATAAGCTGTCATTTAATATCACTCAGATGATGAGTGGCAACATGTTTAGCCATGGTAACACTATCATATTCGATATCCAAATGATTACTCCCTCTTGTGTTCAATTCTGTCCAGTCAAACAGCATTTCATTCAATAAATCCATGCTAACTTTCCTCTAGTTATCTTCTAAAGCAACTACCAGTTTCATTTCAACAATTCCACAAAAACTCAACTAAAACTTTACCTACTTTCTTTTCAGACTGCAGTATAACTTGTTTTTTAGATCTCTGTTAGATCTAAAAACAGAGCACTCAGTTTGCCATTTTCCAGTCAAAGGTCTTTGCTGTTATACATGAAATATCAAAAGAACTGTCAAGCTCTGTTTCCAGTAATATAACCTCAGTTTAAGTTATCCTTCAAATACCCTATTATAATTTCAGGCATGAAATCACCCTTTCACTACACAGTCTGCAATGATCACATTCTTTAGAGAAGGTTAGTTACCTATGCACCAGGCAAGTCCAGCACCCTGCGTAACAGCACTAAAGTCACGTCTAGCCATTTCCTGTGCCTATGAAATTAATGGCAGCAACATTCTCTATGTTAAGGAACTAGAAAGGGACACGTCTACTACGGTAACTTTGGCTACGCTTGGCTACAAACACAAAATAAACAGGTCAAAAAAGTCAACAGAAACTGTGGATAGCAAGCACATGAATAAATCTAGTCCCAATATTCATAGAACACAAAACCAAGTCTTTTTATTTTGCAGCTAAAAGTAGAACATTAGTACTGCACACTGACTGTCTCAAACACCAAGAAGCAGTTTGGTATATAGCAATGACTGAAAGTTTTCTTTTTGCTTTCTTCCATTTCAAGAACATGTAACTTCCACTATTTTCCACAGAGCACAAACTTTATTAATATACTCACACCCAGATGCACAAAGGGAACATCACCATTCAAAAGGATGCATAACGTTCCAATATCAAAGGTGGTTCTCACCTTTTGATTTGCAAACAGAAATTAAAAGTTCAAGTTACTGATTGTGCATCAGTTCCCAAACTGCTTACTTTAGCCCAAGATCTGTTGCTTAGGCAGCAGGCCAGGCAAGGGACCAGTCTGTCAGAACAGGGCCTAAACATCTCCTCCTCTGGCAACTTCTGCCTGATGCTGATGCCACTGAAGGCTTCAGCTCCATTCATCCTGCCCAGCTCAGCAGATGGCTTCTCCAGAAACCAACTCCTCTTGGTTCTACTGCTCACTCAGCTGAAATAGGTGAAAATGCAAGAGCGGATTTAAAAAAAAACAAAACAAAAAAACCACATACTAAAAAGAACCCCTCATTCCCCAAAATCTCTCCTAAACTGTAGAAACAGATAAACTATCGACAATTTAATATGGCATTTTTTTCAAACCTTTGTTAGAATGGTCTCTCCTTAAGCTCTGCCTTCAAGTTCAGCATGACTCTGATACCAGCACCAAAAACAGTCCAAATGCAGATAATCTATTTTCAATTTTACCCCAGAAGCCATGACTGAGACCAAATAGCAGCAATTTAGACAAGCCATGTTGTATAATCATCTGGAAATCACTGTCATGCTCATGTTCAAGCAACACTATTTTTCACTAGTTTAAAGCAAATACAGACGGTTCCTTCTCATCAATAGCAACAGCTAGCAGAAAGGGAATATTTGAACAGTTATGTTACTATTTAGCTGTGTGTTGATGGTTTTTTTTCTTTTTTTAATAAAAAGATTTCACTTTCTCCATGTTAAGCAGCTCCTTTCTTAAGCATTTATGTACCTCAGGGACAGACTGGACACAGCAATGTCAGTTAGCTCATATGCCTCATAAGAGGCATAACTTTCATTGATACTTTTTCCTGGACATTCCAGTCTCTTGCTATAAAGTGACTCATTTCATTGAACAGTCTCCCTATAAAATCTGCTGCAAAGACAACATAGTCTATTCCATAATCTCTGAAGGTTTGACTTGCATCCAAGTAAAATACTACAGTGATCAAGAGTGATTTATTTTGGTGCAATACAGCTCAAGTCACAGAAATCATTATAGCAAGTGATTTTTGAATGTGCATGAGACACAAAATGAACATATAAATGATACATAATAGTTCAATTTGCAAGTCCCTGCTTAAAACACTTCTGCTGATGTGGTGACAGTCAACAACGCTGCTTTGCATCACTTCAGGAAATCCATGTTTTATAAGAAGAAACCTTATTTTATAAGAGGAGCTTACTTTTGCCACAGCTTTGTAATTCAAAACATTTTCTCTGACACTGTAAACAAATGCTACATTTATAATCCTCAGGTCCTGATGCTGAAATTTTAGGCTTCTCTGAAGAGGAAAGGGGGCTTCTCACATGAGCCCCCTTAACCTTAAACCCAGGGAACTCCCCAACCACTATTTTCTCTGCTGTGTCAAGTCAGCTCTGTACACCATCAGCTCAGGACTGAGTTACCACGGTGAGCGTATAACGCTCATTTGGTTTATGTTTCAGGCTACGTTCCTGGTCACCAGCTGTACTTCAACAGGCAGCTCTCACCAACTGAAGGCACTCACAGAGCACTGCACAATACTGCACAAAAACGAGGCAAGTGTAACACCCTCCCAACAACCCCACTCTTAGAGCATCAGCATCTCCCCCAAAGCCTCTTTATAAGATAGAGAATGCCAAAAAAGAGAGAAACACAAGTACTCCGCCCCCCCCCCCCCGGAAACCTGGTGTTGGATCAGGAAATCCACGTTTCTGAAACCTTAGCCAGGACAGTCTTTGACACTGAAAGCAGCCAGGACTAGGGCTAGCAGGGGAGGGAGAGAGGAGCAGAGACTTCTCTGTTACGTAGAAAAGGAAAAACAGGGGGGAGGTGGGTGTTTATGTGTGTGATGGGAGCAATAACCAGATCAGAGAGCAGGAGACAGATGCGTATGAACATGTGGGGAGAAGGGAAAGGGTGAGCATGGATGGAGAGATGTGGGATAGGAAAGTAGACAGGTGGAAGAAAAAGAGAACAAGTGGCAAAGAGGTGGGTGGAAGAAAGAGCAAAAGGAATTAAAAAAAAATAAACAACCCTCCTAAGTATTCCTCTCCACGTAAATCTCCAGGAAAAGGCAACCGCGCTGTCCGACCGAGGCAGGCCGGGAGCCCGCTACCAGCGGAGGGGGAGCGCGGGGGGGTCGGGGCACGGAGGCCGGGCGGGCGGCTCTCACCTCGCAGGCGCCGCGCCAGACGCTTGGCCCAGGCCGCTCGGTGCGGCGCGACCCCGTCGGGCGGCACTTGGTGGCGGCCCGGCGCCTCCGTCCCGCCCGCTGCAGCCGCCGCCGCCGCCGCCGCCCCGCCGCGCCCCGCGGGGAGTCGCCGCTGCCGCCGCCCGCTGCCGCCGCGCCCCGCCACGACGCTGCCTAACGACGACGAAGCACCGGCTCCGGGGCTGCCCCACTCCACGTCCATCTCCACCACCGGCCCCGCCGCCGTCGCCGCCTCCTCCTCCTCGGGCTCGAAGCCCGGGTTGTCCCGGCTCCAGGCCTGCCGCGAGCAAGAGGAGAGCGGCGGCGACGGCGGGCAGGAGCCGGCCCGCGCCGGCTCGCCCAGCCGCTCCAGCTCCAGCTGCTCCCGCCCGCGCCGGCAGCCCCCGCGGCCCGCCATGAGCCCGCCGCCGCCACTGCCCGGGGCGGGACGCCGCCGCCTCCGCCCCCTCCCCGCCCTCCAACGCGGCCCGGCTCCAGCGCCAGCCCGGAAAGCCCGGAGCACGGAGGGAGATGTAGTTGTCCTGCCTCCGAGCGGGGCCGCGGCCGCGGCCGCGCCGCGCCTCCATCCCCACGCCCCCGCCACCTCCCCGCGGCGCCCGCCCACCCCGACATGGCCGTGGGGCAGCGGCGCGACCGTTAGCGCGACCGTTGGTGCGGCGCGCGCGGGCCCCGCCCCCGCTGCCTCCCCCCCCGGGCGGAGGGAACCGCAGCAACCCATTTCTGACAGGCCCCCTCGCTGCTAACTCGTGGCAGTAGCAGAAGCAAGCCCCTAAGAGGGGGGTTAACCACCTCATCCATGCTGGGGAGTAACCGTTCCCTAACTTGAAAAAGGTGGAAGTTCTTTGCCCCTACTCCCCCCTCACCAGCCGCCCAGCATGTAGCAACACAGCCCAGGGGTACAGGATTTTGTCGTTTTATTTAAATTCAGTTACAGCAAAATATACACTGGCATTATGGAGTACAGTATCACAAGGAGGTAACATTCATTCTGTGCGTAAACCAGCATTTGTTTCGCTCCTACATACTTTATCACATTCAAACAGAACAGTAACAGATGCAGCGAGGAGGGCTTACACTTGCGTAATGGAAAGCAGAGCTAGCATTGCATACAGGAGACTGCCTGGGTAATAAAACTGCCTCTAACTTCTGCCCCAAACTTGGGGGAAAAAAAATCACCACGTGTTCTACATTTACAAACAATTACTGAAATGAAACTACTCCCCCCTCAAGTAAAAATTACAGAGAGAAAGAAAAATTAGATTCGTTTCCCTTTAAAGGGCGACTTCATTGTTTTTAATGCTGCGAAGATCTTGAACATCTTCAGCACTCTCAAAGGTTTGATTGCTGTTATCGTCAACTACAATGACCCCAGTTAAAACGTGGGCCGGGCTCTCCCTGCTTTCCCTGCTCAGGGGGATGCCGCCTCTGGCCCCCCGCTCGCTGCTGTCTCTCTCGACCTCGGGGCTGTCAAATTTCTGCCGGCTGTCATTTTCCACGCTCCAGTCGGGCAGCTTGCGGACCACCTCGTTGCTGTCCCGCCCGCGGCTCTTGTGCCCCCATTCCCCGCTGTCAGCGTACTTCCCGGCGAGGTGGCGTGCCCCGAGGTCCTCCTGGGAGAGCCCCGCTTGGTGGCTGTCCGTGACCAGGGCGCTCTCATCCTCCTCGGTGGCATCATGTACGATCAGCTGCGTTACACAAACAGCAAAACAGCCAAAGAGCTGTTGTCACTTCTGAGCAACTGATCCATCACCAGGTATCGCAGTACCGCACCCAAGCGAGCTGTCCTGGGTGGGTCCCAGGGATACTCAAAGCCTCTAGCCTATGTCTCTGCTCTGAAGCTTTGTGCACTTTTATGGAGTTGCATGAAGCTTTCACAGTATCGCAAACTCAATTTGATACTGGCCTCAGATTTCATGTGCAAGTACATCATGACAGCGCAACTCTCAATATCACGCAGCCTGCAGTAGCAGGCTACACTTCTGCCTCAGTGTGTGTATATAGCCCTCACCGATTTGGGGCATCTGCAGAGAGCAGAAATGCATTCTTTCAGTTTTGCCAACTTTCCCCCCTCCCAATCCCTTTCACAGCTGATTCCCACAAAAGCACTTGTCCATTTTGAACTTTGCTACCCTTTTACAATAACCTAGGCACCACTGCTCAGTGCTCTTTACCTTTCTTGCAGCTTTGTGGAGCTTGCTGGACTTCACCACTGTGGCTTTTGCCTTAATTCTGTATGCCACGCTGTCACCTCTGCCTGAGTTGTCTCCCCGGGTGAAAGGGTAGGGAGGGAAGGGTGCAGTTACAGGAGCGTCGGTGGGAAAATCTGTGACAACCTCATCAGATTCATCTGTGTCATTGGAATCATCATCATCTACATCGTCATCTGGATCTTCACGGCTCTTGCTTAACAAGCCAGGAAAACGCTGAAAAACATTTAGGATGCATCATGCAAGAGAGCATATACAGGATGTACAGTGCTCACGCACTGTTGCAGATCTAAGTGGACAAATTGCTCTAAATTTGCCTCATCCTGTCTGAGACTTTGTTTTATTTAGGGGGAGATGTTAGCACAAGAACTGCATTTGAGTAAGGAGAATGAATACTGCTACACACTGCCTGCCACGCAGCACTCATTTAGCTGGTGTTGAAAACACTTACCGGGTGTACGAGGACATCAGCTCTTTCTTCTGAAGAATAAAGAGTCTGAAAGCAATAGAAAACTCATTACTAGCACACAGAGGCACATACAATAGAGCTGATAGAAAATGTTGGCAGTTTAAGGACTCAATCATAATTTGCAAGTCTGCATTGAAGGATGCTCTACTTTGTCTTCCAACTAGTCACAGGTACCTGCTGAGGTGATGCCAGGTCATCTCGTGGACGCAGAAGACTCTCATGAGACTGAGAATTCACGTGGTGGTGGTGCTGTCTGTGTGAACGATGGCCCCTGGAGTCCTTCAAAAGAAAAACTGAGGTCTTAATCCACAAAGGAGCATACAGGAGCAGGTAAAGCTGCATGCACCACAGGATCTCTTTTTGTGCAGGTGTGGCATCTGCAATACACACTCTTTTGGTATGAGATGTGTCTTCAACTATTCATTGCAACAGGAAGAGAATTCAGAACTAGCCACAATCCCAGATTAACACTATACCCAAACAGTACAATACTGAAGATGTGCCTCTCAGACTGCTGGTGGCAGAGCCTGGAGAATTTCAGATCAGTTTTTCCAGCTCATTTTAATCTGATGAAATTTGGAGCTGGATCTAAGCTTCTACTAATCTACTAAGCATCATGGCTTCTACTAATTTTCAGGTTCTCTTCCCAGCAATGTTTTATCTCCACATCATCGAAACTCTATAAGAAAATTCAATAGCTGATTCTCAGAGTAAATAGATAAATAATTTTACTTTAGTAGCAACCTACTATGCAGTATAAATCAAAGAGCTATATGCAAGACTAGTATCCTTTATATGACAATATTCTTCATCTTTGCATAGTATTAGCTCATTTCTGTGCTAACTCAAAAGAACAGGTGGCAGTTTGATAGAGAAGGCTCTAACGTCTGCACTCACACAATTCCAAAAATTAATGGAAATTGAACCAAAATGCTCTTCTGACATCAATTATTATTTTCTGATCCACAGTAATGAATGTGGGTTATAAGAGCTATGCTATACTGTAGGTGTTTTGGTTTTTTTTTTTCAAACTGAGAGGTCACATTTACACATTTTTTGTTAAAAAAGAAAAAAAGCTCTCCAGTGGTGGTCCAGAGATGGACCTTATTAAGAGACAAGACCAGATACCAGGCTGCCTAACATAGCATAATTCTACTGAAGTCAGTGGAAATCCCCCAATTTGTCTAGCTGAGAAACTGGCTCATAATATCCAGGTTAGGGTATGTTCTGCAAGCGGCTACAATCATAAAGTGTGTATCACACAATGTGTATTAGCATAAATCAAAATGGCATCATTAAAGAAAATAACTAGAATATAGGCAAGAAAGACAAAAGGAGCTTACATATTTTTCTTCAGAGCTGGCAGAAATGGCGTGCCGCTTGGATTTGCTCACCTTGAAGGGAGGAAAGAGAAAAGAGTTTGTCAGTAATAATTCCTTGCTAATGTGCAAAGGAAATATGTAAGCGAATGCTAATATACATCTATGATTTACTCACTGGCCATGCAACGGTGATGCTGATAAGGCACAAACAAAGCACTGCCACCTTCATTGTGATGTTCTACCTAGAAAGTATTTTGGAACTGTGAGTCAACAAAATAAAATACTGCAAACATGCCATAGGCTATTTCTTTCTCCTGTTGTACTTCACTGTGCTGAGATGAACTTTCTAATAAGGATTCAAGCTGCCTGTGCCTATCTTTTTCCTCTCTCTGCCCCCCCCCCCCATCACCACCTCCCATTTAACTGCAGGGCAGGAATACAAGATTCTTCTTAATGACTTGGCAACTCAACTCAAGAGCTACAGGAATTTAAAAACCAGAAAAGTGCTGAGCAGTGTTGAGAGCACCCCACTGAGAAGATGAATAGACTACTTCTGTTATCTACTGATCTGAGTTGGTAAAAGACAAAGCTTTGAAAAACAAAGTGCTGATAAAGGACCAGCTTAGGTTTATCAAAGCATTTCGTCAAAAATGAGAGAGACCAAAACAAACCCAGCTCGGACTCTCTCTGTTTATTTTAAAACTAGTTTTCAGAATTATTAACTGCAGTGGCTGTAAGTAACTTCAATTTATACAAACAGAAACTGCCTTTATTGATAGACTTTTTTCCCCTCCAGAAATTGGAACAAAGCAACCTGTGTTTCCAGCAAGAGATGAAGTGAAATTTATCTGCTCACATTGCAGTTTTAGCAATTTATTAGATGAATGACTCCTGATAAAACATAGGCAGTGCTGAGCTAAAGTTTGGTGCTGATTGACCAATCTCCAGGATAAACAACATCTCTGAGAAGTTAAGCTGATTCAGTGTTGAACAAGAAGCATTTACAACCTGAGTAAATCACAGCAGGAGAGAAGGATACAGACACATTTAGAATGCATATATAAGGCTGGCTCTGGAAAAGGACACTGTATTTGAAGCATTGCAATTTCAAGAGTTAAATAAAGAAGAATTGGCCCCATCCATTCAGTAGTGCGCAGCACAAACTGCAAGCCTGCCAGGATAAACTGGGATATTGCAAGGCAGTGGTTACATGAGCGAAGAAGCTTTCTAAGCTCAAGTACCAGCTTCAAGTTTCTAGCACTTGATTCAGTGGCAGGGATTTCAGTAACCTCCTCCTGACATCTATCAGCAGTCGGAGATTTAAAATTGCAATTCTTTATAGTACCTTGCATCTCTAAAGCAACCTTGCTGCTCTAGAAGCAAACCTTTTTCCACAGAAAAACATTAAACATTCTTGTTCAGCAAAGCAGTTTTGGAAGCCCTCCTGCCCAAGGCTTCCTTGACTAAAGCTATGGACATAATAGCACATGTCAGGTAAGAAAATGAGAAATTACCTGTTCGGATGCTGGAAGAGTCAGTTGCGACAGGAGCTCTGTTAGCGTTCCCAGCAACAGCTCCAGTCAGTTGCCTCTGAGTAGCTCAGGCTTTCTCCCCTCGTCCCCCAGACTGCCTGACATCTCCGACCTCGGGGAATTTAAACCCTGTCCCAGCGACCGGCTGCCAATCCCCGTGTGGCGGAAAAGGATGAGGTCATGAGGCTTCTTGCCACCGTACTGCCCACGTTCTCCTACACTTCCTCTTTGGCTTTGTGGCTTTTGAAGCAAACAAAAGCTACTGTATGGTTAAAACATTACTTATGTGCAAGATCATTAACCAGCAGGTCTGTTGAATGCACACAGCATTTGGTATCATGTAGGAGGACTTCGGGGCACATCTATCCTACTTTTGTGAAAAGGCTGTATCCAGTTTCCCAGAAACCTTTCACTGCCTGTTCTGTCTGGGGTAAGAATATGTAAAGTTGGTAGGAAGAAGGAGACCTGATCATAAAACTCTCCAAAAAAGTATTAATGCTTCCATAAAGATGTAGCGTTGATCTCCAGGGTACATATTTCAAAAGGAACTGCAAAGACAGGGTGTAGATTATGGCATTCTGCCTTTTCAAGCTATACAGAGTCAAAATAGTATTGATGTGTCTCAACAAGTATTCTGCTTCCAGAAACTTGATGGGAAAGGTATACAAGAGTCACTGACACTCTAATTAAAAAAGGTTTTTGCACCGTTATTTAAATTTCTCCCTTCTTTTCTATTCAGTTGGTACATCATCTGAGTCCTTTCTGGTTTCATTCACCCTTTCAGGGGGTTCAGGTCAGTCATCTGCTGCAGTTGTCTGTCACACCAAGCCTGTTCCAGAACCTTTTTCTGGGACTAGGTTCTGAATACTAAAGAAAGCAAAAAGCAGCCGCAGCTCCCGTAGGAGAAGTGACATGGCTAGCATTGGGAAGCAAGGGACAACATGGGATGACGTCCCCTGTTTGCTGCTGAGTGCCACATCCCTGCTGGTGGGTGACAGATCTATTCTAGCAATGCCTTGCCTAGATATCCATAGCTTTGGATAGATTCTCCTTTGTCTGTAATGTGTTGTAAGACTCACACACCCTCTTCCCATTGCTGTTCCTTTAAAATAAGAATTGCGTGTGCCATCCAAACACAGAAAGACCTTACAACTAGTTCTTTGAGAAGGCAAAATATTCATGACTGTTTTGAAGCTGGTATCTTTCTCCTCATTTCTGATACCCAGCTAATGTTTAATTATGTAGTTTAACATCAGTGAATATTTTAGTACTGTGATGGAATTGATATTTGTCCTTAGTCAAGCAGTGACGCAATAGACACTTGGTTGTCACAACTCACGTAACCAGTTATTCTGTACCTAGCATTTCTGTTGCACATTTAGAAACACCATGAGAAACATACCCAAGTTAGTTCTGCGGCTGCCCATCACAGCATCACATGGATCTATCTAATTATGTTGGTGAGCTGAGATTAACAACAATTGGAGGTTTAACTTAGTCTGGTTTAATAGAGTATTCTAATATGCGGGAGGAGAATTGGGAGAATGCATACACTGAATCCCATTTTGAGCCTGTAAAAATCTACTTTGTGCCAACCATTAATCAAGAAACATGAGACTGAACAACAACATTATACCGAAAAATGCCCTAGAGCTGTTCTTTGAGCAGAACAAGAACCATGAGATCTTCCAGAGCATACCATATGCAAAATGGTGTATTATTGTCTATCAGATCTTTAGCCTTAGTAAAATACATATTTCAAAATTTGTGAGTTTTTTTTTTTTCTCACCAAGTTAAGCAGCAGAAATCAGTCATGCTGACGGAGAAGCCCAGATCCATTAGAAATAGTTTTCCCGCAGTTTGTTAAATACCCTACTGTACAAGTAAATTAAAACTGTGGCTATTTAAAGCAAATGTTTTTTGAGTACCTGGAACACCTTTCTCCAGCAGAGACATTGTGTGACCCCCAGGGATTTGTTTCTGGTAAACAACTGATATTTCCAAAGTACCGGGAGATGGCAGCGTTTCTGAGCCCTGCTGCCAAAGCTATATGGTTGATTTCATAAGAACTAAGGAACAATAGTGATATTTTGCAGTAATCCAGAAGCAGGACATGAAGTGACAGTTTCTAAATGGCTTCATTTTATGCAAGATCAGCCAATGCAGAACTGTAGTAAATTTAGCACTTGTCTCATGCCTATCATTATGTGGTTATTCACCCTGTAAATCATTGTCTAGCTGAGAAATTCCTCTGCCTGGGCAGAAGGGTAGTGCTTGTCCTCTCAGAGATAAGGAACAAGCAGAGCAGAATGGGGGGACTTTCACCGTTTTCACTTCCCATATTAAAATGCTTAATTCTGGAGAGAGTGCTTGGCTGGCAGAGGCGCAGCAGAAGCAGCTTACTTGAATCTGTACAGGTAGGAGGATACATTATTTAGCTTTCAAGAACTAACTGTCAGGGTCTGTGCAGAAGACGACCATGGCAGGCTGTAATTTGTTACCTGTAGGTGAGATTTTCTATCCTGCTATCTGGCTGAACAAAGCTTTTGACCACACTTTGTTCCATCTTGGGCTACATTAGGACCACGTGGTTAGACTGCTGTTTTCTATTGTACAGAAGCGCTATCAGTGCTTCCCCGTGCAACCTCCCATGCGTACCTAAAATCCTGAGCTGAGACACCAGCACAGTGCCCAGTAATATCTCTGGCCTGCGTGGGAAATCCCAGCCTGCCTGCAGTGATCTGCAATGTCCAGGCTTTCAAGAGAGTGATTCCTGTTGCTCTTTCTCATCTTAGTCCTGTATGCCTTCTTCAATCCCACAGCAGTTAATCCTCTGGGTGTGGGAGAGTCTGTGTTTCTTACTTAACACCTCTTCTATTTACTACACATAGGGTTGAAAAACAATGCTAGCCCCACCTTTTGACTTTAGATGCATTTAGTCTGAACATTTTAAACCACGCTCATGTTCACTACACCAGCTGCCTGCTCCAGCTGGCTTAGCACAGCATGGCCGTGTCTAGCTGACCTTTCAAAGCCTCCGAGGACAAGGCTTGTACTGCCCCATTAGAGTGCTGCACTGCTCTCCTCTTGACCAGGCTTTTCCTGTTGACCAACTTGAACCTGCGAAGGTGCAATCTGCAGCCGTTATTCCTTGTTGTACTGGCTGCCACTATGGAGAAGAGTTTGGCTCCATCATCTCAGTAAACCCCTTCCAGGAGCCGTAGGCTGCCAGGAGGTTGTCTCTTTGCCTCCCCTCAGCCAGACAGACTAAGCCTCAACCCTCACAGGCCCCTAAGCACTTGGCTGTCCTGGCAGCCTGCTGTTGAACAACCCCCTCTTGAACACGGAGACCCAAAACCAGGCGTGGCCTTGCTCCACGTGTGGCCTCAGCAGCCCTAAGTCGAAGGGCAGTACTAACTCCACTTGATCCGAGGTCTGTGCGCCCTCCAAAGTAGCCCAGGGTGTGGTTTGCTTCCTTCGCAGGGAGAGCACACTGCAGGCGCATGTTCAAACTGGAGTGCACCGTAACGCTCACGTCCCTTTCAGATTGTGCTCCCCTGACTGGTGCTCACATGGTACAAGGTGGTCCATCACCCCTGGCAAAAAAACAGAGCTTTCAGCTGGAGCAGCTTGCTGAAGTGATCACGAGTGCAGATCTAAGGGAGAAGATGGAGTACGCAGGTGTCACACCTTAGGCTGGCTGAAGCAACACTAGAATGGCACACAGATAATATAATGCAATGCATAGGTAATACGAGTGAAATCCTGTTGGCTTTTGTTCAGATTTGTTCAGTAAGAAACATGTTGGGAGAGACTGAAACAGCATCTTCTAGATGGAAAGGAGCGAGACTGGGAGAGACAGATGAATACTACAGCAGCATTAAGAATGCTATCAAGTTAAAAAAAAAACAAGAAACCCCAGCTTGGCAGTGCTCTTATAAACAACTGCTCTGCAGCTAGAATGTCCCAAAGAAAAGCAGACTTAGTAGTAAATAGTGGTTTCTAGGAAAAACAGATGAAAACCAAAACATTCTTGTATTGCCACCGTGAAATACTACTGAAAAGTGCCTGAAAACTGAGTATTTCAGTCAGATATAATATATCCCCAGATGCCCTTGAATCTCCCACTTAAAGCCTCAAAAGTGGGGAAAAGTTCATGTGCATCAGTTGATAGTCTCAAAAAACCTCCCTCCTTTTAAACAGACTACACAGACCACAAAAACAGTTGTGTCTGGGTCTGGGGGAGTACTCAGTGCACAGGAGGGAAATTGGCTGCAGATCTTTTTGATAAAAAAAATTACAACAGAGGTTTGCTTCTTGCATTTGTGAGCAGGGCGCTCCAATAAAGCACGAGATGCAATGCAACTGCTTTGCAGTGCTCACAGCATTTCCAAAACAGAGCAACAATCAAACAAGCAGCAGCTACTTTCTCCACAGTAAAATGTCTTGTGGAGTTATAGAGCAATTCCAGAATGACATGAGGGTCTAGTAGTTTCCAGTCTTGCTGCCATTTTTGTTCTGCAATGCAGATCAGACAACTAGTTGCAAGGTGAGCTCTATTTAATGCTTTTTCAGGCAATGAAGCTGATTGCAGGATCGTTATATTTTTCCAGAGTCAGCCTTAGCCATTCTGGAAGGGTTGCAGTACTAGGCACAACACTGATCCAGAGATGTAATAGGTGATTAACTGGGACAGAATATAGACTTTGTAGGACACAACCCAACTATAAACAGCCAATTTATTAGAAAGGGCCAAAGTCGGACAGATAGCAAAACTTTTTGGTCTGTCATTGCCTCCCTCTGCCTAAATAGAGTCCACCTGCTTGTTTCTTCTAACTTCCAAGATTAATTGCTACCCATTCATATATTCAAATGCCTTTTTCAAAACAGCTTTGGAAACTGAAGAAAAAAATAAATTTGAGAAGCTGCCATGGAGCTGTGGCCTACAAATCCAAGAAGCTGTGAACAAAAGTCAGATCACAGCTTTCACAGAGCAGAGAGGCTGCCCTTACTACAGCATAAATACAGTCCAGCTGTCTGTACTTTCCTAAAATGGAACCCTATTGAACTCTCCTCCCTTGACTTTTGAAGCCAACTGGAAAAAACAGTTTTTCCAGTTCTTTTTTCCTGTTGAAATGCATGTATTTTAATACCGAAGTCAGTGGAGTAGCAGCAGGAATTAAACCAGCACAGAAACATCTCATTTTCTGGTCATCATAGATACCAGTGTGAAGAACCAAACACGAGATACTCCAGTGCATGTTCTGTTGCTGTCTTTCAGCTATGAAATGACAGAAAAAAAGAATCACATTTGTTTCAGCTGGGAAATTTTAATACATGAAATAGTCTGAACTACTATTAGAAACAAATACAACCACTGAAAGTATATATGGGGTACACCATTTTTTCACGAATATGCCACTTGGTGACATATGTAACCCTTAAAGGCAATTGTTTGAGAACTGGAGGATGAAGCCTTACGGCATCCCAACAGGAGCTGAGCTGCATCAGGTCTCATGAGGTGTGGACACTAAAGCCTCAACACTACTGCAGAGATAATGTTACAGGATGAAGGAAAACCTGCAGGACCTGTGCACTTAAATCTTCTGTATGCTCATAAAAAGGTAACTATCTCCCTGCTAGCTTGGGCCTCATGGTCTGAATACTGAAGGGGGATTTAACTGTAGTAAATAACTTCACAGAAAATTCCTTTTGGATACATATTGCAAAAACTTTGTGATGAGTTATTTCCCTTTTTCTCTCTCTGCTGCCAAGTCATTTCCCTATTTTTTATCCTTACTGCAAAATCTTCTCTTTCCAGCAAGAAAAGACACTCATGGAAACTTCTGAAAATGCAGAATGGGTACGGAAAGAACAGCATCTTCTTGCTTTGTGTTGTGAAACCCTTGGAAAGTCACAAGATGCCTGTTCCACCTAGCACAGTGACTTTTAGCAGAGCACCACAGGAACAATTCTGCACAGCCAGCAGCCCTCCACTCATCTGCACTAGGCTCTGCTGGCAAAGCATGAAGACCACCCCCTCACTGCCAGAAACCCCAGAAGGGGAAGAGATTACAACACAGCACTGCAGAGAAGAGATGGATGGGGAAGACGATGGGCCAAGTCTTCCTTCACAGTCACCAGTGCCCTGCTTCTGTGCGTAACCAAAAAGAGCCCTGACTGCCTTTCGGTAATCCTTATAGCACAGCAGCCTTGATTTTGCACTCCACACATATCATGTTAAGATGGAGCCATGTTTCCAAACACAACAATACAAACCTCAGAGCTCGAGCAGAAGTGAGTCTGTAAAAGGTTGCTCCAAACCCCGAATGTAAACCTTGTCAGAGACATGCTTTCTGAGCATCACCTGGAATGGGCCAGCACAGACCAGATAATTTGGAGAGATGCTGGGCATTATGCAATGGACTGCAGGAGTGCAGCATGCATATCCGCAGTTATCTGCACACAAGACCTCTTGCCTGCAGGCTGCTCTGATTTTTCTATCTCCACAAGTTCTGGGGAAGGTAAAGCATGAGTTTTACAAGTGGTGTAGGACTGCCAGGATGGGTTGTGACCCTGTCAGTGAACCTGACCTCAGCCCCAGGCTGGGCTAAACACCAGAAGCCATTTGAATTCTGCGTGGTTTCAGGTTTTGCTGTGAACAGTTTTCATGACTCTAGGTCTAGGCCTGCTGTGGTCTGAGGTGGACAGATGGAGAAGTGAGTCAGTGTGAAAGCAAACATCTCTCCTGGGCGCTGCCTGAGTGAGGAGTCCACGCCGATGGGGTGGGAGGAAAAACCCATTTGTGGGCCTGATGAAGGGAAATCTAGATTTTGGAAGGAAGTAATTTGGCCGAGGAGCTGATCTGATTTTGCGGGGGAACCAAAAACCCTCAGACTAGGGTCAAGGCCTCTGCCACCCTGACTGAGTCACGGCAAGATTCTCCGCAGTTTTCTCAAGCTCAGAGGTGATGAGACTTTTTCCTTGAAGCACATCCAGGCTGACACTCCGCAGGAACCAAACTTTGCTCCTGCAAAGGAACACTTCAATTCCAGTTGGAAAACCAGGACAACTCCTGTACCTCAGTATATTTCATTTTAATTAGTATCAGGGTAACAACCTCAGATACAACAAGCAATGTTCCAACAGAGACCGTCACTCAGATCTAGCAATTCTCCTTGTGTTTTGTGTAAAGTCTTGTTAAATGGTTACATTTTTAAAAAACTATTTTTTTTTTTTGGAACAGATTAGAAATAGTAGCTCACACCTGAGTGATGGTATTAACACCCAGCAAATGAAAGGAAACATTAATTTTCTTAAGTGTATACTTCTTAAAATAGTATAAGTTGAACAGTTCCAATCATGGGTAATATATACAGCCCGCTATGTATGTGAGCCCAGCAGCATATACACTTTCGGAAGTCCATGCTCTCCTTTCCTGCTTACCAGCACTCTTCAGAAGAGAGGGGGTTTTTTAGGTATGCCCAGTTGTGAGATAATCACATCCAGATTTAGGAAATATCATTTCACATATAATTCATACTGGCTACCTAGAAAGATTATTGGTTGAGCATGTAGCTATAAATTTGGCAGAACACATGGCAAACTGTGGTTGGCATATGGATGTGAAGCAGGAAGCAAGCTGTAGCTATACATTAACTAGAGGAAAAGAAAGCCCAAGAAACTTGGTTAATCACCAGGCTCTAAAGCAAACATTTAGAAGGGGCAGCTGACAGGGCAGCTAACTCCTGAGAAGCATGAAACATCAGCGATCTTTGCATTAGGAAGGACATTACTGGTCAATAAATAACAAGCCAAAAACGCTGTTTGCTCACCAAGTCTTGTTTATCACAAAGCAGTCAAATGACTTCTCCTCACCCATGGAAAATGTGAACATAGAGGATGACAAGCAATTTTGGGAAGCAACATCCGTTCTGTATGGAGAAACTTGATCTGTTATACCCAAAATAACTGATGTTGAAACACAGCCTAATTCCCATCTAAGCAATTGATTAGACAAAATGAGGAAGCATAACTTTTTTTAGAGCTGTCTTGGTCTCACCTCAGACAGCAGGGCAGCGGCAGGGGAGAGAGACATGGGCTGAGGCAGGCTTGAAATAGCACGTCTCACGCGGCCGATTCGAGACTAATAACCCAGTGCCCTCATCCCCATGGGAGCAGCCTGCTGAATTGCATTTCTCATGCCTCCTGAGAGTTGAAGAAAGCACTGCAGAAACTCCAGCACCTGTTACAGTGGGGGAGGCCCTCTCACGCGGCGCTTGCCCGTGGCTAGACCGCTTCCGAGGTGCAATCTGTCCTGCGTTTGCACCAACACGCTTGAGCCGGGGGGAACTGGCTCATCTGAGCGCTGCGGGACTGCATCGCCGCCAACATGCCTGACACTTCGTATTCCTGCACGGCAGGAATAGCTCAGGCAACTACGTATTAATTCACCACCCAGGTTCCCAGACATACTATTTTCTTTTTCCCAAAGAAAAAGAAAGCGTTGCAGCTACAGCAAAAGTAACAGAGGTGGCTGCGAGTCTGTATTTGCCTAGTAAAGGTGCTCAGATTAATGAGTTCTGGAAAGTGGGTTCGTCTGCGTTTGCCACTTGCAAAAAGGAAGCAAACTTCCCTGGCATAGGCTAAGATTTGGAGAGACACCTCAGCATTTGCCTCTGCGCACTAGGTGATTAGATTTTCTCTGGTTTAAAATTTAAAAGTTCAGCAAATATTCACACACTTGAGTATCTCCCTTGCCTCCACCCCAGGCAAAAATGCCAGGCTGAGGTGCTGGGCATTTTTAGGCAAACCTTCAAATCTTGGAGATCCATTGATTCACTCAACCTACCTCTTTGCTGGTTCTCTGCTATCATGGCAGGGCGTAAAGCAGTGGCAGTCCCATTTTACACAGATTCATACAAGAGGAAGTGCAGACCCAAGTCTCAGGAGCAAGTGTAAGAGGAGGTAGTCTGTCCAGAGAAAACTCACACCGATGTTTTTGGTCAGGGCTATGAGTTTTGTTTTGTTGCTGAGGCATAACTCTGAAGGTCTACAGGGAACCCATACATTTTTCTGCTGCTTTACAGTCAAGTCACCCTTTTCTAAAGGTATGCTCACTGGCTTATCTGGGGTCCTAAGATGATAGGAATAATGTAGATTTTCCACCACAAGGTAACTATAACTCTAAAAACCAGTAGCATCAAAATATCAAGAAATTAAAAACTACCACAGTGAGATTTTTGTAGTAGCCTTTCAATTTAACTTCATACCTACCATTCCTGCCCTTCCCACCCTGATGTAATAGCATGTGCCTTAAATAATTTTCAGCATAATTAATATTCATTATGGCTCTGTATGGGCCTGATCTTGCACGCATTATCCAGCAACACTGCTATACGGCCACAGACTTTTCCTTGTTGATCATTCAACCATCAGGTAAGAACTATTAAATAAATAGGTTTAAGAAAAAAGGAGGAACTGTGAGGGTCCATGCAAAAATTTCCATATATATTTTTTTTAATCAGCTCCTGGCTAAATACTGCCCACACATCAGACAAGGTTTACATGTCTGTAAGGTACTAAAATCTCACTCTTAACTTGCAATTATGCTAGTGTTTCTCTTAACACACTGACTTCCCATCATGAAAGCAAAGAACACCACGGAGGTGGAATAGAAAAAAAAATAAAAATAAACCTGGCAAAGTAATTGCATTCTCTGGCTGTCAGCTTCCTCTAACTGGAAGTCTTCCCCATAGACTAAGTGGGAAAAAAAGATACGTTCGCACGTATGCTCAGATTGCCTGTTGGAGGCAGGCAAAGAGGGTGGGGTTTTTTTATTACGTGGGCTGCGCAGACACTGTGAATTGCAACTTAAGACAGCAGCGTTGCTCCTGTTTCACCACGATAAGACCTGTTGACAATTAGCCTGTCTGCTCGCGCTGCTTTGGGCTGGTTTGCTTTCCTCTCGCATCTATCCACAGCAATTAACAGGGGGGAAAACAGAAGCTGGGCACTTAGATGTTACATGTCAGAGCAGCTGCCCAGGCTACCCAGAGGGTCCGAGTCAGGGCCCAGGATATCTTTCCTGGAAAGCTCAAGGCTCTTCCAGGGCTGAATTTATAGTGTGGACAGACCTAAAGAATAAATCACTGCAGTGCATAGATGATACAGACTGGATGGTGAGAATTTTTAATAGCACCATCACCACCAGGTATTAAGCACCATCGCACATTTTGCCAGCACTCAGTCAAGAAGTGGCCCCCCCAAGCTGTGTTTGAAAGCAATATACCCTCTGATTTTCTGTAACATTTCTGAGATGCGATCACTTAAACAACGTGCAATGCCCCAATAAGTCTTGCAAATACGCTCATCTGCGCTTTCCCGTGTATTCCTCCTGAAATGGGGTTATTGCGTGTTAAAGCCCTTTTCCAAAAAAACCAAAAACAAACAAAAAAATCACCCCGATGAGAATTACCCTCCTCACCCCTAACTCTCTCAAAAATCACACTGTGCACCCAGCTTTCCCCTTATTTTTTATGGGCTGGAGATTACTCATCCCATTTGCACAATTCGGCAATGTGTAAACACAGCAGCCCAGCTCACAGATCGCAGCTGTATGCCAGCCGCAGCAGCACTGCTAGTAACAAGTTACATTTTGGTTTTAACAGAGACCACCCTCACATCAGTGCTATCCAGATGGGGGGGGGGGGGTTTCCTGCACCCTTCTGTCTGTAGCTGAGAAAGCTTCAAGCTGCCCAAGAGCACCAGCTTCTTGCCCTGCTCCAGTTTCAGACTCCCCTGCCCCAAAAGTCCCTGTTTTACTGTACAGAGAACAGCTCTGTGCCCGCGAGGGAAACAGGACCTCCCTCTACTCCTTGTTTTCCTTCTTCCTTGCTTGAAGACATAGGAAATGATGGTAGGCACCGCTATCATTACAGCTCAGCAAACCACGTTTTGACATTTCACATGTGCTTTTCTGTTATTTGCATTTCCTTTCATACTTCATGCCCAAACTAGATGTTCAGCCAAGCAAAAGACTTATCTTTCTATCAAGAATAATTGATAATCTAGTTACTAGTAGAGGATTTAGGGACCACAGTATTGTAGGTCAGGGACAGGAGGATCTTGCTCCTGGGTTTTGCATCCTACCTGAGCGGGCTCCAGTTGGCAGGGAGCAGGGTATTTGTGGGCTTGAGCACTCTGGGGTTTGACAGCGTTGCCTTTGTGAACCAGAGGGTCCCTGGGTCATGACATTTTAGCAGCTTTTAGCATTGCGCTTTGTAGGTTGCACGCACATCTCCTGGCTTCCTGGAAAAAGCATTTCTCATCTCAGTGATCAACTCTGAAAGCCAGCAAGCTGGTCAATGTAGCTGAACCTCTGATGGAAAAGAGATAGGAAACATGCAGATATTGAAAAGAAAAGAAAAAAGCCTAAGAATTAGTTCTGGAGGAGACTGATTACGTTATCTATCCATTCTTCTGTCAAAGCAATAGAAAATCACTGCTTTTCACTCTAGATCATGTTACCCCATTCAAAGTTTTCATTTTAGGAGTGCAGAGGAGTAATTTGTCCTGAATCAGTGGAATTAAAGCAGAAGCATGGGGGCAGTACCCCAGTGGGTCCCTCCTGGCTGACACCCAAATCTCACACTGGTACATATGGATGTACAAAGCAACACCACAGCTTTCAGAGTTACTTGGAGCGGCAAAACCCAGCCGCTCTGCAGAAGGTGCTAACCTCAGTGGGGTGCAGGGAGTGCTTGGCAGGATCAGCATCCAAGATGCTGGATCTACCAACCCTTCTATATGTTTGCATAATGTTCCTCTTCTAAGAAAGATCTTGCAGGGCCAGTTCCCAGAAGGAGCAACTCTTTGTGTAGATAACTCAGTCGTTACTCCCCAGGAAATCTCTTCTTCTGTGTAGGGCCTACACAAATGAGTGACAAAGGGGAAATGAGGCTCTCCAAGGAAAACAGGTACTGGGTTATTTGTTTGGTTTTTTTATTTCAACATAGTAATCTCCCTACAGAACATCTAAGAAAGCACACAAGAAGTATGTTTCTTCTGTGAAATGTAATTAACATAGTTTTCTTCCTGTTAGGAAGTGTAATTGCAAATGTAGACTGCAGCACAAGAATGGGGTTATTTTCAGTTATGGTTTGTGCATTTCAAAATACTGTGACGAGTTTGGTTTGTCAAGCTGAAGACAGGGCAGACGTCTCTCTCGCTTCCTGTTTAAGCCAGTGGTCTGGGAAGGGCTGCCATAACCTATAATGACAGCTGGCTCACTGAAAGCTACTTGTTTCCCCCAGTCTATAAATGCAATTTTCAGAAGATTGAACATATGCCACAACATGCATATGCTTTGTTATCATCAGTGTGACATGAACACTCAGTTCTGATCAAGTAATTGTATAACAAAACTATTCAGTTCCTTATACATATACATACAATCCTCGTACATGGTCATATACAGCTCCCACAACCCTGTAGCATATTCCTTCCAAGTCAAAGAAATCAGTCAAATTTTTCACTGCAAAAATATTTCCTAACTCCAAAAAACTAGAGCTGGACAAAATATTTACAAGCAAATTTTGCTTGATCAAATGGGAGCATTTTCAAGTCTCACTGCTTATTTGCAATGTCTCCTGAAGCGGTAAAGCATTTAAACACATGTATAACCAAGCTGTAGGAAGTGTTGCTATAGGTGAAGTTAAGCAAAGCACTGAGCGGCTGCACGGTTGCAGCTGAGGAAGGCAGTGGTGAGGCACCTCCTGGCCAGAGGTCATTTTGCCCAGACGGGTAATTCCCTGCAACGTGTCCCTGCATGCAAAACATATCATCAGAGATGAAGAATGAAATAACAAGTGAATTACTTTCCCCTGCTCTTCAAACAAGCTCAATAATTAAACAAAAATGGAAATTTGCATTCCATGAGTTGAGAGCCCAAATGGTGCAAGTAAAAATGCACTTAACAGAAGTTCTTCAGAGCTGGGCTGAATATTCTTTACTATACATCTTTCTAAGCCAATATAGCTTAAAAAAATCAATGATTTCCTCCCACAGTCCCTTAAATCACCGTAGGCCTTAAAAGTAAATATTCTGGCTTCTGTCCCCATGGAAAGACACTGCACTGCTCCAGCTCGAGTGGCACAGCCGAATACGCCACTGTTGGAAAGCAGCAAACGAGCGCTGTGTCAGGCAAAGCCTCAAGTTGTACATCGATCAGATATCCGGAAACCACATGGACTTGCAGGGACCACGCATGAGAGATATACCCCATGCCTGCGGGCTGCTTTCCCCTCATTCAACAGGTCGCAACATTGACACATTGCTGGGACATGCTCCCCAGAGCCTGTCCAGCTCCTATAGGAGAGCATGTGACTTGGAAAAAAATATGTATCGTGCTCCTACATCACTTTTGCCCACAAGTCATTCTCTAGATATCAGTAAAGAAGAACTACAGATTTCTCACTGGGCAGACAGCACCAGTGGAGAGCAAATTCACTTCACGGTTGGATGCTGGATTCCCTCATGCACACAGAATTCTCAATTAGGGTAACTGGCAACTCTCCTCCGCTTCTTCCAAACAACCCTCTTTTCTCTGCGGTCTGTCTTTTTACAAGACACCCTAACCTATCGTGGGGCGTCCCAGCGGATGTCACTGGGTGAAGCCGTGGCTACGTATGTGTGCAGGGAGACATTGGGAAGTCAGGGCTGTCTTTGCTTTTGCACAGCAGAGATTGGCCTGTAACTGCAGGGCCTGCATTTCGCTGCAGCCCGAGGAGCAGTAACACAAGCAGCTAAAAGAAGCTGCGGGGCAGCCAACAGCCCTGCTGTCCCTGGCTTGTCAGGGAGCTGTGGGATTTTGGGAGCTCCTCTTATGTTAGGATACAGACCTGGTCCCCTCCTTTCCCCTTTCTGCTTGGAAAGATTTTATTAAGACCTAAACTAGACTTTCCAAAATAAGAGCAGCAACACAGGAGGAAGAAAGGAAGGTGGAACTAAGAGTAAAAGTATTTTCATTTCCAAGAAATTGCACAAGAGCCATTGGACAAAACCTAAAGAGCGTCTAGAAACCCCAAATCCTGCTCGAGCTTAGCAAGACTGTGTTGCGGCCAGCAAAAAAAAACACACGAGGGAAGGATGCAGAGCAAGTTTGGCAGACAAATCCCAGGACCAGCCAATTTTAGGGGAGACCGTTGAGGCCAGCCGTGGCGTTTATTTGTCAGCACAGGGACTCGGTATCGCTCCGAGCGCAGTAGGAGCTCTGCGGCACACGCTGTCTGTCGCGGCTATCAAATATCGTACAGCCCAAACACCCCAGGCACCTCCACGGGCTGCAGTGAAATGAACTGATTGCCAGGAATCATCGAGGGCAAAGCTTGCCCCTTTCTGTATAAAACACATGCAAGGAAACATGAATCATTTCTGAGCGTTGCCAGAGGTGTGACGGACCGCTGTGTTTCAGTAACATTTAAAGCCTTTAAATTGGGATTTTCCAGCGGCCTTCCACTGCCGGGCTGATGGCTCATGAATCATGCTTTGCTAGTGGCATCAGCAAGGTAAACGTTTCAGTTCCTGCGGGAAAGGGAATTAGAGCTCTCCGCTGCTCACCCTGATGGGAGCTGGCTCTGAGTTGACTGGTGCTTTCATCCCTTTCCAGAAGCAAAGCCCAGATACTTTTAAGTTTCTCACCTCCCCCTCATAAGACAGCCCGTCCCCTCCAGCACACGCTGCACTGGGGCGAATGCAGCAGGTAAGTAACTACCACTTGCAGGCGCAGTGCTGCTATCAACACCACAGACTAATGCCTTCGCAGCTACAGCAAGAAGGGGAAGGAAGAAAAAGGTTCTCCGTGCCACATACCTTGAGCAAAAGCTTCACTACATGGCTGGCACACTGGATGGACCACCAGTCCCTTCCTGAGGGCTGGTGCCAGATGCACCCCCCATCTCTGAGGCAAGCTTAGGAAACAGGTCTCAAGTGCAGCAAGAACATGGAAAAATGCAATAAAACCATTCCCCTTCTGACATAAGCCAGGATCCAAGGATCAGTTGGAAACGGAGGAGGCTCAAAGAGGGATGTGAAACAAATGAAGTACCTTTTATGCAGGTGTTTCTCAGCAAATCACAGCGGCTGCTGGAGGGGCTCAGGCTGATAGCTGTGCGTTGGCACGGGTGTCCCATGCCGGCCGTTTACAGCCTGCAGACTTAATCCCATGCTGGAGAAGGGAGCTTTTGGCCTCTGCTCTTGCATCTCTTACAGCTCTGAGCATTTAAAAGCTTTTCTATGGCCCTCCTGGCTATTGGAAATCTTTCGCAAGCTCCCCAAAGACAAGAGGGCCCTGGTTTTGCAAACAGTCAGCAGAACAGGGCAGATGCGTGCCGGAGCCCTGCACAACTTTCTGCCCCTGGTTTCTGAGCCCACCATCCCTGAGAAGGGCTCCTTCCCGCTCTCTCCTTTCAGTGCTCCAAATACGTACCCAACACAAAATTATCTTCTAGGTGACTGTCCCGGTGCCCGCGGTCCGCAGAGAGCATTTCAGAACACAGCCCTGGGACCTGAAACAGAAACAGTCCTCCCCTCGGAAAGAGAGGAGTTTTGTTGGGAGAGTCAACATATTGCTCCACACAAGGTGACGCAGTCATTGGCTGCTGGTGACCTGCTGCACAAAGCTGTGGCTCTGCCATCGCTTTGGGCGATGAGCTTTGAGCCCGACCCACCTGCCCTGCTACTGGTTTACCTTTGTAACACCTTAACTGCAGCACGTAAGAGCCGTCCATGAAAGCCAGGGAGCTTGTCCAGGGGAACCCAGCTCTCGAGGTTTCATTTCATCTGCCACGCGAGTCGCCTCCCCGTCAGCAGAGATGGGACTGGGCAAACTACTCCGAAGGTCTTCCACATCCTGCTTGTCCCATCACCAGTATCAGTTAGTTACCTTTTACAGTCCATGCGGGGTAGAGGGTGACTGTTTCCCGGCAAGAAATCTTTCCCCCGGCCCACTGTGATCTTGGTTCAAACACATTACTGATGAACAGGAGTGAAAGCAGAGTTTTGGGCGCAGTGCATGAGGCGCTGGAGGCCGGAGGAGGTCTGCCAGCCCCAAGCAACCGTTTCGCTTGGGATTGCGGAGAGCCACAGCAAGAAGCAAATGCTGATTTCTGCAAGACAGAGCAAACAGGAAGAGGGCACGAAAGCCCTAGGGCAAGGATAGGGAGGAGAGCGCTAACGAAGGGGCAGGGCTGTGCAAAGAGGAGTGAAAAGCATCCAGGTGGGAATTCATAGTGGAGAAGGCAAGGATGGAGAAACAGTACCAGAAAAAAGGCCTAAGGGAAAAATGTGAATAGCGGAGAAAAGCATGAAGGATGGAGGGGGAAAGCTCGAAGCACAGGTTAGTAGGGGAGTGGAACCAGGAAAGGAGAGGAAAAGAGGCACCTGCCCAGGAAGGCACCAGCACGTTGGCTCATCGGAGGAAGGAGGGAAGCTGTGGGGAAGAGCATGGCCCCACTCAGTTGCCCGCGTAGGGTGTTTCTCACGTGGCAAAAACGTGTTTCTTACGTTTATCTCTGCCACAAGCTCTGCACAGCAATGCACTGAGGTCTGCAGCAACGGTCCCTGCCATGGTAGGTCTGCCAAAATGCAGAGCCCTGTCCGAGCTCTGCCTTGGCGAGCCTGCCTAGCTGATGAGGTAACTTCCAAGCTCTACGTCAGAGCTTAGCATGAGCTGCATAAAAATGTAGGGTGCAAACTTAACTGCCATTAATGGCACAAATTCAGGTGTTCTCTCAGCTCTGAATTTCCATGGCTGAAGGTGCATCCTCTGTATCACTTGTGCGTATGGTGTGCGCTGTCAGCAGGGCTCTGCTGAAACAGACAGACGGCGGCAACCAGGTTTTGCCACGGCGTTTTTGCACACCTCGGCTGCACCCCCTCTCCATCACGACGGCCCGCGGCGCCGGGCCCAGCGCCGCTCCCACCCTGCCTACTGCTGAAAGCTGGGGAGGAGCGCCGCAGATGGCGGAAATCGGGGAAGCTTCTCCGCTAGGATGTGGGATCACGGCCTGACCAAACCCAACTGCGCTGGACGTGGGCTGGCCCAGCCGCACGGTCGCTTTCGGCAGCGGCGGCCCCCCGGCCCTGCCAGACGGTCATTACATGGTTTCGGTAGACTTCTATATATGCGCCTTGCTGTAAGTTTAAAGAAGACCTTCCCTTCCAGTAAATTATAGCTTACTTTTGGCTTTCAGGCAAGTCTGCAGCTCGGGTGTTTAGACAGTCTGACTTGCTCCTTTTTGGCTTTTCCAAAACACCGAATGTAGAGAAGGTTAAACAGTTCAGCGGTTGAGGCGTGAATACACAAACAAACCTACAGATTGCTGATTGCAAAATATATGAAAAACATACGGAAAACAGCATATTGTAAAGAAATAGCCCAGCCGGAGCCAAGTATACACGGTATCACATTACACCTCCCCAGTGTTTATTTACAAAGTCAGCCAAGTAGGAGTGCCATCCGTCCAGCTTTCCTTAAACGCATCCTCACCATGCCCGGAAGTTTTCCTTGGATCGGCTTTGGCAGGGGGTATAAAGCGGCCGTTCGCACAGGGGCTGTAAACATTGGGCTCCTCCAGCTCACCTATAGATGAGCAAAGGGCCACCACGCGTGGGAAGCCTGCTGGTTCCCAGTTCATGTCACGAAAGAAAAAAATTAGTATTGAAAAGTATTAATAACGTTTTCCAGAACTCTGTACCTATCTGCCATTTATTGAAAGGCTCATAAAGGCACCTTGAGCTACCGCTCCGGCATAAGCGATCTCTAATTCTCCAGCTTTCGGTGTTGCTGCTTTGCTGTCGCCAGACTGAGAGCACCAGGCAGTGAACAAGGCGGTTCGACAGGCGGCGAAGGCGAAGGGGGCTGCGCTGCGCTGTAATCGGAGGGGGGATGCTCCGGTGGTGACGGCGCACAAGCAAACCCCGGGCACCGCCAGGCGAGGCCTGCCCAGGAGCCGCAATTGCACAGGTCCCGTTGCAACGCGATAGATGCATGCGGAGCAGAGCGGCTGGCTCGAGCGCATGACTCCTAACACAGCCACAGGGTGCAAAGCCAGGGAGAATAATTATAAGGAGAGCTATTTTTAAGACACAAAACAAAGGGTTAGGGTTTTTTTTTTTTTGGTTCTTCCGCTCCCTCTTTAAAGCAAAGATACTGGCCAGTTCCCGGTCCCCAATCTGCCCAGGTAAACCGCAAGCAGCTCCCTACCCGCTCTGATGGCCAACACCAGCCCCAGGCGCCTGCGTCACCCTGGGCTTGCTTTTGAGCCGGGTTTGCAAAGGGACTCAACAACACTGCATGGGAAAGGCTTCCTCGGGGAGGTGAAGCCAGCGGCGCTGAGGTCAGCCGGTTTTCCTGAATTGCGACGCTCGCGCTCGCTAGAGATGCCTGACTTTGGCTGGGGGTACAGGGCCGCCGCGGCAATTTCCATTGTGCACCAGGGCAGAAAGTGTGGCTCACGCTCCCTGCATCTCACTCACATGATTGGCAGGAAAGCTGACTTCTCTTTTTCACCCAAAGGTTGCAATGACTTCTTTTTCCATTACCGCTTCATGAGCAGGCCCTCACTCGAACCACACATTACTGAAAGTCTGCTTTTGCAAAACCTGGGTGTTTTCTACTGCCATGGCTGTCGCAGAAAACCCTCTGCACTTAGCACTTAGACACTAGAAATCAGTGATAACCTCCAATAACAGACGTTTCTCCTATAAGCATGACATTTACCTGACTGCCCATACTCGTTTGGCCACATCCCTATAATTATTACTTTTATTCCACAATTATGACTATGCCTGTAAGGGAAGCTGGGATTTTTAGGGACATATCATGCTCTGCTTCAGTGTGCTCAAAGCAGAATGAGAAACCCTAAAGCACTTGAGCAAAATACTCCACTATCCCCACATGAAGAAACTCCAGGTGATAATTTAATCATGTTCTTCCTTAAAAAAGCATGTGAACAGGTAACTAAATGCACATATGTTGAAGCCCTTACTGAAGATTTCCCCAGCAATACAAAGCACAGGAGAGCTTAAGGCCTGAACCAAATTTGGCTTTGAAACCTTAGGATGCTCTTACGTCATTTCAAGGCTGCTCCCCATATGAGCTAGGCTCTGCAATTAGCTACAGACTGAGTTCTCAGAAATTCAGTTTGCCAAAGGTGCTTTAATTCCTGGGAAAGGAAACTTGCAGCCATTTGTGCTGCCACTCGTGCTGATTGGAAACTCAGTTTTGAAAGAGCAAAACCAGGCACCTCAGTGCAACCTTCCTTTAGCAGTAGGGAGGGGTTCGGGGAGAGCCTGCCGAAACACAACGTGCCCCGTTGCACAGAGCTGGAGTCACCTTAGAAAAATCCCAGTACTCTTAAGGCAAATATGCAAGAAGATGCTGATTTATGGGTTATCACCTCTCTGCTGTACAAAGCAAGCATCGATCTTCCACGTGCTGCCCCTGGGAAATGCAAATATTCAGTAATGAGCATAAGTTGAATGCGTAGGGCTGAATGGACACCTGCACTATGCTGCTTGTTAAAAAAAGTACGGAGAAATTTTTCAAAGGGGGAAAAACTGCAGAGCTTCACCATCACCAGGGCCCGGGGGCAGCCCCAGCACCCCGCACCAGCAGCCCAGCGCTATTAGACCGGCACGAAATGTTCCTGGCAAAAGGCTTTTTTTCCCACTAGATGGTGCCTGGGCCTTGCTGATGGCCGGGTCCCCGCAGGGCACGTTTGGTCCCTGCTGGGTTTGGGAAGAGTCCCATCCCTGCCAGCCCTTTGGGGCTGTGTGCTGAGCACCTCGAGGGACTCCTGGCCCCCCCTGAGTCATGCCAGCTGGCCCTATCTAGAGCACAACTGAAATACACGGTGTTATCATCATCGCCCTGCTCCTGATCATCAGTAATCCCTGCCTGTTCCTGAAAAACTGGGCCTATGTCCCGAAAGGGGAGCTGCCATTGCCCAGCTGGCCTCTGCACGTGGAGCAGGGGGAACAAGCATTCCTCCTCTTTAGGTAGAGATATGTCATTTTAACTGCTTCCCCGCAGGTTTTTGCGTCAGCTCCATGAACCACAGAAGTCCCCAGAGGGCAGCATTTCTCTGCGCAGTGCTCAGCACTGCTGTCGCTTCACTGTTTACTCCAATACTCTGCCTCTCCAATTTTAGTAAAAATTGGACAGCAAAACAGCATGTAATTATATAAATAATGTTTACTTTCGGGCATGGCCGCAATGCCATGGGCAGCGTGAACCCAGCACATTCAAGCACATCCCAAACTTTAATATGGCTGGTGGGGGAAAAAAAAAAAGGGCCCCGAAGCCATGGCATCGGCGCTGGCTGGAAGGGCGGCTTGTGCTGCAGGTGATGGATGGGGGAGACACTCGGCCAGACTCATGAGCAAAGCATAACACCCAGGGGACGGAGAGGGCGAGGGTGGTGGGGTTTGAAGCCCCAAGCGAGGGAAATGCTGGGGGTGGGTCGTGGCGGGGCTGGGGTGAGCGTGGCATCGGGGGCCACCCTGCGACACCAAATACCTTCCTCCTCAAGTGCAACAACCACGACGACAGGCTTTTCTCACCGTTTATTTACTCGCTTCATACCACGGTACGAATGATGCTCTCGCGAGCTGCGTATTATGATTTACTGCATTGCCTCCTAGTGCATTTTGCCTACAGCGGACCCGTACGTTGCTTTCCTAGCATGGCATGCAGTCCCCCTCCAATTCACGGCATTGCGGGACGGGCTGGCAATTTCCGGCTCCCAGCTGGCCGAAACACGGCGTCGAGGCACGGTCACTGTCGTGGCTTTGGTGGCGGGGCGAGGAGCAGCACCCGCCGGCCGGTGGGGGCCCCCGCCACCCCCTCGGGGCCGGTTTCCCCCGGGGAGAGGTGCCAGGGGAGTGAGGTGTCCCCGGGCAGCGCTGCGCCGGGGCAGCCCGGGGGGGCGGCGGGTCTGGCTGCGTCAGGGGTGCCGCCAGCCCTCCCGGCCCCAGGAGCCGTCACCCTCCTGGCGGCTGTCGCTGCGGCTGCCTCGCTCCGGCTCCGACGACTGGCTGCTGTCGTCTGGGCTGCGGCGTACTGGCCGGGGCCAGCCGCCCCGGGGGCCGTAGGGGCTGAAAGGTGCCCCGGGGCGGCGGTGGGCCCCCCCGGGGGCGGCGGGGCGGGCGGCCTGGCCGAAGGCGTAGACGGAGCGCTCCCGCACGCGGAGCTCGTCGGCCCGCCGCATCTGGTCCACCCGCCGGCTGCGGCCGTAGGCCTCGTACACCCGGGCAACGCCGCTGCCTGGCCGCCGGCCGGGGGGGGCTCCCAGCCTCCCCCTGCCGCCGCCGCTGCCGCCCCTCGCCTCACCGCTGTTGCCCCTCTGCCCCGGGCTCCTGGGGGCATCCCCATGGCGGGCGCCGGCAGTGGGTGCCGCGGCGAGCACCATGCTGTGGCCGCGAGCTGTCTCATGTCCAGCCACCCCGTCACCGAGGGGGGCCTGCGCGGGGGGACGGGGACGGGCCGGCTCGCCGCCACCATGGGAGGACCCGCTGGCCTCTGTCACCCGGTCTTGTCTCACCACCGGCATCTCCCCGCCGTCGCCAGCTGTGCCCTGGCTAGCGCCAGCTCCGTCTTTCCCTTGCGGGGATTTGGGGAGCCCGGTGCCCTCCTGCTGGCCCCGTGGCCCAGTGGGTCGCAGCCTGACTTGGTGGCTCCCGCCTGGCCCAGGCCGGTCAGCTGCCTCCCGGCCAGCCGTGGTGCAGTCCCCCTCGCCCTGCTGGGGTGCCGTTGTGGCGCCACCATCGTCACTGTCACCGTCGTCACCATCACCGTCGCCACCGTCACCGTCGCCCTCCGGCTGCACCATGGTGGCCGCCGGCCCGTGCCCCTCAGTGGGGCCGTCCCTGTCACTGTGGCCCACTGTGGTGGCCACTCCCTGGGCCTCACCGCCGTCTCGCCCGCTCGTGGGGGTGCTCTGGCCACCGTCGTGCACCTCGGTGGTGCCCGGTGTGGGCAGGTGGCCACCAGCCCCCACCGTGGCGGCGATGGTGTCGTGATCGTCATCGCCTGGGCGCTCTGTGGCGATCTCTTGCTCCCCGACATGGATGTTGGCCTTCCCGATGAAGATGTTGACTTCGTCGTCCTCCTTGGTAGGGATCTGGGCAAGACCCGTCCTCCCTGCCTGGGTCACCCCTCGGGTGATGGTGACTGCGCCGGCGTCCGGGATGTACGTGTATTCATCCACACCGGCAGCATCGACTTCCACATCCTCAGCGTTTTCGGTGATGGACGTGAAGGCGGCGCCTCCCATGGTGGCTGGACCGTGGCCCCTGCCTCGAGCAGCGCCCAGCACACCGGCGTCACCACTGCCCTCTGCCTCAGCCCCCACAGCGGTGTCCTCTGCCGGCCCGCCAGCCAGCTGGTGTCCTGTCGTCACCACCTCCCGGGCCCACTCGTCCTCGTGGCCATCGCCGGCCGCCTCTCCAGCACGGGAGCCATTCCTCTCCCCGGCTGCCTCCAGCTCCCCAAGGCCGTCTGCCTCCGACCTGGCGCCATCAGCACCTTCCCAAGTGCTCTCATGCTCCCGCGGGGCCGTGACGGGGCGTTGGGGCAGGACCAAAACGTCGCTTTCCACCCTGTCCAGGAAATCGGAGTCGCCGCTGCCCTCAGTGCCTGGAGCCAGGCTAGCGTCACTGCCGACACCGCCACCTGCGCCAGGCCGGCGGGCCTCCCCGCTGCCGGCATGGCCTGCGGTGCTGGGCGGCTGCCCGCCCTCCACACTGCTGCCGCCGTTCTCGGGTCCAGCACGCTCCGGCAGGGAGCTGTCGTCGTCCCCTCTCCCGCCGGCAGCGCCGCCCTCCGTCAGCTTCCTTAGCGCCTCCTCCTCGCTCGGCTGGGGGCGGGAGACGTTGCTCTGAGCGCTGGCCTCTTCCTTCTGCGGGGCACAAAGGCGAGAGGGTTAAATCGGGCTGAACGCATATTTTCCTGCCACATTACAACGCCCCGATGCCCAGCATCCTCTCACCTTCACCTGTGTCTGATTTCGCCGCGTTGAAAACGAGTACACGTATTTAAAGACATAAAACCCGTGCTTGACATTGCAGCCTTTCAGCAGTATCTAGAGGAAAAATAAATACATAAATAAAAAGATATTGAAAAAAAGCAGGAGCTTTTTTCTCTGGGGGTCCGGCTCAGTGTCCTCTCCCAGTTCAGCCCGGACCTGGGCACTGGTTAGACCTGGGAGCACTGGGGCAGGTTTAGCGGTCATCGCCTTAGTGATACCGCTGCCAGGGACCTCGGCAGGACCGTGCTTATCGGGCCTCCTGGCTCTTGGATGGGGCGTCTCCTATTGACTAGTTTTCAGCTTTTGCTTTCTTTCAGAATTTATGGCTTCTTTGTAAGGTAGCTCATGCCTTGAATAAACGATCTCATGAGCGATCTCATTAAACATGACGGATGGGATCTAAAGTGACTCAGGTGCCAGAAGGGAAACAGCTGCTTTACAATAGAAAAAATAAAACATTGTCTTCCATGTTACTAGGAAATATTCCTCTGACTTTTGTTACTGATGCATTTGAGACTGATAAATCTTTAAAAATATCCCTAATAGCCAAGACTTTTAAAGCCTCATCTGTGTGTGCCAAGAACACTTTTGTATCGGGAATGAGAGCTTGCAGCTGAGATTTGCTGCCTGTATTTAGGAGCCTGACCACACCGGCGTGGGCTACTGACAGGAAACCTAGAGCCGTCATTGCAAAAAGAAGGAGAGGAAGCGTAGCCCTGGTAGGGCCCAAACCCAATGTTCAGCACAGAGAAGTTGTAAAGTTTGAAACGGTTACATATTTCAGCGCCTGCTTGCACTCCCCACCCTCTGCTGATGAACGGTACCGTGGCGCCGCGGGTTTTTGCCCCAGGAAGGGCTGATTTACCTGGTGCTGGCCCACGCAGTTCTCACCAGCTTTCCTGGAGAGTGGCAGTGGCACCTGGGGGGAACACAAATGAGAGCAAAGGCATCACACACTGTCCATGCCCTCTGGGCTGCTATAAAGGCCCCGTACAGGTTCTCTCTTCTGAAAAAAAAAGCCATTTACTGTTATTAGGCCCTTGCTCAAGCTATAACGCGTCCTGGTCATGCGGCCAGCCAGCGAGGGTGGCCGCCCCGGCAGCCCAGGGCCAGCCCCGCTGCAGACCTGGCAAAACCTGCGTTTATCCGTGAGCAGCTGGGCAGGCATTTGCCAGATGGGTGACAGGTTGTAAACTGTAAATTATAAATCGTACAGGGGTGGATTGCAGCTCCAGGTAAATGGCAGAGCATTTAACCAGCTCTCCCCTATGCCCATATTTGAAAAGCTAATCCCCAGTGATTAATAGCCTTACCCCTTGCTGCCCTGCTACGGACCAAGTTGTGTGAGCTTTAACCCAGGGACGAAACTACACACACACTGGGCTCAGTTCTCATTAAAGAAATGGTTTCTCTCCTGCTTATTCCTACTTGAAAATGAAAGCCTTTTACCAAGAGTAGGTTTTCACTCTATCCATGCATTTAAGGTGTTGGGCAAAAATTAGGCAGGATAAAAATGGCTGGTATTTTTATCTTAGCTTAGCCTTTGTTTTAGCAATATCTGTATGAATTTCATATTATAAGAGCTAGAATATAATTTAAAGGCCTTATAGTTCACAGGAAAGTCAGTCCATCCAACTGCCTGTCCTCCCTATGTGGTTAACACGGGCATACTTCCCTGCAATTCCCTTTTTATGGATCTGCTCAGGGTGTTTCTAGCCAAAAACCTTGACAGAGGGGAAGAGCTCCAGGAGAAGAGTTACAGTGATGCAGACTGGCTCTTGTGCGCAGGTCTAGCTAACTGCAAAGTTAAAGTGGCGTGGCAGATAGCTAAATGATAATGTATTTTTCCTGCCAGCTTCACCTCTGCTCCAGTGCCTTGAAAAAAACAGAGGTGCAACGTAAGTACAGCTATTATTTTGCACTATATCGGAAGTGTGCCGGTGTGCACCAGCCCTGCTTCGTGGTGCTGTGACTTCCCTGGGCTGTCTGCAGCGCTCGCAAAACAGGGGCCGAGCTCCTGGGATGCCCACAGCCTGCTCCTGCATGAAGGGTGGGCTGCCAGGGACAGTGAAATCTGCTGGCCATCCCCGTGCCTTCTCCCGGGGATGTCACGGGTTACATATCACAGGGCTTCCCAACATACGTTTGGAAACCAAGGACAGAAATACTCACGGGCGTCGAGAAGGCTGTGCTTGCGAGACACACGCATAAGAGGGCAATGAGCATCTTTGGCGATTCCTAGGGACACAAAGCCAGGCGTTACTTAACGGTTTTGCGCTGCGTGTGACTGTAAAACACACACGTGAAAGCAGAGGCAGCGTGCCTGAGGGGCTGCAAGGCTCTTGGGAAGGCCAGCTGGCCGGGTGGGAGGGCGCCATGGGAAGAGGCTTGTTCACGTTTTCTCCCTGCTGCCTGCACCTAGCCTTGTTTAACCCTAGCCGGGTGGTGAATCACGAGCACTATAAATAGGAGCTGTAGGTGAGTTACAGCTACCTCCGCACAGATCTGACATTTGCTCTGCGGAGCCTGGATGTCTCAGACGGGACCGGGAATAAAAGGACCAAGAGCACAAGCTCAGGTGATAGTTTTATGATGGTCATTAAAGTTTCTTCAGCTCTGGTTCAACAATTCTTGCACAAACCGTTTGGTCAAAGCAGTTCTCAGGGACAGTCACAATAAATGAACACCAAAATCTCTGTCAGTTAAGAAATACAATTGTACCTGGAGTGATTCATGTAGCACAAGCTTCGCTGTTGTTCTCAATCTCTAAATTAAGAAACTTTCACACATACTGACTTTCCTATATGTTGTTTTCAGCAGCAGTAATAAATGGCAGGCAACAGCTAACAGCTATGTTGAGTAATAAGTCTCATTTCCTTCATCCTTCCTGGCCATGGCTTGCAGATCTAGTTGTAAAACTAATTTTCGGCTATGCTGATATTTCTATAGAAAACATCCAAAGGAAATTCATACATTATGATCATCGGTACAAAGCTTTTCCACATACTACATTCTGCTTAGCCTATATTGCATACAAAGTCATACATACTAAATTCATCTTCTGTTGGCCACCTCAGTTCCCCCGGTGAACGGACAGGGAGAGAACGCCAGAGCTACTCTACTAGGGGAAAAAAAAATCAATTAAAAGGCAGGGGAGAGACAGGGTAAGAAAATTACCTTTTATCTTCAGGAGGTGAGGTCCCTTGAGCAGCGTTTGGAGGCTCCGTGCACTTTGCTGAAATTTAAAGTTGGCTATAACTCCCCGGAGCCAATCAGCTCCCGTTCACGGACATTTGTCAGACCTGGAAGTGCCCACAGATAACCAGGGGGAGTAATTTTAATCTAAAAATGTGTTTGTGGTGGAAGACAGCTATCAAATGTTCCACCCCGTCGAATAAACAGAAAGTACAGTTTATAAATATCTGTTCTGAAGCTTAAATTGCTCGATAATTAGCATTGATCTTAGCACGGCACGCTGCCAATTATGTTATTAATAAGGAGGGCACACAGCAAGGCGCAGGGTGTTTACTGTGACGGACATGGGAAAAGGAAGGGACGTGGAAAGCAAACAGAGACCGTGGAAAGGGAGAGAACAATATACGGTGTCAGGTGCCCGTTCGCAGCCCTGGCGATGCCCACCTCCGCCACGACCTGTGCCGTGGGGCTAAGCCCCGGGCCCGGCTTCACTGCATGACGCCACTTTGAAGTTATAAATGTCCCACAAGGCCAGCGTTCAGCTTCCGTTGCAAGTAAATTTAAAACAAGCTAGGAAAAAAAAAGGCCAAAATCGGAAATAATTGAGCTGCAAAAGGGATGCTGGTGCCGGGGTGCCCGAGCAGCGCCGGGGCTCGCTGCGCGGGGGCAAGGCGGAGGCTTTGGCGCGGCGCCCGGGCAGGGGAGGCTTTACGCAAGCCTTACGCAGGGAAAGCCTTACGCGCCCCGTGGGAGAGGGCTGCCGGCCCCCGGGAGGCCGAGCCCCGCTGCGGCCGGGCGGCCCCCCGCGGGCACCCCCGGCGGCCACCTGAGGGCTTCCTGACGTGGCCGCTGTCCCCCGGGGGGGCAGCGAACAATAGGGCTGCGCTTTCCCACGGCGCCGGCCCTTTCCTGCGGTGCCGGCGTTGCCGGCATTGCCGCCCCGCTAGCCCGTGGGAAGCAACCCCCAAGGGGGCAAGCAACCCTAAGGGGGTCTGCAGCACACGGTGCCCCGGGCTACCCGGACGAAGGCGGCCAGAGCACGGCTTCGGTGTAATTAAAGAGGTTTTGTAACACGGCCAGCACTTGGCGACGGCCGCGCGTGAGAATAGCAACTCATTTTCCAGGTCGGCCTATATTAGGAGTTGAACACAGGTTTCTTTTCTAGAAGTGTGAAGGCAGCGCAGTAACTCCCCTTAACCCTCACGGTGCTCAGCGCAGGGCCCCAGCTCCTCCGGTTTTCGGCACCTGCATAAGGGCACCCTTGCTGCAACACCGCTGATGCAACCCTCCTCCTGCCAGCTGCAGACACCCGCCGGCTCTGACCTGCTCGTGAAGCTCTGGCTCCAGCCTTGCCCACGAGGAGCTGCCTCCTCCCTAAACGACCTCCTTGAGTAGGTCTTTGCTTTGTAGCTGAAGGTGGTTTAGGGCAGGGGGCTCGAAGCTGAGTAAAGAAAAAGTGCCCATGCGCAACCCTGAACGCCGGGCAGTGTCTAGGGGTGCGCCGGGAGAGGTTAAGGATGCCACCGCAGGTGGGTGCTTTTGGAAAATAAGCCGAGCCGTAACCATGTGCCAAGCCTTAATTACAGTATCACCATAGCAAAGTCTTTAGGAGGTGAATTAGAGTAAATCCAGACTGAAAGTGGTTTTAGATGGAAAGCAAAATTTGGCTCTTTACATTTACTAATATAAATATTGCCTGATATGTGCAATGGAAAACATATCATTGAACAATGGAAGACATGGTCATGTTATCACCCAGATATCGCAAATTCATTTTAACTGCACCAGTTTTATATAGGACACGCTGTTAATCCACAACAGTTACCCTAAAAACGCCTTTTGGTTTTTCTGAGGTGACTCCGGAGAGGGGTTTTCCCTTAGCCTGTCTGACCCTAGCTTCTTATGTGTGCGTTTGAGATGAAATATGTCGATTTGACCCCATCTGTGAACACACAGATCTAGACCTTGGGCCCACGAAGGCCACACGGCTCTGCCAGCTCCAGCCCTTGGGGAGGTTTGTACCAGCTTGAGGGGTTTCCCAAGGCGCTAAAAAACTAGCACCCGAACTGCAAACTCACAAGCCAGTTCTCCTTCATCACGAACACGTTCGGTTCAGTTGCTTTATTTTGATTTGATTCGTGAGATATAAAACCAGACGAGAGAGAGTGCTCAACAAAACCCCTTCGACAGCCCCCTCTGGCATGCAGTAACTCTTCGGACGGGGTGGAAAACCAACAGTCCCCACCGGCGCGTGGCGCCGGGGAGGGAAGGGACCCGGCGTGGGGGGGTCTCTAGCCTGCGCCCCTGCCCAGAGCAGGGCGCCGGAGCGGCTGCTGGGGGCTTTGCCCCGGCGGATGTGCCGAGACCGGTCAAAGCCAGTGGCCAGGACGCGGCTGAGCAGGGAGGGGGGTTTTGCTTTTTGCAGGCACGGCGGGATTGCATGTTCCTGAGTCAAACCCGGGGAGGAGAGCGGGGGACAGGCGGGCAGAGCGGTAGCGCCGGGGGGGGAGGCCACCACGGGCTCCCCCCTCATTGGCTGTAGTAGTAATCTTGGCCGTAAACGTCGTAGCCGTGCCCCTTGTAGTAGCCGTACTCGTCCTCGTAGGCCCGGTAGCTGTCCCCGCGGGCGTCCCCCTCCTCGTGGCCATAGTCGTCGGTGCGGCTCTCGGCGCCGCCGACCGTCACCTCGTACTCCCACTGGTCCCTGGCCGCCGTGGTGGTGTCCTGGTAGCCCGTGTCTCCCGGCGTGGTCGTGGCGTAAAGCCCCTCGTCGCCCGTGGTGCTGACGGCGGTTGTCGCTTCGCTTTCTTCCTTTTCCTCCTCTTCCTCCTCTTCCTCCTCCCCTTCTTCCCCCTCCTCCTCCTCCTCCTCCTCCTCCTCCCCAGCTGTGCTGTTGCCTTCCTCAGCTGCGGTGGTGCCATTGCCATGAGCCTCGTCTCCTCCCGCGGTGGTGTTGGTGCTTGTGCCGTTAATGCCCTGCCCGTTCTCCTCTACCTCCTCCTCGTTTTCTTCCTCCTCCTCCTCCTCCTCCTCCTCCTCCTCGCTGTCCTCGTTTTCAGAGTCCTCGCTGTCCCCGCCCTTGGCAGGACCTTTGCCCGTGCCGGCTCCCGCCAGGCCTTTGCAGTCCTGGCCCTGCGGGGGCCAGCGGAAAAGAATTTGGCGTTAATCGTGCCCGTTGGCGTTGCCGCTTGCCGAAGCCCGAGGAGCAGAGCCGCGGCCCCTCGCTGCCCCGAAGTGGCTCGTCTGGCCCCCAGCCGGGCGCGAGGAAGCTGTTAACCCACCCTGGAGCAATGCCCAGGGCTGCCAGCAAACCGCAGGAATCCCAAAACATGGGCAAACCGGGTGCAGGAAACCCCGCGGGTGCCTGTCGGGGTGCAGCCCCCCCGGGGGAGCTGGGGGGACGCCCCCTCCCCGTCCCCTCCTGCCAGCGGGGTGTCACTGGTGCCCCCCCACCCAACGTCACCTTCTGCGAGGCGCCGGCCTCTCCTGCACCTCCGGCGGCAGCTTTGGCGCCGGCCCCGTCGCCCACCGCCTCCTGGCCCTTGTGGGTCGGCCCCTGCCGAGAGACGACGGGTTCAACTCGCACGCTTAAAATAAGGGTACGTACGAGCCGGGAAACAGCCCCGCGCCGAGCTGCTCTGCCGGGAGCCCGGGTGCGCTCGCAAAGGCCAGGGCAAAAACGCACCGCTCCCTGTAAAAGCAGCGGCGCGCCACCAGCGGGACAAAACCGTGCCGTTTGCCCCGAAATACGGACTGCCGTCGCCCAGGGTCGGCGTGCCCGGCGCCCTGCTTAGTGCCAACAGGCCTTTGCAAGGCAGCCCGGGCGCTCGGCGAGGGGTGTCCGGCCGCAAACCTGTGCAAACGCCAGCCAGCTTCTTGCGCCGGCCCTCCCGCTGAAAGCAAGCAATCACCCCCAATTTCCCACCTCGTGGGCGGAATTATGGACTGCTCGTATTATTAAAGCACCGTTTTGCACAGTTTGGGGATCGAGGATGGCACTGTTCAGAGCAACGTTTCGCAGTAGTGTTTCTTTTTTGCTCTTGCTGTTGCATTTGAACCTCCCCGTTTCCATAATTCAGCCAGGCCTGCTTCTCTCTGAGCCACCGAAAACGGAAACCCCCAAAGTCTGCCTCTCTCATTCTCCTTCCAAAAGGAAAAAGAGAAAAGAAAAAAGCAAAAAAAGGAAAAAGCATAAAAGCGTTTAAAGTCCAGAGTGGAAGCCTGGGGGCAGTCAGTAGTCCTGACCACAAATGGCGGCGAGCGGAGGCTCAAAAACACAACATGCCCCCAATTTTTGCATTTGTTTTTCACGCCGCTGGTTGGTTTGCCATGCCAACAGCCACATGAGTACCTACCCCCTCGTCCTCCTCCTCCTCCTCGGAGCCGTCCCCTTCTTCTTCAGATGAGTCACTGCCCTGCGGAAAGGCAAAGTGAAGGGAAAGTGGGTTTCCCGGCGCTTCCGAATGATGCAGAAGGCCTAAAAACCCCGGGCGCGCTCCCCGGCATCGGCCCGCTCCCCGACACGTGCGTGCACGGTGGCAGGGATGCTCCACTGGGGCCGGCGGTCTCCAGGGCTGGCTGTAGCCAAGGGATGCTTTAGGTCATCGGTGTCACGAGCGCGAGGGCCTCAGCCAGACCCCGTGTGCACGCTTCACCCCAGCCTTTACAGCCCCCAAAAGACCCAGCTGGTGCCTAGCCCGGCTTTGCAACCAAGAGGGTCGTGGCAGGAAGGGTAGCGACTATGACCCTATTGAATTTGGGCTAGCGTCCCTGGAGCGCGCGAGTGGCCAAACCCTCAGCACTTACCCGGTACCTCCTCTGTGGAGGATAGGCATATGCGTATCTGTAAAGGTAGTACCGATGCCTGCTCTTCAAAACCTACCAGAAGAACGAGGGAAGGGGGAAAAAAAATAAAAAACTCATCAGTTTTGGTTTTGAGGACAGAACTTAAAAAAAGCTGGACAGAGCGATCCGAAGGAAGGTGAGCTCCTACCGCGTTTTCCTCCGAGTCGTCCGACTTGGCCCGCCGCAGCCAGCTCTTGACCTGCGGGGAAGGTGGGGGCTGAGCGCAGGGGACCCCGGCGCAGCGGTGGCGGGGAGGGGGGGACACTGCGGCGTGGGGCGAGCGCGGCTACTCACCGAGAAAGCGCAGGCCACCCCCACGAGGCACGCCAGGAGCAGCGCCGTCCTCATGGCTGCAGCCGGGAGCTGGGAACTTAGCGAGACACGAGGGGGGAAGAGGGAAGGCGGCGCGGGCGGGACGGCCGCGATCCGGCCGGCCTTCTCCCCAAATCCCTGCAAACAGCGACCTGTTGGGCAAACACCCTGGCCACCGCTCGCCCTGTGCTCGCGGACCAACACCCCCAGGAATCAAATCACCCCGGGAAGAGTTTAATCTCGGCAAGAGAAAAAAAAGGTATCAGCCTCTGAAGTCTGCCATCGATGAAAAGAGCCATGGCCAGAAGCAAACGCAAGAAGCCCAAAGCAAACCACGAATTTCCCGTCCTGGAAAGGGGCTGTTTCTGCTCCACGCCAAGCTCGGCGTGGGGCACCTCTGCCTGCTGTCGCCCCGGCTCCAAGCGGTGCCTTCACCGTCGCCCGGCTCCAAGCTCCCCCCAGCTCCATGCACCAAACCTGCCTTTCCCTGCTGCATCTCCAGCCCAAGCAATGACCAATCCGGCCTTTCAGATGGGATGCAGCCAAAATAAAAGGCTGGGCACCCCCTGGGATCAGATGCTTCCCCTGCACGGAGGCCGGGATATACACCCGGGGCTCGCAGCCTCGGCTGCATCACGGTTATTATCATATTTGTCTGCACTCAGAGTTTCCCTGTGTTCATGAAACTCAGGCCAGAAAACAAGTGGCTCTGGTTATTCAGCGAGGCTTTGGATGAATTTCCCCTGCTCCTTAGCGCTGATTATTTCACTCCACTGGAGACCCAGAAAACAAGCCCTGGTGCAACACAACCCCGCTGGGCTCCTGTCTGGGCAGCCCCAGCTTCACGGCGAGCCCTCAAACCTCAACCCTTCGGTCCCCTTTCAAAGCAGCGGTGGAAAAGCAGGTGGAAATAAAAAAGCAGGTGGGGAAGACCATCAGCTAGGAAACCACCCTCCCTAAACCTAGCAGCCTTACCCGTTTGCAGTCCTGAAAGCCAGTCCAGGGAGTGAGCGGACACAGATTTACTCTGGCCTCTGCTTGCTCACTGCCACCCTTCTGGGATATAAACTCTATTTTTGCCCTGCAGCAGCCAATCGCCACCTCGGCCGGTGTGACGCCAGCCGGCGGGCTCTCACCAGAAAACCCCCAAACTTCGACACTTCTCCAGGCACAGATTTAGTATATAAACATAAAGCCCTGCCCCGCTGCCAAGAGGTTTGTACCATTCCACTTAATTGAAGGTCTGGTCTGAGATGAACGGTTTGGAGGCTGAAATGTATAATAAAAGTTCTTGATTTAAAATAAAATAAATATTGGGAAATCTGTTTTAAGGGATTTTTCTAGCTCCCTTTTTGGGAAATTCTGTCAGTGTTTTTCAATAAAATAATAAAAAAAAAGCCCAACCCCCCCCCGCCCAATTCCACTGTCGTTTAGACACAGACATTAACCAAAAAAAAGCTACAAAAAAAAAAATCATAGCAAACATTGCTGTCTGCACTGTCTAAGGCCCGTTTCACCTCTCTTTTGAAAAAAACAGGCTCCAAATGTCCCCTAAAGACCAGTGAGAATTGCTGCTGTCAGGGACGCCCCACAAAACGTATGGCTATTTAGCCTCTCCCCATCGCCACACACGCACAAAACTCTGCCTAGGGGCTCATGCCCTCCGCTCGCAAAATTCAGCTAGCTCTAGGCTGAAACGTGGCAGCTCTCCACAAGTTCCCAGCAAAGCCAAATAATCGGCTGGGGCGACAGGCAAAACATACCCTGCTGGCCACCCAAACTGCAGGGGCACGGGGACCTGCAAGGTAGAATATAGCTGCTATATTATAGTCTAGATATTCTCCCAGCTACATGGGAATTTGGTCGGGCCACCGGGGACACAGTCCCGCCTCCGAGAAGCGCTTGTGGGCGCCCGCCCGCGGCCGAGGAGGGCCTGGCTGGCGGGAGGCTGCAGGACCCGCGACGCTTTTCCCAGGGCTGCAGCGTCCCCAGTTCCCATGCCTTTCGCCTGCCGCAGGGCCAGACTTTTGGGGGAGATTTGACCCAGCCGAACGCAAACGCTGGTAAGACCTGGGCTTTGGTACCGAGCAAAAAACTGGAACAAACCACTGCAGAGCGGCTGGCGTAGCATGTGATGGGCACATTTGGGGTAAAAGCCTGCTGGAAACACAGGAGCTGGTATTTAGGCAGGGACCAAACCGGCCGGGCACCCCGGCATTGCCTCAGCTTTCTACGGTGCTGCCGTGTCGCCTTTCCCAGGCTCGCACTGAATTCGTTCACAAGGGTCCCTTGGATAATCCCGCTTTTATTCGCTTGGCCTGTAGCCGTCCGAAACATAATGCCCAAGGGAATTAATGCCCAAAGCGAGCGTCGCTGGCTCCCAGCCTAGAGACTAAGCGTTTCAGCTCCTTTCCAGCCCTGCAGCGGCTGGTTGGAAAAATCCTTAAAAATCCCCACGTGCAGGGAGCTGGGGCTGGCGGAGGTGCCCAAGGGGGGTTCAGCCCCTCGTTGGGGTTGCTCTGTGCAATAAGGTCCCTTTCCGCCATCCCGGGGCCGGGTGGTCCCAGCGGCAAGCTAACCCATGTGTCCCACAGCCCGTCGCCACCTCCCTGCTGTCCGGAGCTCGGCGGTGGGCGCTAACGCCGCGCCAACTTCAAAGCCTCGCGGCAGCTCGCTGCGACGCATCCTAATTACAAGGGACGGCCAGAGCCGGCTGCGGTATTCCCGCCGGGGCCTCGGGCCAGGCAAACCCACAGAATCAAACAGCCGCTCCGTTCCCTGGTGCCAGCACAGCAGCCCACGGCCCAGATGGAAACCGCGGCCTCAGCACAAGTGGCCGCGCCACCCCTGCCGGGTACCCAGCGCCTGAACCTCCCGCCCCCAGCACGGGAACCCCTCCGGCGCGGGAAGCCCCCCGGCTTTCTGTGCCGTCAGGGACGGGGTCTTGCTTGCGGCCAACATACCCGGCCTGGGAGTCAGACGTCCTCCCGGCCCGTTTTCGCAAATGTTATGGAGATAGCCCAGGGATTGCTTGGCATCTGGCTTCACCGTGGGCTTCCCCAGGCGGGAAAGCAGCAAGCACTCGCTTCGGTTTAAGTTTACATTTAATTAGAGCCAGGCAACGGAGGGGGCTGGCGGGAGGCATTTTTTAATCTAATTAAAGGGCCGCTGCTCTAGGCTTTTAAAAAAAGCAGCCTACCTCTCCAAATGCATATTTCGCCCAAGATCCCTAAAAAGTGCTGGCACAGCCGGGACCTATGTTTAGCTTCTGGCCCACGAAAGCAAGGGAAGGCCGAGCCGGGTGAGGGCCAGCAGACAGCAGCCAGGCCTTGCGGCACCACGTGTCTCCGGACAGGAAAAAATGACAAGCCGAAGGGCCCCGAGCTCGGCTCCCCCGCGTCAAAAACCCAGCAGCAGAAACGCCTCCCCAAGCACGGCACCGAAGCGAGGCACCGAGCGGGAGCCCCAGCTGGAAAATGAGCAAAAGCGGAGGGCAGAAACCACACGCTGCAAGAGAAAGGTGACTCGGCGCCGCCGGGCGTATTCGTCGCGTCAAACGCTAGCGTGTCCCCGTTTCAAAGGGCCCGGGGCGAGCGCGCCTCCCTGCCGAGCGCGTCCGATGAAGGAGGAGAATTGGCCTAATTGCAGCCTTGGTGTCCGGAGGAGAAACGACTCGCATCCCAACCTGCGCGCAGCAGGTACCGGATCCTACCAAACCCTGGCTTTGCGGCGCCGGCAGCACGTGGCCGGCGAGGGGCGGCTTGGCCCCGCGGTGCCACCGGCGTGAGCCCGCGACAACATGCGGCGGCGGGAGGCTTTATTTTAGCGTGAGCTCTTTTCCCCGGGGCCCGATGCCTGCAAGGTGGTTAAAATTGGTTGTCAGCACTAAAAATGGGTGGGTTTGTGCCCAGAATTACTAGCCTGGCCAGGCACAGTGACAGGGTCCGTTTTTATTTTAATTGCCTGCGTTTTCTAAGACCTGACGGTCAGAGTGTCCCTTTTTGGCACACATTGACCTGGTTGCTATGTTCAATTTTAATTATTATTTTTGCAGGGCAGTAAATGAGAAGAGAAGCATCCCTGGCTGTGCCCGGGCTGTGGTCGGCGATGTGACAGCCTTCAGGCACCCTCCGCCTTCTGCTGCCCTATTTCCATGCTGTGCAGCTATTCTGGAAAGAAACCTCAGCTCCAAAAATAAGTAAAGAAAACAAAAACAGAAGCGTACTCGTGAAGGTCGGGGAGAGACCGATGTGCTTGGTGCAACTGTGCTTTTTCGTACAGGCAACAGCCCCATTTCTTCTACCGTACCCAGGGGCCCTGCCGCTGGCCCCAGCTCGCTGCTGCTGCACCTTAGCAAAACCCAACTTCCTCACTTAGGCTGGGAAACTACCTGCTCGCGAAGCCATTTCAAAATAGGAAACACCATGAAAAACAAAGCGAAACGCTTCTGCGCTGGGGGAGCCAAGGGCCACATCTCAGCTAAAATGCGCCAACGTAAACCATTAGTGCACATTTTTGATACATAGCTGCACTACAAATAATCACGCCATTTAATTTGCAGGGGTTTGGGGGGGGGGGCAAGAAATCAGGTAAAGGGAATCAGTTTTACCTGCGCATTTTGCAAAAAGCAGATCACAAATAGCACCCAAGTCCCTGGCCAGGTGGGAGCCTGGGGGGGACGTTGCAACTTGCAGCACAGACAAGGAGATCCGCGGACACCAGCGGGAAATTGCTGAGCTGGAACTGACTTTGGAAAATTGGTTATTATGCATTATATGTTTATATACATAGATGGACGTAAACAGATAATTATATGCCTAAGTGCACAGTAAGCACTTTAAACTTCAAGTAACCATTTTATCTTTGGAAAAAAAGAAGGTTCTGAAAGTATTCAGACTGTAGTGAATCTATTTTTTGCTTTGCAGCTGAAACTGAATCAGGTTTCCAATGGCAGAGGACTGGTTTTGTCTCCATGCAGTTTTAGACTCTGCTCCTGCTCAACAGAAACCCGGTGCCTACTGCTAAAATAAAAAATCACTTCTTTCCAGCTTTGTATTAGCGGGTGATAAAACATGAAAGCACGTACTTAGCCCCTCTGTAGCTTTCAAGTCTTCCCATTAAGTTATGGGATGCAGTAAATTTATCACACTGTCTCCGTTAATTATAAAGCTTTCACTTCACATTTAGTCTGATGGTGCCTGATTACCGTGGGCACCAGCGTGGGTCAGCAAAAGTCATAGCACATCGCTGCAGACTGGGAGGATGGACACTATAGGTGTATAGAGGCATTTAAGTGTATAGCACTAAAGGGAGCTGAAAGAACAATTTCTTTTGAAATGCTTATAATATTTGGGGGTTTTACTAAGTTCTGAGATTGTTTTCCCATGGTTTAGAAGTTTCTTTTGTTTAGATTTATGACAAAGTTTGTATCTCTGGGTTTGTTCCCTCTCAGCGGGAAGGACGAACACACAAGCTGGATTTGCTCAGCCTCGCTGCACATTTTTGCCGGCAGTGATTTCCCGGCACGGAAATCATCGGGGGAAAAAGAGAAACCTCAGATCAAACTGCTTGTCCTGCACATACCCTCGTTTCGCCAAAGGAAAAAGGCGGCCAAGAGAAAGTCCTCCGGCCCTGGTGGGTTTTGGCAGCACGGCTGCAGCTCTTTAAATCCCAGCTACTGACTCCTAGCTAAATCACTGCCTTTGACTCCAGATTGCACCCCCAAGGTAAGAAAGAAAGGTAATGCAAATAGACAGGAAAAACTCATACACTGACAGGCATTTTTCCCTCCTGCCTAACTCATCGGGCAAAGGGAACCTCCATCATTCCTCATGCGGTCAGGCTGAAACGTAATGGAGAAACACCTCTAATGAAAGCAGAGCCCGGGGCTGACGTTTCCAGCTGCTTTGCCTTTGCGTCAAACAGCACAGGCGCAAAAACCCCAGGAGCTCTCCCTTCGGGTGCCCACCCAGGAGAGCTACGTCCCACAAAAGTAAACAGAGGGGATGCTGCCAAAACTGCTCAAAATCCTTGCCTTTCGCCCACGCTATTTCTGGCCACCCAAAACCTCCTCCCGTGGGGCGCTGCTCCAGCGGGTCGACGCTGCAGGTCGCCACCAAGCGTCCTCAGGTTGGCACCGGTGTGAGCTGCTGGGGGCACTCCCAATCCTCCATGGGACTCCCCCCAAAAAAAGCCCTGCTTTGCACTGCTGGCTCTGCTAACACCAATAAGCATCATGCAACGGTGGCGTCCCGAAACGGCCTGGCCACCCCTTGGTCAAGGAGGACAAGCCTTTGGGCGGACCCTGACCATTTTATAGAAAAGGGCCTCTGAAATTTGGTGGGAGGCAAAGCAGGTGGCCGAAGGGAGGCACCACGCAGCACCCGGCACCAGGTTTGGGGAGGAGGCTGAAGCTGGGAGCTGGGTTTTGCCACCGGTCCGGGGTGAGCCGGGGCTCACGCCAGCGGCTCCCTCCCTGCCTGCCCTGGTGACGCTGGAGACTTTTCTCCAGAAAGGGCAAACGCATTTCCTTCTGTATGACGCGGGTGAGGAACAGCCTCGTGGGAAGCCGCCCTCCCGAAACCAGCCGTCGGCGGGGAGAGCTGGACCCAGCTGGATTTGGGGAGTAGCCGGAGAGAGGTCACGTTTCCGGGCAGCCTCCTCCCCACGGCCGGGCAGGGGTGCCGGGAGCTGACAGCAATAGCTGCAGCGGAGAGAAAACGCCCTGTGTCCAGCTGGGGAAATACCCTGGGTTTCGAGACAGGTGTTTAGTGCCACTCCTCTAGCGAGCACTGTTTCTCTCGGCAGCCTGCGCGCGCCCAGCACCTGGGCCCCATCCCACGTCCCTGCACGGCCAGCCCGGCCTCACCGCAGCCCTTTTGGCATTGCTGCGGGCTCGCTGCAGGGCTTTTGGCGTTGCTGCTGGCTTTCAAGGAGGTTCCCGAAAGGAGGAATCTCCCCGTCCCTGTGCAATTCGTTTCCTTCCAGCATTACCTTTGATTGCCTACCAGATCCAGAGTAAAATCCAGCGTCAGAAGTACGTCGTTGACCTGAGCAGCAGCACCACTTGCTGGACACGTGAGAATTCACAGCACCATATCCTACCCTGAAATCACCACACAGGAAAGAGAGCAAAAATGTTATTACTGCAATTTTTAACCACAGTGATGGTATTCACCTGACCCTTTTCACATATGGGGCTGCAGTCAAGCTTGTATTTGCTGACTTTTATCCCCATCATCCCCCAGCCTTCATGCAACTAACACAGGACATCCAAACAGAAGGGGCTGCAAAGTGGCTGCGGCCGGGCGCCTATTGCCCTTGCAGTGACCCAGACCACCACCGCAGCGCGATGTCTTGGCAGCAGCCGCCAGCCCCTTCCAGGAAGAGGCACGTTGTGGAGCTGACATACAGAAATAGTGAAAGCTTGCTCAGGACAGGAACAAAAAGTAAATTCCTCTAAAACCAAGAGCTGTTCAGCTCAGAGCTTTTGCAGTGGTGGACGGGGTGCCTGTGCCTACAAATTAAGTGTAGTTTTGCTATAAGCAGTAAAAAATTATCTAGCTTCTTTTCTGGTTCTTTAATTGATAGCTGCATTGCAATGCCCAGCAATTACACCACCGCCCCCAAAGAAACTTAAAACACACACGTTCCAGTCAGCACCTACCTGTTGAGTTTAAGAATATCCACTAAGGAGCTTCAATTCCACGTTGCAAAAATGTACAGCTAAGCAAAAGCCTAGGTGTTCCTTGGTTTTACATAAATACTCATGTTTATTCTGTATATTTTGCCATATAAAGATGAACAAATAAGAAGGGTTTAGATGTTTTGGGTTTTTTTTTAAAACAAATACTGTGTCATTTACTTGTTGTAAGAAAAAAAAGCATGTGAAGTAAAAGAGTCTTTATCAATGGATCTATCTGGCCACGATCCCCAAGACACTCCTAAGGTCTCTGTAATGATTTTGCCAGAGCCTGATGGCAAAATGCATCAGTCATGTCAAATGCGTCCAAAGACACATTTTCTTTGCGACACCAACAACTGGGGATGCTGAATGGGCCCCTCTGAGCTCCCCGTGGAGCAGCACATCCTCCATCACAACCAACCTCTCCCAGAGCCCAAAATACAGCGCACAAGAGAAGAAAAGGCATTTCTTAGAAAAGCCAAAATAGCCCACAAATACCACTAATGTACCTCACCCGTATACTTAGTCCTCGTCCTCCTCCATGGACTGCGAGAGGCTACCGGGTCCCTTAACGCCACCCTCTCCCCTTATGCCCTGCTCACCCACATGCTCCTGCTGTGCTGCAGGCGCCTGCATCTCCGCTGTCGGAGACCTCGCGGCGGGGGTGCTTGGGGTCCAGGTGTCATGGCAAGTGGCTCTTGCCAAGGTTTCATCCCCCTAAAGCCTTTCCCCGTGCTGCCTGGGCCCTCTTTGCTGCTGTGGCCCCAGGGCTCCCCGTCCATGCACGGGGTGAGGGCAATTGGAGCAGGAGGTGGAACCCAGGGCTCCGAGGGCCATGACCACGCTGTCTGCAAAGTATGGTCTGGCATCAGCTTTTATCTTTGAGTCACATTAAAAGGTGGATTGAGGCGCTGGGCTGTAATTTTAGCAGCTCTTCACCCAGGTCCCCAGGCCCTTGCACTCACCTGCTGTCCGTGGCACCTCATGCATCACCCAGGAGCTGCTGCCCCGGCTCCTCGCTATCGCTGCCGAGAGGCACGGGCCAGCCGCGGGCGCCCAACCACAGCCCTGCCATGCTGCTGGCGGCCCCCCAGCCTGGGCCGGGCCCGCAGGAGTGCTAAGCAGTGCCTCGGGGCTGCTGTGGGTCTATGTGTGCGTGTGTTTTTGGCATGACCTAGTGAAAACCAGCACGCGGGCTGTCTCCTCAGAGGCCTGTGTTTCAAAGGCAACGCATGACACCTCTGGATTGCAAGTGTTCAGTTCTCCACTTGGAAATAGCCTGGGATTTATTTCCTGCTCACTGAAGTTTGAGCCCCAAATCACAACACTTGACACTGCCAGGTCAGAATAATAATAAAATCCTGAATCGTGACTATTTAGTCTGATGTTTTTAATATTAATTAAGGAAATAAACAGGATTATTTAATTTTAACTTTGAAATACAAGTGGTATCAATGCAAAAGGATACAATATAATGTTTTCTGTACATTTATTACAAAATATTACATACATCTCATACTGAAGTGGTACTTCATACACTGTGTAATGCATGCCGAGCCAACATGCACTGTGCATATATTGGCTGCAGCTTTCCTTTTTATGTGCAGTACACGGAGTTAATTTAAAGTTCCCTTTGGGATCTAGGCAAAGGATTTTAAGGAAGTGGTAAATACAAGCAGTGATCGTAGGGAACCGTCCTCTCCTGCGTATCCAGGCACAGCTCTCAGCAACGCTCCCAGAAATGATGGAAGAGATAGAGGCAGAATCAACCTGCTGGCATGCCGTCCTCACCCTCTCTCAGTAAGGTCTGATCTCATTTGCATTTGCACCTAATTAGCTATTAGCTAATTCTGCTTTGTTCCTGGTGTGTATTAATTCAGTGTGATACCGTAAACCATTTTCTTTCTTAGTTTTAGTGTTTTCATTTGTTCGGTGCCACCTTTCATTTCACTTCACATTCAGCAAGCTCTGGTTGAAACAGTCAGCCCCTATGAGCCCTGTCCATTTTGTCCACAGCATATTCTCAGGAAGAATTCAACCTGTCTATGTAGGAAATAAATTAAACTATTCCTCCCTCCAGAAAGAAGTCCAGGAGAGATGAGTTTGTAGGGCGTGTTTTAATACCCATCCTGGCAGTCATTGTCATCATAATCGCCAATGTGTTTGTTGTGATAGGCATGGAGCCTTCGTTTCCGGTTCTCGCTCTCCAGGCTCCTCGGTAAGCTGTTGTCTCCATGGCTGGCGGACTCATTTGTGGCATCCTCCCTCGAGTGACTGTTCTCTTCTGCAGAGTGACTGTGTTCCTCTTCTGTGGAGTCACTGCTATCGCTCTCAACAGATGTGCTGTCTTCGCCCGGCACATCTTCACTGTCGTGGGAATCGGTGGTGGGGCCCTCTTCACTGCTGTCACTCTCGTGGGATGAGCTTTGGCTCTCAGCTGACTTGCTGCGAGATGGTGAGTCCTCATCAGGGATGGAGTCATTCCTGTCCTCTTCTGATTCCAAGCTGTCCTCAGTGGATTTACTCTTCTCTCTGGATTCGCTCTGATCCCCCTCGTCTTCTGCGGATTCACTGTCAAGCCCAGATGGCTTGCTGTTGTCCTCAGCCGACTCTCTGTCTTCCTGTCCCTCTTCAGACTTGCTACCACTGCGTTCATCTGATTTGCTGAGCACTTCTTTGGAGTTTTCTTCCTGTGATTCCCTACTCTCTTCATCTGACTGGCTGGCAGGTTCCTCCCTGGATTTGCTGTCCACATCTTCCCTGGATTTGTCAGCACTGTTTTCCTTTGATTGACTGGTCTGCTCTTCAGACTCACTCTTGTCTTCTACAGACTGGCTATCTTCTCTGGAGTCGGCATCTCCCGCTTCCACAGACTTGCTGTCGTCATGTTGCAGGCTGTCATCCTCTTCTGAATCGTCAGGCCCATCAGGGAGCTCTTCGCTGCGGGACTCTTCCTCTGATTGATCGCTGACCTTCAGCACAGCCTTGCCTGCCTCCTGGCTGCTTTCCTGGCTGCTCTCTTTGGAACGAAAGGTGGCGCGGAACCCTTTGGAGTTGCTGCCGAAACTATCAAAGATGGATGGGTCATCGTCCTGCATTTCTTCACTGTCAAAATCATACCTCTCCTCCTGGCTGCTGCTGTCGCTGTCGCCTCCCCTTCTGTAGGTTTGGCCATACCTGCTGGCAATGTAGTTTTTGTATTCCCTGTGATCCAGGCTTCTGCTTTCACTGCTGCTGCTGCTGCTGCCATGTTGTTTTCTGCCCATAACAGTATCCCTGTGGTCACCATTTTGGTCATTGTCACCAAATGTGTCGTGTTCACCTGCTTCATTAGGGCGAATGGTGTAAGTAGGGCCTTCGCCCCTCTCCTCTCCCTCGTTGTTCTCATCAAAAGTATCATCTCCACTGTCATCCTCCTCATCCACCAAGTCACTTCTCTCCCTGTAGCCCCCTCTGGGGAAGAGTCCAGCGGGTCTGTAGAGAAGCCCGTTGCCTCCAACGTTGTAGTTTTCGGACCCATGGCTTGCGGTGCCATAGCGCTCTCCCTTGTCACCATTATCAGCATTATGCACATCCTCCTCCTGTAGATGTGACAAACCAAAATTACTGCAAAGGTTTGTATTTCACAGGCACTATCAGTATTCTTCACTATGCATGCTAAGCATTACTCTGACTTGTGCCAGCACCAGTCCAGAAAAACCTGCAGCACTGAAGAAACACAGCTTTGGAAATAATTTGGCCCAGGATCCATTAAGATGCAAACCTAACAGATAAAAGTTGTTACCATCAAACAGAATGGTTATGGTCACATTACTCCTTTTGTTACTTCAGAAATCATGAAATATATTCCCTAAAAGCTCACTGATCTAATCGGATACATTACATTAGATACATTTAGTATGAATGGAGGACCGCGTGTGCCACAGATTATCTCAAAGCAGGTCAGGAATTCTATTATTTTTGAATTGCCATATAATTATCAAAATCCTCACTTTCAATCCAAAGTCCAGTTCAAGTTTTCAGTTCAAGAACTCCATTCACTGAAGTGAGATAAGATTTAGGGTCAGATTCTTACACTTTTGTATTTATGATGAGTTAAATCTCACTGCGGGTATTTATAGCAAATCATTCCATTGGGTTTGATAAGTAAGGCTTAATATGATGCAAGTAAGCAAAATCTCGTTCCCTCTCTCACAGTCCTTAGCTGAAAACAGCACCTGATTCAGTAAGAAAATACTGCCTTAAAATGAATGGTCTGTGCTATATCTGTAATGGAACTGCACATTTACTGCTTAAGACATTTTCCTGGCAGACAACTGGCAGAACAAGAGTTCTATCTTTCAAACACGTGGTCTCAATAGAGAAGAGCTCAGGACACTCACCAGGAAATGCTTCTCATCCGGGTGTTGGCCAAGGCTATTCTCATGTTGGTCTTCTACCTCATCCAGGTCGCTAGCGTCCTCGTGATCGACCCAGTTCTTATGCTGAGCCTCCCTAATTCTGATTCTCTCAGCACCACCGTTGTGCTCGGCGATCTCTTCATCGACGTCATTTCCATCTGCAGGATCTGGATCATCAGAGTCCCCTGCAATGTCCATCTCTCCCCTTTCTCTACTGGCATAAGGGCTTCTCTCATCCTCATCATCCAAGCCAGCCAGCTCATTCATATGTTCTTCGCTTGCTGTGTCCTGGATGCAAAACATTGTAAAGTATTTTTGGTTTACTAAATGTTAGTGCACATTTACTGATACTACTGTAAGACAACACATGGCTCCTAAGTCATGTAAGCACTGAAGGCCTTTTTAATTGCTCCTGACTCAACAGTTCTGTTGGTTTTGGTGATGCAAGAAAAGAAATCACTAAAAAAAGTAACCGATTTTATTTTGCAGCCTTTACTAGGTTGAAAAAGATATAGGCACCAATGCATTTTTTGACTTTTTAGCCCATGCACTTTGAAACAGTTCTGTAAATTTTTTCTACAGAAACAAATTTTGTTGGATAAAACTAAAGAATGTTATTATTACCCTCAGATGAATAAATACATTAAAAATGAACAATCATGCTTAATTATGGCCAGATATTATTTAGGACTGTAATCTTAAATGTCACTGTAGAGATATGCAAAAGCATAAGACGACTTTGAACTCTGAAAAGTCCCAAGCTATGGTGGTTTGGAGCACAGAAGTTCCATTATTTAGGACCAACACAGTGTAATGTGTCAGAAGAATTGAGGCTATATACAGGGAGACTTCATCCTCTTCAGGACCAGAAAGGTCCCATTTAGCCCTGCAGCAGGAAGAAATACCAGCATGAAGGCTGTAACACTTCAAATCCACAGAAGCAGCTGAACTGCTCTGTGCCTTGCACTGCCGCGACTGCAAGGGAGCGCTCTCTATTCCGGCAGTAAAGGAGGGCGATTTAGTCAAACTGGCAGAGCTTCAAACTCGAGCAGGCTCAGGGTAAGTACAGCTCCTCAAGGAACAAGTTACTGGATGGCGCACAGCTGTGGGCACACATTTATCGGTTGGCAATAACCTCCGCTATTGGAGGGACGGAGGTCTATGCATGCTTGTAAAATTAGCTGAAACCATTCTAACTGCAAAAGACTCTGGATAAATGGGTACAGCTCAAAGACCCACAGAAGTGGCAGCTCTTCACTTAAGTGACTCTTCTGAGTACCATTCGCTGTGGTTGACACAGATTGCTTTACAGGCTATTTCCAGCTGAAAAACTGCAGGTAATTGGCTTACCTCCCACTCTGCAGAGCTCCTGGGATGAGCAGACATGTGGTTGGGGACCTAAACACATCGAGGAAACATCTTATGAATGAACAGAAGTTGTACAGGGTGTCTCAATTATGTTAAAATGCTGAGGGCTGGGGTTGAATATTTCTGTAATGGATACTTACAGGGTGAGTGTAGGCTAAAGCCCAGAGGAAGATCATCAAGAAAACAGTCTTCATGTCGATTATAGTCCCTGGAGCTGCAATGAAGTGGATACGTTAGAGCAAAGTATTTATACAGGCCCCTAGGTACAATTCAGCCTCACAAAGCATCACGGCACCTAAAGCACACAGCAAAGCTTTTCTAACTGACGTAACCTTGGCTGCCTCAGCACTCAGTGCCCAATCTGAGACGCCTTCAGAGGAGTCGAGGATTTCTGCTTATGCCCTTACCTTGGCTCCCAGGATCTCTTACGCATTAACTTTCCTTTGATTAGGAGTTTGAAATACTTGAAAATGCTCTTGCAGATTCTTTTTAAACTTTGTCAAGGAATGGGAAAACTCCTCAGAATTTACCATTCCCACAGCAACGACATCTGCAACCCAGCTAAGCTCAGCACCAGGGATTAGAGCTGGTGCCACAAACACGCAGCGCCACAAGACCCCGGGATACAGAATTATATCTTCCACCTGAGGCACCGTAAAGCATCCTGCTGCCTGAAAGTGAAACAGCAGAGGAAGACAACGGTGTGCAGAGCCCTAACTCCAGCAGCGCTGCATCACTTTGATGGCACAGCAAACAACACTGCGGGACAGAAGTAATGACAGCATGCCAAATTTCAGAAATTCCAGCAGTTACTACTGCAAAAGGTGAAAAAAAACACCTTAACTTCTGCCGTGTGCAGCGGGCGGTATCTGTCACCCTGGCAGACACTGTGCTGGAGCTGAAATATTTGGCTCCATGAGCTGGGCGACAGGACGCTGACTGACAGCCCCAGTCAGGACCACTGTGCCCGGGCGCAGAAGCACCAGAGGTTTTTTTTCCTACCTCAGGGCATTTCTCTGTCTCATTTTACAGAGCCCCTTAAGCAAACAGCCTAGCACCACAGCTCCCTGTGACAAGTTAACTGCTCTGTGTGTTACCAGGTACCCGTAATTCATTGCAAAATTCTTCGAAAAAGGAGCAGAGAGCTGAGCTGATTTTTTGCCTTAGGAAGCAACATTGAAATCTTGATTTACAAGAGTCTCTCCTACTCCCTTCCATAAATCGCAAAGAATCCAAACCCAAAAATAATCCAAGGAAATCAAAATCCTTACCTTGAAGTGTAGCTGAAGCCAGCTTTGCCTCGGGCGCTCAGCGCTGGTGGCGGGGGCCAGCTGACCCCGGTGCTAGGTGCCTCAGGCTGTGTGCCCTGGGGCCGGCGGGCAGGCATTTAACCGCTGCCTCGCTGGGGCCCGGGCTCCGGGCAGCCAATGGCACAGGCGGGAAGCACTGCCATGTGCGGAGGCGGCGCCGGGAACCCGGCCTCCCACACTTCCGCTAGCCTCCGCTGGCGTGTTTCCCCTAAAAAAAGCTCCTTGTGGTTCCAAAATGACTAGACAGGTTCACATTTAATGAGGGATTCTGCTAGCTCTTTATTTGGATTGCTAAATTTATTCCATTCACATACCTCCCACTTTTACGCACATAAACAATTACAGCGTCACCCACACCAAGTGCCGGACCCGGGTCACAGCCAGGCTGGGGACAGCTTCCTGTTAATGTATATTTTGAGTCGCAGCTCACGCTTGCCCCCAGAACTGTAGGCAAGCGCTTGCATACACCTACGAGCACTGGCCCCTTTTGCTCACCACCGCAGGTGCTATCACTCCATTCCCTAAATCTGGTGATGGAGGGTCCCATGCCGGGCACCAACAGGGGTTTGCCAGCAGCAGAACAGACCGGACCCCCAGGAACAGTCATCAAAGGGAACAGGATTTTAGCCCAAAAGATGCAAGAGGCCAGGGGGGCTGCCAGCACAGACACAGGCAGCTGCCCAGTGGCCTGGGGCTCCCGCGCTCCTCCCTCGGCGTTTGAGACGCCCAGCGTGGGGCGGACGACGGGACACGTTCCTGGCTGGGACGCAGCCCTCCTTTGTGCCTCTGGGCAGGGACACAAAACTCGGTGCTGCAGAATGAGGACATACCTATTTTTGTGTGCACGTATGCACACACACGCATGCGGAGAGAGCAAGAAAATACTAAACAAGTAAGTATACACAGATAAACGCACCAATCGCACAACACGACAGGGAATCACGCTACATCTCGCCACCCCCGGTGCTTCGTCCAAGTGCTTTCCAAAGGATGAAACCTCTGCTCTGGAAAACACAGGCATCAACATATGCACATGTGTATAGGCATGAATATGCCTATATGGTATACACAGATGTGCATGCCTACTTTTTACATATACACTAATATGGACTTCTCTATCTTTTAGTGTACAAATTATATAGACGTGTATATATATATATATATATACACACACACACACACACTTAGCACACATCCTTCTCCCCAGTAGTGCCCACTTGCCCTTGATTTTGTGCAGGCCATCTGAACAGGCACTTCAGCTGGAGATGTGTTTTCAAGGAAAGTTATTTTCAAAGGGGGTTAACTGAAGATCAGCTCCATATACCTGAAAACCACGTATTTGCAAACACGTACCTGTGCAGATACACACGCATATATGTACAGGCACACACACTGATAAAGTACTCCTGCACATCTCCATATACATAATGTATAACAGTACCAGCACACACCTGCCATATGCTCTGGTGCTTTCCCTCTCTGACGACAAGGGCAGTGCTATGAGAAAAGCACCTCCCTCTGTCCCTGTCCTTGAGGACGACAACTTCCTTGCCTTTATTTGGCCATTGCTAAATCCGCCATGCCAGCAACACACCCCATTTTGCTAACAAAAACACACTGAATATGCAAGTACTTTGTTTTGAAGTGGGCTACACGTCACCATTCTGCAAGTTTTTCTTTTAAAAAAGAGCCTTTCTGCATGCTCCCCTGAGATAGCCTCGCTCTTCTCCCCACGGACAAGCTGTAGGTGACGAATACTGTTATACCTCGAGGGGAAATCCTGCAGCAGGCCCAATGTAAATAACCCAGCCTGAGCTGCTGACCACGGTTTCATTATGCTTCATTCACAAGTGGTGAGCGGAAGAGGAAGATGACTACGTGTGTTTTATCAGGGGGAAAAGCACAAATAATTTCAGCAGTGTGCACTGGGCATTCCTGCTCTTTGATGAGCATTTGCACTTCCCCCTCTCACCGGAAGAAGGTATTTTTGTTTCCCTGGGCAGAAGAAAGAGGCCTTCATACTGCGGCTGATGCCAGGGCCTGCTCCAGGGAAAGAGCTGTGGAAGCTCTTTGTCAGGCCAGCGGGAAAGCCCTTCAAACCCGGCTTGCGCCCCACACCCACACGGCTCACAGCACTACGTCACGCTGCAAAACCCAAGGCAAATTAAAATAAACTACAGCTAATAGAGCCATAGTTTAATCCTCAAGTTTACTTTTACTCAAGTTTCTGTAAGTCGCACTATATCTCGGTGGTGAGTGAGTTCTTCCGCGACCTTGGAGTCTCCCTTGAGTCCATGTAAACTCATAACACTCACAACATCCCCTTAATGCAGGAACACAGGTGCAAACATGAGTGCAAGGTCAGCTGGAAATGCCAAGGAGAGTGAAGGCGCAGGCATGCCCTGACCCTCTCAGTGCTCTACGTACCTCGCTAAAGGAAAGGCCTCTGAACAAGCAACCAGCTCCAAAGAGGAGTCACCTTTCTACTCTTTCATGCTCATGTAGCCTGAGAGGGACCTGGAAATCAAAAAACCTTCTGGGATTTGGATTTTAGCAGTGTCTCTGGCCTCCACGCTTCGAGGGGATGAGTCCTTAAGGATCACTGCTTCCATAAAGCATCCCCTTTGCTGCGACACAAAGGCTCTGTAAAGCTGCTTGGAAAACAAGATGCTTGATGTCATGCTGGTGTTAAGGACATATTATTAATAGTGAGGTGACAATATTCACCTACCTAACAAGGGCCGTATGGGGATCAATCATTAACAAACGTTAGGTATGCTGATGTACAGAGCACCACAAATGGGTTAGACACATTCTGCTGATAAACATTACTGCCTGCTCATATCAGTTCTTCTCATACACAAAAACCCTTGTGTCTTGCTGCCTCCCTCTTATCATTATACATATTTTCTTTAATTCTGGTCTCTCACATACAATGCCTTGAATCCTTATTTTTGTATCTTCTCATATCCATCCTGTATCCGCTCTTTGATCCATCAGTTCATTGCTTTCATGCTACCTCATTTTTTCCTTGCTGTCTTCTGCTTTCTCGCTGTTTTTCTCCTTCCTCTGTCCCCCTACCTCCATCCAGGGTGGCACCCATGACTTTGCTTGCTATTCCACTGGTCTCCCTAAAGCCCACTGCAGTGGGCAGAAGAACTCCCCTGGGGTTCAACAAGCACTTGATCAAACCATTTGCTGTCAAATGCGCATCTTCGGCAGTTACTTTCCCTCTTCTTTCTTATCTGACTATTGCTGTAGATACTGTGGGATGTATTTTCCTTGCAACCTGGGACAAAATTATACCCCTGTCCTTTGCCAGATACGAGTTCACGTTACAAATCTTTTTTTAGGTGCCTTAAACAATTACAATGTGTTTTGTTTTTTTTTTAAATTGAACCTGCATTTAACTCAGCCTCCAAAGACCTCATGTTGCCTTTGTCAAAATGTCGCTGTTTGAGAAAGGGATAAACACCAAGTTTTGCCCATCTGAAAATACACCATGTACCCATCCTTTTTATAACGCAGCCAGTTAGCCCCGGATACCTTCAGAAGGTCATTTACTACAGTCGTATCAGATCATGCAACAGTTGCCACCTCCAGTTTGTTCGCTGTTGGGGAGAAGGGCTGCAAAAGATGCCTCCCTCACCCCCGACTGCCTGCAGCACTCAGGAAACCAGGCCACCAAACAGCACACGCTCCCTGGACCCTGCTTGGATCCAAAGCCAAGGATAAAACATCGGTGAGCACCTACAGTGTAGGGCTGCTTAAACGATGAGAGAAACCTTTGAAATATGGTTTATATAGGCGAGGTACAAGGAAAGAGAATTGCTGCTTAGAGATCGGCTATTTTTACCGGCCCAGTTTTGCACTCCTACTCAGGATGACATCAGGTGGAGGCCATTTTCCAGGTCTCTATACATGTAAGACCAACATGGATCCCTCCCCCTCTGGGTAGCAATCAAAATCCTGCTGTTTTTCAGTTGGGAAGAGAAGGGTTGCAAAAAAAGGGCATGCATCATCTCAACGTGCTGAGGTTTGACACCCTCAGCATGGTGGGCACCATACTCTTTGGGGTCTAAAAACATGCGTTTTCCCAAAACTGGAATTTTAAACTACAGACAGGACTCTGCAGTGCCTGGTCCCCTGTCCACTAGGGTAAAATAATTAACTTTAGTAGTCCTGAGCTGAAAGACCAAGGTCTGTCCCCCAAAACCTTTCTAGAAAGGTCTCTAACACAACGAAACTGGGGTCAATTTGCAGTCTGAGAGCAAATGGGCTAGGTTAACAAAATCTTTAGCGCGCAGGTTATAAAATAAAGTTTGCCCCCGCACAGGCAGGACGGATGCAGGCTGGGAAAGCATGCAGCAAGGCTCCCGCAGGCTGCCCTGGCTGACAGGCTGCCACTCACTTTGCAAAGTCCTTCTGTTCTCACCTTTCCTGGCTTCTCTGCAGATCACTTGTCACCTTTATCACCTGTCTTTCTGACACAGCAATTTGGTGTATAGTAGGGTTTTGGAACTTGGTCCAAAGCTATTGAAATCATGGGATTCCCAGCCCTTGAGTCTTCTCCTTTAATCTTTCCATAACAGCACACAACATGAGGGTACCTGTGAATTTTTCTGACTGACCTCTAGTGGTAAAAAATGGCAAGTAACTAATACAGCCTTCTAAAATTGATGAGATGGTCAAATTTTGTTGTGGCTGTGCTTTGTCATAATCAGAAATAAACCTGCCCTGACTGTTGAAGTCAAGTCAACACCAGTTTTTGGTCTTGAACCCAAATCCACTGAAGTGAATTGAAAATATTTTCATGGATTTCATTGAGTTTATGGCCATCTTAAATGGTTTTCATTTGCTGCCCTGCCAAGAAAGTATTTTCAAGGTCCTTGGTACTATTGTCAAAAAGTGGCAAATAGTCGCTTTTATCAGATCTGTGAATTTGTTGCTAGTTGGAGGAAAACCCTGTTACTGGTTGTGCCAGGCACACATGGATACTGGCACAGGCTCTTGCTCACCTTCACGCTGTCGCTGTTTCCTTCTGCATTCCAGCCTGCCTCTCTGCTGCTCTCCCTTTCATCACCTTTGTTATTCTTGACCCCAAGGCTTTTCTTCCCTGTATCCCCAGCACCGTCTTCTGCATTCTTGCTCTCAGAGTGTCTATCGCGCTCTTTGGCATCATCTTCCTTACTGTTGCTATCAGAGTAGTCTTCACAGTGCTATCACTTCCATCACTGGTAGTGGGATTTATTGCATGCGTGTTATCACTGCTCTTGCGCCCAGTGTTGTCATTGCTACTGGCTGCTCTGGGAATATCCTGAAAAAGAGAAGGAGAAAAGAAGTGCTTTAGAAGTGATGGAGCAGTCACTCTCATCTGCCATATGCAGCACTGTCAGCGGAAAACAGACTCCTTTCCTACCTAACATTGGCCTTAGCTGAGTGGGTCAGGGAAGATACGTTTCCTCTGCTCTCATCAGTGCCCCACAGGAGAGGGGACATGTCTTTTTGACCTGGAAAAGACATTTTTACTCTGTGTGCCAGTTGTTATACCTCCTAATCATTATTCAGCACACTAGCGAAAAAATGTTAGAAGCTGTAAAATGCAGGCACAGGTTGCTTAGCTGTTTTAGGTTAGGTGTCAAGAAAGACCCTGATCCCAGTGAAGCACTTGGGCACATCTTTGATGTGAAGCAAGGGAAGCATCCTACCAACAACCTGAAGCACATGAAGATTTTCATTTAAGTACAGGCATAATTGCTTTCCTCTTTCTGCAGGGGTACATGAACAGTTACTTAACATGTGTGAAAGAACTGTTTGAATACACAGAAAAAATAAATTTTACGTAAACAGCAAAAATTCAGAACGAGTAAAGAAAAGCTATTTTTTTAATGACACAGAATTTAACTGTTTTTTAAATGAATCATTCAAAACTTCCATGAAATAGTTAAGAAGTCCATCAATTGCTGCTGTTTTTTCCTTCTGCAGCAAGTTTCCTGGTAAGGTTTTCCACTACCTTTTTCAGCACTGTATTTTCAGACCTAGACACTCAAACTGCACCCTCAACCCCACCCATGCCCGTTTGTTGCTCACAGACATGCTGTGCTCTTGCAAGTAAACGCAGACATGCCTCACCTGCCTGTCACAATGAGGTGTCGATCCCTACCTAAATCCCCAAAATGTCTCACCAGAATTTAAATGCAATTTGTGTATTTGCTTAAGTTCCTTTGGAAAGCACAACCCACAATTAGAAAAATATGAATCTAAATTTGTTTTAATTTAACATCAGGCACAATTCATAGACTAGCTTTGAAAACTATGTCCAAAAAAATAACGCTGTAGGAAGTGATTTAACTGAGCTTTGTTTTCCTCTTGACTCAACTCACTAATTCCCTGTTACCCATGATTTCAATTGCTTTATGTACTGAGGCAGTATATTTCATAGATAGCATCAGGAGAGGGTTATCCACCCAATGAATGCTCCTATGATAGAAGAAGTAATAGGTAGCTTGGACACGGCTAAGACTCACAGCTTTGAGAAATAATACATAGCTCCATTGCGCCCATGTATGAAAATCATTGCCCATCCTTGCTTCTATTCCCATTAGTTGTTTTGTCCTTTGAGATGGCAGACATGAGAAGTAACAGGGTAAGGGAGATAGTGAGAAAACTGGCCAAGCTAAAGATGGCATACTCAGACTACAGAGGAGGAGGTAGCTGAATCAGAAGAAAGATGACTGGCAGGACTGGTACAAAGATGCAGAAATATACAGCTTTTTGTTTGGACTGCAGTGGACTACACGATGTTCATGAGGAAAAAGAAAGAATACGAGTGCAGGCAGCAGGAGGGATTAGAGAAGCCAAAAAGAAAGATAGAAGCTGGCACTGCAGAGAAGGTGGTGATGGATGGAGGCATATAAAAGCTGTTCTCCAATTCAGAACTCTCAGGATCAAAAACTAAAGAAATTCATATTTTTCCAAAAAAAAGCATGGTTCCATCTCTTTCTTCAGTGCACAGTACCAAAAACCACTAGTGTCATAATATTTATCTTGTTAGTGCACTTTTCTTCTGATTACAACTGTCAGTTTTGACAGCAGCACCAAAACCCCAAAGACTAGAGAACTAGAGAAAGAAAAATCAGAATCAGATCAGGACTCAACACATGAGCCCTCCTTTTTTCAGGCACTACCAGCTCACAGCTTATGTGCAGATCTAAATCCATTTGCCAACTACTTACTAGTGACAGGTGCTAAAATGCAGTGTCACATTTTAAATTCGGAACAGACAGGAAAACCATTGTCTTTAAAATATTAGTTTTTCCAGAATGTACCACATTAGCCTCGCAAATTAACCAGCACCAAATCTGTACCACATTGCTTTGCTTCTTTAAAAGGGGTACCGAATCCTGCAAATTAGCTATTTTTTTCTGTCACTAGATGGTTTGTATGGGCCCAGTCCTATTCCCATTAAATGAACAACAAAACTCCTCTGAGTGAGCAGCACCACCTTGCAAAAGCTGTTGTCGCACCTCCCACCACACCAGTGAGCAGTGCAACTCCAGTGCGCAGGTTCTTCCAAGGCACAATGTTTTTAAATAAATGAAGGACTGGAAGCTGGTGAGACACACAACTGGTGATAATTCTAGGTGGATAAACCGCAACTAGCAGTTGTGGACACAGAAGGGGAGAAGCAGCTTGTTTTTTTGTCTCCTATGCACCTGGAAAGAATCTAAGCAAGTGCATTTTTCTTGTTCTTTAAAGTCTGAGTAAGTATTATCAGCACTTAACAGTGTTAATATGACAGAAAAATGCAGTGGCTAACGATAACGTTTTAGACATTTAAAGAATGGCATGGAGATTTAACTCTTCTCCCTAGAAAACCGACAAGTTACAAAAGGTGTGATACAGCAGATGGAAGTCACCATCCTTGTTTTACAGTGGGGAATCATGTGCAAGTTTGACTTATACTTGCTCTTTAAAACTTGAGTATTTCTCCTCACTAAAAAAAAAACACAAGAAAAAAACAAATCACAGGAACCTCAGTCCTGGAGTCCTGAATTACAGATATACAGGGCCCCCTAAAGGTATAGCCATACATTTTTATCAAAAAGAAGAGCCTTTTTCCTTTGTCTCCTTATAGGAGATAGGATCATTAACCTACTTTTAGACGTCTATGATTAGGCTTCCTTTACAGTCAGAGAAAACAAGTGGTTTTTATGGCACAAATCATTTGACCTATTTTAGATGTCTATTTTAGGATGAAATAAATTGCATCTGTGAAGCATCTGTTTCTCTCCTCTGAAGTGTCACCAGCTCCGATGTAGACTGTACATTGTACGGTGCAGACCTCTGACACTTGTGCAGAGAAATCCCTTCCCTGGTGCCTGTTTAGTAGTTCCAGGAAACAAACTCATAATTAGTGTCAGTCAGATTTTCTGCCAGGTCCACTTAAAAACCTCAAGCTTTAGGTGTTCAGCACCTCTGGGGTGGAGGGTTGGGAGAGGGACAAAAAGAACCCCTAAAAAGCTAGCCATATTTAGACACCCCAAAATGAACATACTCCAAATAAAGACCATTTGTAGCAATGCAACCTAATAACTCCCCAGGGTCAGACCAGAAGTCAATTTTCTCTTTCTGTCTCCCTCTGTTTCTTGCAATTCCCCAACTTCTCATGTTTTGTCATGTTAGAACTGCCATCCCAGAATTACTATGCTTCACCTTAGCTTCCTTATTTGCTGCATTTGGCATGAATAGAAGAATTTTCCTGAACATATGTGCCCCTGCGCTTGAAATTTCACATTTCCTTCAGCTGAATTAATAACAAAACTCAATTATTTTAATGAAACTAATGCCGGAATCATTTTCAGCTGTTAGTTATTCAGTAAAGTGATGAGATGTATTCCCTAGGAGACAGCAGCAGAACCTCAGCATGCTATTGAAGAATTTGATCTCGCACAAAGAGATCAATTATTTGTTCAGTTCAAGCATTTATTATGCCGTATATTGGTCATGCCAAAGATGTGCTGGGCCTTGCACAAACAAACAGAGTCCTTGCCCCAACACTGTAATATTCATAACAGTTAAGCCTAATGAGGACTAAATGTATGGCAGATATTGTCAAAGGTGATGAATGGGCCGATAGGCTTACGTTGTCCTGCCAACAGGACACGTCATGTTCTTTCAAGACTATATCTGTGTTACCACTCCCAGCTCTTCTGGGGACTGTAAGCACACAGACTTGTCAGCAATGATTCTTGCCTTCAGGTTGGGCTGAGCAACCTATCAGGTCAGAAAGGAGCAATTAACTCTGGAAATTAAAAGAGACTATGAGAGTAACAATTCAATTAATTTTTCTAGAGCACAGGGATTGTGAGTCTTGTGATGCTTAAACAGCCTGAGAAATAGGAGAATCCACCTTTAAATAACAGAGAGGTTGAGATCCAAAACAAAACATGCACTTTCATCCAGAAAATCCCTTTTAGAAACAGAGGAAAGAGATAAAGACTTTTTGGTTTCTGTGGAGTAAGAAATAAAGCAGGCAAGAGAATTAGGAGGAGGGCAAAAAGGAGTAGAGCTTGCCTCAGGTTCTCCATTGATGCTGTCATTTCATGCTTCAGTTTGATGTATCTGTGGGGAGAGAAAAAAAAGGATGGAGGGAATTAGTGGGTGTTTCAGGTTATTTAAAGAAAAGAAGGGATCAGTGGAACTAACAGAAAAGCCAGTTCATTTTGCTGCAAAGCACTGAAGCTTACAGAAATAATTTCTTCTTACAACAGAAAGACTTCCTCTGCCAGAAGCGGACCCTTTAGCATAGTAAACAGTAAGTGAAAAAGTCTACACTACTTTCAGAGAAAACAAATCACATTATTCATATAATTCATCAGTGAGTTAAATTCATATCAGTGAATTAAACTCATCAACTCATCGTTCACATAACTCATCAATGCGAAGGACCACTAAAGTCTCCAGCCCTTACAAAAGGAAGATTTGTGAGAAAGACTTACTGGAATTGCACAAGCTATCATCGCGATGTAAAGAAATATAACAGTAGCCTTCATCTCCTTTAGCAATCTCTCTCTGGAGCAATATAAATGACTAGGAAGAAAAAGACTATATATTGACTATAAATCTGAACAGGCATATACACTTTCAATATTACTTAGCTAGCATACTCTGTTAGAGACTCCAGCAGCAACATTTTTTGATCCAAAGCCCCACAGTTCAAATACTATACAGATAAACAGTCATAGCCCAAGTAAAGCAGGGGTATAATAAGAACATGCAATAATAAAAAACATCTATAGACTAATTCACTGACTTGACTGAAAAGGCAGATTCAATATACTGCCTATAAGGACTAATGCTTTTATGAACAAAGGATTTAACAGTCCTTACCTTTGGTTATGGCAAAAAACTGCAAAACGTGTCATACAGTGATCTTATTCACAACATTGTGATGACATGATATATGCATTACTGGCCATTTACGACAGAAAAGTGTTTCAAATTTTCCTTTTCGGGATTCTGTTTTTTCCAAATTTTATATGGCAAATTGATCTTATCTAAAGAGTCCACTAATCAAATAAGATTTGGCTGAGGGCCAATTCTGCTTCCTTTAAACTTTTCAGATAGCAACTTACTCCTAAAGTATTCCATTCATTCCCGTGGACCTGAGGAGTCAAGTGACACCCAGTTCAAGTACAAATACCACAGTGCAGTCCAATAGCTCAGAAAGAATTCCAGAAAGCAAAAAATTAAACATAATAAAATATCAAATCTATTCTTTTGCCATTTAAACTTAGCCAGTAAGAAGAAATCAAATGGACCATATGCATAAAGAGTATCAGCCTTTTAGATACCATAAAGCAACTAATCAGCATACCTAGCAAGTTATGGACGAACTTAAGTCCTGTCTCACAGTGAGACGACTTGCAGAGTTTGGGATTTGACCTTAGATTTCTAAATATATTGCTATTCTAATATTCTTTGATGTTATTCGTAAAGCAGGACAAGGGGAATATATTTTAAGTGTAAACTATAGTCTGTCGGTTTCCTTGATGTTGGACTGTTGTTACTTTTTGTGATAATTCAGTTACAGATCTTGGAGTCCAACAATGCACCTGAGGACTACGCAGTATGTGTGACCTACAGTGGCAGACAATTATCCTGCTTACTGTGGCATAATACATGACAGCTAATGCAGGTGAGCAATCACTTGCAGGAGTTATCCAAGTAAAGCAAGTGAGATTGTTTCTACATGCTAGTGCTTACCAGAAGGAAAAGGTATTTGTGACCTAATCCTGTATTAGCTGAGCAGCTCTCACTAAGCTGAACTGCAGAATGATAAAAACGTAAAATATTTGCCAAACAGTGTTCCTTCCTGCTACAGACCCTGCTCCCTCATGTTCCGATTTGTGCAATACGCCAGGTTAGCCAATGCCCATCTCTTACCTGGATGCCCAGAGGAAGGACAGTTGGAGCCAGCAGTTCTCCAGAAAAACTTCCCTCTTGCTTGGAAAAATGTGGGCAACAGCTATATCTTACTTTAGCATGATGCACTTGGTACCTGCTGAAATTTAAACTCTGTTCACAAAGTTACGCACCAATCACAACTCGCACACCCTACATGCTGCAGGAAGGGGTAGCTGGGACGCTGAAGCACATATTAACCTCCCACGCTCCATTCAAGGGTTGTCCCAAGCTCTTTGGTTCAAAGAAGCTAGAGGGCTAGGTTATCATGTTAAATATATAGAATCAGCGCACAAAAGGATCAAACGGTGCCTTTAAACCTTACATTTTTGTTCCCATTTTGGTCTTTTTAATGTCTAGGTTTTTGTAGTAACTAATGTGCCCATGTGGATCCCCTGCCCAGCCAGAGAAAGATTTTAAGGAATACACTGGTGTAATTGAAGAAATCACTCCGTTAACTGCCACTGATGTGGTCCCAGTACCACAAGACCCTGTCTGAGACTACAAAAAGGGCACTTAATGTTTTTGCCTTCAAGCAAGAGCTACCAATTCATGAAATGGTTTCTCTGCCTGAAAATGAACTCCATTTCAGAACAGGTACCTAGTGTGCTACGATAGCAGACAAGATTCCTCACAGCACTTCGCACCCAAGAAGACCCAACCCACAGCAGCCCATGGAAAGCCAAAGGCAGGGCTGTCTGGCAGCTGCACAGATGCACAACAAGGAGAGGGAGCAAGAAGCTTCAGTCTTCGATGTAGCTATGGAGCAGCTGGGCGCCGCCACAATCTCGTCTCCACATGTGAAATCCACTCCCGCACCGCGGGCTGCTACACTCTGCACCTTTCTGCAGGCAGTTCTTCTGCTGGCCTTTGGCACAAGGTTGAACTCTGTGTGGGAAGTGCATACTATTGTTTTTCAGGCAAAAGGGGTAGAAAGGAGGTGAGTCTCCTCTCCTTTCACACCCTCAGAGAGGCATGTTGAGAGGGTGCTGAGACAAGAACTGAGAAACATGCTTCATTGTATCAAGGACAACACAGTGCAAGGCAATGCACTTTGCTCCAGACCTCTAAGTTGTGAACATTGCTGCTGTTGTGAACGTTACTGCAAAGCCCTCACGTTTCACCAACAGCCCTGTGCACAAGAGTGCTTTAACTGACTGTAGAAATGAATACATGAGACGCCGCACTTATGAGCAACACAAAAATCACCACCCATAGCTTTTAGTTTCTAGGGATGTGAGGTCATTTCGTGAGCCTTAAAAGAAGAAATCATAAGTTATCCAGAGCTGTGTAATTCATTTTCATGAAGCTCTAAACTACAGAATTCAGAATACAGAAGCTTAATTAAAGAAAACAATGTGGCTACACCTCAGCTATAATAAAATATGTGTTTGTTGACCAGGCTAGGAAGAAAGCAAGTCGTATGTGCAGGAGACACACATGCCACTGAACCGCTCTTTTCCCAGTGCTATTATAAAATTGTAACAGTGTAATTTTTTCCTTGGTCCTTAAAAGTTAAAAGGGAAAACAAACCAAACCACCGCATGTTTCCTTGCAAAGAACATCAAAAGCACCCTGCCACATAATCTGTGACTATGGCAAGCGACACACTGTTGGACTGAACTTAGAGAGGTCATTTCCACTGCAGAGACGCATGACCTAGAAGAGACTCCCTGGAACAAAGTCAGTCCTTGCCAGCAGCCCGTCGCCAGCAGCACAACGTTCCTCTGGCGCTAGCAACCCTGAAAGAGACACACAGGCTGCTCTTATCCCAGAGACCTGAAAAGGCTGACAGTGCAGACGCCTTTGTTTCACACTGCTGTTGCAAGTACAATGTTCCAGAGTTGTGGAATGGCATCCAAGAGATAAGCAGTGATGTGCCAATTGCATATGTCCTCCCTGGATGCCAGGGCCCCAAACATTAAAGCAGTCACAGCCCTTTAAATCTGGCAGCCTGACTGCGGGCAGCACGCGCACTTGTTGAGGCAGCAGTGTGCCAGGAGGTGCACTGCTGCTCATATTTCAGAACGGATGTAAGATGGTTGGTTGACAGATGCCAGCCCCATTTCTTTTAAATGAGCGAGGAATACTATTTGTGAATAATTCAGTATGTCCCTATTGCTAACTGTTGATCTTCCAACCAGCATGTAGGCAGCACACTTGGTAAACACATGTAAAAACTGCTTCCTAAGTGGCTACAGCACACAGAAATTAAAAACAGAGGCTGTTCAGCCTGTTACACTTACATTTTTAGGGATACGTCAAGGCTGGTTCCTCCGCAGTTTCTACCTTTCCTCAGCATTTTGATGCATACGCTTCAGTCTCTTTGCGCAGGGAAACTACAAAAACAGCAAAATACATTCATGGCCTGTTTGCATTCAGGCCCAGAGATGCTGTCTGGCACTCCGAGACAAGAACAAGCAAGACTTCCCTAACATTATCGCTGTACTCCCCATTCACCCACAGGGCCCAGTATCTTCTGGTCTCCTCCTCAGAACTTCCTAGTCCTGCACTCCAGGTCTCTCTTGGGATCTGATTCATAGGACAACAGTAATATACCCATTACTCCAATTAAATTGACACTGAAATAGAGAAAAAGCTACCATTTCATATTGCACAATGGCAGAAATTCCTAACCGTGCAACACATCCTACTGCTACATTAAGACAATTGATAATTAGATGTAAATTACTGAACCTGTTCAATGCTACTTTGCAGTTTGTGCTTCTACTCAGTGCAAGAGCAAAATATATAGAGCAATTATTGGTATTCACAATTGTATCCATCACAGTTGAAAATCACAGCTAAGCAGGTAATTAATGCCATTTCTGTCAAGTGTTTATTACTAGACAGAGCCTGACTAAAACACAAGGAGCCAGATTCTTAGGACCTATAAATCCATATTAATCTACTAACTTCAGCTGACTTCACTAATTTGAAGTTATGACATCACCAGCTATGGACTGGGTGCCTAGTTTTAGATCTAACACTTCTAACTTCATACAGATATTACTAAAGATTGCTGGTCTCAGTTAAATGACAGTAGTTTTAGATGCCTGGTTCTACTCTGTGTCAGGAGCTAGTATTTACACAGCTTGCACGGCACACCAGGGAGTCCTGGTCAGCCGAGGCAGTGGATGGCTCAATAACAATAACAACAGCAATAGTAATAGCAATGACAGTGACTCCTGGTGTTTGGTTACTTATAACTTCTAAAATTTCATCTCAAATATGATGTCTTCTATAATTATTCTCTGCTCAGAAGTCAATCTCTTTGGAAGCAGAAGCAATCTTTGAGCACAAGCTGGGGAGTGGTAAGATGTCTTAATGTGAAAAGGCCTTGCCAACTTTCTCTGGGCATACCAGGAGAATACACAGCTTGCCACAGAGAGCTGCCATGGGCCTCACTGCTCCACAACAAGCCCTTGCACTGTTTCTCAAATTTTATTTCAGTGAGTCACAAAGCTATGGCCTGTGCATTTGTGATGTGTATTTTCCATAAAAATCCAAAGCATACACCTTTGCCAGCAGTTGCTGCTCATAAGAAGAGGAACCCGGAGAGGATATGAGCACAGAGCCCAAGCACCACTTGGCTCCCAGCCTGAGGCCCTGAAATGATGGCAGAGTCTTTGTGGTTGCCCAGAGTTAGTCAGCTAATTGCCTGAGTTCAGGTGAACTATCCGCATTGCTGAAACCAGAGGAGATCCTGGGGGCCAGCGGATATCCATCTCTTCTCTGTCAAGTGCACAAGATGAGCACTGCCTTCTCCCAGGACAGAGGGTTCCCAAGGAGCAAGGATAAACCCACTTTGGCTGGATTGCCTTCTCCAACTGCAAGGCTCCTGCAATGCAAAGGAACGCAAGCAAACACTCCCAAATCAATCTCTGAGGCCTGGTTCACAGGCTCGCTTCCCCCCAGCACTTTCCACCAAATTCACCCACTCTCAAAGTGGAACTTCGGAGATTTGTGTCACATACAGGCAAAGCAGTGCAACTCTTAGGAAATAAGATAAAGCAATGAGCTGGGCCCAGCTTTGTCCTGACATCAGCTTACAATTTTGGGTAATACGCTCTGAGTTTTAGGTTTGAAATACAGCCAGCTGCATTTACATGCCTATCAGATTTCCATAAACATTGCATACCACTCTGGTTTGTTGTAGGGGGAAAAATATACAGGAAGAACTGATTGATCTAAATGATTGTATGAAACAGGAACTCCATGAGTGAAAACAAGTGGGTCTGAGGCACATGACTGACTGGAACAGCCAGTGAAGTCAGGAACGTGGTGGGCTACTTGAGGGAAGAAGAAATCTATATGGACAGCCAGACTTTCCTCCTGGAGAGCAGCCAGTACTCTTCTGGTTTGTATACTGTAATTATGCCTCCCTTTTGGCTAAATTTACCACTGCTCAATGTAGCTGGACAGGAAGCATTACCACAGTCCTCCTGAAAGCCTGGAAAAGCTGTATGCATACAGTCAGTATAACCCTGACTAATAGATGGGCAGCAATTTGACTTGTACTTCCCAAAGACGGAAGCCATTTTTCAAAAGCTAGCAATATTTTCCTCATTATGAGCTTGATCCGGTGAAGAAGCTAAGCAAGTGCTTGAGTCACAGCTCCTGAAGAGATCTAGTGTTTCACTTATGCATAAACCTATTTAATTCCCTTGGAGCAAGGCAAAGTCATCATTCAACAACACCAGTGTTCTCATCCTCAACTAGAATGCCTCAGAGTAACTTATTGCAGTTTGAAAAATAAAAATAAATCTATGTTTCACACTGATTGTTTTAAACCTCTTCGGTTGGATATTTCAGATGCAGTGCTCTGCATATCCTTCCCCAGGCTTCAACGAGCCCTGGATCCGATCTCAAACATTCTCACTGAATGCACTTTGAAAATCCTACCTATTTATGAATAATCAGAAGATACATATAATTATAATTCAATATGAGAAAGATTGAGACTTATCCAACTAACTAACATTGCAAATAAAAGTCTGTGCCACTGTCAAAATATCACATGACCATTCATCATGACAAGATTTGCACACTTCTCTTAGAAATATCTCATACTGACCCTACTGGAAAAAGGAATAACAAATCATAGGTCTGGAATATAAATTCTGCTCCAAAATTTCTCCAATTTGCAATGTGCTAAATCCCTGAAATATTTGAGTTGAGATGTTCTCCCCTCATTCTGACATCAAATTTTTGCTCAGCCTTATTTTTTATCTTCAAAATGTTAATGAATTGGGGGGGGGGTAGAGAATTCTCAACAAATACAAGCATACAAAATAATAATAGGACATATGATATTAAATCTTTGCGACAGCAGAAACACTTTCACACAGTCAAGGCGGCCAATTTCTTTATATCCACATTTCCTCCTGCAGTTACAGAGTAATTAAAATCTCTTTGTTTAAGACCAAAACCAAACACACTTATATGGACCACAACATACATTTTGTTAAAGTTTTCATCTGAACTGAAGCCATGCATCACACTGCGTGGGACGTGCACAGTTTAACTGGTCTTTCCATGGCAGAGAAGGGAGATCAAACACTGTAAGAAAATATGTTCAACACAAAAGAGGTAAGAGGAAGGTCTGAAGTTTGCTGGCAGGATTACCTTTCTGGAACACACACTCCAAATAAGTCAAAGAGGAAGGCCAGTCTAAAGAAGAAAGCAGAGATGATCATTACCTGTCTAGAAAAACAGTATTCTGTGGGAACTGTTTGTACATGACCATCTTTAAATATATAAACTAGAGCATATTAAACATGAGAGAATTTTCTCATGTGGATCTTTTGGAAGCTTAGACATAACACAATGCAATCACAGGGAAAACAAAGGCTTTTTTTTTTTTTTTTTTTTAATCCTCAGGAATCCCAGACCCTAGAGACCACGAAGAAAGTCTGGAGAAAGGAAGACTTTCCCTTGGTTGAGGAGAATTGGGTTAGAAATCATTTAGGCAAGCTGGACATCCACAAGTCCATGGGCCCTGATGGGATGCACCCACGAGTGCTGAGGGAGCTGGCAGGCATCATTGCTAGGCCACTCTCCATCATCTTTGAAAGGTCATGGAGAACAGGAGCGGTGCCTGAGGACTGGAAGAAGGCTAATGTCACTCCAGTCTTCAAAAAGGGCAAGAAGGAGGACCCAGAGAACTACAGGCCAGTCAGCCTCACCTTGATCCATGGAAAAATGATGGAACAGCTCATCCTGGATGCCATCGCCAAGCATGTGAAGGATAAGGAGGTGATAAGGAGTAGTCAGCATGGCTTCACCAAGGGGAAATCATGCTTAATGAACATGATAGCCTTCTACGATGGGATGATTAGTTGGGTAGATGAGAGGAGAGCAGTGGATGTTGTCTACGCTGACTTCAGGAAGGTCTGTCTCTCATAACATCCTCATAGGTAAGCTCAGGAAGCATGGGATAGATGAGCAGACAGTAAGGTGGACTGAGAACTGGCTGAAAGGCAGAGCTCAGAGGGTCATGCTCAGTGGTGCAAAGTCTAGTTGGAGGCCTGTAGATAGCAGTATCCCCCAGGGGTCAGTACTGGGTCCAGTATTGTTCAATTTATTCATCAGTGATCTGGATGAAGGGACAGAGTGCACCCTCAGCAAGTTTGCCAAAGATACCAAACTGGGAGGAGTGGCTGATACACCAAGGAGGCTGTCCTGCTATTCAGAGGGACCTCGACAGCCTGGAGAGATGGGCAGAGAGGAACATCATGAAGTTCAACAAAGGCAAGTGCAAAGTCCTGCACCTAGGGAGGAATAACCCCATGCACCAGTACAGGCTGGGGGTTGACCTGCTGGTCAGCTCTGTGGAGAAGGACCAGGGAGTACTGGTGGACACCAAGTTAAGCATGAGGCAGCAATGTGCCCTTGTGGCCAAGAAGGCCAATGCTATCCTGGGTTGCATTAGGAAGAGCATTGACAGTAGGTTGAGGGAGGGGATCCTCCCCCTCTACTCAGCCCTGCTGAGGCCACATCTGGAGTACTGCGTCCAGTTCTGGGCTCCCCAATACAAGAGAGACATGGAGCTACTGGAGCGAGTCCAGCAGAGGGTTATTAAGATGATGAAGGGACTGGAGCATCTCTCTTTGAGGAAAGGCTGAGAGAGCTGGGCCTGTTTAGCCTGGAGAAGAGAAGACTGAGGAAGGATCTTATCAATGCAAATAAGTATCTGAAGGGAGGATGTAGAGAGGATGGGACCAGACTCTCTTCGGTGGTGCCCAGCAGTAGGACAAGAGGCAACAGGCACAAACCGAAACACAGGAAGTTCCATCTGAATATGAGGAAAAACTTCTTTACTGTGAGGGTGACAGAGCACTGGAACAGGTTGCCCAGAGAGGTTGTGGAGTCTCCTTCTCTGGAGATATTCAAAAGCCATTTGTACACAATCCTGAAAACGTGCTCTAGGTGACCCTGCTTGAGCAGGGTGGTTGGACTAGATGATCTCTAGAGGTCCCTTCCAACCTCAACCCTTCTGCGATTCTGTGATTTTGTGACCTCTTAGTTTTGCTCTGTTGGCCTTAATATTTACGAACTTGCTCGCATACAGCATGGGGCATAACTGTTCTCCGAAATGCACGGTGCAAAGCCTTTCCTACAGAGATATCTGCACGTGCTCATTCTTCTGCCCCATCCGCGAGCCTGTTGAGCATAAACACACTACTTGCCTGGTGCAAGTCACTGCAGGCTAAGTGTAGGATCATGTCCAACTCCCTCAAGACACCATGCTGCCATTCCCAGTACCTAGGAAAGACTTCCCATCTGAAACAGGAAAACGATTAAGCCACATACGAGATTAGCTTGTTAGCAAAGAATTTTGAAAATAACTTTTTTGTTTTATTCATGGAACTTGAGGTGAATGTGCTTCTCTCTAGAGCTGATATGATTCCAGAAACATCTTAAATTACCTTCAGGTCAAGCCACATGTTAGCCAGATACAGCTGTAGAGAGGCAAAATATTAAAAGTTGTCTGCTTCCTCTGAGTATGAAGCAGGGAAAAAGAGGGGTACCAGACATGTTCTGGGTTATTCACAAATATTCTTGGGAAATATGAAATCGACAGCTTAACAAAAGACAAGGAGCCTAATAATTTCATCTGCTCCTTTATCCTCAAAAGACAGACAGGTGAAGTGCTTCTGATAGTAGATTTATTGGCAATTCAGTGTCATTTCCAATACCAAAATGATTAGTAAATCCATTCTGATTTTCTTTGAATATACTGTTATTAAAAGGTATTTCATAGGTGTTTTTGGCATATGCTCTTCACTCAGTTGGTGATCTAACACTTTATTAAATATTATTATTACATGAATGCTGTAGCCACATCTTTCATAATGATATCCCATATTATATGAGGGTCTATATAATAAAAACCCTATAGAAGTTATTCTGCATTACATAAAGATCTGCATCCTAACTTTAAATTGCTGTCAGTAAGAAACAAGTATTTAATCAAATGTTTGGGTTTTTTTCTTCTCATTTTCCCTTAGTTCCTAAGAAGTTGTTAAATACTTGGGGGGGGGAGGTGTTTTGAACATTAGAACAACAAAGGAAAACCTGAAGTTGCTAACTGGAAATCTTTTTCCTGGAGAGAAACAATTAAAAAAACACCACACATAATTTGGTGTTGTAAGTAACAAACTAGCAACAGCACTACAAGAAAACAAGAAGAATTTATGTACAGCTTTAAATGAGATCGTGCACAGAATACTGCCAAACTACTAAAAAGTAGCTCTTGAAAATTACTTAAGTACTGAACACCATTCACTCAGGATCCTTAAACAGTAAATTACATATCCATTCAACATGCACATGGATTTCAACAGGAGCTGCATCTTAATATTTCCGAGACCTAGGTTCAGAAGATTTCCTATTTATTCATCCTAGAAATCAATTTACCTAATTCTGATTCAGATATCAGTTATAAATCTGGATCAACCATTCACTTTGAAGAACATTTCAACTTTAACACTCTTCCTAGACTGAAGCATTTGTGAATAAAGTATTTTTTTCCTATTCCTGCTTTCTATTCTGTACCAACCCATTTACATGAGCACATTTTAAATGACAATCTAAATTCTGCTGAACAAGTATATTCACACTCTGTTAAACTTCCAAATGAATTCAATGGTACACCTCAGAAAAATTAATATACATGTGATCACATGTGCTAGTAACAACCTTTTGACTTGGACTATTTCCTATTCACTGTTCCCAGTGTAAATCACTATGATCACACAATCTATTTTTCTGCATGCTGAATGCACACAGGGATATTGCACAGGAGATAATACAGCAGAAATCTTTCAAAAAGGAAAAGATTCACGAGAAATGAATACTAAATAATTATCTTCATGCACAGAACTCACACTTCTGTGTGACCAGTTATTAACAATTCACTCAAACAGGAAGATACAGAGATGTTTGATAAACAAATAGGGAACACTGACACAAACAAATACAGGAGAGATTCTGGCACGGTTGAGATAGGCTTGCTGTTTTCAACCAGTTCTTTTGGCTTCTGTGGTTCCACATCTCAAGCAGATACACAAAGCCTTCCTTCAAATTTTTAGAGCAAGTTCAGGACTCAAATCATTGGTGAAAACTTTCCTGAGGGTTTCTAGTATTTGTGCTGCTTGAAATGTTTATGAGTTGCAGACATACGTATCGCTGAACCTTCTCCCTGCTGCATGTATTGAATGCACTCTCAAGTCACATATGTTAACAGTAAAGTCTCTGAGCTGCTGGGGCAGCCTTGCTGTGCCTAGAAGTAATTATACGGTATGCTCTGCGGTTTCTTTAAGGAAATTGCATAAACCCCACTGTCTTCTGCAAGACACCTCTCCAGAAACAACAGAAATGGAGAATACAAAACCATAAAAGGACTTCCTTCATTAGCCTAGGCTTCTGGAGGGTGAGAGGGTGGAAGAAGGATCCCTCAACAAATCAGAAAGACAGCAAACTTTGAAAGCCTTTTTAGTGATTGTTCATGCAAGATTCGGTTTACCAAATCCACTTTTAACTTGCATGACAGCTCTAAAGAGTAAACCAAGGAAAATGGTCAAGGACTGTTAGTTACAATCCAAAGGTGGTAACCTACAAATCTGGATTGTGCTTTTGTCACCACTGCACCTCAGAGCCTCACCTTGATCTTTTTGGTGCCATACCTCAGAAATACTCAGGTATTCAATCCCCACTGTAAGCAGCAAGTGGCCTAAATAATGTGAAGACAGCAGCTTCTGTTAAAAGCAGTTCAATAGCACTGCCTGCTTCACACGATCACTCAATGCACAGTTACTGTTATAAAACCATTCTGGGATCCCAGAATGAAATTTGATTACACTGGTGACGGACACTGGGCTGAAACAAACTAAAAAAAAAGGTATCGATGGAAAACCTTGCAGCAAACTGCACAACTCAGAGTGCCTGGGCATCCTGCAGCATCATGAGGGCCTAGGCACTTCTCACTGAATAAACAGGGTCCGAACTGTAAAAACCGACAAATCTGATCTTTAATCTTCTCAGAACTGTGGGCTTAAGCACTTCACCCACCTCCCAGCTATACTGAGATTTCACGGATCTGAACCCTTGTCTGCAATAATGCAATTAAGTACTTTCTCAACAACAGCCAGTCCTTTCTTTCAGGAGATAGATGGAGGGATAAACTCTCTTCCTTTCAAGAAAAAACTGTTGGTGTGTATGACTTTGGATTAAATCACTTGTTAATTGGATAAACTCAGACGTAATATGGAGCTGCAGACCAATGAAGAAAAAACAAAGGTGTAAAAGCATGTTAGCAAACATAAAAGTGACCCCAAGTGGATCCTAAAGTGAGGAAAAAGAAACCAACTACACGAACATCATGTTCCTCCTAGCAAAGAACGGGGATGCTGACAGCTCCCATAACACCCGCTGCCGCAACCAGAACGAGGGCCTGAAGGAGCAGAGGAAGGATAACACTAGGAAAATGTATAGAAACTAAGAAATGTGTGTTTAGCAGTATTAACTGTATTGTTATTGAGACTTTTTCTGTATAGAAGTATTCTAACGGTATTATTCTTTCTTTTTCTGTAACAATTAGATCTGGATTAATAATGATTACACTCTTAAGACTTCAGTTATACCAACAACAGATTCTTGGTTATATGTAAGTTGTGCTTCTTCTTTGCCCATAAAGAAGATTTTGAATTTAACAGTATTCATTTATGGGCATGAGCTCATACTGATGTAACTATTGCAGAGATCTCGGTCTTAAATGTGTGGTACTGATGACAGATTGTTTTTTTTCTGTCTGCGGACCTCAAATACTGAATTTCTGGAGGAAGGAAGGTGACAGTCATAACTTCCTGCAATGTAGTACTTACACACTATGTTCTTTTTGTTCTTTTTTGGTTCTTACTTCCTTCTAAGTATATAGAGACATAAACGCTTGCTTGCACAGGGAGAAGTTTTGTTTCTATAGCACAATTCTTCCCCAACCCTCCCCCTCCCCCCCCCCACTCGATAGTAAAACTATAATTTGATTCCCAGTTTTTTCCTCTACCCACAGTTATTTGGGGATTTTCAGCATTGAAATTAGTACAACTCATTCAGCACAGGAAGTCACTGCTTCTGCACTAGATAAGGGTACTTTGAAATAAATACCATTCTTCGATTAAAAAAAAAAAATAAAAACCCATTTAAAAAGGTATATCATTTGCTTGAAGCAAATACAGTGAAGCAGCAGACTGGATATAGGTGCCATATTCCTAGGCCCAACACATTTAGTGAATGATTTAGGATTTTACTTACTCAACTCACTTTCTACTGGTGGGAGCTTCTACATTGGTTGCTTAATTTTTCTGAATTTTGATATGCATATCCTAGACAAAATTTTCCAAATAACTACCTAAACATCCAGCGATTAACATTTCCTACGACAAAACTGGATCTGAAAGGGTAAAGGGGGAGCCTGAGGTGTGAAGAAACACACAAAACCATAATGGTCTTCATTAAATGGAAGCTGATTTTCTGTTGTCAGTGCCACAGGGCAGCAGAACTTAATATCAAAGTTAAACAAGCACTGTGTAAAATGACTGGGATTCAAAATACTCTTTTTTTCCTGTCCTCTTTAAAATACAGGGTTCACCGTAGTTCTGATTTTCAGGATTAATTATGGGTGAGAACCTCAAGAGCAAAGTGTCCAGGCAAATAATTCAAGAAAATATTCAACTCTATTAGTTTGTTTAGGCAAAAGTCAATGGAAACACTTCACAGACTTAAAATACTCTACAACTTATCAGAAAGTTTCTGCAAAGGAGAGGAAATGATCTAACAAGAATTTTTAATGAGAACAAACAACATGACACTGAAATAAGTATAAACCAAAGTTCTATTTGAGATGCATCTTGAACGCTCACAACAAACACAATGAAGACTGTTTGCAGTAGTCCACAAAGTTCTCACTCAAACAGTAATACGCATCCTGTACAAAAAAGTTCAGACCTATTAAACTTTCCTCTACAAAGGCATTACATTTCCCAAATCTGCTTATCTGTGATGCACATGATGCCAATAAATCCATGATACTGCTCTAACTAGCACACATCACATACAGCAAGAACGCGTACTGTCTGGCACATTATCTGTATTGGAAAGGTGTTACTGTGCAGAAGAGAAAATCTGCCTTGTGCAGGGGAACATCTACTGTGTTCTGTACTTAACATTATGCTTAGTAGGCAGCTAAAGCATATTTGCACTTGCTGCTAAATGTTGATGTTTGATTGGGAAATTGCAACTACTTTGAGATGGATTTTTGTCCTAAGTCACCTTCTTGGATTGTTACGAGTCAGCCATACATCTTAAATTGGCTTAACTAAACCAAACCATCACTAACCGCAAACCTTTGCCTAAAGGGGAAATGACGACCTACAAAACCCATGGGATGTAAATAGCTTTCTTCGGCAGTTTCTGGTTCTGGAGGAGCTAGAGATGATCAGGAGCTTAGATGGGGCTTTCTGACAACTCTGTTCTTCCCCAAGAGATCTTATGGCCAGAGCAAGGCACTTACTGCAGTGCTTCTCTCTCTCCACTCCCTTGTTCTTCTTCCTCAGAATGTAGGTAGGTAGGGGTGTGGGTGTGGGTGCGGGTGTCTCAGGATGGGGGGAAGCTGCCTAGTTATTCTAAGGCAGCAAATGAGCCCCAGCTCATCCCATTTTACTCCTGCTTTGCTCCCACTCTCCCTAATACAAGTGATCTGAGCTACCTCAGAAAAAGCACCAGGACTAGAATGAAAAACATCAGCCATTGAAACACTGACACTGCCTAAGTCTGCATGTATTTAGCTCGACTCAACGTCCTGTTCCTTTCATGCTTAATTTTGTTTTTAAATAGGCATCTCTTCAAATACCTTTTTCCACTAGAGAACTAAAATGTTTTGGGTGTGGACTGCCTTCTAAAACTGTTCCCATCAGGTAATTCACAAGTCATATTTTTAAACTCACAGATCAGTGAATGACAAGCATTACACCCACCCATCCTCCCTCGCTCTTTGTCTTGTGAGAGAGGGCTGTAAAAAAGTGAGACATCAAGCAAGCTAGATGACAGATTTGATAGGAGCTTGACCTTCATGGTGTCACAAATAATATATGCTCCTCAGCATCTATTTCTTTTTGAGAAAGAGGCAATTGTACGAAATTATGGATGCCTGAAGCAAGGAAAAAAAACCATGAGAGAACGGAAGAGCAATCACGTATGACAGAAGCCTGCGGCCCAGTGTTGGGGAGGATACATGGACCATTCTGTGTCCTGAATAACTCTGAAAGGAACCAACTAGTGCCAGGGAATGCCTAGCTGTCTTCAGCAAAGTAAAAAGATCCCTAAGAGCTGCACTTTCTTCAAAGGAGTCCTAGAGCTCCTGGTAGCAAGAGAAGCTGAATCAAATTCTTCCTCGGAGTCAGTAAGGCGTAAATAGGGGGTTAAGAGCACCAGCCTGTCCAAAGGGTTTTAGCCCGACAGTGACGCTGAATACTTCCTGTCCAGGGGTGGACACATGCAGCCACAGCATGCAGACACATGCAAGAAGGCACAGGTTGCTTGGTCACACAACGCATTGGCCTGTTTGAATAGTAGGCCTAAAGCCCAGAGCTATCTCAGTAAATCAATGTCTGTGGTCACTGAAGTTATGCATCTGTAATGTTCTTCCTTATCACATACTGCATTTTTCTAAGAAATCTTCGTGCCTAATTGTTTCCTCTCCAGAGGGCAGTTTATGCTCAAAGCAGTCCCAGGTATAGAGGAAATATATTACTCTCTACTCTCATTAATTATGTCATCAGGCCATCATCTGTAGAGAGGCTGACCTTTTCTTTTTCCTCATATTAAAGACTCTGCCTATCCTTATACAGCCTTTGATGGGTGGTCACAAGAGTGATTACAAGTATCACTCTACAATTTCTGAACACGTGGCTGTCATTCAAAGAGCCTGGAAATCCTGCAGAAACTTATCTGCCTATAGCCAATGATATACGGTGCGATGTAACAGCAAGTTGACACCACAGTGATTCAGGTCCACCACATGGCGCTCACTTCCAGCTTCACAGTTTAGACAAGCATGAGATATGGCTTTGAGGATGCACTCTTCAAAAGACACTATCAATATACCCAATGGGAGTGTAAAATGTACAGTTGCTTAACAGCTTTCAGTAAGAAGACTACTAGCAATCTTGAGTGACTTTTAAAAAAAGAAAAATAACAATTGTAATTGTAAATTGAAAAATAACAATGCATTTTCCTGGTTACATTCTAGCCCAGTTAATTAAATTCGGCAACATTGAGTCCTCTCACCATATTGTAAACAACTAGGACAAAATTCACACTTCAGTTTGTTAGATTGGTAGCGTACTTAGGGGTCCTCTAGATGAAAGCCCTTCACCAAATACAGATTTTAGAACAAGAACGCCCTAATTAAGGGAACCTGCCTTTCACCTGTAGCTCACTGTGAAATACTTTCGCTGGATAGTGAACGAAGCATTATCTTGAGCAAGCAGAGTCCTGGAAACACTGGCACAGGTGTCTGGTAAGATCATGAGTCATGTTGCATCCTGTGACTATTGCTTTGTTCAAGTTGTTTTGTCTTGCGACAGCCATAGGAAGTATTTAAAGCTCCGCCAGAAAGACTGGGCCTAGGTTGTGTTTGCAGAGAACCAGGGAAGAAACATGCTCTATTATTTTGTAGCAAGAGAAACAAAACCGAGCCACAAGCTGAAGGATAATATGGGTAGAACTTTAAGTTTTATAGCTGTCCCTGTGAATTGTTATGGGCATGTATTCATTAATACCTAAGGAGTTTTCCGTGGAACTTTTTCCAAACCTTTATCCCAGGATAAGTGGTACCCCTTTATAAGCATCAATGCTTGGTCTTTCTATGACTGAAAATAAGAGGCTTTGTCTCTTTTGTTTCTATGATCCACAACACTGAATTATTAATGCTGTCAACTTATGCATTGATAATAACATAGATTTGTTGTGGAAGATACTTTCCAGTTACATGTCATTTATTGGTAAAACCAAGAAAACTATTCCCCAAAGAAATCCACCTATTTGTGTGATGCTCATGCATTGCCTCTGTGAGGTCTGAAAAGATTATTAGTCTCTATTTTATTCATGGTTTCACAGAGAGTAAGCAAATTCACACAGATTATCTAAAAAATGCCCATAATAGAGCTGGCAAATAAACACACATGCTCTGACTCATATGTCCTGTACATTTCAGTCCACACCTAGATATAATATATTGTTTGAATGCAACAACTCATGTGACTGCTCAGCAATGAACTGAGATAGGATGTTGTTTCTAAAAAAAAAAAAAAACTTTCAGAAGACAGAGTGACATAATCCTAGCTACTCTTGGTAAAGTCCCATGTCACAGAACGTTATACCTGTCTTTCACAGAGTACCATATTATACAACAACTTTCAAAAACTGATCCAGCACCATCTTAAAATTACTGGGGTTTTTGCTGCCAGCACTCCTGCTGGAATACTGCTCTAGAGTCTCTCTAATGCCACAGCTAGAAGCCTTCCAGTTTTCAGCCCAAATGTCTCCAATGCCAATTTCTACCCATTTCCTCTTTGGCCAACTTAATCCTTCAGCTTAAATACCTCTACCCTTTCCTCATTGTTTATACATTTATAGGCAGGAATCATATCCTTTCTCAGCTCTTCTGTGAGACTAAGCAAACAAGTTTTAATCTCCTCTCACATGGCAAAGCTCCTCTTTCTCCAGCTCTCCTTAGTTCCACTCTCTGGACCTGTTCATTCACGCTGCCAGGAGAGCCTTGCTGAAAACATGCTGGGATCACATTTGTTTTTGCCAAGTTTTTATCTCTTTGGTTACTAATGGTCATTCTGTGATCAACTTGTACCGATGGATCCTACTATTCTGGGACCATTTCCAACTGATGAACTCCTCACTTGCAACAGATGTCCTTGGTACTAGTCCTTCGGTGCACAGCTTCAAATTCACATCACTGACTATTTCCATTTATATAAGTTCAGTTCTCAGGGGCATCCTTCCACACAAAAAGAAATCCACATACACATCATGGCTAACAAATACCACCAAATCTACAATAAATTGCCACAGACAGCCCAGTAGGCAACTGTCCAGTTCGCACAGACCTCACTTGGTGTGGAGAGTGACTGGTACGTGCATATCTCTGCTTTCAGAGGTAGCTACCTTTTGCTCGCCTCTGTCCCTTCTTCAGCCAATGGTGGGCTCCAGGGGGCAAAGCTAAGGCAGTTCTAGTCACTTCTCAATATCTCATCTAATACTTGTCACAAGAGACTTTCTCAAAGCATGAGCTGCAAAAGGGTATGTATCTCCTAGGGATGCTCTACGTGACCCCATGCCAGTCCTCCTAAGCCTCTCTTCAATTAAAGTTTTCAAGCCAAACTGATCATACCAAATGTTCTAAATATGCTGGTGCATTTCTTAATGCAGTATTTCACTGTACTATTACTTGAACAAGTCCCAAAGCAAATGAAATACATATTACCTTATGCTGGTGCTGGAAAAAACAATATAGCGAGGCAGATTTTGGTAAGACACCTTAGTCTTCCTGAATTACACTTACTATAAGAATAATTTCAATCTGGCGACTACTACAAAACTGTGGGACTTGGTCAGAATGACCAAGAACAACAGAAGTGAGCCTTTATGTGGGCTACTAAAAAAAAATAAAAATCAAGGTAGTTGTTTTGGATTATTATCTGTGCTTAGAGACCTTCTCAAAGATTAGAAATTCATTGTTCTGTACCCAGAATATGCAATCTAAGCAGGCGACACAGGGAAACAACTTGCTGTGCATGAGTTGGCACTGAGTTAATCACATTTTTCATCAGACTACTATCTCCGTGGATGTATTTCTACTGATTTTAAATTGCTCATATAACTTGGGCTTAAACTGAGAAGTATGTCTACAGTGTTGTTTAGCTAAACAAACTCATAACTGATTATATGCTAACTCCTGAGCAAGAGGGAAACCAGAATTAGAGATAAAATAAATGCAGTCATATGGAATATTAGCAGCAGAAGCAGGGATAGAATAGGAGGTTTTGATACTCTAGTCTCAAGGCCATACTGCTTCCTCAAGAAGAAAAAAAACAACACTAAGTTCAAGTGAAATGTCACCCAATTTTAATGCCATATTTCAGACAAAGGCTTTGCTGCTTGGCATCACAAAAGATAACACATTTTAAACAAGTGTTCTTGTCAAATTCCATTGCAAGTGTCTTTTTACATAAAGTTCCCCATGAGAAGTGGATACAGCTTTTTTCTGCTCTTCCTTTTCAAAACTTCTATTTGTTTCATGATATTGCCAAAGAGCTGCATGCTCACTTCATATGACAGTCAAGTTCAATATTGAATGAAATGATTCCCATTCATAATTTGAAATGCGTTTGAAACCCCTTGAGATTTAAATCAATCTATAGAGGCAGACTGACATGGAAGCACTCAGTGGAACATCGGTAAAGACGCAGATTAGCCACAACTCCTGGTACTATTCACACAACAATTTCTGCTTTTGCATCAAGCTTATCTGGAAGTTTCTAACTGCACTATGTCTCCAAAATGTTTAAATGGAATAATCATAAACTCTTGAGCTAGATATAGAGATGGCATGACTTGTGCAGCTCAAGCGCTTTCAACAGAATTGCACTTAAAACACCCAAGTTGGCTTCATTTTCTGTTTCTCTTTATTAAAGCAAACGAATACTTGAATAATATGGCAAGCCAAAGCACATTTCAATACCCTTGAACTACAGAAGGGTTCAGGTACAGATAAGATGTTTGCAATTTAAATCCACCTCTAACTTGTGTTGGGTTAGGGATCTTTTCTGTTCTTTTTATTTTTCTTTTTTTTTTCTTAAGGATTTGTTCAACAAAACATTTTGAACAATATAGTTCATTAGCTGAGCCTGTCTGGCTGAAATGCAAAAATAGCCATCCCTCAGTCTGAGCTTTAAAATAGCTCTTCCCGAATGAGAGTCAAATGTTCCCAGGCTGTGAAAGATGTTTATTTCTCTCTCGCTCTCTCTTTTTTAAACATTTAATTTCAGCTTGTGTAGGCAATGTGGTCAAAGATGACACAGCCCAGTGCAGGAACTTATAGAAGGCAGGATTAGTCTCTTTAATACACCAACTGCATCATGTCTCAAAAGACTAAAAAACGAGTTAGCATAAGTACATGGGCAGCCTAATCAGAACCTCCACCTTTTTTGGAGCCATTTCCCCATCCATTACAAGTGCAAGTCATGTCTATACGTTTAGATGGCATGAGTCCTGGCTGGAAGTCTATCCCATCTATTTTCAGGCATGATGAAAATCATACATGGAAATACATTCTGTAAAGCATTTAATAAAGACTGATAAAGAAATAAAAGGGACAACATTAAAAAAATCAAAATAGAACTCAAACTATCTTGCTATCTTTTCTAGACAAGATTCCACGTTCACCTGATGAGTGCAGATGACTAGTTTAATTTAAAGCATTTGACTAGATATGACATTTATGCTAAGAAAACCAAACTATATCAAGTCAACATTGATGTGTCCTTCCCTGAATGTAATCAAGAGTGAATTTTCATCAGACGGGTGTATTCCTATTGGGATTGCAACGGGATCAGTTCTTTGCCCCATGCAAACAAATAATACAGTGAACAGATCAATCTCCTACTGAACAATCAGAGACTGTTCATATGAAAGACACGAAGATTACTGAAGGATTAGAAAATGCCCTGTAGGAATGGGTTTAAGGAGTTCTGTCCATCTGCATATTAGAATGACATTTTTTTATAAAGAAAAAAAAGTTGATCATAGGGGACTCTGGACAAGCACATGAGATAAACTTTGAAACTGATTAGTCTGTATGGCTCCATAACCTGCTTTTAAAAATGGAGTAGAGCAAATAGGCAAAAAACAACATATATGAGGATTTTTAACTTTTGACTCTATTCGTGATTTTTTTTTTTGTAATGAAATATCACATTGTCATTGAGGGTTTTTTTTTTTTTTTAACAAAAAAATTCTTACAAACTAGATCAATTTGAAGAATACTCAACAACAGTTCATGGGTATTTATTGTTATTTTCTGATTTAAGAGCTGCTTGTTAATTTTGAATGGACACAGTTCAGATAGGACATTTCTGGTCTCTAATTTGAGAAGTGCAACTTTTAGATTCAAGAATTTGATGCAAATATTCATGTGTACCAATTGAAATAAACTCCATTTTGAAGGTCCCATTTACTTACAAACTCACTGCAAACATAAAATCTGAAAAGGAAAGCACTTGCTACAAAGCATGTGAACAGCAGAAATACAGACTCAAAAGCAAATGCACTAAAACCTCCGAATGAAATCTTTCGGACACAATTCCGAGCATTCACCCAACTATAATACTAATGAAAAGCTGGCCATCCTAGTCAACCTATCTGCATGGTTTCTATCAGAGTATCAAATCACACATTTTCCATCTGTCATCAAATTCCCTTCCTAACCCGCAAGACAACCCCCAAAATCTAGCATTTCACTTGGTTTGGACTGCCCCTCGATTCTGGTGGAGCTGACTTGGAGTAAACTATGGGAGTCATTAACGGAAGACAGGAGGAGACTCGGGTAAAAGACCAAGTGGCGTACCTTATCGCTACGAAGATTAAAAGGTTCAAAGTTATTGAGGGGATACTTGCAGATTAAGATACCCTGACATTTCCAAATTTCAGATACCAGTTGCCTTTCTCGACACATTTTCTCAGACCACAATACTATTGCCTTGTTTTTCCTGGGACAAAAAAGCTTCCTCCCAGTACTTTATGCACAATACTACAGATACATATGCAGAGACATTTTTAATAGCCCCTAAGTCACTCAGATGCTTCTGAAAATCCCATGCATAGATATCGCAATGTCCCACAGAAGCAAATGTTAGGGTGTCCATTTCAACCAGAAATTCAGATGGCATGAAGATTTGAAAAGAAAGCCATGCTAAAATGTAATTTTTTAGAGAGTAAAAATTTCAGTTCAAATTCAGTACAATAACTCTTCCAAAGACAATTCAATATTCATTCCTTTGAGATAAAATGGAAGGAAGGAGTAATGTACTAATTTAATTTAGCAGAGAAGACGAACATTATAATTACTGTTAGTAATTTATTTTCAATAGACATATGAATTTAGAAAGTGGAAAATTTCCCTGTGAGAATACCTAAAGAGCCACAAATATCCACACACCAATATACCTAGATATTCTCCTCAAGGATGAGGCATGAAAAAAACCTTCACATTACTCCTTTGGTAACCAAGCTTTAACAAAGGTGATCAGAGGCACCAGCTCCTTCCTTTCCCCAGCCTGGTCTCCTACTTATTTTTCTACCTGGCAGACTCTAAAATTTAACCCCACGTTAAATGCTTTATCATCCATGTCAATCAAGGCAATTATTCCCAATAGAAAAGGACAAGCAATATTTGCCAACATTTTCAGTGGAAGCTGCTACAGGCTGTGGGCACCCTAAATTAGGGCTGAAAACGGTTGGCACTGAGCAACTGAGTTACGCTAGTGAGCCATAACAAAGCACCAGGCTTCCTGCAATTCTGTAAGAATTTTGAGATATATTATATAAGATGTATGTTATGAGATATTATAAGATATACATTTTTAAGAGATATATTATAATTCTGTAAGAATTATTTTTAGAACCCTGATGAGCAAAATCTCACTGAATACAATTCAGCAGATAATTATACTCTTGATACAAAACCACACAGGGTAGTGGGAGAAAAAAAAAATTGCATTTATAATACATATCTTTTAAAGGCAATTTCCATAGAAATCCAGTAAATAAAACATTTACATAACCCTAAGAATGTAATCACTACGAGATGCTAGAGAAGTGGTTCACAGCCAGTTCTGGTACTCTTAACTAAGGCACCCAACAGTCCCAAGGTAGCCTACTAGCAAATCTGTCCTTTCCATAAAGGCTTTGCTCCAGTAGCACTGAAGTCCTAACAGGGTTTGGACCATGAGGCATCATGAAAGGTTTCAGGTGCATCAGTTGGTGAGGAAATAACCTTGAGACTTTCCTTTAATTCCCTGATCAGCTATAAATTACAACTACCAGTCACAGATATGCTTATAGTCCTATAAAAATAATCTGACAGATTATAATCTGAAAGAAGCAGGGAAGCCGTGGAGCATGCACATCAGCACTGGATGATTAGCCCAGGCTGGAGTCAGACTCACACTGTTCTGTTGGTTTCCCTGCCACATTTAGTTAAAGCTTGCTTAGACATATGTCTGTGGGTGCCACAGCCCTGTCACAAAGTTCCCTTGTAAGTATAAGAAGGCTCTCAGCCAAAACACGGGCAGGAGGGTTCCTTCCCCAGGGAAATCGAGGCAGAAGAGGGAGGCTCGCATTCGCCCAGTTTTAGCCCTTGATGCAGTTGGGCAGTGGTTGCACATACACACAGATCTGGATGCAGAGAAGTGCTCTTGGGTCCAACAGTTCAGGCACAGCTTTAACATCCCCACTTTTCATCCTAACAGGGAACAATAAGGCTTTGTTCACCAACAGACCGAGAGGTACTAGACTGCTGACATTACTAGAAGTCACATAAGTACTAAAACTGCTGTCAAGTGATTTTTTTTCTTTCTTTTTCTTTTCTTTTTTTTTTTTGCAATAGCAGATGAGAAAGTGTGGACTATCTACACGTGCTGTAGGTAGAAAACTGGATACAAGAGAAGCGTGGTTGCACAGTTTCTTTATGTATTGTGAGAAAACACATAAATTCCAAGTTATTCATAGTATTTCAATTCAGCATAAAGCATATTTGATAGCAAAGTCAAGCTTGGCATGTGTCAGAACTGAAACTAGAGTTTGCAGAACTGAGGATAAAAGAAACTCTGTTTAGCAAAACTGGAAATTCAACTCTTGAAGCTGGTGCATCACAGAACTGCATGGCTCAATACCACTCTCTTGTGGGCACAAATCCGAAGGCGCACCAAGCCTACAAAAGTGCAGGCAACTCCACTAAAAATGAAACTGTTCTTTTCAGTCCAACTGCCTCTCTCTTACAGTCAGTCATACCCACACCCCTTTTCTGCCAGGGAAGGCAATGCAAGATAGGCACATTAATAAATCTAACACAAACTTCTGAGCTTTTTCTTGTCTTCCTTTGTTTCGAGCGCCCATTTAACAGGTGTTATAGTGACACTTAGGGATAAAGTTGATTTTTCACATCCCTGTACCTGTCTTCTTTCCTCCGTGTTTAATTTTTCTCTGTTTCATATTTTCCCTTTCATTTTTCTCTACATCCAGTTTGTTTCCTTTCAACAGTCACATCCCTCTTCTCCTCGCTACTGGTTAGACTTATTTAAAACCAACCTATGCTGCTCACCAACAAGCACCAGTATCTTCTGCTCAAACGTACTCTAAGATGTGGCCAGTCCCACACCTCCATTTTTCCTACGTTCTTGCTAGAATATGTATGACTTCACTGTAACACTGTAGGCTACCACAAAACCAGGCATTTCATGGGAGCTACATTGATTCAAGTATGAGCGGGCCATATTTTGGTGGGACAACACCTTCTTTGTACCATACAGTTATCACAGCATACATCAATGCTTCTCAAATGTATGTTGATGGGAGCTGTCACTTGCACTGCTGTCTAATGGCGATGTGTGGATCAGGCAATTTGGGGAGTAGCTGGTCTTGATTAACTAACTTAATCAGTGTTTAGTCCAAAATCTACTAAAACTAAAAAGTGTCTCTGCATTGACAACCCTGCTGGGAGGTGGCCTAGGTTTTTGTATTTAGCATACAGGCTACATGCACAGGACTGAAACACAAATGGAAACCAAAGCAAAGATCAGGCCAGATACCAGTACTGCTAGCATAAAACCTGTATAAAATTAATTCATGCCCTTCTACTGTCAAGCCATAACTGATGCAGTCATATACTCCGCTAAAAGGTCATCTAGCTGTGATAAATACACTGGTACTTGACTCCATCCTCCTGAGTAAAATAAAGATGAGGATAGGGTGTAATTATTCTATTTTCAAATGAAATCATCTAATGAGTCACAGCAATAATCTCTAGGTTGCAGTTTTCCAGCACAACAACTACTGTGGGTTTTTTTCCATGCTTTATCATGATGGTACAGCACCCCTTCCTGGTGATGAAACTGGCAATTGCTAAATAAAAAGGTCCTAAAATTACACTCCTCGGCACAATAGGAATGGCTGCAGATTTCCCGCTAGTACTGATGGTTGTGAGACAAGTTTCAGCAGCCTGATGACACTCAGAAAACAACAAGCATCTTTTATAGCCAAAGCATTTTGTCATCAAAACCAGACATTTTGATTTAATGAAATCTTTTTGCAAATTTATAACAGCTTTGATAAACTGTATCAGTCAATAAATGAAAAATGCATGATACTTCAACAGTCTCAAAACAGAAACATTTCCTTCCCTCCCCCAGTAAGTCTGTTTAAACATAGAAATATGTAAGACTTTGAAATCAAATATGTGTTTTTCAATAACAACATTAAAATCCCTATAGATTTCAGCTTTAAGTTTCTGCACACTTCTTTGCTCAGCAATCTAAACCATGATCTGATCCGAATTCTTTGCATGTGACTCCTTGCTAAAGGTATAAGAAGAGTTATTTCACAGATACATCACTCTATTTGAGAGCAGTCTGGCATTTTTTTGTGAAATAACAATTTCAAGTCAATGTTAATGACCATTATTCTGAACATCTTACAAGAAAAAGAGCTAAATTCTTAGCTAGCATTAGATTAGCATAGGCACGTTTGTCCTGACTTCCGAGGAGCTGCATCTATTTGTATTAGCTGAGCATTGGTACCATATTTAGCATATTTTAAAATCACAGAAATAGACGTCTTCAATCCCCTTGATATTACAAAGGGAAATATTCATGGCACACAGCAAAGCTTTGAATAAAAAAAAAGTTATCATCTTTTATTAATGCACAACAAAAGAAAAAAAGAAAAAAAAAAACACAGAAAGTTCTGAAATCTCATCTCACTCTTCAGATGCTGACTGGTTGACAGACCAGCAGAATTTCAACTCCAATAAGCATGAATTAGTTTCCAGGCAAAGAAGCAGAGATAAAAGGGAAAGGCATTTTAGGAGTTTCTCATGGGTTTTAGTCAAAGTTTTATTTACTGCTTGGTCTACAGACAGAAAGCTCAGCTGTGATTTCAGCCTCTGGAATTTTTGGATTTACTAGGAACAAGCTTCACAGTTGGCCATATAAAACAAGGTAAATTTTCATACATTAATTACTATATTTTGTCTAATCATATATATAAAATGTCTACAGTCTTTTGGGAAGTATGGAATAGAACCTAGTAGAACAGTAACCTGAATAGAAAACATGTTTAAAAGATTATCTAAGATGAATTCATTTGTGGAATTTGCATAACGATTTGCACCATCCATGCACTTTAGTCCTTTTTACCTTGACCAGTCTTCCAATTATGTCAGCACAGCATGCAAAATATCCTAGCTAGTAGAGGATAACACTGGAAGAACATTAAATAGGGATGCTAGATTTGCTGAACTTACAGCATACACCACTGGAACTGCCTTCTGTTCCTACATCAGGGCATGTGAGGCCAGGATCCACCCCAGTGTTTCTGATTCAAGAACCACCTAGGAAGTGTTTCAGTTCAGGAGGTGTATTTTATGGAATAATGGAGGAAAAAAGAAAAAAAAAAGGAGAGAGAGAGAGAGAGAGAGAAAGAGAGAGAGAGACACTAAACTCATTACTACCAAGTCATTAAAAAACAAAAGCTACAAATTGTCTGTTGCACACAGATGCCACTCGTAGAGGTTTTCACACATATACACAGCTTGCTCTGTTTGTACAGTCCCTATTACAGAGTCAGAGCATCATCTTCAAAACAGCACCCTCAGAGTTACGTGAGAATCTCCAGCTGAGTCAATTTTTTTTTACATTTTTAATTAGAGCTTCACTCTTCACTCCTTTTCCATCTTTCTTATTACAGACTTACACACCTCATGTCCAGTATATTGCAACAGCACTGCAAAGCTTAGCAAGGACAGAAAACAAAGTGTGTGTGGCAGGGGAAAACAAGGTGTCTCGTTGATACAGCTGTCACTCCCGCTCGACGCGCTGGCCTCCAGCATCCTCCATGCTTCATTTTCCCCGAGGCTTGCATTGGGGCTGCCCAGACTGATCTCTGCATTCATCTCTTCTGAGGCCAGCCAATATGGCAGAAAATATTGCACCCGGTCCCTTTTGCTCCCTTCCCCCAGGAGACTAAATATGTCCTTTCCACACGATAGCCGAGTTCCCCTGGCCCAGAGCCTGTGACCACTGAACGCTCACACCGAGCCAGTTAATTCAGCGAATTACACTAATTCATTTCCCCCCGCTGCTTATCCCGCAGAAGCAGAGGAGGGTATTTCATTTAGTTTTACCGAGACCCATAGCAAAAGACACTTGCTAAGAGAATCCATATTAGATATCAAAATACATCGCGGAAAAGCAATGAGAATTTGCATGGCTCAAGGGTTTCTAGTTCATCAGTGGCTAACCAAGTAGGAGCACCTTTTCTACTGCTATGGTAGTTTCTTTTTTTCTTTCTTTCTTTTCTTTATTAAAACCTTGGAGTGTCTTTTATCTAACCCTCTGTAAATTTTGTTCATGTCCTGTGAAACAGCTGAAGTTTTCTTTGAGTATCGTTGTTTGTTTTAATGATAAACAATTTCAGACATTTAAATCTGGAGCAGAAATGAATGTGTTCTGTAGAACAGAAAGCACTCTATAGTTATTGTGTCGAGAAGATGACCTTTGCCTAATTGTTAGAGGCCGTTATTTTCCCCTAAGATCCTGCAAAATAGTAAAGCTCTATGTGATGGCCAACAAGAGCTAAGCAAACTGCATGCCTCCTGCAAGAGCGCACAACTGTCCAGTTCAAAGCCACTGTGCAACCTGGCTTCCCAACACCTGTCAAAATATCTCCTGCGATATCAGTCCAGGAATCTCATCCAACAGCAAGGGCCATGATAAGCGGATACACACTTATCCTTTCCCATAACAGTGAAAAGAGATATGAACTTTGGCTGGCACTGGAGGACCCTTTCAGGAAGGTGCGTGTAGAACTGGTAAAAATGCGTAACAAAGAGTGCATCTGTGAAGAATATGCAGATTCAGGGGCATGACAATACCGATCAATTCATATCAAATATAGAATAATAATTCCGGCTACTAAAAAGTCTCATTTTGACCTGAAATTTCAAATGAAATATTTTGACTTCTATTTCAAATTAGCTTTTTTTTATTTGAATTTGATTTAACTGAACAGGGTTGTGAACAAAACCCAGAATTCAACAAGTGGAAAATATAATTAAATGCTTCATTTTGTAGAAGTGAAGCAAATGATATATCAAACAATTACATTAAGCAAATGTGAATGGTTTATTTAAAAAATGCTTCAAGCTGTTCTGAAATACTATTCTATTAACATTGTTTTTTTTTTGATTCAGCCATCAAGGACTTATGGCCAATGGCTTTACAGCTGTAAAACTGGTAGCATCAGAAGAATGGATTCTGATTAGCAGCCATTTGATGGTTCAGGATAAATGAGTAAAAATATTTTATGTTTTGGAACCTGTTTTCATATTAGAGCATCTTCTTTTACTTGGTTCGCATCTCTTCTAGCTCTCTGCCTCTATTTTCTATGTATGTACGCATATATCAATCAATTTATGTACAAATGCATACATATATGTATATACACACACTCATTCACACTCATACAAGAGCTTTTGAAACAGGCCTTTATGTAAGAATGCACTATACCAGCAGCACTTCTAAGAATTGCACACTTATATCTTGGCTATAGGAAGAACAGATTTTGTACCAAGAAATCTAAGGTTCTGCATGGCGATTCATGAATTTCCCCTAAATACTTACACACAAAACTGTCCACTCAAAGTGTTAATGCTGTGATCATGACATGATCATGAAAGCTAAACTCTAAAGCTTCTCTATCATTTTAATAATGAACAAAACCATAGTCTCTTACTACATTTCACCTGCTTTTCTAAGTATTGCAGAAGCTAGTCATGCAAGTCTCACCCCTGTGAGATGAGCTTTTGTTCACACTGAACACGTGAGAAATCGTGCTCCAAAGCTGACCTGTCCTCCAATTCTCTTTTCTAAATGCTGGATAACCTTGTTGCTCAGCTATGATGACAGCAGATTAGGCAACTGCACTTTTTGGAGTCAAGTCTAATGGTGGAGGCCTATGCAGAATTTTCTACCAATGCCAGAACTGAATCTAGGTCAGTCTGCATGCTTTCTTTTGTTGATCATAGGCGAACTGCCACCTTCTGCTGTGGCCTTTGCAAATTAATCGCTTCTGGGTGGCATTTCAAAAGGTGAGAACCTGCTAGGTCCCAGCTGCACGAGGCTTGCTATTTCAGCAGCTGACAATGATTCTGAGCCAAAAACAAAACACCAAGTGGCAGCAGGAAAGGATGCAGATTCCAGCTCTTCTATTCTTGCAGACAATTTCCTCTAATTTGTCATTAGAGATGCAGACTTCCTGCCATGAGCAACAAGAAGCAATGACCACTGGGGAAATTCCTGGGTGACTGGTGTCAAAAATGCATGCAGTGCAGCATAGCTGAGAACAGGCACCGCTGCCAGGGATTTCAGACACCATTATTTAAAGCCCTCTAGACAAAAATAATCTCATCAGTGAGTATTTCAAGGGACTGCTGACACACATTTGGTTAGAATGGCAACTCTACTCTTTTCTAAATCCCAATCAGACAGTCCTCCCGCCAGGATTAAGTCACAAGTAGTCCATCTGAATCCCCATGAGTGCATTGCCGCAGGGCCAGCAAATGCGCCAGTGATGGCATAAACACCAAGAGTGAAATAAGTCTCCCCTGAGCAGTAGCCTCCGTAACCTAGGGTTGAAGAACATGAGCAAGAATTGCAGGTAAAACTGTTCGGTTATAACCTTTGAGTTTCCCAACAGAAGACTCACATCCTTGAACCTTTATATGGTATCCTTTTTTATACATTTATCTTAAGGGTATAATATACATATCTTAAGGATATAAGAAAATGTGCTCCCTCAAAGCCAAGTGATTACCTATTTTTACCATTTTTCTTGACCTTACTTTTTCCCCTTTTCATGCCTGTCAGGAAAGTTTCCCATCCCTTCTGATGTCAGAGGCTGCCCCAGCAAACAGAATATGCCCCTTCTAACTTCCTTCTTGTGCGTAGGTAGGAGGCTTTGCCACATGAGTAAATGTTTCCAAGACTGGGCATACAGTCACTGCACATGGACTTAACTTGACATACTGGAACTAGCCCCACTCCAGTAACCGCTTCCAGTTCCCAAAGCTCAGGAAGCAGTAATGTAGGATGAGAACATGAGGCCGCGAGCCCTTTGAGGCAAGATCTTCAGGCTCTACCCCAAGTACCCTTAACAGTGCAGCAAACAACCAACCATTCTGGTATCTTCCTGACCACACAGCAGTCACACAAAAGCTCTAATGTATGTCATCCTTTTTCTGACCACCTAATGGCTGTTCTGCAAGCGAGTGTCCTGCACACTGTGAAGGAACAGGCTACGTTGGTAGATAGTGATGTACTCCATCTTGCCTATGAGCACACTGATACACCGCAGCCTGCAGGGAAAATACTGAAACTGCTTTCACCGGTAGCACCTGTAGCATGCCTAGATCAAGGATCTTCCTAAAGCCCTTGGCAGACCCGCTTCATCAGTGGAATAGCCCACAGCAACTGCAACAAAACTAGAATCGATTAGGAGGCCCTCATACAGCTGTATGTCTGTAAAATATGATCTCTTGTATGATTATATCTTTGGAGGCCAGAAAAAGCCATTCACACTGACATTCAGTTGGCAGTCCATTTATCCAGCTCTCCTTAACGGAGAGGAAGTGTTATTGTTTGCACGTTTGGGGAGCTAAGTGGACTATAAACGTCTGATGTTTTAAAAACTACTGATGGAGCAGAGATTTCACTTACCCTTTCATACACTTTCACAGGCATAGAAAGTCTGATCCCAGGCTGGCACTGGTGCTCACCAGGCGCTCAGATGCATTCTGAAATGCGAATGAAAGACTGTCGCTTGCAGCCTGTGCTCAGGCAACTGTTCTTCATAAAGCAACTCCACTGAAGTCCCCGTAAGTGCTTTCAGGAGCTGGGACTACCCCAGTGTCTATCAGCAGTAGGATCCTACCTTGGAACTGTCTAATACTGCCCACTGCACCTGGGTCTGACAGGACTGAGTGGGCAAAAGCACCCTTAGCTGGGTGGCAGTTCTGCAGCTGTGCGCTGTCCTCTGATAAAGGGTCATTTGGGGGTTATTTACTCAGAACAATTGTCACATCCATGTCATCAAAGGCAAAACCACTACTTTCCATTTCAAGCTGAGTTGCATGAATGCCTCTGGGAATCCACTGCCATGGAATAAGCAAGTCAGAGCTTTTGTTTGCCTCCTCTGGGCTTCAGGCAAAACTCATTCTTCTTGCCGAGCATACAAAAGGGCCGGGGGGGGGGGGGGGGGGGGGAACGACACTAGTTAGCATTTCCTTCTCAACACCCCAAGCAAAAGTACTGTTAAATTCCTCATTTCTTGTCCAAACACGTCAGCTGTTTACTCTGCTGTGCACAGCAGAGCCCACTGTAGTCACAGCAATACCAGAGCATGCAGAGAAAGGCCTGTGCCACCTCAGTGAAGTAACTCTTCGGCTGTAACTTGCACTGGGAGACAAAGCCTGCAGTGCTGCTCTTGCCTGTTTTTTCTGCTAATGTGCCCAGTCCCTATATGCATTATCCTGCACCAAAGGAAGGGAGACTGTCAGTTCATTAGTGGGCAAAAGAAGGTGCTGTTACAGTATGTATCCAGTTATCATAACCTTTAAGAAGTTAGGAGGAGGCTATAGATGATGTCTTAAAGAAACAAAGAAAAGCAACACTTAGAAGAATGAGGAAGCCGTATTTTTAAGAGACCACTACAAGCAGCCAGCTATAGCCCATTATCATTGGAAGATGACATGATCTTGTGTATTCATTTTTTAAAATTAATTTAAATATCATTATTTAGAGCCTTAACCTTTGGGATTGGACAATGCAAGTGTCACTTTCAGTCATCTTCATATTCACCTCTTGGTCAGATTTCCTACAGATTTTCCCACCGGCTTTCTCCTGGGAAATGTCTGCTTGCATTTAAAAATTGTTTCCAGTTTAATATTTTTTACACTGACAGTTCTGCTACTCTTAAATGTTACAAAAGCTTGTTTTCAGAAGTTCCATTCTGTAGGACAAATTTGGAAATGAAAGAAAAGAACAAAGTATCTTCATATTTAGATCTCAGTGTAAAAATTAATGTCACAATGCAGATCCCTGCATTATATGACAGTCAGCTAAATGTTTAATTTCATCATGACCATCGTCTTAGTTATCACATATTACATGTGGCCCACAAGATCTCTCATCTGTGCATCTGCCAAGCCCACACCCCACTGAGTCCACAGGGCAGGAAGGCTTGCCCACTTTCTCCAAAGAGCTATGCTTCCCTGAGAGTACGTATGCGGTAACAAACAGGTCACAGACCAAGGAGCAGCAGTCAGATCAGTCTACCGGATAAGCCCTCCTGGCTGTGATTAAAAGCGTAACGAAAAGAACTTTTTCTTTCCAGAGTTTGCTTACCGCTGAAAGAATAAATGACAAAGTGCAAAAATCCCATTCACGTGAGCCACGACCTTCACAGTGAAAGGGCAGTACGCTTGCAGGAACAGTTCCTCAGGGCTTTTTCCTCACTAAGGGCTTTACCCTTCAAGCAGAAAATCCCTTTGCTCCTGCTCCAACAAACCACCAACAGCCTTCGCATGGATTACTTGTACAGCATAAAGATGTTTTCCTGGATTCTGGCAAAAGGTCTTGGCGTACCGCACGATTAAAACCTTAACGCCTAACAGAACATTGAGTCACGCCAACAGAAACACCCCTTTCGCCCCTGTGGGACTGCAGGGACCACAATCCATTGGGCAAAGATTACGTTTTTGCTTTGTTGAAGCAGCTGCTGCGATTATTGACTTTGCAGCTACTATGACAGTAATCCCCAGCTTCCCCTACTACTCTCCCTTCTCTATTGGCACTGTGAGCAATGAAAAGGCTTTGTTAGTGTTGCTTTTGAACTTGTCTGGTAGTTTCCGACTGCCAGTCGCAAATAGGTCTCTGTACTGACCGCACAATGGAATTGAGATCACAGCAAGGCGGCAAGGAAGGAAATAACGTAATCGGGTCCAGCATGAGGCAGGATCAGAACCCCACAGCACAAGGGCCTCCGAAACCAATGGGAGTGCACACTTACTGCACAGAAATTGGTATCGCTGCCACATTCAAAAAGGCAAAATAACAAGAATGAGCAATAGCAATAGTTGCACATGCATTACAGTTTAAGAGTGTTTAACTCTGAGAAACGTGACTTAATGCTGTGGGCAGTTTATCCTACTGCAGGTAATTTTACAATCGCTTGCAACTCATTTGGTACTACCACTTCTAGAAAAAAAGATACTCAGGAAGACTATGTTCCTATATTCCCCAGATATCCTGAACAGTTAAAGATTTATGCTTCCTGCAGGCCACTGCAGGCTGCTTACTAACAGCAAAATGGATACAAAAGCCCTATTCTGATACCTTAACTCAGATTTATTCAACAGCTCCGTGGGTCCAACTACTTCTTCATTATTTAGCTAAAGGTAGCAGAGGCAACCTTTACAGCCTGTGATAGAAGCAGATTTGAAAATTATTATTTTAAATAAGATGTAACCTGTAGCGATTTTCATTTACAGCTCTCAAAATAGTCTACCAAAACAAGTACGACTAATGTGATTTTTAGTACGGAGAAACCCTGAAGGGAAGAGACCAGCCCTGAGCTTTATTGTTTGCACAAGCAGACAGGCAAGAATTCAGGCTACCTGACCTTTTGTCTTCTAATTCAAATATTGACTCCCTCAATTACTTGCCAGGCCTTCAAAAATCATGACATACAGATAATAGGGCTACACAATCATACTGAAATTGGATTATGCCCTTGCATTTCTGGCAAGTTGCCTACAGGACCCGCAGCGTAACAAAACTTGCCTTCACCTGAAGTGACTGCCTATACGTTGCACAGTTGGGAATTTCACATACACTCATTGATGGATTTTGTCTTATTCTATATTTCTCTGTAAGAACATCTTAAACAACTAACCCTGGATGTCAAAGAGGCACCTTGTGTTCTATGCTCAGCTATGTATGGGGACTAAATAAATTCAGTGTAAGAAAGATGGTTTGCATACTAGATATACATCACTAATGAAGATTTTCATTCTTCATTAACAAAAAGAAAAGAGACATTGTCCTTAAATGATTATGAACACTGGAAAACACCCGAAGCTTCCAACACTCACACTTTGAGCAGAACTGAGCATGGCAGTAGCCAGGATGCTTTTGCAGGCTTTTATACCAAAATTAACACAATGCTCAATGCAAGTCCTTCTTTCTTGGTTCATGCCCTGGCCCCCATAAACACAAGCTGCCCTGGAATTCTCCTTTTTCAGTTTCAGTGTTTTTTTCCAAGACCCCACCAACTACTGTCTGAATGAATAACATTTTAAAACCACAGATTGTGTACCAGATGCATTTGAATATGGTTGACCTAACTGAAAAACCACTGCCAGTTTCTTCATATGCCAAGGAGTTCAACCTGCAAAAAACTGAGAGGCTACGTGCTTCAGCTAAGGACAGGGCAATAAGTGTTCTGCTTCTACTGATAAAGGGAGAGGGAATGAAAAATGACATGCGTGAGGTGGAAAGTGAGAATGTTTAAAAATGGGGAGGGAGAAGAGAGAGGAGACAGAATTACTAAGGAAAAGCAGCCAGCAGAGTGAGAACAGAATCAGAAGAAGAGGGAAAACCCAAGTGATTCCTGATGAATATAGAAGAAAAGCAAGAGGAAAAGGAAAAGAGAAAGAAAACAATACAGTAGACAGAAGACAAGGGAAAGGAGCAGCAGAAGCTATAGGACTTTTTCCTTTTCCCAGTGATAACAGCCACAGAAACTACAGAAACTTCCCGTACAGGTGCACTGCAAAAGTACCTCCTCAGCAAGGTAAAAATGTGTTGTCTCACTCGCATGAGGATATTAGCAAAAACTGATAAAATTCCTACAGCATTACATGTTCTTCCAACCACCTGTCTTTCTTACTACTGTACAACAGAGATGTTTTGGTTGCTTCAAGAGCAGGACTCAACCAGTCACTCAACCAGCCTGGACAGAGTTTCTGGGGTTTGAGAGCTGCGGAGCCGAGGTTCATCACTTGATTCTTCCTCCTACAGCACCACAGCAGCAGCCAGGAGACACCCTGGCTGTTAAGAAGCCACAGTCAGGCAGCATCTCAGCATTCAGTCCCAGAACTGTATAAAAAGGGATATTTTTCAAAAACTAATAGCTCAGAAGAACAGTGGCTTTACAGGACTCAACCAGTGGAGGTTCATAACTCAATCTTTCAGTAACACCACTAGAGTTTGTGGATAGGGCATATGACCTAAGTCCTGTAACAGAATTAGGATCAAAATGTCTGCTAGAGAAGCCAGCATAATTCCTGAATTTACTTACAGCAGGACATTGCAAGGAAGTTTTGTGGGACTTTGCACTGACCTACAAGTCACAGTAGCCGCTATATTGCTTGCATCAATCATTTTCAAACCAACAGACCCAAACCCTAATCCTGTTTCTTTGCTACTGCTTGCAGAAAGGAAACCTCCAAACCCTACCACTGCACCATTAACTATTATCCCACTCAAGATCTGAGAAGCATGAAGACTGCAGCTCTCCATTTGTCTTGTAGGACCAGCTTTCGCTATTCCAGTAAGTCCTCATTGTTCTATTACTACTGTGCATTTGAACTTCCGCATACCGTGAATACTTTATGTTAACTCGCTGAACTGTACAAGATTTTTATTTATATGCATATTTTTAACTCAATTGTCTAGTCTAGACCTATCCCTTAATCTACAAGCTTGGAATCCATAAACAAAAAACTGCAGAAAAGGTACTTCTGTTCTTTTAATGTTATAAGGCAACTTATACTAATGATCTCAAACATCTAAAACACATTATCACAGATGCATTGGCTGGAAAATTAGTTTACATTAAAAAAAAAAAAATCAAGTGCCTCTCTCCCACGGGAATTATTACAAAGCATCTCATGCCTCACACAGCACAGCTAGCAGCAGAACAGCACAGAATCCAAAGCTTACAACATAAAGTTTCACTTATTTCAAGAAATTCCCTTAAATGAATTCCTAAATATAAACATTATATCTACATATCTATTGTAGAAATAATAAGCTTTACCAGCATCAAACTGTGGTCATCACTTTTCCTGTAAACTAGGAATGTACAATCCCCAAATTATCATGTATTGAGTAATCATGTGCAGTCTCAAACATAATAATTTTATCCATCATAGCTTTTGTTATTTAGTATATGGAGCACTAGACAGATATGTCTCCTCCGTGGCAAAGTACACTGTGGCTAACAGGCCAGAGACGCAGCTCTGATGATGATGGGACAGATGGCTTCAACAGCACTATGCCATGTATGCAAGTTAAGCATAGAGCTCATGTTTTTGCATTTATGGTTGACCCGAATCAACTTTTTTTTTTTTTTTTAAACGAACCACTGTGTTGAGCAGCTGTGGTTCAGGTACTGTGCAGCTTGACTCCAAGCCAACAAATATTTTGTAAAAACACAATCCAGACCATGCTGTATAGAACCAAATGCAACACCACACTTCTTTTGCTTACCTTTTCTCATAGGGAATTATGTCCAGCTCCATGCAATTTTCCAGATGCATTTCATGCCAATCCAGATGGTGCTCTGCATTATGAAAAAAAAAAGTGACATTTCCTATTGTTTGAAGTATGCAGCAGAACAAATTATGGTATAAACTTTTTTTTCAGGCAAATTTCAAGATCACAGTAGACAATTTGCAGCTTACAGCTGTCTCCCAGAAACAACACATAGAGAAAACACCTGCATCAAAATAAAACATTACAATAGCAATGTCAGGTGAATCACCAGTTCCAGGTGAATATGCAACATTTATCAGAGGCCAGTTGTCCCCTAACAGTAGCTAATTACATGTACATTGACTAAAATTTTTGTCATTATATTAAGAGGCCCAAGTATCTTCACAAGCAACCGAGTCCTAAAAGGTTTCTGCTACCCTGGGGAAAAAGATATATCAAAAAAACAAAGGCTAGAAAGCACATCCAGGCACATCTAAATTGAAAGTGTAGTGCACAGTGAGGCTTTGTATCAAGACAGAAGCCACAGCATCTTTCAAAAAAAAAAAAAAAAAAAAAAAAAGCTGTTTCATCAAACAGAGGCAACCAGAACAGAGGATATTAAGGAATGTTTGGCCTTGCATTTTGCAACACTACAGAACTAACAGCCCCTCAGAGATTTTGTTTTAAACAGGAAAAAAACCCAAAAACATACAGTATGTTTTAGGTAGCAGTGCACAAAAACACAGAAAAAGAAAACCACTTGTGAAATTTGATTTTTAATTCACCTTGAAATTTGTAGCATAGATATTTCACTCTTTATTATCTTCAAGAAAGTCACATTCCATCTGGAAAAACATTTGACTGAAATTCTCTTGGATTTCAGTGAACACATTCTTTTCATTAAAAGTTCATTAAAAAGTTAGGGCTGTAAATTACATAGGGAATATTTTGCTTAGTAATTTTACTACATCAGGAAGTTCACCAAGTAAAAGATAAACACTTATAAAAAATGTAGATACCATCCTGACATTAAGAAATTGGGGAAGTTGATCCGCAAAAAAGCCAAATACCTATTTTTAATCCTACAGTATTTAGTCTTTGTTTCAGAGGAGTCTGACTCTGCTCCCACTAAAGGGAGTGTTTTCCCAGCAGTTTAGGTACTTACAAGTACTTCCATCTTCATGAATAATCCCACTGAAAGTTTTAAGCAAAATCAGTGTCAGGCATCATTTTTAGTAAGTAATAAGCAACACTGAAAGTCCATAGGTTTAGTACAGAAAAATATCAGATGTTCCTGCTGCTGTACAGAAGATGCAAGTGCCTGTACTCACCCAGCAGCCATTGCAAAAAAGCCACTCAAACACACCCCTGTGACTCCTGCTAGTGAGCTTATGATACGGTAGTGGCGTTGCCACCAAACACAACAGCTCCTGATTAATTCAGCTAGGAAGTAACAGCGCATCAGATTCAAGGTGGATGAATGTGCTGCACCCCTCAGGAATTACTACCATGGTACCTTGCCAAAGGTGCTCCTTCTCTCTCCTCTTTTCCCAGGCCCTCTATTTACCCGTGTAGGAAGATAATTAGTATCACTCCCTTCCTGAGATAAGTGATAACTACTGCTGCCTAAGGCAGGTGTCTGAAGTTACAACTCTAAATTACTAATTAAGCACTTAGACTGAGATTTCACAAGACCCCCATACACACACATCAAGCTCCTATCAGATCTTGAAGAGAATTGCATAGACTTTTTCAGAAACTTCAGGTTTGTGAAGGGGGGTGGGGGGGACTAATGAACAAACTTGCTGAGAACCCAAAATGACATTGACTGTGAATTTCATGCTCTGAATTAACTTACTGAAGGGAGCATTTATGACAAAAAAGCATAAGTGTGCAGTGTCATACTGTGCTTTTTTCAATATGAGGCAAAAATTGTGTTGCATTGACTTGGGATTGATTAGAATACATTCTAAGATTTATCAATCTACTTTTTAAATGCTTTATTTATTTGTTTTGGAAGGCTCAAGATATTCATTCCATCATCTCAAAGGAAGAGAACACAGAGTATGTAAACAAGGGTGATTCACTGTCAAGTCAGAGAAACAAAAATAAAGAGGTACCACTATCAGATACTGAGCACAGGGAGGAGTCCAGGCCTGCTAAAACATGGAGAAGAAGCGGTAGGGAGCATGAAGAGAAAGATAGCCTGAAGAGCATTAATTTCCTTTCGCTGCACATTAAACCAGGTTTGGCTTCTGACAAGCAGGACAGTGACTCTGGCAGCAGAAGCAGAGAACAGTTCAGCTCTGAATATTACCAGTTCAGCAGACATGAGAAACACAACAATGAACAAGTTATGGATGATGAAGAGAATCCAGTGGATGGTCTCAGTGAACCTAACACCTGGAAATATAATAAAAATACAGTTGGCCTATCTGAAAACACCAGTGAAGGTGATGAAGAGGAAAAGGTGGAGGAGGAGGAAGAGGAATGGGGTGAGGAAACTGACCACAGAGATATGAAGCACAAAACCCACCTGACAAATCAAGACAATCAATACAAAAGACAGCAAAACGAAGAGAGTGGGCAATCTGATGAAATCATGAGAGATTCCAGTCAGCCACTCCAGATAACCAAGAGGCATGGTGAGAAATTTGATCGAGAGGAGAAAGAGAAGGATGAGACCCAAAGAAAGCCCTACGAAGAAGGAAAAATCTCTCTCTCTCAGAAAAGCAGTAACCAAGATCAGGATGACAAACAGCAAAGCCGACAAGGCAAAGACAATTCTCAAGTAAACAATCAGAGTGGTCATGAAACAGTGGTGAAAAGACAATATAAGGAGGAGAGTAATGATGATGACAGTGAGGAAGATCTCAGCAATGCCTGGAAAGAAACAACCTATGAAGAAGGTGAAAGAATCCAGAGTAACAATCCTGGAAGCAGCAACACTGAGAGGGAAGGGGGAGGGACTGATGAAGATGACAGTGCAGTTAGCAGGGATAACAGTGATTACCCAGATGTCAAAATTAAAGACTTTGTTCACTTTGAGGAAGATTATTACCATCATGAGCCACCTAATTCTGACAGCAAGGAACAAATGGAAACAAGTAACTCTGTTCAGAGTGTGAATTCAACGGAACCTGAAGATAAGGTAAATCGCCTTAAAAAAAAAAAAAAAAAGGAAGATTAAAAAAGGGAAAATGGGTCCTAAATTTAAGTTCCTGACGGTTGAAAGAACATTTTGGAGAAAGAACAGGTCTAAAGTTTTCTTAAAATTTTGGAGAAGTCTCATCTGCTTTTACTCATTATCCATCCAGTTCACACTGTGTCACTTCACATAAATAATTTAAATGAATTGGACCAGAAAGTGAGCACAACTCATGTAACACATCCAGGCCCAAAGGACTGTGTAATGAAACATACATATAAATACATATACATGCCTGTGAAACGTATGCACATAAAAAAAATGGAACCCAGTCTCATCCTGACTAGAAAGGCCTGTTCAACTCCTCTCCCAAAGGATCTTAAACACTTTCATACAAAATTGAACAGTTTCAAAAGGAAGGGATAGAGTTCCCGCAATAACTACCAGCCTGGTGGTTAGGACACCCTTCCACAGGATGAAGTATGCAGGCATCCTCTTCAGATAAAGAGGATGTTGCACCCAGATCTCCCATATCCTGGTCAGATACTAGATAAAAAAGGGGATTGCCAAGTGCTTTGTTGTGAAAGAAAGGTGTGATCTTTGCTATGACTGTTAAAGAAAAATCTTAATCTTGAGAAGAGGATAGGAGCTGTCAATCTGAAGCAGGGAAGGCACCTCCCCATAGCACCAAAGGAGGAGCAAGATTGGAGACATTTCTTCCCATTCTCCTCTTAGTTTCATTTGTTTAGCTAGATGTCTTATCATGCTGCCTTTCCCAAGCACTGTTTAAAGGCAGTCAAGGCTCATTGATATGTAGGGATCCCAGATGCTAAATAGGGGGCGAGCTTAGCAGAATTTGTAAGCATTTCAAAGTCAGGCACTATACTACTGTATATCAGGTACTCCAGAACTACCGGGAGTCCAGGCCTTACTGGACTCCCATTTCTCTCTCTCTCCCCCTACTTTTTTCCTACCCAAAAGAGAGCCCTCACATTATCAAAGTTGTTATAGACCTCTCACGCTTAGCACAGCAACCTCTTTCTGCTGCAAATAGAGCAAATTCTGTCCCTGGATCAGCTCTGTATTCATACCTGAAAAAAATTTTCTCTCGGTATTTTTTCCTTCCCAGACTTACCACAATTTCTGCTTTTGCCTGTAGTTTTAACCTTTAAGTCCCAGAGACAGATCATACAGTGAGGGGGAAAGTGCAAGCAACAGCAGTGGGAAGGCTTTCCTGGGTGAGTAAACTGCACATGGAGCCCTCACATAACTGCTAACTCACTGCAGCTGGGCAATCTGCTGGTCTGCATTTGTTTTCTGTGTTCAGCAGCATGCAATTTCACATGACTGAACTGTGCTTGTGCATAATCCTGTATCACAGATACGGTCCTAGAGAAGAATCCCATCTGCATACCCTTGGATTTACTCATTTGTTTCTGAAAAAAACTGATATACAGCACAGATTTTTATACCAGCTTTACAGAAATGGGAGTTATCTTCCATTGAAACCCCTCAGCTGAAGAACGCTAGCTTGAATTAAACTAGGAATAGGTAACCTGTCTTGGATTCAACAAGGACAGATAAGAACTTACACCAAACATAAGGCTGAAAGTGAATGTCTGCCCTTATAACTAACAAATTACTCAAACTTGCAGAAAGTGCTTGACTTCTGGGTGAATATTTGGCTATATTTTGTCTTCACTGTCAGGAATACTTGCCAGGAATGCTGGTTTTGTCACACTGTCCCTAACAATCCCTCCCTTCTTGATCTTATTGCTAGATCCATGTAGGAACTTCCACTGCAAAAGAGGAAAAGTCTGCCATGCAGATGAACAAGAGAAACCCAGCTGTATTTGCCAAGACCCTGCTGCTTGCCCTTCAACTAATGATTATGAGCATGTAAGTATTTCATTCATTGCACAGCATGGGGGAAAACCAACCACAACACTTACAAGATACCACATTCCCCAGGCATTATTTAGAGTAATTCTACCCTAAAAAGCATGTAAGTAGGTTTCAGTGATTTTAGTAATTGTAACTCTAGGTATAGAATACCAAAACTTACAGACTAGTGCTTGAAAAGGGTATAAAAGCACACAGCTACAAAGTACTTAATGTGATTTTCTTCAATTACAGTCTCTCAGTGAATACCAATTTTTCTGTCAGCAAAATTTATCCATGTTATGTCTCAGAGCATATACCAAATACGCACAGACACACATATATATATGTGCAATAATCCTGTAGCAAGTCAGAGACAGTGGTAGTACCACAAAAATAGATTTAAACATCTTGACATTGGGTGTCTAACTACGGCTATCTAATCCTTATGTAGACATATGAAAATAACTAGGGTTTTCAATACTCCTGATCACATGCATTCTCTGTGGGTATTCACAACTGGTACACTGTATGGCAATGATTCTTTTATTATTGTAATGCCTATATTAGTAACCTGATAATTTTTTCTGAGCATGGTGGTGGAGAGTGGTTTGATTTTTACCCTGTTTCTAGGTTTGTGGCACTGATAATAAGACTTACGATGGCACATGTCAACTCTTTGGCACAAAATGCCAACTTGAAGGGACAAAAATGGGACGCCAGCTGCATCTGGACTATATGGGATCCTGCAAATGTAAGGCTTATGTTTTTGTGTATTGAATTTACCTAGGTATAAATATCCGGTAGGCTTAGTTAGCACAAACTAATCCTAATGTATCTGTTTCCTTCCTGTGCTCTCCCCATTCTGCATCAGTTATCTGCTAAGTAAAACTGGCTTCTAAACCTTAAATAGGTCAGACCAGGTCACTTTTTCCTATAAATAAGGGCATTAAGCGCCCTAATCCAAAGACAATTGCAGCAATCTGTTGTCAACACTGCTCTCTCCCCCGCCCTGCACTGTTTTATATATTAATATGGCTCCTATTGCTTTTAATGTATTTATCCTCACTGGAAAAACAGTATTAACACATCCATTTTACAGATGAAAATGTGAAATTCAAAAACAAAGATCACAGAAGGACTTAGATGCAAAACTCACGATCCAACAGCTAGAACTGATTTCAAAGGTCTTGTTCAGTTGCCATGTACTCTTGGAGGGAAGTAAACTCACTTTCAGCCAGAATATTCCTTAAATATCCAAAACTCTGCTTTCCTGCAAGCCCAAGGAACTAAGCAACATATTTATATCATATTTGCTGCAGGATACTGGTCAGATGTATAAGCCATGCTACCATCTTCAGCTGCAAAAGGTACCCAGAATAATGAGTTCAAAGCAAGCTCAGATATGTCCACCTAAGTTGCAGTCATGTATAAGGACTGAATAGATTGGCTTAGCGGTTGGTGCAAGATCACCCAGAGACTCTGTGCAAGTCCTCAGTTCAGATCCCCTAATTCACAAATAACTTTTTGCTTGGGATGGCAATTTTAAATGAATAGCTTCTGGCTTACATGACTGGTTAAGGATGTCAACTAATCACAAACCATTCTAGATGTATAATTCAACCCATTACTTGCATTCTCAGTTTTATGTATTAATAACTATGCCAATTTAAAGCTGACCTGGAAATGTGCTCATGAGAACCAAATCAAACTTCACCTAGAAATGCTTGAATGTCAGCTTTAGATATCTCTTGTTAATGAGAACTTTGTGGTTTGGAGCAGACATCCCTCATTGTACTGACTATGAAGTGGATCAGCTCCCTCTCTGGATGAGAGATTGGCTCAAAAACATCCTTATGCAGTATTATGAACGTGATCTGGATACATCTGGATTTCTAACTGAAAAGCAAAGGAGTAAAGTAAGCAATCCTTTTTGAATTGAACCACTCAATTACACTGCTAGAGCTGGATGAGCCATCTGTAACAAGTAATTTATATCTCAAGTTCTCCCATTTCTTATTAGCATTCTTGTTCTTGTTAAGGTTCTATATACTGAATTATACCTAAGAAAGTCAAAGTCAGGTGTGCTGTTTAGCCTCAATTAGACACACAGGTTGCAAAATACACTTAGATTTCCCACCCCCAACATTATTAAAACAAACATTTCTGCTATGAATGTTCATTTTGTCCAAGAGAACATAAACCAAACTATTATTTTTGAATGAATGCTCACAGACAAGGAGCGGAAAAGAGACTTTAATACAACAGAATTGGCACACATCTAGATAAACACAATTTGCTTGAGAAGAATCAACACAGCTTCTGTTCAGGGAAGTACTTTGGGACAAATTTATTGGAAAGATTAACTAATATGCAGACAAGGATGATGCAATTTGTACAATCAACTCCACTTTCCACAAGACTTAGGGAAACTAAGCAGCTATAGCATGAGGTAGACAGTCTGGGTATGGATAAATAACTTATGAAAAGACAGAAAGCAGAGAATAAGAAACAAATTGCCGAGAGAGAGGTCACCCGTGGAGTTCCACAGCTTGAAAGGACTTGTGCCATTCAACATTTGAGTGACCTGTAAGAGGAAGGTAGGTGACAGAGTTTGCTGACAATACAAAGATATTCAAGGCATTAAGGACTTGGCCTCACTGTGAAGAACTGCTAAAGGACCTTATGAGATTGATTGACTGGACAGTAAAACAAGCAAGATTCAATAAAAATTTGCAATATAGAATTTGAGTGATTTATATGGCAAAAGGGGATCCTTGCCTTGGACTGAACTAAAATAGCTGGGGGGTTTTGTTCTTGGGACACATCTTACACTTTGCAATCAATATAAACATATCTGAAAACTCAGTGAACAGTTATGGGTATTGTTTGCAGTTTTTAAATCCAGCTTCATACCCTCTCAATTTACAGATAAAAATTATACTATGATATTCAAGACCTGTAAAATTATAGGGGTCTGGTACCCAGTTTCTAAGACAGAAAAGGTGCTTTCTATCATCCAGTAAAAAAACCCTGCAGCATCACTTAGAGCAAGAATCTGCTTTAAAACAGAGCAAGCATCTTTTATCATTGGGCCTTTTATTTGAGAAATTAATCCTTTATGTCAAGCGAGTTGGTGACAACAATGTTTCTGAAGATACAGACGTCATAACTGCCAAAACCCCTGCAACTAAGCGAATAGAAGTAACTAAGCCCCTGGCTGCTCTGACTTTGGAGTTGGAGGGGCACACAGCAGGTCACAGTAGGTTTATACAGAATAGCCTTGAGGAACACTGAAGACTCTACTTCCACAATTCAAGAGGCACAGTGGCCTACTGGGAACTTCTCATACCAACTGGTATGAATTAGATGACTTCTGAGATGATTCATTTCACACCAGAAGTTGAGTTGCTTGCCCCAGGATGAAAGTTACACTAATATGAGACAGCTATCTTAGTCTCCCACCCATCTGAGGCTATTGCCCTGCTTAGCCAGGTCTGAAGATTAGGTCACAGGAATTTCACTTCCTCTCCAGTTACTACCAGATTTTATATGGGCACCAACAAAAATCTGCTGGCACACTTGAAACAACCTTTTTGGGCAGCATATGGTCACAAACAATGCAAAACTGATTTCCTCAAGGGTATTTTATCAGGTTTCATTTCTTTAAGTCACCTCCTTTTTGGAGAGTTCTCTTCCGGACACATCTTTGCCACTAAAGAAAAATCCATTCCTCTGTTGGGTTCAGGTCAAAAAAATCTATCAGAATGAAAAAAGTCTCATGGCTGGTGACCACCCAGTTGAGCTTCTCCTCCATGACTTTGAGAAAAATTATCAGATGTATGTGTATCCTGTGCACTGGCAGTTTTACCAGCTTGATCAGCACCCTGTTGACAGGTAAAAGCTCTTTTCATATTCAGTTCTCCTTTGCTGCTTAAGCTAAGGCTGTTCTACTTTTCTAAGTCAAAGTATCCTCTATAGACATGACCAGTCTCTCAGTTTGTACAAGCTAGTATCTCCTCCTTTCAGAAAAGCCACTCATCTCATAAGCCCCAAACTTGTCTGATTTTTATGCTGGAGACAAGTCTGAAGTCAAAGTCTTCTATTCTCTTGTCTTTCATAATCATCATGTATTACATCTTAAGCTCTATAATTTCGTAAAAGCTACTAAGGGCCTAATCCTGGAACAAAACGTGGCTCATGAGGTCAGGTTGTTAATGAAGCTAAGAGCAGCAGGCTAAACTACAAAGGGCAGATGCCTTTCAGCAGCAATAGTGATGTACCGATAGTTTTAAGTTAAACCCGAAAGAACTCTCATATTTAAGGAGCAGCTAAGGTAAAACACCAGTGTCACCATTTGAGGAACCCCCCACCATACTACTTCAGAGAACTTCAACCAAATGTCAGTCCTTCAGCCATGATCCTCATTGGTGGGACCAGGGTTTCAAGGCTGGGGGCCCTGAAGGCCTCACGCTGATTACACCTACTGCTTTAGAACATAGCCAAGCACCTCTGCAAGCTTGTTCTCCTTAAGGTCAATGACAAAATTATGCAACTGATTAATCATGAACAAATCACAGTAATACTTATTCTAGAACAAAAATGGTAGAGAAGAAATAGCAGTTCACATGCATGTTAGTTTATCGGGTATTATATACATCGTCCTAATAACGCAGGACAGATTCACACACAAATTCAGCACTGAGGTGAATCTTCAGACGGGTTCCTGACCCCACAGCAAATCAAGATGTCACCTAACCCCCTTCCCTAGCAAAGGTGGATTTCCACTTGGGCTCTAGAAAGAACTGGGGCAGCTGAAGCGCAGACACATCCCATTCCCCTGGTTGCTACCCCAGGCAGTCATTTTGTCAAAGTGACAGCAACAAAGAGCTTGGGAAGCCACTTAAAGCAGCACAGCAGGATTCACCAGGACTTGTCTGTCAAAGCCACTGTTGCCATATTCTAGCAGCTTAGGTCCTCAATCTTCAATCACCCTGATGATATACCACTACAATACAGCTCTATGTACTTGCTCTTTCTTTCAGATTAACAACTCACTCAGAGCTGGCTCCTTTGAGAGCTTCTCTCGTTCCCATGGAACACTGCATAACCCGTTTTTTCCAAAAGTGTGATGGAGACAAAGACAAACTCATCCCTCTGAAGGAGTGGTGCCACTGCTTTGGGATTAAGAGAGGTAAACCCGATAGAACAGGAAGATGCACAGGACAAAGTGTTCCTCTTAAGACTAGGCAAAGTTCCAGATCACACAGTAAGAGGAAAATTCTAGCCTGAAGCTCATAACTGCTGTGCACTACAGAAGATGGAACAGGGAGTAGGAATAAGACTGCAAGAGATGCAGAGTTCTGGGTTGATTTATACAGATAAGCAGAAGTCTCATCTTTTCCGTCAGGAACAACGTTGAAGCTATTTTTGTACTAACCGTCAAATCGTTCCCTTCTGTGGTGTCTGATCTTGTATGTTCTACTTGCCTTCTTCACTCCAGAAATAACGAATTTTTTATTCAGTGCCTTCAAGGGTAAGGCAAAGCAAGCCTACACTTATAAATTAGTGGTCAGAGCATATTCCTGGAAGATAGATTTAAAAACTTCAGTTCAAGTAGAGAAGATATCCAATCAGTAAGAGATCCAAGTTAACTGTGCTAATCTCTAGATGACTATATACAACACAGATGCTGTCATGCTCTAGTGGAAGACTGAACAGTGCCTTTTATAACCTGTCAGACATGATGCATGCTCTGAGGCTGCCCACTAGGCTGTGTGCATCAGGAGGCTTAGGCAGAGAAAGGTGGAGTTCCTGTATCCTGAATGGCCCAGGCATATGTTTGGTTCAGCTCAATCTGCACAGACATTACCAGGGAAGTTACAAGCTAGGTACAGCGGTGCTTGTTGTGTCTCCATAGTTAGGCAGGAGCTAAACAAACTGCCATGACAGCAATTTTAGATTTACATGACTACACTGTCTAAGCCATTCTTTAGAAATGTATATTCTTATTCTGATCTAGCTCTGAGTGACAGCTGAACAATACAGTCAGTCATTAAGGACAGCAATAGTACAGGCTAGTTCTAGAACATAACAGTTTGGTAGAGAACACACAGGATTAAAAAAAAATTGTACAAACACTGCTAACAACTCCCTAATTTTAACTGGAGGCTGATTCTGGTTGGAGGTCAGATATTCCAAGTCTTCACTTTTCCCAGAATTTTTTCCAGCTCTTCTGATGACACCTTGTCCCACAGTCCCAAACCATGCACGGAACTAAGCTTTCATGAGTTCTCATGATAGGCATGGACTGCTCCTAATGATCGTTTGTCCAAAGTGGGTTTTAGGATCAGTCATTTATAAAGGAGGGTAGGAGGGAAAGGGAGATTCTTTACTGTCAGGCAGCTCAAGACCACCTTCCACAAGAGGAAAACAAATATCAGAAAGGGTCACAATGAATGGCTCCTGAATGTGATATCAGCAGCCATACTTGGTTTTTGTGGGGGGAATGTTACAGTACCTGAGCCCTGAGCCCTCTAAAATTCTAATATATAACTTTCTTCATGATGATACAGCATAAACATGTTTCTTTGGCAAAGACTCAAATGTTTTAGTGACATTTTCTCCTTCTCTGTTGCAGAGGACATAGATGAAAACCTCCTGTTTTGAGCCTGGCTGAACAGAATCCCAGTGCTGTGCGAGTACTGGGCAAATACGCAAATCCAGTTTGTTTCTTTTATTATTAGCAGCTTAATATATCTGAGAAGAAACTATGAATAAGGAAGTTTGCGTAAGGTTTTCATAGGTCAGAGTTACTGTCAAATAACACAAATGCATAAAAACTCTGCATTTGTTAACAGTGGAAGAATTTAAGAACTTCACGTGGTACGTCTAAACAGTATTTTCTTCTGCATCAGTCCATAATCTCCCTCAACCAAGAAATAGTCCTAACCACACGAACTGTTCAAATTCCTCAGTAGATTTATGGGATCTGAACTGTATCATACACTGAAGAAAATTACCTTGAAGTAGGATAAATTTCTTTTATTATTTACTGTATTGTCAGTTTCTTTATATTCTACATAGATGCGTAAAAGAAAAATAAAGCATAACTAGATATGTGGGTTTTAAACTTTGTTTGAAGAATAGGTATCAAGGCAATGGTTCAATGGAAATTTCATTTTAAATTGATGAGGAAAAAAACTACAGCACAGATAAAGCTCACCAATCCTTATACCATAATTCCCCAAAAGCATGAAAAATGGTGGTTTTCAGATAAAACATTTCTGTCTCTTGAAACAGCAGTAATAGTACCAACGCCACGCAGCAGAATTCCTATTTAGAAACTGTGTAACCAGCTGTTTATAGGAGCAGCACAGAGTGAGTGAGTGTGTGTGTGTGTAAAGACAATTTTCAACAGGTCCATCATCACAGGACTTAGAGGATGTCACAGTTCCAGCACATTTTCCTGACTCTGCTTTGCCAGAACAGACTTGCCTTCTTCCCACAGAAGTACCTGCTACTGCCACCATCTTCCTTAAGAAACAATAACTTCCTTTCACCGTTTCCTAACTTTTGCCTACCTGAAGACAGGCACAATTTACACATGAAGAAAGGATAGTGAGAGTATTCTTGAACACCACTAACTCTGATGTAAAGCCAAGCACTTCACTGAAAACACTCCAGAGGCGCTACGTTGTAAGAAGGGGTCCTGAGTGCTATTCCTGCAAAGGAAGATCAGAAAACACTTCACCTGAACAATGTCACCTTTCCAATGAAAACTATGATTCAGATATCCACTTGCCTCCTGCTTAATTTGCTCTTGAATCAGTAGGACTCCTAATCATAATGCTACTCCAATGTGGTAAGGGGGAGACAGAATAAAGCTATGAATATTTTGAATAAAGGAATTTTTCATAAACAAAAGCTTTTCCCACCAAAACCAATTTGACTTTTCATTTCCACTGTAAGCCTTGTCACACTTCACATTCTGCAACATCACACAACAACTTATACAATTCAACCTGGTTTAGATGCACAAGAGCATATCCTCTGCGCTAATTCCATATAAAAGGATCCTTTCCATGAGACTCAGCCTGAAATCTCTTAGGGAGGAAGTAACTTCGACTTCTTTTTTTTTTTTGTCTGATCACAGCCTATTGCTTATTTACCTTTATTAGCCATGAGTCAGCCAGCTCAAAGCAATCACAAACACAGACTACACAAAAGGGACTAACCTGTTCTTTACGAAGACTAAATCCTACCATTATTCCACTCTAGCCAAGCTCTAGAAAAAAAATAGAGCAAAATGGAATTTTATCAGCACAAACAGGGAAGATTTTCTGTTTAACAATCCAAGTTTTGCAGGGAAAACAACTGTCATCACCAAGACTGTTGCAGCCCTGGAGATCTGAAGCACCTAGTGTATGGAACATCAAGTCAACATCCTACCAGTTTAAGTTCAGTGATGTGGCCACTTCCACATTTCTTCTGTAAGAAGAGAAGAGGAGCATGTGCTGATGTACACATTGATAAATACTGTGATCAGCAATGTGCTATATCAGAAATTTTCAGCTGAGCTGTTATACTCTGGGAAAAAGTTTTACTTTTCAAAATTTAACCTATAAATTATAAATAGAAACATAAGAATTCTAAGTGAAAACTAGTTTAACCTGTCAGTGTTCTAGATATATTGTTACAATTTTAGGTTAAGTTACATTTTAGTGTTTATCAATGCTTAATGTTTTAATATTGTTGTAGTAGATTAAGTCAAAGATGGTTATCACTTATGACCTTCTGTAGGCTTGATTACTTCCACTTTGTTTTAATAAACAGATTAAAAATCTGTTTATAAATATATTAATGCACATACACACATGTAGGTATAGATCTATAGATATATATCATACACTCAACAAATGCAGCCATTGTACACTCTTAGAGCATGGCATGATCTATTCTGTTGCAACTGGTTAAAATATGAACAGGGCTAGAAATACCTGAAATACTGATTTTTTTTTTTCCTCCCCTGTATTTCAGTTAAAACATCAGGTCAATGTTAAATGAGAGGCAAAAAACCCAGCAGTTAGAAGTTCTTAGACAGGTCCATTTAGGGATATAAGAGATGCAAACATAACCCTCAACCCAAATTGAAGGTTGACAGCATCTAGCATATTCCAGCAGAAATATCAATCTGCACTTCATCTGTTGTCATATTCTAATCCAAACCACCCACTGCTAGAGATATGACACCTGACCAGACAGTCCTTTGCTCTGATACTGTATAACCAATGCTAAGTCCTTTGCAGATCAAGTCTGTCCTCGGTTTTTAGAATTGTGCACGTTAGGGGCAGTCTACTTTGTTAATTACATACACTAATCCTCATTATAAGAGATTCTTAAACATAAATGACATGATCTGATCCAATTAGCTGTCATCTGTTTTGAGGCCGGACAGTCAACTCTCAAGGCAAGCATGAACTTAGTTGTGCATTAAAAAAAAGCAGTAGAATAGGTTTAACAGAAAATAGCAGTATTTTGTAAGGCTAAAGAACAAATTAAACATCACAAACACCACAAACCAGCTTATTCCTCAAAAATGTATACAGCAATCTTTGATATAAAATACAGGCCTTGGCTAAGTCGCATGCACCATTATGGTTATTCTCCTCATGCCTTAAGATTCTGAGCAAAATTATTAAAAATAACACATAATATTCAGCACTATCTTGCCCTCAATAACTGTCTGGAGTAGGAACTCCTCAGCATTAGTGAAGGCAGCACAATATCTGGTTTCCAGCAAGCAGCACAGAAAAGCAGTTTCCCAGTAAGCTGTTCCACTGAAATTGCTCAGTTTAAGCGGGTCCTCCGCATGCATAGGGGTACAAGGATCTGATCCAACATTAGCAAATCAAAAGGATACAGCTGCCAAAGGGAAGTTTGCTTATTTCTTTTCACCAGCTTGGCAATCTGAATCTCCTTTTGAAATTCCCTGTGCTGTTCCCACTACCTGATTTCAGCTGCATTTTTGTTAGGTTTAATCCACCTGCACAGCCACATGACAGACAAAGGAGGAAATACGGGAGACTGCCACAGTCTCCAGTGGATTCTGACTCCATGGACCCTAACAGATGCAGGGTCGCAATTTCAGCTTGTTACAAAACACAGCTTTGCCTGAAGACAGGCCTGGAAAAAAATCCTTACACTAGGAACCCCAGATGACATTTTCCCCCCTTGACACCATTTCACATACCAAACAGGCAAAGAGCAGATTAGAATTTATGCACATTTTCCATTTATGCACATTAGACGGTTGCTTTGAGGATGAAGACTTTCAGATGAGTCAATAAACTTCCAAAACACAAAAGCTATACACTATAAGAGAAAACCCTTTAAAATACAATCTTTTGTTCTTGCTTCCCTTTCATTCTGGTGCTTTACAACAGTTATCTACTATGCTGCCTTCAAGGCAGTAAAATAGGAAACTTTGTAATACATTTTGGACTTCATCTTGCATCCTTATCGATTATGGGGACAGCAAAGATGCGATCCAACAAGGATGTATTAACACCCTCGAAAATATTTTGAAAAAGAAAAAAGATCACAGTGTTGAGCTGCTGATGTCAATGGTCTGGAATAGATTTAAGATAAAAACTTTTGCTAATTCCATCCTGCAAGATTCTCCCAGATAATGTATCCATTTAATCTTAAATTACCAATTAAGCCTCTTCTATTAAAATATCACAGAAGGACGAAGCAAATACTGTAACTGAAAACATATTCTTCAGAGCCTTTGTTTCTGAATATCTTTTGCTTAACCCAAGTATATTCAGACTTAAGAAAATGCAGCTCAGACTGCAAATACACTGCTGGCATACAGCTTGCCTCACAAATTAGTGACTTTAATTCACAACATCACATTTGTTCAGGAAAACTGAGCTTATTTTTGAAGTTTTAATTCGTCTTCTCAGTTAGCAATTTCAGCATTCTAACCTTTGTTATCACAAAAGCACTTGCACAGCAGCCCTAAAGCGCAGAATCCTATGATCAGAAGGGTATCTATCTTGAGAAAGATAAAATAAACATTCCTTTCATAACACACATACATTTCCATTGCCAAAACTGTCAATCGTCCAAAGATTAGTAGGAATCATAAAATAATCCGGCTGCTTTATCAGATGAAAAGTAATTAAACTAAATCTCCAGTGGGTCTTAAGAAGGTATGATGCATGACATCTTGTGGTTTTCTGATTTAAGCCACAGTACTGGAAACCCTATATATATATATATACACACACACACCAGTCATTCACACAACGATATCACTGGAGCCGGCTAACTTCTGGTCTGATCCACCACCCAGCTGTTCAACATGCAAATCAAAGGTAATACAAAATGCTTGAGTGTTATCTGGAGTAAATTTCAAAAATATAAATTATTTTTGGCATGGCTGTATACTGTATGTATGTGAAGGGGAAGGAGAAACAAGCATGTTAGAGCTATCCAAAAAATACCAATGGATGTTCTGTTATTCCTAGTTTAAAAGAAAAAATTGCAAATGGCTTCCATAGGCATTGTTAGGAAAGAGTAAAATTAAAGAAAAATAGTGAGGGAAAAAACGCAGACAGTATCTCAATCAAAGCACAGGCTAGGCAGCAGAAAGCAGAAGCAAAACAAGCTTTATCCCATAATGAGTTATCCTGACTATGCATGTGAGCAAACAAGATACAGAGATGACATAATTAAGGTCACATCACAAGCCACTTTCAGAACTAGGAATACAGCTCCTGCTGCCTGATTTTCCATTCTCTCTACACTGAGAAGAGCACCATACTCCCTTAGATCTCTCCTTTTGCCAAAACAATAAGTTGTAACTCTGTTTTCAACTTACTCCACAGGTGTCTCTATCAAAAGGCAATTCCTGTTGCTTTCTTGTCTTCTGAGTATTTCCTTTGCTCTCCCACTACCAGTAAGTACTGAACAAGAAACTAAATAGGCATCAGATGTGAGAAATCTTAACACTCTAAACTGGAAATCAAATATTTGGCTGACAGACTGTCCTTAAAAATATTAATTTCTTTGGTACAAGCTGAAATGTGTTTGTTATTCCCATTATAAATTTATAATTTAAGATTAAGCCCTCAAGCTTCAAAGAAAATAAGAAACAAATTATAAGCACCAGTAACAAGATCATACCCAGGCTATCAACAGGGCCCGAATTTTTTCATTGCTGACTTCAGCTGACAATCTTCCAGACACTGAAGAACAGCAAGCTCCCTTTTCTGACACAACTGCTTTCTAATGGGACAAAAAAAGATCAAAATCACAGTAAAGTACTTGATAACATTTGTACAAGCAGGATGAAATACGCCTTACCTTAAAAGAAACAAATTCTCTTTCCTACAGCTGGTTGGTGATCTTGCAGGTTCTGCTTTGGGCGGTTTACCGGTAAGCCTCCTGTTTATTATTCCACTAGGTCTAAAATTTAGGTTTAACTGTTTATTTTTGGTACTTGTGTTTATGTTATTCCCATTATAAATTTATAATTTAAGATTAAGCCCTCAAGCTTCAAAGAAAATAAGAAACAAATTATAAGCACCAGTAACAAGATCATACCCAGGCTATCAACAGGGCCTGAATTTTTTTCATTGCTGACTTCAGCTGACAATCTTCCAGACACTGAAGAACAGCAAGCTCCCTTTTCTGACACAACTGCTTTCTAACGGGACAAAAAAAGATCAAAATCACAGTAAAGTACTTGATAACATTTGTACAAGCAGGATGAAATACGCCTTACCTTAAGAAACAAATTCTCTTTTCTATAGCTGGTTGGTGGTCTTACAAGTTCTCTTTCGGGCGATTCAGCGGTAAGCCTCCTGTTTATTATTCCACTAGGTCTAAAATTTAGGTTTAACTGTTTATTTTTGGTACTTGTGTTTATCTTATTCCCATTATAAATTTATAATTTAAGATTAAGCCCTCAAGCTTCAAAGAAAATAAGAAACAAATTATAAGCACCAGTAACAAGATCATACCCAGGCTATCAACAGGGCCTGAATTTTTTTCATTGCTGACTTCAGCTGACAATCTTCCAGACACTGAAGAACAGCAAGCTCCCTTTTCTGACACAACTGCTTTCTAACGGGACAAAAAAAGATCAAAATCACAGTAAAGTACTTGATAACATTTGTACAAGCAGGATGAAATACGCCTTACCTTAAGAAACAAATTCTCTTTTCTATAGGCAAATGGTGATGTTGCAAGTTCTCTTTTGGGCGGTTTACCGGTAAGCCTCCTGTTTATTATTCCACTAGGTCTAAAATTTAGGTTTAACTGTTTACTTTGGTACTTGTGTTTATGTTATTCCCATTATAAATTTATAATTTAAGATTAAGCCCTCAAGCTTCAAAGAAAATAAGAAACAAATTATAAGCACCAGTAACAAGATCATACCCAGGCTATCAACAGGGCCTGAATTTTTTTCATTGCTGACTTCAGCTGACAATCTTCCAGACACTGAAGAACAGCAAGCTCCCTTTTCTGACACAACTGCTTTCTAACGGGACAAAAAAAGATCAAAATCACAGTAAAGTACTTGATAACATTTGTACAAGCAGGATGAAATATGCCTTACCTTAAAAGAAACAAATTCTCTTTTCTATAGGTGGTTGGTGGTCTTCTAAGTTCTCTTTTGGGCGGTTTACCGGTAAGCCTCCTGTTTATTATTCCACTAGGTCTAAAATTTAGGTTTAACTGTTTATTTTTGGTACTTGTGTTTATCTTATTCCCATTATAAATTTATAATTTAAGATTAAGCCCTCAAGCTTCAAAGAAAATAAGAAACAAATTATAAGCACCAGTAACAAGATCATACCCAGGCTATCAACAGGGCCTGAATTTTTTTCATTGCTGACTTCAGCTGACAATCTTCCAGACACTGAAGAACAGCAAGCTCCCTTTTCTGACACAACTGCTTTCTAACGGGACAAAAAAAGATCAAAATCACAGTAAAGTACTTGATAACATTTGTACAAGCAGGATGAAATACGCCTTACCTTAAGAAACAAATTCTCTTTTCTATAGCTGGTTGGTGGTCTTACAAGTTCTCTTTCGGGCGATTCAGCGGTAAGCCTCCTGTTTATTATTCCACTAGGTCTAAAATTAGGTTTAACTGTTTATTTTTGGTACTTGTGCTTATCTTATTCCCATTATAAATTTATAATTTAAGATTAAGCCCTCAAGCTTCAAAGAAAAAAAGAAACAAATTATAAGCACCAGTAACAAGATCATACCCAGGCTATCAACAGGGCTTGAATTTTTCTCATTGCTGACTTCAGCTGACAATCTTCCAGACACTGAAGAACAGCAAGCTCCCTTTTCTGACACAACTGCTTTCTAACGGGACAAAAAAAGATCAAAATCACAGTAAAGTACTTGATAACATTTGTACAAGCAGGATGAAATACGCCTTACCTTAAGAAACAAATTCTCTTTTCTATAGGCAAATGGTGATGTTGCAAGTTCTCTTTTGGGCGGTTTACCGGTAAGCCTCCTGTTTATTATTCCACTAGGTCTAAAATTTAGGTTTAACTGTTTATTTTTGGTACTTGTGTTTATCTTATTCCCATTATAAATTTATAATTTAAGATTAAGCCCTCAAGCTTCAAAGAAAATAAGAAACAAATTATAAGCACCAGTAACAAGATCATACCCAGGCTATCAACAGGGCCCGAATTTTTTCATTGCTGACTTCAGCTGACAATCTTCCAGACACTGAAGAACAGCAAGCTCCCTTTTCTGACACAACTGCTTTCTAACGGGACAAAAAAAGATCAAAATCACAGTAAAGTACTTGATAACATTTGTACAAGCAGGATGAAATACGCCTTACCTTAAGAAACAAATTCTCTTTTCTATAGCTGGTTGGTGGTCTTACAAGTTCTCTTTCGGGCGATTCAGCGGTAAGCCTCCTGTTTATTATTCCACTAGGTCTAAAATTTAGGTTTAACTGTTTATTTTTGGTACTTGTGCTTATCTTATTCCCATTATAAATTTATAATTTAAGATTAAGCCCTCAAGCTTCAAAGAAAATAAGAAACAAATTATAAGCACCAGTAACAAGATCATACCCAGGCTATCAACAGGGCCCGAATTTTTTCATTGCTGACTTCAGCTGACAATCTTCCAGACACTGAAGAACAGCAAGCTCCCTTTTCTGACACAACTGCTTTCTAACGGGACAAAAAAAGATCAAAATCACAGTAAAGTACTTGATAACATTTGTACAAGCAGGATGAAATACGCCTTACCTTAAAAGAAACAAATTCTCTTTTCTATAGCTGAATGGTGGTGTTGCAAGTTCTGCTTTGGGCGGTTTACCGGTAAGCCTCCTGTTTATTATTCCACTAGGTCTAAAATTAGGTTTAACTGTTTATTTTTGGTACTTGTGTTTATCTTATTCCCATTATAAATTTATAACTTAAGATTAAGCCCTCAAGCTTCAAAGAAAAAAAGAAACAAATTATAAGCACCAGTAACAAGATCATACCCAGGCTATCAACAGGGCCCGAATTTTTTCATTGCTGACTTCAGCTGACAATCTTCCAGACACTGAAGAACAGCAAGCTCCCTTTTCTGACACAACTGCTTTCTAACGGGACAAAAAAAGATCAAAATCACAGTAAAGTACTTGATAACATTTGTACAAGCAGGATGAAATACGCCTTACCTTAAAAGAAACAAATTCTCTTTTCTATAGGTGGTTGGTGGTCTTCTAAGTTCTCTTTTGGGCGGTTTACCGGTAAGCCTCCTGTTTATTATTCCACTAGGTCTAAAATTTAGGTTTAACTGTTTATTTTTGGTACTTGTGTTTATCTTATTCCCATTATAAATTTATAATTTAAGATTAAGCCCTCAAGCTTCAAAGAAAATAAGAAACAAATTATAAGCACCAGTAACAAGATCATACCCAGGCTATCAACAGGGCCCGAATTTTTTCATTGCTGACTTCAGCTGACAATCTTCCAGACACTGAAGAACAGCAAGCTCCCTTTTCTGACACAACTGCTTTCTAACGGGACAAAAAAAGATCAAAATCACAGTAAAGTACTTGATAACATTTGTACAAGCAGGATGAAATACGCCTTACCTTAAGAAACAAATTCTCTTTTCTATAGCTGGTTGGTGGTCTTACAAGTTCTCTTTCGGGCGATTCAGCGGTAAGCCTCCTGTTTATTATTCCACTAGGTCTAAAATTAGGTTTAACTGTTTATTTTTGGTACTTGTGTTTATCTTATTCCCATTATAAATTTATAATTTAAGATTAAGCCCTCAAGCTTCAAAGAAAATAAGAAACAAATTATAAGCACCAGTAACAAGATCATACCCAGGCTATCAACAGGGCCTGAATTTTTTTCATTGCTGACTTCAGCTGACAATCTTCCAGACACTGAAGAACAGCAAGCTCCCTTTTCTGACACAACTGCTTTCTAACGGGACAAAAAAAGATCAAAATCACAGTAAAGTACTTGATAACATTTGTACAAGCAGGATGAAATACGCCTTACCTTAAGAAACAAATTCTCTTTTCTATAGCTGGTTGGTGGTCTTACAAGTTCTCTTTCGGGCGATTCAGCGGTAAGCCTCCTGTTTATTATTCCACTAGGTCTAAAATTTAGGTTTAACTGTTTATTTTTGGTACTTGTGTTTATCTTATTCCCATTATAAATTTATAATTTAAGATTAAGCCCTCAAGCTTCAAAGAAAATAAGAAACAAATTATAAGCACCAGTAACAAGATCATACCCAGGCTATCAACAGGGCCCGAATTTTTTTCATTGCTGACTTCAGCTGACAATCTTCCAGACACTGAAGAACAGCAAGCTCCCTTTTCTGACACAACTGCTTTCTAACGGGACAAAAAAAGATCAAAATCACAGTAAAGTACTTGATAACATTTGTACAAGCAGGATGAAATACGCCTTACCTTAAGAAACAAATTCTCTTTTCTATAGGCAAATGGTGATGTTGCAAGTTCTCTTTTGGGCGGTTTACCGGTAAGCCTCCTGTTTATTATTCCACTAGGTCTAAAATTTAGGTTTAACTGTTTATTTTTGGTACTTGTGTTTATCTTATTCCCATTATAAATTTATAATTTAAGATTAAGCCCTCAAGCTTCAAAGAAAATAAGAAACAAATTATAAGCACCAGTAACAAGATCATACCCAGGCTATCAACAGGGCTTGAATTTTTTCATTGCTGACTTCAGCTGACAATCTTCCAGACACTGAAGAACAGCAAGCTCCCTTTTCTGACACAACTGCTTTCTAACGGGACAAAAAAAGATCAAAATCACAGTAAAGTACTTGATAACATTTGTACAAGCAGGATGAAATACGCCTTACCTTAAAAGAAACAAATTCTCTTTTCTATAGCTGAACGGTGGTGTTGCAAGTTCTGCTTTGGGCGGTTTACCGGTAAGCCTCCTGTTTATTATTCCACTAGGTCTAAAATTTAGGTTTAACTGTTTATTTTTGGTACTTGTGTTTATGTTATTTCCATTATAAATTTATAATTTAAGATTAAGCCCTCAAGCTTCAAAGAAAAAAAGAAACAAATTATAAGCACCAGTAACAAGATCATACCCAGGCTATCAACAGGGCCTGAATCTTTTCATTGCTGACTTCAGCTGACAATCTTCCAGACACTGAAGAACAGCAAGCTCCCTTTTCTGACACAACTGCTTTCTAACGGGACAAAAAAAGATCAAAATCACAGTAAAGTACTTGATAACATTTGTACAAGCAGGATGAAATACGCCTTACCTTAAGAAACAAATTCTCTTTTCTATAGCTGGTTGGTGGTCTTGCAAGTTCTGCTTTGGGCCGTTCACCGGTAAGCCTCCTGTTTATTATTCCACTAGGTCTAAAATTAGGTTTAACTGTTTATTTTTGGTACTTGTGTTTATCTTATTCCCATTATAAATTTATAATTTAAGATTAAGCCCTCAAGCTTCAAAGAAAATAAGAAACGAATTATAAGCACCAGTAACAAGATCATACCCAGGCTATCAACAGGGCCCGAATTTTTTTCATTGCTGACTTCAGCTGACAATCTTCCAGACACTGAAGAACAGCAAGCTCCCTTTTCTGACACAACTGCTTTCTAACAGGACAAAAAAAGATCAAAATCACAGTAAAGTACTTGATAACATTTGTACAAGCAGGATGAAATACGCCTTACCTTAAAAGAAACAAATTCTCTTTTCTATAGCTGAACGGTGGTGTTGCAAGTTCTGCTTTGGGCGGTTTACCGGTAAGCCTCCTGTTTATTATTCCACTAGGTCTAAAATTTAGGTTTAACTGTTTATTTTTGGTACTTGTGTTTATCTTATTCCCATTATAAATTTATAATTTAAGATTAAGCCCTCAAGCTTCAAAGAAAATAAGAAACAAATTATAAGCACCAGTAACAAGATCATACCCAGGCTATCAACAGGGCCTGAATCTTTTCATTGCTGACTTCAGCTGACAATCTTCCAGACACTGAAGAACAGCAAGCTCCCTTTTCTGACACAACTGCTTTCTAACGGGACAAAAAAAGATCAAAATCACAGTAAAGTACTTGATAACATTTGTACAAGCAGGATGAAATACGCCTTACCTTAAGAAACAAATTCTCTTTTCTATAGCTGGTTGGTGGTCTTACAAGTTCTCTTTCGGGCGATTCAGCGGTAAGCCTCCTGTTTATTATTCCACTAGGTCTAAAATTTAGGTTTAACTGTTTATTTTTGGTACTTGTGTTTATCTTATTCCCATTATAAATTTATAATTTAAGATTAAGCCCTCAAGCTTCAAAGAAAATAAGAAACAAATTATAAGCACCAGTAACAAGATCATACCCAGGCTATCAACAGGGCCTGAATCTTTTCATTGCTGACTTCAGCTGACAATCTTCCAGACACTGAAGAACAGCAAGCTCCCTTTTCTGACACAACTGCTTTCTAACGGGACAAAAAAAGATCAAAATCACAGTAAAGTACTTGATAACATTTGTACAAGCAGGATGAAATACGCCTTACCTTAAAAGAAACAAATTCTCTTTTCTATAGCTGAATGGTGGTGTTGCAAGTTCTGCTTTGGGCGGTTTACCGGTAAGCCTCCTGTTTATTATTCCACTAGGTCTAAAATTTAGGTTTAACTGTTTATTTTTGGTACTTGTGTTTATCTTATTCCCATTATAAATTTATAATTTAAGATTAAGCCCTCAAGCTTCAAAGAAAATAAGAAACAAATTATAAGCACCAGTAACAAGATCATACCCAGGCTATCAACAGGGCCCGAATTTTTTCATTGCTGACTTCAGCTGACAATCTTCCAGACACTGAAGAACAGCAAGCTCCCTTTTCTGACACAACTGCTTTCTAACGGGACAAAAAAGATCAAAATCACAGTAAAGTACTTGATAACATTTGTACAAGCAGGATGAAATACGCCTTACCTTAAAAGAAACAAATTCTCTTTTCTATAGCTGGTTGGTGGTCTTACAAGTTCTCTTTCGGGCGGTTTACCGGTAAGCCTCCTGTTTATTATTCCACTAGGTCTAAAATTTAGGTTTAACTGTTTATTTTTGGTACTTGTGTTTATCTTATTCCCATTATAAATTTATAATTTAAGAATAAGCCCTCAAGCTTCAAAGAAAATAAGAAACAAATTATAAGCACCAGTAACAAGATCATACCCAGGCTATCAACAGGGCCCGAATTTTTTCATTGCTGACTTCAGCTGACAATCTTCCAGACACTGAAGAACAGCAAGCTCCCTTTTCTGACACAACTGCTTTCTAACGGGACAAAAAAAGATCAAAATCACAGTAAAGTACTTGATAACATTTGTACAAGCAGGATGAAATACGCCTTACCTTAAAAGAAACAAATTCTCTTTTCTACAGCTGAATGGTGGTCTTGCAAGTTCTGCTTTGGGCCGTTCACCGGTAAGCCTCCTGTTTATTATTCCACTAGGTCTAAAATTTAGGTTTAACTGTTTATTTTTGGTACTTGTGTTTATCTTATTCCCATTATAAATTTATAATTTAAGATTAAGCCCTCAAGCTTCAAAGAAAATAAGAAACAAATTATAAGCACCAGTAACAAGATCATACCCAGGCTATCAACAGGGCCCGAATTTTTTCATTGCTGACTTCAGCTGACAATCTTCCAGACACTGAAGAACAGCAAGCTCCCTTTTCTGACACAACTGCTTTCTAACGGGACAAAAAAAGATCAAAATCACAGTAAAGTACTTGATAACATTTGTACAAGCAGGATGAAATACGCCTTACCTTAAAAGAAACAAATTCTCTTTTCTACAGCTGAATGGTGGTGTTGCAAGTTCTGCTTTGGGCCGTTCATCGGTAAGCCTCCTGTTTATTATTCCACTAGTTCTAAAATTTATGTTTAACTGTTTATTTTTGGTACTTAATTTAAAAATATTGACGCAAAACTTGGATTTTACAGGGCACAGGCAGACGTGCTCGGCTCTCAGCAGGCTCTCCATCTAGAGGCCTTCTCGGCGGAGTGTTGTCTTTGCTGCGGTTGAAGGTAATAGCTATTTTATGGTACAAGGGGACAAAAGACTGCTACATGTAGCCAGGTAGCACTCCAACAGTGACACTGCGAGAGCATCCTCTGAATGACAAATTAGCATAGAAGGGAATTGGGAGGGACTGCAATTTAAGTTATCTTTTAAGCCTTGGGGAACTTTTACATCTGAATTCCGTATATTCAACAAAACTGCATCTAAATTCTTCTCTTTGGCCTATCTTACAAGACTAGATAGGAAAACTATGTCCATAATTTTTACTCCATTTTAGGTCCACTTTGGACTAACAGCTATAGAATGCTGAAACAACTACCCTTGTCATTACAATGTTTTCTGTTTATTTGATAATTGGGGTAAGAAGTCAGAAACCTCAACAATCATGGAATTATTTTTTCTGTGTCTGAGAAAGGTGGTCACCATCTTCCCCAAATAAGGTTACTAACCTTCTAGGAAGCAGCTTCTCAGCGTTATAGTGAAATCAGTGCCCTTAATATAGATAGCACTCCTGGAATTGCATTTTAAAATATTTAGTGTTATAAGCCTGATTCTCATCTCTATGTACCTATAAAAATCTGATATTCCGTATTTATACTCATGGAGTAAATTTAACTTGCAGCAGAAATTTAATTTACTGGATTAGAATATTTTTTCTCCCCCCTAATCCACACCAACTGATTCCATTTCCAGTAAGGCACCAGTCATTTTTTAATGCAACTCATGTGTACAACAATACTAAAGCCAGACATCACTGGGAAGACAACTCCTCAAATGCATTAAATGCCAGGCTTAAAAATTAACAAAGCATTGATACTACTAAGACACAGGCCTATCAAGCCAAATATATGAGATACTGTGCATTCTGAAGAAATGTCTTAATTACCACTACATTTTAGACAACTGTGAGGACTTCGGAAGAGTTAAAACACAATTTGAGTAAATCATTCCAAATGTTGCCTTTTAGCAAAGCCTTTTTTCACTTTATGTCATCAAAACAATTACGATTGTACTATTAAATATTTTGATGCCTTAATGACATTAGTTGTGCTATTTACTTCTTGAACTACTCCTAACCAAGAGATTAATCAGAGTAAACTTCTTTGCTTTCCAATTGTCACATTTCTAGCTCTAAGAGGTAACAGTGGCTTTCATATGAACACTTGTATTTCTTCTGTTAGGAAAAAGTTAGCTAAAGTTCTCTCAGAATTCATACTCCTCATACTATTCCACGGATATTCTTTGAACATTTGTCTTTAGGGTATCCCAATCCTTGAGGCAAGACTAGGTATCTTCTAGATATTTAAGAAAGTAGTTTAAGACAAAAATGAGAGCAGTAATAGGTGGGAGAAGTAAGGGGAGAGAAGGGGGGAAAAAAAAATGACATTCTCTACCACCATACATACCAAAAGTTTTCTAACAAATCTAACTGATTTAGTATAAAAGCTAACATCATCCATAATAAAAAAAATTACCATATTGCAGAGAACTTTCCTAACAAAAAAATGCAGCTCCATTTGCCTTGTTCTAAATTTCAATATTATAACTATGCAATAAGCTTCAGGACCCAAACAGGCATCAAGGCCAGATTATTGTAGGCACTGTGATTTGCATGAAGAAATTGCATTCTGTAAAGCATACCATCTAAGCAGACATTCAACTGCAAAGAAAACTGTCTAACTAGAAAGCTTTATTTAAAACAGAGGACAATCAAACATTTGCATGCAAGCACACTTACCCTTTAAAAAAAAATGCTTTTTGACAGGGGTTAAGTTAAAAAACTTTTCTTTCCAGAAATAACAGACCAGCCATGGAAACAGTGCAGTTTTTCCATCTCGGTGAGTATGCTACTTTCAGAATTTATATTCTATTTTCTTTTCGTGTTTTCATCCTTATTATTGCACATTATGTAAAGTGCTTCCTTGGAAACAGTAATGCTGAAGGAAAAAAGCCATGCTGTCTTGACATGCCACAGTATAGTGCCTCTTACATTCATCCATCCTTAACTGCATATTCATCTTCCAGGAACACAAAGAGGGTTTGCTTGTGTGGTCACGTTTTCAACAGCCAATTATGCTGCTAGTGGCATGTTTTATATGATGCATTAATTATACATTAAAATAACAGCACCTATTAATTCTAATCTGCAATTCTTTTCTTGTTCTGCAGATACCTGGAAAGTTAATGAAGTCTCTTACAGAACGCTGCCACTTCTAGATAATTTGCCATTTTCTACAACTCCTTCCCACTTTTGGCGTCTCCAGTGCACTGGAAGCTGCAGATAAACAAACTCCTGTGCTTCACACACATGCCTCTAGAGTGTGTGTGGGCAACAGTGCACAAGTCCTTCAAACCTTGCTTCATTCTTTTTAAGCTTAAATAAATACTGAGCACTAAATTACTTCTCTTAATCTTTTCTTAAGAAAAAAACACATGCCTGCATCATTTCAGTGGTCCTGTTTCCAAAGACCAGGAGTTCAAAGGGAAGGAAACTTTTTAAGCTGAAAAATGAAGGTAGTTTCTTATGCAACTTGTCCATTCTGAGTTGCACACATACTCTCTCAGGTCTTTATCTTTCCCTACCAGATATTATCAAGTCTCCATTCTATGTTTCTGAGGGCTGATACATCACAAAAGGGTTTGCATAAACAGCCACCAAATCTTATCTGTGAAGTTAAAGCAAACTGTTTATATAAGGAAAGCCTATGGAAACTTATACAGCAACATAAAATATTTATGCTGTTTTAGTAAGGTCCTAGATGAAACTAAACATGGAAGAAAAGATCAGCAAAGAATGAAAGGAAAATTAAGATGCCTTAACACTTAAATTTTTCTTTGCATGTAGTAAGCTATTAACATTACAACATCCCCAGGGTACCCATGACTATCACCCTCCTCCAGATTTCATCATCTAACTGGGAGGGGGGATGATATTGAAAAGGAGCAAGCCTTAAAATCATTATTTAAGGAGAATGTGGCCAACAATCTCAGCAATGCTTCAGAATTCACGGTACTGTGTTATACAAGAAGGCTCTAGGCAATGACAGTTTGCTCAAAGTTCAGTCAGCCACCCTCTGCCACAAGTTTTCAATCACAACTTTTAGTTTATTGTAATCAACTCTGATACTATATAGAAGATACTACATAAAAACTTCATCATTGTACCTCACAATTAACAGCAATTATACTTTGAATAAAAACAACACAGGGAGAAACGTTGTGCAACTATTGTCAGCATAAATGCCTGAAAACACTGATGAAGCAAGAAATAACATGATAGTGAAATAAGAAGTTGACCTGTCTGCATGCTCTCCACTGTAGAACATTTGAGGTTTAAAGAGATGATGGCAAAAATAGCTTAAATTCCTGTGCCTCTTGACTAAAAGTCACTCAAATTCCTTAAACCTAAGAAAAATCCATTTTGGAAGATTAGCTTAATGCAGTCCATTCCAGCGATCCTGTTTATACCACAGCCTCCCAAACAGCTGTACTACCATGAGCATTGTGCAAAACGTGGCACAGAGCTGGATGGAACAGCAAACGAAATGAACTTCTTGATGTGGCTCATCCAAAGCCAGTAATCAAGTTACACTCTCCAAAAGCAGTATTTTTAAATAGAAGCAAAGAAAATACCTTTTTAAACACAGGGGAGAAACACAGACATGCCATCTTCCTGTACACTATACACAATCACTAAGCAGATCACAACAGCAAATGATAAAAAGGCATGGTCTTAAAAAGGATTTTTCAAGTTGAATATCAACAGAATCTTAGCGGTCAACAGCTATATGGCAAAATGCTGTATGCTGAAACTGCATTTTGAAAGGAAACAGTGCCCTGAAGTTAAGGGTGATCACTGAAGTATTTAGAAAGCAACAGTGAGTCCTACCATGCACTAGAAGTTATGGCAAGGGATCTTTGCCATTAAGACAGTGAAAGGCAAACTCACAGTCAAGTTCAGTCCACCATATGTCAAAATGCTTCCAACATTCATAATTATTAGTTATAGCGGACTAGTCCAAAAGCTAAACTGTTCAACTTCACATTCTGAGGTCAATATTGGTAAGCAAGAGAGCTGCTCCCCATCAAGAGAGTGAAGTTAACTGATTTCATACATGGCCTCTTCCAATACCAAGTAAAATAGTTAAAGTCACTTTGAGCCAGCTTTACTTTCCAAGTTAACAGACATGCAGCATGCGCACAGCTGGTTAACACAGTTGAGCTGATGAGTGATAATTCCATTGATCTTGTCTCTCCGTACACTAAAATGCTGGTGAACTCAAGCAAGGGCGCTTGCGTTTAACCAAGTAAAATACAAGTACAAGCAAGGTATCCAGTCATGGGCTCATGTTTTAGTCAATGCATGTGCCTACATAAACTGTATGCAGAGTCAAGATGTGAGTTTGAAGACTGATTATTATTGTAGTAACTAAACATTCAAAGTCTTAAACAGAATAACTTTACCTCACTTTCACTGAAAGGTAACATGCTTTAAATCCTTATTCTCCCAGTTTATGCACTGAGAAATGTATCCAACTGTATAGTAGGACAAACAAGATATGGTGAGATACCTACAGGACAGCAACCAGTGAGACCTTCTGTTTAAGGTTCTTTCCTATTAAAATTCACTGTAGGACACACGTTCAGATATGAATATCCGCTATACTGTATACAAGAAAAAATTTAATGTGAAAACTAATCTCTAAAATTAGAAAAACACCCAAAAGTTTTGTGAAACCACTCAAAAGAAACTACACTTTATTATGTAACATTTAAATTACAGTATGTGCTTAGATCATCATCCTAGAAGTCTCACATCCCTGAATGATTCATCCTCCTGACAAGCAATCAATGCAGAGATACAGAGCTAAAGTGACCAGCCTTTGAACTAGAACAGCTCAGAATCCAAACACTGTCATGCAAATCTAGAGATAATAAGAACTGGCTATAAATAATTACAACAACGGAGAACAAGATAACAGTTCAACATTGGTCTCATTTCATACTAGTTGAAATCAAAAGAAGAGACTTTAAGACTTCTAAAAGCTTCCAATAGATCATGTCTCATTGCAGCCAGAAGTTCTGCCAGATGTTTATCTGGAATATAAGCCCACAGCTGTACAGCACACGCATTTTACACAAACTCAAAATTATATATCATTTGTAGCACTGCCTCTTGAATGAGGGAAGAGGTTTTGCTAGTTGATTTTTAGCATTAAACAGGACAAAGTCATGTTAGTTTAAACACTGGAAAATTGCTATTTCCCTTATGTGTGTCTGTTTCTAGTTTATATTTGAATTTCAGAAACATTATTCATGACACTCAGGACCAGGATCTTCACTCCAATGGGCTCCCCGTTTCTCAGTCACAAGCTTAATGAAGTAGCTATGATTTGCATACAGCTTGAGTTTTTCACTGATGTCAACCCACTTCACTTTCCCAGCATCGTCACCTGCTTCCAGAGGCAAATTATCCATTGTCTCACCTGATCACAAAACAAAAGAGTTAGGACATACTATTACATCTTCTTTCCTGCTTTTCATTCTCACATCTGACCAGTTCCTCCTTTCTGCAAAGCTCTTTCATAAGCAACCTTCAACTACTTCTCATATAAAAACTAATTGTTTTTCACCGACTCCGTACCAGAAGCCTTTCCCATACCTACATTAACTATTTTAAAGCAAATTTGCACAGCAGAGCCATAACTCCTCACCACCACTCCTGTGGTAACAAAAGTAGCCTGACAGGTTACTAGAAATCAATATGGCAACATGCACTCACTACCGCAATCAGTTTAACCAATCCCTCCAACTCAGATTTTTTTTTTTTTTCAACTAATGGCTGAGTGCTTCCTTTCTCAGGACAAGCATTGAATTCTGAAACTAAAATATGTTTATGCAAATCCATATTAACTAAAACTCTAGCAGAGCCCCAAAAGTTAAAATAGCACTTAGGAAGGGATGCAGCAAAGGCTTTTGAATTGCTCTAAGGTTTCAACCTTTGGTTTCCAAAGAGAGTCCGAGTCTTTCATAGGCAGCAACCAAAGAAATGCTCTAACAAATGTTAAACAAATGTGTATTAGAAACAAAGACCCAAGGCACAAAATCTTCATTAATTCTTGGGGCTGTTAAACCAAAGGTCATCTTCAGCATTGCCACTGGTATCTATTAAACTATCCAAGCACAGTGGAAATGTGCTTGTATGAATGCACTGTTCAACTTCTACAAGTAAGAGATACCTAACTAGGTTGATTTAATCTAAAGAGCTTGAGATGAGAATCCAAGATTAGAGATGTATCTAAGAACTTGCCCATTACAACTTATTTACAAAAGAAAAGTAAGGCAGAGTAACAAAGACAAAGGGTCTCTGAGAAGAAAATTAAAACAAAGCACAAAAACGTAGTCAATATCTGAAAAGGACCTGAGGTAGTGTTCCTGAAGTACACTCTAGCTCCTGAAAGAAAAATTTTAAAAATCCCAGTATATCCTTCCTCCTCAGAGTCATTAAAAAAAGAAATGAAACCAACTTAAGCAAAATACAGTAACAAGAAATAAATCTAGTCAAATGTTTGCTCTTCATAAAAAGGCACATGTTTATTGATTTACAAGTAGCTTATGCAGAAATAAATCATTTTCATGCCAAGTCCTTATTTTCCTTATTTCAGAACTGAGATAAATGGAATGGTAACAACAACCTGTCAGGGCTGAGCATCTTCGGAGAGAAGAGTTCCTCACATCCACTGTTCTTATTCCTAAAATTTATACCTGACTTCCATGTTACTCCACTTTCATTGGCAATCTCAGCCTAACATATGTCCTAATTTCAAAACCATATTTTTAGTAAAGAGCAGCTCAAGGTATAGGTGGAGATACCCACCAGATTCATCATGATAGTTCACAGCCTCCGTCTCCATCCAGGCATTATCGGTATTACGAGGGTCATCCACGTATCCTCTGTACACCTAAGCAGTGAACAAACAGAACAAGTTCAATGTCACAACATGAAGTGAACAAGCTGAAACGATTAAGAAGCTTTTTCCTCAGATACAGAGATACAGTAGCCCATATAAAATTTTCAATATCCTCTTCAATTTCACATATCATAAAAACCTGAGCATCACAACTTATTCTTTTAACTAGAGCTACATTTTTTCCAGCTTCCTAGTAGCTGAAAGTCACATGGATAGCTCACAAGGCAATCACAGAAGACAAAAAGCTTACCACAAAGGGTTCCTGGCTGAATAGCCTGTGTAGTTGCTTTTCCAATTCTTCTTTTTCTTTAGGTGATTTCTGTAAGGAATTCAGGGCCTCTTCACCAAATTCTCGCTTAAGTGTAGCACTAATCTTCTCTCCTGGATCTACCATCCCCTTAAAGAAAAAAGGAGAGTAACCCTCAGACTCCATTTATTATTCCTTTTGACTTGCACTTTGTATATTACATCCATCTACATTATACTCAGAATTCAAAATGTATTTGTCAAGAGCAAGCATATATGTCATTCAGAAACTGCAATGGATTAGATCATGTCTACATTAAACAAAAATATGGTCAAAAATAAACAAAAATACTATCTTGTAATGAAGAAATAGAAGAAAATGTAATAACTGATGCTTTGGTTAAACATTATGATTTACAAAACATTTCCCGTCATCTCTGCAACATTATGTCATTCATAAAAGGCACAATTTTACCACATGCATACCAGTTACATTCTCATGGCTTACAAGAGGGGAAGTCTACAGTTCTATTTTTGTCCTTACCCCCGGAATGGCCCACTCCCCACAGTCTCTCCTCTTGATAGCTACAAACTGCAGAATGTTTTTGCCAGTAACTGGGTGAGCTATTTTATTGCCACTTCTATCCCTCTTCCACCTGCAGAAGATGACAAACAAGCAAATTATTTTATACTTCTTGAAACTGAAGTCAAATTGTGATCCGAAATATTAACAACAAGACTCCTGCACTATTTGTTGTTATATGGCAAACGAAGCCAAGAACTAAGGCAAGGATGAAGACAGGTGATAGCTGTCTCAGAAGATCTAATTCAGAGCAAATAATTTTTCACATGAGTCCACTGACAGTGTTTTCCTCATTTTCCAGGTGCTTTCCAAGCTGTTGATGCCTAGATCAGCAATGTCAAACAAAAGGTTCACAACTGAAAGGTCAGCAGAAATTATAACTACCAAGCAGAAAAGCAACACGGAGTGGAGAAGCAAACATTTGTTTGCACGTGAAGAGAAACAGAGGTGGAGTCTCTGTTGATGAGCCTAAGATTAAACTCACATTTGAATGGTGAGATGGTTCTATACCTACCACTACTATAGACAAACCTAAGACAGCACTGTAGCCAAAGCAGCGGGAACTGCCCAGCCACTGTAATTTTGTAACCACATTGCTAGCAGCGGCTATTTTTAATCACTAGGTCCAGCACCTCTGTATCAACCGCAACTCTTACAGTGAAGGTTTACCTACTAACTTATTTTGCCTACCCATAAGATGAGGATAATCGTACCCTCTTCTGCTATAAAGAAATAGCAGTCTAGACTGCACCACTTCTGAACCATTCACTCAGCACCAACAGAAAACGACAAATATCTGTCATAATGCATTCAGTAAAGGATTTAAAAGATCTGCTTTAATTAAAGCAAAAAGATATCTGAATGAAGAGAAAAAAAAATCTGAGCATTTCTTTTCCTTTAAAGGAAATAAAGCAGCAGCAGCACTGGGAGACTCAGGAAGCAGAAAAATTAACATGCATTGAGATTTTTTTTTAACAACATGGTTGCATCTTCAGTATGGCATTTCCTAACTTGCACCTTTGGTACCTAAGCAATTTCAATTGCATTTTCTGTGTAGTATATTTAGTGTGTGTGTACACACACAGATTTTGAAGTCAAAATCATCAAAAAACAACAAGCACTTCAACTTAAACAAAAAATAGGCCATCCAAAACCAGCCTCCCCTACTATCCTAAGCCAAGTTAGTATTCCCAACAGTGCAATCAAGGCACACTATTTATTTTGAAATTGAGTCACTAATAGATACAAAATCTAATTTCTGTAATCTTGGATAAAATATTTTTGATACCTTGTGTAAGGCCTTTTGGCATGTAACACATACACCATAAAAATATCATGTACCTCTTCCAATTTTTATATTAATTTCTAAAGATTTTATTTGTATAGTGTATTCCTGTTGAAGCACAATTTCTGTTTTTTTTTAAATCAGCTTCCTCAACATTTCAGAAGTGATGGCTTGTCATGAATTAAGTTCCTACTCTTTTCCAGAGACAAAAATAAAAATTTATGATTTTCCACCTATGTATCTCTCCATAGATACATATGGGCTTATGCATAAGCACATACAACATAAAATCTATGTGACAAGTAAAAGCCTGTTCACAGATGTGTAGAACACCAAGGTGTGTATACTTCTGTTCTGCTTCCTATCACCTTTCAGTTATCTGTCCCTTACCTAGTTACAATAGGATCAGCAGCATGATTTGGTCCCCAACGCCCTAACAATCCTCTGCCTATGAGACCAGTCCTTCCTGCAGGATTTCTGAAATAAAAAGTGGCATATTGTTAAAGAATCTATTTTCCCATATGCATTTCCAAACATTCTAAAAAAGCAGTTTTGCTGAAGCACAAATCGAAGTACCAAAAGGACAGCAACATACACGTAGTGCCAACATACACTTTAAAGAACAAGAGAGCATGAGAGCAAGAACAAGCGAGAAAAAATGTTTTTTCCCCCTCTAACAACCTCTATGTTTGACAGTACAATGAAAGAACAAGTGCAAAACTGCTTTGTAAATTCCCAGATTTGTCTCGTGATGCTCCTAATCACGCGTTATTCTCATTGTTCATATAAAACCTCAGGTGAGAATTAATGTAATGTAGTTTTCAGGGCACAAGACTACAGACCCACAGAGCATTTAATTATTTACAAATCACACACAAAAAAAATCAAAGTCAGATAAGAGTGCATCTGTGTTACATCAGGATTTGTCAGCTGGAGGAAGTTCTGTTCTGGTATAGTATACACGAGTGGTACAAGGGCTGGGCCCAACGCCTTGTCAGGTTGGCAAAACACAACTTAACCAACATATCCCTACTGTCAACAGGGTTATAGCTCTCTCCTCCTTCAGGAGTTTCACCACAACCCACCATCAGGGTTGTATTACCTGGAAACCTTTAAATGCCTCTCTGCTCCAGGCTTCTTCCAGAAAGATTTTTCTGGTGTTGAGGCATCATTTTTCCTATTTTTATGGGAGACCATCTTGATTTTGTTCTAACAGGTAGCATCTACCAAAACTGATACAGACCAGAAACAGCTCTAGAACTACATCACTGAAATGAAAATGCAAGTGAAATCACTCACCGAGGCCTCCCATTTTCAACCACATACAAGCCATTCAGACTCCTCCTCTCCACTTCTCCATCTCTCTCATTAAATGTGGGAGAAAAGTTTTTATCACTGTGTGGAAAAGAACAATTTAATAGAGGTAAGTTATTAAATGTAACATCCCTGTGCCCCCAAAAGCTTGAAGGCCAATCAAATCCACAACAACCACCATTTAGCAAATGTCCAGTTTTTCCCAGAGTTTAAGCATCAGGCCCTCCTTCTCTTTGGCTATAAGGTCTCCACATTTACTGACTACAGTCTCTCTCAATAATTAAATCTGCAGACATATAAGCATGCCCACTCTAAAGTCTTTAACACATCTTTTTCCTACACTTTCATTTACACAAGTGTTTCAAAGGTGTTATTGTTAAGATTAGAGAATATAAAAGGATTTTATCCATCTGACAAAGCTAAAAACTTCACTAATTTAAAAAAACTAACAATACTTTTTGAAAATGTATACAGAAACAAACGGCTGAGGTTCTGAAAACTTTATTAATACAATTCTACTGAGCAGATTAGTATTATTAGGTATGATTTATCAAAGTTACAAGCTGCCAGGCAATCACTGACTTTTAAAATGAATTCAGTTCCCATCTCCCATTTGCACCTTTGAAAACTACATAGCACATTTGTAGAGAGACTTTTCCCAAAATCATTTCCCAAACCATCACAGGTTTCAAGCTACTGACTAGCTTTTTCCACACAGTTTGGGAAATTACACTAATACCTAAAAACTGACTCTGCGTTTTCAAGTATTATGAACATATCCAGTAAGAGGATATTGACACTTTCCCTACTACGCCTTGGTAGAAGATAGCCAGCTCTGAAAAGCCCAGAGAATAGAGTGCCCTGCGATCAGTAGAATACGAAACCCAATTAACAGTAAATGCAAACATATGTTCACACAGCAATGGGAAATAAGGAAGGTAAGACTGAAACAGAGTGCCATCATCTTTGGGGTTTTTTTATACAGCTGTGCATACACATGATTATATTAAGTGGTAATTCCAGTTACATTAGAGGCATCTAACCTTCTAGAAAAGAAGCATCTAGCATTCCCTGAGAAACAGAATACATACACACAATTAATAGAAGTAGACACATTTGCAGCTTTTGCATTTCTTGAGTCAGACTGCTCAGCTCAAGAACTACAGTTCTGCATTACTTTTTTTTCTTTTTTTTTACATCCAATCTATGAAAAATCTCTGAAAAATAAACATCTATATTATGAAAATTTCCTCCCAACTTTAACACCGCAGCACTATTCCAGCTCTGGTGTCAACAGCGATTGAAAAACCAAACCAGAAAGGACTATGAGAATTTTACTTGTAACAAAGAAAAGCAGCATTACATAGGATAAATAGCTGTTCATTATTCCAATAACATTGTTGTTTTTTACATAAATCACCGGTTCATTAAAACAACATCTCCAAGACTTCCAGAGCTGACCCAAACTATTCAGTTCTGACAAGCGTTCTAGGTCTTTACTTTCAGAAATCATTGTAGAAGGATGTATCATTTAAGCTGATGAACTTATGAACTTAGTTTGTAAGTATTTCCTTCTTCCCTTTACACAAGAGAAAGGGGACACCATTTCTGCTCACCTGAGCTGGGGATCTGCCCACTTGGGTCCAGCCAAAACAGAGACTGAAGTGTACTCCACAGGATTATAATCTTTCCACTCAGTCAACCAGTCCACTTTATCTTCAGGAACTTGGCTACGCTCAATATTTGATCCTGGATACGGGGAGGTGAGAGCTTTGCTGTGGTAGAACTTACTCACACCACAACTGTTAAACATTTTAAGAGAGTGAAGATGGGACCAATGGGCTGGAGACAAGTTACTGAAAGAAAAAAACACCAAAAAAAAAGTAACTCATACATTAAGTATTAACCATGTCACTTAATTCAAAATCAGAATGTTAAACTATGAAAAGCAGAACAGACTGTTTTCAAAGAAAACACTAAAGAAATATATTATTGCTTCTTTTAGAAGGCATGTAAACGTGTACACAGGACCAAAAACTCTGAATTTCATCTGCAGCTTAGTCAAGTTCTACTAGACAGGCATGAATATTTAGCACAAGTGAGAAGCTAAGAACTCAAATGGTCATTCAGTAGTGTGTTTAGTACCATGATCACAGTTATCAATTGCTTAAAAGTTACAGCTCAGAAATATTTACCATGAAATACCATTGGAAGACCTCCTTCAGCATTAATTCTCCATGTAGGCATTTCACCAACACATTGACAAAGCCTTAAAAAGCTCCCTGCTCTCACAGGGAAAGGCAGCCCAATAAAGGGCAAGTATGAAGCATCCAGGAAAGCCCAAGCAGCTGAACTCTACAGGTTGCTATGAGCACTGAACCATAATTTTGTGCTGTACTAGGTACAACAGCACCACATACAACACATTTGGTATTTCAATTACTTAAAATAAGGCTAGAACAAGCCAGCTTCTTCAGTGAAAGGGAAAAACCCTTGAGACATCCAGTAATTTTACAATGCCATGAAAGATCAAATATCAATCAATAATCAAGTACAAAAAAGCTGTCTGGGTTACAGTATCTGACAACCAAGCTTTCTAAGAACTCTACACAGATTTCCTTCAGCACAGAAACTGGCCTTTCTATATTCAGAATAAGATTTAACTATTCCAAAAATAAAGGAGATAAGGTCCAGACTTCAGCATGGGGCTATAATCTACAAACGTACTTTAAAAACAAGATATTTGAGAGATCTTAGGAGGAGGCATTTCTTTCAAATCAGTAAGGAGTCACTGCCAGCATGTAAGAAAAACTATCATTTCTGCAAAATATATACCAAGATCTCAAGCAGCTGGCAGCAACACTCAGGTGCTGTCATGCTCACTGGGAGCCCTGGTGAGGTACTGAAGAACACTATTCACCTCGAGAACCACACTGTGTTCATGAAAACTTTCTCTAGAAGAAGGGGGAAAGGTGTACTCCTGCATAGGGTAGCAACTTCACTTAGCACACTAGAAACGGTTGCGTTGCTTTTTTGTTTTTTAAAGAACTGTGGTCGCTTCGGTCTAAAGGAGGGTTTGCTTCGCTTTCCGCCAGGTCAAACGGCGATGACTGCAGCCTGGGCTACCCAGTACCGTGCCTGCGCCTCACGGCTCCCCCTCGACAAGCGTCCGCCGAGAGGGCGGCACACGGGGCCGCCCAGCCGGGCGCTGCACGGCGCCTCCCTCGGGCGGGCGCCCTCAGCCCAGGGGCCGCGCGCCCCGCAGCGCCGACGGGCCGCAGTACCTGAGGGGCGGGCGGAGCCGGCAGCAGCAGCGGGCGGCCAGGGAGGAGAGCGTGACCGTGAAGGAAACCACGGTGACGGCCCGAGCGAAACACGGCTCCGCCACCGCACGCAGGGCGCCGCCGAGCAGCCGCATCCCCGCCGCCCCCCTCCTGGCCGGGCAATGGGCCGAGACGCCGGCGCCAGCGCGGCACTTCGCCCCGCCCCGCCCCCGGAAGCAGGGAGGGGCCAAGCGCGGCCCGTTCCGGCCGCTCCCCGCCCCACCCGCCTAACAGCCGCTGCTCTGCTGGCATCGCCCCTTTTTGTAAGCTCGCCTCTCATAGGGCGGAGCCACGGCCCAATCATGCGCCGCTCCGGGTGGCTCGTGCGCATTGGCTCTCCCTTCCCTTTGCCCCGCCTCCTCCTCTCCGCCCCCCCGCCCCTCCGATTCTGCCCTCTGATTGGTTCGTTTACCTGTCCATCAGGAGGCGTGGCCGGGCGCGCGCGCCGATCGAGTCGTTAACGGCCGCCGCGCCGCGCTTCGCTCGGGGCCCGGTCTCGGCGATCGCGTTCCCCGCATTTCACAGGGTGCCAAAACGAGAAGGAGGTGCCGGTGGCAGGGCAGGGGACGTGCGCGCCGGGGCGGGAGAGGCCCGTGACTGACAGGTCCGAAGGGGAGGGGAGCAGGGGCTAGATGCGGCATCGGGCAGGGCGCGCGCGCCCCCTGGCGGCGATGGGGGCGGGGAGCTCCACTCACGGGGCGGTGGCAGCAGCAGCCGGCTGCCCGCCCAACGGGAATGGCCAAAGCACCCTCATTTACCAGGTTGTGTAATGTGTTATCAAGCATATAAAATCAGGCCATTGCCCTCTCTTAGGAGCCGTACCGAAGCTATGCTTTCTTCACTGCGTTTTAGTGCTTAGGGCCGGCTTTTATCTTTTTCACTTCTCTGCCATGAAAAGGTGATCGGGTTTGTCACAAAGTAGTTTGTTAATCCTTTAAACCTAAGGAATTCTTTTTTTTTTTTTTTTTGGCACTTGACAAAACTTATTTACTGCTGTTATTTTCCGTGGAGGACTACTACTGGCTGCTGGTAAATCAACAACCCACATCACTATCAAAACAGATTAAAGCTCAGCCAGGCAATAAAAAGATTTTTAGAAGAAAAATGAATCTGTTTCTGGAATTGCTGCTGTTTTTAGCAATACTAATCTACTCCTACTTAGAAGCTTTTTTGAAGCTTTTTATTCCTGTGAAGAGAAAATCTGTCTGTGGAGAGATTGTTCTGATTACTGGTGCTGGCCATGGAATAGGGAGAGCTACTGCCTTTGAGTTTGCCAAGCGTCAAAGCAGATTGGTTCTGTGGGACATCGACAAGGTAACATTAAAATTCATGTCTTGATTCACTAATCCCTGAAGCTGCTATTGTTAAACAGACAGGAAAGTTTTCAGTCGTTGCGTACAAATCTCCACCAACTATGTACACTTACACCTGCTTATAGTCAGATCGCTAACTGGTACGCTGAGTGAGCAAAGTTTCAACTCTGCTGCACAAAAGGACACAGGTATCTGATTCCCACGGTTTAATCCAGAGCCCAGTGTCAATCAGTATGGTTCCATGTACAGCTTTTCAAAGAATACCTCCAACTGGGAGGCACAATGATCAGGAAGACGCTGACAGAACTGCAGTTTAAGCTGGCAGGAAAAGAAACTGAAAACAGAAGCATGTTGCTGCAGGAAAATAGGACATGTTCTGCCTGCCAGTTCTCTAGTCCCATATATTTTGCATATGTTGCTGGAAGAAGTGTCTGTTTATTCATATCAGTGTGTATCCTTGTGGTGAGCTAAGCTGGTCTATGCTGCCTTTTGGTGCTGTTGTATGTCATAGACATGTCCTTGTTAAGTTTTACACTAGACCAAACTCTCATTTTAGATTATTTGATTAGATATCAAAATTATCTTAATGAATGGAGACTGTATAGATAAAAATATATAGAATGTTGTTCAGTGAGAATAAAGACAAGGTACTATATGTAGTATTAATCAACTGTACAGAGAGGGAATGAGTGGCTAGACAGCAGTGCACAGAAAAAATTTCTGACTCAGTAGATCAGAAACTGAAGATGAGTTCATGATGTCACCCTGATGCTGGAGAAAAAAAAAAAAGAACATGATAGTGGGATGTGTAAATAAGAATACTATGTAAAATTTTCAGTGTCCTTTCATGCTACCCATTACAGATAAGACCATACTTAAAGTAGTGTGTGCATGTTCAGGCACCCTGTCCATGTTCTTCAGAAAAGATGCAAGAGGAGCAACACAACATAATAAAACCTGAACCATGATGGAAGTCTTGAAGATTGTGAATTCTTTCTTTTTTTTTAACCTCAAGAAATAAAGCCTCAAGGAGGGGAGAGGCATTACACCAGTCTTCCAACATATTAAAAAATTGCTGCAATAGAATGTTATCCATGTTCACTGGAATGGGAGAAGAATAAATAAGCTTAAATTTGTAGCAAGGGAGATTTAGCTTTGGTACTAGGAAAAATAGTCTAATGGTGATGATAAGCAGACACTGAAATATATTGCCAAAGTAGGCAGTGTATCCTGGAGGTTTTTAGAACATTTTAGATAAATGATAGATGCTTCGAGGCTGAAATATGGACTATTTCTTTCATTATAATGTAAAAGATGGGCATCTTCACTAGTTCCTTTTCCACGCTAGTGATTAAAAAAAATAAAAGGCAGCAAGAACTGCATTTTATGAGGGGGATTTTTTCTGTATGATTTAGGTAGCTATGAGACTTGCTTCCTTGATCAAGCCTAGTAGGGAACTTACTTGGAAAAGCCTTATTTCCTGGGTGCTATGAAACTTAAACAGCAGCTGGGTGCTGAGGTGGGACAGTTAGAGACACCCACACTAGGGTCCTGTGTAGCTTTCATCAAGTAAGGAGATTTCTCAGGTCATTTGTAATCTGGTCTTGTCACTTCACTATTCCCGGTTCATGTGGCTTTCTCTCACCTTATGACACAGAAAACAGCAAATTCACTTCTGCCCCAACTTGCTGCATTGTTAGAATGGCTTTAGAAATTGCTTGAGTTGGTTTGGGGAATTGTAATTGTGCCTCTGGCCTGCTTGAATCGTTGCAGTCTTTCACTCAGTGTAGCACAAAATTGTTTAGCCATTTCCACCCGAGTTTCTCTCCAAAATGTTTGTTTGAATGATGAAATGCCTAAAACACACCAATGGAGAAAAATGTAGCTGCATGAAAATAGTATCTTCTTATTTTGATAGTCTTTGGAACAGATTTTCAGAATTCTTTAGCACTTTTGAAATTCCTAACTGCAGCCAAAAGGGGTAGCAAACATAAATAGAAAAAAATCTGTGTATTTAGTTGTTCTAGTTAGACAAAGGACCAGTAAGTCAAATGAAATAAATTCTTTTAGACTGAAATAAGAAAGAGTTCAAGACCAAAATATGTGCCTGCTCCTAACCTAGCTCTGTGAAGGAACTTCTGTTTCAGCTTGTGAATCAGGACAGAGTTAGGAAAGACTGGTTCTAATGGCATGATATTATTTATTCCAGTTAATGTGTAGCCTAGAGTATAATTGATTTCATGTTTACCATCTGAGATAACTGCATGAGCAGTCAAAAAAAAAAAAATCACACAACTTCAAACATAAAAGACCTTAAATTTATTTGTGAACTGAGCAGATGTTTTATGGTATTACTGAGAAACGATGGCTATGTTATCATGACTGTAAGGATTGTCAGTGTTGAGAAAACTAATATACAGTATTTTGCCATGCTCATAAGTGTCCAAATACCTCCTCTGAACTTTGGATTGTATAGTCACAGCAATAGGGGTAGCCTGCCCCACATGCGGCATAACAAGTTCTCCCAGCTAAAAACCTGTAAAACCATCATCCCTTATGAATGTGGAAACTTTGTTGTTCCTTTGTAAAAGCCATTACAATCTGTCAGCACAGTTTTCTCATCTAATGGATAATATGTGTTTGCACAAATATTTTTCTAAATTCATAGCCTTGCACCTAAACCTGCAGCTCTGTTTTATAGGCATTTCTTAGAGAAACCTAATTCCATAAAAATAAAACACAGTAAAGTAGACCATTCATGTTTTTAAACCTGCCTTTGGATCTGATAGCATTTAGCCCAGTAGTTCTTGGCTGAATTCCTACTAGCTGCAGAGTAATTATAATCTGCATGTCACTCTTACTGCTAGATTGCAACCATGGGAACATACATGTTTGAGTTTGTGAAACTATGCATAAAAATGGCCAACCTAAGTATTATTTTCAGCCACATCCTCTTCTAACTAATTTCTTATGCAACACCTTTAAATCACTGAAGCTGTACAGCGGAGCACTTGCTATGCAGTTACAGCAGATGGATATTGATTCTTGCACACCTGAAACAACATAATTCAAAAGCACAAACACACCCAAGACTGAAAGATCTCCTTTTAAATACAGTATTTTGTATGCTACAGTGAACAGTTTTATCTGGAGTGATCTAGGTTAAGACCTATGACCTGAGCTCCTGTGTACAGAAGGGACACTTGGAAGAGAAAGCCAAATCTCACAGGTCCCTCGAAGCAGTGGTTCTGTTTGCAGTGGATTTACTTCAGCTCTCTTGCCAGTTTAGAAATTCATCATCTGTCTTCAAATTAAGCATTTTGCCCTAAAACAGTAATGACCTTTTTTTCTCTTGTCTTTTGTAGTAAAATGAGTCTGAGATATTTTTGACTGAGAACATTTGACCCTAAATTCTTTTTGCTACAGGGGACGTTCTCTCTTCAGGGGCAAGACTACCAAGAAAATCCACTCAGAAACTGAGTTTTTTTTTAAAGGAAGGGAAAGAATAGGGCTTAAAATAAAATAAAAAAGAACTAAGACAGACATTTTATACTTTTTATTCAGAGCAAGAAAAAAACATACTTGTTTCCGGGGAGTAGTCCTTGGGCTCTGTCCCTGCACTGGAATCACACTTTCAGTTCTTTGTTCTGGAAAGGCAATGTCCACGAACTCATCTTAAGAGATCTGTTGCATATTTGTCAAATACTGTTCTCGTAAGAAACGTCTGTCTACAATTGTGTACCGTGGAGCACACCTCTCTTCTCACGACCAGTCAATTAATATTGAAAAATGTAGGCCCACTTTTTTATACCTCAGAGGTGTGATCTGGGCTTGTGTGTTAAGAGCACTGCTTAGAGTTGTGCTGTCTGCCTGCTGTGCTTTAAAAGTCATTGCGCCCTTTCTATAGTCTGGGTAAATGTGCTTTACCAAGACAAAGTAATTTGTATCTCCACATTCCCTTTCTAGCAGTCAGTCTATGTAAGTCATAAATTTAAGTCAGAATACTAGTCCTTCTAGAGATCCAGGCTACATTCCCTTCTCTGGGTAACCCTGAACACTAAGTGGACTAAAAACAGTTACACAATCTGGATACATCTTTAGCCTCGAACTTGTCTATAGTGATGCCCAAAGGACAAAACGTGGTCAAGGTACAGTTGAGCAAATCTATCTTTTTTTTTTTCTTCTTATAGCATGGTATTGAGAGCACAGCAGCAGAATGCAAAAGGCTGGGAGCCACTGTTCATACCTTTGTGGTGGACTGCAGTCGGAAGGAGGAAGTCTACAGTACTGCAGAAAAGGTACAAGTAACAGGTGCCTGTTGTAAGGTTTACCCAAACATGCTTGATTTTCAGAACAGTCTGGAAAACAAAACCTGAGGTTTCTCTCTCTCTCGCTCTCTCTCTCTCAAATCATTCAAGTCCTTGAAATTGTACCCCTTTTTGCTGCTTTCTGTACGAAGAGTGATGTAACACTTCGCATATTGCAGCCAAGCTCATCCTCTTTTGTAAGTCTCCTAAGTATCGTGCCTTTTTCAGAGTTCGTTCTTCAGACTTTAAAAACCCTGAAAGAACTTGTTCCTTTTACTGTCCTGTACAACATACAGGGAGCACTGAGGACTTTTGAATAATTTACTGTTGAGAATATGAGTCAAATGGCTCAAAACATTCTGTGTGTTCATAGTACTGAATGTGACTTCACAGAGCACACTTTGTCTGTGAGTAATGTGTAGAAGGCTGTAAATACTGGGATTAATTATTAGCAGAACATCAGATCTACAACAGATTTCATTATACTGTGTAATTCCTACCAAATCTGGATACTTAGTATGATCTTTCTCTCCCCCCAAAACAACTGTAAATCTAAAATTAATTACAGAGCTACTGTCATAATCTTTGCATTTTTTGATAGTGAATGAACAGCATCTTTATGTTCTCTCAATTAAAAAGGTGAAAAAGGACATTGGAGATGTCTCTATCTTGGTGAATAATGCTGGTGTGATTACAACTGCAGACCTGCTCTCAACTCAGGATCAAGAAATTGAAAAAATGTTTGCAGTGAACACTCTTGCTCATTTCTGGGTAAGGGTCACTAGCATGTTGGTATCTTCATTTTTTGTGTATATTATTAAGGATATAAATCCTTAAACATGTGAGATAATATTACAGAAACCTTAAATTCTTGCATTACTGGATAAGAGTTATTCCCTAACATTGTATTATTCTAGCCGTTATCAGATTTATTTGTGCACAGCTGCATATGCCTGTGAAAGCAGTGGTCATAACTTATTTGTATAATCGCATTTTTGAAAATTGGCACTCCCTGATTCCCTCCTTGTGCATAATATGAAAAAACATTAAACACCCATCTCATTTGACTGTTTGGAGACCGTTAATTAACTTCTTGCTGTTCTGAGACTTATCCAGTTTTTCCATTCTTTCTTTTCTGTGTGTTAGCTAACCAGTGACAACCTTATATGCAACACAGGTTGGTCTGTTTTATAGGTGTATTTAAGGTCCCCTTTGGGGTCAGTTTGTGTCTTTAGCCAGGCACAGAGACTCTGTAAGCAGGATCTATGCAGCTTAAAAACGCAGAACAATTCTTTATCGGCTCACACGCACAAAAGGTGGCTGGGCGGTAGGTACCTCTGAAAGGGTCGTTGCTGGCCAGGCAGGCACAGGTTGGGCAGGATGGGGTTGATCCCGCAGCTCCGGAGCGCAGCTCCCTGGCATTGCTGAGCCGTGTCTCCCCCACTCTAATGACACCCGTGGCTCCGGCAGCTTGACCCCTCGGCCCATGAAGCCAGATTCGTCCCTGACTGTGCCCACCAGCCTGACTAGTGTGCCCAGGCTGTCTGCCTGTAGGATTTTATATCATCCTGTGTCGATGTTGGATCCCTGGATCCATGAACTGATACTGACTTAACAGTCCTGCCTCTGTTTGTTATTTTTACCTTTCTTATCTCTTTGTAGATTTTCTCACAGCTCTTTCTGAGCAGTTTGAGTCAAGGTTATGCAGCTGAGCCATATCAGAGCTGGGCCAACTTGGGTCCTTGGCACAGTAACAGCTAATCCCAGGGATGGGGTGGGGGAAAATTTTAGCAGGGGTTGCAGAAAGAAGGTTACAGGTAGTAAAGACTTTTTGTTTGCGATGGAAGAAAAGAGATGCTACATATTGACAAGAATTTTATTGTACATGCTTGTGTGAGACACTGACAGCATTTCTGCTGACAACTGAAACCTAAAAAACAACGTAGGAAAAACATGAGAATCAGATTGTGTTTACATCCTGCTTCCCTGCAACATCCATTTTTTCAAAAATAGGTTGATAATTGTACCAGTGAAATTAGGAAAAGGGAGTATCTGTGTTTCTCAAAATCTTACATGATGCCAATCTTAGGTACCTATCTTGGGGTGCAGCAGCTGAAAAATCTAATTTCTTATTTGTAAAATCCTAAATGAATACATGACGTTATGGATAACATTAGTCATTTATATATATATAATTGGTGTGGAATATGCCTAAGAAAACATTGTTCTCTCTCCCTCCCATTTCTGCCTTTTTCATACTTTCAAGACAACAAAAGCTTTTCTGCCAACAATGATGGACAACAACTATGGTCATATTGTCACAGTGGCTTCAGCAGCAGGTCATGCTGTAACTTCTTTCATGCTGGCATACTGGTAAGTGACTTCAAAATTCAGTCCCCTTCACTTTTTTTAAATGTGTCTTCCCCATCAACAAACATCACATAACGGAGATAATCTTCCAACTTCAAAATATGCTTCCAAAAGATGGTGCTAAGGAAAAAAAACAGAACAACATGTTAACATGCATAGAGGTACCAGCTGATTTGCTGATTGAATCAGGAGCAATCATTCAATGAAGGAATAATGATGTGACAAATCAACTAGTTAAAATTTATATTTTTTCTTCAATATTTAGAGAGTGGACATGTTGACTTTGAGGAGGCAGACTGCACCTTTCAGTTTTATCATACAGCTTCTGTCTATGCATGATCAAGTTCTAAGTTCCCTTCTTAAAAAGACTTCCCTTAAAAAAAATCTCAAGAATAACATTTAAAGGATAAAACATGATAATATTTAGTGCTGTTAGCAACCTAACTGACCAACTCAGAGATTGATGCATAGCCTGTATTCACTAGAAGCACATGAAACTCTGAAAAAAATTGTGTTACATGAACATAAGAATGGACATACTGGATCAGATTAAAAGCTCACCTAGCCCTCTGTGATAGTGGTTCAAGGTGGAGCAATCTTTCTTGTGATATATTCCATCTCCTGTAGCCATTGATGGCAACTTGATAACTCCTGAGCCAGGGGCTTTACCTGGATTATAAAGTCAAATTTAATGGTATCGAATAAACATCTTTCTGATTTTACTTTCTTTTGGAGCTGATTTATTCTGTTGGCCTCCACAAATTTCTGTGGCAATGAGTTCCTGAATGCTGTATGCATAATGGTTCTTTATTTTAAAACTTGTGTGTGAATGTCACATGATGCTCCCTTGTATTACAAGAAACAGTAGATAGTTGTTCTCTATTTCTACAGTCCCCATCCTTCTTAATTTTACAGAATTATGATGAATTCCATCTTCAGAGCTTTCCCCATAGTGAGAATTGATAGACACGTCAGGTTCACTTTGTAAAATGGAAACTGCACCTTTTAAATGGAACTGCACCTGACATTTGAGAAAGGCAAACTCCATAGACTTATACATGTTTATTTTTTTTCTAAGAATTCTTGACATTCGTCTGACTGTTTACTACTAAGCCTACTTGTTGAGAAAGGTATCCACCCCATTTCCATAATTTCTTTCCTAAGTAGCAATATCTAACTCAGAACCCTACTGTGGCATAGGCAAAGTCAGAATTAGTCCCTTCCATGTCTCTCAGGTGCTCACATTTTTTTGCCCAATCAATCAGTATTGCCGTGATCTTTCAGTCAGTTTTAGTTGGCATAAAGTTAGAAACAGTATTCCTGCCTTCACATTTATGCTTTTTTTTCCCCCCCGCAGTTCAAGCAAGTTTGCTGCAGTTGGATTTCATAAAGCCCTAACAGAAGAGCTGTCTACACTGGGGAAGGATGGAGTAAAAACATCTTGTCTTTGTCCGGTTTTTGTAAATACTGGCTTTGTGAAAAATCCAAGTACAAGGTAATGTTGCAGTAGAAGAAATATTTCAAATCACCGTCTTCCCTTCTTTGCATCTCTGCATTACATATTTGTCCCTGCTTCAGATCTGGTACTCAAGTATATAAAAAATGAGATAAATTCATATATACAGTTGGTTAAAGACAATCATCTGCAGTGTCACTTAATCCACATAATAGTTGTATTTGAACTATCTGTGTTTATGAGCCTTTGACCCATCCTACTTCATGTTCCACTGTCCCCCATCCCCCACCCCTACACCATGTTTTACTATTGTGGCTCTTAAATGTACATTTTCCTTTCATTTTAGGCTTGGAAATGTTTTGGAAATTGAAGAGGTTGTAAACAAACTGATGGAGGGAATACTGACCAATCAGAAAATGATTTTTGTTCCGTCAAATTTAAGAATTGCGTTATTTTTTGAAAAGTGAGTAGCAAAAAAAAAAAAAAAAGACAAGACTAAAAACATATCCAAGATAACTACCTTCAAGCGTACAAACATCAAACTTCTAAATTTTGATTTCAAGCTTTGTTGTAGGAGACACTGCATTTTGCTCTCATAGTAGTAAAAGACAGGGTTTGACAACATAGGAATCCCCTTCTATGGGATTTACTTCCAGGTCCCAGAAGTAAATATTCACCCTCATTTCATTTATTTTCTATTATACTCATTCAGTGTTTGACATCAGTATACCTATCTTCACTGGACAGTGTATATCTGTAGGAGAGATTTTAATTTTTTAAACAATTTACCATCTGAAATATCGTAGTATATGAGAAGAACAAGTTCCAAGGCAATGAAATAGGACAGTGGTTCTTTCCAATGACACCTGTAGATTTTATACACAGAAGGATTTTTCTGAGTCCCATCTTAGTTCCTTAAGGTTCACTTTTTCAAAGTAACTACTGTATATATTATTGTATATGTACAGCTGAGGGTCTGACAGGGAAAGAGAGGGAGGAGAATGCATTTTTCTTAACAGGTGTTTCCCATCCACTTCAGAAAACAGTTTCTCTAAACCAGCAGCCCCAGAGAAGTTTCAGAAAGAGCTATGGAACTGCTGCTTATTAGTTTTCCTCTCTTCTTTTTACCATCAGAAGATTTAGGTCACAGAGCCTGAGGCAGTATCTTTAGAAAGGCTCCAGTGCTTCTCTCAGCCATGTGAAGCAAGATTTCTCCTCTCACATCCCTTTTTAATAGCCAGTGTAGCTGCTCTGGTAAGAGAGTGTTTTCACCAGAGCTCAGGTTCAAAACCTAGAATTCACATCAGAACAACTAATTTAACATTTCAGTTAACTTCTACAGTGTCTGAAGAAACATTTGATAATAACCTGTTTATGTAAACTGACAAATCTGGGTCTAACTTCACCAAAAACACTACATAGTCTCAATATAATGCCATTTCTTTTGTTGAGGTGGTTTGTAGGGTTTTGTTTATTTATTTTTTTAAATTCTGAAATAACCAGAAAAGCTTTGAAAGCAAAGAAAAAGCAAAATTAATTCCCACCTCATTTTTAAGTTCTTAAGCTTGGGAATAAAGGCTATACCATATAATGTATCAAGTGAGCCAATGTACTAAAATGTGCACTGTGGTGGCAGTTTGAGTTACAAGGTTTACTGGACATCAGATAAAGTGAAAAGCTATTATTTAATAAGTTTTTTTTTGCATCTCCAGGGGACACTTACTGAATGTTTGACAGAAGCATGGAGAAGTCAAACCTAAAGCTATCAAAGCCCTTTAGATACCAACCTTTAAAAATATATATCTTAATTTGGGACGGGGGGAACAAATAGGCAAAATTCATGACAAAAAGAGGAGAAATCCTCAGAAAAGAAACTACATCTCAAGTTGCTCGTATATTTACCATCAGATCATTTCATCAGCTTGCTCCTTGTCAAAGCAGGAAAACACTCGTTATGCACATGTTCAGTATTAAACCATCCTTGATCCTTCAGCAGCATTGCACCCAAAATCTTACCCAGTAAATGTCCTTGGAATCTTAACAAAAGAAGGAAGGTTGTGAAGGGATCAGAGTTAAATCTAGAAAAAGATTTGAGGTCTATATATAGTCTTTGGAAATATTCCTAGTTTCAAGTCTTGAGTGAATCAATATGTATGCATATGTTCTGCTCCTAGACCAGCTCTCTTCTCACCTGTGATGTGGCTTTTTCCGTAATTTCAAATTTTTATCATAGATTTAATTTCTTATTATTATCTCTTTCAGGTTATTGCCAGAACGTGCCGTGGGAGTTCTGAGAAAAATGGATTCTGTTAAGTTTGATGCGGTTATTAGAAACAAGCAGTGAGAAGTGAATTGGTCCCCCCCCTTTACAATTCCATGAACGAAAACAGAACAAGTGCTGATTCTAGTTCAGTTATTTTGATTTAGAGCAAAATGTAAGACAAATACTTCCCAGCCTCCATCTTCCAGTACACCTAAAGCTGTAGCCAGAATCTGTAGTAGGAACATACCTGTATAATATGGCGTGATAATAAAGCAGAGATGCAGCTCAAGAGGTCAAAAGCGCAGTTTTGACTGTACTTAATATTGCCTTTGTCTCCAAGCACTGGGACAGATTAGAAATTCCAGCAAAGCCCATTTTTGTCAGCACAGCTATCTACATGACTGTGAGGGGATTGCCTGACTATATGTTAATCAGGACTCAGCAGTGAGCAAAAGCATGCTATTTTACCTGAATTTATCATTTTAAGTTTCAAAAAACTCTAATTCACACTCACAATTTCATGTGCTTTCGTAGTGAGTACCTGAAGTAATGTAGCTTTTGAATCAGATGTTATCAAATTACATTAATTATCAATTATGCATTAGCACAGTTGGCACAACTTATGCAGAATAGAGTTCTTAAACCTGATGATTTCCTTTATCAGTTAAACTCCTAACCGTGTTCTAGAGGTATATTTTGGTATAGTTCTAGGTATATCAAAAGGTGTCGTGTCATGTAATGCACCTTTTCCTTCTATCAGCATCAGTCTCCCAGGAGCTCCCATTAAGGACAATAGAGGATGCTGCTGAAAATAGCTCAAGAGAAGGGCAACCAAAGTATTTTTTTGTCCTCACCCTCTCGATCCAATCCAGAAAACTACTTTTTTGAAATGAAGAGAATCAATTCAGTCCAAAAAAAAAAAAAAGTGTGTGTGTGTGTGTGGGGGGGTGCACGTGCACGTGTGCGCACACACACACTCTAATTTTTGCAGACCTGAGCTGAAACTGAAACTAGAAAACCAAGTATGGAGCTTTGCCAGACAGAAGCTGTTGCAACTCGGATGCTTGCAATTGAGATAGGTCTGCTACTAGGAGAGTGGAGCTGTGGATTTGCTCTAAGATTCAGCAGGATATGTATTTCAACAATAAATAAAATGCAGATGCTGTGATTAATGGGTGAGAAAAAGCTGTAGCTATTTGCTTAGCAGCTACAGCAGTTTAACCTTTCCCCCATTTGTTGAGGCTTGAGAGCAGAAAGCAGACACCAGAGGGAGGCAGGAAAATGAATAAAGCCTGTATTTTTTCCCGTAGGAAAAAAGCTGCTTAAAACATAGATGAAAATGTTCTCGGTTCATTTTATGTTTATAGGCAGGAGGAAGATGGCTGGCTGGTCAGAAGATCTATCCAAAACTCTCTTTTCTGGTAATTCATCAGAAACTGTTCAGCTACAGAACTGCATTTTTACCATAATTTTTGAAGTATCCCATGAGTTGATTTCAGGTGATCTCAAACACCAACTTAAATTAAATTTAGTTATGTTTTGTTGGAACAATTTATCAAATTGCTTGTCTATAATTTCCAGAAATCTTTAAAACACCTTCCTGTGAAATCAGTGTAGTATTTCTCTACAATTCACTGAGTGCCTTATTTCATACATGCTAGAAAATTGTCTTATTTTATAAGAATGCTGAAAACCAGTTGGAATATTATTTTTCTTATTTTACAATGCAAAAAATCCAACCTAATATAAATCTGTAATGTATCTGCTAAACTACTCACAAGTCAGACTCATGTATTAAAGAAAATGGCAAGGATTTGCTTAGACTGGAAAGCCTTCACGGACATGCAGTGGGTGTGTTTGCAGCGGTGGGGGACCCCTTCAGTATTACAAAAGTTGGCAGCTAAAAGAACCAACATAATCGTTTTTAGAGAAGGGAAATAATCCCACTGAAGTCCATCATAGGGCTTCTACATCTGCACAGAATATAAGGTAAAGCCTTAACTGGCAAATTAGAAACTCTTGAATAAGTCTTAAACTAATTAATGCATTCATCACCGCACAAAATTAAACCAAAACAGACCAGATAACATACCTACCTCATTCCCAAGTCCATTTTAAATGCAGCCTAGGTACTTAAGAGCCCACCATAATGACAGTCAGTAAGAATGAAGTTCTGAAATCTCTTACAATCAGAGAGCACAGGTTTCTAAGTCCTTTATCTTTGCTCAGATAAGTAAATAATAATCCACAGAAGACATTATTACCCTTTGAAAAAAGCAATTTCTCCAGTAAACACAGGGCATGCCACTTAAACCAAATCCTGCAGCTCTGACAGAGGGAAGCTACAAAAAGAGCCAGTTTATCACAGCTGTGATTAAGCATAATCTTTGATTCTTAGTGTTTTGTAAATTTATACGAGTGCTAATTTTTAATTGCAAATTTAGGAAAGATATTCCTGGAGAGCTAATCTTAATTCACAGACTTTTTGCAACAGAGTTGTGTAAGTTTTTCACAATTAATACAAAGCCTATTAGGAAGATCCTAACTAGGACATGTTTTGTCCTAGTGTTTTGAATGCTAAATTCTTTTGTTTTGCCTGCTTAATGCGGGCAAGTGCTGCCTCTGCTTCAGTAAGTGATACTCCTCCTCCAAAACTAATGGGAAAATGACAGTACAGTCCTATGGGAGAGATGATGTGCCATAATTTAGGTATTACACAACAGCAGAGCAAACCCTTCCTTGGGGGGAGACCGTACCATCTATTATAAACATGATAGCTCACAGATCAGCATGGGCTTTGAATGATATCAAAGGGGCAGTGGATGACCATGTATTTTGTGGTTCACAGTTATTAATTTGGTTTCTTCAGAGCACAAAAACTTGCCCTGTACTTCTTCTAACATAAAAAAACCCTAACTTTTTCTCCTGTCTTTGCAAACAAGCATACACCAGAATGAAGGTATTCTACTCTGAAAAGCTGGTCCCATTCATTTGTGCTTGGAGAAGAAGTCAGAAAGAAACAAGATCATCTTGCATGATTCCGGTCTTTACCTTCCCATACCTGCTCTTCCCCTTCCAGGTGCCAGGGAGCAGCAGGACTGGAGATACCCTGCACAAGAAGGCAAGCCAAGAGCTGAGGGTTACGGCAAGGCAGGCATCTCACCGACAGGGCACTGCCCCACAGTTCCCAAACAAGCAGAACAAAGCAGGTCTCGTGGTGGTAACCAGGGTCAGCTGGTCTGCCGATCGCCATGCCACTCCATAGTGATAAGGCTGGTCCAAGGTCAAGCCAGGAAGTTACGTCAGCAAGGCATGGACGGGATCAGCAAGGTACAAGGCTAGTCACAGGCATGTCTACAGCACAGCCCAGGCAAGGGCAGGGGCTGGAGCTAAATGCAGGTCCCAGGCCAATGGGCAGAGGGTGCATGGGTGAACGCCCCTGAGAAGGCTCTTTCTCACAACCTAACTGTCCTGAGCTACCTGCTATAACAGGACCTGCTCTGAGCAGGAGGTTAAACTTCCAAAGGTCCCTTCCAGCCTATACAATTCTGATTCGGTTTTCCCAGCAGGCTGATCCCAGTTTACAGCTGATCCCAGGTTACCGTATCAGAACTGAAGAGCTGACTTTGAACACTGGCAGCCAAACCTGGCAGAGTGGGGAGTGATAGTTATGGCAATTACAGGCCATTGCAGGCTGGTTAGGGCAATTACAGCCTGTTGGTGAACTCAGGGCCCCCACACCAGCAGCAGTTTGTGTTACTGTTTTAGATGTTATAGTAAACAGGATATTTTAAGTGCTGCCAGGTAGTCTGTACAGTTTATCTATAAACTTCTTTTAGGCATGTGGTACAAAAGAACAACGTGTGATGAAACACTGGTCAAATAACTGATCTTCAGAGCACAGATTATCTTTTCATCTACTTGTGCAATCCCTGACTTGGCAGGCATTTACTGGCCAGCCTTACTACTGAGTGAGGCTTGAAACTGCTGCCACATTATGAACAGGTAGAAATTGGTGGCTTCTGATATAATCCATCCTGCTGTCCTGAGCATTTGGTATTGTTCTGCAGACTGAGGTTCTCTGGAAAATGGAGAGCCCTTTTCATCCAGCTCCATTTGCTGTTAGGTGGTAACAGGTTAACAGGTAGAAGTTTGTGCTGATAGTCTAACTGGCACAAAAAATGGGTTTCTCTTCTGGTTGTATAATTTCTATGTAATAAGATTCAGAGTGTGGTAAAGGACATGTTCCCAGCTTGGGACTTTTTGCTTCATAAGCAGAATTGCTGTAGCTGAGAAATGGAAAGAAAGAGTAGGGCTGTAATTTAATTTGCCTTATACACTTAAGGCTGATCAGGATCTTGGCCTCTGGTCATCCAAAACTCTGTGATACCAATGATAATAGATTGTCAATGGAAGCAGAAATGCAAGTCTTGGGCTTCGAGGCAGCAAATAAAGAGCACATCTATTTGGCTTTTTCATTAGGTTAACTTGCATCTATTCTTCTAGTGAAGAGTTAGGTGATATAAAAGTAGAGATGCTTTAACAGCACAGTCAGAGAGAGCAGCACATTGGCAAAAATGTTTGCCTGAGACACTAGAGCCTAAAGGCTAAATCAGTACTTCACACACACATAAGTTTTTGACATTTGTCTCTTGTATTGCTGGAAAACGTTCTTAACTCTTCTCCCAGCTTTGCTTCTCCTGGTTCAAGCCCTTAGCACTCCCATTATCTCATAGTTTGAGCTTTTGCCTGAAGGAAGACATTTTTGTACAATACAGTCAAATGACTGTGAAGGAAGATGCTCAAAAAGATCCCTGAGACAGACAAGTCAAAATCTTGATGAGCAGGCCCTCCTTTCAGATAAGGGAAGGTCTAGCTCCAGAAGGAAAAGTCAGGTAAGACATTTGGTCTCTCTTGTACCAGCTATTCCCTTAGAGGCCTTAGAGTGAATCAGATTCTGATGGTAGCATTATGAAATAAGAACAATATATCTATCTAGGGAGTGAGGGAAGGAGTGCGCGCTCCTGCAGAGCCTCTTTCTCAGGACACTTACCGAGGGAAAGGGAGATCTGTGTTCAGTCCTGCTTTGCTGGATCTAGTTCAGTCTCTCTGTGCCAAGAGGAATTTCCAGGCAACAAAACTTACACGCTATTATAAATATAGCTATGGTTCTTCTGCATGTCGCCTACAGCTGCAGCTGTTCTGCTTGGCATAAAGGAACAAACATAAAAGCAAGGATTTAAACCTCAGTATCCTGAATACCCAGTGATCAGAGCATCAAATCATCAAGCCTTCCAGGCTCCTAGTTTCTTTTCCTGGCCATAAGAGACAATACAATTGAAGCTTATCCCAAAATCTGGTAGCTACGGGCACCTTGCGAGAGTATATGTGATCAAAACTCAGGTATCTACCTGCAGCAAGGTCCACAACTCAAAGACTGGTATCTCAGATTCTGGATTAGGGAGCTTATGAGTCAGATAAGTGATTCTCTCGCCTCCTGCTCTGTCTCTCTCTCACTCTTCTTTTAGAGTAGGTGTTTCTCTGCCTTCCCTGCCTCCACAGCCTCAACCAGAGCACTGACTGGAGTCATGTGCCAGGAAAATGACAGCACCACTGAGCTGTAGAATTAGAGTCTGGCTGAACCACTGATGTGTTAATTAAGAACAGAAGGAAGTTCCAAGGGAATAGTAAGAAATGCCTAGCGTTGAATCTCTCTGCTGGAATCAACTCAGTCTCCCACAGACGAGGTGAATAACTATGCAGCCAAAGCACTGGGACATTGGTTAGAAATCTATGGAGCTCCCTCCCCAGCTCTTGCAGCTGTTCCACTTGAAGACAGAACACGATTGCGAGGACCCTTCTGGAGTTTATGTACCAGGTGCACGATGGATTCACGGAGCTGCCGCAGCCACCATGCAGCGCTGCCTCTGCGACCACCCTGCCAGCTGACAGAGATGCTGTTTCCCAGCAGGGGAAGAAAGGAAGAGAAGTATTGACACCAAAGACTAGATCTATTTTTGTGAACTAACTGGGTCAGAAACCACCCTCAAGCACTGTTCCACAATCATCGGCATTGCTGAATCGTTAGTATGCTTTCTGGCATAGTTTGGCCCATGCCCTGGTGTGCCAGCAGGTGCTCAGGCATAGCATGGGGGCAGTGCAGCCCCCTGGTACAGTGCTGCTTGGTAGGCATTGTGGATGAGACCATATGTTTTGGAGGAGGAATGGAATCCCATATGGATCGAAGGGCTGTGCCACTTCCCCTCAGACTGAGAGAATATGCACTGGACTGCTTTTTTATTAGGGTGGATATAGCCCAAAAGTCTGTAGCATACGTGCCTAGCATTAGGCTCATCTGCTAGAGAGGTTGGCATATAACATAAATGAGATCAGTTTACCATATCCAAGGGAACTCACTCAAAGTGATCTCGACTAGCCATGTAGGTGATCTCAGTATGTTTGGCTGGAGCTATCTGAGCACACTGCTCAATCTTTTTCTCCAAAGTGTGAGATTAAATGGCCCAATGTACTGTAAATCAGACTGCTAGTGGGTGCAAACAGGATCCCAGACCCGTTCCTCCCCATTCTCTTACCACAGATCCCCCATGCCATCTGTCTTCTATCTTCCTCCCGAGTTTCCCACCTCAGGTCAGATGAAGCTGCTTCCTCAGTGTCCTTAGAAGCACAGGCCCTGGCACTTCCTTGAGCGCTGTCAAGTATGCTGCTAACAAGCCAGCAGAGCCACACGTTGCTGCCTTACCAGAGATGTATCATACAATCAACCTGCCTTGTCAGAGTTGTGATGCATATGCTTCCGCGGTGACAATCCTGGCAGAGCAGCAGACCCACAAAAATCTTAATGAGAAAAGATTTTGGGGGGGAGGTCAGGCCTTCAGGGTGCCCAGAAGCCCAAGGAATCATCTGGCCTGCTCCTGCCTACAGCTAGCACCATACCTGCTGAGCTAACCCACAGTCTAAATACATTTGTCTCTTGGGCTGGACCCAGGCCATAGGCCAGAGACTGGGGACTTCTGGCCCAGGCTGTGGACAAATGAATATACAAAGCTCGAGAAATGCACCTGATGCAAATAGTAACTGTAACTATTGCAGAGAGATAAGCAGAATTCAGTCTTAAAATATGAGAGAAATGTGGGCCCTGCATTAAAGGAGAAAATAGCTGTCACTGGGTCAGGACTCTATTTAAAGTTTGTATCCAGCATCCACAAGTTTTAAAACTAGGACAGTTTAAGTTGTCCTAGGGCAAGCTAGATCTATAATCATAGCCTTTCCCAGGTGCTTCTATTATGACTTTGTACCTCAGAGGGAATAAAACCCATTGAATTTGAATCTAGTAAGTGAATGAGTAATAGAGATTACAGACACAATCACACAACCAAATTACTAGGATGTAAACCTGGGCCTTCCAGCACAGTACATATTCTGCTGTAACTGCCCTTTTGCTCCTTCAGACTGGGGTACCCCGCAGGCAGCGTTAGCCTCCATGAAAGAGAGCTAAGCTGCCTGGCCTAGCAACAAGAGAAGAACAAGCACACAGCTCTGATTATTATGGAGCATATCGTGTATGTAAGGCCAAATACCAGCTCACCCTCCTTCCCCACAACATTTTTTCATGTGCCCATTCCCTAAGGTTTATCCTTCCTATTTCCAGTCCTCAGTCCTCACCAAATCCCCAAACCCAGAACAAGCCCTGTGATATAGGGCAGTCCCAGGCACCACACAACAGCGTGGAAGTCACCATGTACAGGGAGCAAGAGTAACTACAGTGCTGTTGCAGTGAAGCACCCAGTGGTTCTACTGACCTGCTACAAACTAAATAGAGCAGGACTGGGCCCCCTCACTTCTTACTAAAACTCACACACAAGCCAGAGATAGTTTTGGCAAACTATTCAACAGGTACAAATTGAAATACAGGAAATTATGTTTAAATCTAAGAAAAAATGTTTTTTTACTGTGAGGGTGGCTTAACACTGGAACAGGTTCCCCAGTGAGGTTGTGGAGTCTCCGTCTTTGGAAATATTCAAAACCTGTCTGGACACAGCCCTGAGCAACCTGCTCTAGTTGACCCTGCTCTGAGCAGGGGGGGGGGGTTGGACTAGATGAGCTCCAGAGGTCCCGTCCAACCTCAAGCATTCTGTGATTCCTCATTTTATTCTACATATGAAAATGGTGACTGAATTGTAACTCAGACAGAAGGTAGTAATAAGATGAGTAAGAGCCAATATGACTTAATAAACAGCTATGAAGTTCTCAGCCTTAAAAACAGAACAATTCTCTCTTGTAATGCCAAAGCACAAGGTGAGAAGTGGGAGCTAGGCATTACCTACAAAATATGTATCAACTAGGACACTGAAGAAATGAGGGGACTAGATAATGAAATAGTGATGTTAATAAAACCAAACTGAAACTGAAACAGATAAGACACAGCTATGGAAGCTTGCTTTCTTCCCGTCTGATAAACTCTGTCTTCAAAAACGTGTCTCTACACTCTAAATTGAAGAATATGGTGGGCATTTTTGCAAGTCGCTATTCCATTCCGTGTTGTATTTTACTTTAGGAAAAGGAGCAGTGAAAGAGAGAGAAAAAAAAAAAAGATAGGCATGGTATTTACAGGTGGAAGAAACAAATATCTTTTCAGCAGTTGTCAGAACATCTTAAGGTCAAAATACTGTCATTTCCCATCCCAAGCTTCCCTTATGAGATCATCTCAGTGATTTCTGGATGCACAGATTTAATGAAAGCTACTAGGACTGCCATATGGCCATTCAAAATGAACCCTGCAATAGTCATGGTGTCATGGCATATTTCTGCTGGTACAGCCTTTAGCTGAGTACAGTTAGTCTGCTGCTCACATGGAAGCCTACAGAGTGTCAGAATCAAAGCCAAATATAACAAAAAAGCAGTGTGATAGGTTCCCCTCGTCAGCTATGTATACAGCCCTGATTTGTCTTAAATTTCTCAGAGGCTCATTATTAGAGGAAAGAGCAACCAGTTTTACCATTAATCATTACTATCTCCATAATCATAGGTAAAATTTTCAGAAATCTCTAAGTGGTTTCACCTCATCTCAGTCATATCCAGTCTTGCTGAATTTTTAACAGCATAGATTAAAGCTCCCCACAGCACTGCAACCTGATCTGTCTCACAAGCAAAGCTTGCGATTACTTCTTTGGAGAAAGGATCTACAGCATTTTTCCAAAGATCTTGAATCCTACCCAGAATGTTAAAAGAAACATCATGAACCATATTTCTTGTCACAAAACGAGGTCTCTTGGCAAAAGCCATGATTTCCACTTGCAGGTAGATGAAAAGTTTGGTGAACTGCATTTACAGGTCAAGAGGTCATGTGCATCCTAGGAGAAGAGTTATGCAGTCACTACTGCAGCATCTAGGCTGAGGCTAACCAAAGCTGTAAAATGGTATTTTGAATTATTCCACTGAAATTAAGGACCTGAGATCACTGGGTGTTCACAGGGTTGCAAAGCTGTCAGTAAAATTCCATTCTGAAACTAATTTTTGGTACCCTACCCCTCGCAGATTCCTTCACTCTCCATCTAGCATTTGACCATGCACTTTGCTCCTTTCTAAGCATCTCTTGCATTCTGTACTTCTGCTACAGTTTGAGCTCACCCCTAAGAGTACCTCAGCCTCACTGCAAAACCTCTGCTAAGGTATGAGCAAATTTACATTTATCCAACAAGCCAGGTGTTACCAGGCAGAAACATGCTTTCATGCAAACCATTTTCCCCCTGGGTTCTCAGCCTTTTGATGTTCACAGCTGGTAGCTGATCATTTTCCAAAACACCATGATCAAAATCTTTCGAGAAGCATTCCAGTTAAATGGATGCTGCAACAAGAAAATACGTTCATATCTCAGAAATAATACATTGAAAATAGTCATTTTATTTTTATATAAAGATGTTCCAGATACTGATGCTCACTGGTGCCTACCAATTTGCTGAGAACAAGTGAATCCATAGTGGAAGAAAACCACTGAATAGGAACTTTCACTAATCCTTTGATGTTCACTCAGTTTTGATGATAAAATGCTGCTGCTTTTCTTTTAAAAATCTGGCCTGGAATATAGTACAGAAGTACAGGAGTACTGTTTTTAATATTAGACAGATTTGAGCTAAACTGCAGTCTGCATTTTACGCTTATCTAGTGAGATGCATCTGTGTAGAGGCACTGAAATTATACTGACCTGACAGACAGAAGAGTTCAAGTTCCTCTGATAATAAAAAACAGGAGAAAAAAATATTGATTTGGAGCTCACCTCACAAAGCCCTTATAGCATAGGCATGCTGTTAACACCAGTTTCTGCTGCATAGACTAATTAGCAGTCTTATCTGCTCAGCTAAACATTTTATTAGTGGCACATTTCCACTTCCACCTTCCTCTCTCTTTGACATAAAATGATAGCAAGACCCCTTTTAAACCTGTGCACAATTCCAAGTGGATTTTTATAAGTTTGTTTGCTAGGAGGCTAAGTTACAATTCACAGCAAGCAAAGTAATATGTGATAAAAAAAGATAAAACGTTTTAGACAAATGGTTTATTTCCTTAGACATACCCTTTTAGGTCACGCAGAGCTACATGTCAATTCCCGTGAATTCAATGAATACTTTCAGCCAAAATATGTGGGGAACATTTTGTAGGAAAAAAACTGAGCTAAGTTTAATTTTAAGGAGTGATGGGAGGGGACCAAATACAAACATTTTGTTTGATCTAAAATAATTTTTAATTTTTTTTAAATTAAGCCACCAAGACAAAATATGCTAGCACTGGCATGAAAAAAAATCTTTAATCCTGGGTATCACAACACAGATCTTGCTACACAAAGGCTCTTCATTTTATACATACTGGCTTGGTTTTTTTATGACAAATCTCTAGCCTGGTTTCCTGGGTTTGGCCGAGGAAGCTCACCTATCTTGGGCACACAGCTAACAGGCTACAGGACACATCAGGATCCCTACCTTCCTAAATAATCAAACTGAAAATAAGACTTACATAACAGAATTGCTTGCTATAATCACTTTTCAGCCCATTCTTGATTATTCTAAACCTTGTACACCTTTCCAGAAGGCACTGCCTTTCCCTGTCTGTCTGTACTGCACACACTGATTGGGAATACCACTGAAATGCAAATTAATCAATACAACTCATTTAGTATGATAAGAACCACTAGTAACAAATACTGATGTAGCATTATATAGCAGGAGGAATTTTGTAGACCTCATTTTAGGAATTTTTAAAGAGTACAAATGGAGTAAGAACATAACACAGGCAGAGTGCCAGCTAACACAGCTATGTTGTTCCTGGGATTCAAGTGAGTATCTTACGCACAGGCCTATGGAGATACTTTGTTAAGGATAAGCCTTTTATATCCATTACTTATAATGGATGCACGCATCAGGAATGAGTGGTTGAGAATCATTTGAAATGCAACATTTTGTAAAAGTAATTTATGCTCACTGTTTATGTATTTCTCTTCCAGATAAAGAATTTCTGATTCACAAGGACTATTTTTGTTCCTAATCCAAATGCTTACCCAGTAACCACCTCAGTGGCAAGAGTGGCTGTAGCTCACTTCATGCTGTCTCTCCTCAGCAGCAGTGAACGGATAAAAAGGACGGAGTGGTAGCATATACAAGACAGAGGCTGTGTTCTCCTTTGGCAGGATAATGTAAGTCCATGTATACCCCAGGCCTATATATGAGAAAGCAGCAACACAGATTTTTCAAGCAATTCTTTTTAAAGCTGTGGATTTTTGCAGTCTTGCCCTGTCACGCACAAGACTGCCCTTAGATCTGCAGCCTCAGAAGTCAAGAAACTCTGGCTGCCCCATACTCAGTTATTTGAAGCACAGATCTTCAAAAAGTCTTAAATACATAATAGGGGTTCCAGACAGCCAGATTCTAAAGCACAGTCCTCAAAACTTCTCTACCTTAAAGGCAGTTTTAGATTATATCTACGCTGTGCAATATCTGAGCTATCTCAGTAATAGCTCAAATGCACTCAGAAAGAGCTGTTTTGCATACATAACCCAACGCCTGTCTGCTGGCTTGCGTCCTGGCAGTGGTACACCTGAACTAGTGCCGCCCTGCAGTATTATGGTTGGGAAAGGGATTGTTTTTCATTCTGCAGCTAACAAACGGATCTCTGGATGATGCTGAGCAACACAGTGCAAACCTGCACTCTGGGCATGACACTTTCTTGGCAAGACAGAACAATTCGGCATTCAGTCTCAAGCTGAAGCCTCCTCAAGGTAGGTGTTTCTGCTCCTGCAGCATCTAATCCAGTAGGCACATGTGACACATACTGGTTTAGCTGAGCTTGGCAAACAATGCAGCAGTCACTCAACACCCAAAGATCCTTTTCACCCAGCCTGTCTGAAATCTGAGCTACCAAGTCATGGACTAAGTGAACCTGATTTTTCCCCCTGAGAAGTATCACAGGAAAAAACAGTTATTTAAGCGTTTACAGTCGGTTCTTTACTTATATATCTGCTTCTCATTTTTTTGAGAATAGTTACTATCAGGGAGAAGCAGTATTTTTAAATTCATTATTCTGAGGATGTTCCTGCTCTCAAAGTATCCCTGCTTGGTTAAGGGTCTGTATCTTCTGCCTGACTGGGCACAGTTGAAAACTATTTCTTAGCTCATTATCATTAATCATGGATACAAGATATGTTTAAAAATAGACAGCAGAAAGATACATGACAATAAAGCCCAGTTTTAAGAATCTATATTTTAATTTGTTGTCTCTCTCAATTTGAAATAGTTAGCCTTAACAGCACAGAGATAAAGGGTGAAAGGCTTATGTATTTCTTAAAAGAAGCCAACAAGCTGAGTAGCCATCCAGCTAAGCAACCATCCTACCTTTATTCTTTTGTTGTAGATTATTTTAAATTATCATTAATCCTGCCAAGAAGCTTCCCATTTTACTTTATGTTGCCTAACTTCAGACACAGTCTGAAGCTCAGGAGTGTAAAGCCCCTTTTATTTAGTAAATGTACAGTGTGCAGCATTGCATACAAAGACTGGCCTTTTGTGTTCATACATTATTGCTGCACAGCTAAGGAGACTGCTCAATACACTTAATTAAATATATAAGGATACTAGTCAGATTTTCATTTCCTAAAATATTATTCCTGACCAGTGTAATTTTGTAAATGTTAACTGCATTTATTAAAGGAAATTTTCTGATTCTACAATTCCTGGCCCAGTGAGCCAGTACAGTTTTAAACTCAAGTCTTCAACAGACCCCAATCACATTAGTTATTTTATATTCACTAACAGAACAGAGGAAAAGCACTTACCAAAATACGCTGCAGTCAAAAGGGATTACCAGGAGTTCAGCCTCAAAGTCTCTCCAGACAGAGAAAAAAGTTACCTCTTTCTATCAATAGAGATTATATGTTGCACGTGTAAACTGTTACTTTCAAGGACTTAATAGATGTGTGTATTTGAGGGCAGGAGGGGAGCACTATGCCCAAAACCCCCATGGCAGCAAAGCTAAACAGCAGCATTTTTGTGGGTTTAAGGCCTGCTCCAACCATACCTGAAGTCAATGGGAGCCTTTCTGGTGGTTTCCAGATTACATTACAAGCAGTAGCACCAATATTCTAACAAACAGAATTAAGAGCATGAAAACATGACTGTCTCATTTGAGATAGCAGACTGCCCACTGATTCCTCCTGCCTTCTTTCTGAACAGGGCAGTGAGCTAGTTCTAATCTTTATGAAGCAGCCCACGACCAACCATATATACACAAAGGTTAGGAATTTTCAAACACACAGACAGATTTTTTTTGGTGATTGCTTGGTTTTTATATTCAGAAAATAGCCATTAAGGCATTGCTGTGTTGGAATTTTCTGAGATATATTTACACGAAACATAAAATTCTCGGACTGTTCAAATCTAGTGCACTCTGGATGGTTCAGCACATAATGTAATCATTTCAGCTGTTTGACTACTACTGAATTTTCACCACCTCTTGCTTCTTTAAAATACACAAAGGGAAAGAAGAAATCAAAACTATTACATGGTTATATTTTAGATTATAAAGACTACTCCAGTTTCCCTTGGATAGTATTCTAGTTCTTGCTCAAATGTGCCAGCTGAAATACCAATGTTATTTAGTTAGAAATTTTTGCCTTTTACAGCTGTAAAACAAACGTGCAAGTCCTCCTTAGTGTAGTATACATATTTTCAGTGTGGAAATGTAAATTTCCAGCCAGTCATTCTGAGATAAACCTAGATCTGTAAAACACCTTCCTGCTTTTCAGGAACTGTACTGTAATCAGGAAAAAAGGAAATCCTAGAATTATTATGCATATTTGTAGAGCTGAATTTGACCTTCAGCAGTACAGTCCAACTTTCTACTTTGCCAAATGCAACTGGAAAAACTGTTCAGTTATTTAGCTGGGGGATTAGAAGGGGGGGATTTTTAGCTGGTTCTGTTTGTTTGCTTTGGTACAAGAGAGTTACCTAAGAACAGTTCGTTTGTACTTAAAAGGGCAGGTATTTGTTTAAAAAGGTCAGTGAACTTTCCCTCTTTCTTTGATTCTAACAGCCTGTAATACATTCCTGGCCAACTCTTTTCAGATTCGTAAGTGAAGTCTTACCCTTACTGCTCCATGGACAGAGGCTCTACAACCCAAGAGACCGAAATAAACCTGGAAGAAAGTGTGTAATGGGAAACATATTCCTAAACTGAACAGAGACAGGGTGGTGTATGGCAGCACCCCATGACACATACATATATTGTACAGCCCCAGGTGGGGAGAGCAGGAGCTGCTACAGCCTTTTCCTCCTCTGTCTGAGCTCACGGAGAGCAGTTCCTCTAAAATGTAGTGGGATCACTGTGGTCTGTAGTACTTGGGAGATTAGACAAGCGCAGCTTTGGCGGTGGCATTTTTTTCAGGGTTAAAATTGTTGTATCTGCCTCTGCTGCTCATTAAGGGATAGCTTTTTTAAATGTTGAGAAGAAAGGAGATAAGCTTTGATACATGTCAGACTGTCAAAGAATTGGAAATGGGCAACATGGTTATGAGAGAATGGCAAGCAAACAGACTCATTTCCACTGCAAAACCTGCCTGCCCTGGGATACCTAACATGTGCTCCAGCAGCACTCATGTGCCTTCACTAATGTGCCAAGAAAAGTTTTTTAAATTGAACTACACAATACTTTTTCCATAAGAAACAGCAAACCACTCTATCTCTGCTGGAAAAAAAATTGTCAAAGTAAGAGACCAACTACAGAAAGAACTGTAACTTTTCTCACTTGCTATTTCATAGGAGAGCAGAGCTGGCACAGAAAGATTAGCCTCTCTCATGCAGAACTGTCAGTTCTTCCTAACTTTTGTGGTTCTCTAAGAAGATAAAGCAAAGCACTGCCAGAGCAATTAATGCCAGCAATACTGTGTTAAAGCCTGCTGTTGGAGCAACAGTGGCAGCATGCAGTACATGCTCTGCACTGTCAGCTTAAACTGAGCTAAAATAAACTCAACTAGCCCATTGTTAAATAGCTACAGAGCCAAATGCACATTCCTGCTTTAGTGCAAAGCTTGCATTCTCCTCTCATTCAGCAGATCATTTCATATCAGCAAAAAGCTCACATGCAGCTGTCCCTTTTCACAACGTTTTGTCAGCGCTTCTTAAAATCTTTCATTGTCTGGATCATCTCCCAGACTGCAGCCTCAGAACTACTGCTAACGTGGTACGCTCATTTCCAGTCCATTGCAAACTCCAAATCACCCCAAAGCACAAGAAAAGAGATTTGCTGAGTCCTTGCACCATAAAAATCCTGCCCCATATAGTTTGCTTTCAATTAAATGTCAAGGACATTCAGAAATGAAATGTCAGCTTAAACACAGACTAAACCATTTGTTCTCATAACTGAATTTCGGAAAAAAAGCAAGTGCTGTGTTTTTTTGGTAACGCGATAAGCTAAAGATGGAAGAAGCATTTATCCCTTGCAAAAGCAGAGTACAGGGTGAAGACAGCAGTGGTTATGAGTTACTACCTTCATCACAATACAGATTTCATGTTTTGAAAAAAAGAAAGAAAAAAAATCTAAAAAGCTAAGGCTTCACAGAGCCCCAGATTGCACGTTCTGCTGGTATGGAGGAGGATACCACATATAAAATGCACTATATTCATCACCCCCTTCTGAATGATGACCTGGTATGCGGAACACCAGACATGCTCACTCCAAGAATGTGTAAGGGAGTAAAGGCACAGGGCAGAGGTGATAGTTGCACAGAAATGTTTATTCAGCAAATGAAAATCAGATTTCCCATATCCCTCTTGCTAGAATTGTGTCCCTTTCTGTTGTTTAATGACACTGTTCTTTCAATATTTTACTGGCTTCTTATTTTCTCTTCCAATTAAGGGAAAAGCTCCTTGTGCTTTCGTCATCAAGGTAAACTCCTCCACAGTTCAGGATCTTTTCCCCGTTTCTTTCTTATGCTCTCTTTATGGCTTATGTTTACCACAAACCTATATTCTTTACTACTCAACTCTCCTTTCCCTATCCGTCTTTTCAATACGCTTCCCTATCTGTTAGGGAAAATGTAAATTATGCAGCTCTTACTAAAGAGTGTCTTCCCTTCTTCCAAACCTATTCCTGCTGTCTCTGGCTTGGCTTTACCAGCAGCAGTGGCTTCATAACGCGTACCTGCATCTGCTCTGAGCAGGCCTGATCTAACTGCACAGTGGCCTATCAACATTTCGCACAGGAACCAAGTCTCGGAGGACATCTGATCAAGGAGACTCAAGATCTTCCACACTTGAAAAATCAACAAACAGAAACCTGAATAAAGTCACAGGTTAAAAAAAAAAAGGAAAAAGCTCTCGGGCTGGTTTGCAGGGGATGCCCCCAGGTGCGGGGCTTCGCCGCGCCGCAGCGCTCAGTCCCGCCCCCGCTCGCTCGCGCGCGCGCCCGCCCGCCTGCCCGCGGCGCAGCCCCGCAGCCGCCTCCCTGCGCACAGCGCGCCCCCGCCCAGGCTCGCCTACACGAGGGGCCGGGGCGCGCGCAGAGCCCCACTGGCCGGGCCCCAACGGCCTCCACGCGCCCGCCACGCGCCCCCCGCCCCAGCCCCAGCCACTGCCCCGCGCGTGCGCGCCGCGCCGCCCTCGCGCCGCCTCGTCCTTCCTCCCCGGCGAGGGCCCGCGCGGCGCATGCGCAGCAACCCCCCCCAAGTGCCCCGCGCGGGCTCGAGTGTCCGTTGTGGCGGTTGGTCCCGCGCGGACGGCAGGTGAGCGGGGTCGAGGCGGCCGTTGGGGCGGCGGGCGCCCGTCACCCGCAGCGACGGAGCGGCCGGCGGTGCTTGTCACACCGCCCCCGCCAGCCTGCGTAGGGGCAGGACGGAACGGGGCGGGAGGGACGCGCGTGGGGGAACAGGGGTGGACCGTGAGCGCAACATGAGCCGCAGGCCGCGTACCCGGGGGCGGCTTCCCCCTCCTCCCCCGCCATCGCCTCGCCGCTTCCCCTTGCCCCGGCAGCCGCAAGGCTCGCGGCTCCTCCGGTGCCCCCGCCCCAAGCAGCCGGGCTTCAGGTGCTGCGCCGAGGGTCCCTGCGCTCACGTTCTTTCTCCTGATCTTTTCTCTCTCTCTCTCTTTTTTTAACGTACTCGAGAGAAGCGACCACGATTGCTTTGGGAGACTCGCATTGCCTTCATGCCTCGCTCGCAAGCAGGAGCCTTGTGAGCGCTTGGCTGGTCAAGCAGTCAGCCGACTGTATGCGGTTCTGTGCTTTGCGTGTGTTTATGTAACTTGCTTCTCCCCCCCCCCCCCCCCCCAGCATTTAACTAAGAGAACGTTCAGGATTTTTTTTTTTAATTGATATATGTGATTAAGCTGTTTTTCTTTTTTCCCCTCATTGCTTCCCCCGTGTATTGCTCCCCCCACCCCAAGATATTTTCTTACCCCCAGATGCAACTTTGATGGTAGATACCTATCTTAAAATACGTTCTGAGTAGCCCCCGCTTTGTCCTTAAGGTAGTGAAGCTAATGGTCCATACATACTTGATCAACCTGGTAAATTAGGGAATGTTACAAGCCAGGTTAGGCTCACTTGAGTTGTAAATGGTTATAACTTAAAAAAGAATCTGTCTCAGGGAGCTAAGGCCAGTCTCTGAGACATGTAAAGAGAGGACAGACTCTGAACATGGATTTATTTTATTTTATTTAAGATTAACATAGCATTAATGCAGGACTGAATTATTCCACTAACAGGAGCAGAATTATTGAGCAAAAGGGAATTAAGATGTACTTGTCTCTTGTCAGAACATGGAGGTTTATTCTTTGAGATGCAGTAATAGAGTCCCTAGCTGTGGTGGCATCAGTTGCTGTATGATTCAAGCACAGTTACAAGAGCATATAAATAAACTGAGTTGTAAGGCTGTAGATTATAAGATGCTCCATAGTAGCAACTCACTTTTGTAGAGACTGCAGCCCAAGCAATTAGTGCTGTAGCCTAGCTGGTTTACTGTTGACATCCCCTTATTCACAACAAGTAAAATCATTTCAATTACCCCAAGACAATAATTTATGTTATTAGAAAACAGTGCAAGATATTATCTGTTGCTACGGGGGGAGAGCATCAGGGATTCCTAGCCTTCACTTCCTTCTCATATAAATGAGAATTTTGAATGCCACTACTCTACCAGCTCTTCTTCTACCAGCTCTCCTCTTTACATTGTCTGCTGGAGCTTTCTTCCTGCTTTGATAGGTTCCACCTTTCCATCTCCACTCAAGCCAGTTTCTTACTGGTTTGTGGGAAGCATCAGTTAAACAAGTTCTTATCCTCAGAGACATGGAGATATTTCATAAGCCAGATAGGGCCTCCATGTTTATAAATCTGTATTTCCTTCTTTCTGTAATAATTCTAATGCATTCTGTGGTAATAAAAGTTATAAAACTCAAAAATACCTAGCTCTCTGTGCCTGTTGCAAAGGCTTCTAGAAGTATAATCAAGAAAATATATCACATATGTGGTAAGATACTGCATCAGGTAAAATCACTAAATGTTAACAAGCTAAAGCAACAACAGCTGTTTTACATGTGCTTTGATTACTTGTAAGGAGGTAAAGCTGTGCAAGATTCAGCCTTGTTCATATTAAGCAACTGGGCTGAGGCTTCTGAATTAGTTTAGGCTGATTCCCCCACAAGCCGCGTACAAACTCTTATGCTATGTCAGAAGCAAGTCTGCTTTGTTATATGCTAAGATTACACTTGTGATAGTTACTGTGCAGCATGTAATCTGCAGAGTACTCATGACTTGGCTCATTTTATAAATTGTTAGTGGTTCCATATGGAGTTCAGTAGCCTGGCATCTGGTTTTCTAGATGGCCATTGATTTGGAATAGTAAGTCTAATCACTCTGGTCATAACAGAAGACTAATGTCTTCTGTTGAGTAACATTGTGTAATTACTGGCAGTAGTTTGCAGCAGTGTAAAATACTTCCATGTTAGCCAGCCCTCGGGGCTTCAGCAAATAGATGTTGCAGTAATAATTCCCCTCATCAATAGATACAGGTTCTTGGCTTCAGAAGCCTTTTATCTTGTATTACTTTTTTCCTCTCCTGCTTTCAAGTAGATTTTGAATGAGACACAACATGAATGAACCTTTCAGTTGTGGGACAAAAGGAAGAAAGTATTACCATATAGTTTGAGCTGTTTGACTTTGAGTGTCACTTGAGGCTGCAGCCTCAGTCTGGATGGACTAGATGGTGATCTAAGGCAGAGGCCTGAGAAAATGGGACTAGCTAGTGCATAGAAAACAACATTTGACTGTAGCACCAAGAGTGCTCTGTTGGGTACCATACCTTGATTCAGAGATCCAGGATAGAGGGCAGCTGACAAATAGCTTAGAAACTGTTTTCTTGTCAGTTTACACTTCCCAGGAAGGGCTGGCCTAAACACTGCTGTAGAGACCATCAGACTACTGTTATTTTTAATCTGATCGCATCAGAGACAACTCTCCTTGGCAAGGGACTGTTCTGTGTTTTTACAAGCGCAAAATACTGGTGGCAAATCGTGTTGCATTTACTGCATCTATCATTACATCATTTTGCAGTGTTTCTTTTGTGTTCTGCTTTTCCAATATTCCCAAGGATTCCTTGGATAAATAAATCATTTTTTAAATACATTTTGTATATCTGCAAAACAGAATCCTTAATCACTGTTCTAGGTATTCTGGTGGATTTTGTTCTGGAAAAAGTAAACAAAAGTAAATCAAGCATAGATAAATATTGGTACATTAGGGATTTTTTTTTTAATGCAAAACTGAATAAAATTGTCAAGCAATCATCTCTTAGAACCTAGCAAATAGTTGTTCTTTGTGGTGCTGGCTGGAAATGGGTTAAACCTCAGCAGAATTTTGTTGAGCATATTCGTATCTTAGATCAAACGAAGCAGTGAAAAAATTGTCTCAGAATAGGATTAAGGGATTTTGATGCAGAATTATTTCCAAAACGAGATTTTATCTATGTTCGTCATGCTCTACAAAAGACCTTTTCTTTCCTTTTTCTGTTGTGCTTTTCCAAGAAAATGCAATCTTCATACATTGTTTGTGTGTCTACAGCAATGATGTGGGTTTGGTTATATAAGTAGATGAAAGACTTTTGATGGTGCCAAATATAAGGAAGCTTTTTTCCCACCTCTTTCACTGTTTTCTGAATTACCCATGTGATGTATAACACAAAATAGTTATACATGTCAGCTTTTGCTACAAAGAACCTTTAAATCTTGAAAGAATCTAGACATTTTATAGTAGTGTTCTGTAAGCTATGTTTTTATGTTTTTCTACTAAAGAAAGCTAGGTAGTTTTAAACTAAATCTGTTAAATGTATGGTCTCTCTTTTTTTTTTTTTTTTTAATTAAATTGCTTTTCTTTTCCACTAAAGAGTATACTCTAAGAGGGCTTAGGCTTGGAATGCAGTGTGTAACTTAAACTGTCCTATATTTTCCTACCTTGCCTGCTTTGTCTGATTTGTCCTAATTACCGTGGACATCTGAGCAGTTTGGCATGAAGTTTCCTCAACTCCAGTGATGGAATTGGTAAATGGAGGAGAGAGAAGCATTGAGGTTTTGCTCAAGTATTTTGTGCATCAGTCCTTATTTTTGTCTCCATTTTCCTTCTTCATGATGCAGCTGTAATCAGAAGAAATAGTGAACAGCTGCTTGTGCAGTCATTGCCAAAGCTGCTGCTTGGCTGCAGTTTGCACTGCAGCTGTCTCCTGCTCTTCCTACTTTTCTCGCTCTGTCGCTTCTTTAGCTCTGCCAACTGCCCTGTTTCAAATGTTAAAGTTTTCTTATCAGAACAGAGGACAACAGCTAGACTTATTCTGTTAGCTAGATGATTAAACTGTAAGGATCTTGTCAGTGACTATAACTGCCTAATCTTGTGGTCAGCTAGCTGCACCACATAATTCCCTTCAGGGACTCATCAAACTCCATATATTAGACTAATTAATTTTGTACATGTAAACATGTATATGTCTATATATACACTTTCCATTCCCATTGGAGTCACTTGCAAAATCTTCCTGCTCTTATGGCTACAAACTTTCTTCTAGCAGAAAGTTGTGTTGATAACTATGTTGAACAAAAACATAACAAAAAGTTATGTTGAACAGTTGATGGCTGCTTTTTGTTAAAGCTAAGGAGAGTCAGTGCAACAGCTGTTCTCTCTCTTATGCTTAGAGAAGGTAATTCTGTCCTCTTTCAGTCCTTGTTTTGCTAAACTGCAGAAGGCAAACTTCTAGTCTCCTTCCTTTAACAGGCCCTTTTGTTTTCCTGGTCAGCCTAATGGTCCTTCTCTGCACAGATTATAATGTTATTTTTGTCTTTGTTGCATGTGGGTAACAAAAATTATGTATAGTATTTCAGGCAAAACTTCACCTGAATCTTGACTTCTCCTAGAATTTTGCCTTCTTTTTTTGTGACTTTAGTATGGTGGCTCATAATCAGCACTGGATCTACTAATACCGTAACACTCCTCACTGGAACATTTCCTGGTTCTGATTATAATGGAAGTCCTTGGTTTTGCTTCCATTCTGTATCATTGAAATATCTTCCTCCTTTGTGCCAGTGGAAGACAGAGGATGATCCCCTCTTTCTGGTGAATTGTCTCCCAAATTACGTGACGGAGGAGGCCATGTTCTCCAACTTCTAGGCTGGCCTGTCAGTCAGGAGTCCTAGTTTTTGAATTTCACGACAAAGGAAAACAGAGTGATGTTCGTGTCCTGCTCCTGTCTAATGTCTCGCTTTTCTTTTTGCTTCAAAATTATTGGGAAATTATAAGGAATGTAACTACTCGATCAGACTTACGACTTAAGAAATTTTATGCTTACTTCAATTTCAGATGATTTGGCTGGAATGTCTGAATCAAAATCTGTTAATTTTAAGATATTACTGTTATCTGAATGGAAGCAGATCTAAGATAATGTACCTGTGCTCTGACCTACAATCCCTGCTTATTTTTTTTATATTTGATAACAAATAGCTAGGATGGGGATACTCTGCCTGTTTTCTGAGGACCAGCACTGAGAACTGGAATAAAAACTCCAGTAATATAGCTAGCTGCAGTCTGGAAATGGCCGACATCATAAATATTTCTAAATGTTTGTAGCTTGAACAGCAGAATTGCTGACTGGCTGTTAGCAAACAATGGTGAGATGTAAACAGTGTGTGAGATATTTTTCATAAGACAGTTATTCTTTCATGAAATGTGTTAAGCAGCTGTCTACAAGGAATAATCGCAGATTATGTTATGAATGGGGCACTTCCTTTAGTTTCCTTAGTGTTGGTCACTTTCTGTTCAAAATTGTACTCTTAATGTAGTTAAAATACTAGATTGTGCCCAGGCTTGAAGACTCAGTTGCCAAGATGAAAAGGGAGCAAATCTTAACGATAGTTTAGAATGGTCATGACAGTATTTTGTTCTAGAAAGGACAGACAGTGGGTGTGCGTGTGCATGCATGCATGCAGTATTCACCAAGTACTAATGTTTAGACTAGTTGGTCATTGTTGTTGATAGTAGGAGTATCTCTAAATGGGTTTTCTGTCTCAGTTTGTGGATTCTTAGTACATAATTGACAGAATATCATGCATACTAACATAAATGCTTACTATTTCTCCTAGCAATGATTTTGAAACTAGTGAACTACTATTTCTATATAATTGAAAAACGTAAAATAAAACTTGAACTTCTGGTTCTTTCCCTATGCTCTCCCTTTAAGGCTGTGCAATGACAATATCATTCCACTTCAAACTGGAAGGAAGGAGTTGGTTTGATGAAGTATACTGACTTAAAATATGCATGACCTTCAGGTTTTTATAGTTTAATGTCTTGATTAAAGCACTACTAAAACTCAATTCTGTTCTGTTTAAAATCTGAGAAGATTAAAGGTCTATAGCTGGACATTCAAATCAACTCAAACCTGTATCTTCTGCAAACAAAACATCTGCTCTGTCCTTGTGCCTGGGTCCTGATAAGCTGTATCATATGCTTCTAATATATGATCTTAATATTGTGCATTACATCTTGTAATATTACTTCTGTTTGTGCTTAACTCTACTGGTGCATCATTTTGATGTGACAGATGCTTTACAGAAGGTTGTGTGATAGTGGCTCTTGACTTATTTTAAGTCAATATGATTGTGAAAATCCTTGATTTTAAAAATAGAAGATATAACTGAGGACAATAATATATCTCAAGTCTGGTACACCTTGGTACACCTTAGTTACAAAAGCAAAATGGATATATACAGTGATCTAGATGTCCTTGAAAGTTAACTTTACTCCTGGTATTTTCCATAGTAGACAGTGACTTGTTTAAAGACTCAAAATGTGAGCTGTTGTAACTAAGAAAAGCGGAGGATTTGTGGAGAGTATATCTAAATGAATTGGAGGAGCAAGATGCATCACAGAAATAAGATGCTCCTCAAGTGGTGACTTGGAGAGGAAGAAGGGAATTTGTGGTGTGTGTGTGTGTATATATATATATATATATATAAAGATTTTAATATCTGTCATAAAGTCTCATCAAAATGAAACAGAAAAATGACAAACTCCTTGGTGTCTGAATTTTACCATAAGGTTATAGTAGACATGTTTTGCAGAAACTGCTTAGATGAAGAGCAGTAATTTACATTCTTCTTGTTCCTGTATGCTTACTTTATATTGCCATGGTTTGTATTGGGAACTCCCTGGTGCATGTGATTGCCTTTTAAGACTATGTACCTATGTAATGGGCTTGGTCTTCTCTGGTGTGATTTCTAGTTTGTGCCCCTGCAATACTAGTATATACCAAGTAGATTAATCAAAATATGCACTAAACTTTTCTCCTTACAGATGAGAACTCTGAGGACCTCCAAGAGCTTCGCTTGATTTGAGCATCATATGAAGATAAAAAACACTGTTTAAAATCTTCTATGTTTGACTTCTGAATTGTTGCTCAGTTTATTAAAAAAAAAAAAAAAAAGTCAAGCCAATAGCACTTATTCAGCTTAAGAATCATTGGGTTTGCGCTGTTGTTTACAAAGGAGCATCCAGTATAGGTAAAACTTGTATCATCAGCCTGTTTTTAGATAAGCCACAGTATAGTTTTGGAAAGTGGTGTGTACAGTTGCAATTAAAGCATTAGGATAAATTTAGCACATATACTAGATGGAAACATCTCATGACAGAAGCTATGAACTATCGTTTGGTAGTCAGTGGTGAGACTGTCTAAAAGCAATGTTTCTACTGAGGTGTAAAAATATTTTAAGTGCGATGGCTAGGGGGCGGTGAAGTGAGCGCCAGTCAAAGACCAAAATAAGCAAGGGTTCCCTAGAGATGTAGGCTAAAGATCTTACTTGTGAATGAATAATATATGATGGTTTTCAAAACCATTGTACAGCATTTTAACTTCTGTTTCGTCCTCTTATTTGTCTCTGAAGCATTGTGTTAGCTTCATATCTCAACAGTAGTGACTTCTTGAAGGGCATCTTAAGTTAATCAAAGTTGATGAGTACCAGTTGTGAAGGATTAATTTGAAGATACAGCAAAAGAGAACTAAATGATCTAGGTTTTTTCTTCTAGGAAACTAAGAAAAACATCTTTGTATACTAATTTGTCAAGTGTGTTGCACAGTAAACAATTTTCAGCAAAAAAGGTAATCATTACTATAAAGAAACTATATAAATACCCTTTAATCTATAATATCTTTGAGTTAGTTTGTATTTTTGGAAGAAATAACATTTTTTTTTGGATATCTTTCAAAGTAAAGATACTTATTTTACTTACATCAGCATTTGTAAATAATCTAGCCACATTTGCTCTCACTTGATGCTATCTGGCCCAGTGCAACCAGCAGCGCTGGAACCACACAGGATATGGAGCTGGCAACAATGTTCGGAGCTACAGCAGGAGCACGTACGATCACTAGAAGCCACTTCCTGCTATTTTTCCAATACTGATGCATGAAGAGTTGTAAATCTAGGAAGGGACATGGATACTTTTAAAATATTACAGAAGAAAATCAATTCTGTTTCCAGATAAATGACTTCCATGTTCATTTTAAAAGAATTTTTTCTGACAGTCTACTTCCTCCAACACCACAGACCATAAGCAGAAACCACTGATTTACGGGAATGATCAACTCTTGGGGCAGAATGAAAAACAGCTGCATAGTAAATTAACCAGAAAAAATTAAAACCAGAACTAGCCAGTATAACAGACAAACATACTACTAAATATTTTCTCTGCTTTCAAGAGGCTTTTCAAGTCTTAAAATCTTACAAATCTGTTTGCTTCCCCTACCAACATCTAACAGAACACCAGCTTGTAAATTGAATCAATAACTCTGTGCTTTCAAACAGTATTTCAGTTTTTCTTGTGGGCTTCCAGAGAGTACCTACAATTACTATCTTTTTAAGAAATACAATCTTCAGTAGTCCTCCACAAAACACATGGATGTGCAGCCCAAATCTCATTGACTTGATGGAATATATGTTTTCAAGGATTTTAGACACACAGAGCTGAAATTGCAAGTGTGCTACTGAATTTGAAAAATTTTGCTCTTCCTCTGCTGCTTAACTTCTATTTGTAAATAAAAAGGTGGACTTCAGACTTAACCTAACTGAAATTTGCAGCAGCAGAAAGAGTAAAATACATGAGAGTGACGGAAGGGGAAAAAGCCCTCTCTCCATTGTGTGTGGTATCCCAGATGGGTCTTTCAACCCTGGAGAAGATGTGGTAACAGTAACTGAGATTCCCTTTAGTCAGAGCTATATAAATCTTAGACACCTTAAACTTCTTAAACTAAGCTAGGTAGACTTTGGGTTTAAAATAAAAGACAGCAAGCAGGAACAAACTTTTGCATGATACACACTTTCATGCTTTAAATATCAATCAGTTGGATTAATAAGCTGTTTAGATAAAAGGAAATCATTTTAATTTCAGAACTTTTCTGTAAATATAAATTTCAGTACTCTCTAGAAAACTTAGTTCTTGTTTAAAAAATATTAGAATATTTTAATTTTTCTATTTTGCTTACATTTGACTAAATAAACACCACATTTTCAGATTGATTTAGCTTTTGAAGGGACCTTGGAAAAATGAGCAGTAAATGTGTTAAAAACATACTTGTCTGGGTCAGATCAATAGTCTGTCTCTGACAGTGGCAATCAGAGATACTATTTAGGGAGGACACAAGCCTAGCTGTCTGTGGTCCATGCCCCTTTTACTCCTCTACCATCCACAATTGTTGGATTGTGCTAGAGGAGACATCCCTGCCTACTCTCTTTAGTATCTTTTTCAAGAAGTGTGGACAACAGGTTCATAAAGAATGGGTTTTCTTAAAGGTATACGCGTAAGATTCTTATTCATGGGTCTCTTCCCCCTTCCAAACCGCACTCCCCAGAGTAAGATTAGAGGTAGTATTTAGAACATGTAATCTTAAGAGTTAGATACTAGTAATACCTAATATGTCTAATCTACATTTATTTTAATATTATAAACAGGAAAATGAAAAGAACTTAACTGCATTTTTGGACTGACTCCTGATGGGCTGGATTTTGTCTTCGTGGGAGTATTTGAAGATTCACGCTGTGAAAGAAGAAACAGCCAATGGCTTCAGAATCCATGGTCCCAGAGCAGGCAAAACAGCATCTGATAAAGGGAAAAAGGCGGCAGCAGCAGCAGCAACCTAGGTCTTCCAACAGTGATGGCGAAGATGAAGTCTTCGTATTTGAAGCAAATGAGGCTTGGAAGGATTTTCACAGCTCTCTCCTTCACTTCTTTGAAGCTGGAGAGCTCTGCGATGTTACACTGAAGGTGACATAAATTGTCTTGTTCTCACCGTCCAAATCTATTGTGTTTAACAAAAAAGTGTGCTGTCGATAGCTGTGATTTGGCAGGAGGGGGGGGTATAGAAGCCATAGAATACCAATTGGATTGGAGGCATCTCTAGAGGTGATGTTTTTTTCCTCATTTAGAAAGCTCACAACTTAAATGTAAACATTCTAAGATATTGACAGTGCAGGAGAGGAGGTACATGACTTTGACCTCACCCAACTTGCCTTCTATGAAGCAAGCTCCTACAGTTGTTCAATATATTACTATTGGATCTCTGTGTACCTCCAGTTCCTCACATCCTCTTTCTTCTCATACACTTTCATCCTAAATTTATCCCTGTTTCTGCATTCTGTGCTGCTCTGCTAGATCTTTCTGAGAAACAGGATTCTCAAAATCAAAGACACCTCCCTTCCAAACAATTACATTCTACAGCTGATCAAAGAGTAAAGGAAAAAGAGGAAACTTGCCAGCGTTCTTACCAGTGTTACTCGTTTGTCTGCTTGCTTTAATGCATTCTTGGTAATTTAGCTGTATATTGCTTATAGCCTGATCACAAGAAACTTATATTTCACATCCATAACAGTGTCTAAAAATAAAGTAGTGCTTAGCTAACCATTTTAGCAATGCTACAGGAGACAGTTACATAAGAGAAAGATGAAACATAGTTCCAGTACCACGAACAGATAACAAATGCCCTTGAGAGAAGTTGCTTCCCTGCCACTTTCCTGTTGCATATCAACAAGGAAAACCCTCGACAGATGTGTCCCCATGGTGCCTCCTGGTGAGCATCGCATCCTTAAATAAGCTTGCTGTCCCTGATCCTGGGAGACAATGGAAGTATCTGTGAGGAGGCATGTTTCTCTCCCTTCCACACCTGTGGACAAAAGGAGTAGAATAAGCAAGAAATGTTTTTCTGCTCTGCCCCACAACAAATATTACATGTTGAAATTGCTTTTCACCATCTGAGCAGAAACTATGTGCAGCAGAATAGCACAAGTGGCTAATGACAGTTGAGTTAATGCTCATAGGATGCTGAATGGCAATATTGAACTTGAGTGCTTTAGTTTGCTGCCCCTGACATGACAGCCATGAAATGGAAGCCGCCTGTCATATTAAAAAGCATTCTGGGGAACATCATCCCTCTCATCCTTCTCCCTTTCCACCCACCCTCCTCCCAAAAAAGAAAAAGGTCTTATTTTATAAACATAACTAAACGTATATTCCTGCTAGGGAAACTTGGCTTTGAAAATGTACTTTACTAAGGCTGCAGTTCAACTTTCCATAAGTAAGTTATGCTTGTATTATCTTTCATTTGTATTATCTGTGTGAAGCACAGTAAATTAAGAATATTACATTGTATGACTTGGCTGCCAATCTTGTATGACTGAACTGCCAATCCTGAATTGAAGAATATAATCTACGGAGACTAGAGATGCACATCTTGTCCTAAGGCTTCCTAAATCAGTGATTTTCAGTAACTGGTAACCATATATTGAACTTGAATTTTCTGGAGGGCTTGCTTTTCTTTCTGTAGTGCTCAGGCATTTTTCATGTTTTGAGAATAATTGCTTCCAGACTGAACTTCTTGCCTTTGTCCATGAATTATGATATTGAGCGATTTTGACATAGTCATTGTCAGAACTGATTATTCCTTTAACTACTGAGTTTCAAAACATGATTGTATATTCTGTGACAGTAAACAACTGGAGGAGAATTCTGATTTCAAGATATCAATAAGCTAGATATTTAAAATTAAGCAGTTGTGGGTAAAATAGTGTAGCCACTTAATTCAAAAGAAAGATCAGATTAAAGAGGGGGATGATAGGCTGAATAAAAATCTGTAAAGGCAAGAATGGCCTAGTAGCTTCACCTTATATAGCAGACCAACTGGTAACATCTGTGTGGATCCAGAATACGATTAATAATTGCAGTATTGGCACTGTGACAATAGTAAACCCTGAGAGCGCAGGAGGAAGACTGTCTGTGCTCTGAAGAGTCAAAATCTGAAATTTCACCTGCAGTACTGCTCCTTAGGAAGTAGGAGAGTGGCAGATGTGTGCCAACTGTTTTTCTCCCGGTTGTTTTGTTCTAATTTGGTTGGTCTCTGACTTGTTCTTTCTGGAGTGATCTAATGACTTCACAGTGAACCTTCCATCTTTTCCTCTCTTTTAATCTGTACATTCTTTTAAAGTGTGCTTGCTTTCTGTACTGAACTTGCTGTTCACTAAGCAGGTTACACTTGTGCTGATAATACACAGTTTTAAAGGGAAAAGTGATTTGAATGGCACTTTTGTATTTTCAATCGGAGCTAAAAAAAAGCCCTCCCAATTATCCTATATAATACTTTTTTTGTAATTGCAAGTCAGCCTACTATAACATTTTGATCTGAAAATGAAGATGTAATTTCAGTCTGTCAAGGAAATTTGTCTCATAACTGCCATCCCTTTATGTTACTGCAGACTGAAAAATGATGAAGGCCGAAAGAAAGCACTGCTCTAACAAAAATAAGTATTAGTGATTAGAACGTGCCTTAAAAAGGAGACTGGTAGACAGACTAAAACTGACTGGTTTTAATATTATGAAGAACTTCAATAATTTATGCAGTAGGAAATTCTTCTTTAAACTGTTTTTGGGTGGGGGGGGTTGCATTTTATTTTCTGGCATATTCCTTTCGTAGCAGAATTGCTCAAAGACAGATGCTTTTTCAGTTAAGAATATCTTGGAGGGTTTTTGTTTGGCAGAAAGCAAGTGCACATGTTAAGTAAAGAGCTAATTATGCAGTGTTGCTTAACTTTTTAACTGTGACTGGTAAATTTAAGCTGCAGCAGACTTCTTGCTGATTAGAAACACTTGCATAAAGGAGAAATTGTTTCATGATTGTCTAATGACGTGTGTCATGCCAAAGTTCAGTTTTAATCCTTGTTTCACTATTTCTTAATCTCAGTACAAACTTTGCCTCTTAACCGTAATTAGGTCCTCACAGCTGATAGGACATTTTCTGAAACTTTAAACCTACAGGCAATATTCCTAGATGATTTTTGAGCAAGATACAGGAAGTTTATAACTTCTTTAAAGAATTAGCCAACTAACAGTTTTTTGATATTAGATGTACTTATTCATAGAGCAGTAGTACTGTCCCCTGTCTTATACATCTTTAACAAAATATATTCTGAGCATAAATAGTGGTTCTGTAGCATCTCTTGGAGGTCTCTGCAGACATTTCTTACAGCTAGATGAAGTAAAGTCATAACTAGCTTCTGCCTTAAAGATGTTTATTACTGAAAAAAGTCTAAGTTGCAGAAACAGTGATTCACTGTTGCTATTAGTGGCAATTATTATTGAAGATCAAGCTCAGGTAATTTGTGGAGAGTACACCTTCTCTTTTTTGAAAAATGTAACTTTAAAGCATGCAAGAAGCTACTTCTTATTTCCAAAGCACAGTCTCTTGTTAATTTATTTGCATGGCTACCAGTAACAGCATCTTCCTTGGTGGGAAGGATTGTATCCAGAAACGTACACTGTACATTTAAAGGTTAGGAAGAAGGATTAACAATGCAATGTAACTGTAAAGTGAAAAATACAGATCTTTTCTTTAAGGCAGAATCCTCTTAGATGCTGTTTAAGCTTCTGATACCAGTATGAGAGGCCTGCCAAGGTATAGATATCTAATGAAATATTTTATCCAGCAACTTCTCTCTAGGGTGAAAAAGAGAACTTTCAGTTTAACAAGATAAAAACTAAGCTGTATCTGTCCTGAATGTATTTATTTTCACTGTTAGTCAAATCTCATTTAAAAGCATTTGTTAAGATTATTTGCCATCTTATTTTATCTCTGCACAGTTATCCTCTGGCTTAGCTCTGCAGCTCCATCTTGTATAAGGTCTCAGCCTCTAACCTCCCCAAGTCTCTAAATGTCATGCACAAGCCCCCTCAGCCTCTTCTGTACTCCTTTTGCTTTGCACAAAAGTAAGTTTGTTTAGGTAGAATTGGGAAACCCTCAGTCACTTGCTGTGAGATTCAGCAGTTTTGCCTAATAATCTACAATAGAGCAGAAGATTGACCCCTCATGTGCGAATCAGCCAGGCTTGAGAGGAGGATGCAGAGATGGCGCCACGACCTTCAGAAGAAACACCATGCTTCAGTTTTAGAACTGCATAAAGCTTTGTCCTGGGTACATCTTGTATTTCTGTCTTCTGAAGAAAACTTCCTGAGGAGTGTTGTCGCAGCACCCTGCTTGTTGACAGTCTTTAGTATTAGATTCCAGTTATCTTCTGGGATACGTTTTTAAAGCCTCTTGGTTATCCTTTATAGCTACAGGTGAAAAGCATGAGCTACATGTTCACTTTCCAACACCACATTTTATATTTGCTATTAGACTTTGTGTATGAAGTATTTACTCTTCAACAGATGCTCAGACAGCGGTGGGAAAGTACTGCACTGTTGATTCAGTTGTGATCTGGCTGCTGCACTAACCCTGAGCCCTGGGGAGATGCTTAAAATGCTGAGGAGACTGTTAAGATCACATCTCTGTTCATTTCAGTTTAGAGATGATAAGGAAATAAAAACCATCAGAACAGGACTACAGAGAACTTGACTAGTTACACCAGTGACAATTTCTCAAACCAATATGCTGTTAATACAGCTAATCCCTTCCACTGTAAGCTTATCAGTAAACCAAAACACTTAACATTTGAACTGAATAGAGTTGAAACTACATTGCAGCATGAGCAGTAACTTTTCTGATAGGTTTTTAAGTACTTTCAGAAGCTTCCTTTAAGTATATCCTGCATTTTTAGGTTAATTCTGTTTACGTCAAATAATATGCCAGCTGGACACCATTGAAGCTAATTTGACTGCAACTCTTACAGCAGAGAAGTTCCTCATTATTGAATTTAAGGCGACACAAATTTTAAATATTAAACAAATTAAACTGTTCAGAGGGCAGATTTTCCACAACTTTTTGAAACATTTATCACTATTGAGTAGAGGTATTGTACAGTTCTCAATGGCCAGTATTTAAGGTCCCTTGTAAAAATATGATGGATAACAGCTTTCAACCAAAGGAGGATAAATACATTGCATAAGAATCTGCACGATGATGGAGATACCATTTGTTAATGTTTAAAATATATTGGTCTTTCTAGTAGCTGTCTCTCTAGAGACTTACAATCAGATTCTTGAATGTTAATTTAAATTAAAACTTCTTTTTAGGAAGATATGATGGATATTTTTTTTCTATGAATTCAAATGAGGAGTACCTTATAAGCATTGGTAAATCATATCCTGACACATTTTGGCAGTCTTTCAAGTCAATTTATATAAGAACTTTTGCTGACATTTATGCTACATGTTAGATCAATCAAAAAGTATCTCTTATGGGATGCTTTTTTCATGTATTGCCTGACACTTAGAGAATGAATATGCATGTTTTGAGCCTACAACATTACCAATGATGAAGCACTCCTGTAGCCTTGTCTTGCCTGTTGCAATGCTAGACTGTGCTGCAGAATACAAGTAATGGCTTGGGAGATAAAGTGAATTTTTAAGATGGAAGTCAAGTTAGTCAGATTATTACAAAACACATGTGAAAATGTTTAGAAAGCAAGAGAGACCAATTAGCTGAGAGTGTCAATCATGAACAACACGAAGAATGACTTTTTTCTTGGTAAATCTTACATTTTTACAGCAGCAATGAGCTGATAAGGCTCTCAAGTGCAATGTTAACAGCACTGCTTATTTAAGTGAATTACTTCCTCATTCTCTTTAGAGCATTTGAATGTGTTAAAAGCATTCAGTGTATACAATGACTTTATTTAAGTGGGTAAATGTCTTTTTTATGGTTCATTAATTTAAAAGGATGGAGTTCCTTCATTTAAGGAAACAGCATGCCATTTCCCTATCTTACAATCTTGCACGTAGTTAAAACATTCAATTCAGATATAACAGAATAACTTTTTGCCCTGGAATTAAGCTGTCCAGTGAAAATCAGTTAAGTTATCTTTGGAAAAGACATTCTGCTTTTGGCTCAAAAGAGATTTATTCTTTGCAGCCAAAGTGGAAATTCTTTGAGTTGAATAAAAGCTGTTGTATACTATTGCGTTGGCTGTATACAACAGAGCATTGCATTTGTGATGGACTTGACATCTATTTGTCAAGGGCAATTCTTACAAGGCTTGCTTGTGTTGGTGGAACATTTTCAGTATAAAATTGTTCCCTCATCTTAGTTGCTCCAAATTGCAGGTGAACTTTAAAACTGAAGAATAACTGTATTCTTTGCCTTAAGCCATCATGTTTAATTCCAGTCAATGGAAAAAGTTCAGGTAATACCACGGTTGTGCAAAAGATAGGCTTTAGAGTGAGTGAGTGTGTGTTTGTGTGTGTATAAACTCAAAAAAATTGTTAGCAAGGACTGGCCGACTTTAGTTTGTTATTGTGGTTTAAAAGAAATGCATTAGAGTTCAACTCAAGCTGTCTGACTGATGTTTTAACCCAGGTTACTTGAGTCCTACCTAAAATGATGCAACTATTACGTGTCTTACCTGCATATGCTACATATGTGACTTCGTGATACCACTTTTTCTCTTGCACAAGGGAAGGTCTGGGCCAAGAAACTTTGCAGGTCTAATAAATTTGTCAGTATTCTTGTTTTAAAAAGATTGCTTCTATTAAAAGAAAAAAAGAACAAAACCAAAAAAACCCCAAACACAGTAAGATTTTTCTCCTGTTACATCTGCACATTTTGTACAGAAGTCCCTTTCTTGACTTCTGATAAAATGAAAAGCTCAACTCTTTTGTTTTGTTTTCCACATACTTAGCATGACTGTGATTTATTCAGGAATAAAGATGGAATTTTTAACATAGGCATGCTATAAAGAAATGGAACAAGTTTCAGTCTCCTTGGTATGCTTATCACCAATAATTCTACTTCCAAAGACCATGTGGAAACACAGTGCTGGCTGAAAAGGGAGCTGACCTCAGGGTGAATACACTCTTGGTAAAGCTGTGCCTGAAGGGTAATTTTTAATAATCTCTGTGCTTTTGTCTAAATGCTTTTATTGCTGTGGTTTTACAGGATTTTGCTTCTGTAAATGGAATTATCAGTTCCTAAAACAACAGTAAAATGCAGATTTTTAAATTAAATAGTCTAAAGTTGTCACTTTACAATTTTTTTCCCTTCAAGTCTCTGTATAAATGTAAAACAAACAACTGCCTAGCAGTCTCCTCCTGTCTTCTAAGGCATGGATCAAAGGTTCTTAAGAAAGTTTCATTTTAAAAAATGGGAACAGGCTCTTGGGGGGGGGGGGGGAAGTTAATGATACTGACTTTTCATGTTACAGCCTTACCTGATTCTAGCAGACAAGTTAAAACCAAAATTTGCCTGGGATACATTGATCTAATGACAGAAATATGGGGCAAATGGAGTTCATTTGTTTCAATAAAATAAAGCAGCTCACTGCATATTGAGTCCAGAATTCCCATTTCAGGTTAACTGTCTTTTGTATTATAGTTTTAGATATTTTCTTTAAGCTAACATTTCAGTAAAATAGTCCTTTTTTTCTTTTCTTTTCTTTTTTTTTGCAGGTTGGTTCAAAGCTTATCTCCTGCCACAAACTGGTGCTAGCTTGTGTTATACCTTATTTCAGAGCCATGTTTCTTTCAGAAATGGCCGAAGCCAAGCAGACGTTGATTGAGATCAGGGACTTTGATGGTGACGCAATAGAAGATCTAGTGAAGTTTGTGTACTCCTCCCGACTTACTCTGACTGTGGATAATGTCCAGCCTCTCTTGTATGCTGCTTGCATTCTTCAGGTGGAGCTTGTAGCAAAAGCTTGCTGTGAATACATGAAGCTACACTTCCATCCCTCCAACTGCCTGGCGGTCAGGGCATTTGCAGAGAGTCACAACCGCATTGACTTGATGGACATGGCTGATCAATATGCTTGCGAACATTTTGCCGAAGTGGTGGAATGTGAAGACTTTGTGAGCGTGTCACCGCAGCACCTCCATAAACTCTTGTCTTCCAGTGATCTGAATATAGAAAATGAAAAGCAAGTTTACAATGCTGCTATCAAGTGGCTTCTGGCCAATCCACAGCATCATGCTATGTGGCTGGATGAAATACTTGCTCAGGTAGGGTAGACTGAGGCATTGGGTGCTTGGCCCATCACTGGTTTACTTCTCTATCAACTGTTTTCAGTTAGGTGGCTTTTAAGAAAGATGTTCTTACCAGTTGGTGCTTCATCTGTTATTCATAGCTGTTAGTTGAGAGTGGAAGCAGGTTAGACCTGAATATCAGGACAAAGTCATTTTCTCCAGGTTCTATAAAGAGAAGAGTGCTCACTTTATGCTAATGTGGGGGGGGGTGGAGGGGGGTTAGGAGCCAACAAAAAGCTTTATCTGTGCCAGAGCAGAAACTTTCTAGATTTATACACAGTGAAGTGGAGAACATAAAGCCATCACTTCACATGTTTGGATACTACTACAGTCTGAAATGCTGACTTCCTTTGTTGGTAAGTATTTGTACTTAACAAAGCAAAGCATAGCTATTTAGAAGTTCTGTTACACAGCTAGGAAAGTAAAACACTATAAAGGGAAGATGTGTCACCAAGCTGTGCTGCTTCTAGAATATTTTGTGTATATATAATTAACAGAAGACCAAGATTTTGTACCTGTATCAATGGACTAAGAAAATTGAGCCAGACCCTTTAATGCTCACTAGACTAGGAAAACCATCAAACTACTCATTACCTGCAGGATCCACAAAATGAGTTTTCAGTTTAAACCTCTAGACTCTTAATGAGTCCATTTTTTCTGAAAGAAATTTATAAATGCATCAAAAGGGTCACTCAACTGAAGCTATTTAAACATCCTTCAGAACATTCTCTTGTCAAAATATTATATACTTCAGTTATGCAAGCTCCATACATGCTGTTAATGGAAGTTTAAAATACAGTATTTGAGACAGGTATGGAGAGTCTGCACTTGAGTGGAGGAGCAGTTCCCATCTGCTAGAAAATGCAATATATATCTTAGCAGGAAGGAACACCTGTGCTCTTTCAGTTGTCACCAAATTATATATTTTGCTTCACAAAGTTTTGCACTTCAACAGAATTGCTAATATTTGCATTATGTAAGTACAGAGAAGTCCACTAACATGAGGGTTTCATTGTCTTGTATCATTTTTCACTTTTCCTGATGAAAGATCACAACTCTTTGTGAACTGGCTCCCAAAAAGCTTCCATTTCCTCTAGACTATTATGAAATTGTTGTATACTTGCACATATTTATAGTATACAACTAATAAAATTTAAGGGTAATGTTAATTTGAGCCTTTTTTTTTTTTTTTAAGAAATATATATATATTTTTTATGGTCCGTTATGTTAGGAATGAAGGTAACAGCTTTATCCTATTCATGGAAACTAAGTCTGGAACAAAGCAATGAAAAAGTAAACCCTTACTCTAAATATGGGTTATTTGCCAAGAAGTATATGGAGTTTTCAGTGGCATTGGACATTGTTGCTAGCTGAAAACAAGATTGGGATTCTGTTGTTAAAAATCTAAGCTACCCACATCATAATCAGACTTATGGGTTAACTTTGTCATAACTAGATTCTGAACTTTAGTCAGCCTTGAGTTCTTAGTGCATCATTAGCCTCATGAGTCTACTAGCAGGGCTATTGGTGATGCTTTGAAGCAGCCTAAAATGAGCAAGAGCCTAAGTAAAGGAAGAAAGGGGTTTGGAGCAAGGGGGTAAGGAAGAACTGAAAGAGACTCCTGCTGACTTGAAGGTAGGGACACTTGTCATCAGCATAACAATACCATCCTACTGCCTGGAGAAACATCTAAGACACTGGACTACTACTTCTCTATTGCTGATCTAACTGGGAAACTCCTTGACAGCGTTGGCCCAAGCCAACTACTATTTGAAAGTCAGGCAAGTCCCACCTTTTGGCCTTCCTTTTGTCACCGCAATGTGCTTTTACTTCATATTCCTCATGGTTTTTCTCACAAAGGCAAGTGAAAGATTTGCAAAAATCTTCTACTGTGGGGAGGAGGAGATTTCAAGGGAGTATTTCAGAAGCTCACCTTATTTCAGACCTGCCTTGTCCCTGGGGATTACTGCAGGCACTGACTGCTGGTGGCTGGGTAGAAGTGTCCCATCCCATGCAGAGCCTCACCGTTCTTGAGCTTGATCACCAGGTTTTCTGGGGAAACACAGGAAGGATTTGGGAAAGAAACATCTTAGTAATGAAGGCTAATGGAAAAACTGAAGTCTGTTAGTGCAGTAAAAAAAATTTTCACAATACCCACAGACCTCTGCCAGTACACTCATGTCCTCTTAGCTCCCATCAGCTGTTTCTCTGCCTCATGAGACTACTTTTAATATTAATCTGTTTAATGATCTTGGACCTGCTCTTGTTATATTCTGATGTTAATCTGACAAGAAGATTTCATAGTCTAATTTGAGTGAACTACACTGCATTATAATTTTCGTTAGTCTTCTCTGCTGCCTGGTCTGCCCTATGTTCTCCGGTGACTTTAATAATTGGCTCCCAACCTTTTTCTTATCCTGCAGGCTGTCAGGCCAAGTCCACACTAGAGAAGGGTGTTACTGTGCTAGCGCTACTTTCTTAATATGCCCTTAGTTCACGCTGACAGAGTGTATCAGTTTTTACTTGCCACTCAAATGAAGTGAATTATTCTAACAAAAGTCCTCTTATGCTGGCATATAAATGAGATAAAAATTCATATCCTTAACAGACTAATCCAGAATAGGCTATTCCAGTAAAATTACAGCCGCTGCCTGTATCATGTCTGGAAGAAATACCATGCAGCGCTTGATGTGCCCGCTGGTGTTGCAGCTAAGGCCATGCCAGCGCAGGCAGCTGCAGTCTTCTTGCCTGCGCTCAGCCTGGACAAAGTGACAGTTCTCCCAGTGCTGCTTTATGCAAATGGTTATAGCAAGAGTTTGTCACTAGAAGGAACTGTTCATGCCAGCGTTACTCTTGAAGAAAAACATGAAAGCAAACTGGAACATAGTTACTCTTTATTGAAGAGCGTGGGGCTGATGTTTGGCTCCGAGGTTGCAGTCTGGTATGTATACATCACTGTTAATAGTTAGATGCAGTCAGTTTAGCCAGTCATTCCAACTGTGTTCATTTCTGTCAGGTACGACTGCCTCTGTTGCCCATTTGTTTCCTTATGGGTGTTGTGGCAAAGGAAGAGATTGTCAAGCAGAATCTAAAATGTAGGGATTTGCTGGATGAAGCAAGAAACTACCACCTTCACCTGAGCAGCAGGGCAGTGCCAGACTTTGAATACTCCATTCGCACAACACCAAGGAAGCAGACTGCTGGTAATTAAATGTGTGTCTGATTATCCAGTATCGAGTGGTGTGGAAAAAGGGCAGCTCATCTGTTTAGGGTTAGTTAGCTTGGTATAAATGGTTGTTAATGACTTCATGCACAACTGGAAGAGCCGTTGTGTACCCCTCTGGTGATTAGGTTGTGCGCTGCATTTTCTTAGCAGAATTTTAAAGTCTTTGTTTGGAACAGTACTTATTTATCCTGATCAGCTGTATCTGTATTCAAGCTAGAACTTTTAAGTTACGTGTAGGCAGTATGCTTGAAACTATACAGAAAATAATGAACACTTTTTTTTCCCATATGAGAAGGTTGAGCTAACTTTTAAACTCTTTGGCTAACCCAAACCAAGTGATGCACGTAAGACTGCAAATCCTGTTTTTTACGTTTAGTTATATTTAACAAACAATACAGTTGTCTCCCTAAGAAAATGACAAAAAGCATATTTAAAATATATGTTACTTTTGCAAGGATATTGATAGTTAATTGCCAGAACAGCATGCCAAATGAAGGCCAAAACCCAGGGTCCAAAATGCAGGACAGTGAATGTGCCCCTTGGAGGGAGATGTGACCTATCTCAAACTGTATAGTTTTTGATCCACTCTGCTAGACAAATTTAACCCCATGTTTTCCTACTAGTTCTCTAGAAACCTCTTTTGTCTTCTTCAGGTGTGCTATTCTGTGTTGGTGGTAGAGGTGGATCAGGTGACCCATTTCGCAGCATTGAATGTTACTCTATAAGTAAGAACAACTGGTTCTTCGGCCCTGAAATGAACAGCAGGAGAAGACATGTGGGTGTGATCTCTGTGGGAGGTCAGTAACAAAACGGCCCTGCTCAAAAGGCACTTTTTTGCTCCTTTTGCTGGAATTGGTGCTTTTAGTAAATTAATCTGTCTTGTAATGGCTTAACTGGTGGATATCCTTTGATTTTGTACAGCTCCTTCCCCGTGAAGAGGTTATTACTTTTGTAACAATATGAGAGTATGGTTATTGAAAAGACATTAATGCTGTATATAGCCTGCTGCTAGCTTATTAGGTGATTTAACATTTACCTATCCATTTTTAAAGAAATGTTGTTATTCAGGATAGTAACCCAGACTTTGTTAATACTCATACTAGCTTCCTTCAGAGTTAAGTCCATACAGGCTTTTCTCTGTTAGGCAAGTCACTAAGAGTATAACTCTTCTAAGAGCAGACCTACCTTTATTTTTGGGACTCCAACTTCTGAAACCAGGTCCGTGCAGTCCGAGCAGCTTAGCATCCATGGCTCAACTCTTCCTCATACATGGTGGCCTCTGTGCTACAGCAGAACAAAGATTTTTTTTTTTACCTTAGAAAATCTGGAGAGACTGATATATCTGTGTAAATGTTCAAAACTGATCTGAACTGCAATACTCTAATAAGGTATATGAAGGTTTCCTGTATACATATTTCAAGATTTGTATAGCAGTCCATGTTAAAACAGATCTTTGGCTGAGTACAGCATATAAAAATAGGAAGTCCTAACTTTTTAAGAACTTGATACTGAAAAACTTCAAAACTTCAATGTTTACTTGAGCTTATTTCTCCATGTAGGCAGGGATATTATATAAATGAAAACTGAAATGTTGCCAAGCAATCCCTGTATCTAAATACGTGTACGCATTTCAGGTAAAGTCTATGCAGTAGGTGGACATGATGGAAATGAACACTTAGGAAGCATGGAAGTATTTGATCCTCTCACAAACAAGTGGATGATGAAGGCATCAATGAACACAAAGAGGTACGTGTCTTAGGATCCAACATGGGACAAAAAATTTAAGTCCCAGTCCTTGCTCTATCATTTATTGTTGATGCTGGAAAACATTCTCACGTCTATCTTAGGCCTTAGTTGGGTTCCCAAACTCAGCTACTTTTAGGATTTTTTTTTCTATTTTGGTGTTTAAATGCTAACACATTCTCTTATTTACTAGCAGCAGTTACATTAACACAGTTAAAATCAGCAGGTTTATCTCCATCAGATACAACAAAGACAGACAGGAGGCATAAAATTCAGGACTGAGGTAGAGGAATCGAATGCTCAAATAACACAGACAGGCTTGGGCCTTTGATGACCTTCAGTCAAAACAGTATCCCATGGCATTTTACAGGTCCCTCATCTTTTTCTCAGTCTAAAAAAAGTCTAGCCGCAACAGTCCTCTCTACTAGTTTTGGATCACAACAACAACATAGAAGTGGCTGGAAAAAGCTGAGGTGATGTTAAGGTAACACGAGAGCCCCCTAACGGGAGGCTGTGAGTTTATAAGAGACATTCTGCATAACGCTGCAAGACTGTCAGGCATGCAGAGAGCCCGCAAGTGCTGAGCTTCTGTTCGCTTGACAGTTATTGATCATTGTTTATTCTAAACATCATTTGCTTTTAGGTTTTCCTTACTTTTTTCCCATACTTTGAAACCGTTGCCAGTCAAGTAAAGTTGCACTTGATGCATCTTTCCTACTCCCTTAAGGATTCATATTGAAGTATTGATCCTACGATTTTATTAGGAGAGGAATTGCTCTTGCCTCCCTCGGTGGTCCCATTTATGCAATAGGAGGTTTAGATGACAACACGTGCTTCAGCGATGTGGAAAGATACGACATTGAATCCGACCGATGGAGTGGAATAGCCCCAATGAACACTCCCAGAGGAGGAGTTGGCTCTGTAGCCCTTGTGGTAAGTTACTGTTTTCTCCCAAGTAAGGGATGAACTGTGAGGAACCTACCTCTAGGACTACTTTTTAAATTCATCTTACAAGGCAAAACAGCAGGATTTTGAATAAAATACAGTTGGTGGGTCTGATCATTTCTGGCCATCAAAATTCTATGGAACTGTGCAAAAAATAAGGATATTTAGAGCCTTTATCACATTGAACTGTGCTCCCTGTTTTAACCATATTTCAGATACTGTGAGCAAGCTTGTCATCAAGACACCTTTAATTACACTAGCATAAGAGGGGAGAGGGAAACTAATGCTTCTGGTCTCATTCGAAAGACTGGTTCATCATGGTTACTATGTTTAATGTACTGCATCCATCACTACTTTAATCCTTGTGTTGTCATGTATGCTCTGCAAAGTATCTGGAACACTATACAATTTTTTCACTTGCTTTACTAGAAATAGCATTTGCAAGCTGTTAAAATTGGTCTATTGTCAGAATACTTAAACAGGACAGTATGGATACATCAGGCAAACTTTCTTCAAATTTTAACATTCCTTATGAAAAGCTACATGCATATATATATATTATATATATATATATGCATCAATATAATTTTTCTCTAAATAACTTTTTTTCAGAACCATGTTTATGCTGTGGGTGGTAATGATGGTGTAGCATCTCTTTCCAGCGTGGAAAAATATGATCCCCATTTGGATAAATGGATAGAAGTGAAAGAGATGGGTCAGCGAAGAGCTGGCAATGGTGTTAGTGAGCTCCACGGCTGCTTGTACGTTGTCGGTGAGTAGAAATGTGGCATTTTGTATGCTGTTTCTGGCAAGCACTTTAGTTTGGAATAGGTTGTTGTTGCTAAAGGGAACAGATAGACCTGACCTGCACTTTGTGTTCTTGGATGGGAGAAGAAAGTAAGCACAACCAGGGCACACCTACAGATATAATAGTGAGGACATAAAAAGAAGTTTGTATTTCACATTTCAGGAGCGCTATGCTGTCGAGAACAAGATGTCTACATGGAAAATCCTCATGAGACTACTCACTAATCACTAGTTTCCTTATTACGAAAGTTATTCATAAATCCACGTACTTTTAAAGCATTCAGTTCTATTCTGAGTGTAGACATCATTAGCTTTCTGGCAGAGTGATTACACTCACTCCACTGCCTGTTGACCAAAGCCTGCCTTATTGTACCCCAGCTGTGTATTGCATTTACCCGCTTTCCTGAGGGAAGAAGCTGTCTGTCAGAGTGATGATTACAGGGAGCAGGCTATGCACGTGCTTTCTTTGCTATCAAGTTTGACATATGACTGTACTTCCCTAATTGCACTCGTCATAATGGTGGTCAGCACATCATTAGTTCAGCTGAGTAAGCTACAGCAGTCAAACTAATGTCTTGTGTATTAAGTTAAATGATTAAAACAAGAACATAGGATTTTTCTGAGTTAGATGTCTGTTCCTTTTACATCTGCCCCACCAAGTAGGATGTTTCACTGAAGCCTATCTTACTTGAGGGTTTCTTTTTCCTGTTAAAGTTTTCAGCACTACTTCATTTTGAAAACGGTGCAAGAGCCAGTTTTGCTTCAGCCAAAATAAAATCAAGACCGTACTTTTGCTGGTCTTACTTTTCTTTTTCTTTTTTTTTAATTCCAAATTAGCAGTGACTTCATTAAAACTAAATATAGTATGAACTCAAGGAGCAAATAATACAAATACTCCTTGTAAAGCGGGGTGAAGAAGAAAATTGTCACTCTGCTAGGTGAATCTTCCCTTGAAGTTATCATACTCGGACAGGACTGAGAGCTGTTACATTAATTTTTTTTTAGGAGCTTTTAAAAGATTCATATAAAAACATAGCCCTGGACACCAGCCCACTGAATGCAGAGAATACCCACATAATGTGCATCCTGGATATCACCACCACTAAAAGTGGCTAAATACCAATATATGATGATTCTTTGCAGGTGGTTTTGATGACAACTCTCCACTGAGCTCTGTGGAGCGGTTTGACCCGCGCAGTAACAAATGGGAGTATGTAGCAGAGCTTACAACTCCAAGGGGTGGAGTTGGCATAGCAACGCTGATGGGTAAAATTTTTGCAGTTGGAGGTCATAATGGCAACGCATACCTGAATACAGTGGAAGCATTTGATCCCATAGTGAATAGGTAATTTAAAATTTTTCATTTGGCGTAATAAAACAATGATATCTGCCTATCTGAAAGCACAACATAATGGGAATAGTGTGCAGGAGGAGCATATTTGTTGTTTCCTGGCAATAATCGACTAATATTCATGACTCTAGGGATGTGGGAGTACTGCTCACGCCACTGGGTTTTTCTTGTAAATATTTAAGCATGGCATAAGTACGATTTTAAAAGATGAATACTTTCTAATCCTTCTTTTCTCTGTTTTTAAGCATTCACTTACTTTCTGTCCTTCTTTTCCTGTCCATCCCTTGTCTTCTTCCCTTCATTCAATAAGAATCTAAATTCTTGTGGTTGTTTCAGTCTGATTTTGCACTAAACAATCAACTTACCAGAGAAACAGTGAGAATAAACTAGTGGGGTGTATTTCTGTTCAGAGGAAACAGTGAGCCTGTACAGTAGTGTTTCAGCCACAGGAAAGAAATACTTTAAGCTGTTCAGAAAGGGCGAGAACTTACTTTTCTCTTTTTCCTTCACCGTCTTCTTTAGGTGGGAACTCGTCGGCTCTGTGTCACACTGCAGGGCAGGGGCAGGCGTGGCCGTGTGCTCCTGTCTCAGCAGCCAGATCCGTGATGTGGGCCAAGGATCCAGCAATGTCGTTGACTGCATGTGAACTCTGCCGCCTCCTCCAAATTCCAGAGGAATAACAGTAGGGAGGCACTGCAGAGCTTTTTAAACACAGTGTTTTGTATGGTAGGTTATGAAATAAACACGAAGCATTTTCTTTGTGAAAATGTTGCTTACTGCAACATTAAGGTTTTGGTGGAGTTCTGACAACTGAGAGACAGAAAAGCCTGTGGAAACACGGAATAGAAGTCTGTCTTACAGGAAAAAACCCACCAGAGTTGTACTTACTCCATTTTTAAGAGGTTGGAATTTCAAAATCATTTCAGGCAGCTGTTGCAGGGACTCATTATTGAATTGTAAACCAGGCACTGGGTGAGAAGAGAGCAGCAGTCAGTACTGCTGAGCCTTACCCAGCAGCCCTGCTAAATGTTTTCTGAAGGACTGGTGTGCCATTTAAATGTAACTTATTTTTCAGAAATGTAGTCTTAAACATTTTCTAGTTCTAGAAGAGCTTTGAAACACAAAGCCTTTCAAGTTTTAGAAGGTAACAACATCCCTGTTTCATACTAAGCTAACCAGAGCAGAGAGGTTAACTGCTCACCTCCCAAGGGACTGAGTGTCCACAGCTGCTGCTGGCTGCAGTGGAAACTTTCTTCAGACTGAAGACAGTCTGAAGTTGTCTTTTAAGTACTTTCTCACTTGTTGCAAAGCTGAAAAGATACTTGACCTGTTTGTGGGACTTAACCACTGGAATACTGGAATTCTTCTATCTTCAATAAAACGTATAGTAATGACTCCCTCCAAAAGGGAAGTTTCTGTTGAGATATCATTCCTGAAGTATAATTTGTAATACAGTGCAATTTGTCCTACTTTTAGATAATAGTGTGACAAAGTACAGAGTTCAGCGGTCTCTGGTCTGCTAATACCATTTTTATATGAAGTAGCAACACATCATAGAAGTTGCAGTATTCTGTTATGACCAAATAAAAATCACCTTTAAATGCAACTCTAGGAGCTTACATGTCCAGTTTCCGTATCTAGCAGCAATGCAGTGATAACAGTAGGGCACTGGCTTTTTTTCCCCCTTTTTTTTTTTTTTTTTTTTAAAAACAGTTCAGACAGAAAGAATCCATCCCCAAAACACTTAAATGACTGAAAACTTATATAAACCAAAGAGAATCTGCAGCAAAAAGCACTGGAAACAAAACAGTACTTACATTAAAAATTAAACCCAAAACTTAACATGAAACCCTGAATTCAAGAGCAAGTCCTGCTAGAAAGACTACAGATTACTATTCCTGAATCAATCTCCTTGAACAGACCAACAACTGACCAAGAATCTTCTGTGACCAAAGTTTCACATTACAGTGTTTTCCAAGTGACTGGAGATAGTGCAAAAAACTTCTTTGCATTCAGTACCAGGGAAGAGCTGTGACTGTACCAGCATACAGCACAGCAATGTTTTACTATTGCATTACCATCATCTAGCTTTTCTGTTTCCAGTTGCTTGCATGCTGGTGGCACCCAGGGACAAAATGAATGAACGGTACTGTAAATAATGGAACACTGCAATAAAACATTTGTATTTCAAGGCACCTTGTGTGACTGGAGCATGCTACTGTAGGCAACATTAACGGGAGCATTTCTTGGTTTCTGCTGGCTATAGTTCTGGACAGGAAGCCTTTGTCAGCAGGGAAAATCCTGTGTTAGAGCCATGGGTCAGAAGTTTTTGTGCACTCTGTTTACAACCCCGCACCCTATCTCAACCAGTGAGTGAAGAAGGGTTTGCTAGGATGGCACTGCTCCTGCTGTGGTTTTGCCAGAATGCCCTGGGCATAAGGTGGGACCTTCTGTAGGGCCTAACGAAGCAAGGGGCAACAAGCCCTAAGCCACTGCTGACCAGCCCCCTCAAGCTGGAGGCAGTGGTGAGACCAGAGCACTCAGTGGTGGAGTAGACATACCCGAGGACAGCGATAGCTGCTGTGCACAGGAGGTATGGCGTGTCACTGCTGTCTGCTTCCGTTAAGCCTCTTCCCAGCTTTTGCCTTTCCCAGTGTTGAAGGCAGCCTGTACAACCCCATGATACTTCTGGCTAGAAGGAGTGGAAGAGGTGTAGATTCCCTCTCTAAAACAAAGCAGGTTCTCTTCTACAGCTCTCCTCCTAGTGAAGAAACTTAAAGTACCACTGCCCATGAAACGAAGTAGCCCAGCACTGCTGTTTTCCAGCCCACATATCCCTCTTCTTTGTGGGAAAGTGCTACTGCCCTTGGGCTCCACCTGTGAACTCCTTACACCACAACTGGAGCGCACCAACATCAGTGCCCCTTTAAGGCACCAAAGGAAGATGCGTGTGGTCAGCAGGGAAATAAGGTTATAGCAAATGCACCAAGACACTGTACTGGATGGGAACACAGCTGTCAACCTGTAAGTGTAAAGTCAAATGGTACTACTAGCTGTGGAGTGTGAACACCACCTCACTAATGCACAGACTAAACACGATAGTAAGACAGTAATATTTCAGTTTTCTCCCCTCCTCAAACAACATTTGTGTTCAGGCTTTTGGAGGCACGTTGTTAGCAGCTAGTAGGGAGACTGAAGAAAAGTAGGAGAGGAACAGACCTGTTTCTGATAAAGCGGTGTTTACATTCCGAATTTTAGCTGGTACTGGAATTACAGGTATTTTGTGCAAAACTGGTTTCAGAAATGCTGTTGCTGAAAATGTGAGAGCAGTCTCAAATTGACACAGAATTTTTTTTTAATGGGACTACTGCAATAACAAAATGCAATAACTTACCCCCATATAAAGCTGCAGTGATTTAAGACCAAAAAAACTCCACTCCAGTTTTCTTTCTTCCAGTAGGGACAAAAGGACAATGCAAAATTGATCAAGAAAATGTAATCCAAGTCTAAGACAACAGAGTAGGTCCACTGTGGCTTTTAGTGATGAGGCAGCCCTCTACTGGTAGCAGTCCCTAATTCCTACCACATATTCTATTTTAAAATTAGACCTTTGATTTGTGGTAGCAATTCTTCAAACATTTGGGGTGGTGAACTCATTCCATGTAAACAGTAAGCATGATTCTTGCTGAGTCTCAATTTGGAATTTTTACTGCTTTTGTTAGTGTTTCTGCGTCTAAAAGCTTTGACCTCACCCATAAAAATTATAAATCTGTCTAGTGTACATCCTTGTACTACATCTGGCTAAACACAAGGAAACTATCTTTTTGGAAAAATAAAGCAATGCACACTTATAGTCATTCACATCAAAGCTTCCAGCCTGTAGCGTGGGGGTCCAGCTGCCAGTACAGGCCCCTGCACCCCTGGCAGCGCTCCCAGGCGAGGCCTCAGCCTGCACCTTCCAAATGTCCCTCGCCTCCCGTGCGCTGCCACACACCAACATGCTGGTCTGCCTCCAGCACACTTTAGTCTAAGCACTTTTTTACATACAGAAGATTAGCATGTAGACAAAGTTTTCCTTTTAAGTTAGGTTTCTGCAGCTGAGTGCTATAATAAAGTAGTAATTTCTGATTTTACTTGGGTCTTTTCCGGACACTCCATAATTGCCTGATACCTAAAAATCTTGCATGTATTACTGTTTATTTCAATTTTCTGAATGATATCCTTTCAGGAGTTCCAGAGTTTTTATGGATAAAATATGGTACGATTTTTTCAAACGTACAAAATACACATTCACTGCCAATCCTGTCAAAAAAGATTACGAGTTACTTTCCTCATACTGGAAAAGAAGTGGAAAGAAAATGCTTCCACCGAAGTGGCTGACCAGCAGAGGGAGGTGCAGCCCTGCAGCCACCCTTTGGCAGCTGGGCACCCCCACACCATATTTAAGCAACATATGAACACACGATCCATCAAAGATCTCAGGCTCCTGCCTGGAAGCTGCATGTGACACCCTCAAAACCCCCTAAATGCACAAGAAACAACGATCATTAACGCACAGTTTAGTGGACTGAGTGTCCTCCTTGTCAAATCTTATTTCAGGTGCAGTGCGATTTTGGGGCAGTTATTCCAGCATCAGTTTTGTTAGCCCTTGCAACGTATGTGTATTTAGAGCACAAAACACGCCAATTTATCCATCTTAACGGATTTTCTTATGTTCATAATCTGGTAACACATTTCTATTTTTTTTTGGAGCAGCAGGGAGGTAGCTAAATACACAAAAGTGCAATTGCCGCCAGTGTTACTGGCAGCAGATTATGAAACCCACACTCAGGCTGACCAGCCTCTTCGCCTGGACTCACTCCGACTTCATGCAAGTTCCAGCATCAGAAATGCAGAAAGTCAAGTAGTAAAAGGTATCGAAATCCTAGTGACTTTTATGGGCCTACTTTGCTATTCACAACTTTTGGGTGTGCTTACCTAAAATCAGATTGTTCTCCTGCGTCCTGACTGCATGCTTTGTGTACTACCTCCACCTGCACCAACGTTTTCCTTCTGGAGTGATTCTTCCGGGAGTTGGAAATGAGCTGCTTGAGAAAAATCATGTCAACAGGCAAAGATGTTTACAAATGGCAAACGCAGAAGAAGAATGAGAGACAGTCCTTCACTAACTCAGAGAAAGTCTGGAGTAAATAAAGGTTTGCTACAGATAAAAGTCAACGTTCAGATACAACACCGATCACACAGCTTTCCAAAAGCTCCATCATGACACAACTGCCCTGAGCTGCACAGAGAAACGTGTGTGGTTGTGTTTACCTTGCTTGGTGAGTGTCTGCTCTCTCTGCTGAGGCTCCTACTGCACGTTCACTGCGATAAAAGCTTGTGACCACTGTTCCAGCATGAAATGACACTCAGACACATTTTACAAACAAGTCCTCATCAGGCAATAAAAACTCAGCCAATTAACCTGTTCAAGCTTACTCAGAACCAATGCCTGCAAGGTGAGTAACTCCAGATTACTCTCACACTTAAATGTGACTTTCTACCTTCATCTAGGCTGAAATTCCTTTTAAAGCTATTTTCAACATCCTCTCGCTGGGGTGTTCAGTTTTGCAAATCTAAGTACTTTATTCTAGATGCTCTACTTTATTTTTTTGCTGGCTGCTTTTACCACATCTGTATGTTTTCTGAACCTTTGCATGTTCTCTCAACTGGAACTGGCAGAAAATACAGCACCCTTGGCCAGGAGATTAAACTTTTATTTTTAATTCTTTCCTGGCCCTGTCAACAAGTTTGGTGCTGCTGTCACTTCATGGCAATTTAGAGCAATTCTTTGGCTTCCAGACAGTTTCGTTTTAAAGCTGCTCAAGTATAAAAAAAAGTCAACAGGCAGCTATATAATTTCTGTCATCAGACTTGTCTGGTCAAAAGGGTCTGCAGGGGTTGTCATGCGCAATCGCTTTGAGCAAAGAGCCCCCACAAATAAATACCTGCTGTTTCCTCCCCCATGCCATGCCTTGTCATTCGCTATGATGTGGACAAGTTTAGCCCAGTTTTGGATGATTTTTTCCACTGAAGTGGTGACTTGATCTTTCAATTACCGCGCACAACCCGCGTGAAGTGGTGCCACAGCCAGTGTCCCGATTAAAATAATAAAGCACGCGTGCACTGGGCCACGACTAAGAGGACGCACGCACGCCTGTGGCTGACTGCTTTGCTTTTAAGTGCCCCTGCTACCTGGCAGCATCCCACAGAAGAATTTCTCTGATGCTTATTAAATTAATGGTCCCGAAAATGAATGTGCTAAGCAGGAAACTATGCAGTTCTAGCCGTTCTTGGGAGTGGCAGTAAGGCTTGGCTCTGGTTACATGGCCAGCAAGAAAACTTTGTGTGTCTCCATTTGCTTGACGGGTAAGACTGAGCACAGGCCAAGAATCACACGTAAATTATGAATTATCTTCCCCTACACACATTTTCCAAGAAGAAAAGCAGGACTGTGCAAGTCAGCACACCTAACCCAGCATGGGCTGATGGGAGGAGGTAATTGCAACTCCGTGCACCATCCTGAGCCAGTCTGAGTCAGATCCACACCAAACAACTACCAGAGGAAACAAACAGCACAAGGCAGCCACCAATATGATTGCATTTAGCCATCAAATAAATTGTCCTTGCACATTACTCCACAAAGCAGCTTTCTGCTCCCTTCTTACTGGTATGTTGTGCAAGTGGTCACCAGCTCCCCAGCCAAAATCACGGTCAGCACAGGACAGAAAGGAGAGGAATGAAAGAGCAGAGCCAAGCAGCCTTCCTTTCTTCCAGTTCTCAAAGGGCATGCTAGCTGCTGTTGCTATATTTCTGTTTTGTACCCTGTCTTCCTTCTACCTTCAAAAAACTGCCATGCCCTTTTCCCTCCCCCTTTTCCCAGCTGGTCACCCTCAGCTCTGCCTCACCCCAGCTGGTTTCCAAGCTCTTCATCACCAAATTAGAGTTGCTGGACCACTGCTAGGTCAGCTAACTATAACTTATTTTACCTCTGACAACCTCGCTGGTAATTCGGCACTCTCCATCTTTACCGAAGATCCAAGACTCCAGGTTTCCCTGCGAGATGCCCCACGCACGTGCTTTTCCTGCTTGTGACATCTGTGTGCACTTAGGCTTTCAGCCTAAGCCCTTCAGGGTAGAAGCCCGTTCAATTTTGGCACTAACGTTGCTCCAATATAGGCCAACACTCCCTCCACCAGAGCCTCTCAGAGGAACTCAAGCAGTCTGACGTGGGCACTACTTGCTCTGCTCTGTAATGCCCACGGCCACTTGAATGGGCACAGCTATCCTGGAGGAGCAGACTCCGTCACAGCGTCTCAGTTTCGGAGCCAGCGTCACTGCTATCTCCAGCCCCCTGTGGAATCTGTCTGCTTCTGTGAATACCGCAAGGTATTTCCTCTGCACCTCCGTGGGGTTGATTCACACCCACTGATGACTGTTTTCTAATAGAAGGTTAGTTACCACCCTTAATTACCATTTCTCTCATTGAAAGAAGGTCAAAGTTGTCAGACAAAATGAACCGGTAAAATGGACATCTGTTTTTGTCTTTTTTTAATGCTATCAACCAAAAGAGACAGCATCAGACCACTAGGCATGAAGTCATTACGAGAGGAAAAATGGGAAATGCATACCTACCAGGCATCCACGGCTTCCGAGACTGCTTGGCCCAGTAAAACACGCCCAAGTCTCATCAAAACAAATTGGACTTGGAAATACACTTCAATATTTGCTAAAGCAGTACTTAAAGAGTACTGATATCACTGTGTCAAGATGAACACCTGGATTTCAAACTTCAAGTTTAAAGCAATTAAAAATGTAGTTTTGACACCTTCCCTCCAAAGACGGTGATAAAATGAAGCCAGTGGCAAGTTCGTGTCATCGAATGCTTCAACCAGTTCAGCCCTTGTGCTGAGAAGGATGTTTGGTGCTATCACACATGGCACGACCACACGAAGCCTCAGCTACGGAGGTGACCTGCACCCCGCTGCTGGGCTTGGGTGGCTGTGCGTGACTGGAACAGAGGAGGTTAAAAAAAACCAGTTTCAGATCACAAAAACAATTCCCTCTCCCCCGGCTGCTTACTTTTCATTTCATCTTTACAGTTTTGACCAATATCCTTTTCATCTGAAGAATTTGAAGACAAGCAAGTCAAAATTCACTTTTTTAATTTATATATATATATATGTATGTATGTATCTATACACACACGTACACGGAGCAATTCATCCTCAGTACAGAAGAGAAACAAACAAAAGATCTGTGGCACAATTTCTTTGGAGAGTTTTTTTTCTTTTCTTTTTTTTTTTAAGCTGTATCACAGATCTGATTTTCATCTTTTTAAAGGACTACAAAAGGCCGCTAATTCTTATTCACAGAAGCCTCAGAGTGCAGATTCAGTGCTGAAGTACTTAAAATATACCCATCCCCTCCCCTGGTTTAGTTGCACATCTTTTCCCACAGGAGACTCTGTTCTGCGAGATGTCGAGTGTCCTCAGTATTCCACGAAGCTCTAAGACTCGACGGTACCCAGGCCACAGCTGGGTCCCAGCACAGGTGAAGAACTGCTGAGGGAGCGAGAACTGGCACGTTATTCCACAAGAGATGGGGACAACTTAACAGATTTAAGATCAATATGCCCCCTTCAGGCAACTTGACGATTGCTTTTTAAAGAATGTTTTCACCGAGAATTGCGGTGTTTTATCTATGCTCAGAGATGAGGAGCAAGGGCGAAAAAACCCAACCTTGGATGGTAACACTGAAAACACAAATCACACGGCAATGACCCGGCAAGGCAAGGACAGCGCGGCCGACAGCTGAGCAGATGAGCAGCAGTTTGAGCGCGATGCCATGATTCACGTGCAGCCTGGAGACCTGACAACATCACCCTTGCCTGCGCTCACAGCACTATAATAAGCATTCGCTTAACAAAGAAAACACCATTCAGGAAGCCCGTCTGCCTTCTGCCCTCATTCCCAGATTATGTCTCGCTGATCCCCAGTTCCCAGGGCTTTCTGAACAACAAAACAAACCAAAAACCTTACACAAAATGCTAACTAGCTCTCTGGGCATTTCTGAACAGCGAGGACAGCTCACGAATAAGAGTTCAGAAGCTGCCGCGCTTCCTACAGCAAGCAAAAAGGTGTACAGGTTTGGGGAACTTGAAGAAAGGCCTTGCAGCTGCAACAGATCACGCGTGGACTGACATGCACATGCAAATGTTAAATCAGAACAGAAAAAAGATACCAGTTGGGCTGCAGCTTTGCTTAACAGAAGTGGACAACATTGCTGTATTGTTACGATGAAACATTGGACCCAAAAAAACCCCTCAGCAATACTGAGCAGGAGAGGAAAAAGCCACCAAGAATTCCAGGAACCGTGCACCTTTGCAAAACGCATTGCCAAACACAAGCGACAACATGGTGCGGTTGTAACACGTACACATCCTTGTTTCAGGGACACAGAGAGTTTATGGAAACCAATTCAGAAATGCTGATGACGGCCTAGGAATACTGTTGATGTCGGGGAGTGACAGTGGTTCCTAAAAGTGCAATTACTACAAAGAAAGCACAGGCTGCCAAAGAGAGATTTTAGCGCTTGGAGACCAGGATAGGGTTGAGAAGCTGCAATCAACCTTTAAGGCAGCTGTTTGGCTGGAAATAATGTAAGGGTAAGCAAGGTCAAAGGGAGAAAGAAACCTAATCTATAACGTATAAAAAATCTCAAAATAAATTAGACGTGGTTTCAAAATTAGGTTTGGTCAATAAATAAACAATCAAACATTATTGGAAAACCACCCCAAAATATTTTACCTGATGCTGGCTGCCAGTCCCAAGACCTCCCATGCCGCCTTCACCCCTCCACAGCTTTTGGGCCCTTTCCCTACCGACGTGCCGTGTCTCCTTCCGCACTGCGCGGCTCCTTGCCCTCCCCGCCTCCATCACTTTGCCCCCAGGGCAGTCTGATACGTAGTGTGGAAAACCTACCTTTTGGGGACTACAGCGGGAGCCAGGAGGAGAGGAAACGGTGCGCCAGAGCACGCGAACGAGCCCCGAAGAAAAGGCTCCCTGCAGGAAGCACAGCTGCTTTTCAGCTACCCCTCTCACCCCACCAAAACCAGAACCAAGCCAAACTCGCAGGCATTTAACCCACACACCCTAGGCATATATAGCCGCAACCAGAAGCGATCTTCACACGGTCTTTTTCTTACCCTACGTGAATCTTTTAACTAGCCTCCGGCCAACATGGTTTCACGCTGCTTGAAAAAAAACCAATTGCAATGATTTTAGTCCCAGTTCCAGCTTGCGTGAGTAAATGCACCAGCAGGCTCCTCCAGTCTGTTTGGTAGCTAAAATCACACCAGATGCTCACCTGGGGATGTTTCACATTTCGCTTTTGATAAACTATGTTTTCTTTCTTTTATTCTTACTTCAATACCAATATTGCCATTGGGATTTTAAGTGTGCAGTGAAAAAGTGCATTGACCTAAAAAGAGTGTATATTTCTATATACAGTATCTGTAACAGCAAGATATCTAGTGAGTATTAAAACAGGTTTCAGTATCTTCTACAATTTACATACTATTTAAAAAAAACCCACATCCATAATTAGCAAATAGTCTTAGGTGCAACGCGTGTCGCAAAAAGGACCTGAATTATACACATGAACTATATCACAATAGTGCATAGAGATATGCAAAATCATTCTTCCAAGGAACAGTTACATTTTTCAACACAAAACAGAAAGTAGAAAAATACCCCAATGAGAAGTATAAGGCCATTGCCAAGAGATCACCTTACACGACCAATGAGAAGTAGAGCCACTACAGGAAATAAAATCCCAAAGGAGCACTCGGGCCAGCTGGCAAAAATCCCGAGACGGTCAGTACTCTCCTCCTCCCCAGGTTTCAGAAATGTAATAACAAACTGTATATGAGCAGATCCGCCTCCTATAACTAAGCCTTGCAACATCTTTATGGCACATGCATAACAGTACACTTGAATCACAGTTTCTGCCTTGTATTCTTATTTCCTTATTTAACTTGTCAGACTGCATGAAACAAAACTGTAGATTTTTCCTCCAAAAAACCCCCAAAGCCGGTCTCTATCGGACATTATTTGCCAGTTTGAAAAAGAGACCCCAACACACCCCCGAATCCCTCTCACTAGGATACAAGGCAGATGTCTGTGTGTTGTGACTCTCCTGCCACTCTGAGCCTCTAGATTTGCACCCATTCGTGTTCCTAAAGGAAAGGCCGAGAAGTGACAAACACGGAAAAAATTCAAACAATGACTTCTCGTACAGAAATTTATACTCAAACCTAATTCAGAAATGAAACACTAAGACCGTTCAGAGAGAAGAGGCAAATTACAATTTCTCTACAAGAAGCTGAGAACATGAGGACTCTTGCAACAACGCTTCACGAATAGGCTACTTCATTTATTGTTTATTACCCCATATGCATGAATCAATCATTTGGGAAATTCCATCACACACAGGGCAGAAAAGGTTATTTACAAGAGGGAGATGCACCCCCCAAAATAAATTTAAGATGTACAGATTTATAATGGGAACCAAGAGGGAGCGGAGAGGACAAAAACAAAAACAAGGACATTGCAGCCAGACTTTGACTTTCAGTTACAGAAGAGATCTACATCTCCACCTAGGTGGGGCTTTTCAACTATTAAATAAATGGCATCTTAAAAATAGAACATTTGACAATTTAAACACACGTATTATTTCTTCTAAATAAATATTGCATGGAAATGATGCTGCTTTGCTACCATAGCCTCCTTCTTTCCTTCTGGGACTCAACCATCACCTTTGTTTTTCCTTTGATTCCTGGGTTTGCTTCCTAATGGCAAATGGTATTTCCCCCACTCTTTTTGGGGGGCCTGACCAGGCCCCACTGAAAACTATGGGCATCTTTCCTCACCCTTCGTGGGCCTCTGACCTGGCTCAAGGTTGAAACATGATGGCTTTTTAAAAATTAGCTATTATTTACATGGTCTCTTCTACAGACTAAAACAGAACGTAGCTTCATGGTTTGCAGCTTATCACAGATGCTTCCAGAGCCCACTCCTCACTTTTGAGATGAGATCCCCAAAACGAAACCCCCTACGCACGCTGTGCTGGCTGCCTGTGATCTTGTTTCTGACCGCCGCCAAGGGGAGCTTGCTGACGGCTGCCCTGGGAGCGGGAGCGGGCCTTGCACAGCCACCGCTGCAAGGCAACGGGCCACGCACTGCGTTTTCCCCCACCGCCCAAACCGTCAAGAAGCAAATGGCAGCAGTGCATCTGCAGTAACCGAGTCTCTCCTTGCAGCCCTTGCTCGCCCAGCTCCCTTGAATAAGCTTTCCCAGGAGCAGAGCAGGACATTAGCGCTGCCCAGGTACCAAAGTGCTCAAGAGGCAGGGGAGGAGAGGTCCCCGGGGACCTGCGGCCGGAGAGCCGCGTGCTCCTGCCAGGCCAGCAGGCAGCCACAAGCACTGCTTCCCAGGGTGAGAGCACCTTGCCGAGGCGGCTCCGATGGGACAGCAGCGGCTGAACGGCAAGGAACCAGACCCGGCAGCAGGGAGGCAGATAGATGGGCAGGTGCAAAATGGAAGTACCTGGATGATGAGGGTCCCTATTTCACCTTACACTTACCCCTAGTGCTCTGCTGCATTTCTTGCAGACTCCCATACTGATTTTCAAGTTCAGTAAAGCTTTCTACCTTCCTTCCTCCTCAGCTGACAATCCTAAAACTAGCCTTATTTAAGTCAGAAGAAGATATCAATCCGCTGGTCTGTAATCCAGCTCGTTACAGTCAGAACAGCGGCTCCAAAGTGCACATTGAAACTTGAATTTTGTTTGCCATTCCCACACTTCCTGAGAATAAAACAGTTAATACAGAACCTCTGCCCATGCATTTACTCAAAGCAGTTGTTCCTCCTGAGAGGAGGTGCGTGTGTGGAGTTTCATAAGTAAAACTGGGGGAGAAATATGGACTTTCCTTCCACTGGTTAGGATAGCTTATCCCTGAAATGCACTAAGGCTTTTAGTAAAGTGAACGTAAAAGGACAGTTCCTTTAAGATCTGAGGAGACACACCTGGGATCCCGAAGGCCCTCTGCCACCAGAGGAGGTAAGAGGAGAGCTCTCGGTGCCGACCCCACGTGAAGTGCTGGGGCTCCCCAGCTCCAGCAAGGCTCTCCCACATGGTGCACTCCTGCCAGTGAAGCCTTCCCGGAGGAAGCAACTTTTAGAAATTCAGAACTTTTGGTGATATCTGCTATCAGTTTTCATGAGCCTTAAAACTGCGACCAAATATTTTACAAAGGGGGTACTGCTGTACTGCAGCACACATGTTCCTCCATCCTGAAATTATGTGGAAAAGGGAGCTAATTCACTGGAAATATTTTCTTTCCTGTAAGCACAACTATTCTGTGATGCCATCCTGCTCTTCACCACTCCCACTGGTCTGTCAGAAACGGGGTGAGGGGTGCAAGAGGGGACCAGAGAGCTAAGGCACACTATTAGGTATGAGGATGGCAGAACGCTGTTGTAATGCAACAGGAAATCTTTGGGTAAAGAAGGGTGCCATCTTACTGAACATGAGAATGCTGTGGATACGTTCTTCACTGTTATTGCTGTCTGCAAAACCACCATTTCAAAAATGCAGCCCCTGACAAGGAAGAAATGCTTGCAAACAGCTAATGATTCCCTTTTGTGTTCCCTTGAAGATGGATTCCTAAGTTGCTGGGCCCAACCTGTAGCTCAGTTGAGAAAGAGCACACGAGTTATCTCCCACATGAACGATGTAGTACTTCAGCACCAAATCCTGCTCTTAGATATTCACCAAGACCAGCGATGGTTGTGGGCAAACATCCAAAGGCAAAATTTGTTTTATGTTCCACATTCAGCAACTCAGTCCCACCTTAAGTAGAAGCAATTCCTCCCAATTTAAGCTCTAAGACTCAGAATCATGTCCAAACTATCACAGTGACCCCATATGGCTGTCTTCCATCCCGCCATTCCCCCCCCCCATCAAAACCGCAAACAGCAATCAGACGAGGAGTCAGCCCTCAGTGGGAGTGATGTTCCTCCACCACAGAAGAGACACGGAGCTTTCCCTAACCTCACCTGATAATTCCTCCACCGCAACTGTGTTTGGCTTACGAGGCTTAAACTAAGCAAGACCATAAGTGAAATCGTTCTAGTGTTAAGGGCGCGCGTGTGCATGAGTGCATGGCAAGGAAGAAAATCAAAGCAACGATGATTTAAGAAGTGAACTTGCAGCACTGAAGGCAGTGGTTTCACTCGCTTCTCAGTAGAGCAGCTGGCTGAAAAATGCAAGAGGGTGAGGTTGGAAAGCAGGCAAGGCAGACCACTCTGCCATTTTTATTTTAATGTAATGCTGTTCGGTGCTGATGAGGATTCGTCCTCCCCTTGCTCTGTCATCTGAGAAACAAAGAACCAGCATTATGGTTTGCATCTGTGTTTGCAAAAACACTTCTCTGAAATTTCTTCTGGGCACACAACCGTTGCAGACTGCAGGATGTTGCATAATAACTTCTGGAGGCAGATTTCCTTCTTGTCGGCACTTCTTCATGTGTGATTATTGTCCTGCTGGTTATTTGTAATAGAAATGTTTATAGACCATCAATACATTGAGCCACTCAGACAATTCATTGCACTTCGTCGTTTTAAAGGAAGGCATCATCAACTCTGAGGCCTTCCTCCATCTCTTCTTTTTCAAGGCAGCAAAGTGCTACCCTAAAAGCTCAGTTCAAAATTTTTCCAGTGTAACCAGATCCCTTCCATCTTGATTTATCTTCCCTTGCAGGTGCTTTGTATCCAATGATTCAACAAGCCAGACTGTTTCTGAGGCTTCCAAAGTGCAAAAGAGTTCAAGGTATTTCACCACCTTGAGCACCAGTTAAGGCGTATTTGTTTCCAGTCTCAGCCACTGTAAACCCTGTCTAGTGTAGTGTACCAGTTCAGTCATGCTACTGTTCAGTGCCAGAGTGCACACCGCTGTGCTGAGTTCAGCAAAAAACTCTAGAAAAAGGGGAGGGAGAAAGAAAACGGTTGGTTTTCACACAACAGGCACATCCGAAAGACAGAAGTGCAATAGAGAGAAACAACAGCAACATACTTTCAGTGAGGAAGTCTGATCAAACACGTTAATGTGAAAGAGCATCAATACTAGAAGGCCGAGAAGTGTAACAAACCTGCAAGACACAGCGTGCACGAGGAAAACCGCCTCGTGCCCACGCAAATTGAACCTCCTTGCATTAAAAAAAAAAGTTAAGATTTCACAATAAGTGTTCGAAAATTTGGGTGTTCATATCCAGGTCTCCCACCCACATGCTTCCTACAGGGCTCGACTCAGACCTACCCAAGTCGTAGGGGTGAGGGAAGGAGGGAAGCCTGCAAGCCCGGGCACACTGCCTACTCCAGCGCAGCTGCCGGCTGACACCCCTCAATTATGTGTGCATGATCAGACATTTTTTCCACAGATTTTAAATAAGCCAGATTTGAGTGCTTTTCTGAGCGATGCCTGGAAGCACACATAGCTGTCATCACGCTCGTCCCCATCCTTCATCCCCAGGCCTTGGAGCCATCACAGCTTCTCAGCAGAACAGGTTTAAAAATGTTGTTTTACGTGGGCAAAACAGCATACTCCCTCCTCAATCTCATGCAAAGAAACCTCGACCCACTAGATGTGAAAACTTTGGAAAAGAGTTCACCTCACACGAGGCAGATACCTCGTACAGCTCAGACAAGGTATGGCCAAGTTGCAAGTCTTTGATTTCAGTTGCTCGCAACTGGACACGTCAGGCAAATTTAACAACAGTGTTACTATCCTGCAGCCCACTTCCAACAAACTGTTCCCCTTCTGGCCTGGGAAGCAGATGCTTCGTGCAGCGCCGAAGCCTGGCAGGAGGTGATGGACTTCTGCACCTATGCAGGCAACGCAGCAGGGCCGAGCGCTGGCAGATGCCTGCTGCACGTCCTGCTGAGACAGCAAAGCACACCCTGCTCTGCACTGCCAACAATCCATGCAAGTTAGAGTAAATTACATGAAACTGTCAGATCTTTTTCTTTTTCAGTCATCTTTCCAAGATGTTACTACATGGCCCACCTTCCAGTTACATGGGCCTGTCCCAACCCCTCAGTTTCTCCAACCTTGGGCATAAGCCCAGGTGAGAATTTCTTCTTGTCTGTGCAAAGACCTCTTCAGAAGCAGGGGGTGTAACATTTTCACTCTCAAGCTTTCCACTTGCCCCCGATTTTCCTGCTTTTGTTTACAAAATGGGTATCCAGTCTGTCCACCAGGAACAGAGGATCTTTGCAGGAGCTGTAAGCAGAGAGAGAGGGTTCAAAACCACAAGCCGGGGCAGTCAGAAGATAATTTTATCCGTGAACACGGCAGAGTTTGGATTTAGAGTGACTCCACATTCACGTTTGCAACCTCAGCTTGTCCTCTCTGAGGAAGACTTGAGGCCAGAAGACAACCTGTTAGAGCGTCACAATCCACAGCACTATTCTGAATTACCATGTTGAGCTGGGTCCTGTCCTGGAACCATCTACTTGTGGACCCAGAAGAAAGCATTTTAACTCCGCAGAAGTGACTCAGAAACCAATTAAAACTAACTGTTTTCCGCTAACTTGAGACTTCCCTGTTTAAGGGAACCTGATGGCTGAAAGCCACTGTTGCTTTTCTGTTCTTCTTATATGCTATGAATAGCATAAAAGCGTCAAGGATGTGGCCTTTTAGTTTTATGTATTCACTCCCCCTATCTTTTGGCATCTGTACGTTACACTGAGTATCTTAAACTTCCAAATCTGAAACTCCTACACCAACCCAAACAGTCAAAACAACTGCTAAACCTCTACGGGTATTTGCTGTTTTCCTGCACAGATATACTCCTTCGGGAATACGTACTACCCTAGTAATCATTCACCCACATTAAAATAACAACATAGAACAGGTTTTGAGTTTAGTCTTGATTGATGCAAGATTGTTCTCAGACTGCCCTCCCACGGGTTTTCCTTGGTGACTCATTCACTTTCTGGCTTATCAGCAACATATGCTGCTCCTTATATTTGTCAGTCTTTAATCAGCCTTTTGAGGATATAGTCCACAATATTACGCTTGAATTGCTGCTGTGAGCACAATTTTGCTCAGAGGACAGCCAACAGTTACTTTATTCAAAGGTGACTCGCAAAACCTTTTTGGGTTTCAGCCCAAGCTGCCCGATTAGCATGCATGTTTTTACAGCCTTCCAAGAATTTAGGCAGGCATATCATACATTTTCTTTTTCAAGTTTGTCATGGAAATACATCCCTTCACCTTCAGTAGCTCAAAAAACCTCACCTTTTAGAAAAATGACACTATAACTTCATGTGGGATGGCACATTACAGTCTGAACTGCACCCATTCTGAGGGCTTTTGCTTATTCACCATTGTATGTACCACATGATAACAAAACAACATTTTTAACAACAAAACCATAAAAGAAAAGAAATAGCAGCAATTATAGGAAATGTTACTGGCAAATGCTTGTCACGGGCCCAGCAGGGACTCCAAGTCAAGTGTTGCTCGCTTACTCTCCTAAGGAGAAAAGCCAGCTTCACAGCTTTCAACACAAAAACTCTGACAGATAAAATGAAACCCAAGGCCACAGACCACAAAGCTTTTGTAAAGAAAGGGAACCAACTCAGAAACACAAGGCCCCCCAAAAGGAAAAAACGAACATTAAAAAAACCCCTTATACTTCTCATGTTACCCTGAAATGAGCTGGGTGCTTTCCACCACTTGATACCCTTGTCCCTTAGCTCTTAGATGTCTGAGCAGGCCAAGACAACCTTTTAACTGGAACACTCACTGAAGTACCGCCATAAAATATCTCCACCAATAACCTGCCAATATGCCCCAGATGTCTTGGTTACTTCAACTATTCAAGACTTCGATCTTTACATCTGGTGTTTGCTTACCTGAGTATTAGGATTTAAGCAAGTACATACATGCAAGCACAATACATTAAGACAGAGAAGCCAACGGGAAAAACCTTACCCTTATTCTTCCTGGCCAGGGCATCAGCCTGTTCCCAAATATCATACGCATAGAGGATATAGGAAGTGATGTTGACATAGGAAGAGGTGATGCTTGGGATATTAAAGGGGACGCTGACTGAAGAGCCAATGCTGTTGCCACCACAGTTGCTAGCATTTGATCCTGGCTGAGAACTCACAGAACTGGCAGGAGAGGGCATTGGAGAAAGAGGAGAAGGCGTGCCTGTGCTTCTGCGGGAGAGAGAAACACCATCATGAACACTTAACTTTGAAGTTAAATATCTTGCCACAGGTCAATCTCCTGCCAGGAGGTATCTGGTGTCATCCAGACCTGCACTATGAAGTGGAGTATTGAAAACTGAGATGCGTTCAGCTACATAACACACCGTTGTCCTCGGAGTGCAAGGCCACAATTTTTGAAGTGATGTGCAACTCTAAGGACTCCTCTTATGACAAAAAAAAAAAAAAAAAAGAGGGACTAGACCTCAGAAAATGCCACCCATCCAGCTTACAAAGTCTGTAACTACTTGTGGAAGTCTTACCCACATTCCCTATATAGTTTGCCTAACAAATTCCATTTTAGGCATGCTTAAGTTGCCCAGATATGGTGTCGTGAGATTTCTGAGAGATAGTCAAAGCAGTTGGGTCAGCTTAGGCATATTTATTCACAGAACTGGGAAAGCTACCTGTGGTCAGCTCACCCATCCTCTGGACGCAAGCTGGCTTCCTTACATCACTTTCCTAATTCTAAGTTACTCAAATAAGAGGGCTCCACCACCGCACTGGGAGACAATTTAGATACTGCTAAACTATACTGTGCAAAGTGGCAGAAAAACAACTGGAATTTCAACAGCAATATTAAAGTCCAAATAAGCATCTTTTAACAATTAAGTTAAAAAGGGACAGATGTGAAGCTAGGTATCTGTCTGCCAAATGCAATTATCACAATACACAGAAAATAAATTCTTACACATTGTCACAAAAATGCACTTGGCCACCTCAAGATATTTCCAATTAGCACATGCAAGTATTGCATGAAATGCAGGCCCAGTCTTTTAAGCATCAGGCCAAACACTCTTATGTGCCATTGTTCCTTTCACTTTTGCTGTCACATATACAGCAACACTGCTGCTGACACACAAAAAATGACAAAATTTTCAAAAATTAAATTAGAAAGTGACTTTTTAAAAAAAAACAGTGGATAAGCTAATGAGAAAATATTGAAGTATCACTTTAAAGTTATGCTACCACAGAGTAAAGGCATATTCACACAGGACAGCGGCCAGGGAGATGGGGATGCACTTACAAGTCCTATGGGGACAGAATTCCATTAGGTCTCCATGGATCTGAGACATCTAACAGAACAAGGATGAAAACTATAGGCGCTGTCAGAGAAGCACATTGACAAGACCTTCCCTGTTCCTCTGAGCCTGCTTCTTTGGTGGAGAACAGTTCAGTATGATATGCAGTAAATCTTTGCATCTTGTACCAAAAACAACTCTTTCAAACTGAGATGACAGCAAAGCGATAGCTGAAATATATTCATGCCCCTGACAATACGATTTCTGTCTGTGAGATAGAGAGGGAGCTGTGAGTCACTCAAATACAGCTTGCAACTCAAATACTCCGGCTACTACTTTTGCTCACAGCTTTATTGACATACTACAACATACCTATTTTTTAATCTTACCTTGCAACACATGGAGAAGGTGCTTGTGTTACTCTGGAAGAACTCTGCAGCAAAGAACAGAATTGTTAGATTTGGGTTTGACAACCAACATCAGTAGCTATCCCCATCTGTTAAGCTGGTAGCCTAATAATATACATGTTCTACCTTGAAGTGGTCATTGAGGATCCTGGAATACTTTATTGCAGTGTCTTTTTTGTAACGAAACATTGCCATGTGCAGAATGGACTGGCAGCGCATGCTGTGAACAGAAACACCAGAGAGTCAGCGCTCACATCTGCCTGCTGCCCGCTTGGCAGTAATTAACCTTGCAGAACAGGGGCAGACACATATCAACTTTATTTCAAATTCAAGAAAGCTCAATCTCTCCTCCTTCTGCTCATCATAAAGACTGTGAAAAAAAATCACATGAGAGGAAAAAACAGTGGAAGGGTCACATCTGCTATTTTACAGAAACAGGTGCCCAGCCTCTTATAGGTGCCATGGGCCCAGTGTGCCCCCATCCAGAAGTGCCTCAGCTATGTTCAATTGCAGCTTCTGTTACACAGCTCAAATGTGGACAGCCAAATTTCATTCTTTCACCTTAGGTGAAAGCCCTTATGCATTCTCAAGTTACCAGCAGATCAAATTTTAGAGCCTTCACCTTCCACGTGTGGTCCCTTGTGATATTCCAGCTCAGCTTAGAGATGTTTCAGTTCGCTCTGGTTTTTCTATCATTTTGTTTCCTTGCAAAATTTTGCTTCCCATTTAACTCATTCCTTCACCCCTGAAGGTCTTTCACTCCAGCAAGTCCAAAACCAGAATATGAAGGCACAGAAAAGCAGTTACGTACCATAACACAGCAAAGATTTTTTCATGTGAAGATGCTGAGGAGTCCATAAAGGATTTTAATGTCATTATGAATCTAAGGAAACAAAATTAACAGAATCTTGTCAGCTACCAGGGCTCTGAAGTCACACAATTTATAATGTAGTGCATGCCACCGGTCCATAAGGGGTGACCCCTTATGCCATTCACTCTCCTAACACACTAATTAACAGGCAACATCCCTACAAATAGATGCCCCCCCCAAGGGCCAGCTACAGATCTGGGGCCCAGAAGAGGTATCCACCTTACTACAGGTAAACTATTAATTCAAGCGCTTCTGGCCAAGACAGACATCTTGGTGGAAATCTTTTGGCAAAAAAACTTTTGGAAAAAAACAAGCAAGCAAAATTTATTTTTGAAAACAAAGAAGCAAAAGTCTTTTGGAAATACAGTCCATCAAAACCAGAAAACAAACTTAATGCAATTAAAAAAAAAAAAAAAAAAAAAGGCTGAAGTCCACCATGAAAGGCAACTCACAGCTGTTTCAGCCAGCTCTAAGGCAAAAAGTTGAGTCAGCCCTTGTAAATACTCACATAATCCCAAAGTTCGATATAGATAAAAAGACACCTGTTTCTTTTCTCTCCAGTATATGGTTCCTTGGGCTGCATTACCTGTGTATGTCATGACTATCACAGTGATATCTACTATAGCTGTGAAACACAATGGGGAAGCCTGCTATAAAAACTCCAGTAAAATGTACTGGTGGAGACATACATAGAAGAAACCAATATCATCTGCCTTCAATCAAACTGCAAGACCTTTAAAGGTACACTGTTCCATACACTACATTGTTGTTTTGTTTTTTTAACTGAAACACTGTTGATTCACATGCAATTGCAACTTCGAAACCAAATAAAGCCAAGGCTCCTTCGTGCCTGTGAATGTCTTGTCCAGTATTCACTGGTGTACCTCAGCTGTAAGGCTCAAATCCTGAGCAGCGCATGGTACCTAATTCTTGTGATAAGCAATGCTGAAACACTTCAAAAGATTTGGTTCTGGTGTCTTTGGATGGTCTGTCTGTCCTGTGTGTTTGCACGGCAACCAGAACTCTGCTCCATGATAAGAATCCGCAGCTGCCACCGTCACAACTAAACACCACAACCAGCCCTTCCCCTCCAAACGTGCCATGCGACCAGCAGGCTTCTGCAACCACTTACTTGATGAGATCTATGGTGTCAGCGAATATGCTGTAAGCTGATTTTGGTGCTGGTGCATCCGATTCCACGGCAATCCCATATTCAATGAAGGAAAGAGCAGCATCCAAGTACTGAAAGGCCTTTCCAGTCTTGTCGGTCTGTTGGGAAGAAAACTCTCATTTTTAGACTATGTGAAAAGCTATTTCTCTCAGGGTACTTGAACTCCTTTTCTCTCCCTAGAGAGGCAGAATTTGTAGAAAGAAAAAGATGCAAGTAAGGCCTCCAAATGGTATTTAAAGGGTTCTCAGCAACTCTTGTCACAGGGAAAGTGTCCCTGACTGCTTAACGGCGAAAGGCATCTGTCCTCTCTTGTTGCCACCCTTCAAGGTCTCAGCCTGTAGGCTTCTCTTTAGGAAATACGACAGACAGGACCATTCCGCTACGATACTTTCTGTCCTCACCAAGCTACATTTGTAGAGCAGACCGACTTCTCAACCTCTCCAAAATGTACCCTGCAGTAAAAAGTGCTAACTCCCCTTCCTCCAGCTCTCAGTCTGGGTCCTGGACAAGAAAAGCCCTGTTTTCAACCATGCTAACATTATAGGTGTTATGGTGGCAACTAGACATCCCTCTGTGCTAAACAGCATGTGCTTTAAGAGTCCTAAAGTGACTCCTCTGAGTACACCTGTCCAAATAGTTGGAAAAAAACACAAGGGTCCAAATGCAACCCAGCACTTCTGTAAAAGTGCAGGTGATGCCAGATTTACAAACAGGTCATGCAGAGCTGCTAAATGAGGTCCCACATCAGCTTTATGTGCTCTGGCTATCTGGGTCTCTTCTGGAGTAATTCTTTTCTTCTGATAATTTAGTATCCTCACATTCTTTGGATATTACTGCCTGGTCTTGGAGGCCTGCCTCGTGGCAGGCAGATGGGGGCTTCCCACTGCAATATTCACTGTGATCCCAGGGCTCTTCACACCCTCCCTTGAAATATAAAATAAGGAGAGGGAAGATCTCTCTGTTTTACCTCCCTGCCCACTCTCTTTAAGGCTGCTACAGGAGTCTTCTTCCTAGAGGAATCTTCTTTCGAAACTTGAGATCTTGTTTTATATTCAAATTAAGTATTTGGAAGAGACTCACAATAGCTTTCATTTGGTTTGAAATCTGTCCTGCTGTGAGAAAAAACTCCTGCATTTACCTTTACTTAAAAAATACAGTGCTTAAACAACGAAGTTTCAAAGGAAGTACTTTGGTGCATTTCTTCAGTGTGCAAGGATGTTTACTCTTACAGAACTTAGAAAGCTTGAACAAGATTTACCTGCTGTTTAAACAGAGACCCTCACAGATTACCACCTCCACAATCTGCACACGCACGTCCCACGACTTCATATGCAAACAGATGACAGCACAGTCAAATGGTATTGCTGACCTCCAACGGGAGCTGGATGTGGTATCAGCACATACTAACATTATCATCTGACTAGCTATATATTTTTGCAGGAACATGAAGATACCTTACAAACATGAGGGTTTTGCAGCCAAAACTCCTTCTGCAACTGTGAGTACTGAACCTTGAAATGATTCTTACACACATAAAACTAGTTTTCTTCTGATTTACTTATATGCCTTGACTGCAAATTTATCTCACTGAACTTCACTCCCCAGTTGTCCCCACAAATTTCTGTGCAGTGCCAACTAAATTCATACAAGCAACTGTCAGCAAGAGAACCTAAGAGGAAACTAACATATGATATTTTCAATGATGTGAAGAGAAGAAACTTCAATCTTCTATTTTTTAAAAAATCAATATTTTATGGCAAACGTTCCTAACAGTGTCAGCTGTTTGATTATTGGAGAAGTACAGATCTGGCAGAGTATACTGATCAGTAAACGTATTAGCTTTACAGTCACTCTGCATGTCTAGAACAGTGCGGTAGAGCTGAAATAAATATCATAGTTTCTTCCTGCTTCCTGTCCTCTTGTGCAGTGGCTGGACTAATGCAATGGTGTCTTCTTATCCTCCCACTTAAGTCACTGGCCTTACACGGCCATCCGTCTCAGGGTTGATCCTTCCACTCTAAGACCTAGTCCAAGCTCAGGCTGTTGTCTGTGAGCAACCACAGTAACAAGCCCAGCTTATCCAGACCCCAAATCTCTACATCCTCAGAGGAATGACAGAGATGATCAAACATTTCTTCCTCACTAGAACAAAAAATTCTCATAGAAAGTGTATCCTAAAACCCAGCAGAAAGCCTATAGCTGTGCCTACCTTCCCACTCCTCAGATATCAGTAAACTCTGCTCCTTCAGACTCTCCACACTTTCTCTCTGCTAAAGCCATCTCCCCGACAGCTCTGTGCACACAGACAAATGCTTTTCATTCTGCAGTATTTTTCTGATCTGCCTGCTCTCGGCTTTCACAAAATGAGATTTCCAAAGGCAAACCTGGGTGTTCTCATCTGGGAAACTCTTGTCTTGCCTTCCTGTTCTGTTCCCACTGAATTTGCAGCTGGAAAGCTGCAGCAAACATTTTACAGCTCCTGGATTGAATCCTCTCAGTGACAGGATTACATTATTAGTTCCCTGGAGATTTAGACTGTAGATTACCACTAGATCTTAACAGTCAACAGCTGGACAGCCTTTAAAGGCTTGGCATTGTTTTTTTCAGTGGGAAGAATTAGCAGGAAAACAAGGCAATTGTCACTTACAGTGTAAAAGAGTTTAAAAATTATTTCCAGAGATGAAAGGAACTCGCTCTGTAGATACCTATGCTATATTTTGGCACGAAAGGCTGAAAGCGACAAAAAAGTAAAACCTCTCACTTTATTTTTTCAGGTAAATGTCAACTGGCAACTGTAGATTACCTGACTGAGGCACAGTTAGCAAAAAATGTACTTAATTATGCATGCTATTAAACTGCGCACATCTGAGAAAGCCAGCTACATCTGCAAAGAGCACTTTCAAATCTTGTTCACCAGCAACAGAATTATCATCAGGATCCTGACATTTCGGAGGAAACTGTCTTAAAACTAACTTGTTTGATCCATCTTTCAAGGATTTTGTTACAGTTCTGCAATGCAAACAGACCTGCTAATCTTGGACAATGTCAACTTTGAATCCCATTCTCTAGGTCTGCTTATACAAAGGGAAATGTTTCAAAAATAGGCAAATAAAAACAGCCCCCTGACACATATGATTTGAACAAAATCCATTAGGTGGAAATAATGCTAGCCACCAAATCTTGTTCACCAACACATAGGTACCAGCTCTGAATGTGAGAACTGCTTAACATTTCCAGCACAGGGCCAAGACTTACCATAGCATCAGCTTTGTGCTTCAGCCTCTTGGCCTCTTCTATGTGATATTCCATTGGATGCTGTCTGAATTGGGGACAGAGAGAAGAAAAACACAGACAAAAAAAGGGCAGGATAAGTACCAGCTTTACCTTCATATCTAGAGGATGCTGTGATTCCTGTACAAACCCTCACTTATTATGCATGCATTAAAAATTATAATAATCACTAACTGAATGCTGTCAGCATGTTCAGAAATACACAGCATCTGAATGCACAGACAAGACGGTATGAATATAAATCGATTTAAAAAAAACCTACAATAGAAAAACATTGAAAACTTACATTTGGACATCAAAAAAAACTATGCTAGGCTATTATGAGGCCAAGTTTACTTCTTCACTCTCATGGAAAGACAGTAGTTATGGGATCTCATATCATTCCTCAAATATAATATCACAAACACATTTGGACTGAGATGAATCATACAGCACACTTTGCAGTACAACACACACAAATCAGACCAAAAGGGCTTACACTCCGGCTGAAGGACCAGCCCTGCCTGGTGTCTTCTGAAGGGACAGAAGAGGGGTATAAAATGAGAACTTACTTTTCAAACTTGACTTGAGGTCTCCTTGGCTTGGAGGTACCATTTGGCAAAGAAGGCACTGGGAAAGGATTTGTGACATCCCCTGCAGATCCCTGGAAAAATCACAGTGTAGAGAAGAAACTGGTTACAGAGATACCATCAAGAACAGATCTAAAGTCGGGCTTTCCTAAATTTTAAGAGAAAACATTTATTTGCCCCAGGCATTCTCCCTTCTCCATGCTCCTCCTCTTCTTTCCTTCTTCCCCAACCCTCCCCACCCCACGGAAGTGGAAACTTGGCTTCTCATCTAACTGCTAGTAAGGCTTAATACAATTCAAACTTTCCCTGAGCATGGAGAAATCAAGTAGCAGATTTCCTTGCACAACAACTAAGGTAACAGTAAGCCTGCTAACAGCACCTTTTCCATGGCCGCTAGCCAAGGCAGGAACTAGCAACATCCATTCACACCTATCTCTAGCTTAACTAGACAGCAATTGCTGATTCTGCATTACCAACTAGAATATCAGGAAAAGGAAAGTAGTAAGCCAGCTAATACAGCATCCACAGTCTCCCTTAAGAAACACATGTGAAAGTCCTGGACCACACACATCCAGAAACTAGCAAATGGCAATATAATTGAATTTTATAACCCAGTAATGTAAAGACCCAGCTGCAAGGCTCATTAACAAAAACTGGGTAAGCAAGCTATATAAGCTCATACCAAAGTTATAGTCAAAAATAGGGACTGTTGTTTCTTATTTTTAAGTGATCCACTCTTTCTTTTTGTAAAGACACTTATTTTTATTACTTTACTATTTGTAAAGACACCATCATGTCATACATGCAGTTGCATACAGTCAGAAACAGTTACTGCTAAAAACATGATTCTCTTGCCTTTCCTTTATACCTGGTTACCCCTTCTCACTGTTTTTCACTGGTGAGATGAAAATAGATAAAAAAAATTTCACAGAAGTCATCAAGTTAAATTGCCATGAACATTTCAAAATAAGTGTCTCATACAAAATCCACAGACACCCTGACTTTAGGTCAGATTCCTACCAAGAGACAGCAGATGGTTAGAGAGTTATGTCTGCACCAGCCAATCTCTCCCCTCCGAAGGGAATCTTTCTGGGATAGGTCACACTAAGGACCTTCTTAATGTCACGTGCAACATGGAAAGCGAGCAGAGACATTAGTGTTGCAGCAGCAGTGCAATCTCTTGGTTTGTTGATTTTGCCAGCAGAACCCTGACAGCATATTGCTCATCACACTACACCAACAAGGTAAGGTCACAAATGCAAGCCCAGAAATCCCCGTAACCACAGACCTATCTGAAGCCTCTGCTCCCTGTACACCTTTAGGGAAAGAATGCTCCCCTTTGGGCTAGCAAAATATAGTCACAGACATCCACTAAAGGGTCAAAGATGCTTCTAAGAGCCTTCTCAGGCGGCTGGCTATCTTCCTTCCCTTTTAATATTCTAAGGTCTTGTTTCTGAAGAGAACCATACAGCACCCCTGGGTTGCAGGAAATATCCTGCCAGTAGTAACTGATACCTACTTTGTTGCTCTTAGGCTGTTCAGGATGCTTTTTGTCCACTTTTTTGTGCTTGGAGGACAAAGGATCCTTGTGGCTGCTCTTGTTCTTGGCAGTGTTATTTGTGGCAGGCAGCTGGCTGCTCTCACTTCTGTCTCTCTTTTGGGCCATCTTGGTTGGCTTCGGTGCAGGATGTGCAGGAGACATGGGTGGCAATGGTGGGGGTAGCAGGAGATCTTTCTTCTGGATCTCAAATGAAGCTTTCGATACTCTGCAGATGGGAAGCGAATTTATCGTTTGGGATGAATACAATGTACACATATATATATATAGTAGTTTTTTTTAAAACTTAATTACATCATGTACCAATTCTGTTTATTCAGCTGGAGACTCTGAAAATGCGAGATGACTTATTAACATAAGGAATCCAGGAAAGGCAAAATGAAACTTTAGGGACGTCGCAGTGCATTAGATAACACATCTTCAGCTGTCAGCAACATATAAGCAAGTTGCCTTTGAAGCAATAATAAGCCTTAAGCCTTATCATTAAAGTAAAGACTTGCAACTAGGATGTTTGGGTGCTGCAAAAAAGATACCCCTCCAACACAGTCACTTTTCACTGAAAGAGGAAGAGAGGTAATTGCAGTGACCAGAATCTCTGGGACAAATCTCCCAGCAGTGCAATCAGCTTTTCAAGGCAAGTTAACCACAGCACTGCCTCTGTCTCCCCTCTATGGTAGAAGACACTTTTCTATGTTCAGAGATGCTCACCCTGAAACCTGATCCAAGTTTTGAGAGAATTAAACTGAGTTTTCCTTTGTTGCTTTGAGACTTGTCAACTAAATTAGCCAACACAGATAAAAGTTCAGAGGTTTTAAGGGAAAGAGACTTAAAATGCTGTGCTTCTAAATGGCAGAGCTGACTACATTTAGTAATACTTTGGCATTCCCAGATTTCTGATCATCTAAGGTTAGGATTATCGAGGAACTCTGATAGCTATACGCAGCACCAAACAACTGTAAACCTTATTTCAGTAGTCATTTACAACACTTTTTTTTAGCTTCTTGTCCAAGAAAACACAAAGTATCTAGAGTAGTGAATCCCAACTCATGGACTGTAACATCAGGAGAGGAAGAAGTTAAATTAAATTCTGTGGAGAGACTGGAGCACGATGTTGCACAGCTTGCTTAGTTCTGCTGTCCGTGGGGCAGTAACAACCAGGGTGTAGGATGTACTCACAGTGCAGCTGGCTGTACAACAACGCATTCCAAGAAAGCAGAAGGAAAGGAAAAAGACAAAAAACTGAGAACGGTCCCATCCCTTCTTCAGGAAAAAAGCTACAGCTGTGTGACATGCTGGAGCAGAAGCCAGTTTTCCCACGGTACAGTCCCTACGCGCTATGCACACGCTCCCCAGCCTCACCACCTCTTGCAGCTGATACATCCTGCATGGAGCACAGCAGCAGCCCCAGTCCTTCCTCCTTCTTCCAGCTGCGCTTCCCCCAACCTGATCCAGCACCCTCTTTCCCCCCAGTTGCATCCTATTCTTCCCAGAATATTCTTCCCAGCCCTTATACACATCTGGACCAGGCACAGTGAAAAGTCAATTAGCGCAGCAGCATCTGGGCTTGATTAGAGAAAGGGAGAACTGCATAGATCCATGCACTTCTGAGGCATCCGAGTTTGGGTCTTCTCAGCAGCTTCATGATGCAACAGGTGACAAAACGGAGCTCTGCAATATCCATCATACCCACCTCTGTGTTCTCAGATAGGAAAAGACAGGTCCACCCAGCACAGACACTGTCTGTTTACCTGGAGTCAGCAGGTTAAGTGCTGTTCAAAGCCTGGTACTGGTGAACGCAAAAGAAGCTGATGGAGCAGACAGTATCAGCGTTAACACCTAACGTTTTTCTTTCAGCAAGACCTTTCCAATCAACAAAACAGCTATGATCACCAAGCCAAAATTTACAGACATCTAGCTGCACTTAGTACAATATTTTTCTCCACACAGAAAAGTGAAGAGGCTGCCAGAATTTCCTCCACTGTGTACACTACTGCTCCATGATGGGAATGAGAGTCAGGGCTTTTGGGCTACACTTTCAGCTCTACCACCTGTTTGCAACGGGAGTCTGAGCAAGCAACTTAATTTGTCTGCACCTCAGTTCCCCCATGTGCAAAATGTGTTCACAATACCTTCGCACCTTACAAAGACTTTGAGAGCTTCAAATGTTTGGGAAGTACCATGAATCTGATGAAAAGCTCTCTGCTGCTCCCTGTGCGGTAAGCAAGCACAAACTCCCACAAAACAGCTAGGACAGCAGAACCCAGAATGAGGAAAATGTGGAGGGAGAAACAAAAGAAGTATTCTCTTGCCATCCCCTTAAATCCCTAAACCATTGTGCAAAACAAGCATGCACTGCTTCCATAGAAAAACTGCTGCCACCTCCCAGATAAGCTGTAGCAAGCATCTACTGACAACAGATTAACACTGTAGTTTAAAGAAGGGGAAATGACTACTACATCATCCCAGCAGGTAGGCAGCCTACCACAGGAGCTGCAACTAGAATAGTACGCTTAACACAGCCACCTTTTGCACACATTTCTTTTCCTGCATCTTATCTTAATGATGGCAGTGACACTGGTTTAGTACCAGCTTAGAAGGAAAAGCACTGTGCCCTGAATTGGCAATGAAATTTCTTGCAACATAAAAGGATTTCTTGAGGTATGTGTAACGTATGGATCAGAGCATGCAGCAGCCTAAACTGCAGGATGGACAAGTTTGTGTTTAAAATGATAAAGTCTTCATTCTGGTGTCAGCTACTATAAAGAAGGACAAATGCCACCACATTCAGTAGTTTTATAGAAGTGTAAAACAAATATGGGAGGAGGACTAGACGCTAAAACATCAGCCCATGCTCAAATGATTAAAACAGTAATCCTCAGCATTCAAAAGGGAGAGGAGGGGAGGTGATACTATGTATAATTGCACATCTGCAACAAATAAAAAAGGCAAATAAATTACATCTCATTAGACACATGGTTTCAGGATGTAAAGATAAATTTGCAACAGATTAAGTTTCAGACAGCACATTACATTAAGCAAACTCACAAGTATAAGAAGAACAGGAGATACAGTTCCTTAACCTTTTAAACAAAGGCTCACTTTTATGCGTCTTTCTGGCATCCCACCACTGTATACTCACTTCAATTTGCTGGAGTCTTTGTGAGTTGAAGACTGCAATGATTTGGTTTCTTTGTCTGATTTCATTTTCTTCCTATCAATCTCCTTCTCCATTTCCCTCTAACAAAAAAAAAAAAAAAAAAAAAAAAGATCACTTAGACTCTGCAAGTTCATATAAAGTACAGACCAACATAACTAAGTGTGATTGATTCATGTTAAAAAAAAGAAACAAAAAGATATTGGAACTGACAAAGCGGAAACCCACAGCACAGTGGACGTAAACTTCAGGTTCACCTGCAAGTATCCTAAAATGACATTTTATCTACTTTTGCTTGGGTAGAGTAATTATTTTGTAGGGGATGGAATAAAAGTGCTAAACCTCTCCTTGCTAGTTGTCCAAAATAATGGAACTTACGTTTCTGAAATTAAACATTTCACTATCTGCTCTTGGTGTTGTTGTTGTTGTTGTTTGTTTGTTTGTTTTTTAACCCCTAGTGAGCAGGAATCATAAAGAAGACTGAAACATATTAAAATTCTTTCTGCAAGTCATGAAGGGCAAGCAATCGTGTTTTGTGATACGCATGGTTTGTCAAAAGGAAGGGAAAAAGCAGCATTTGCTAGAGAGTTAAACTGCTCACAGATTCCCAAGACATGTTTTTTTGTTTTTTATTAACAAGAACCAGATATAGAGCAAAATTTTAAGTCGTCAGTTAAAATTGCTGCCTATATACTGTCCTCTAGAACAGCGAGAACCACTGAGGCAGAGGGTAATAAATAATGTTTTTAGTACATTCCACAGATCTTGCAATACAAAGCGCGTATTGCCAAACCATTGGCTCACCTGAATGAAAAATTTCCAAACCACTTACTACGAGACAAAAATTGTAAGAAGGAGCTGAGCTATTCAGTCAGCTCTCCCCAGAAAGATTTTGCCGCTAGCCAAAAGCATTCAAGGACTTGCTCTCCCTCTCTCGCCCAAGAGGATATCCAGGCCGATGTGGCTGTGATTGAACTGGGCGGCCACGTATGGAGCAAAGCCCACCTCTGGCCACAGGAGCCCTTCAAACGGTTTCTCATGTGCAGCTCCATATCACTGCAAGAAGTCTGCCAGCTGTACCTGACCTTGCTGCGCAAGACCCTGCCTGAGCTTCCAAGGACACTGAAGTACACTGCCATGACGCAGATGGCGAGGCCCTGAGATGGGTTTTCCTGTGATCAGACACGTAGGCTGCAAGGCAAGACACGCCTAGCGTCAAATAACTCTTCTCTTTGGTCTCTGAGAGGCCACCAGGAGAAGCGACAGATTTACTGCCTGTTTGTTTTTCTCCAGCTCCTCTACGCGACAGAGACACTGCTGGGGTCTCTCAGGTTCCTTCACCATTTCGCTGCTGGTCTTGATTCTCCCCCACAACCAAGGGAAGCTTAGACAGCGACAAGATTTAATGAAACCAGCCTGAGAATTGAGGTTATTCTCCCACTAATTATAAGCCACTTACTCCTTGAAGGGGCACCAAAAAGGCATGCGAAATATCCACAACGAATACCTGCATCATAACTATTCATCACGAGTCCTGCAATAAGCTGTTTGCCTGAGTGAACCAGCCGGCTGGGAGTATATTCACTGTGCCCTTTGGAAGCCGGCTTTCAAAAATGACATGCAAACAACTACTGTGCTGAATGAAGAAGGGGCTGTCTTATAATTCAAGGAAAGGCAACCATTACAGTTGAAGGACTCTAAAAGGATCTCTGGAAAGCCCTCCGCTAGAGACAGACATATCTTTAAGCATTAGCATCTCTGCTAGCTCCACAGCAGCTCCAACAAAAATCAAAGCAGCTTTCTATGTACTTATCCCAGTACTGAGATCCAAGGCAGGGTTTAGTCACAGTTTTTATCATCATTAAGCCTAGTTCAGTGAAAAGTCTGCATTTAATGAAAAACAAAAGGCATGAGGCTGCTAGCATCACATCTAGTATTCATATAGTCCACATCTGTATAATTCATTCCCCTTTCTCTGTGTAAATAAGCGATCACAACTGTTTAACAGAAATAAATGACTCCATGCAGGAAAAGACTGTACTACTCAGACTGAGCTTCTACAGCTAAAGGTGGCCGAATGCACATACACGGACACAACGGAAAGCAGCAGACCGTGGTGCCCCAGGGCTGTTCTCCCTCTGGGCGCCTCCTCTAACAGCAAGCAAGGTGCTCTCCTGCAACACACATTAAACGGATACCGGAGATGAATGCACAGCTTAGGAGGCACTTCAGATACCGTGCTGTTTTTAGAAGAGGGTGCAGGGGGAGAAGGCACTGCAGCCCTACAAAGCTCTGCTTGGGTTGAACGCAGAAGCCAAACACTACCAAAGGGCCAACAGACTGTATGTTGGCTGGGCCTGCTGAAAGCAACTCCAACAAAGGAGGGTTGGGATTTTGTTGTCTGAGGACACTGGTTTTACAAAAAAAAACAACGGAAAATTTGATTGAAAACACCATTTGTTAAGCAGCTCACGGCACTTTCTTTTGCTCAGCAGTGGATTTTTGATCAGTAAAACACATCTATGCACTGTTTTGAAATGTTTCATTTAAAAGTTTGATAACGCTTTTACATGAGGAAGATAACGGGTCCACTCCAAACCTATGAAGCAGAAACAAACTCCAAATGTTAGTTTTTCATACAACTCCATATTCACTAAATGACACTTTGGTCCTTGCAAAACCCCACTCCTCCTCGCTGTTCACCTCTCACCTTCCTCTTTTTGAAGGACTTGTCAGGATTGTCTGTGCTTTTCCTCTCCAAGTCCTGCTTCCTTGCACCCAGGAGCTCTTTAGCCTCTGCTTTTTTCTGGCGACTGCCTTTCCCAGGGGGCTGAGGAATCCTTGACAGGAGAGAGAGCTCAATTTTAACCACGAGGGTGTGAGGAACTGGGAAGTCCCTCACAGGCGATAACAACTTCTTCTCCCTGATAGGCAAGGGAAACTTGTCTTTGTGAAAATCCTCTCTGACCACAACAGCGGATTTATTGCCGCTAGTCCTGGTGGGGGTTGTGCCCTGGCTTTGGGTGAGAGGACTGAGGGTGAGATGCTCTTGGGCACTGCCACCAGCCAAAATGTCTCTCACAGGCTTAGGGTCCAATAGGGGCTTGGAGTTGGCTTGATGCGAGCTCTTGTGCTTTCTGTTCTCAGAGGGCTCTTGTGATGTTGGTTTCAATTCTTTTTTATCACTGGATTTTGGCCTCCCTTTCGTTTTTACTTTTGGCTTGTCTCTGGAAGACTGGTCTTTAACCTCATATGGACCAGGTTCACTTTCCACCTTCAGGCCTCCCTTGGGCCCCTCGTGCACAGGGACCTTGCTGGGCCTTTTGATCCCAACAGTCTGCCTCTGTGAGGGCTCCTCAGTACGCACAGGAGACTTCTGGCAGTTTCGTTTGCTTGGAAGATGAACATCCTGAGGAGCCCTGGCTACTCGGCTAGAGTTCTTGGGATGAGACTCCTTCGGTTCGGGCCGCTCACGAGAGGAATTGCTGCTGATACTCTTTCCCTGTTCCTTGTTCTCCTCGTGTCCATCTGCATGGGCAATTTCTCTGAGACTCTCAGTTGGCACTGCTGGTGGGTTCACCTTAGTTAGCCAGTTGTCGAGCTGCCACTTATTAGATGTTGGTGGATCAGGCTACAGACAAAAAGAGAAAGGAAAGATGTAAGACTGACATCTTCATGGGCTATTTTGATTCTAGCACAGGTTAGCAGAATCCAAGAAAATTTCCCTTATTGTTAAAAGGCCTTGAAAGTGAAAAACCATGAGAAACTGGGGATACTCTAGTGTGTACAAACGAACGCTTAACTCGGAAACACACGCTCCATTTTTGCACAGGATCGATCAAGCAGGTCTCACAAAATTCCCAGCTCTCTGTTAGCCCTACCTGTAACTAAGTGAGAGATCAGTGTACATGAAAGCTTGGTCCTGGTTTGCCCTGCACCAGAAATGAACATCCTCGCACAATCAGACAACACACAAAAAACACAGCAAGTGCAAAAACAGAACTAGCTGCTGTCCTCATGATTCTTTTGGAAAGTGTTTTTCACAGAGCACTCCTCTCAAAATTGAGCAATAGCTGTCCCATCTGTCACATCTTGTCCAAGTCTTACAGGTAGGCTATCAGGCTCCCGTGATTTAAGCAGTTACCAAAAGAAATTATACGGCTAACACACCAGGTCCAGCTCCTTTTGACTTCTCTGCCTGGGCAATCCAACACTTGCTTGCCTCTGGGTCAAGCAAGGCATGAGATACGATCAAGTTTTGAAGGCCTCTGGAATCACGGTCAGAGACTGAAATTCATTGCTAGAACCCCTGCCCTAATGAAATGGTAGTCTCACAAATAAGGAAGAAAGCAAAACCAGCTAATCCTAAAACAGACATCAGAAGCTGCAATTAGGGGCATTATTGTTTCAGGCCCATTCTGAAAACCTTGCAGATTTGACAGCATCGCTCAAATGTATATCCCATTATCTGGGAATCATCAGAGCACAGTTACACTCCCACCCTTACCAATTCTCTCCAGCCACAACCCTGAACACCAGAAAAAAGAAAGCCTAGTACATTAAAGGTTTTCAAGACTTATTAATTCCTTCTGCCTTGATTTCCTTCTCCATCCAGACCCAACTCCGTTTTGTGCTGTGGAACATGCTGGTAAACAAGGTACGTCTTCAGGGCCAAAAAAGCATGTGCTTAACTGTGTTTAGGTGACTTAAGCTGGGAACCTGGTTTAAAAAACAGGGTTTAGTTTTACCATGGGTTTGTAAGTAAAATTAACCCACAAATTCCATTATTGTTTTCAGACGAAAAATCTGCCTTGTTTTCATTAGAATTTTAACTTGATAGCAACTCAGGAACACCTTTTTTTTCTTCTTTGTTAAACACTAAAAACACACCCAAATGACTTAATAAATTGCAGTTTATAATATAAGGAGTTATCAGACAGTGGCATACTCTGATCCTTTCCTAACATTTCTCCTATTATCATTTATCTTGCTTGCAATCTACACTTTCTTACAGGTTTTCATTAGGTTTTCTGAACACAAAGTAAAGTAAGAGACAGTATTAAAGAAAAAGGAACTACTGCCCATAGGTCTTGAAGTCTTTGCTATTGTCTGTTAAGAACTGTGTATACACAAACAAGCCATGTGTATTAGCTTACTCCTTGTGCAACATGAATGAACAATTTGCTGAACAAAAAGGGATAAAATTGCCAGTGGAAGATAGCGAGGACTTCACGAAGGTGAGAAGGATCTTCTAATCTACTATTTTCTGGACAAAACAGGCATGATTTGGTAAAAGGAGAGAAGCATAACATCTGTTTCCTTCCCAAAACATTCATATTGCACAAGACAAAGTCTGTAACTGAACTGCTGGACGTTAAAGTGTATTAGATGTGAGATGAAGATACATTTTCTCAAAGCTTCTGCAATGTTTTCTGCACATAAAAGTCTCCCTGTTCATGTGCTTCTAAGCTAAAAGAAAGGAAAGGTGGTTGCAGGAAGGAAGAATAAATGAAGAGGTTTCTGGGCTTTGTGAGAATATGTCAAAACTGTCGGTGGATTGGTTGACATCAGCTGTGGTCCACAGGATACAACTGTGCACTTCCTATTGGCCCATGAATGTTTTGCAGGTTGGAGGATCTGTTTCACACCATGGGACATGAACACTTTTGCAGCAGATTTTTAAAAGATGCATGGTCTCAATTATGAAACTTTGAAGCACTAAGTTCTGTTTGTCTGCTTTTCCCAATAAAAACCCTCAGAAATGCTAGTACAGCAGTATCTGAGCCAAACTCAACAGAAGCAAGTCTAAGCACATTCCAGATCTTACTGAAGGTCTGATCACTTCAGCTGTGACCTGAGAGAAGCTTAACTTGTCACTCACATGCAGGAGCTGCAGGGAGGCAGCAGCTTCACTTAGGACAGCAGGAAAATGGTCTCACCCTGAAGCAGCCCACAGCCTTGGCACCCAGGAAAATTGCAGGTGGGCCCTCAACATATGAGACAAGCTGTGCTTCCCATCTGTGCCTTGCCTACACCTTGTCAATGAAGGCACTAATTCCTCCAGAAATGCTAGCCAATGGTGCCAAAAGAGAAGGGAGAACACTTCAAGGTTAGGCACTGAAAAGTCTAATTATACCATTACTAAGGGTTATTTAATAGACAAACTCTAGAAGTGAAGCAAAGGGCAAGGAAAGTTTGATGAAGCAGCAAAGACTTGAAGGGGACACCTGAATGATGATGGTATTTCAGGTCTCCCGTCCTGACCACATCCAGCCAGTGGGAAGTCTGAGGCAACAGGCTGCATTAAGCAGCCTCTACGTTTTATTTGCATTCACCTCAGGTTCTGGCGGTCTCGGAGGGTCGTTTGCTTCACTGTCACTTGAGCTGCTCTCCGTCTCTGAGTCTGACGAGCTGTCTGAGTCACTGGTGCTCCCTGACGCCGGGCTGCTGGAATGTGCTGATGCCACACTCTCAGGCTGTGACTGCGGGGCACTGCAAGGCCATCAGGAGATAAAATTAGAAAGCAGCATGGGCGAGGGTTACTTATTAATGCTATTGACCTGGCAGCATTCAGAAATAAAACTGAAACCCCATGTTTTGGCTCTGGAAAGAAAGGGGAGAAGGCCAAAGGAATACAATGCCATATTCATAGATAAAGCACTGTAACAAAAAAAACTTGGAAATAAGACCTTCACCTCCAACCCAGTCAGATGAATACACAAGCAGGACATCACTGCTACAGTATGAAACTGCATTTAGCCAACAAAAATTAAAAAAAAAAAAAAAAAAAAAAAAAAAAAGTGACACATGTTTTTCTGAAAGCCCCAACCCTCAAAAGAAAAATTACCAAATAAATGCTAACAGGAGAGAGAAATACATTTCTCTTTATTGTACTTTCCCCTTTAAATTTTCACTTCCTCAGCCATGTTTCTTGGCAAGGGTGCTGTAACTGTTCATTAACTGCCATCTCAAGCAGCAGCACTTTTTGCAACACTCAGCCTTACTCAAAAGTCTTTCCTGATGCACCAACAAATTGGACTGGATGAAAATGAGGCAGAGCTATGATTTTTAAGCACAATTTCTTTCTTTCTTTCTTTTTTTTTTTTTTTTGGTAATGGGCTTAAGTCAAAATGTTGATTTCTGATTTTGAAAACTGTTTCCCATACCAAGGTCACTGTGTTTGTGAGATACAGAGGCAAGCTCCTTGCTGATCCAGACTGGCGCTGCGAGAACACTCTATTTCAAGAGCTTTCCCAGAGGCAACGGATGCTGCCCAGAATCAGCGTGCCGTTGGGCAAGTCTGACTTTGTAGACCATTACCCTGTGCTTGAAGAATACAGTCATCAAGCCAAAAATGTGCTCTGTATTTAAGTGCTCTTCTTTAGAAGAAGTTTTGGGCTTCTCCACCCCTCTCCCTCTAATCCAGGTGCATGCCTGTTCAGTCTAACCTTGAACATTGCTTCTGACTAACAGTACATGGCAGAAACCGGATACAAGACCCTGACATATCAGGAGAAGCTGAAGAAGGCTGAATGACTCTGGCTAATCCTTTTCTGTTCTTCACCTACATGACTATTTCTGGCTTCCTTCTGATTTCAAACTGGACTCACATCTTAGACATCCCTATCATAACTAAGCATCCCATCAGCTCCAGTGCGATCTGCATATAGACTGGGGTGGGGACAGGGGGAAGCGGGGAAAAGGGAATGGTTGGAGCAATAACTTCTGGTTCAAAGGCACAATCCAGCATGCCTGGTCTATTTATTTCTAGTTGAAGCTTTCAGTAAAACCTCACTCAACTAAAGCCAATTTTCAACAGAAACTTCAGGCAGCTAGAAACCAAAGGTTGTATCTATTACAGAAACAAGGCACCTTTTTCCCATCTACTCCTATGTATAAAAGGCAGTTTTGTTTTCCCTTCTTATTTGGTCTAGCTAGCAGTTTTGAAACAAACCTGTACCTTGGAGGAGCAAATGAAGAACGTGGCTTTTCAACAACCTGTTTTGTTCACAAAAACAAAGAGGAGAGGGGAAGGAAAGGTTAGCTTAAGGAGCTTGGAACAACAGAATAGGTCATGATGATTTAAAGGGATGTCTGTGTGTGTAGTACATAAAACAGCTAAAACTGACTTGGTCATCACCACTGTCTTCACTATCACTGAGCTGAAGGTCATCCTGGAGCATTCTGAAAGACAACCAAAAGATAAAAATCAGCCAAGGCAGACACATTTTCAAGCAGCAGACACTGAAAAAAAAACTTGTTTGGTGCCAAAACAAACTGACCTCCCACATTCTTTTTGAACATGGAGCATACTTTATCCCTAAATTCTCTCATTACTTGAAGGGATGATAAAATGACTAAATGGACCCTAGGCCTCTTACTGTGCTTTCCACCTAATCTCAGGGCACTTTGCAGAGGAGGTCAGTATCACTGACTGCCCTCTACAGACTACAGAAATGAAGTTCAGGCAGGGGAATGCTCCTCCACAAAGGTTACTCTGGGAGCCAGCAGCAGAGCTGCCTGGAAAAGGTCCAGTCCTGATACAGCAAGAGATGAGGGCTCTGCGAGCTCCCCAAGGGACAGAAAGAGCTGTGCCTGCATGAGGAACCATGCATTTCCATGCTCACTGTTCGTCCTGGGCTGCAAATATTTCTCCTGGCATAGAGGTTCCCAACTCACACATGCCTAAGGAAATGCCACGGTGAAGACAGTCTCCTATTCCCACTCTACACAATGAACTTCATGCTCCTCAACACCTGACAGTGAACTATAACATCTAGCATTTCAAATATTCAATGCAATTTCAGAATGGTGAGGCACAAACTCTGTTTTAATATCACTTGAGTAGAGAGCAGGCTGCCTGCAAATGTTTCCAAAGGCATAATTTAGTCGTAAGGCTTGCAGGTGATAATTACTACTTCCAGCTTCACTGCATCACTGGGGCACTCAAAAGGCTGGAGGAGGAGGGATGTGTGGGGAGAGACCTGGCTTGCTGTCCTCCTCTTTAGGAAATATTCAGGTATCCCAAAAGATGACTGAAAGCAGACAAGCATATCTCTTGCTAATTTAAAAGCCTAGCAATTCAAATTTCAAAACTATCTGGAGATTGACCACTCAATCTAGAGAACTATACAAGCGACATTTCAAAAAATGGGACAAAAAGCTTGGGAATGGAGACAGGGTTTTTAACCATTCAGGTCAAAACTCAGTTTATTTCAACCTCAGTTCAAACTAACGACTCTCTGAGAAATTCTTCTCAAGCCCCAAAAGAAAAATCAGCCTCCCGCCTTTCACGACAACACCTTTTATTGCAAGAGAACAAATATGAAAGATCCCCAAAGAAACTGCATTGCCCAGCAGAAGTGGGGAGAAAGAGAGTTAGGGTTCCTGACACTTATTAGCAAAATAAAAACCAAACAAACCAAAAAACCTCAAACTCTTTCAAGCCTTCATTTCACGTTGTGAACAAAGCAAAAAAGATTCACAGCTCCTCAGGTCACCTCTAATGAATTCAAGCCATTCACTTTTACGATTCTGTGACAACAGAGTAGTAAAAGCCTTGAATAAAAAGGTAGCATTTCCCCTATTAGGCACTATCCCCACTAATTAGACAAATGATTTTACACTCATACCAAAGCAGTTAAAGTGCAAGGCGATGCTTTCATAGAAATATGACCACGTCTGGTGTCAAAGCTGGCTGTGGTCTCACAGAGAACAACAATTCCACAAACCAGAAGCAATGAATCCGAAATCCAAATTAAATTGTAAGAGCAATTGGCTTGTTGGTCAATAGATAACATCTATTTTAGCAGTTGGTAATTGGTGCTCAGGATTGAACAGTAACTTAGGCTTTCTCTCAGTACCTTTCCAAGCACCAGGTTGAAGGGCTATAATTCAAAAGAGAGACTCTATCTTCCCTTTAAAACAGAAAGCTACGTCATTCCCATTAGTGCTAATGGAAATTACACATACAGAATGAACAGAGAATAGACTCAAGCAATTATTCAGAAGGTTTATTTTGTTGCCTGTTCTATGTTGACTTCCTTTCAATCCTTTCAATATCACTAACAAATCCTCCTCCTCCACTATTTCAGGACAGAGCACAGCCCCCTTAAATTAATGGAAAACACCGTTAGTTATTTCCTGATACTTGAGAGCTGTAAATAGAAAACCCTCCAAAAGCATTTCTGCTCATACAGAAGGTGAGAAGGTGCTAGGCACCTCAACCTGCCCTAAAGCAAGATGATGAAATCAAAATGGAGCTGTACAGGGAACTCAGCACCCACCTACACTCGCACGCCAGAAACGACAAGACAGAAATTAAGCAGGACTGGCTGGCTACCACAACACACTTGTGGCCCATGAAACCCATCCCTTTCAGGAAATCCTTGAGAAACGTACCTCCTTCACACTGGACAACTAGCACTGCTCTGCGGAGGAGATCTCTGAGGAGGATCCGGCACTTGAACTACTACCTACTCAAGCGCAAATCTTATCTGATCTTATCTGATCTTTTTATTTAAAACTTGAAATCTAATAAAAATTTGCTTTATGTTGCACCTTTTTTTTCAGCAGGATGTATACTTTGGCACATTTCCTTTCCAAAGAAGATAGAGTTGGCCTGGAAACTGCCAGGAGACTGACTAGACAGCAACACTCTTTTGTGTGCATTTTATTTTGAAGTCATAAGCCCCTAAAATCTTGGGACAGAATGCAAAGGTAACTTATGTCAGGGTGCCAAAATAATATCTGGGAGCCAAATGCAAGTCCCCTTGTCCTCCTTTCCCTCCAAATGAGACAGACTAACTACTTGCACTCAACCACCAGCACCAACCTACTGAGGCTGTTCTTCAAATTACTAAGTCTTTTGTTGAAACAAGTTCACACAGCAGCTACAGTACAGTCCAAGGAAAAAAAAATTGGCTTCAAAAGTATATGCTTCTACAAGATTCCCATATGAGTCAGTTTACTGGAGATTAAGGTTTGGACCAATGTTCTTGTACATGGAGCAGGACAGCATGAAGAAACCCCCAAAGGTCTGCTCTGTCCACCAGAACAAAGCCATCCTCCTCGCACAGGCACTGCCTCTAGTGAAGGTACCGACCCTACAGCCCTCGATTAAATCCTGTTACTGCACAAAGCGCTCTCCATGCCACACAGGCTCCTCAGACCAGGCGCTCACCAAGCTACGTGCATTCGTCGTTCTGGCATTTTGATTTTGCCTTTCCCCTGTGACTATTGTCTCCCATCTCCCAACCTACACAACCTCATTTCCTCACACCCCTTCACTGGTGGAAATCACCTTTTGCCTCTTCTTTTAGAGTAAACAGTAGAGGAAGGTGCTAAGAGACACCACCTTGGAAAATGAAGTCCCTGAATTACCTATGGAAGGCAAACAACATACAGTTTGCAGCCATCCTATACACACTGCCTTGACATGTGGGCTAAAGCTGAAGTTCAGTGCCATTCCACCGAGACAGGCAAAAAAGGAATAGCAACACCACAGCCACTGTCCATGTTTCTCAGCAGTTTGGCCAAACGTCCACTGGGATCTCAATGAATTCTTTCACTTGAACCCTCTGAGGGAGGTACTCGTTCAAAGGTAGCAACGACTGTAACCTTGGGGACAGCTTTGAACCAGTCACCTAAAGGCAGAATACTTGACAATACGTTACTGACTGCAAGGCACAGGTCCTAGTCTGCCCATTAATTTAAATGAGCTTCTAGTGATGCTAAAAAATCCTAAAAATGTTCTGAGCATTTTCTTTTCATTCTGTTTTGCTTTGTTTTAAAAATTCTGGGCTACAGACTCACTTTCTTTAGAGGTACAAGGATGATGCAAGGAAACACTACGTAGATTTTGTTTTAAATCTGACTGATCTGTTTGTAAGCACAAGGAATGCCTTTTTCACCTGAGCTGTTGGTAGACAAAAAGCAGAGTGCAAGAACATTGCAACCTCTTAAGCTGTTCAATTCAGCATCAAGAAAGAACACTAAAGCTTCAAACGAGTGATACTTTTGCATGGATAGACAAAGCCAGTTTCCCAAATATAAGGCTTCAACAAATTGTTAAATAGCCTAGTTAAAGAAAATAAACCTGCTTTAATAATTTTAATGCTTTAATTAGCTCAGGAGTTACAAGATGCCAAGTTTTCATTTGCAGGACTTGCAGCTTATGTACACACCATCAATCTCTCTGTAAATCTATGAAAAAGGAGCTCTTTTGGGGAGAGAAGCAATTCTAAAATTAATATAGCTTGCCAGACAAACAGCTCCACTGAAAGCGCAAGCTGGTCTCTCTCTGCCAACCGAGTTAAAGATGCATTACTAAGAATGAGCTTGGCATCTCCCCTTTGTAAAAGAAAGGCTCCTTCCATTCCAATGAAGCCAGGTGCTAACTTAGGGGCTGTATTCAAGAATGAAAGCCATCTGGGAAATCCTTGTATGTTCTCTAAAGCTGAATGCTTAATTTGGGCACCCAGATGCACAGGGATTTCAGCCTCTAATTAACCAGCACAAATGCTGTTTGTTTTCAGTCAACTACACTTTGTAACATGAGCCACTCCAGGCAGCTGAATTTTCAGACAGTCATGTGCATTTTGAACAGCGAAAAAGAAAGAAAGCCCTGTTGTACGAATGAAAACAAAAACAAAACAAAAAATAAAGAGATACATCAGTTCAAGGAAGAGACGCAGAAGAAGTCTTGGGGCAAATCTTGGTTCACTCCAGCTTGGACATAAACCTAAACCACTCCTGCTCAAACTGCCTTTGTCGATTGTGCGTACGTACGTCCCTAGTAGATGAGAACTGGCTCTGAAATGCCAATCAAAGTTATCATTGAGAGAAAGACATTTACCCCTGGACGTACCAGAACGGTGTCACAGATCCCAGGTTCCCTTTACACCCCAAGGAGAACTAGTCTGGGAAAGTAACCAGGCGCCAGCGAATTTTCACTCCCTTAAACTTCCCATCACTGTTCCTGCTTAAGCTAAGTGTGCCGGGCACCCAGAAATTTGCTCAGGGATGTTTCCCGCTGCCGGTTAGGAGAAGGCAGCGACTCCAGAGGGCTGGCAGCGTTCAACAGGCACACAGACGCCACCTTCTCCCCTTGCCTGCCCGGGCCCCGCAACGCCGCTTTCCTGACTGACTCATGTGTACGGCAGCGGCCGCCGGGCTGAAGCAGGGGAGTGCGGACCGTGGGGAAGGGACAGGGCAGCCCACACACTCGAGTTCCCTCGCTCGCGCCGCGCCGTCCATGGGTTCAGCCCCAGAGGAATCCAGTTTGTTTTTAGCTCAGATGAAGTCCCCTGGGGCGGTCTCAATGAGACACTGCAGAAAACTAACGTGTGGAAAGTTCTGCCTGGGCTTCTAAAGCCTGGCCAGGAAATGCCCACCCTGCACGGCAGAAGTCGTTTCACTAGGAAGGTAACAAACATCATGGACCATCTCAGCAAGCCTGGGTGAGCCCTGTCCCAGCACATAAGGGCCATTTGTGAAAGCCTTCTCCAGGCAGTGCCCTGCGGGGACACCGAGGGCGGAGGGGACACTAGTGGAGGACACAGCTCTACATTCCAGACCAATTTTACAATTCCAGCCATGTGGGCTAGGAAAGGAGTTATTCCCAAGGCCAAAAAGTCAGGTCAGGATACCTGTGGCTTTCACTGTGCCCCGGTTCCCTGATCTCGGGTGGCACTTTTCCTTCCTGCAGCAGCAAAGCCGTATCGATCTAATGAGAGAACAGCCCTGGTCCTCTTTGGCTGATCTAAACACATTATCAGGCTCCTGCCTTGACCCAGACGCTCTGCACTTGTCTGCATTTGCCATGTTTGGAGGAGACATTTCAGCTGTCGCAGATACAGCACAGAAGAGCTGAAATAAAGATCGTGGGTACAGGGCAGCTTAGGAGGAAGACGGAGCCTGGAGCAGCAGAAACTAGTATTTTTATCAGTGAAATGCAAATCTCAAGAAATCGTTCAAGAGGAGCGGACTGGGGCGGAGGGACAGAGGAACAGAGGAAAGGGTTAGGGGAGTCGGCGACCGCTCAGCAAGCCTGAACCCCAGCCAGCCAGCAAGACTTCGCACTGTGCTGGAACAATATTATATAATTGTATATATAAAAATTATATATATATAAATTATATATATATATAAATTATATATATAATATATATAAATAATATAAATATATATTATATAATTATATTATATAATTGTTTAACAAGTATTACAGAAACTTGAACCTAAAATCCTACAAACTCAATGGAGATGGACAGATTCTGTCCCTCTTGCTTATGCCTATTCCAAATTTTATGAAATTGTTCATGATGTGGAAAAAAAAAAAAAGCGGTGCATCTTTGTAGTCTGTAGTTTGCAGTTTTCCATGGAAGAGTATCACTGTATGAAGTAATATGAGATATTTATATATCACATTAACTGATAGGCGTTTAATGATTCAGCAATTACCTTGCATATGGACCACTTAGCCTTATACACTCAGAAAGATTTATATTTGTTATTTAAGGCTCACAATCTATCAACGCTGCCATCTGGTCAGGTTAATCTTGAAAGCTTAAAATTCAGTCCACACAAAAACACTTTCAAGCAATTCCTGTAATTAACCTAATTAATAGATAACCACTTTCACCTACTAGGATGGTACCAAATCATTTTATTGCCATTACAAATCTTTTCCACCAACTCAAAATTTTCTAACAGAGTGAATCATTTATTAGTTGACATTGCTTTCCTGTCTTTTCTTGCCAATCCTTTACACATTGAAGCATTAAGAATATGATTTTCAAAATGTCGTGCCATGGTCTACACTCAAAATTCCTTCAGTAGGGAGAGTTAGATCTACCACAGCAAGAACTTTTGAAAACCTCGGAGACCCCCCACTTGCTGCTGCCCCCAGCTTCGTTTACTACAATAAACAAGAAGAACCGTTTGCAGCAATTCCCCAGTACAGAATTAATCTCTGCACACCCAGATCCAAACACCACCGTCTCACAACATGCTCCACGTGACTGGAGCCACATAACTCTGAACTGCTCCAATACCATCAACGGGCCTCATCACACCTATGGCACAATGACAAGAGCCAGAGGCAATATAAAGTGTTAGCTATTTTAAACCAATGTATCACAGCAAGAATTTGGAAAACTTAGAAAATAGCATTTTTCCAGTCTACAAACTAGCTTTTTTGGTGGCATGACAGGATACTTGTGAAATCACATCCCATTTGGTTACATGATCTGAAGAATAAGAGTGCCCTAATTAAAAAAAAGAAAGAAAGAAAGAAAGAAAGAAAGATACTAGCAAAGAGGATTTTTTATTGTTTTTTTTTGGGAAGGTGAAATTTCCTTTTCCTCCTCCCCTTTCTACCTGAAAATACCCATTTTTCTTTCATCCTCTGAGTTGCATTCACCAGCAGTTCCCACCCAGCTGTTAATAGTTTCATGGGCCAATAAGATTATACTGGTGAAGTGAAATTGTGCTTTGTAAAACTGTTGTACCCATTATGCATAAGCATGTATAAGCAGTTCATAAACAGTCTCACATTGAGGCTCAAATGATAAGGCACTTGCTTCTCAGAGAAAACATAAAACAGGAGGGAAAAGAAGAAATATGTAAAGTGCCAGAGAAGCTAGAGAAGTTTCATTTCACCCACTCTGCACATGCTATTATCAGAGAGCCAAGGTTTTAAAATTCAGTTTTAACACAAATAGTCACCTTGATTTTTAGAGAGAGAAATATAAACTGAGGTTTTGAGAAAGATAACACGATTTTTTTTTAAATATAGCTAAAACAAAGAATAACACTTTTCAGGAAAGTTTTCCTTGAACAATATGAAGAAAATGATTCAAGAGGGTAATACCTTATAAGATCTCTTTAAAATTTCACCTCTAGTTTTAACAATTTTTGTATCTGCAGCTTGAAAACATCAAGTAAAATTTTTGGTTCATTCTAGTTTCTTTAAGTAACTGCACAACAGAGCATGAAAACTGAGTCTGGTTACTTACGATGTTCTCGGTTGAGAATTAGGCAACGTTTTTGAAGGTGCATCATACTGTTCTGTAAATCAAAAATGAATCAATTGGTTTTATTTGCCTCATTTGTATCATATTTTACTCTATTGTCTTTGCGTGTCAAATTAGAAAGTCACTCTTCGAGGATATAATCATTTGCCATTGAGATTATTCACCATTCCAGATAAGGTTTCTTAACGAAATACAGTTTGTTCCCTGCTGTTGCCTTAATTTCTATTTAATGAACGTATACAACCTTTTAAGCACTGTCTAAATTCATCCTTTTTCAATAAAGCACAGAAAATTGGGCTACTTAATCAACTTAAGCATTTGATATTCTCCCCAACATACAATACACAACACAGTCACAAAACTGTCTGTGAACTCTTATGTAACAGCGAGTTTTCTTTGGATTTCTACTTACTCTGATTCTGTGCTACAGATCCAACATGCTGGGACTCCTAAAAAAAACAAAACAAAAAACCACACACACAAAAATAAACAAGAAAAAGGACAAAGTGAATACTGAGAATAAAAGAAACATGTTCTGTTTTAATAGTTGCATAAGGATGTTTTGTTTTCAGTGTGTTACTTACTGCACTAGAAGTCTACCTTGTCAAAGTTTGACTTTGAAATGTCAGAGTCTAAGATGGCCTGATATAGTTTAGCACGGATAAAAATGATGCATGCTGCTGCCGTCAAAAGTATGTTGTTAGCATATTAGTGGCACATTTATTTTTGAAGAAATATAAAATTTTAAAAAGAGCTGCCAAACATTTCTGTTTAACACATTTGGCAGATAGTTGTGTTGACAAGAAAGATAAAACATTTTGTATGCTGCAGCAGAGATGAGTTCCTTAAAAGGTTTTTGAAAAGCAGTTCAAGTTGGTGCTCACAATTCTAACAAATATGTAAATAATCCTTTGCCTCAAACATGTTACAACTCTAAAAATCTAAACCCCACTTACAAAATAAAAAAGGTAAATGATAATTACACTATCAAATAGCCCACTCAAAAAATAATTACTCAGAAGCACAATCTGATCTAATTTCTCAGTAAAAAGATGGGTTTCAAACAGCAGTTATATAACGTGAGATCCATCATGCTTTAATTTATCTGATGACTTCTAAAGATAATATCTCCCCTAACTGCCTTTATTTTATGAAAGAAGGACAAGATAGCTGAAAACATATCCAAAAGGCAGAAAGGTCTCTTCTAACATCTTAAAAGGTTTGCCCCAAAGAGGTTATTTTACCTTTGATGGAAATGGAAATTTTGAGGGCTCTGCTGTACTAGGTGTATGAATGGCTGTCAAAGGAGGTGGCCATGAGTGGGTCATTTCCTGGAAAGAATTTGAAAAAAGAGGTATATAATATTTTTACTGATACATGCAGGTGAAGTTTTACACTTTAAGGATTAAAACAAATCTAGCAAAAAAAACCTTGCAGACCCCAAAATAAACATAAAAGACTGTTCTGCAGTGAAAAGTTTTCCTTTGACCCAGCAGTTGCAACACAGTGAGTACAGAACTACTTGTCCCTCATATGCAAGCATCCTTGCCTTGCCCAAGTAACAGAAATCCAAAGGAAGCTTGTATAAAGCTCAGTATCTATTTTAAGGGTTTGCAGGATTAGGCCTCAGAATTACAGCTATCATGGTTAATACAGGGAAAAGTAAATAGAGCCCATATATGAGTAGCTCTTGGGTTTTTCAAAGCCCAGGACTTTCCTGTTATGGAAGTTCTTATATCCCATTACAGTAATAACATTCTGAAAGGCCTTTCATAACTCGAGGAGGTCAGCCAGAGAGCTCTGACCACGTGCCATTCCCTCTATTATTCTACCTAAAATATTGGCTAGTTTCAAGGATTTTCCTGTCACCAACGGAGATGTCTTTGACACAGCTCCAGCACATAGTTTTGAACCTAAGAGACCGCCTGACAAATTACTTTTTTAGGAATTCTTCTGCCTTATTCCCCTCCCCTTACTTTCACCCACCGTCGCTAACAGGTCCCAACTTCCTGAGCTCAGTCACAGTCCAAGGGAAAGCAGAGCACAAATACCAGACTCATGAGATATAACTCAGCAGGTGAGATGAACTTCCAACTTGCTTCTTCTGGCACTATGGCCCAGCCTAAAACCTTGGCTTGCACTGCAATGAATGTATTTGAAAAGTCTAGCACAGACAAAGACCTTTGTCTTGAACATAAGCTAAAATACTTTAATGAGGGTTAATCTAGACAAGGCCTTAGGGGAAACTGGGGCTTCCCAACTTCCCCAAGGAAGTTAAAAGAACCTTGGTAAAAATCACACAAGATCGATTTTTCTTGGCTCTTAATCCCCAAATTTAAAATCTGGAAGAGGGTAATATTCACTTCAAGGATTAAATGAATTCACAGGACCTGCCACCTTCACTCCCTTTTCAGGAATACCTTTCTCAAGATTTCCTCCCCAGCCCAGAATCTCCTCTGTACTTAGCACAAGCACCCACCATCCAGAGTGGTGGCACCACAACCATTCCCTGCCAGCTTCCAGAAAAAAGGGAACATGTTAAGTAAACAATACCGAGACTTTGCTCACCTCACCAACACTGATGTTGAACAAAACTCGCAATGAGCATGCACTGCACAGCTTGGTAGAGGGCTTAGAGAACTTAACAAAGCACCTGTCCGTGCAAAGCACTCTTTTTGTACCTTTTGCACCAAATACACTGAAGTGTGAAAATCTCTGCTGTGTCATAATTTACAAATGCTCTTTTTTCATCAGGGCAAAATTATGAAAAGCTCAGAAGTGTTTCCACTTTCCCTATCAATTAGCAATTCAGGGAAGAAATTAGGAATAAAACCAAACCAGAGGATTTACACGGGAAAAAAATCCACATTACAACCTTTGGCTCTACAAGCAGGCATTAGAGCAATCTATAGGGATTTCTATATGCAAGAACTAGCAACAGTCTCTCATCACAGCTAAGCTATGCAACTATTTGGTCACATTATCATTATATCTTCCCCTTTCTCCCCTCCCATTCTTCAGTTCAGTAAACAGCTGTGCAATCTCTCGACTGGACTATAAACTCTTCAACACACTGCACTATGCCTCTTCAGGTAGTTGTACATGCTTCCTTTTGGATGCTACAAAAATAGCGTTATGCATTACTAACGGGCAAGAAAACAGGATGTCCCATAAAACCCACAAGGCTGCAGTACTTCCGGCTGGAGCGCTCCCGCTGCACGCTAACCACCAGGCATCTGCTGGGGAACGCACGTGCACAGCTAACTTCCAGCTAAAACGCCACCACAACAACTGCTTCCGAGAGTGATAAAGGCATCAGGATTTTGCAACCTAAAGGAACATCGAGGGAAGTGAATCACAGCAACAAACACCTCGGTTAAGACTTCAGTATTTCTGAGTAATATTTGACCTCAAGGGACTCTTCTCAATATCAGCTGAACTGGCTTGAAGAACAAAGTGCATTTTCACACCATGTGCAGTGAATTGGTGACATGGTGTATGCTTGCGTTCAGGGGCCTGGCAGGAATCAGCAGCATGGATAGGTCAGTAAGTCCAGCCTCTCTGGAGGAAGCACAATCTTTGCATTCAAAAATGGCAATGCCCTGACTTGACTATGGAGTGACTCCAGCTGCTTCTACTGCCTCAGACGGCTTGTCACGCTCGCTCTTGGACTTACCAGATTCAATATTTACATTCTGATGGGAAGACTGGCCTTACAACTCCAGCTGCTTCTGAAATGGTTTGTTATCTTTACTTCTCTGCTGCAGCCTACCATAGACCCAATTCTAACCACCGCAGCATCGGCTGACAGAAGCAGAGCTGTATTTTTTTTCCCCACGTACTATTTTAATGCATGAAAGAACAGAGACTTGTTATTTCAGAAGAACACCTACCTTCAAAATTTCTTCAACACAATGGACATCACTGGGGAAGGTCTGCTACAACAAAAAGGAGAGAAGAAGCATAAGTTTGTTGTGTTCTTACCAACTGATGAGACAAACATTCATTCATCAAACATTTGCTTACCAAAGGCTCTGTGCATTTTGCAGAGGTCAGTTAATAAAAAAATGCTAATTAGAATTAAAAACCCATTGGAACAGCAGGTATTAATAAGGCATTTCTACAATGTTGGTGTTTTCAGGTCTTTAGGAGAAGTTGTAGTCTAAGAAACTTGAGAAAGGAGGAAAGTGTCTCCAAATAACATCTCTTGAAGAAATCACATGGAGAAAAACAGAACTCATTAAACAACACTCATTCAACTGACAGGATTTCACCTGTTTCATGACTTGTCTTCTTGTTTCCACCCACCAACATGCACTTGGCAGAAAAAGAAGCTAGACTAAAACACAAAGCTTGGAGAAGACAAGGTAGGGGTGGTGTGAAGTGGAGGCACCATGAAGCAGTTCTTTGAACCCCAGCTCCTAGAGTCATGTGAACATCTACTGCCATTAAAAAAAGTTTCTTTAAGCAATTCAATTCTAGCTCGTGCCTGCCCCTGTCCCTCAGGAGGGCACCAACTCCAGCCTGTTCTTCTGGAGCCCCAGGGGCTGCCTGCAGGAGGGACTCCACATGTCGTCTCGCAGGGGCCGGGGCTCCCCGACTCGAGTGCTGCAGGCACCTCTGAAGAGCAGCCGGAGGGCAGGTCGCTCCCTGACAGGGCCTGGCAGCCTGTCACCACCGTGCGATGGGGACGGGGGACAGCCACAGGAGTGCCTGCAACTGCCTTGGACCAGGCTCACGAGGGTGAGCGCAACGAAGCTCTGGGGAAGCGTCCAAAGTAAAAGCAATGCTAATATTTGCCAGTTATATAACAAAGAGCAGATATTACAGCTTGCGCAAACACACGAATCTGCTTTTAATACATCAGCAAAACCACTTAGCAGCTCCTGGCAGAACACATCCCCCTGCCACAGCAGCCAGCGCTGCACAGATCAACGGTGTGGAGGGGCCTAGGAGAGGCGCAGCAAACGCCTCCCATTTCTCAAGCCCCTTGAGGACAGGAGGTCGCACGCACCTGTACTGGCAGCACTGCTCCCAGGCGCCACCTGGCCATGGAGAAACCACTGGTTCACTTCTATAGATTTGCTTCTCATTTGCTAGCCACACTACCCACTGCTTTGAAAATACAAGTGTCTTTTATATGTAGTGTTTCCTTTCCTAATCAGCGTCATCCAAAAAAAAAATCAAAATGAGAAACAAGCAAGTAGCTGAGCAGCTATTAGCAGCAACTAAGACCAACCTCTTGCCTATAAATGAGAAAGGCGATGGAAATGTTTAGCTATCAGTGTAATAGCTGAATGGAAAAGACCAGGAAGACGCTCCCCAAATCAAAGGAAGAGGGCAGCGAGCCACAGCACATGATCAGAAGGATTTTCCCTAGACAAGGTAAACAGCAGAGCAAGCAAACACTTTAATGAAGTCCAAAAGTGTTCGGAGTGCTCTCACAAAAAGGTCACTCATCTGTTTCCCATATGCCACGCTATTTACATTGGAGGGGGAAGAGCAGACGAGGCATCCTTCTTCCTTGCAGCCTCATTTGTCTGTGTCTACATAAAGCTCTCATCAAGGCTGGACTCATTTGACAAGGATTTGACTTTTCTTCAGAAAATAACGCATGCATATTTGCTTCTGACCTTACTCACCCCAAGATAAACCAGAAGTTGAGACTAGGCCAAATCAGTCACATGAATGAAAACAAGAGGTTTGGTTGCAGCAAAGCTGGCATGAGGTCCCCAAAGCAGGCGGGAGGAGGCCAGAGGGACAGGAAAAAGCAAGAGGCTTGTATCGCTGTGATAGACATCGGTACGATTCACATTGCAGAAAAGGGACCTTTTGTTCCCTTTTTTTTCTTAGTAAACCTAACCCTGCAGTTCAATTATCTAATTTACTTCTCAATTTCATGAATGGTGAAGAGCGGACGCAGAAACTTGCATCTTGTTGCACAGAAAAGCAGTGTTCAACTAACATTTTGCTTCAGAAACGCTCCTGTCTGACACAACCCCTGACAGGACCATGGTAAAAACCCTTCCCACAGAAGAGACGAGGAATCAAGTCCCTGGCCTAGACCAAGTATTCAAATTCTCTCTACAGTAGAGCAACTGCAAAAAAAATCAAATCCAGTTTGCTTCTCCCATTCCAGATATTTAAGTTTTATAAGGGGATAAATGATGACAAAAGTGGAATTCAGTTAAGGTTAGAATCAGAGAGTATTTGCAGTGCCCAGTATGGATCTCTTAACCTCGCCCAAGAATTCACACGCCTTCATTAAGGTATTTTGGAAATGCCGAGGAGGCTTTGAAATGGAGTCAGGTGCACACGCAGTGAATGTCCACAGTGAAATCATCAGGAGGACTTACTGCAACCCCAGATGGCAGCACTCAGTGACAGGCTGCTATAATTGACAGGTCTGGTCTTAGCCGGAACTGCTTTCTTCTACGCGGCACAAAATTTCAAAGAAAGCAAACATCCCACAGTGAACAAGTACTGCTGAAGCATGCACCAGCACTGCAAGGTCTTCTATTTTGTGTGTTTTAAAATACACTGGTATGTGCCCCCCAAAATACATGCTATTCTGGAGATATAGAACAAGTTATGAGGGATGCTCAGGACTGTTTTCCGTCTTAGGTTGAAAGTTTTCTTTCCAGCATCATTTAATGAGGTTACTCTAGGAAATCTTCGCCCCTGCTGGAGACTCCCTCTAAGGAGCACAGGTTCTTTAGGCGTCCTTAATCTGTGCTCTGCTACACCGTTGCACCCTGAGATGGAAAAACTGAAGGACCTTTCCAGCAGCAATAAAATGTGCAAAGGGTAAACAAAACCACTGCCCACAAATGGACTTGCAACACCTGTATCACATACACAGTGAATCGTTTGCTTTACAGACTCAAATCACAGACTGTTCCAGGCATAAAACAGAGTTTGATTTTCAGCGCCAAAAGGCCAAGGGAATCTGACAGAGCTGTTTGACTGATCTCACGTGCACATCCCAGCTTTGCAGCTCTGGTTCGGGGGCTGCGACCCTGGCAGCATGGTGGGGCAGGAGGGGGGTCCCCGCATCGCCTCTCGTGCGCGGAGGTGCTACAAGGAAAGGGCTCCAGTAACACAGCAATCCGCCTTTAACCACAGCAATGCCTTCCGAATTAACCTTCATCGGGCCAAAAGGGAGAGCAGGTGGGTGGGCTCAGCAGGCATAGCGAATCTGTAAGGTTTTACAATAGTTATGGCCAAGGGAGGAGACAAAGTGCTGCCCTCCCCAAGCCCTAACTGCAGACCCTGCGACACTGCCATCCCCTCTCCAGCCCCACAGCAGACTGGTTCAAGGAACATCAGCAATTGCTCGGGTTTTGCTTTGGCCACTTCAGTCCCCTGAACGCACATTTTCCTTCCACCCGAGCTGCGGTATCTGAGTGTTCCCCGTCTTTTACAAAGCTACACGTACAGCGCCTGGAAGAGCCGGGCTTTCTGCACACTGAATTATTTTTTGCCAGGTCTCTTTCCCTGAATTCACTTTGCAGCTTTGTTGCCGCCTCTAAGCCACCATTAAACCGCAATTACCACCCAGCGGCAAGGGTTGCCCTTGCCAGCTTTGAGAAGAACTTAGGGAAGAGGAGAAATACAATGTTGCCCAAGGAAGAGTTAAAAAGCCCTGAAGCCAGAGAAAGCACGGAAAGGAAATCAGCTCCACTGAACAACTGTGGGTTTAGAACATCAAATATTACATGTTGTTTTCTATCCCTGCTAGCCGTTTTACAGCCTCTACAGGGAACACTGTAATGTACTCCCTACAGACAACTAGATTTAACCGCTGTGCATATTTTCTGGCTGACACTGCCATTTGTACAGTCTCCAGCTAGGAGATCATGCCACATGCATACTCGGTTTCAGTTTGGGAACGATGCAGACTTCTCTGAACGCCATTTTACCCCTCACAAATCTTGCTGAAGTCCGACATCAGGTCTTGTGCAATCATGGAACATAAAGAATTGCTGTTTTTTTTTTTTATTTTTCTTTTTTTAATGCCAACATTCCCATCCAAACTGACGCTGCATTTGAATAACAACCCTCCCTTCAATAATGCTAATGTACGTTGCAAAGAGTCTGGTTTTGCTCAAGTTAAGGCCCAGCTCCCAGTGATTACGACAGCCTTTGCACAAGGTCTGCGGAGCACCACGCTTCTTCATTCGCCGCGTTCCCCGCACGAGCGCAACGCCAGAGCTCACGCTCACACACCTAGCGCTGCTACTCACGCCCGGCCCAAGACTCCGGCCTGGTTCCTGTGTTGATGAAGGCCCACAAACTCTGGAGAGGTTAAAAGACTGGATGTAACTTGGAAAAAAATCTTGTTTAAAAAGACAGAAAACTATTAAAAAACCCCCAACAAACAAACAGGCAGAGGAAACAATCACCTTTATAATTTACAGTGCCTATCCACAAAAATCCCAAAGGACAACTAGACACAGTGTGTAGCATGGTTCACGCCTGTTATATGACCAATAATTTAATTTGAGAGACAGATATAAAGTTATACCCGTATGATATTTGGGAGTAGAAACTGGACTGATGAATTTGCATAGCAAGTTTGGCAAGGCTAATTTAATAGGCGACTTCCTTACTTGCAAGCTTAAAAACCACAGAGAAAGGCTTAGCAAGCTGACCAAAATAACATCAACCATCTCTTTGAGGAGGATGATCACAGCCCTTATAACAGATATAACAGACATTTCAGAATGTGCTAGTTTTTAAGGTGTTTGGGGAAAAACAGGATAAGAATAAAGTAAAGCCATTAAACAAATTTCAGGTAAAGGAAAGGAAAGAAACTACTGTTAATGTAATTTTTAAGCCTCTCATTTACCAGAGAACATCCAACATGCTTTTAAAATGGTGAGACACAACCACATTCTCTCCCTTTTTATACTTTTTGCAATACATGAATTTTCCATTTCACCAAGTTGCACAAGTGGCTCAAAAAGGCTGAATAATATTTTGCAGAGACATACCATCTCAAGGTTAACAAAAGATAATGCTACACGATGATACGCCTGAAGTGCTGTTAAGTATAGCTACAGTTGTCTGAAAAGTTGTCTTTCAGTTCATCATAATTTTCACATAATAGCTCAAACCAGCAAGACAAAGTTTTAACCCGCATTCAGTATCTCCCCTTCTGTGCCTCCATAAACTCATCCACTTTCTTTTCCTCACTGCTAGTGACCTCAGCCAAGAAGAAATCTCTATGCAGATATCTGTGAAAGTTAAAAAAAAAAAAAAAAAAAAAAGCATATAAAAAAGTACCATATATTTTTTAAGCTTTTTTTTTGGACAAAAAAATGGTGCACGTTCATTTAGCATCTACTGTATGTCCAACAGTTTGGAAATCTCTGCTCTATGCAAGTGCATTTCCCAGATAATGACGCAGGGAAGAACATACAATTTAGAGTCATCTCAGACAGTGCTACCATAATAGTTTTTCTTCCAGGAAAACATAGTTGAGGAAGTTATTTCGGAAAGATTTGTCGATAAATTCCTACAGACTCCAGCACCTGCCTTTCTGCTCAGTTACATGCACATAACACACTCAGTATATAATAATAAAAATACTGTATCCAGAAAGCCAACGTATGCTTACATAAAGTGTGTGTGTATATGTGTGTGTGTGTGTATATATATATATATATATATGACATATTGGGTGAAAAATTTAAATGAACTTTAAGTACAGTAATAGAGTAATAAAGCCCCTAATACCCCTTCCACTTCACCAGATCGTAAGCAAATCAATAGCTAGACTTGTGCAGGAATTACCATTTACATTATAACCTAATGCAGCTGACGAGATAAGGAGTATTTTGCTTTCCTCTATAGCATCCTTCTTTTACTAAAGAAGTTAAATGCTGTCTCCTGTACAATAATTCAACCACAAAAAAGGTACCTTGAGTTACACTAAAGAAGGAAAAGGTGAATTGACAGTTGAAGCATCTAATTAGGAATTGGACCGTGAAAGATTTTTTGGGTGATCCTCTCCCCATACATACTAGAGTAGCATATGATATGGCTGCTTTCACAATGTGATGGGATTTGGCCTTGCCCACTAAAAACCAAAACAGTAGGAACACTCAAAAACTGGGCATCTTCTTAAAGATAAGGCTTGGCCATAGAGACTAGATGGAATAAGCAGTGCTCTTTTGCTCTTTTTTAATGGGGACAGCGTTAAAGAGGTTTTAGGATTTTTTATTTTTATTTTTTCAAAGGTACTAGATAAAAATTACAACACACTTTTTATCTCAATCCACCACACGTGCTAAAGGGAGCCGAGAACGTGTGCATACAGCGCAGTTTGCATGCGTGGAGCCGGGAGGGAGAAGCTGTCTCCTCGTTTTTTCAATAGCTTGCCTCATCAGGAGGCCAGGGCAGAATAGTTTCAAGCAGGCGCTGTCGAAAAAAATCTCTTCGCAACAGAACTGGCCATACGTTATTTCAGAAGTCGTGGAGTGTCGCTGCTGAAATGTGTGGGCTCAAGTGAGGCCAGCAGCAGTAACAGCATGCAGATAGTGCAAAGATGACGAGATGAGGTCTGGAAGCAGACAGTGACCAGAATGGATACGGACTGCCTTTCAGGCAAGCATTAAGGTGTTACAGACCTTTCTGTTCATTCTCATCTCGGTAACTTCCACCCGACTGCTTATTTGCTTGCCTCTGCTGTCACAGCCCATTTTGAATTGCCCCCTCTGATGCCTTGCACATAAACAAGCTGCATCTTTCTCTGCATTGCTCAGCTCAGGTGAAACCGTTGTCTGAAGACACAGAGGCAGTTTAGGCGAAGAACTAGTATAGAATATATCTTTTCTTTATGCCACCTAGTACTTTCTCTAAATTGAAACAGCAATTTGTGGTGTATGCGTGTAGATGAAGTACAGCAGCTATTGCCCTTTGCTTAATTTCAGACTAGACTCCTAACACAAGCCACCAGTTCAGCAAAGATGAGAAAGGCCGATTCTGGGTTCCACACCACTTATTATGTTGTCAGGTTTCTTTATTCCCCAATTAGAACTTTGCCACTGCAACTATCAACAGAGAAGGTCACTTGTTACCTGGAAAATTGGGTTTACATTTACAGCTGTTAACCATTGAATATGTTTTACACACACACACACACATATATATTTACATACTTTTGTTGTTGTTGTTTTAATGTTAACTGCACAGGCTTTTGCCATTTGATTGTAGTGAAGACCACAAAACCGCCTATGCATGAAAGATGTTTGAATACAACGGGCAGGACAAAAAGCAGACCAAAAACTGTTGTTCTGTCCTCACTTCACCCGTATGTGCTTAACCAGCTCAGAGCAAGAGGAGATCCTGCATATTAGATAAACTCTCCTACCTATACATAAGTAATGCTCGGGATAGCACACTAACTTGTTCTCAAGAGCAATTTACTACCTACATTTTTGTGTAGTTAAAAATCCTTCCCCTTCACACTGTAGACATGTATGAGACTCATGCACACACAGAGCAGCTCTCTGAAATAGCCTGGTTAACAACAGAGACAACACATATTATAAACGAGCTTCTACTAATCTTGGTTATGGATGCAATTATTTTCTGCAGTGTACTGAAAAAGGCTGCCAAAACTTGAAGCTTGAATTCTCTTGGTGATCAAAACTCACACACACAAACTCATAGCGGTTTTCTCATCTTCAGGAATACCAGACACCAAGCAGATTCTCTTCCAAGGATGTTTAAATGTTCTGAATCACAAAATAGCTCAAAAGACACCTATGGTACCAACCCAGCTCTGGTGACTCTGAAACCCGGCTTACTCCAGCCACGTGTTCTGGAGGACACAGACAAAGCTGCTTTAAGGGAAAGCTGAAGCAGCAGCTCCTACCATCTCTTCTGGATTGCGTGTATCACAACAAATCTGAAGATTGTGTCAATAGATTTGTGATTAAAATCAGTTATAGTTAAATGGGCACCACCATGAGAACAGACTGTCAGCATGGGTGGTCTTTAATTGTGCAGCTGAAAGATGTTTATATTTTGCTGCAGACTGCATTTTTTCAACAGATTTCTTTCTTTCACTCGCTTACTGATTCCCAGCATTGTCTGACACACTGGAAACCCTTTCTCAAAAGGTCAAAAAAAAAGCTTTTCCAACTGTACCAGCTAAGGGCTCATTTTACAGACAGCAAGGTTCTTTAACAATCCTTCAAGCAGCAGCCACTTAATTCTACACAATATTCTCACTGTGAATAATAATTGTTAAGATATACTAAGAAAGGGGAAAAAAGAAATACAAAACAAGACTAATTACACAGCAACACCAGCAACACCATCCTGCCTGCAACGCAGCCCCCCATGGCTGCCAGAACGAGCGAGCTCACTGCCCCCGCCATGCGCACCCCTCCGCCTCCCTTCCCTTCCCCTGGCCTGAACCTGTGCTGAGATCATTCAGGAGTCAAACTGGCAGACAACTCTTTGCTTTTGTGGTAGTGTTATCTTTCTGGTGGCTCAGCTCCTTTAGCCATCTCACTGCAGGATGAGATGAATACCAGAACTGGTGCAATCAAGGAGGAAGGAGAGCGCACTCTTCCCTCATGCTCAGTGTCCCTTGAGGAAAACAGGGTTTTCATTTTACTCAGCTTCCAGTTCTTGGTAAACTCTTTGGATTCAGAGCCAACTAATTAACTCACAAGGTATATACAACTACCTAAATTTCCTCAGGTCAAAATTGTTTCCAGAAGTGCCCCATTTACAGCTTACCCTGCTTCTGTAGTGATAAAACTCCCATGATATTCAGTGGGAGAAGTGTTACAGCTCCTTGTGCTTTGTGAATCTGAAGTGCCTGTTCCATTGCATCCGATGCTGCATAACTTTAAAATAACAATTAAAAACACTGTATGAACTGGTTATTTTTTATTTTTGAAAAGATAAAGGAATATCCTCTGATGCAATGTATGTTTTACTACCAGCACATTTCCTTTTCCCTGAAATGCAGGTAAATGGGTAATGTTTTGTCATGAGATTCCACTTCTCTTCCAGGAATTAAGTTCAAGGCACTGCTTTTGCCTCAGCACTACAATCAGATGTTTGCTTGTTTTTACTTAAACAGATTAGAAACAAAAGAAGGTGATAACTCGGTTTTGAAGTGCAGGACCCGCTGGTGAAGCTTACTACCCACAACAGCTCTCCTCACTACCCACAACAGCTCTCCGGGGCATAAAAACCACATTTTTGTTTCCAACCCACAAGTCTTATCAGCACCTACCCCTTCTAATACAGCGCAGCTCGTTAAGCTCGGGCGTCCCTGCCCCCCTGAGGTGAACCTAACTTCATCCCTTGAAAGAGAAGCCAACAACGGTCTGCCAAGATGCCAACTTTCTCTGCCCCCGCAGGCGGGTTCCTCAGCCCACGAGAGCAAGCGGACTTTGAAGCCAGCAGCAAAGCTCGCCGCCACTTTGCCTGCTGAGGCTCGAGAGCAGGGCAGAGCCCACGCGCGGGGCATCGGGCTGTCGGAGCCAGCTGGCTCCCCCTCACCGAGCGCCAGGGTTGCAGAAGCCAGAGCTCAGCCGCTGGTACAGAACAGGCCCCAGGCGCTTCGCGGGGCTTCGTCACCTGCGGCCCAGCTCTGCGGCGAGCAGCGCCGCTGCGCAGACCCAGCCCACCATGCAGAGCCAGCGCTCGGAGCCAAAGCCCAGCCCTAGCGTACCCATCCCCAGCGCTCCCGCGCCATCCAAAACCCTGGGGGGGATTTGGGAGCGGGAGGGGAACTCAAATCAAAGGGCATGTGGTTAACCGAAAATCGAATGCACGCGCACGGACAAGTCAGAACGTTTCAGCTGTGTCACCTGCACTTGTAAACCTGGTGTGTTTGTGTAAGAAAAATAGGAGGGCAAAACACTGCTCTCACAGCTGCTGCTGTTAAAAAAAAAAAAAAAAAAAAAAGACCACCCCTACAAACCACCAGAGAGCTGACTACACATGGGAAACGGTGGCACTGAGGAAGAAAAAATAAAAAACAGCAAAATTGCATCAAACAAAAACAAAAGAAAGGTGTGGGAAGGTAGTTAGAACAAGATTTTCCTCCGATTGCTTTCAGTTTCAGGAGTTGTAGGGTTTTTTTTTTTTTAAGTTCATATTAAAGTATTAGCATTTCTTAAAGGAAAAATACAGAATTTGACTTAAAGCCTCCTGAGATGAATAAGTCTTTGCACTGTTGCCTGTGAGCTCTGGATTAAGTCAGTAACAAATCAGATAAAGATTGTGCAGAAACTTTGAAACAAGCGGCATTTTACAGACGTGACCATGCCTTCCTGGACTCCCACGCAGGAATGTTTGTGCAAATTTAGGTTTTCCTTGTTTCCATTTTTGTATTAAGCCCAAATACATTTATTGCATAATTGTGAAATACGGAGGAACTTCTATTACCTAGTGGTCTCTGTCGATACGATTTGCTTAAAATCTCAGATTCTACAGAGCTAAATATATCCTTAATGACTGGCTTCATAAATTATGCTACAGACTTTAAAGGGCATTTTGTTATGCAGAATATTGCCTTAGGTTTCATTACTACAGTAACCAGTAACATACAAACACTACTTGGCAGCAGGGTCTCTGAAACAGCAGCTCGAGCTGTTCTAGCGAATTCAGGAAACTGTTGTCACAGAAAGATAAACCTGGAAGAAGAGAAGCCAATTTTCTCAGCAGGTTGCCTAAGTCTAAAATCAATTTTCACAGGAGGTTAAAACTACCACAAGGCTCATCATTTCAGCACCGAAGAATACAGCTTGCTTCATCTGAACATAAACATGACAACCACAACAAAAAAGGTACAAGAAGGTAGAAGAAAGAGAGCCAGAAAGAGGAAATGAAATAGAGAAAGAAAACTAAAACAGAAAATTGATTTTGTAAAAATCTTGTTATCAGACTGTCTTTGGGGAAAGAGAGGAAACCTGGTGCAGCTGCAGTACTGACAAGGCACGACACAGTGCCTGCGAGACAGAAAAAAAATCAGACTGATAAAATACATGCTGGGGGATTCATTCGTTTCAGTTTCGTCCTAGTTTCGCGTTGCCGCCTGAGAGGTTTTCCCGATGGAGAGAGGAAGGGAAGCAGAACGAACAAGCAACACATCCTATTTCTACCCTTCCACCCACTTAGGCTTGAACGTAACGGAGCGAGACTGAAGCAATTCCAGCAAATCAAGGCAAAGCTAAAGCAGAGCTGCTTGTCATTGCTTACAGCACTAAGTTTCACTTCTGCATTTCTAGAGGCTTGGAAAATGAAAACATTTTATACTTTTTGCTTTCTGTGCACTAAAGAATGCCGAGGCGCTGCAGAAGCGTACAAAAGGGCTCTCCCGCAGCAAACAAAGCAAACGCCCTTCAAAACTGCGTTATAAACATACTTGTTTGCACACGTGTGCTTATGCTGCTTGCTTGTTTTTGACACGCGAGATGGGGTGTTAGGCTACCAAACCAAACCACCCGCTTCAAAGCCCATGAGAAGCCTCTAAAATCATTTCTCTGGGTGCTATCTTGAGTCCCTGGCAGGCGCCGTTCCTTAACGCGCGGTTTGCGTTTTGGCAGCTCTCCTACGGAAGGTTTAACGGGCCCCGCTTAACCCGTTTGCCTCCACTCCCCTCCTTTGCAAGGCAGCAAGTTCGTTTGAACTTGCTCCAGCGATGCAACGGCACAACGCTAGAAACGCTCCTGCTAAGACTCTGAGCCCACATGCACTCAGCAGTGCAGCTCGCAGGAGCAGGCAGCGGGTCCTGCTTGCCGCTGCCCTCGCCACAGCTCGGAAGACAAACCAAACCATTTCCATGAACCTCTACTCTTGCTTTCTTCAGCTGACACTGAATGATCCCGGCAATTTAAGCATTTTACATCAAAATGCTCAGTAAACAATGGCTGTACTGTAGTGCTTATGCGTGGGTGCCTGGAGGAAATAAAACATTCTTTAAAGATTTTACACGCTTTTCTAACTCTGAGATGGATTATTTTGCTCAATCTAAAAATAAATGCAAGGGCCTCATTCTTGTGTTCAAACAGCATAAGAAAAAAAAATCTCTATTTTGTCTTCCTTTGTCTGAAAGCGCAAAGGCTTTTTGTGTTCTGGGCAAATGGGTTGTCGATACATTTTAATAAAGGATTCTTTAAAAATCCTGAGTTGATGAAAGTAATTGCTGTGTCCCTTGCTATACAACAACAACAACCACAATGATAATATAACTCAAATCCAGATAAACTAAAGGTGAAAAGTATATGCATCCCAACCAGGACTGGGCAATGCAGACCACAATTCCAGTCCAGGCTGTTTATTTCATCCATAAGTTGCTCTAGGTGAAGAACCTGGGCACAAAAGCACCTCCACAACCTGCTGGGGACAACACGTCCTCCTCTCAAAAGCAGGAAAAAAAAAAAAAAGTCTCAGTAATAAAAGAAACGTCTGCATTGCAACTACTATCTCTACATTACTTCACAGTAATCTAATTTTAACACCTTGCTCCTGGCAACATTTCTTACCTTTTTAAACAAGCCACTGTCCTCTCAAGCTCTCTCCAAGAAAAAAAATTGAATACTGCTTAATGTGAATCTCGAAGTACTATGACCCTAGCAGACTGAGCTGGTGTCCTCTGGTTCCCTCCAGAACAAGCACACATTGTCTTTCAATGCAAGTGCTGAAGGTACGAAAACCTAAGAGCAACAAGCAAGGATTTCAAGTGTTTTTTTCTTTATTTCCAAAAACACCTCATTGCAATCTATGCTATTAGACATACTTTTCACTACGTTTTGAGTAGACTGACTCCTAGCCCACTCCAGAAAAAAAGTTGGTCACCGCAGCTGATACAGATAAAGCTGTACAAGTACCAGAGTGAAACAGAAATCATGTTGACAAGAGTTTTTTTGCTGATAATATCTGTCAGACAAATACATAAGATAGACCTGCACAATTGCTTTGCTGGTATAACTATATTTACATGGGAGTTTTTGCTGATATAAAAGTCACAAGAAAGCAGTAGGGCAGAGGGGAATCACATCTTTGATACTATTATTTGGAGGGGGAAGAAGAACAGCACAAACTTCAAGATGATCCTGGTTCAAATTTTTCTGAAGAAAAACAGCATGAAATGATGCATTACAGTGCATCAATTAGTTATATGCAAAATGTAATACACAGTCATCACTAGGAATGGTCTGTCAAGGTTAATACACATATACGCCTAAGTGATGCATCAATTACAAAAAAGTTGTATTAGAATTACCAAGTGTCTTCACTGAATAAATATGAGTTAGGAAAGTTAGGACATTCAAATGATGGGCTACATATTTCAAAGGTTCCAAGTTTCTTAGTAGCTCTAGCTTTACTTGCTGAAGTGATTTAATCATTTAAGAGCCCACATTTTGTTGAAAGTCAGCAGGAATTAGCCTCTTAAAAGCAAATACCATTTTGAAAATAAAATCTAGTCATTTAGACCCAAGCCAAGCACAGAAATTTATTAATTACTTTTTAAAGTAATCTGTCCATTAAGATACTTGTAAACATTAATACCAGTGAGTACAAAGGATGCACTTAGATTCTCAAATCAAGTGCTTTAAAAACAAAAAACCTAGAAACACCTTTCAAAACATACCCACGCTTCTCAAACTTTCACCTTTCCCATCCCACTCTTCCACTGCTCCTGCATGTGTTGTGAATACTCAATGGCAGTATCTCAAAATCCTACGTATTCATACAAGAAATAATTTCAAGTTACACAGGAGCTATAATCTTTGAGCTGGCAGACTTTTCATTTTGGACATAGTTTTGGCCCTAATATCGTTTCCTTAGATGGCAACAGTTATGAAGCATGCATCATTATATTACAGCTTGTATATTTTATTAATAACATTGATCCAGATAAATAATATATACTAGCAGAATCATGATGTAGGAAAACAGCTAAAAGGAAGTAAGTGATATTCAAACATACCGATATAAATATAGAGCATATCAAAAGGTCAACTTTAATCATTATTTTATGACTGAAATAATTCTCATTTCTTTGGAACTGGGAAAGGGAATGTATTCAGAAACCATCGCTACAGTGAAGTTCAAGTGCGTAGTTCCTTTCTTCCCAAATCCCCTGATGTGAGCTTGGAAAAAGTTTCAATAGTAAATTCTGATCTTAATTTAAGCTCAGTGAAAACGTAAGAAAACAGTAACTACATTTGCTTAGACCATCAAGGAAATCAGTGATATCAGTGGCGAGAGGTGTCCTGTGGTTCTCATGAACGCCTCAGATAACTATCTTTAACTACTGCTGTGTCTCAGAAGTTGCTTCCCTTTCCAAACACCACTTTCCCTTTGGAAAACAAGCAGAGTTAAATTTATGATGGCAGAGGTGGTGCTTGGTGCACTTCTCCTCAATGATTCAGTAAGCTGAAGGCTTCGAGACACAGGCTCGAACACAGCAAAGTACTGTTTTAATACTTAACAGAACTGCTTTTCTTAATTGAGACCTTTTATTTATTTCTTTTGAGTAGTGATACTTAATTAGATCTCACTGCCTTACCACAACTGCGGATAAAAATTTGGAAAACAAAGGAATTTAGAAAGAGGTTGGAGGTTCAAATAGCTCACCACCCGAGAGCAAGCCAATGATGGATGGTAGCTCGGTGTGGGACAGACGCAAACCCTTTAAGGGGAGCACGAAGGCATCAGCTGGTGAAAGTGGTGTGCCAACAGACAAGGCAAGTGGGAGAGAACTGAACAGAGATGCTTATTAATGGCTCCAATGGGTCCAAGGATACGAATCCCAGAGGGAAGAAAAAAAAAGGATAAAATGCGTGCATTGAGGGGACCTGAGTTTTAACTCTCTCCTCATAAAAGCAAAATTCTTAACTGAGAAAGAGCCTAGCTTCTATTTTTAAGCCTTAACGGAAATTTAAGAAATATTCTTAAATGTTTCCCACCAAGGGAACGTAACCTGTGGGAAAAAAATAGCAGGATATCCTTTTTGCTTGTAAAGGCAACTTTCCCCATTGTTGTACAGTTGATCCAAATGCAAACGGAATATTTCTATATTTTATGTTTTGGGGGTGGGGGAGAGCTGCCTCATTATTATTAAGTCATGTATACACAGATGAAAGCTATTTTCCCAGAGATGGATTAGATAAATCTCTTAGAAAAATACCTAGTCATGCCACAGAGGACTCCAAGCCATTGCAAGTCTTGTCCACCAGTCACCTGGTCACCAGTTTCAGTATATAATTAAAGTTCCTGTTACAAAACTATCTGTTAGGGTTAAAGTAGCTTAATTTTAACTTTCAGCTGCAGAATCGCTGTCAAAGGCTGACGAAGCCTGCTGCCAGGAGGTTATTATTACTACTTAACTAAACACTTGGCCAGTGCCTTCCAGCACTCTCCGCCGCGCTTCACGCAGCACGCACGGTGCCTGGCTCAAATCCGCCCTGCTCACACCGGGTGTTTCACTTGCTGACTTTGCCTCAGCGGGACTGAGCTCCAGCTCCCAGCCCGACTGTGCCAAGACCACAGGTTGCACATTCAAGCAGCACAGCTCATTGCAAAGGAACCGTCCCGTCACGGCTACCTTTGGAAATTCTTCAAAGCTAGGCCAAAGCTCCACGGAGCTGCCAAGTACAATTTTTATCTGCAACTAAACGAAGTAGGAGGCTCTGCGCTGACGTACCCAGCTTGCCCCGAGAAGTGATCCCTACGTCAGGTATATTAGCAAGACTGCAGGCCATCAGCCTCCCAGGCTCCTACAGCCGTCAGAAAACAAAACGATGCCGCGTGGATGGTACAGTCAGCTCTTTGTTTCCTTGCCTGTCTAATCTGGAGGGAAGAAGTGGCTTCTTTGCTAATTCAAAATACTGCCTGCATGCCTCATAATTAAAACCCAACCAAGGGGAGATGGTTACAGTATGAATTACCCAGGCATCAGCCAACCTCTGCCTAACAAAAAGCTTTTTGTGTCCATTTCTCTGAAACAGCTCTGGCAGCCAGAGCACTGGAGGAGACTTAATTACTTGTGACTCCAGCCCACTACACTAATTTCCATGTTTTCTATATTACTATTTTACTGCATATAGTTTCCTTCATATATAATTGCTAACATGTCAGTGATATTCATATCAAAACTTCTCAGAAGCTGGTGGCAAGAGTCAATCAATTCATTTGAAAGACATCAAGGATGCGAGGAGACAGGCTAATAATCTGCAGTCTTGTAAGGGATCAGGCTCCACTCCTTTGTATGCTACAATTCATTCTTTACGTCCTTTCAGGCAAAAGCATCTGCATCGGCTTAGTTTCAGATACAGTCCCCAAACGACCTCGTGCAAGTTGGACAACAAGCGTTTCCCTACGCGTACAGCGCAAAGGGCTGTGGGCTGGAGGACTCTGAGGAAACGTGTAGGAAAGGGTTGGACATGCCCAAGGGATTACTGCTACCATAGCAAACATGAAGATAAATACCATGCTGCTTCTCTTCTTCCTTTGGTTATGGAAACTCATCCAGAACCAGTGCGGTAACATTAATACCGTATTAGCAGAGAGGGAAAGGAAGGGAGCCGACCCGGCTCTGCAGTACAGCAAACCAAGGCAGCGAGGGAAGTGCTCATGTCCTCCGCATCGATGAAGTGCACGTTACATTCCCTCTGCACTTCCACTCGAGGACAAACAAAGCCAAACCGACAATGCGCAAGCTACATGACAGCCGAGCGCCTTTGGTACGACACTTGCTTCAAGTGAAAACATGCAAGCCGAAACGCCGCCCCTTTCACCTTGAGTGAACAGATGCCATCCGACCAAGACAGCATGTACAGCTCAATCATCTTTTTGCTCTGAACAGCAATGAGCTGACAGGCTGACTGTTAAAGCAAGCCAAGTACTCCTTCGAAAAGGAGGAGAAGGCTGGCAGGATCCAAATTTGACTGGACTTTGCTTCCTGTTACAGGAACTCACCCTCCATCTTCCAAAATCTATAACATTCTTCCCAAACCACGGCTGTTCAAAAGGCGCAAAAGGCATGTTGTAAAAAGGCCATCTTCTTGTGCGATGGAAAAAAATACTAGCCCTGAAGTAGTGAGGGACTTGAACTACAAGTTTTACAAAATGGATTGAAAAAAATATATATACCACAGTGTTAATAAAGAATCCTTCCACACATTGTTTATTTTACAATAGACTTAAAACATGCAGTCAAAATGCCTGTGTTCTCATTCTGTGCAAAACGGAAAGTACTTGTAAATATACACAGCATCGAGCTTAAAAATTGTGGGGAAGTGCTCGCTCAACATTTTTTGCATTTTGGTGGGCTTCCTCTCTAAACTTTAGGAATTCCTGTCTTTTGGGGAAATTTTGTCTATCAAATTCAATGGTGCATCAAAACAAATATTTGAATTTAGACTCTGCCGCAAAAGGAAAAAGTTCTCATATAAAGATGGCTGATGAAGAATTTTAATTTTCTTAATGCTTTTCAAGAAAAGGAAAAAAAGTAAGTATTGCTAAGTTCTCACTATTTGTTCTAAATTCAAGTAGTGCAAGAGGAAAAGACAGATCTTCTGAAAACTTTAAATAATCAGAGCTTTAGAAAGGCTGAATATTCAACAGTATTTTCCTTCTGACTTGATCAAGCTTAATAAGCAAGCCAAGACATTTCTAACTGCGACAGAATCTAAGTCATGCAGCAATACTTTAAACAGAAACAAAAAATTTAAAAAGTAGCATTTTCTTCAAAATTGTGTACATCAGCAACAGTCACAACTTTGTACACATAAACATAATTACAAAAATAGGGCTCAAACAATGAAAGCCAGGTACTTTGCTTAGAAAAGGTTACAATTCTGCTTACAGGACAAATGACCAAAACAATACAGTGGGGGTTCCTAAATTATGCAGCACCACCATCTATAACCCTTTACTACAGAACGAGTCCTTTGAATATTTTACATACAAGTTATATAAAGCGTGTATAACATACACATATGAAAAATGCTTTAAATATTAAAATTAATTCATGTTATAAGCATCCCTCCATTTGTTTTTAAATGCTATACATATTTTTTTTAAACAGTGAATCAACTATATCATCATAGTTGGCATTGGAAAACTTAGTGATCAATGAGGGCTTTAGCATTTGGGAAATGCTTTGATTTTTGGCAACCCAAGATTTTGCAATTCAAAACAGACCTAACTTCTCCCCCTCCATCAGTTCTGAGAGAAGACAAAAGTTGCCCTAAATCTAGGCATCTGGATTCCCCATTTCATGTCTCTTACTTTCTGTCGTTCCACCCTACAAGAATGGAGAAGTCCATCTGCCTGTTAAAATGACTGAAAACAAAAATATTTAATAATACTGGCAATAATGAGTTATCACCAGGTTCAAGAGTTAACATTCAATTTTGACAAAGGGCTCAAATTTGCATTTCTCCCAGAGAAATTTATTTCTGAGAACATTTTTTAATCAATCCATCTTTATCAGATGGAAGCTCTTCTTTACAACCTCAAAAACAAAATAATCATTTCTTAATAAAGTGAAAGCTGATATTCTTCAACGATAAGAGAACACAACATCAATAGCAGTTCTCCTTTCAGGACTGTACATTTGATTTTGTGGTTCAGATCCTAACCTGAGATTCAGGAAATGTGCAAGCAATCATTAGCTCCGGTTCAATCCCTGTCTGATCTCAGGCAATTTCTTCATGCCTTTATTGATCATCTTTAAGAATGGTCAGATTGATTTTCCATAATTTTTGTCTTACCTATGTGAATGGCTAACTTCTCATGGACTTTCTTTTCTTATGTGGTTATACAATTTCTGGCACATCAAGCATCTGGTCTCAGTCTGCATTAGCTGACACTACCATCACCCCACCGTTTCTGTGCTGGCCTATGCGACAGCTGAAACAACTAAGTTACTACATCACACTTGGAGGCCTGTTTTAAGTAAAGGAAAATAGGAAGTGTGAGCAAGAACCGTATTTCTAACTTCAAGCCCTGGTAACTGATTGTCGCGAACCGCACCAGTGACAGGTACCATTTATCTTGAAAGTGCACATCTGGATAAGCCACCTAACCTGGAATTGCTATTAGGGATGGTGAGGGCCACCATGATTAGGTGAAGCTTCATTATTTACTAACATCGCAGCTGACAAATGGGTTAAAAACGAGTGCACAAGTCCAGAGCTATTGCTCCAGCTTTCCTTAGGAGGCAATGCAAACCCCACAGCTGCTCCCTCCTCCTCCGATTCAGGAAAAGTTCCATCTTGAGGACAGGCAGAAAGGCCAAACTGCTTGTCTATAGCGGCTGTGAGAAACAAGGCTCGGGGAGAGCAGGTTATTTTATTAGATCAAGATAGCTGGGAGGCTGGGAGGGGGCACATTCGAAGAGGCTGGGCTGCCCGCACACTCTCTTCCCAGCCTCTATGAGCAGTTTACGGGCTGGGAAACTCGCTGGTGCCTCCCGCGCCGAGCCGAGTGTCTGCCAAACACCACGCTCCGTGCCAGGATGTGCTGCCAAGATCGCGTCTCATAGGATTTGCTACACCTGACTGCGTGCAAAAAGAGCACCTCAATATCTAATGGAGCTGATGAAGGATTTTACCAGTTTCACAAGGAAGTGAAACACTGCTAATGCAATTTAGAAAGAGAAGTCAGCACATGGGAAAAGAGAAGATCGAAAAGGTAGGGCTAACACCTTTTCCAACAGACTGTTACAATATCCTACCACTAAAAACAATTAAACACTAATTTTATTGTCAAAATAAGAAATATTCGTCATCATTATAATAAAAACTGGCAGCTAAAGCTTGGGAGGGAGGATATTAAAGACGACTCACACAGCAACATCATTAGACATCAGTGAAAGTGAAACCTAACACCTGAAACTTAGAAGCACAGAATAACTACACAACCAAACAAACCAAGAGGCATAATGGATAGGAAACGGATTAAGCTGAATGTCACGGCAGGGCTTTCCGAATGTCATTCCAAAAATGAACGTATTGGTACAGCCAAGCATGAGAAGCGGTGCAGCATGTCAGCCACGGATGTAGAAATTAAGGCTCGGGTTCAGCGGCTTAGCTTAAGCCCCTGCTGCGGGCGAGCTCCCACAATGCAGCTGGCAAAGCACGCAGTGTGGCTCGCGGAGAGCCGCCTTGCCACTCGGACCCTTCCTTGCCAAGCCCCAGGTATCCCTTACGATAAAACAAACTAGCTGCGCTGTAGTAAATACCGCTGCCCCCCTGCCCGAAGGGCCATGGTTACACAGGATCTTTCTCAGCGCCCTCCCACCATCTTAAACCCTACAAGATAACGCAGTTCTGTGATACGGGATTATACGAGCTGCCTGCTGAAGTTACTCATCATCAAAACAGCAGGAAAACTTGTTTTCTCTCTTCTCCCCTTAATTCCTAGAACATGCTCACCAAACCCCAGAAAACTAACAAATACATTATGTATTTAGCTTATTGCTACAGTACTTATATGTGGCAACAGCACTGCAATCACAACAGATTACAAGAAGCAAAAGCCATTATGGCCAGACTAGTTATAACAGGCATCACTGTGTTGACACAGAAGCGCGGAGCATCCTGAAGCTGCAAAATGCCATTTAAACTGTGGTTAACCGGCACCCAGTGAAAACCCCAGGAAGAAAGAAATGAAACATGAAGCTTGTTAACTACCTCCCTTCACCTGCACAATACAAAGAAACAGAGCAGTCAAAGAGCCAAAGCCCAAAGTACTCAGAAGAGCGTTAGGAAAGGAGAACAGCCATGCAATGCTCAAGGTAGGAAGAGGAATCCCTGTCGATTTTTTTCCCTGAAAATACATCTCTTGAACAAGCTACCACACGTAGAGTCCCAGAATAATGGGGAGGCTGGAAATAGGCCGGTTTAATCCGGGCGGCAGCACCTGCCAGGGAACTGGGGGCACTGGGAGGGAAGGAGTGACCCGGCAAGCCGCCCTTCGCCCATTAAGGGCTGCTTGGGTGGGGAGGGGCACCACCGCACACGGACATTTTAAGACTTGTCTTGTTTACTGGCTCTTTTGTCCTTGGATAACTACAGGAGTTAACTTAAGCGAGGCAGCCTGCAATTACAAGACCACTGAAAACACCCCCCCGCTGCCCACCGGCCGGGTCCTTCAGCGACCTCCTCCCAGCCAGGGGAGCGAGCGGGCAGGCGTCAGGCGAGGCCTCCCTGCACGCCTCCTCCCGCTCCCGTCAACACCTGAAACCGCTCCGCCAGAGGCGGCCGACTGCCGGCTCACGGTGGTGTGGGGCGCTTACCTCTGTGAACATGTCTTGCCGCCTTCCTACATGGCAAGAGCGGTTTCCTGTTTTCATACATCCCCTCGCCGGCCCTCATCGGTGTCACCAGGTTAGCGTCTTTTGTGCTGGCGGCCGCCCCTGGCCGCCCCGGCAGGAAAGAACTTTTAATCTCTTCCCTCGCGCCGCGCCACGAGAAGCTGCGAGCGCTCCCAGGCATAACTCCCTTGGCTCCTCTCCTAAAAACGCTCTCTCAAGTACACGGTTGCTTAGCAATATTTGCCTTGCCCCTGTACGTTCGCAATTGGCAACATCTGTCCCTTCGGCGGTTGCGCCTCGCGCAAAAAAAAAAAAACGTGCGGAGAGTTTGAAAGCCTACAGACAGGTTGGCCGAAGACGTTTTGTCAGAGCTGTCAGAGCTGCTTTGGCATTTTATTACTATTTTATTTCCAGCCCGGATAAAAACGTGTGGCTTCTTCCACAGGAAAGGCACACAAGGGAAAAAAAGCCTCTCTCATCCAGTGGGAATCACCTATTAAATCAAATACAACAAGTAGCTTTTTCTGTTTACATAATTACATCTGCATGCTTTGGCTTGATTTAAAAGAAAAAAAAAGCCTTGTAATTCTCCCGTGCCCACTGGGATTGGCTTCTATTCCTCATAAGATACCACACACGCGTCAGGTAAGAGAAAACAAGAGAGTCCAAACTTTGTTTATGTATTTAAAAATGCATAGCTCCTGCCCACATGCAATCCTGACCCTGTAACGGCTTGCCCTCTAGCAACCCCCCAAATTATTTGTGTTTCTGAAGCACCCCGGGCCACACTGAGCAGAATCAATGCCTCTAGACATGGCTGCAATGTAGTCAGTAAAGCTTGACCAAATGAGGGGGAAAAAAAATAAAATTAATGTGAGAGCATAAAAAGTACCAAGTGCTCTCATCTCTGAGAGCCAAAAAGGGACAGGAAGACGACTCGCTAAAAGGTACCTCTTTGTGCACTTGGTGTTATAACGAAAAGCAGAGAATCCTACAGCTAACCTTTATCTGATGGTAATTTATTTAATTTACTTAATTTATTTTAGCTCACACTTACTCATAATACCAAAGGATTATAAGAAAGGCCTTGGACCACGTTGCTTTGGGCGTTCATGTGCAAGTTATTAGGGATGTTTTCTGGGAATGATTTAGCTCAGTTTAGCTGAGTATTTTTACATGATGAATCAGAAAAATAGAATGAAGTTAACAGGACTAAGCGCTATTATAGCAAGTGTGAGTATTAAAATATCATTACAAAAATAGATGTGAAGAAACTGTTAAGTGTTTTGGTAAAATGATTTAAAAAAAAGTATTAAAAAAATCCTCCTAGAAAGAAATAAAATCCATCATCTTACAAAGATGCTGGTGAATATCCCTAATAACTTGCAAGCATTGCAAGCAGTGCTAACCACTGTGCCTAGTAATAAAATACTAGCAGAATCCAACCTCAGTTTTTTCCTAGCAAAACTAGATTGAATAACTTTGTATCATGCCAAGTTTGGCCTTAAAAATAAGCCTCTGTTAAGGCATGACAAGCATATATACATGTAATAACGAGTTCCCTTCCAGATTTAAAGGTTTTATGCCACATTATAAAACCTAATGACACAGATTCCATCCTGGTTGTTATTAGATGCTTATAATGGAGGCGTTGAGGCATGGCTAGCTAATACTATGTTGTGAAAAGCTGACATATACTTTGATCAATGGCAAAATAACTTTGGGGGAGTAGTGCTTTCTGCTCCACGGGACAAGAAGCTTGGCTGGCATGCGAGGGCATCGCAGACTCGTGAGCTGCCCCTTCCCGCACCCTATCCAGGGCCCTCCTGTCCACACACTAGGTACCTTCAACTGCCCCATCATGTCTGGTCAAGGAGGAAAGGGGTGTAGGAGAGAGAAAAGAATTAAAGAAAATACTAACGCAAATTAAATGTGGTGCCTGGGGAGAAGAAGGGGGAAAGGGGTGAAGGAATTCTGATTCACACTTTCCAAGGAGCATGTTTATCCTTTTCTTTTTTTTTTTTCTTTTTTTTTTACCTGTTTCATTTTAGTTTTACACAGGGTAAGATACTACAACGTTGAGACTCCACTGAGGCATGAAGTTTTCCATGAAGATTTTTGAAAAATGCCCCAACCAAAGCAGTTTGGATTCCAGCGGACTGATGAAGCTAGCCGTGTCCAAGGCAGAAAAGTCTTCTCCTTCCAATTCTGAAGGAATTCTTAAATAAACCATAAATTATTAAAAAAAAAACCAAAAAACTTGAGACATACTTACATTTAAACACATTTCAGATCAGAAACAAAGCTACCCCTCAGCTTTTCAAGATAACAAACCCCTCCTGGGTTAAAAAGAAAAAAAGTCTGCCAGTAGGCTTTCTAAAATTGAGTGCAATGTGGTTTTGCTAAAGGGTGTGAATTTTTTGCTTCCAAGAATTACACTTAAAGTGAAACGAAGCTCTTTCTACCTTTTGCAATCAACGGCCTTAAAACTGCAGAACGATGGAGTCAAGAGCCCAGGCAGAAGAACAGTTGAGGCCACCACTGTCACCTCCTCCTCCAAGATAAATGGCTGGCTTTACTTTTGAGGGGGGCAGCGATAAGCTGTCAGCGGCTGTGTTTTGTTTCGAGCTCATTAACATGCAGGTCGCCTGCCACCTCTCCCTGCCACAGCGCTCGCTCTGAAGTTGCCTCGCTGGGCTGGAAGGTTTGGCTGTCATCTGCTCTTAGCCTTCCTCGGGCCAATGCCTTTTTTTTTTTTATTAGTCATATTGGGCACTAATAATCATTCTGTTAGCGGTCTGAAACGCCTCTCATTAGAAATTGTAATGTGTTTCTGCTACAAGCTGTGCTAATTACCACTTCCTCGAATTTCATTCATGGTGATGTGTGCCCACAAGCAGGAAACCCAACTCGCAGTTTCAACTGCTACTTCTTTCTCACAAATAGTTTCCCCCTTGAGATGCCATGACATTAGTAGGTAGTCCTCCTATTCAGACAACAGTTTTGCACACTAGTTATCACCACCTGAGGTGCACATGAACAATAGCGTAAAATGAGCTGAGGTTTACAGAAAGCTTTCTTGTTTCCGTACGGACTGCTAGCAGGAGTGTTAGGCAATTACCACAAACTGTTACTATCCACACAAGTTCTGAAAACAGAACCACTTCCACTTATAAGAAACAGAAAACCTCTCTCTGATGCCCTCAACCTCAGTACCTGGTAATTCAACTCCTCTCCAGGAAGCTTCCTATCCTAAACCAGCTGCTTTACAAAACGCTAATGCTAACGCAACTGCGGCCCGCAGCTGACAGTCAAGTAATGCTCTTCTCATTTCCAAAGTAGGTTTTTTTGTATTTTTCTACATCTGCTCCCTTCACTGCATTTTTGCTTTCCATGAGTACTTATAAAAGCAACTACTCTTTGTTTGCAAAACTACAGGCTTCCTCTGCTTTTAAAAGATTTGTACAGAAAGCTTCGTAAGTTAAAAAAAAAAAAAAAAAGATAGAAACAATTGTTCCCATTTCTCATAGACCAGTTTTAAAGAAGAATTAAAATTTGTCACCCAAATAAAATCAGAATCTTTGCTGTTCAGGAATAAATATAACTGGATATAGTACATACATTTTGCAGTGTGCAGTTTGAAACTTAGTTTCAAAACCAGAACACTGTTCAAGATCAAGCAGTTCACGCTGGACCCTGAACTGGGTCCTCCTGCCAAAATTTAACTTTGTCAAGCAGCTCTGGCAGAAGACTTCACCTTCATCACTGGCTTGGCAATTGAGGTTTAAGTCATGATGGCAATGGTTAAATCTTCAAAGCAGAAGATGAGATGCTCCTGCAGGAGCCAAAAAACCCTTCAAAGGAAGAAAAATATCCAGCACACAACTCTTAGCATTATGGTTTTATCCTTTTTTGAGTTGTGCCAATTCCAAGTAATCTCCTCGAAAGATGTTACGCAGTTTAGGAAAATTCTTGACTGACCTATCTTTCCTATTACTGCTCTGTGCAGAATCCACAAATCCCCCATCTAACAACTCTTCTCAATCTCCCATTGCTTTTTAGAGCAATGGGTTTAGCAACCAAATTTGGACGACTGCTCTGTGATGGTGCTCAGAGACAGGCTACAGAGCCAAGCCAGTTCTTTGGTTCAAATCAGGCAGGAGCCCAAACCTGACAGGAGGACCGGTGAGGACTCGGCACCCTCTCTTGAGAAATGCTGCTTAATCGCATTCCCCCCTCTCCTTTCTTGCCGCAGGCAGATACGGCCATTCGAAGAGGAAGCCCAACCCTCCAACAGCAGGAGCACAAGCCACCCATTGCTGGTGACTTGACAGCTGAATGCAGCACTACAACTTCCTACTTCTTTAAAAAATGAAGCTCCTAAAATTTGGTATTTTGCCTAAAAGCCAAGCCCAGATCTTGAACCAAGGAGCATGAATCTCAAATTTGATAGCAGAAAAATGTCTTGCAGCTGAAAACCAGTGGTTGAACAAGGGACTTGAGTGTACCTTCTTCAAGCTTTACAAAGAATAAGATGAACAAAAGTACATCTAATTTATGACTTCTGGAACCTGCCACATGAACTTTGAATACCAGCCTTTGGTTAAAGCGAAGTAAAGATACAAGATGTCCTTTCGGCTTTTAAACCAAAACACCTGCTTCATGCCCCTTCTGCCCTTACTTCCAGCTCTTCCAGAGCGTAACGAAAACTGCAGCTTTGTTCCTGGGGCCAAAAGCAAACATCAAAAATCTAGTAGTAACAATTGTATTTAATGTTTCATTTGCTTGTTTTGCAATCACAAACCAACAAAAGGAGAAATTCACACAATGCTTTTGGTGAAGCAAGGAAACCCTTTTAAATCACGTAAAGTGCTTCTGACCATGGAGAGGGCAGCACAGGAGACACAGAAGTAACACCTTGTTACTTTTCCCTTGGTGCAAAGCAAAATAAAGAAACCATAAAATAAAAAGAAAAGGGGGGGGAATCAATCTCCCTTCTACATAATAAATGATAAATAAATACAGGATTGGTGGGATGAAGAGGATAGTAACCTAACGCTAAATAGTCCGTGTTCATTAAGTAAGACCAAATGGCAGTGTTAAATATATTTTTAAAGATTTTCTTTCTTAAAGAACCCAGAATTAAAACAATAATTTTTTTCCTAGTTTACCAGGTTCAACTGTCTGGTCACTTCTGCCAGTAAAAGACTCATTAAGCACTGAGAGAAGTCAGTGAAAAATTACTTACGCAGAATAGACTTTTAAATCTATTTCTGTCACCCAAACTCCTTTCTAGGTATTTAGTTGTTACTATATACTGTGCAATGATCATGTTTTAACCAGTGGCCTTCAAAGAGGTTTACTGAGGCGAACAAAGCTTGAAGACATCAATCCCACTTTGAATGCAGAGATTTTTGTGTGGATCCTGTGCTTCAAGCATAATAAAGTATTACCAGAAAGACTTTACTTGCCTGTTTTGGGGAAAATCTTTTTTTGGAAATCAGTGTTTGCTTCCCGACTTGTAGGTGAAAGAGGACAGTTCAATGATATCTCATTACAAGAGATAAAAGGAACTACTTCCTAACATTTATGAAACTCTGAAATGTAGAGAAAGCCAAATCTCCACTGAGCATCAAGAGCTATATATTTTTAGATGCCATGACTCTAATAATGCTTTAGGATTTACAAGCACTCTCTCTCAAACCTGCCTCACTGCTTCTTGGCCCTGCCGTAAAGTCAATTCCCTTTAAGGCATCACAGACTTATTTTGTAAATGGAGGTAATAGGAGGGTCACTGTTGGTGCTGTGGCTCTCCTAAAGAAATGAAAAGAAAGAACAGCTTTAAAAGCATCTTTGTTTAAGGGCTGGGGGAAAAGGTAAAACATGGCACATTAAGAGGATAAATACATCTAACTACATATGCTGTATTTTTAATGTCTTCTCGCAACAAATTTGGAAAGATGCCTTAAAGAGAAGGGGAGGAATTTTGAAAGGGAAGATTTTTATTGGGGGAAGAAAGGAAAGAGCTGTTTGGTTTCTGTATGTGAATGCAAAGTGAGTCACTGCACAGTTATCCACTGTGGATTAATTCACTCTACAGTGAATCTGCTTGTCTGTTCAGACTGGAAGGCTTAACTTGTCAGTGTTGCCATGAACAGAAGCTGTCAATAATGAATTCACAGCTGCAGGTGACACAAGCCTTAGAAATTCAATTAGCCAAAAAACATGTGGTAGAAGAAAGCACTTTCCTAAATGATGTCAAGGAAGACCACGGGAAAAACTGGATTTGGCATGTGGCTGTTTAGTGTAATTGGGGTCGAATAGCATAACTAAAAATCATAAACCATGCTCCAAGTTGCTGGGAGGAAGAGGAAAGAAGAGCAGAGAGTTTCTGCTAGGCTATACCCATTTATTGCCACAGCCACGGGAAGGCAGGAACCTTCCTGCAGCTCCAGTTCACCTAAACCAAATGTGATGGCTAACCTCTTCCCAAAGGAAGAGGTTCCCAAGATCCTTTCTTTGGGGAAATCTTTCACCTGCATGCAACATACACCACTGTATTTTTCCTAAAAGCAAACCTGTCCTCCAATCACATACTGCACATTCAGTACATGGAGAATACATCCAGGTGGGCAATCAGACTGTTCCTTCTTCTCCAGTCTCCAGGCTTAAGCAGTGAAAGACCACATTGTTAATTATCAAAATCAAATAGAAATAAACCAGTATGACAATGACAGGGCTGAACTGAGCAGATAATGTAATCTAGAAATCATGTGGTGGTTTTTTTTTTACTAGAACTTAGAGCCATTATCCAAAATGCCCATGCACAGTAGGTCAAGAATCTGAAGACACCTACATCAAATGAAGGCCCTTCAGCATATTCACAACAGGTTTCATCTATCAGCTTTTTAATGGAGTAAACAAAGTTAAAACTAGAGTTTTGGCTCGTACAGAACCACTTCCTGCACTAGCTTCAATTCCTTTCTCATTTTGTTCTTACTCTGCCACAGATCCAACAGCATTCCCACTGAGCGTGCATAATGCTACTTGTGCTCTGGCAGCTATAGTATGTTTGTGAACATTTGGATTCAGAGTCATGTGCTCAATGAAAAGTGAGCAGAAAGAAGTTCCGCTCACTATAGAGCAGCACAGCCAATGCTGCCCTATCTTACTTCAGATTAACACACACACGAGATGACAGGAAAAGCAAGGGGATGTGAAAGATGAAAATAGAAATGGGACCAGAGTTGAAAGAGAATAGAGAAGTCTCATTTCTGAGAAGTAAGCGATTTCAAAGATAAATAAATAAATAAACAACAACAAAAAAGCAGGCATTAAAAAGCTAGTTTTAAAACCAGAAAACCCCTTTAGCTTTTAAAATGGGTAACGAAGAAGCTGAGATCCTGTATTGCTTTACTTCTCCCCCAGGAGTAAAATATCTGGTCAAGCAAATAATGGAATCCAGCCTACACTGCACTTCCTATTTTAAGGTACAATGTGCAATGACAAATCTACTTTGAAGCAAATACAGTCTCCCAGCATGAAAGTATTTTCACAACTTCTCAAAGTAATTTTTCCAGTTTCCTGCCATTTTTCACTAGAAATTGCCTTAAGTTATTTGCAGCTGATCAAAACATCCTACAACACCCTTTTCCATGCAAACCAGACAACACCCATCCTCTCCCTTTTTATTACAAAGGCAAAATACAATTTGGAAAGTATCTCTGTAGCTCTCCTTGCCATACTGCCTTAAGTCAGTGCTGTGGGATCCTACATCCATAGGGCACTGGAATACTCTTGGAGCTGAAGGATGAGTACGGTAAAACTCCCAGACTTACCTGGCAACCAAGAGCGCGCGCGAGACAGAGCTGCAAGGCAGACAGCATCAACGTGCAGTTCCTCTCAGCAAAGCCGATACAATGGGTTTTATAAAGACATAACGAAAAAGAGTATTCGTTGAAGAAAACACACGTGCAACCACACGCCTCCTGCTCTAAAACTGCTTTGTCAGTGAGAGCTTCAAGCATCTTTATCTGCAACGCATCTGAGAAATCCAAGACTTCTGTCTCCATAATACATGACAAATTGGATGAGCAGGCTTGTAGTCAGCAAAAACAGATGGAATAGAACAAGGAATCTTGCCATACCACAACAGTTATAAAGGAAGGGAGAAGCATCCTCCGATTAAGAAACAATTATAATTATGGCCATCCCTTCCCTTCGAGTTTCCTAATACTTTCATAAACGATGCACCCTGATGACTTCACAGCAGGGTCCAAATGTAGGTGTGATATGCCTTCCGAGAGCTTCAGAAAAGCCTTCTAAACTGCTCAGGTAGCTGCTCTTTTCTCTTTCTCTGAAGTGAAAGCCAGAATGGACTAATCCAATTCTGCTCAACCATGCAAATCTCTACCACACATTGCATATGATCTCTAAACACCTCAAGTCGTACGGAAAACTACAGAAAATCTCTACCTGCATTCTCAAGTTTTCTTCCCTGTGGCAAGAGGACCAGGCAAGTAGCACAAGAGCAGCAGTGTTATGTTCTGAATTGCGTCTTTTTATCTGTGTATTCTACATTCAACCTGCTGCAACCAACTGAAACTTCTCCCTCTGGAAAAGTGCAATCCATGAAAACGAACAAAAGGGCAGAGCGAATGACAAAAGAGCACCTGAAAATTGAAGTCTAATTGCAGGTTTTCTATGCCCCAGAAAGTTACTCATTTTAAAAGACAGGACAGATGAAAAACCAAGTGTTTGCTTCTCAAGAAAATAACAACAAATATTAGGAACAGGTTGCTCTAGCAAGAGTAGAAATAACAAGAGATTCACATGCAACAGATTTTGGTCGCTGGCCCAACTGCCATCTTTTCACTGCAACAACTGCAGCTTTCCATTCCATGTCTTTTAAGACATCCCTCTCTCTTTCATTTCCTTGGCAGAAAAAGTCAAGTGTTACAGCTAGAATGAAGATATGCTTGCGCTGACTGGCCAGACTGGTTTGTGCCAATTAAGAACAAATAAACTACAGTAGAGTTCTGTTCATTTTTCTCTTAGTTGGGACAAAGAAAACGGTATTTCTGTTACTCAGATGCAAAATTTTACAAAACTTTTAGTATCTTAATTAAGAACTCCACTTTTGTGTTAAATTCACTTCAATTGCAACAATTTACTCAAAAGGTATGTGATGAAAGGGTAGACAGAATGGTTGCGTGTTTCCCTAGGAAGCTAGGCTAAAATCATCTGGTAGAAATCTTCAGGATGTTTCTTGTTCACATGAATACTTTCCTAATACTCTACAGTGAGATTTTCTAAACTGACTTAAGTGACTTCTGTGGTGTTCGCACTCACTTATCAGAGTCCCCAAAAATTCACCCAACAAGGTGATCACAGAACTCACCAGTCACCTATCCCGATACACCGTTAGGACTGTGGACCTCCCTACCCACCAGCTCTCAGACTGAATACTGACACTCTCAATGTACTAACTCCAGATGCATCATCACTTGACCTTCTCAGCATACTGCATCTCCTCCTTCACCTTCTCAACAGTATTGCACAGGAAAAAATGACAGCAATAGAGGCAATCTCCCTAACCATAAAAACCTGCTGCAGCATCACTGAAAAATCCACAGAATCATGAGGAGCGTTGCATTTTCATGATGCAAACAGATCTCACCCAGGTCAGCAAAAGCCAACCTCAAAATGCAGCTTCTGCACAAGGTAATAAGGTGTCAACAACCATCAGTGCTTCTGGTAGCCTCCGTCTTCCAAAAATCTATTCTCCTACAGCTGAACTTCGACTGCTGGTGACAAGCCCCCCAACACTTTCACTCACCTCAATGGGCTCAGAAGGGATTTTCAGTTTGGATAATTTGGCCTTGGCATTCGCCTTCAAATCTGAGATTTTTTCATAGGGTTCTCCATGGTATTCCTCCGCAAGAGGTTTGAGCTCCGGTGATTCAATTGGTGCTTGATCTTGGCCATCCATTGGTCTGACATAGGCAGTAGGTTTCTGCTGCATTGCACTGGTTTTTGATGGCAAAGATGGGGGAAAGGTCTGAGAGGAAGGCTGAGTGGTACCAGTCAAGTTAACGGCTGAATTGTCCCGACTTTCATTCTCCTGTGACCCTGCCACTAGGTCCTGAGGTGATTTAGTTTGACTGTAGGCCGGCCCATGACTTTTGTTGCTGTTCTGTGGCCTGGAATTGATATGCTGGCTGGAATGTAGAGGTGACAGGGGTGCCACTGAAGAAGACAAAGATGACAACAACGGAGAAAGCTCCAAAAGGGAGGCCTGCAGTTCATCAGTACGACCTTCACCAACAACACGCCTGTCATTTCTCTTGTGGTGAGAACCTGTGCGACTTTCCTGGCCACCACGATTGTGTTCTTGACCTTGGCTTCGACTACTGGATAAGCTGTGAGTTTTGGTGTGCAAACCTGAAGCTGGTTGTGTCCTTGATTGTGTCTTTTGGTAGTGAATGGAGTTGCTTGGAGGGGGAGGAGCTACAACTGGAGGTCCCATGGGCTGATGGCGGGTTGCGTGCTGGAATGAAGATGGTAACGTATGGCTGGTCTTTTCAAGGAAGAATGGGCGATCAGGCTTTCCTTGTGGGATCAGAGAAACAACACTTGTTGGTATCCCTATGAGATTCTGATGGGATGTGGTGCTGATGAGCTCCTTGACCTCCTCATAATTGCCCAGCATGTTCTGAATACGGCTTGACAACTCATCCTCTTTATTAGTCTGAAACAGAAGAACAGAGATGGGGATGTTAAAAAAGCATGTGAAAGACAAGCAGAGATCCAGCTCAAGAAGAGAGGCCCTTCAGGATCTCATTTTAATAAATCATGCTTCACCACAATGAACAAAGTTATGCAAGCTCATCTTGCTCCTGCAGGCAGTCTCTCCAAAGCAAAAGCAACTGCTCTTGTCAGTGTTAATTCTGAGCAAAGGTTGCAGTTATGCCTGCAGTCTGCACGGTCACTAACAACAGACCACTTTGCTTCAACTGTAGCTACAGACAGACAGGTAGCCAAGCTGGTCATGAGCACTCTCCCGCAATCTCCCAGAATACAGGAGGCCCCCAAATGAATCTGCCTAACCCAAAGTCAGTACTGTGCTTGCACAATCTACAGAGCTTTACACACATACTCTGATTATTTAAACTTAAGCAGATGGGATGATGCTGTATTTCTGTGCGTTGCGCTGAATGCTATTATACTGTACACAGGTGCCACAGTTCTTCCACCCAGCTTTTTTTTCTCCTCTCTCTTGACCACAAGGCCCTCTACCATTACCTTGTAAGGTTCTGCAAAGAGGGGGGCATTTTCAGGGAACGTGTCTCTCTCCTGCAGAGCCTCCTGATTCCGTCTCTCTCTCTCTCGAATACGGAGCAAGTTTCTATCCTCATTGTACAAGCTTTAAGAAAGAGATAACGAAAGGATGGTTATTATTTCACACAAGCACTATAAACAAATATCTACATTGTGCAGAAACTGCTTTTTCAGACAACAGCGCATGTCAAGCAAGTTAGTCATTTTGTAACCCCCCAGCTGGTTATAGCTGACAAATGAGTCATGTCAAGTGTTTGCCATGCTGCGTAATAATGTAACGTACAGCAGACACCTTCACATGCACTCCTTCCACGTGAATTTTACTCCTGACGCCACATATCAAGAAGAGTGGGAAAGGGGAAACTATCCATCCATTTAATGGCAAAACACAAGTTAGGAAGAAGTCAGCACAGTTAATAAGTACGTGAGCTGTCAAATCCAATTGCCATGACTGATGTGAAAACTACCGTCCTCATTCTTATCCTCATTTCTACCCCAACACTTCACAAGGGAATGAAAAGAACAAAGGGGGGGGGGGAACCAAAAAACACAATACCCCCACCCAATATTTTAAAGCTACTTTCAGAGGCTGCAGCCTTGCATATGATGCTCTCTCAACTTTAGAAACAAGCTCGAAAACCGAAAAATTGAAATGGAAATTCTGAAAGCTGCTTACTTAGGAAACCATGTAGTTGCATTTAAAGCAATCACGTAAACGTATTTAAAGAGAAGGCCTCTGGAATCTGGAAAACACCAGCCAGAATCCCTCTGTTCCTCCTGAAACACATACACACCCCCTCAACTCCATCAGCTGTATGCCAAATTAGCAATAAAGCTGTGTCACACGCACAGCAGGAAGACTCAATGAAAAAACAGATCCTGTAAAGTAAGGCTCCCCTGTGAAATACTACTGCAAAATGAGGGAATCCATTGCTTTAATATTTATGAACATTTGGGAAGAAGCAGCACGCACAGGCATTCCTCTTCTCTCCTAATTCTCCTCTGCTGTGCAGGCCGTCACATACCGACAGTTACTACAGGCTTCTTAGCACGCTCAGTTTCTGCAGTGTCCCAGTTTGGAGGGGAAGGAGGGGAGAGCCACATCTTCCCCACCACTGGCATTTTCCCAGATGCCACACAAACAATCATCTACTGACAGTTTAATCATTCCTAGAGGAGTGGTGGAGGACTGACTTTGTCACAACAGTTAATCAAGAGATCTGACTACTGCTGAGGGCTTCCTGACTCAATGCGAGCTTCGGAATATGATGCTCTTTGATAGCAAAGGATGCAGCAAGGATGTACTTGTGTCACTAAGAAAGAAAAACATATTCTGGGGTTAGACTATGCACATTTAAAATAGTTTCCAGCTTCATTAGTGCTGAACCGTTTCCAAACATAGCAAAGGAAGTTTCCAGCAAGCACTATGCACCCCACTTTTGAAAAAGATGCAGCCAACCAACCAAAAAAAAAAAAAAAAAAAAGGATCACAGGTCATCACTTTATTAGGTAGATCATCTCAGTTATTTGGTTACAAACAATGCATATGAGAAATGTTTCCTCTGCGCAGTTGATGACATCTTGCATGTAAAGAATTTCATATCTATAAGCAGTTAGTTGGTCACTTCGTGTGCGTTGGGAAAGTTTTGTACAGCTAGATGTAGGAGATCGTAATCGTAGAAGACGAGAAATTATGAGGAAATAGAAGGAAAGAAAAAATAGAAGAAATCTTGGATATAACTATTACTTGAAATTGTGTGCATGCAATTTTTTTTAAGGAATGTGTTTTAAGTTGACAGCATTTTTTAAACATTTCTGTTCAAGTTATCTGGAAAATTTTTACTGAATGAAACACCATTTTCCAAACATTCCAGGAAGCAAAAATGATTCTGTAAATATCCCTTACATAAACTTTTTTCTTTTTTTTCTAAACTCCCTTAAGAACAAGTGTGGAAAAACCCAAAATGATGTTTTTAACCACTAAAATGCCAGCCTTTGGCCTGAAGGAGACCTCTCAAGCCTCCCTTTCACAACTCTGTGATAATGTGGCCAAATTTCAGGAATGCTGAAGGCAGCCATTGAACAAACTTTTTTTGGATGGGCTAATTTAACCTGGATCAGCTCTTCGCCCCGCATCGATCCGCAGTCCCTTTCCCACATGGCTGCACCAGCACTCAAGCCAACACAACGGGGAGGCCAGACAACCAAAACTGCTGCCTTTGGTGGCAATCCTGGCTTTTTATCATTTTCCAGACTCCTTGCCCCTACAGTCAGCATCTTCCACTAACAAATTATATAACTCTTCTGCAAGGAGCTCTTCTGACCTCCGCTTGGTCTAATCAAGACTCTCACTGCAACCAGGTGCTCAGCTTCAACCCCCCTGCGGTATATTTACTTTTGTTTCATAATAAAGACAACACGTAGGGAAAGCAGAAGACACGCATACTGGATGTAATCCCACCTCAATCTGGAATTAGTTTTCTAAAAAAAGTTGCTTCACACTTTCCTTAAGCATCAGCTCAGTACACGTACTTGCTTTTGTTTGTTTTCCCCCTAGTACTTATTAAATTACTCACAGTGTTGGCTAGAGTACAGCACACGCAGAGATTGTGCTAGCTTTCCCCAGAATAAATTTTGTTAATGCAGATCGCAGATTGTTACAGCACACTTCAGATCGAGGTCTCTCTGAGACAAGCTGCTGAGCTGGCATAGCTCTATGCTGAAGCTTAAGATCTTAGGAAATGCAAGCAGTTTAAAATATTCATCTAAACAATATGAAGGAACAAAAGCAGCAGCCAGTCCATCTGTTAAATCGTTTCATCTTCCCAGATAAGCAATTGTTTGTCTGTTTTGGAGAAGACAGAGAAAGACATAAAAGCCATGAGGTCCAACAGAAGTCTTGGAGAACGCTATCAAGACTAGGAGAGTAACTTCTCTTCCCAGAGCAGACCCATTCCCAACCATCGTAACAACCTCAGTTACCTTTTAAAAACTCTAATGTCACTACTACAGCATACCACATCGCTTTGTAATCTGCATTATTATGTATTAAGGCACATCTAATAGTACCTGGAGACTTAAGATCTTTTAAGGTTCATTACTGTAGTCGTGGCCATCCCTGTAAAGCACTGAGGACTTTCAGAATAACAGCCTCCGCATGCTGTTGGAGCCCAACATCACAAACAGGCACTGAACACATCATATCCTGTAATGACTTCACTACTTCCTGCTTGTTTAGCTTTTAACAGTAATATAAAATCTGATCCCCTATGCAGCTTCTTCACATTAGCTTTATTATCAGGCAGCTAATATAGATCAACTTCCTTAACAAAAAAAAAAACCCAAAACACACACACACATTAAAACAAACAAAAAAGCATGCACTACTTTGGAGGGGTCCAGTTAACATCCCGAGTATCGTTTCTATATGCCAAATGGCTCACTTGGGGTGTGGGGTCCGCATTTTCACCAGTGTTCTCCCTTTTTACAGTGAATCTATACAGAACCTAACTTGGTTTCAACATTTTTTTCTATGGTTGCTGGGTAAGAAAGGTAGGAGGCTGTAAACTGGTTAGATTACTGTTTTTCTTGGAAAACATGCACCAACACGCCACCGTCAAAAGTAAACCAAGATGGAAAACCATTAGTGATAATCCACAAATATCTGAATAACGACGCGTGTATTTCAATGATTTGAAGAGCCCTGAGGTTATGAATCACTTCAGAGTTGGGCTCTGCTGCGAAGCAAACAAGTGGAAATTCTGATAAAGAGAGGAGGTCTCTTGCTGCGTTCAGGTTTTGTTTTTTTTTAACTTGGAAGAGTAGCAGTGTGAGCCAAAGCTCACTGGAATAGATGAAAATATTCTTATCTGTTTCAACAGATTTTGTGTTGGGCAACAAGCGAGCATCTTTCAGTCATGTAAAACAGGCCTGAGCTTGGACGCGTAGGAGTGAACCTCCTGCAAAATGAAAGAAAATCCTTATTTGTACACTATGCACCGTTTTATAAGGCAAAAATTTTGTAGCCTTCAAAAATACCTCTTATGTAAAAAGTTTATTTAATTTATAAATGGTAATAAAAGGGTTTATAAATGGCAAGTGGTAACTGTAAATCCAAATGGAAATTGTAAACCCAAGCATTCATATTATGTTATCACTTGTACCACAGGAGTAATTTCATCCTCCTCACCATCTCTTTTACCAATAACATCAAGTCTATGAAGAAAAAACAGAATGCGCATATATACACACATGAGCAAGAATTTCCCGGAGCGGATGCAGCAAAGACAGCAGTCTGGCATTTTGAAAGAACGAGGGAAAACCTAGCGGGCTCTTTTCATTTGTCCCCCTAGAATAAAATCTGTTGTTAGTCTTCATTGAACAGCGTTCTTCTCTTACATTAGGTCTTCTTGTAAACGTCTCACAATACCTCTGTTTTGGACAAGAGAGGCACGTTACTTGGAAGCAGTTTAAAAACTAACAGCAACAATAAAATTTAAAGGCACATATTATGATCTTGCAAACTGCCTTCTCCTAAAACATTGTGCTACATCCATGTGGATTACGGATATCCTTCTATTTCTACGCTGGCAAACATCCAAATTCAAAGCAATCAAGCTTTCTTCAGAAGTTCTGATTACATTAAAACTAACAGAAAACACGAAACAACTGTAACCCGTTTCTCTTGCAATGATAATATTTATAAAAAGAGCTATCTTTCCTATATGCAGCGCAGCACTGAACGCAAAAGATCTTGCACGCTGCTTGCAGCAAAAACAGCAGCTGTAACACGTCTAAAGACCTTTTCTTCCCCTGAACCTTCCTTGACCCGAAGCTCTCTTCCCAGCAATAAATTCTTTTTAAAGAGTGTGTGAAGAGAGAGAGAGGAGGGGCAGAGGGGAGGGGAAGGGACACTAGGTTTTTGCCATAATACCAATTCCTGCAGGTTTAAAAGGCAGCAAACGTGCCTGCTCTGGAATACGCTGGCTGACGCGAGTATTCTCACACGTACAGGCCTACTGGGCACAGCTAAACAAGGTTAGTCATGCATTATTACTAAAGACCACTTAATGCTGTCATGGTAACTAGTGGCCCAGGCTGCTGGCCGCGCGCAGCTGACTACCCATTTATCAAGTCAAGAGGTCATTCCACTCCATTTTACCACTAAGGAACTCCAGCCACCCTCTTACTCGCTTTCTAGAAGATACCAAGCCCATTTCCATTCAATATTACCAGTGGTTTTTCTCCAACCTAAGGGCACAAAAGGAAGTATATTTTCAAAAGCACAAGGATCACAGAACAAACACCTAGTAGCTACATCTCTTGGTCATGCAGTTGAGAAAACTAGCCCTCTCTTCCCTAAATTTGGACTAAAACCAGGTCCTTATACTAACTAAAGACAACAAATAAACTGACTTGAATTCATATGGTTTATCATTCAGGTGTCATGTTGCTGTGCACACTGCTTAATCTCTTACTGGGGGGTGAGGTTATTTCAAAAGGTTTTACGTTCTCCTATGCTAGAAGACATTCTTAATTCAGAATAAAAGTAGCTGCATTCTACTGAAATTGCCACATTTTTTCATACAGGCCTGTTCCAACATCTGTGGAGACCATGTTTTAGTCCACCGTTAACCTGGTGATTCAGGGTACTTCGCCTTATGCTTTTCAAAGGTCGTGAAAACCTGGGCTACACAAACTCTGTCATTCACAACACTGCGCGCTTTCCCAAATTCAGTATTAGGAAGCCAGGCAAAAGCTACTGGAGAACTGCTGGCAGAGCAGGCTCACCGGGGGCCTGGGCCAAGAGAAGAGGAGGTCTCCACGGCCACCAGACGCTGTCACAGGAAAGCTGTGCCACCTCTGCGCGTGCCCTGAGCCCCAGCCTGGCAAGTTCCACAGGAGCTCGCGATCCAAGGGACTCCAGGGCCCTGCTCCGCGAGCTAGAAAACCAAGCGGACAAGCTGGCAATGAGCCCTGCTGCTCGACAACTGCCTTCTGGCTGAATCAAGACAGTCCCACAGCGTGGTGTGGTTTTGACAAGACTGCGTCCTGAGAGGGGGAGGATGAGGGGTGGGGGACAGTTTGAAAACTGAGAGTTAAAGTAGTGCTGCACCCACTGCTGCTGGGCTCCACTCAAGCTCTCAGCAGGTAAACCCATACCCTGTATGTTCAAACAAGCAAGCTAGAAATAGCCAGATAAGGTTGGATATCTGTCCTGAAACACTATTTCCGTCTCGACTATCTTCAAAAACGCATGAATTTCTGATCCTTTAAGTTCTACAACAAGCATGCACATGCATAGACATACACACACACACCCTAAAACAAAAATCATGCCTTGCTACACACCCAAGTCATAAATACACTTAGGCTCCAAACCACCTGCACTGGAGAAGCTAGCCCACTGGCTCACATAAAAGAAAATTTCGTTCAAATAGTTTAGCAAGGCCCCTGACATCATCCAGGTTTGGGTCTGTAACAGAAACCATCAAAATACCAATGTGCTCTGAAGCCACCCTCAGCGGCATTACGATCTTTACTGTAGAGTTGCAAAAGCTTGTATGTGACTATCCAGCCCATGACAGCAATTTCAAAAATAGACTGGTGTGGAGAGCAATGCTGCCTTCTCCTCCTGTCCTGTGCATTCTAAGTATGAAAGAAATGAAAATAAAAATCTGCTTAATTGTAATAAGATCTCTTGCTGGCTACCTAAAGGAATTATTCCAGCAGCAGGGAAGGGGGTGGAGGAAGGCTAAAAGAAAACACACAAACCTTTGCTTCCTTCAGAAAGTACAGAACCTCTTCCTCCGAAACATTAAGAGGGAACATTTCCTTTTAGTACAACTGCAGGAAATCACAAATTTATTAAAGCCATTTTGTCATTAAAACAGACTCTTTTTTTATCATGAGAAGCTGCTGATCAACGTTTCTCAAGATCAAGACACACATTCTTGTTTAATCTGAAGTCAAGGCACATTACCAAAAAGAAGTCTAAAGAAAAATTCCACAGGATGCACTGTAACAGCCTCATTACTCGCACATGGCCCCAATTCTGCTGTCCTGCAAGTCTCAGGAGGAAAATTCCCAACAATTCATATAGGCTGGTTCAGATCTACAAAGATTAAATACGCAGTTTCGTTTGGTTAGCAGCCCACCAGCTGCAGAAGAAACTTGGATAAATGCACGGCACAGAAATTAGCCAGGCTCGACTCTCACACCGCGTTACCCAAGCAGCTTGCCTTACACAGTGGCCGTAAGACATGCAGATGAAAGACAGACATGAAAGGTAATAGCAAACAGTATCAAACATGCCTCTTCCCAACCTCTCCTTTCCTTTATAGTACCATAATCAAGTTGCGACTTGCTGGATATTTTTAAGTTCTGTTTCACACCATCAAATGCTATTTCACAGAACATAACACAGTTTGAACAGAAACAAATGATCAGAGGAAAGCATATGGCAGAAGTGCGGCAGATGGTACAGTCAGTGAATTATTTTCTGCATCATCATCAACCAGCTTTGGTACATGCTTTCCAAAAATACGTATTTTCCTATTGGAAAAATAAGAGTTGGACTTGTTTTTCAAGTTTTTGCTTTCAGACCACCAAGTCTATCCAGCACTGCCTACTAATTGTATGACAGCAGCATTAGACTGCTTAGCAAAAGACCACAGCCTCACAGTCCATCTGTACTTCAACGATGATTGAAACAAACCTCCTGGCAAATATTTTTAAATGAAAATGCTCAAAGGACATCCAGTATTGCTTCAATTTTTACTTCAACCTAATAAAAGCATATGGAAAAGTGATGCCAAATACATCTCTTCCTATGTTTCAGATCCACAGCCCTTCAAGGTACACCAAAAAAATGAAAGTGGAGAATGGCTGGGATGTTATGACAGACAGCGGGGAACTGGCAGTTTTGCAAGTAGAAGCTTAGTTGGTTTTTGCCAGAAAAACTCAGTTTTACCTGCGTAACATTAAGCACCCTCTCTCATCTTGCTTCTTCCACAGTAATCTTTGGGTTCAACCTGCTACTTACTTGTTTCCTATCACTGTTGTCAAGTTTAAAAATACATTCATTACTCAGCCATGATAAGGTTTTAGTTTCCTTTCAGCACCAACAGGACTTTACTCATCAAGCAGTTCCCAGGAGAAAGTCTTAATGTTTCCTGAGAAGTGCTGAGTCCCTGCAACTCCCAGTAACTTCAACAGGAACTGCAAACACTGAGATGTTCTTCATACATGACAAGCACTTCATGGAATTGAGTCCCAACCCCCCCAGATCCTCCAATGGCTATATTCTTAAAAAACAGCCCAGGATCTGGAGCAGTGTTTGTCAGCTGTGAACCACTGAAGGCTCAGAAGAGGAGAAAGATGATCTGCAAAAAATTTTTTTAAAAAACGGCAGTAATTTCCTTCCTGTGCCTACTCAAAAGAAGCAAACAAATAAATGCTTTATTTCCCTTAAATCACTGAAAAGCTTAAATCTAAATTTTATTCAGTTGTAAATGAAAGCTGTTATAGCAATATTGCACTAGATAGGCCTTGGGTATTTTCAAAAAAGGTGTGGCACTCCTCGGTCGAAAACATTTCTAATGCCAGTGCTCCAAGCTCTGGTGGTCCCTGAAGCAGCAGAACATCTCATTCCACCTCTCCTCCACAATGAACGGAGCTTTCACATGTGATCCAGCCATTGTTAAGTCTCCACAGATGTGTAACTCTTTCCATAAGCAGGAAACTCTTGATCACAAGAGGCAAAAAAGCCTGGTACTATGAATACATAACCCCAACAACCCCCCTCCCAAACTTGTGCAACCCTGAGAGCCCGGCACATAGCATACAAACACTTAAAACCTGTCAGCAAAAGGACAGTCCAAACAGAAAGCAGGAATTCACACTCAGAGACAACTTCACTTAAAAGCTGCATACAGCTGCAACTCAAGAAATTTAGAAAGATGTGAAAATTATTCCAATTCATACAATCTTCACCTAATTATTTGTCTTCAATAGCAGCACTTAATTATGTTGCTGTAGTTGAAGCATCTGAACAAACCGAAAGAGGCAGTCTCTTGATTTAGGATGCTAAAGAAATCAAGTCTCCAAAGAAATCTAAGCTTTCACCCTCTCCCCAGGTATGCTAATGTTAATAGAACGCTGTCAGAAAAGGTGTTAATTATAAGTTATTCAAGGAACAGGAAAGTTGTCATTCTCTATCTAAATGCAAATATGCTCAGAAGGGCTTCTGAGAAGGTGTGGATGTGTGAAGTGTAATTACAAGGAGAACAGACAGGGCCTTGGAACAATGATCAGTTTAAGGCTTTGTTTGATCTGGATGTGGCAGGCAGAGGAGGAAACGTGAAAAACTTAAATCACCAGGTACATGCAATGAAAAACCCTGACCACTTCTCTCAGAGACAAGCACGCTGTACACAGCAGTCTAATTCATCAGGCACACATCTCAGGATTTCCCCCAGCCAAGTATGTTGTCCAACTGCCTTTGAGCCCTTAAGGCACATATGTGCTTTCAGGTACATGAGGAAAGGAGAGGAAAGATCTGAAACTCAAGTGCTATTTCAGTAATTCAACATACTACAAAGGAGGATTCAAACAAAGCTACTGGTGCCTTGGCTGCAGTACTGATGGAGAAGCTCTAGCAGATTCCCAGCCTAGGAGGGGACGTGAGTGCAAGAGTGTCTCCCAGGCTCCTACAGCCACCCTGCACCTGCACACCACGTAGCCTGACGGCTGCTCTGCTGACCTAACCACGACAGACTGCACTTCAATGTTAGCAGCTTGCGTAGGTGAGAGGAGCCCGTGCCTCTTGTCTCTTTGTCAGCAAGGATCAAAACATTAGCCTAGTCAGGACACAGACGCACACACGCACAAATCACCCAGGTTATTTTGCACCGAGGCAACAGTGAAGAAAGAGTTCTTCTAAACTTCACTCTTTGTACCAAAATTGGAGACCTCAGTCTGCCACTAACACCATTAACGCTCCTCTGCTACACAGCTGAGCAAACATTTTCACATGGACACAAGTGCCTCGAGAGGCTCTTCCACAGTGCACTCCCCAAAAGAACGCCACTGTGGTTCAGCTCAGCTGGTATTTTGAGAAACGCACACTGAGATCACTCCGACAGCGTGTTACATCCTGGCTTTGTCTGCGAATCAGCCTGCTCAGAGAAATGGGATTCCCCGCTGAGCAGATCCTGTTCCCCGCTGAGCAGATCCTGCTCTAACGGGGAGGGGACTTTGAGTCAGTCATGATCACCCCAAGACCCATCTGGAGAAAGGCCTGAAGAAAAGATCACACAACAGAAGAGACATTTACCCTTCAAAGGTATTTACATCATGCCTTCCTAGATCAAAGGCCGCTGGAAGTAAATACAAAGCCTTGGCTTTATCAACAAACATACAGGGTGTAGCCTTTCCACCAGAATGTAAACTTTGGGTATGCTGGTAAATTAGGCTCTGAGACAAAACATCTACTGTCAAAGCACAGGAAAAACAGCTTTCAAAAGACAACATCTCATTGCCTCTCGCTTCTCCCCACACCAGTCATGTACCTAATTCACATCCTTTTCTCACTCCATCCTACCTGTCTTCTTTCAAGTGGTCCCACATCCACTCACCATTTCTAAAAGTCTTTTTGCAAGAACTACTTCAACATGCAAGCTCATAAGCTATTTAAAAGGCGTTTTTAGAACCCTCCTTGTGTACCCCTCACTAAGCACCACTGATCGCTGCAGTGACTGTAGGACCACATTCAAATTTTCATTCATCACTCTTCACCCTCTTTCCAAATTTGCCTCAGCGTCATCTTGCATTATCTCAGTGCCAATTCAGACTGCTCTTAGATGTTATCTCTCTGACAGCTCATCTGTGCTGAGGCAAACTCTTTCCGCATTAGCTTAACTCGAATGAGAACAGCCACACTGCAAAACACTTGATGTGGCACTGAATTAACAGCCAAGAGCACCTGCATTCACATCACTGTCTAGTCTCCTCTCCATGACAGAGCAAGCATCAGCAACATTCGAGCTGCTTCTAAACCTCAACACATCCACCAAGGACCAAGAGATGTGAGCTGCCTCTTGAAATTGAGCCGAGAGCATCCGAGGCAAACCAGTCAGGAGGCACTGGGTCAAGGCAGTGAAGACGAGCACTTTGCATGCGAGTGGAACAGAACTTCTTCCTGTTGTAAAAATTGCTGTGCACAGACTTACTGTAGTAATTCACCACTGTCCACTTCTACTATATAGTTTAGAAACTCACCTTGATTGCCTAAGAAAGTTGCAGTTTCTGACCTTAAGGAGACAAGCAGCTAAAAGACATCACCGAAACAGGTTTCTTCGGTGTACTGAGAGGTAAACACTTGGCAGACGGCTTTATATCCTTCCATTCCTCTCCTTCCCCCAACCCTGAAGAGCATATTTTGAGTCTACTTTGCACCATGTTGTCTTTTCTGTTTAGAAACTCAGGATAGCACGTGCTCAATCATTCTAAGGTAACAAAAACAAAACAAAGCAACACTTTTTTCCAGCAGAACACAGTATAACAATCAACACCTAATAACTAAGCTTAGATTTTTTTCAAGAGAGTCCTATGAAAATCAAGTGCAAGAAAAAGGATTTGTAAACTGAAAATGCAGTCCATTTTGCATTTAATACACTGCTCAGCGTGGGTTATTTCTGATCAGACTCTTCATACGCACATGCAATGGCTTATCATGTGAAAAGCTAAACCCCAGCAGCAAGCTTTCCCAGGTAATGAACAACAGATTAGCAGTAGCTATGAAAAGATATGCCCAAGAGCCTATGAGTTACCTTTACAACAAAAACGGCTATTCCTTTATACCTTTCACTTGGCTTGTGTACTTACATACAAAACGCCATGTATGCTAGGAGAGCAACCTTACTAACACAGACACCTGTGAAGTTGAACCTGTGTTCAAACAGCTCCCTAAAGCCAGCAGAGCTCCTTGCAAAAGAGCTGCAACACATCTTCAGATCAAAGCCAAGACTTCTACCAAATACTGCATCTGAAGAAATAGGTTACAAAGCCCTCACTGACTGCTATTACACTTCTCTATAGAAAGTGATGGAAAAAATGAGGTAAGGAAAAAATAAGGAGACAAGGAAAAGATAAAGAAATCACAGAAACTTCTCCAAGGTTTCTTAGTTCAGTGACTTTTGAATGCCAGAGGTTGTGAATCCTGCCAAAAAAAGTGTCAAAATACACAGAAGAAACGATCCCTCATGATATACTCTCATTCTGATTGCCTCAGATAAGGAGAAGGAAGAAAGACAGTTGAAAAATACGCGTTTACGTGAGCCCCAGTCACCTTCCAGGGCTAATCTTGCTTCACCCGGTCTAAACATTACAACACAACAGATGCAAAGTATGTTTAAAAGGAAGTGACCTACGATCAAATCTGACTAGAGAAAGTGTGTTTAAATAACCACAGATGTACCATAGTAACCCAGGGCTGCAAAAGGACTGTTGTCATAGTACACAGCCTTCTGAAAAAGTAACCAGTCTTCTGATATACTTCAAGTGTGCTACCTACTGCCTGTTTTTGTTAAATATTTACTGTTGTTAAGATAAATTTTACTGTCGCAGAAATCCAGCCTTTACACTACCTGTTTTATGGGCAAAGCCATCCTGAATACAAGATCAAGCTCTGCATTTACCCCAATCGGAAGTGACCTTTTCCCATTCTTATGGGTTTAAAAGTCAAAGGTCCCGGTACAGTCGCCCATCAATGAAAATCAACCTCGTACTATTCCTTATCCGCCACAGGGCAAGTCTGTGCGTACTGGCAGCAAGGTAACAAGCTACGATGTGTCGGCTGCTGTGTAGTAGCTCTTCCTGTGATACCTAAATCCTGTCCCTACAGCACTGGCAGCTTGCTGCAAGGTAGTTTTTTTTTCCTTTACGAAGACAGAGTTCAAGTACTTTGCAACTGCCACGAATTGAGAATGTATAAATGACTCCAGACAAACGTGGCCATGTTAGACCAGCACAGCGGCAATCTGGTTGAACAAATCAGTATCTGGTCTGCATGAGGACACAGAAAAGGACGAACATGAAAAATTGAGGTGAAGATAGCCAGTACAGACCCAAGTCTGCACCTGCTTCTGTTCTCTGCAAGGATTATGGCAGCCGGTACAATCCCCACACCTCAGGAACTTACTTAGCTGCAGTATTAATCACTCCCACCACTTTCTTCCTCTTGATCACCTACATTGCACTCATAATAAAAACAATTGTCCACTTCTGGCACTTAAGCCAACCTGAGCGATCAACATAAAACTCAAGTGTTTGCTTACAAAACTCAGGAAAATGATGAGACCAAAGTAAAAAAGGTGGAAGAATGCCAAAACTCAAGGTTTGTGAAGCACTGCAAGATCCTCAGACACTCTGCCCTTCAGTGCACTGCTTCAGCTACGCCATTATCTCTACGTCAAATCTTTCTGTAGCTGCTTGAGTCGGTTATACGGGGACAGAAACCCGCAAACCTTTTAGAGGGGGGATAGCCTGTCACTGTGCTCATAACTGCCGGCACAATGAGAAGGTGTTCCCCCCCAATGGAAAGGCAAATGCATTTGTGCGATGTTATATGAACTTGCCCATCCTCATCAAAACATCCCTCTTTCCAATTCTGAGTCCTCACAAAGCAGACTTGAATAGACATAAATGGTCAGCTGCTGCCTAGTGAATTTGAAGGCTTTCTGCAATAAGGTGCTACATGAAATCTCTCATCACATCCATCTCCCTATGAATTCTTCCTCTCAGCAGTTGAAATTCAGCAGCTCTGATGAACTACTCCACATTTATCTGGAAAAGGGGAAAATTAAACTTACATTCTATCCCATGGAAAACCTATCCTATTTGTTCATTTGCATTTGCTTTGAAAAATCTTTTCTTGTTTAGTACAATCAATTTATTAGTAATGTGCCTAGAGGCAGCAAGAGAATTAGATATTGCAGTGACAAACCACCAAGAGTTTTAACGAAAGCAGGTTTCTATTTCCTGACAACAGGCTCCAAATAAGTGTCTTTTACAGGCTAATCCTGGAGACCTTAGAGAATATGTGAAAAGGCTACTGCAAAGTAGTAGTGGTTGAAAAAGATTAAGTAAAACTTTTTTTTTTTAATATTAATTTCCCAGGCATATTTCATTAATTTGTTCACACGCTTACCACATTTTCATTCGCATACACATTTTGATCTCAGTGATTGCAGGAAATGAAACCATGATTGCTTAGAGCTACCATGTCTTCAAATCAACCGTCCAAACATTTTATTCCTTACCTAGCACAGAAGTACTCAGTAAAGCAAAGCCCAACAGTCCCCCCAACCTGCTTACTGTTTCTTCAGGGTACCCATAAAAATGACAAGCCTTTCAAAGAACTATCCCAGTAAGAAATGTCTTAAGGAAAAAGTAGATCACAGCAAAATAAGAAAATTATATGTAGAAGATATTGACTGTTACATTTCAGGGGAAAAAAAAAAATTTAATTATCCGTCTGAAACAATTTTGCAAGGTAAATCAAGGATGCATGTCTTACAATCTATTATTCTCCCTCAGCTCTTCCAGTATATATAAATGCTTACCACAGGTGAAAGAAGTCCAATGCAATAAATTTTCTACTTTAAGACCCCATTAAAATTATTCAAGCAGATGTGCTTTTTATTCACTGATTTCATAGAACTGCCTCCCTAAATACTATTAAAAAAAACATTCTATCGTTCTCCATTGCACCAAAGAACTCTAACAAGATATATAGATAGTAAAAAAGACACTGAAACATTTATTGAGCAGCTGTTTTATGTGTCTGCATTTAAAATCTCTTCCTCACACTCCTCGCCACACAGTTAACACTGTATATCCAGCTGAGTAAATACATCACTGTTTCTGCAGGAATTTGCTTTCAGCTGAGCTTGCTTGCCTATGCTGTCAAGCAGCTCACAAGTCCATCAGCTGTATTGTCAGGCAGCCCACAGGTCTCGTATCATATATATTCACGCACTGTATACAGCATCCTCATTTCACGTACAGCTCAACCTTCTCATCATTCCTTGCCTCCACAAGAGCCTATATGCACACACACACCTTTTACACACCTATGGGACATCGGTTTTAAGTGTTATCTCATTTTACTTTGCATGACACAAATGTATGCACGTACATCATAATTTATTTTTTAAAAATTCTCCTCTCAAGACAATGGAAGCCCCCATGCCATTGTAAAGCATATAATCCTGTTCCCTTAAACATCACCGGAAAAAAAAACCACCAAAAAAAAAACCACCATAAATTTTTTTCAGAAACTTGATTTCACTTACCCCTTCCTAAATGCTGTCAGACAGTTTGCAAGCCTTGCACTGACTGCTGCATAACTAACCTAGAAGTCTTTAATCTCATACTTTAACACACGTCCTAAAGAGTCCTCCTTTTCCTACTCTGCTACTATCTCAGCTGTGGGTAAACGTGAACTACTGAAAGCCAAGACCCCAATACAAATAATGCCCGGCTTAGTAAGAAATGTAACATCTGCCTTCACATTTATTCCATCTGTGACTGCAAATCTAAAGTTGTTTGATGAATAAACAGCACATCTAATGCTATCAGTAGTGCTATCAATCCTAACATGCTATGATTTTGAACAGAAACAAGTCAATACTGTAACTAATCTGAGATTAAGAAAAAATTAAAGGGATACTAAAGGCCCAAATTACATACTTTCAAAGAAATTAGCTGGGGAAAAAAAAAAAAAAAACTTACCACAAATGAAAAGGCCTCCTATTCTTTAAGTTTTCCATTTATATAACAGCATGTACCAAGTAACAGGTTGGGCAAGTCTTATCTGCATAGCAAGGACTAAGTAGGAACAGAAAGAGATTAACGATGTTTGTAGAAGTCTGTTTGTACACTGAAGAGCCTATTTAAAAAGCTTTTCTGCAGTCTCTGCCAGGTTATAATTGTTCCAGAAGTATTTCCTAATCTTTCCATCTACACACAGAAGTGCCTGCTGATCTTTTTTTTTTTTTTTTTTTTTAATGGTTTGCAACTTTTGTTGGATTTTATCAAGGTGCACACACTCCGTATCCGGGTACCTCTCTGTGCTGGAGTTTCAAACTGCATTCGAATCATTAGTCTGATGTCTATATAACAAAGCCGCTCATTGTCATTCAAAAGGACTTGGAAAGCGTTCAAGCTATGCAACTGCAATAATCCATGACAGGGTGCATTAGGCAGGTACTGATGCATGCCTAATGCACCCTGCAAAGCATATGCCCCTCCAAAATGCTCTGAAGTATTTCATTTATCTTCTCCTTTTCCTGCTTTAAAAAAAAAAAAATTAAATGTAGTTCATTTTATGCAAGCTACTATCACTATTAGCAACAATAAAAAGCTATTTTTTTTACAATAATTAAAAAAAATGCTATCAATACCTTTTTCCTTCAGCTCTTAATATATTCTTAATATAACGCTGCTATCTTTTGCTCGGCATTGGAAGCCAGCTGAGGAACACTGACCTGGTCAGCGTTACCATCATTAATAACACTTGTGGGCAGGCACTGGGAACATGACATTCCGGCTCGGATCAAATGTGACAGCTCGTTCCCGTTCCCACAGGGCAGCACGGTGGGTTTGGCAGTGCCAAGCCCCACTGCAAGCCCGGGAAGCCTCGCCAGCTTGCCTGGCGCAGGCACGGTGTTTGATTTGCCTGCGTGCGCACATGAGACACAGCGTCCTACAGGAGCACAGGACGTCCCAAAGGTGCAAAGAAAGGTTTGAGCAACAGCGGGGCTTCTGCAGACCGATGAACTCGAGCAGGGCTGCTCTGAGGCAGCCCAGGGAAACGGCAGAGTAAACGGTGGGAAAGGGGAGCACTGGTGGGAACCAGCAAGGCCACTTCCAAAATATTTACCTTCCCTCACCGGGCAGCGTGTGCTTTCTGAGCGCATATTTCCTGATAACCCTGCTCCCTCCAAGAGAGCACGCTGCAGTGCACTGAACTTATCGCAACCCACAGGTATGAGTGAGGTTTTTGCCAGCGGGACAATATTGAGCCAACCTATTTTTACCTGCTGCTGCCTAATCCGGGGGAGGTTTCCAGAAGACAGACACGGCTTCTCTAAGAACTAACGCGCCTTGGAAGACTTGTGGCAAGGCCAAAAACCATAATGTCAGTGCCTTTAAGCATCCCTCCTTTGCTGTTTAAAAACAGACAGTATTTTTTTTTTTGTAAACCCGATAACAGCAAAAGCCATGATTTTTATAGGGGGGCAGAGGGACAACGCATTTTTCCCGCTGAAATTGCCAACTACCGCACACTAGCAGTTATCTGCCAATAACTGGGCAATCTGCTGAATACTGCTTTTTCTGGGTTGCCTCAGGACAGTGCACACATGAGTATCTGGCCATTATTAAGTGTTTTTTGTGCATTTGCCCTGGTAGAATCTAGGTGTCCTACACAAAGTAAAGGCGCAGAAGAACGGGGCAATTTCTGCCTCTAAAAGCACTCACTGCCGTCAGAGTTTATTTGCACTGCTTAGCCTGATGCTCACACTGGCAATAAACCATTGCTCTCAGCAAGTGAAGTGTTGAGCACGTTTCATTAAATATTCTTCCTTCCCCTCCGCCCCCCCCCCCAAGTACAGTAATTGTGTGTTGGATAGTCATTTACAGCACTGCTATTAAGAGATTACTCCATTAGGTTTTGGATTTCTATCGGGTTTTACATTTCCATTAAAAGTGGTGTGTTAAACAACCAAGTAACAGAATATCATACGCCCGCAAGAGCCTCGCGAGCGGCTGTCCTGACAAGCAGGACCGGCGTGAAAGTGGCCAGGAAGGGCAGGCAGCGGCTGGGGGCGAACAGGGACACGCTCCTGTCATGGGGGGGCCCAAGATTTAGGGAGGGAATGGGTGGCACGACTACATATTGGGCAGTGCGGGGTTAACAGAGGAAGAGTTTTCTGCCTGCCAGGAATCTGGCTGCCAGCAGCGGACACCCGCACAGAATGGAGGGGTCACTCTGCAAACAGCAGCTTTGCTCCTGTGCCCAGAGCTGCGTAAGCAATGGTAGTTTCTTCCCAAAATTACATAAGTGGTTAAATTTCGGTAAGAAGCGACCAGTCCTGTAGCTTACATTGCAATACACACGTGGGTTCTGGTCATTCAAATATTTCAGACATCTCCAGTCTTTACGCAGCCTCTTACAACACATTTGCCACCAAGGAAACTGGAAAATGAGAAACGTTTGCCATTTCTGTGTTTTGGGGGATTTTGTTGTTTTGATTTTTTTTCCATTTGGGGGTTTTTGTTGCTCTTTTTTTCCCCCCTCATTTTACTAAGCTTCATTTAAACTTCCCCTCCAACCCCTGCCCCATCCCCAAAACAAAATCGCAAAGCACCCAGCTTTATTCATGGCTAAGTTGATCTTCTTGTAGGTGTGTGTGTGTGGGGGGGTTCTTCCTTCTTTTTCTGCAACAAAGCTCTGCTTCTCTTTCCCAAGTCACTGTCCTCTGCCTCATCCATTCTCTGCCCATGCGTACTGGAGGTCACCAATGACCTTAGCTGTAACTCCTGCAAGTGGCAACTGGAGAGGAAGTTCAACTTTATTGTATTAAAAATATGCCCATCTCGGCCATCAGAACCTATGGTCACACCAGGTTTGCCTTTTTTTTCTAAACAAAGCCAAACCCGACAGCCAACTAGTCAAAGCACTTGTTATTACATTACCGCTCTTCTATTTTATTGGCTTCAACACTACTTGTATCATTTCTTTTCTAGTTTTAACTTTCTAAGGAATTGGTAACTTCCCAAGACTGTTCTCAACTGGCTATCCTTTTGTCCAGGGAAACTACCTCTCTCGAAGGAAGTCAAGTTTGCCCAGGCAACATTGGTGGCGGTTTTGTGCCAAGCTGCCGACCAAGGCGCGAAAATTACACCAAGGTGCTGCAGAAATACAAGGGAGGAGTTTCACTGGGCCTACGTTGTCTTTTGTGCATTCAGCCATGACTCAGAGGGTCATTCCAGGGAGGTCTTGCTTTCTCTGATAAAACCAGATGCCCCTGCCCTTATTACAACTTTCCTGGTAGCATCAAATGGCCTCTTTTAGTCCCTGTCCTCAATGTCATGCTGGTGAAAAACAGTTTGGAACGAGAATGAATCCGCACTAGCTCTCGCTGACCTCCCAAATATGCCCCTCACTCAATTTAACTGCAATTCGACTGGAAGCAATTCCAAGTTATGGTTTTGCTCATCACCCTGAGTGCTAGGCAGGAGGCCTGCGCTTTGCACTCCGGGGGCAGAGCAGATGCCCTACAGAAAGGATCTTGTCAAATTTCTTTAGAGGATTTTAAATTCTTCTGTATACGCTGTCAGATCTTTCCCGTCCCCTGACACTGTTTGTCTGGTGCTATATTTGGTGTCAAGCTGGGTAAGCCTCTTGAAGAGCCTGCTTCAAACCAGAGAGCTTTCTGCGTCATCACGGGGACATGCTTCCTCTGGATTGCTTCATCTCTCTTTAGTCTCTTGCTGTCCCCGAGAATCATTAATGAAATGTCCACAAACATGACGAACAGGAACTCCAATACCAGCTAACACCCAAAATAATCATCCAAGTAATGTCCAGGGAAGCCATCTGTAGAAAGCTAGGCATCTAAATACAAACTTACCATCAGAAAGGATTCAGAGTAACTATTTTTTTTCTTTCTTTTTTTTTTTTTTTAAGTGTAGATCTCCCCAAATTCTCTACAAATACTTCCTAATGTATTCTATACCTTTTCAATACTATCCAGTTATTTAGGTGTCATAGTTACTAAACATGCAACCACTTGGAAAATAATAGCGGTTTTACACAATAAACTTGTCATACATGGATATTTCTGGAATCCAGGAGGGGAAGAACAGATAGAGTCTCCACTCCTATGTTTTCATATTCCACCTGAAACTTTCTTTTTATCCAACCTCACCTCAGAAAAACAATTAGAAACCTCCCCAGCGGGTATATTGTGTCTCGGTCTCTCATTTTTTCACTTACCACAGCACTACTTAGAAATACGACACTTGCAGCAAATGCACACAACAGAGAAAGAACAAAAAAAGAGGACATGGTGAAATTAATATCCCTCCCCTCTCCCACATCTCTTTCCTTCTGTCATGCACACACAGAGATGTCATTCTCCAATCTAAAGCTGTGATTCGGTAACCCATTTTAAGCACCTGCTTGTACACACACAGGTGCAAAAGCAATTCTCCATGTTAAAAATCCAATTCAAGCATTCGTTTTGAACACAAGCTTGAGTACCGTTCTTGAACAGGATTGCTTTCTCGAATTGGATTTGAAAGCTTAAAGCCAAAGGAAACATGAAGAATAGACACTGATCAAAATTTCTCTTTGCCTTCTCAAAAGTAGCTCATTGCCTTCTAATATATGCACGTAGTAAGCCTCTCAAAGGATATGAAGTGGATAGGTCACCTGGAATTGAGTGTATAAGGCTGAAGGCTAGAATTTGGCCTTGAATGAGACAGAAAGAGGGGAAAAAAAAACCCTGCACACCATGAAATTCAGAGCAGCAGCTGGAACTCCATCCTCCATTTATACCCTGCTGAGACCTGTGCATCACACCAGCGCCTCAGCTTCCAGCACGCTCTTGGCAGGCTGAACTCTCACAAACTGTTTCAACCCTCCTCCAGTTTCCCAGTTTCCATCAAGACTTCACCGTGTGTCATGAGGATTTGAGATCTGGATCTAGTCAGCGTCTGTATCTCACTTATACTCTATCTTATTTGTACATAGTCACCAAAGTGACAGAGAAGAGGAAGGAGTGAGAGTAGTTCAAGACTTCCTAAGAAAAGTACATTACTTTAATTAAAGACCTTTTAAAAGACTCTATTAACCCAAATGACTGCTACCTGGTTTTCAGCCCTTTCAGCCCTCACACCCTGTTTCAGGGACTTCTCTAGAGGGGAAAAAAAGAAACATTCAACAATTCATCAACAAACAAAAACAAATCGCTATTTGCTTGGCAAATTACCATACCAAATGGTCTTTAAAGCTGTTACACTTGAATAAATACAGTTTATGTCAATATCATCTGTAAATTGCCTTCCTTAGGCTGAGAGAGAAGAGAATGGTCCATTTTCAAGGAAGACATCTTAAAAAAGAAAACCATTAACTTGATATTTAATCAATGTAAAAGGAAACAGGGAAGTAAAGAATTCATTTTCCTGCTACTTCACCTGTCCACAACTTGCTTGCAACTTATCCATTTTTAAATTATGCTTCATATATCCCACAAACAGCTAGAAAACAACAGATCCAAGGGAAAAAAAAATACGAAAGGATGACCTATAAAGAAATCCATCCAAAGAATAACAAAAGGGGTCGGGGTAAGGAAAGCAATTTGTTTTTTTTTCACAGTACCTTCTTTTACAAGGAGTTTCCTACCTGATTCTTTCAAGAGGATTTTATTTTAGAACACAATTTTTGAGGTTTGTTTTGCTGTAGCTGAAAAATGACACCACTACTCCCTGCTTTTTCTTTTGAACAGCACAAATAATTATTGCCAAATTATAAAGCTACAAGAATAAGCAGAGCGCTGAGTAGAAACGGTCCAAATGCAAGATTCTGGACTGAGACAACATGGTCTCCATAAAGGTCCCTTCAAAATTAAGTACAGCATAGATTCAAAGTCAATTCTAAAATTAAGGACTAAAATAACCGCATTTGACTACAGAATGACACAAGATGCACCCCAGCAAAGGACTGAACACAAACTAAATATTCATTAGGTTTAAAAATTAATCCAGATCATGTCTGGCTTTACAAGCATTACAGCATTAAAAATACAGGATAGACTCTTTTTTTTTTTAATAGCATGTGAATATGGAATTTAATTGGTTACTAAACTGTCACGATAAATTCTCTTGCAAGTTATTCAAATGGTGAAACATCATCAACACACACCGTTACAGCTGTCAAAACAGAGCCTGAGAAGGTTTTGGTTACAATTATCAGATTACTGCAATTACGAACTGTTTTCATAATCATTTAAAAATTACAGAAAGAAGGTTCTGGCTAGGAAAAGCAGTGCTAGACTAGATCAGTCATCCACACTCTATGAAAAAGTAATAGCAATAGGCTCCCTGAATGCAGAGAAACACATCTACTGTATCTCAGTTTGTCCAGCTTGCTTAACTGACTTGGAAAAAACACACCCTTTCCAAATCATTAAGGACCAAACTAAATCATAAATTTAGGTAGCATAAAAAGCCACATTTTACTTTTATAATTTCTGCAGATTTCTAATTTATTTTATATTTTTTAATCCACTGTGGTCCCACTCTTGTGCAGTGTTGCACAGTCCATGCACCACATGAAAGTTTACACTGTGCGGCATACAGGTCTACACACATGCAAACAAGTCTTCATCTGGCTGCAACCTGACTAAAGGTTTAAGAGTTATTTACAGGCATAATTTCAAAATGAAAAAGATTCAGTTCCCAAATCTCATATCTGCAAGCAAAGACCACCCCTGAGAACGAGAAATAGAAACATGTCCATGGATTTAACAGCATCGGAAAAATTAAAAAATAAAGTCAAAAGCAAAATTCTTAATACTATTTTCTTCCACTTTAGCATCTCAAAATACACTTCACTAAAATATTAAAGTAGCTGTGCATGGTGCGATGCACCAGGCCAATGCCAGAGATGGTGACATGTAGGTGGAGAAAGGCCAAGACCACCGCCAGAAGTGTCTCCAACTCTACAGCAGCTGGATCACTCACCTTTTCCTCCCCTCTGCTGCTTCTCCCTTCCTTCCAACGCATACCAGCCAAGCAAAAGCCCAAGCTGCTGAACAAATCCGAGAACTAGATGATGTAAACTGATACCGCAATGTTTACATCTCCAAAATCAACATCTATGTTTGCTCTTAGCAAGGCTACGCTACAGGGCCGGCTTGGCAACATGCTAAGGGTAGGTGCAGAGCTCCCAGTTAGGGGCTGTCTCATCTCTGGCTCATTTGGAACAAGGGCTGAGCTCACCCAGCTTACCCACAAAGGGTTTGAAGATGGTCTAGAAGGGGAAAAAAAATCCCGAAAAGATAACTGTCAACATTACTTTTTCTTCCCCTTTCCCAATTTAAATTCTTCATCCCAAACAGGCTAGACTGCCTCGTACACACAATTTCCAGTATCTGCATAGAAAGTCTTTACCAAAAATCCAGGTTTCAGCATAGTTTATTCTTGCATAAAAAGCTGCAGTCTGTGGACGAAATGTATAACTATTTTCAGTGAAACTTTAAGTACTCAGAGGTACTCTTTTGCGTGAAATGAGTTTACATAAACTAGTAACCTTTCCCTTAGTTTTTGTTCCTAATGGTTTCCTAGCAGGCTATAAAACTGCTTGATTCAAACACCTGAATCCTACTAGGAAAGACTAGAAAGTAGAGCTTTTCTTTTTTCAAATGAGACTTGCTGAATGATATGCTAAAAATTTTTATAAGCTTTTTTCATAGCTAACTTATGGAAAAACACCCCAACACCTTTTACAGCTAGCTGGCACATCTTTCTACAGCATTAATAGTGTCATTTATGTTCTTCTCTTTCAGCTTTCTTGCTTACCAATTTTTGATTACATTACGCCATCTAACTTAAGGATTCTTCATTTTCCCAGCAGGAAAGAACTTCGGCCAGCTGCTTCGTGTGTCACATCATTTTTATCCTGATTGCCTGATAACATTAAAAATTGCCTATAGCTAGAAGAGCAATGGCCATACAGCTATTCCTTTCTCAGCATGCTCCATGGAAAAGGCTGGGAGAACTGATGCCACTTTTGTTACAAACAAGTAGAGAACGGTAAATGAAAGCTTTGTGGCACTTGATTCACTAGTTGACCAAAAGTATTTTTTCCACAGGCGAAACATGAAATTGTTGAGTTTTTCCATGTCAGCCAGTTTAGGAGTTTTTCAGCCCATTGTTTTTCATGCCTCACTGTAGGAGTCAACTGATTTTCATGCCGAATGTAATAGAAAAAAAGAAACCTATGCATTTGAATACCACATCACACTATTACGGTGTCTCAAATCACAGATTATTCTTTCACAAAGAGAAAAATGCAATTCTACCTCTTCTTCTTTCCCACCAGGATTTGGGCAATTCCACAAAACTTTCTTAGGCTCTAAACTAGTAGGTTTTTTTTTAATATCGGTAGCACATAATACCCACAGAACCAGGAATTTACTCTTAGCAGGTCCACAAAAGCTAACGAAGCAAAGCAAACCTACTATTAGGTTGCTGAAGCCAGCCTATGTAAAATGTATAGGGGTTTGCAAACAGATACAGTTGACTAAGTGTTCCAAAACCTTGCCACGGTGATAACATTGCTGTTAAATATTAAGTGATTCTTGCATCTTATCTGCAGAATGAAAGTTATAGAACAGCATATCTTAAATCAGAAGTCTTGAGAACTAAAACATTATATATTTAAAAATGAGAGATACACAGTTTAAACAAAATGAAAATCCTGAGCTTTCAAAAATAAACATGTATAAAACACACACACACACACACATATATAGCATATAAACTTCACATGCTTCTGAATTAACATTCTTAAAGATTTAAAGCTTAAAAACTAGATAATTCATTTTGAAGGGAGATGTGCCAGCCTCCTATCCACTTGCTCGAGACACAGCAGTGGGGAAGGCATCCTACAGCAAAGTTCCCTCTCCAGATGTGGAGGCATTTTAAACCTCTGCTGTTCATCAGCCAAGCTCATTTTGCAGTTCAGACCTAAACTTAACTGTAAATTAAGCTGGGACTAAAGAGTTCAGAAGCGGACTTGCCTTCTGGTATCAAATATGTAAGAAAGGGAAAGCTGGGGAAACGGCAAGCAGACCAACCGCAACTAGCTACCTGAGCAGGTCTTGCACTGGTGGAGGCCAGTGCAAAACACCCTTCTCCAAGTATCATGATGGATTTCATTTTTCATGTGTGAACTTAGGCAGAGGTCACTTTTTCGCACAAAAACTGCAAGGGGCATGTGGTACAAAATCAAAAGTACAACCACATGTTACATCTAGTTACTACTTTTCCTTCTCCCCATTTTTGCCCCAGACAAATACCAGAAACAAATGTAACCACTTCATCCATACACTGGAGATGCAATGTAACATTTTAAAATAAGAAACTGTAGCTGTACAACTTATTTTGTCAAAAGACACTGGGCAAGAACAGAGAAGTAACTGTCATCACATCAGACTATATCGCGCTAGTAATGGAAAAAACTAGTTTCTCCAAAAGAGGCATATACTATGAAGCCCGTGATCTATGTGTAAGGCATCTTCATTTTTGTGCCTACAGAAACCACAAGGTTTTTAGTGTTTGGGTTGTTTTTTTTTATTTAGATAGACAATTCTAAAAGCAACTTTAAGAGCAACATTAACCAGTGTTTAACATTCAGTAAAACTGAAGATACTTTCAGACTGGACTACTGGAAATAACTTCTAAGCATGGTCCCACAGGGCAAAGATGGGTGTTTTCCTTCACCAATGAAGAGGGTTTTTCTTTTTAATAGGGCATTAGCTGCTGGACAAAGCAGACTGTGCTGCTCCAAGGGGTTCACTAGGTCTTGGCCAAGAAGGAAGACCCTGGCCCCTGCTGTTAAGAGCGCTGCTAGAGTTCTTCAACCAACTCAGTGTCCCATCCCCTTCCCCCCATACGCCAGAGAAGGGGCCTTTTCCACAAATACAGAGTTTACGCTAAGCTTTAGCCAGCACAGTTAGGTCACCTCCACAGTGTATTTTTTGTCTGTACTTCTAGCTGTGCCAGCAAAGCTTTTAATGGTAACCTTTTAATGGCACCTCCAGGTACCAGCAACGTTAAGGGACTCTTGAACCCAAATGAAAAGAGCAACATTTTACCAGAGTGCTTCTACACTGCCAGTATATTGCCTGTGTTCAAATTCGGATGGTTTTTCCAAACCAGCCTGCTGGGGAGAGGATTCTTGAGAAACAGCTGCAGACCAGTTATGAGAGAGAGCTGTACTTGCAAAGATAAATTACCTCTGTAATGTCTCTCCCCCCCCCCCTTTAAACACAACCTTACACACTGTAGCAGCATAAGAACACCGAAAGCAATTTCTTACCAGGTATCTACAATTCTACTACACCTTTTAATAATTCCTTGTAATTTCAGATGCTAACGGCTATCACTATTTCTACCTCTAATGCCCATAATAACTCAGCTCAAGGAAGAAGGAAAAAAAGGCCTCTCCTTTTAGGAGAGGTGCATGCACTCAAGCGCTCTCGCAGCCTCTCACATAGCTCACATAGACACGCCAGCTGCTAACACTACTACACCATAACGGAGCTGTTCATACACCGATGAGTACATCATTCGCTGCTTATAGATTCCACAGTATGTGATATTCTATGCCAAAAAATGTATATAATATAAACACTGCCATATGCGTGTGAGTTTGTTTTTTTTTAAATAAGAGTTTCTGTTGTACTCTTCCTGGTTTCTGTATTTTTTAGAAGCAAAAAATGACAGCAGATTGTAAAAAAGCCTGCTTTTTTTTTTTTTTTTTTTTTCAGTTCTGAGAATGAGTTTTACTGTTGTCACTGAGGTTAAACATTAACAATTTGCTCGTCTAGCTTTCTTTAAAAATTACTGCAGGGACATGATTTTCTCTTAACCTGATAGGTAACCCCGCAGAAACAACATTAACGCATAACCTCATGTCACAGTTACGATAAACACGTAGTACAGCTAAAAAGGACAGCTTCAAACACCAAACAATATCTAAGCCTGAACTAATCCTGAACACAAACATGGCTATGTGGAGCATATGGCACCTGTGATAAAGTTGCAGACTTGCCCTGCTAGACACCTCAGCTACACAGCTGCGTGCCCACGTATATACTCCTCCCTGCCTGCCACCTCCCTTCCACAACAAGAACCAGGCAGCAACATCTGTGCAGCAAAACACAGTGATCAACAGCTTTGCTTCCCAGCAGCCTAGCACAGAGCTGGGTGTCAGCTCTGCACAAACCAACCACAGCCGCCGGGAGGAAAGACAGGCTTTAAGGATCCTGCCGCTCGCGGTTTGCCACAGCTGCCTGATTTTGCATAGATCAAGAATGGGGCTTCTCTACCCCAAACTGTCTATGAGCAGACAACTTTGGAAAATCTGCTTCCACCACATTCTTGCCCACAAATGCATTTTGCTGGAGCAGTGCAGCTCTATCTTAGTCTGCCTGTGAGAATACCACATTGCGGACTGATATCTGCCCGTACCAGCCAGTTGCTCCACCTCAGTGTGTGCTACGTACATCTTTTATCATGGATTCCAATAACTACAGTAGCCTAAATTGCAACACGGAACAAAACAGGTCCTTTTTTCACTATGACATACCACAGGGGAAAAATCTGCATGTTGTGTTCGAGCCTGAACAAGATGGGTATTCTCCCATTTTTTTGAGGCTCTGGCATCTCTACATTACAAACACTCCTTTGCCATCATCACTCTTTAGATAGGCAGTAAGCCAGACCCTGACTTCCCTACCACTCTGCATTTGAACCGGGGCCTTAGAAAGACACCCAACACTTTAAGAAAACTCTTCCTCACTTTGCTGTAGTCTACTAAGTAAAGAAGAATGTCTTAGCTGCATTCCTACGTACTTTACGGAGATACCTTTTATGCTATATTTTAAAGGTATTAAAAAGCCTCATGCTGTCATTCACTATGACTACGCACAAAAAGAAAATGCTGAGGAGAATTTATGCAGCTCATTAAAAGCTTGTTTCCTGCTCTTCATGTTGCATCTTGCATTTGAAGTAGCAAACTTTTTTCTCCTAAAAAGCAGCGAGGGGATGCCTCTCTGTTCAATATGCATTCAGATTCTGGAAAACTAAGTGATCTGGAGAAATGTTCCCTTCTGTACCAGGTCAGGTATCTCACGACAGCAGTATTCCAGAGATTTCAAGATGCTTGGTCTTAATACAACTTGGAACTGTAAAACACCTCCATCACCCAGCTCCGTGCCCCCAAAACAAACCAAAAAATCCTTGAAAATTCCACATGTTCTGTGAATATCTGTTCTCTGTGGGGGAGCTTCAGTGCTGGGCCAGTTCCCCTTATGGGCTGCCCTGGAGCAATAGACTCGGGGCTCAGAAAGGCCAGGCAAGTAAGGAACTGTGAGCTGAAATTCCCCAGTAGCCTCCAAAACAACATGGAGGCTACTGGGGAACTCCAACAAGACACTGTTTCAGCCCTTCTTCCCCTTCATCCGTTGACTGGAATGCAGCATCCACAACACTTGGATTTCTGTATCAACAGGACCAACAAAACAAACGAGTTATGAAACTTGTCTTTAGATCTGGCCTTGAAAGCTGTGAAACAACATGGAACAAAACCAAGTAGCACCATTCACTCAAGGTAGCTTTCCCTCAAGGAAACAGCCCCATCATTACTCTCTTCAGAAGAGACTGTTTTGTTGAATTTACCTTGCTTTAGACAGAAAAGAACACTATGGCCACATTTTACTGGTGCCCAGTGTCACCCTCTTTTCATACTGAAATGAGTGGATGCAACCCCATTTCCAGATTGTTCGGGGTGTAGCTGGTTTGATTTGGCTTTAGGGAGCAGAAACAGAGGGATTCCCAGAGTGGTGTCCACCATTAGCATCCCCTGCAGGGCTGACTCGGTAAACAGCAAGGTGAGCCTGGCAGGGAAGACAGCGGATCACTCAGGTTTCATGTTGCTCTGACTGTACTAACGTATCAGCTACTAACAAAGATTAGGAAAGTGTTTTCAGTCAACATTCCTGCAATCATGCTAATAACGACCACATCTAAAAGGGAGTTTTACAACAATCAGGAATTCTTAGCATCCATATCAACAAAGTACTAAATTATCTATCTGCCAAAAATAAAAATAAAAAAAAAGAAAGAAAAAGCATAACGGGCTCTGCAGATATTTAGTAAGAGCTCTACCAGCCTGAAGAAAGCAGCCTACATCTTCAATAAGCAGCTTTTCATTTAAAGACCCTCCGCTTGTGACTGCCTAAGCAGAGTACATTTTTAACGAAGTCACAAGCAAAAGAGAGAGAGGCTCCACCATTAGGTTCAGGAGCAACAGCCTCGTGCTTCACTGATTGCTGGGTGCTAGCTGTCAGTGAGAGAGGGTCCCAGGCTCTTCCACACACCTCCTGCGTGGCTTTCCACCTATCTCCTAACAGCTGAACCGCATCTGACAAATATCACGCTTCAGCTAACATAAAAGTAAACTTGTCCCCCGTTCTGATCAGTTCTGCTTCTGTTCACAGGTTCCCGAGTGCACCATTAAAGCTGACAGGAGTCCTGTTGCCTGGGGACACGACGAGCATCAGATCATCTGCACATTCCAGAAATGTGCCTAGAGAAGGCTGCAGCTGCAGTCCTGCAGCTCAGCCGGCAGCTTCAAAAAAGAACATGAAAATCTTCATTATAAATAAAACAACACATACTGAGTGACAGCTTCTCCACATAATGGTTCTAGATATAAGCTAATTACAATACTCCATCATTCCAGCAAAACCAAAACCATACCCACTTTATCACACAATCATTTCTTTAAGAATATCTTAAAAATTGCTGTGGCATCCATTGACACATTAGTTTCTCAGTCATCACTCTTACATTTTTTTTAAAATGCTGATGAACAGCAACGGTCATGTTTTGTCTTCCCAACCCCTCCACCCTTCAGAACAACGAAATCCAAATGCTGTATTAGCTGCCCAGGGTCACAGCATTAGCCAGCACTGGAGCTGACATCGGGATGCAGGATTTTCTTGTTACCTATCCAGCATCCTCCCCTATTTCACATATCCCCTTCACTAGCTGTGCATATTAAAAAAATAGAGCACATGAGAAACGGCAAACCCAAGCAAATGGAAGAAGGCCTCACACCAAGTGATACCCTAAACCCTACAGTGTTCTGTATCATATTACCTCACCGGTAACTCACTGGGATTACACAAATTGCTTTTCTTTTGTTAAAAACAAACAAACAAACAATCTTGTGTCAGCTACTTAACAGAGTATAGCCTCCGACATATTTTAGCAAACTAATTCTGCAGGAGACACTTGGCCTCTCATTCCCATGCAGTATAACTCCAGTTTCTTATCAGGAATATGAATTTATCCTTCAGTGTTGAATAAAAGCATATTTTTATGTGCTCACAGAGCACAAATCTCTTGGACTGAGACAGATACCCCAGTTGATCTGTGTCACCAAAACAGAAGTACCACAAGCACCGAGCTTTCCAGTAAATGTAGCCTGTCTCCTGCAAGAGATTCATTTCTACTGCTCGTGTTCCCTCCTACTCCCTTTTAAATGAGCAATAATCAGACTTTTAATACTGATCTTCAGGCACATAAAGGTTGCCTTCATACTGACTACGCTGAAATGCTCTGACGCAGTTTTACAGCTAAGAGCCTCACAGCATCCTAAAACTGACAGAGGCAAACGCCAATGCACACAACAGAGGTGAGGGAGGGCACAGAAAGGCGAGTACAGATTTTGTCTCCATGTATATCTCAAACAGTAGGTCAGGGGTATGGCCCTTTTACCTGTCCCACAGTACTCAGCCTGGAGACTCAGTCCACTGTCCTAGTTTTCAGTGTGAACCACAGAACGTCTAAAACTTTGTTCTCAGCTCCAGGAATCTCTTGTCCACTTTCCAATGTACCAGATGTGCTTCACTGGCCTTACCCCAGCCGTACCCTTGTTTGGTTCGTTCGCTGAGGCTGGGGGCTACTGCTCGGACCTGGCTCCCATGGGACCTCCTGCCACCCAAGAAAACAGCTGGGCGACTTCAGAGACTTCAAGCATGTCCCTGGCCTTGGATCTAAGCCAAGTTTCAAGGCCAGTCAGCAGCACTAAGATTTATGCTGTATCCTCTCTTTAGCGTGCTGGCATATTAAAGCAATGCACTGATAATGCAGACCAGTAAATCACGTGAATAAGTGACCATACAAAGAAAAAAAAGATGCTGGAAAACTAAACCTTCATCTCTTTGTTAAGCACTCCCAGCCGCCCCTCTCCCCACACATGGCGAGAGCAGGCAGGTTTAAGGAGAGAACAGTTCAGCTGTTAACAAAGCAATCCGTCTTCCAGCTCTTCCTCCCCAAACCTCGGGGTTCTCTCATTTTGCAGTTTGTAATTTAAAGCCATTTCTTGGCTTCAAAGCTGCAGAGAAGCACCACTGCGAAAAATACTCGGCTAGTGCCAAACTTCTGTTTAGGATACGCCACCATTTTTTCTTCCTGGAGGAGAGGGGAGCAGGCTGGCTGTTCGGTATGGGACTTAAGAGCAAAAAGTTTCTCTCTTCAGCATTTCCGAAATGCCCATTAAAACATCTTAAAAGCTAAAAGGCATTTAATAGATACCTTAAATAGCAAGGCTTCATGAAATACTATGACTGAAGAAAAGCCACTTCCCCCATGCTGAGTGTGAAATTTACTTTACAGAGGATGTTCCCCCCTCCAAACCCTCAGAGAGCAGGCAAATAGTTGTATTCTTTAAAAACACTGCTAGCTGAAAAGTATTTAATCAAGGTCAGTATATTTGCTTGAATTTTGTTCCACGACAGCAACTACAGTCGATCGTTCTTTTTCACACGCTTCCCTACAACCCCCACAGTCCATCCCTAGCCTTCACCTATTCAGCAGATTCACACGCAAGCAGGCACAACCTGCTTCCATTTTATACAGCTGGTTTTCCAATCCAACCAAATACAGACCATTTACCTCTTAAAACGAAGCTGTAAGCAATCATAAAACCTGCTTTACATCGGGCTGGTTATAGGAGAAAAAAAACAAAAAAGAAATAATAAGACATGCCCACAAGGGAGAAGAAAATCGTTTTCAGAGAGCTACTAACTTGTCGGATAGGGAGAGATTTGACAGGGAGTAATTAAGACTTTGTTTTTCTAGTTTAAAAAAAAAAGTTTATGCTGGAAAGAGATCGTGGACACCTCATTGAACAAAACATACAAACAAATCTATCCAGGACGTGTATCCAGACACAATTTTTTTTCCCTGTAATGCGGTGTTAAAATCAACAGAGAATTGTGCCAGAAAAGGAGAGGAGGCATCATGAGGACGTCAAGACTAGGAAGGAATTCTTGATGAAGTCTACAGCCCTCGATAAAAGTTATTCAATTCCATACCTCGAGTGGGCAGCCATCGTGAAGTTTATACCGCCGAAGGTCCTCTCTCCATGAGCGCCTCAGCCCCGCTGCCCACGCTCTACCCCCCTGCCAAAACCTGCTTTGCCATTTGCTGGGCACTTCCCTGCCCGTTTCCTGGTTCCTGCGAATTCGCCACTCTAAAATGTCACTGAGCTCCTCATTCTCGGAGACCCAGTTTCCCGAGCCGGGACTCGCCAGTTGGGTGTTGGATTACACTCATTTGGAAAGACATCCGGGCACCGGGGCCCTCCTCCGGCCCGGTGCATCCAACGCGGCGGGGAGGTGGCAGCAGCTCTTGGATTTGCAGCTCAGGGAGACGCAGCAGTTGCGGTTAAAAGCTGACGCCTTTCTAAAAGCTTGCCGGCCCGAAGCAGCGCGGCCTCGCAGCCAGCCGCTGCGTTACTCGCCTGCTTCTCTGCGGCGAGCCGGCCTCGCAGCGGCCCGAACCCCAGGTGCCCCCATCGGCCGCGCTACCCCTTTTTCGGCAAACTTTGCATGGTACGACCCGACCTCCTTAAATGGACATGTTGTTCTGTCAAGGCAAGAAAACTGAAGGATTGGATTAGCAACGCCCGAGCGCTGCCGCCGGAGCCTATCACGGCCGCAGCGCGGAGCAGCCGCCGCTGCCGCCGGCCCCGCCCGCCCGCCGCGCGGGACGGGACGGGACGGGACGGGACGGGAGCCGCCGCGCGGCAGCAGCGCCTTCGGGAGCCGCGGGCGCCCCGCTGCCGGCCCCGCCGCCGGGCTCGCGGCGGCTTTGGGGTCCCGAGGAGAAACGCGCAAAACCGAGCCCTTTGCAGGCGCTGCGAACGCGCCGCGAGGGCAATTCCCCCAATACGTATAAAGCGCCCACAAAAATATATACCCCATCTGGAAATACAGATGCAGCAAATGAAAACCGGAATATACTACCTAACTTGCCCATACTTAAGATGGGAGGTTAAGAAACTTAAAAATAAATAAATAAGCAAGCAACTGGGTCCTAAAGCCGCCCAAGTGTTCGACCTTGCTTTGGAGACTCATTCAGAAAGCAGCAATACTTGTCCTTTGCTCTGGGTGTTCCTCGACACGATTACAACAACAGACTACTCCTACAACTCTCTTCGGCCGGTAATTAACCAAGTATTCAGCAGGCAAAACCATTCGTTCAAGATCCTTCCAACCTCTCCTGGCAGGCTGGGTATAGGTATGATTTCTGGCAGCACTGCAAAGTTGCGTTCTTCATATTTTTCTGTCAAAGTACTCAGCAGATGCTGGAAGAATCGAGTCTACGCTGTTTCCCTAGGAAACAATAAATTAGAACAACAACAACAACAGACCATTATATAAAACTTCTACAAACAGGTTATAATTTTAGCAGGGTAGCTTTAAAATATTATAGCTAAACTATCAGGAAACGCTACTGTCAGATGATTATGACAGTTTCCATTCTACTCCTTTCATTCTGCTTATGACTTTCTCAAAACAGATTTTTTTTTTTCCATTCCTTGTCTCTGCCCAGCAAGGAGAGATTATAAATAGAAAACTTGAACAGAACAACTGGCTCTTATTATAAAGTAAGCAGAGAGTACCGTTATTATCTTGCATGATCAGGGACCTAACTGCTCCTAAGTGACTGGGGATTTGAGGTGTCAGCTTGATAGCACTTTAATGGAGAATATCTATTATGATCTTGCTGGAAGAAAATATTCTGTGAAATTGCTGCAAGCTATAAATGGAGGTAAAACCACTATCATTTCTGAATACAGGAGTACAGTTTCACAACAACTAACAAACAAACCAACCCATAGGAGCTACAAGGCGACAAGGAAAGATGGATATGCAAGGAGCACTAAGGCTGGTAGAGTCACTAAGGTTGGTAGCTAATACTTGATACTTTGCAGCAATAGCATTTTTAAATTCAAAGCATGGTGGAAGTATTAAAGAGTTTCTTCAAGAGGAAAGCGTAGCATCTCTCTCTTCCCTGCAAGCCTAACTCAGACTCTTAACTCCAATTAAATTGATACCTGTGACCATTTACATTTTGCACACAGTATACCCACATGGTTAAAAGGACAATTTTGTCAATCCCAAGGAAACACACCCTACCCCCAAACCCACCACTCCATCTGGAGGGGGGCAAATTAACAGCAGACACAGTGACCCTGGTGCAGGAATCTTATGCAGGTACAAAATGAGCAAGTCCTCGATATTATGAGGACAGCTCAAGCAGGAGGATTCACCAGCTCACAGTCAGAAAAAATATTGTTATGGAGACTGTCAGTGCTGGAGCTGGGTTCACAAATGGCTAACTCTTCTCATTCCTTTCACCAATCCTAAAAAATGGCTCAGACGCCAGAGGGTACCTCAGTCCCTGGACTATTGCTGGTCTCTCTCCTACTCAAGTGTCCCATTCTGCCAAGTAGCTAGATAGCTGGATAAAGGGAGGAAGAAAGGCTGAGGGCAGCCAAGTTATCACTTGAAACACAAGAAACTAAAGCTTAAACCCTTACCAAGTCAGGGCAAAAACTTCAAAATCTATCTCCTCTATCTTTGACAAATACTTTGGGCCACTTAGCCATGACCTTCCTGTGGCAACCATTCAATTCTTAGTATTTCAAAAGGTTTAATTGAAATAAAACATAAATTGAAAACAGGCCTTCCACTTTTTTTCTTTTTCTTTTTTTTCTATTTGTCAAAATAGAATCATAATAGGCATAAGGGATCTCCAGAGGTCATTTAATCCAGCCTACCTATTTGAAGCCCACCCAACCAGATCTAGTTGTACCAAGCCTTGCCCAAGGAAGTTTTGAGCATCTCCAAGGATGGAGATCTCACAACCTTTCTGGGCACCTGTTTCTAATATTTAACTGGAATTTCCTGTGTTGCAACTTGTGCCTGTTGCCGCCCATCCTTTCAGGGTTCACCTCTGAGAAGACTCTGCTTCTCTCTTGTCTGTATGCTTCATTAGGTAGCTGTAGACAGCAGTAAGATCCCTCCTGGCCTTCTCCTCCCCAAGCTGCACAAACCCAGCTCCCTCAGCCTCTCCTCTATTTCATGTGCTTCATGGCCCCGGCCATCCTGGTGGCCCTGCTCTGGACTTGCTCTAGTATGTCAGGGTCTGTCTTGCACTGGGGAGCTCAAACTGGAGCCAGTACTTCAAGCGTGGCCTCACCAGTGCCAAAAAGAGAGGAGGAATCCCTTCCGTCGCCCTGCCAGCAGCCCTCCTGCTAATGCAGCCCAGGCTACAGTTCGCTACAAGGACACCTTGCTGACTCCTGTTTGTCTTGGCCACCAGGACATTTGGCCTGCGTTACCCACACAGCAAAGTCAGGATTCTGCTCACTTTCAGTGCTGTGTATGCTACCAAAAGGTAAATTAGACTAAATGCAGCTTTCAAAATATATGTCTTTTTCTTCTCAGGGCTTAATCACAAGCATTTTAAATTGCCACCACCATCCCCCACCCCCCAAAAAATTCCCACATCTTCTCTCAAGCTTATACATCGCTTCAAGGAACTTCATTCTTCTCCCTAAGAAAAGCTGTGGAAAACAAGAATGCAGTGGGTCTGACAGCTTCGGAGAAGAGAATGTATTTAACTGCTGCTAGGAAGTTATTTCTAAATATAACCAAAAGCACTGATAATTAAACATAACATTATCAACACCAAAATTGCATATGCAGCCAGCATTTTGGAGGGGCTTTCCAAACAAAAGAAAAGAGGCTGTGTGCCCTAGCAAGTTATAAATATAATTATCTTCTGCAATTTCTGCCAAAGACACTAGGAAAAGGGGAAAAAGGAAAGGAAGTGATTTACTTATTTCAGAGTATCTACTTATTTTAAAGTAAAATAATTAAGAACTCAGTTTTCTTCATGTACATCTTTCATGCAAGTAAGCACAGAATCCTCCTTTTTGAAGGAAGGGATGCAGTGCAAAGAAAGGAAAAAATTGAAATCTATGCCTCTATCTCAAAGTTTCACCTTCAAGGTTTTGTTTCCTAGATGTATCTAGATGGTTACAGTGCTCTGAACATTAGTAAGCTATTGATAGGAAAAAAGCACTGCCAAGCTGGTGAATTTAAGGTCCTTGCACCATGCCACTCTGGTATTTAGCAAAGAAACAAAAACATACTGCTATACTATGTTCACATCCTGTGCTGTAAATACAGAATATTGACACGGTGAATTACACTTCTGGCTACCCCCCAGTTTCCAAATCTTGCTAAGACCTTTGGAATCTGCACCTCTCTGAGAACCTGCTAACAGGTGCTTTTCATGCCTACTTTAACACACAAATTCAGACTATTTTCCATATGTTACAAGAAGTTTTGCACTCGAAACAAAGCTGCTACACATTTGGAAAATAGCAAAACATGCCCATTGTATGAATGGGTAAGCATATGCAGAAAACAGTCGAATTACTTCATGTCTACCCTAAGGAAATCCTGTGACAGAGATGACACTGAACACTTCTCCCTCCAAGACTTATGCTTCAACCAACTTTTCCCCTCAGCGAAGGGAACACTGGCTACTTCAGGCTCCTCAAGCAGTTGGGGAAAGATCAAGCCTTTGACCAAAAGCCAGATCATCTACTTGAATTAAAATGAATTAGAACCAGAGCCTGCAGCCCAGTATATGTTCCCAGATGCGTGACACAAGCTAGGTGACATTGCTTTTAAGAAGTTTGTGAAAGAAAATCGTTAAGTAACATCACCCATTTGCTTCCCGTGAGATCAGTTTTGCATTGGCCTGGGGGCTTCAGGCCAGTACAAAGAGACTCTAAGAGCACGCTATGGGACATCTTCAACCATTTGCCTGCACTTAACCAGGCTGAAACCTGCTTTGTTCAAGAAACATTTGAAACTTGTCCACATATAAACGCCTTTTTTCCCCCTTGTCTCCAGTACTAAACAAAGCTATCATCTGTACAGACTGCACAGGTACTGTGTAGGAAACTGAGAAATATGATCCATCTTTTTCTGGCTGGTGGCAGGTTCCTTTGCTAGATGTGGGCACACACATACCATTGACTATCATGATATTTAAGAGACTATACAGTGAAAACAGTAAGCCAACTTACATATGCAAGACTGCTGCGTACATCAAATGTGTATTCACTGTGAGGTTTATACACACATTTTCTCTTAACAACTCACAACTTTAATAAGATGTTGCACTGCATACACAATCAAGTAGCAATGTGAGAAGCCAGCATTTTGAAGCAGATGTCAAATACAGTTAATTTTTTTTACTTGATAATTTCAAGGCCAATAAGCAGTAAGAAAAGACGGTTATTTCTTTCTTAGGATGTGAGAAAGGGAGAACACAGTAAAAAACGAAGAAACCCCTAACATACCCATGCAATATATATATAGGCTTTTCCTTCTGTTTTATGAATGCCTATATTGTGGAGAGGAGCAAGTTCTCTAGGTCATATGAGCACTTTCACTGCTGGGAAGAATTTGCAAAGTGGAAGCAAAGGTAAGAAAAGTTCAATAGAAAACATCTGCTTTCCTTATGCCCGCCCTTCCATGACTCTACATTCAGTCACTTCGGATCATGAAATGCATTTCCCCCCCCCTCTTAAAACATTAATTTGACCTATTGTTAATTTAATTACTGTTATTTATTGTAGTACAATAGATACTGTTCTTGTCCAGCGGGGAAAAAAAGTCAAGGAGAAGGGACGCACAAGTTACAGGCACAGCTGCTTTCTCTTTTAAGACCTTTTCAACTGTTTGCACAAGTTTTCTTAATCCAAATAGTTCAGACTGAAGTTTCCCACAGAGGGTATCTACCTGAAGATTAAGTAAAATTCATTTCAGCTCTTTCAGGCATAACAATGGATGATGAAAAAAAAAAATATATATATATACACACACTTGCCACAACAGATGAGCTTTTTCCAGGAAAAAAGATCAGAACAATATGTTTTGTTTGCATCAAAAGGTTCTAGCAGGTTTTTCTCCCCCCACCTTGAAAAGCACTTGGTCAAGTGTTTCTCCATTCCAGTCTTGTGAAAAGGGATTGATGTTTAACAGGGTGTTGGCCTTCACGGCAAGGCCTTCCTTGTTGATCCAAGGTACACGAGGCGGTGCCAACGCGAGGCGCCTGCACTGAAAGCAGGGAGGCTTTCAGGGAGAGCAAGGACAGTGAGGAGATGGGGCAGAAGCGGAGAACCTTCCAATGCACCGTGACATCTCAGTTTCAACATGTCTCATCTCACAAATGTCTGTGTAACCCTCTGATAAAGGAAAAGAAAGGTCTGATTGCCCTCCACACTGCCAGGTGAGAACCAACTACCATCAATTTCTTCAAAGCACAGAGCAAAGATCTCTGCTGAGGATCTGAAGAGGTAACAAACCTACAGATAAATCAGATAAAGATGACCATATGATACTGTAGCACAGCAATACCATTTGTTTTTTTATTTTTTAACCTAATTTGCACACCCCTTGCACACATGCCATGATGAAAAAGATGCTATTGTTTTTGCAAAGATGAGCACTTAAAATTTAAGAAACATTAACATCACTGATACCTCAGCAGTCACGACTCAGTCTTTCAATACATGACCACGAACCATTTGGATCCCACCGTTAGTCCTCCGGACAAACCTACCCTGGGAACGAAACACTGCTTGCACAAGACAGGGAGCTAGTGTTCATACAAGCTCTTTGGGTCTTGTTTCCTCTTCCTCCTCATTTTCCACAACTTCTGTTTCTTCTGACTCCCTCTCAAGGCTGTTTTTCAGCTCTAAGAACTTTAGCCTCCCTTGCCCAGAGTGCTGCTTCCCGAAACCCGTACCCCACTCCTTTCAGTGCATAGCTTTGCTCGGCTCCTTGCAGCAGTCGCAGCGAGCGGGGGGTCCCAGACCCAGCCTTCTGAGAGCCTCTGCCTGCCCTCACAGTCTCAGTGCAATGGAAAGCGCCATCACATGGCTGGTCCAAGGGGCTCCTGCAGCAGCAATGCTACATTACAGACCCTGACATGTGGGGCTGTACCTGGCAGAAAGGTCAAATACTTCCTGGGCAACATCCAAGCAACAAATTCAGCACAGGTCATTACCTTCTATTCCTCATCTCCGAGTCTGTGCACCTCACTGCTCGAGAACTTCTGGCTTCTAGGAGCCCTGCTGTATTTACAGGATATCATTTAGTGGTGGTGCTGGCAAGGAAGTCAAGGGATGGTTAAGGCAAGCACTCTGGGAAATTCTGGTTTTGTCACTAAATTCCTACCTGAACTTTACTTAAACTACATAAATCCCACTGTTTTACAGGACAATCCTTGAGCTATCAGTCTGATTTGCTGAAGTGATGACCACTCACAGCTGCACCTGAAAATCCACAGACCTTGAACATAATACATACTATACAGTGCTGGGTACTTTTAAAGAAAAATATTTACTTGTTCGTAATCAGATACCTAAAACTAGTCCAGACTTTTGACCAATACTATCTCAACTCTACGCCTACAAAGTAGGGCTACTCATCTCCCAAGAAGGAAACGGAGACGAAAGGTATGAAGTACCACTGAAGAGACAGATATGTTATGATCAGCACTGTAGGAAAGTGCAGGGAAAATTCTGTCCTCAAAGCCGAGTTTGAAAAGTGCGCACTTACTGCAGTAGGAAGTCACATGCAAGAAAACTCAATGGCTACTGAGTATATTGCGTCAGCTATAATTTATATTTCAGTAGAAAAGAAACTTTTAAATTAAGATAAAAAACCCACCCTATGTTCCTTCCTTTTTCTTTACTTTTCAACAGGTTTATTCTCAGTAGTGTGTATAATCCTCAAAACATGCTTAGCAGCATGCCAAGAATAGCTCCACTCTGATAATTTGGCAGATATACTATAGCTGCCAACCATCTTTACAGATTAATATGTATTTCTATAATACTGGAATAATGGTACTCTACCTAATGCTCTCTTCCCTTCCCCTAATTTGTGTCATGCTGAATTTGCATGAAACAAATTCAAATAAAAAGTGTACAAATACCATCCTTTAAAAAGATTAATGGAGTTGCCATTATGGCATGCAACGCATACCCCTGAAAACAGCTTTTAAGTAAAATCAGTATTCAAATAATCTGAAACCTTAGGAGGAAACAGAGAAGAAGGGAAAAAAAAAAAAAAAAGCACAGCTGGGGAATATCAAAGTCTAACTCCTGGAACAGAGGAAAAACACTACTAGGAATCAAAGCAGGAAAGAACTGGAAGAGGCAGGACACTAGGACAAGACTTTCCATAGTATTACTCCCACGGGAATATGACACACTGCTGAATTGCAGGGCTTTTTTGTTCTACTTTCCTAGGGTTTCTTTGGGAAAAAGAAAGGCAAAGAACACAGCATCATGTGTGGAAACCACATCTCAAGCATGCTGAATATGTAACAGGGATCTTTTAAAACAAAAGAAAACAAAACATGCTCTGTATCAAAACTTTAAGTTAAACAAGGAGGTATTCAATGCAGATAATACACTAAACATTTTCTTACTACTTTTAGATTTTCCAAAGAAGCCCATCGATCACATTAAGTGCTTAGTGGGGTCTTCCAAGAGCCAAATAAATAATAATTCCTGAACCGTGCTGATAGCCACTTTCCATTTTATATGAAGCAGAGGTGCAGAGCACTGAACATCCCACCCAGACCAAAGGCTCAGAATTCCTATGCCACAGGAGTTTCACTTCAAAAAAATAAAATGAATAAAATAAAAAGCAGCATGAAAATGGCATTTGCTTCAACTTTCAAACACGCAACGATGGTAGGGCCGAGAGGCTCAGTGCCCCAGGCCTCTGGCTCACCAGCTGCCTTAAAAGGAGAAAAGAAAAGGAAAAAAGAGAAAAAAAATGTCCATTCTTGTTGGACAATTTGATGAAAACTGATAAGTTCCTGTGGAACATTTTGACTCTAAGAAATCAGAGCTTCCCCAAAGAAAAACTTTCTGTCAGAATATATCCTGTCAGCTGTAGATCCCTCCCTTACATCTGTTTTCAAAATCAGCAGACCGCAATTCTTCCCACCTGTTTTTTTATTCACTGCTCAGGGATACAATTTTCCCCTTTTCAGGTCCTTGTCTTTGAAAGACATATTTCAAATGAAGGAAGCAGTCGCTATTAGGTAAACTGCAAACAGAATGAATCAATAAAACAGGCTTTTCATCCACTTCAGTTCACCAGAGGTTCAGAAATACACTCATGGGGTGGACTGGATTGCCAAAGCAATCCTTAAAAACTTCAGAGGCAAGGTCTCCTACAGGTGATGATAATTCAAACTATATTTAAGTTATATATTAGAATTTTAATTTTAGAAGATCCATTCTTATCTGCCTACGCATTGAACGAGAATGGATTTCAGAGAGGGAGCTTGTGATTAAACACTGCATAGAAATGCAAATCCAGCAGAACAGCAAACGAAGCTGTGCAGGCAGCCTAGATCCGTCATGTCCTAATTTTGAATTCCTAAACACGCCAGACTACTGACCTTAGGCATAAGTGGTAAAACACAGGACGGGGGTACGTTACGTGTATTTTATACACAGAGCACCATCTCGTCTGGCCGTTTACCTAACTGCATCTGCAGGTGTTGGCCAAAACGAAGCTGAGATTTATGGAAAAAAAAGCCTCAGAACAGTATTTCTTGACTCGACAACAACAGTGCATCCAATTCCTAAGTGTCAGCTCAGTACTACTCAGTTTACACGTCCACAGATTTTGAAATCCACAGATGGTATTTTATCTGCAGCCTTGTTGTCCATTCAGCTTTTTCCTCCTGAAGCATCTGGAGTTTTTCCACATGTTTTTCCAAAGAACTTCAGGAAGCCATTCCTTAAATTATTCATTTTTCACCTGCTATGAAGTTTAGTAGCTCCTGGGCCTCTTCTATTGTAAGATCAAATTGGAGGGTACTTCTAAATATTCAGCATTTCTGAAATGCTGAATAACTGGGAGTGGGCAGGGTAGACAAAAAATATCCCCCAAACCCCTTAGATCGCTAGCAATTGGTAGCTATTTTTTGTTACAAGAATCCAATAAATCTGTTTGTTTGTTCAAATGGGCAGACAACATCCCTTGCTCAGGAAAAAAAGTGATCTGCCATTACACTAATAAAAATAATAAAAGTAAGACAATCCATTAAATTTGGGGGACAAATCCCAGAAGCTTACATTTTGGAAAAAAAAAAAGAAAGCATAGAGGACAAATGAAGGGGGAATAGATGCCAAGCTTTATAAAACAATCACTAGGTTAGATACACAGGATGTTAGCTTTCCTTAAGTATCATACTTGCTGTAGAAGAAATGATGAATTTGTTTATACACATAAATGGGTCAAATTCATGCCCCTACCAACCCTTTCAAAACATCTCATTAAACTGTACCACGAGTTGTTTTTCTTTTTTTTTTTTCTTTTTTTAATAGACACACACCCTTACTTTCAGTTCAAGAGTCGCTGCTGTCTTTTAATTAAAATGTACTCTCCTAGCTCTGTTGACAAGAAATTCATCTTACCACCACCATTTATTGCCACTGATGAGTCCTTTGCATTTGGAGGTGAAAAGGGTCAAACTGGTATTGTGATTTCAGGCATCTGAAGCAGCAGAGGGTGGCCTTTTCATTTGCAAAGGGATCTTCTGCCCCGGGTCCGAAGGCACGGGTGGCATCTCTAAAGGCTCCACTGCCCCACACTCACAGAACAACTCCTAAACTCTCAGCCCAGCAAGTCTGCCCTGGTGTTAACACCCTTTTCCCTTGCGCCTCCCTCACCACCTCTCCAACAGACCAGAGACCACCTAACTCCAGAGAGATTTATCCTTCAAGGAGTTGCTAATGTTCTGGCAGACCCAAACCCTTTGCAAACCTGTCTAGGGCTTGTAATTCTCGTGTCTTCCTCCACAGCTAGCTAAGGAACTAGCTGCGCAACAAATAGGAACATTGCTACTGTAAAGCACAAGTTACAAGTGTAAAACATGGCATTACATAGGCTCCACAGATTTAGAAGCTTGATTAATCTTGTCCCCAAACTCCTGCCACCAAAGTACAGCTGGAAAATGAGCAAAATACAGAAACCCACACACGCAAGCATACACGGCAAACCAGTTTAACAAGGTAAATAAAGCTGCATGCTGTGTGCAACAGGTAGAGTCTGGGGAAGGCTGAGGTCGCACAACTCATTATTGACCTCGATTCAGCACAGCACTTCTCAGCAGGTTTGCTGTACCGCACCTTCTTAAACGTAGCACTTTCCAGAACCAGAGCTCACTGCCAGCAGCACGTCTTTGCTGGGCAAACCACGAAAAGCACTCGGGCTTCACGGGGTCTAAACCACACTGCGTAGCTACGGTGAGGCCACAGAAGCAGCTGGGCAAAGGAAGGAAATTGAGAACTGTACTGAAAAAAAAAAGAGGAAAAATACAACCAAAGGGTCATTTCGACTTTAATTACAGAAGACTAAAATGGATGCAGCTGGTTATTGGGGGGGGGGGGGGACGACGACCCAGCAACACCCTGCTCTACAGATATTAAGAATCAAATGCTTCTGAAAAGGGGGAGAAAAAAAGCCAATGCATTGTCCTTCAATATTTAAATTAAAGGAAACAGATTTAAAAAAGAAACCACCTTCTCCCACGAACCAGACTGCACTGGATGCTGCACCCTACCAGCTTTTGGCAACTGTCAGCAGGAATTTCTATCATCTTCCTTGGCATTACTCACTTATCACTCCTAATGCCTTAAAATTTTCCATAACCAGTACAAACTTTCACAAACAGTTAAAATCAACACAGAGAAGTTTATAGTTCTTGTTGGCTTTGGCGCTGGAGCTGTCAGAAACCACACTGCGAGGAGTGTTAAATATCCTGATTTATATTCCAATTGAATCAAGATAACATCTATGTACAGAACACAATGTACCCTTCAGATTCACTACAGCTGTCAGATTCATTTTGCAGTGATATCCAATCCCTATGAGGCAGCGAGGTATGTAGGACAGCGAGCAAGTAAATCCCCATGATTTTGGTTAGCTTCTCAATCAGGCTGCTCTACATTATATTCCAGCCAGGATCCATCCAGAAAACAGATTTTTTCAAAGAACAATTCCTTGCAGATATACTGCCAACATAATAATAATAATAGTTAGATTTATTTTAGAGGATGACAGCGGAAGAAGGGCAGTGGTGTGGTTTGGATGCCTTTAGAAGATCTAGGTTGAAGGCTACCCACTCCTTCCCCTTATGTAACTGTGCAGGGATCATCATCCTTCTGTGCCTCAGGTTGGAAAGAACATTGACCTGTGCTCTGAGGATAAAGCACACTGGCAGCTGCAGAGAGCCAGATGAAAGTGTAATGGGAAATACAGAGAAATGACCAAAGGAAAGGAAAAAAAAAATTAGTTTTGCAAATGAGACTGCTCCAAGGGAAAACTCTCTCGTTTCCTGGACTTCCCATGATGCATACTTGCAAGACTCAGCCCCCCGGTCTGGACTGCCTTTCTGAACTCAAGACGTGTTATAGCGCAGAAACAGAGCGCTTATTCTAACGACCGGGTTTGTCTCCTGCAGATCACTGGGATGGCAACGCTGCCCCCTGCTACAGCTAGGCTGTGGATGGAAAAGGTTGTGGAGCAACCAAGCCTGCTCACCAGTTGGAAGAAGAGATCAAAACATTATGTACTACTGTAAGCCAGTCTGCAAACTTCATCTGATGCCTGCAGTTTCCACGGGACAAGTGGCCATTTTCACCAGTGAGGGTCCCATCAAGACCCAGTGTAAACACCATTCATTTCACAACAGATTCAAGTTACAGAGGGCATCAATTCTTTTGTAAAAGACAGCATGCTAGGTTTGAAACCCTTCCCCCCATTCAGTCATGATTCTTGAAACCATCTAAGAATCAGTCACGGAACCTGGCAAGTCAAATTACATCAAATTAATTCCTACCCATTGGTGCTGCTCTGGTTGACTGTAGATGCCATTGCGATGTTTCCATTTAAGTCAGCTCATCTGGAAGAGAAAAAACAGATATTTAACATATCTCTTTTGTAAAAGAATGGCGCATTGTATTCAGTAGATGCCACCCAAGCTTTGCTTTAATAGTCAAAGGCCAACTCAGGAACATCCTTCCTCAGAGACTGAGGGGAGAGAGAAAAGGGAGAGTTAAATAAGCAAACCTGAAATATCTGCTGTATCCAAAGCAAGCAAATCATTATAGTATAGTCATGTCTAAAGTGTTTGTTACCATGAACAGAAAATGAAATCTAAATGTTTATTTTTTGTGTGTGCACACTGCACACAGGTCTAGATGTTACATCTGTAATCTCCATTTTAAATTAGCTTTCCAAAAGCACTTTGCAGCCCGACATTAAAACATACACAATACTCTCCCCTCCACACGCTCTCCCATAGATATTTTCAAAGTTTTGTGAATCTCTCAAATCTTCCCAGCAGTCCAAATCATCTTTCAATTATTTTCAGGATAACGGTGTGAAACACCATGCAACAGAAGGGTTAGAAGTAACCTAAAAAATAAATGGCTTACCCAAGGCAGTAAATCATTGGAATTACTGCTATTCACTCGGTAGACAGCTTCCTCCACAATCCCCCATACATAGGCTGAGGCACAACCTCCGTATCAAAAAAGCTTACAGTGTAAGAGACTGAGTTCTGAAAAAGCTTACAAACTTAGGGATTGGTCCTGTAAATACTCCTGTTGGTTTCAAGGGGACCTCTTAGAGCAACAGACATGACAAACTAATGAATGTTTGCAGAAATTGGCTTTAACTGTATAGGAATGACAAAATATAGTTAGTAATTGTGGGGAACAGCAAGGCAGCAGGAGCAGGCATGTGCCATGGGCTCACATGGAGAGGTCCTTCAAAGGATTAGCCTCTAGCTAGGCAGCAGCTGCCAGTCTCCGTGCTGAGCCTTTCAGCATTCGAAGCAGGGAGCCAAAGCATAGCTGGCCGAGAACCTGTCAGAAGCAGGCAGCTCGGGTAACGTTTTTTGAGGAACACACTAAGTACAGAGCCTGCAGTGGCCGTCTTCCCAGTGCTCCTAAACAAACGATCCATAAATGTAGGTAAGAACTGGAGAGCTCCAAGACATCCATTCTCCCCTTGCCCCATCAGCAATGCTGCATGTCAGAGATGGGCTCTTAGAGAATGATAAACTCGGCCAAGCGCATGGCAATCCAGACTACTACTACAGGTTCCCATGATATCCTGCTCAGTTTAAGAATGAATATGCCAGTGCAGCACTGCACTCCCTTCAGACAATCAAATATCCTTCTGATGAATGGACATGTCTGGGCAGGAAGGAGAGAAGAGAGAAGGAAAAAATACAGATAAAAATACAGCTATAGAATTAAAGATAACACTAGAAAAAAATTTCAAAGCAGCAGTGGTGAGGAAGGAAGCAAAAAACAGAAAGGGAAGGATGTTGCAGCAACTACTGCAAGACAAGAAAGCCCCTCCTGTCATTGTAATGGCAGCTTCACCTAGCAGGGCACTCGGAGTAGCTACACTTCAGCCACTAGATAACTATCGTCATTTTGTCTGATTACAAAAAAACAGTCAAAATAAGTCTTCGACTTGCTCAACTCCACATGAAAGGGATGAACTTGGAGCATACTTCCTCACACAGCTTGTCTCACTCTCTCCAACATCTCTTCCTCGCCTTCCTTGGTCTGTCCCAAACACATCTTTAGTTTCTCAGTACTGCAGCCAAAGTAAAGCACATGCAGAAGTAACTGCATCAAAACAGGTTTTGTGATACTTGCGACACAGGTGCCGCTTTGCACCCAAGACATTGCCTACAAGGAATTGTGAAGAAAAGGGAGATACCTGGAAAGACAAAGGCTAGAGGAACAATCCTATACTGATGGAAGTATAAGAACATTCCCGCAGAAGGGAAAAACTCCAACAGGAAGAAATAAGACTACCAGTGTCTACATTTCAGTTTGTGACATTCATCCGCAGTATCCCACCTCCTGAGGGAACAAAACAATTTATGGCTGGAGGGCAGGCTACAGTAACATTATGTGAAGCCATGTGAGCTCACCGAAAGCAACTGAAATTAAATAGGAGCAGATGCTTTGATGATTAGATGAAGAGGCTGACCTCTAGGTCATGGTTTTAATCCCAGGTCAGATACCATCAGATGACCAGTCTGTGGAGCACAGAAAGACATAGGCCGCTAAAGATGGGAATCCTTCCAGACAACCACCTAAACTTGCAGCTGAGAAGACTAAGGATTAGACACACATGGTTAAGGTCAGAGGACAGATCTGAAAGTGAAAAAATGCCGGTGTCCACTTGAGTTGAAAATAAACAAAGGTGGGAGAAGTAGGAAGCACGTACTGGAAAAAGCTCTTCCAGCCGGGTTTTCAATTTTTATTTATTTCATTGTGTTCCTGGCCTTAAAGCATTCGGATGAGTTTCCTTAGCCAGAGCATGGATCTTGCTTTGTAATGTAAGCATACAGAGATGCATTCACACATTTGACTAAGCAGGGTGCTGGGCAAGCCTCTTCTGTTGCCAGCTTTTCCTTAACATAGCTACAACGCATGGGATTGTCCAGCCATAAAATCTAGATTCCGCTAAAATATTTAGAAGTTTTGCAAACGTCTTTGACGGGGCCAGCATTTCAAGCAACATGTTATATTAACACAGCATGAACTTTTGGGTGTGGGGGCATTATTAATCTAACATGTTTTGACAACTTACAAATGCTTTTGTTTTCATTTTCTACTACCAAACTACGTTTTAAAACACAACCTTTCCTCTTTAGCGTCAACTAACATAGCTAGGTAATTTTGCTACAAAGCTTTTTCTTTTCTAAAAGCAAATATAATGTTATAAGCAATGGTTTTTGCTCAAAATCTTAAACCGTTTTTTCCTTCACTGATTTTCAGTGGTTTGCCCACCTCCAGCTGAATGTTTTAGAAATTCTAGGATGCCGATGCTTTCCTTCAGAGTCACTGTCAAGAAGCACTATCTTTCAAAAGGTTGACGGAAATCACTTCTAGCGATTTAGTGATGACAAATGCTAATCACATTTGTGAAGCTTGTTTCTGTATTTCTCTTTTTCTTTGTTTCATTTTTCAAGAATCAAGGCTAAATAAAACAGATTGAAAATATAAATTAAATACCGGTGCCTATTTATACAACCTGCTAACTTGTCCTCCAAGAACATTGCCACTAGCAGTCAGGTAAAAATTAGCCAATGCCACAGCAGACTGAGACTTAGTTTGCTGTATGCGAAAAGGTCACATTTTTATCGTTTGCTTTACTGAAGTCTTAAAAATAAAATTCTAATATTATTTAGGATACATTCCAAATCTTATGAGAAAAAGGAAAGATTAGCAACTACACATTTTGCCATATGTAAAAATACTATAAATAAGCCCCTGGCTGCTGACTTCTTGGGAAGAAAGTTAAGTCACTGATACTGACACACAGCTCAAGAGGGTGCGACCATGGTCCCCAGGCTCCTGAAGGCAGTATCACAGTAGGTCCAATAATTAAGGATGATGGTTAAACATAACACAACTTGGAGAGTCTGAACAGCTTCACTGGACAGCAGACACATATGGGGTGGGGGAAGAGGGAATGAAACAAAATCACTCTGCCTCTGCAATGATATTACACACAGAGGCAGCGCACAGGCTCCTAACCATGAGATACAGCTTCATATTCCATATGGCATTGCACCATGCCCCAGTGAGCCAGCTCTGCTTTAAGCATTGGGCACAGATTAATCAGGAGAAGATTAATTAAAGGTGAGGAAATAGAAAGCTGCTGGGGCAGGGGAAGAAACTGTCCACACCTGTCCCCAACCCCAGGTGAACCAACGATACCTCCTAATCCATGGGACCAAAGGCAGTTGGGGACTAATCAGTTCAAACATCACCACCTGCACTGCACACCTCTGCAAAACAGCTCTCAGGAACTCAAGGCCAAGCAGTTTCTGTTCCACAGCCCAGCCTGTCCCCAAAGCAATGAAAAATAAGATATTTGGAAGCCTATAAGAGTTGGAATTGTTGTCTCATCACATCTCAAAAAGGACATGAAACTAGTTAGTGACTGGCTAGATCATGAGCATTAAATACCAGCTACCACACTAATGTTGTCTTTAAAAAAAGAGAAGCCTGTCTAAGCTAAAGATACACTCCAACAGGGGCAAAGATCAAGTCTCCCTTGTGAGGTTGATCAGGTGGGAAGGACATGTATGCGTTCAAGGAATTAGTTCAAGCAAGGTAATTTTCTGCACTAAGAGGTTACAGAAATCCAACTGACTCTGCAGGAGCTCAGACTTTCACGAAAGCAGAGCAAAGTAGTTGTGCAAGCTGCAAAATGTATGGAAGCACAGCAAGCATGTGTATGCAGGTGGATATCGGATTATCCTTAGTCAGACACAGGGCTAAGTTTGCTAGCAATAGGTCTTTTTCTAACAATCACCTATTATCAGAAAATGTATTTACATTGAATGTTAATTTGTAATTCCAGTCAAGCTGGCTGGAACCAATTAAAACATATATAGAATACCATTGTTTAAACCTTTTTATTAATAAAAACCCAAGTAAGATGCATATGTACCTACCTTATCTAAAATATATTTGTATACTGCAAGTAATATTTAGGAACAGGAAAGATTTTTACAGCTGAGACTGGTAAACTCTGGCTGTGTACCTAGGAACTGTAAAAAGCATTATCAGGAGTTACACAAGCAGTGAAGAGGTCGGCCAGTAGCCCATATGGCTCAAGCTCTTCTCCAAGGTGTAGAGGTTGCTTGTTTCACTGGCTTTACACATTGGATGGGTTATTCCCAGTTGTCAACTTCCTATAGCTCCCAAATACTCACTTCTGCTTCACATTTATCCCAAAAGAAAGTGCAAGGCTACTCGTTGGCAAAGACGTTGAACTCTTCATAGTCATTGTTTTAGATTTTAAAAAGCTACCATCATAGACAATCACAGAATACAATAGCAGTAAAAACAGGCACCGAAACTGTGCTGATTTGAATTCTTATATGTTCCTTACAATGCTGTATTTGGCAAAACTAATTTCTGCTTCTCTTAGCTGGACATATTTCTATTTCTCTTCTCTCTGCCTTGCTCCATCAGGTCACAACCAAACAGCTGATCTGATGGAGCACAGACCTGTTTGGAAGGCTAAAGCTGATGCATCGCTATCAGGAGTTTCCCTTTCCTTCCACGCTATTAACACTGATATAAATACAGTATTTTTATGGGCCAGGCTTGATGTATTTGTATATATAATATTATTTGAAGGAATATCTCAATGTACAGTCACATCAGACTTCAGACTACTACTACAACAACAAAAATACACAGTTTTGACTTCATCTCTCTGATTTGGGGTTTTCACACAAGCTTTACTTTCTTCCTCTGTGCCACATTGGGTTATAGCCTAACTGCAGCATAGACCAGTAACTTGGCTCACATGAGATCAGGGGTGTTGCTCACCTGGTTAAAACTACCCAGATAAGCTACTTACAGAAGTAGATCCCAAGTTAATCAGTTCCAATTTACACATCGGGCCAAAAAGCAAATGGGGGGGGGAGGGAGAGAACAAACAAAAATGACTGTGCAATCAAGGAAAATCATCAGGAAACTTGAATACAAGCCTGATAATAAGAAAGCATAAAATACCTTTCTATAAGCAAGCTGATTTCTGTTAACCGGAACCAATAACAATTCTACACCTAATCTCGTTTCCATATAATACTAGAGCAATTTTCAACAACTGATTACTGTCCCAGAACTAAAAAGGAACAGCATGCTACACGACACCACTGTAACACTGGTGCAGGTATTTTTAATACCGTCGCTAACAGGAGGACTGGAACCAGCCTGCTCTTCTCCTGCCCAAGGCAGCAGCCTGAGCTTGCGGGGAACGCCGGCGGCACACGGGCGCTGCTCAGTGCCCGCTGCCGCGGGAGCAGCCAGCCCTCCGCAGCCCATCGGCGAACGGGCCGCGCCACGCCTGCACGGGCAGGAGCGAGGCGTCTCCCGAGCGCAGCGCAGCGCGCCCAAACCCCGCCGTCTTCAGCCAGAGCTGCGGCAGCATCGGGCCGCTGGCGCGGCCGCACCGCCTTACCCGGCCGAGGTGCGCTTGGGCTTGCACGCCAGCAAAGCGTGCGCGTTCGCCTTTGGGTGCGAGTTTGAAATCCGGACACGCAGCGGTGCGTTTTGACGCGTGGCGGGGGCCGGGGACACCGCCGAGCCCCGCACAGCCGGCCGGGGGGGTCGCTGCTGGCCGCTCGTTTGCCCCCCGCCCGCGCTTCCACCGGCACCGCCGCGCCCGGCCGCACCGCCTCCCTCCCCAGGAGGAGCCCCCAGCCGGGGCAGCCAGCATTGGCGAGGGCGCCGCCGCCTCACCCACTCGCCCGCCCGCCCGCGGCCCCGCAGAGGACCCGCGCGTTCCCCGCCGCGAGGCAGCGCCTCACCTCTGCCGAACCGCTGCCGACTCCCCCCCGGCAGGCGCGCGCGCGGCGAGGCACCGGCGCCGCGGCTCCTCCTGCCCGGCGCTTGCACGGGCTCCGCGCCCGCCGCCTCCTGCAGCCGCCGCCGCTGCAACCCCGGCGCGCGCGCCGCAAGGTGAGCGGGGCCGGGCCGCCGCGCCGCGCCGCGCCCGAAGGCTTCCGGAAACGCCCGAAGGCGCCTCGGCCCCCCCCGCGCCACCTGCCGCGAGGCCGGCGGCGGCGGGCCGCGCTGCATTCAATTTGCACACTTTCCCCCCCGCTCTCGGTCCGTTTGGGCTCGTTTTGCAGACTCTATGCAGTCAACTGCATATGCCAATTCGTTCGAGTGCTTCCACCGCCTTAACACTGCGGGTTTTGATGGGGGGAAATGGAATTCCCAGCAAATGAAGGCTAGAAAAAGATGCGACTAAATTTCTAATGAAAATTAATACAGTAGATTAGTAGGAAACCCTGTTTCCATCGTAACTAATAATCTTACTTTTTTCCTTCAGATTATGAGTAAATAACTTTTTCTAATTTGACATTGTGGTTTTCCCCAAAGTATGCGTATTTTCAAAAGGAGATGGGCACAGACTGATAATCCTATAGCAATGCAACCCATATAATATGTCACGTAATGGCTTTTTGAACCAATGAGAACTTAACCACTCCCTTTGGAGAAGTGCAGGAGCAGCCTTATTGTGAAATAATATAATAATATTTTCATACACAAATTCTACATTATTTATCCACAGGAACAACCGGCCAAGTTAGTACAGTAAAGGAAAAGGTGAACTGGAATTCAGTCAAGCTACCCAAAGAAGCATTTTTTTCCAAGTATTCCAGTCAAAGAAACATGAGTGAATAAAATATTGGCTGACTTGTGAGAAGAGGCCACCTGCGCTCAGGGATATCCTGCTATAACCTTATCGCAAGCTCACAGTAAACAAACCTTGTTGAAAAAAATTTCATCTTGTGCCTCAAAGAATATTGTGAGGGTGTGTCGGCAGAATTTTGTTACATGGTTTCGATATGTAGAAAGAGCACGCTAGGCCATATGCTCCTCGCCCCTACACGTGTACCAGCAGCACTGAGGAATGCTGCAAACGCAAGAGCAAAGCGGACGGGCAGGAAGATAAAAGTGCAATCTGGCCAAAGCCCAGAGCCGATCTTACAGCTATAAAACAAAACTCCCAGCTACTCCCAAAGAGTTCTTTGAAGCACGCTCTAAGGAGCAAAGGGGATACAAGTAGCCTGTGCGCTGCCTGGCAATGCCTAGCTGCATACTAAGCCTCTCAACGTACGTTCTTGCAGTACAAAGCTCCCAGAGATGCTGACGCGCAGAATATCCTACTTGCTATAGATCACATGACCACGGATTGTTCCGGTTGGAAGCACCTCGGGAGGTTTCTAGGTTAACCTCCGGCTCCCAGCAGGGCCAGCCATAAGATCAGACGAGGTTGCTCAGGGCTTTGTCCAGTCAGCTCTCAAAAACCTCCAAGGACAGAGACTGTGGAGCCTCTCTGGGCCCGCGCTGTGAGGTGCCCCCAAAGCAGTTTCTTCTACAGGTTGAACAAGCCTTGGCCCCTCAGCTTCTCCTCATAGAGTAAGTGCTCCTGCCCTAACCATCTTAGCGGCCCTCCACTGACCTCCCTCCAGTTTATCAACCTCTTTCTTCTTCTGGGGAGCCAAAACTGCATACAATATTCTATACAAGGTCTAACAAATGCCGAGATACTCACTTCCCTCCATCTACTGGCTGCGCTCCTGGTGATACAGCCTGGGATGCTGTTGGCCTTCCCTGCTGCCGGGGCGCACTGCTGGCTCTGCCCAACTTACTGTCCCCCAGGGCACCTGGGCCCTTTTCAGCAGAGCTGCTCCCCAGGCACCCAGGCCCCAGTCTGGGTCTTTGCAAGATGTTCTTCCTTCCCAGGGGCAGGACGTTGTTGAACTTCATAAGGTCCCCATCAGCCCATTCCTCCAGCCTATGTCCCTCTGAATGATGGCCTTATCTCAGAGTGTGTGGACTGTTCCCCCCAGTTTCTGTATCCTCTGCAAACTCGATGGGAGTGCACTTTTCCTCCTCCAGCTCGTTAATAAAGTGTTAAACAGGACAAGTCCAGGATAGACCCCTGAGGTATTCCACTTGTTATGGGCCTCCAGGTGGAGCATGACTGGTTAACCACTAATCTATGAGTCCAAGCAGTTTGTTTTTTTTTTTTTAAACGCATCTATTTATCCACCCATCCACATCATAATGTCCTAATTTCAACAGGGTTAGATGGTAGCCTCTGGCTCTGCTCAGGTCCACACTTTCTAGATGAATGGCACATCTCATTCTGATACAGCTTTACTGACCCTCCCGTAAGTATCATGTTGCCAGAGTGCGTCCACTGGGATTGTACATACAGAAATGTATATACTCCAATTTAATGGAGAAAGCTACTTTGATCCCAGGGAAATATAAGGCAAATAGCTGTGTATGGGACATTAATGTGCATTTATTCAAGCACACTGATGAATTGTGTGACTACTCCTGTTAAGAAATAAAATAACCTTAAACCTGTAGGACTGCCTGTGATAATAAGAGACCATATTTTACCTTATCTACCAAAGGCAAACTTTGTTTTCTGATGCCTCCAACTTATGATGCATGGCTACATCATAAAAAATGCAAAATTGACATTTGTTAATTGTTTTGTAGCTGTAAAATCAGCTTTGCAACAGCATTTGTCAGCAGTTTGTAGTGACTGTTTAGCTTGAATTCCCGTTGACTGTGAACCCTAAGGAACTGCCAGTTTCACCGGACTCACAGGGAGGTCTGCAGTTTACTAGGCCTCCTAATAAACTGCAGACCTACGGAAGTTGATGGGACATGCTTACAGACATTGTTGGAGTAAAACCACAGAGAGGCTGCTGCAGCTCTTATCACAGAGGACAGTGCAAAGGGAGTTGCTCTTCCCACAGACCTGATTGCCTTCTCTCAACAATCTCTTTTTCACTAATGCACTCTTTTGGCAGCACAAAGAACAGAGACAAATGTGCTTTTCACTGCCAGTATCATTCCCCTTTACTACATTGTTAAACAGGCTATAAAAAGAAAGCTCTAGTTCCCAAAGGTATTACCTAGTTCAGGAATAAACAAAGAGGGGAAAGGAAAACGTGCTGTCATTCCTGGGGAAGTGTACTCCCTGATCAGCGACTCTCTCGTGGGGAGTACAAGGGCTGCTGGTTGCCTTAAGCCTTCTCTGCCTTAAAGACCTCCTAATAACTACATTAAAGGTTTAAGCATACCAAGTTTATCTAAAAGCTGGCTCAAATTAGCTACTGAATTTTCATACACACAAGCAAGACGCAATAAAGTTACTTAATCAAAGCAAAAGAAGTACTTGCCTACCATTACACAAGTACATGTGCAAGACTTCTAAATTTTTGCCAAGTGTTTCTGCTCAAGCTCTGGAAGCAAATGAAAGGAGTTTTATCTTCAAATATGTTGTGCTTTCCTAAGGAGTTCATTAGTATGGAAACAAAACAGTAACAACAGAAATACTGGAAGAACTGACTCTGAGAAGCCTGATTGCTGTAAATATTCTTTTATCATCTTCTTTTCTTTTCTTCATATGTGAAGAAGTATTTTCAACTTGACTCACATCAGACTATGAGAGAATTCCCTCAGTGTTCACGCATGCACACACATACGCACGCTGAAAGATTTTCTTAAAAGTTGTGCCAGATCCTGCAGATAGATCTTTAGACATATAGAATTTCTGCACATGGTAGAGAAACTGCATGCAGAGAAGCAATTTCCACAATATTCTCTGCTTCACACAGCTTCCTGTAGATCCTCTTGATTTACTTAACAGGACAGGCCAAAAAACTAAACAATATATGAAATGTATCTCATCAGAGAGCCTGCAGTAAACCCAGCATGTACATTTAAGATCCTGTGATAGACTCTGGGAAAAGGGGTCTTACGCTTTTGACAGGTCTTTTAAAAAAAGGCCTGAAAGGTTTTCATTTTGGAAAAAAAAATAGTAAGATTTGTTTACTTGCTTTAATCTGAAAAAGTCATATGCTATTTCAGAAACAAACAGAAATTTACAGGTGATTTTTCATCCTTTTTTAATTTGTGGATCCCTAGAAATTTTAGCGAGTGGGTAGATTCCTGAATTTTCACATACACAGACTGTCACAGAGCAAATATTTACTTCCTTTCTTTATTTCCCTTTCCAGACTCCTTTGCATAGTTGAGGGAATCTCAAAGGCTCCTCTATCTTGAAAGACATTAGATAACACATTGACCAGGGCCTAGGCTCGTGGCTCCTACTGTCAAGTAATATGTGCAGATAGCAACATTCAGGAGATAACGAAAGCCAATCACCACCACGAGGTCTTACAGCCAGGAAGACAAACTTTAAAATATACATGAAGTGTTTAGCCCTGTAGACAGCCTAGACCAGCAACTCTTAAGCTTATGGCTGACTGTTTTGGGGGACCTTTGGACTCTACCCTGGCAGACGACGCTGTACACAGCAGGTACCTCGTGCCGAAGGTCTGTCTCCCCCTTTTAATGGGTAACCCTGACGGCTGGGACGAGTTACTTTCCTATCAACTTGGTTTCCACAGAGTCTCCAGGCTGGCACCCACAAACGCTGCCATGCCAAGTGGTGCTCCCACTGCAGCTCTCCGGGGAGCATGCGGCAGCTACTTCCTCGCTGGGCAGGAAGGCAGGTGGACTCCTGCCTCTGCCCCCAGCTGGGGTGGCAACCACACAACTGGCCTGAATTCCCCTCTGGTTGAGGTGCTGTAATCCAAATGCGTCTAAGATGTGAAAAGTATGGTGTCACCAGCTCTGTCAGTTTTTGTCAAAAGCATTGTACTGTTTGGTGACGTGGTTGATTCTTCTGCATAGGAACAGGGGCTGCCTGCCTGCCTGTGGACCTGAGTCACGGGCGGGCAAATTTCAAACACTCTCAGGCACTTTCCACTCCTTATTGGCTCTTTACTCCACTAATGACGGACACCAGCTCTCTTTAGGCACCGAACAAGAAGCTAACACCTAAAAGAGGGCTCTGGATAGCAGGGCAGGAGAGGGAAGGAAGGGGAGACCCTTAGGCCTCAAGCTCAGGTATTGCAGCTCCTAAGTCCCTTAGCATATTTAATGCCTAAGCCTTGCTTTAGGTAATAAGGATCTGTGTTTTGAAACCAGGTGGTCTTAGAATGATAATCATATACACCAACTTAGAAGCTCAGAGAAAAGGGGTAAAACAGTTGCTCTGCATGGTACAAACTACACAATTGGGCCCCAAAAGGATCAGCACAGTTATAAACATTTACCCTTGGTCCCTCTTACTTGACCTTCATTTCTCCCCTCCTGTATGTAACTATTAACAAAACAACCAGTTTTGGCTCAGCTTTATCTGGTCACCATTCCAATTAACTTATTTAAATACTGCTTTTTTTTTCTGGGAAACGGCAAGACACTAGAGTTGCCTGTGATAAACAGTAAATCTCATTTAAGAAAGGGACTACACAGATGTTAAAGAGCTAAAGCTGGGTACAGTGGGGGTCTTCTCTTTACTGCAGAAAGCAGCAGATGGTAGCTAAGAGCCTGCAAGGATTCAGAAGAGAATCAGACAGTTACAAGGATGAGAACATCTATAATTAAATATTAGATGTGAAGTAGCAGCAGTTAACAGGGCTACAAAACATGCAGTTGCTAACAGGGAAAGAAACTGGGTCTAGAAGAAATTGCCTCTGTCAGCTAACTGTTCCACGCATGCCCACGCACCTCCTTGTGAAGCTTCTGACTGTGGCCATTATCCAAGGGACTCAGTAAAACCGAGGGCAAAAAAACGGATGATTCAGAAGAAATCGAGATGAAGAAGATAAATCATGTACAAATTTTGTTGCTCTGTTCACTCAATTTCTGTCAATCTAGTATTATTTATTTGTCTTGTCTATATAGCAAACTGATCCAAAAATAACTGAAGTCAAAAGAATGATGTCTAATGACTTCATCAGATTACAAACATTTGGTTTTGTAAAGTTAACAAATTATCTTTTGCTCATGTTTGTCTGTACCAGAGCAGTTTGTCTGCTAGAGGGCAGGCCTTGGTTCTTAAAGCAGAGCAAGTCAGCTTTCTAAGGGCAAGCATGAGTCCAGCACTGGGCTCAATTTCCATCATTGCAAAAAACACAGGCCATTCTGAGCAGGCTACTTTCTCAAACTAACAGGAGTCATAAGGTCAGCATTAGTACGGGCCAAGAAAAAGGGACAAGGAATATACAAAACCTCCTGCCTGTTGCTGTTCTTTGAAGGACTTTGAAGGACCAATGCCAAGAATAAGAATGAAAGAAAGAAAGAATGAAGGAAAAAACTCCTTCATGTCCATCCTACCCAAGAAAGAACAGAGTTTGGCACACTAGGAGGAACAGCAAAACCAAGGTAAGGCCTGAGAAAGATTAGATCTTAGAATGTATTTTTCATTTGGACATTTCTAACTACATAAATTTGTTTGGAATAGAGAAATCACCCACTCAACTTGTGAGAAGACTGCAGTACCAGCAAAGCAGCAGAGGCCTGGCCACAATGTGAGAAAGAAATCAGATCATTATATCTAGACACTGCGTGTATTGAAAGTGGATTCCGAGCATGCCATGTCTTGGATCTCCTTTTCATACCCAGCCTATGTATTTTTTTTAATAAATTAACCAACATGAACAAAACTAGCTCACATGAAATGTCATGTCTTAATTAACTTAAGTATAGTCTTTGGCTGCTGCATGTTATACGTACTGGAAACACATGTGGGTTATTTACTCATTTTGCTTTTTCCCAGAATAATTTTTAATATTTTTTTTAATGCAAAGTGCAAGTTAGAAGAGATGCCGATGCTGGCAGTGATAGGCATTCTGCTTTTGCTACTTGCGTGCATAACTGAAAAAGGTGTGCACGCTCATCTGTGAAAAATTGCTCAAGTATCTTCTCCCTCAAGAATTCTGTCCTCCCTTCCAGTTAAGGAGATGCACTGCTTCTGAAACGGTGTTTTTCTTTCTGGGAAGAAACAACAAGCGAATCACCTGTCTGACTTCTGACTTGGCTGGCAACGCTGGAATAACCCTTTGGTTACCGCTCCATGCAGGCAGGTCACTTACTGTGCCGTAGTTCTCAAGTCCCTAGCTGTCAGTTCTAACCTTTTCTCTCACTCCCTTTGTCTGCTCATTTAGCGAGTAAGCACTTTAGGAATGATCTATCACTAAGGGCAGCTTTCTGAACAATGGGCACCTGATGCTGCCAGTGTAATACAAATTAAGGTAATTCATCAAAGCAGTCCACTCTTCAGACTTTTGCCATGACAGAGGCAGTCCCCACACAGATGCCGTGACATCTCTTAAAGCTCTCTAAAGGAGAGAAATATTCCTTTAGCAGGATCTATTTCCTAGCAACAGTAAAACTACCTTATTGGCAGCTATTAAATAGGTAAGAGTATATGGAAGAGCCGAAAAACACAGAATTTAGTATTATCTGTGTGTCCTAGGAACTTTCATGTCTAAATTCAGAGTCAGTGGAGTTAAAATGTGAATTTAGTGCTAGCCAGTGTCTCAGAGCTGCTTTTGTCAACATTACCTAAATGCTGATTGTGTAAGACTCTCCCTTCTTTTCTTCATTTTAAGTTAGAATTTGAAGTGTTAGCAGGTTGTCTAACAGGAGTGTTAGACAGGAGTATAATTTTGGCAACAACGTTTTAATTCTCCTAACTCAAAGTAAAATCCCAAATATCAAATCTCTCATGCTTGGAGAAAGGATGGAAAAGGGAGGGGTGCCCTCCAAATCAAAATGTTCTGAAATGTCTTTTCTGCCTAGCAGTGTCACTGAAATGCTGCGTGCAATGTCTGCGTGCTGGTTTGCTGTGCTTGACACATTGGAATCGCTGCATCAGCTCATGTCAATCCTCAGTTTGATCTTGATTCAATTAGTTGCCAGTGGCAGCTGATTCAGAGGAAACTTCAAGAAACCCTCAAAGAGCTATTTTTAGAGTCAATAACTGTCCCGGCAGTAACGCTGCTTCCTGACTACACATTAGCCTTCAGTTTGGGCTCTGATGCACTGTCACTCCATCCAGTATTTAACTTGGCCGACCTTGCTCCTCCAAGCCAGACCACTCTCTGCTCTGTCAGTCCCAGGGAAAGATGATTCCACGTTGGCAGCCCAAGTTAAAGGGGCAGTTTTATGGTGGAGACATGCTCTTGCTGCCAAAAGTCATATCCCTGAAAACATCTCTTCTGCCAGGCCTTCCCCTAACAGTGAAATATCACGCACGTGACAGAGAACTGGTACCTGGACAGGCTGCTCACTACATGGCAGAGATCCAGAATTACAGTTCCAAAACTACCAATACAGAGCACTCCTAAACAAGAGGAATGACATGGCTATCCTACTCCTTGAAGAGATTCATTTTTAAAGCTGAATCAGCAGAGATTCCTCCCGGAACCCTACCCTCTCTACTTGGAATTAATTTGACACACTGCAGGCTGTTAAAAAAAAAAATCCATTAAAATGGCCTTACCCGCAATTTGCATGGTGTGGTGATTCCCTGCAGAGAAACGATTCATGGCATCCAGCTCCCAGAGAACAGAGGCAACAATCTGAAGTTAAAGCTGCAGTAGCGTTTTTCTCCCCTGACAAGAAATAAGAGAAACTCAGAACTCCTAAAATAACAGCAAAGTCACCAGGTTCAGTGCCCCTTATCTTCTTTAACATACTCACAAAGATCCAGGTCAAAGATGCTGTGTACATTTTCAGTAAATGGAAACTAGGGGACAGCACTGCAAAGGTAAGCCTACAACCATTTCCCAAACTGCCTGTAAAACTAATATTCAAGAGGATAGATACAAATGAACAGCCAGATGTTAAATTTATTACCTCTGAAATCTTCCAGGAGTTAAAGCTGAACTATTCTGGGGACAGGTCATAGTTTTACTACATTCATAAGAGACACAAAATAAAATTTGAGAAGGCAAATACACAGAATCCAGCATTTATGATTTTTAAGAAGTCTTAATTTGAAAGTGAGCCTCATGATTTCAAGGGCAGGTGGACGACATCATTTTTAAGAGGGATATTGGCAAAACAGTACTTCACATGGTGTCACAGACACAATAAGGTGGCTACACCTTTTCAAACCCTTGTCTTCTCCAGTTACCTGATTCTTCCCACTGCCTCTCATGATACCCAATTTCTTCCCTTTCCTCCTTCTATACAAGAACAGAAAGCCAAGAAACCCAGGTTCCTTCATCCTGCCAGTTTTCAATCCCCCAGGCAGCAGCAGCTGCTTATGAAGGCTCTGGTATCATATCCACTCTGCTGCCCCTAGCAATTAATCCTCCGGCAAAGCAAGCCAAGGTAATAGATGGCTGTGGCCGGTCTTTCCTGAAGGTTCATACTGGATGATCTGTACCCAAATATGGGCCGCCCTGACTTTGTATTTGCAAACGCTGCCTCAGCTGTGCTGCTATCTTCAGGGTTACTGTGGGTTTGTATTGGTGTAAGGCAGAGGCAAGCGCATGCCATTTCTTTCCTTTCGGAGAAGCGGATGATTCCCTTGGATCCATTATTCTCTGATGCATAAACAGGCTTTCCAAGCAAGGAATTAGGGCAAAGACCTAACAAGAGAGAGGCTGCCAACCATACCTCCGAGCTCTGCCGGAGTGCGAGAAGTGGCGTTGCGTCTCCCTGCCTCTGCGGGCGGAAGCCGCGGGGCCAGCCAGGAGCCCGAGGTCACAAAGGCGCTGGGAGGTCAACGCAGAGCCCGGCCGGGGCAGCGCGCCGGGCAGGCCGCTCCGCTCGACCTCTGCTCCCGCTGCTGGCAGCGGCAACGCATCCAGCACCCCCGAGACAAGTCAGCAAGGCTGGCCCGGCGCCCCATCTCCAGCTGAGCCCTGCTGAACCTCAGGACCAAGGCATGTGGTAACAAGCCATTTAAGAAACCCTTAACAACCAGGACCAGAAATGCAGCTTATTTTTCCAAAGGCTGCAGTACTGGAGCAATTAAATAGGAAGAAAAAAAAAAGGAAAAAGAAAACAGGGCACGAGAATTAAATGAAATAATGCGACTTGCATATCTCATAGGGCACAGCGCACTGATGGAAAGGCTGGGTTTCCCCATCTAGAAGGGCGGCGCACAGGCCAACTACCAGACTGGCTCCTTTGCAACAAGAATTTCACGTGTAAACCATTTTTAATGGAATAAGAAAAACAAAACAATGCCGAAATTCTGTAGCCAGCCAACAAACACCGCAGCGGCCCAACTTTTTTGAAGTGTATATGGGCAGGTAATGCACGGATGCCCTTCAACTCTCCCTCAACTACAGCATCTTCTTGAAAGATTTAGTATTAGAAAAGGCTCCCGCAAACCTGCCTGCTGATTTTACTAGCTTGATCACAGAACTGAGAGAATGCCCCTTCGCAAAACCCAACAAAGTGATCCCATCTGGTGTCAACAGAGTATTAAATGGTCTCGGCGAAATAGACTCAGTTAATCTAAAAAATCCCAAACTAATACAGCACTGATGAGGCAGAAATCATCAATTCAAAGAATTCATAACTTGCTGAACAAATCAAGATTTTTGCTCAGCTCTATAGTGGCAAGGCATTTTTGTATAAGTTGACTTGTGCAGTTCAGCTGCTCAAATTACCTGCCAGCTACACAATCTTTTTTACATCCAAGGTTTACACTGCAACTTTATCTCCGGAAAGTTTATATGGCAAAAGGGAATCCTGTATCAAATTCCTCTTCAGGGTGGCTTTCAATTGCATGAGAGTAACAGCACTTAAAGTTCGATCTCATATAACGCAGCTTTGCTGGAAGAATCCTTGGTGTGTTATGCCACAAACTGGTCTCCAGAGGAACACTGGCTTAACGCTCTGGAACCCAACAAAAGTGGAACACTTGGATGTAATAAAAATGGTCTACTTTAAATAAATTAATAGAATATTCTATGTCTGTCTTTTCATGAACTGTATATTTAATAAAATAAACAGTCTGGCTTCCAGCCTTTTCCACTGGAGATTAGTATAAGATGTCTGGCTTATGCAATGTGCTCAAACTCCTGCTGCACACCACTTGACATTCCTGTGTATTTTCTGAATGAGCAGCAAGCTTTAGATACTTTAACCAAAATGCAGAGCCCGAATAGTTTCCTTTCTGTGCCCAGTTTAGTATGTAGCTGATTATGGAGCAGTTCATCTTCAGTATTCCTGGTGCTACAAGAGACTGAGTTCTATCCAACAGCACTGACTGCAGAGGCAAAACTGCATGAGCATTTCCAGCTTGAATGCCCAAGGAGACCACACTGGAGCGATTTTGCTGCCTGTAAGATCAGAGACATCATACCTATTGCCCAGCCTCTTTGCACCTAGCTCTGTTTAGCAGCCTGAACCTCTACAGCCACTGGTATCCCTGGAAATAAAATCAGATATTGAATTTCATTTCAAATTAATTATGTTGTAAGATTTTCTATTTTTTTTAGCTTTAAATCTGCCGTTTTCTTTGGAAGGACACAACCTTGTCACATTTTCTCATGCTGAACGATGGAGTGAAAAGCAGAAAGAGAGAGATTTCCTTTGCTGTGGTAGTGTATTTTAAAACTTCCACATTTATTTTCCCCACAAAAGTTCTCACAAAACAAGCTTCCTCTTTCCCAGTTACCACCAGTCGTTGCACACTTGTGCTTCACAGTCTCTCCCCCTCACGTAATCCTAAGGAATTACTTTAGAAAAACAAGGCTTGCACTATGCAATTTATGTACAAGTAAAATTTGAGCACTCTACCATTATGATTATAGCTACCAAATTAAAGTAGGTTATCTTCTTTCTCTCTTACAGGGTAAATCCTGCTGTTATGCAAAATAACAGTAGAGGGAAGTAATGCTTCTGTCCGTAGTGCTGTTTTTGCTCTCCTAGTTGCACAAATACTCTACTCCATCTGCGTGACCTTTTGTAAACACACCTATCTGGAGAGAGGCTTCTACCAGTCGGGTACTCGGTAACAGAGACCACTTTCCCCGAGGAGCACTCTCCGAGAACGGCATGTTCCCCGGCTGCGGCCCAGGCCTGAAGACACAGACCTTCACAGCTCTGAGGGCCGTGCAAAGTTGCTACAAGCAGGTGGGAATTTTACTCGCGAACAGTAGAGCAAATTGGATGACGCCTGTCAACCTGCTTTAGAGCAATACGCTGCAACAAGGCGCTCTGGTCATTCAGTTTAGGATTCAGCTGAATCATAGACGTGATGAGTATGACTCAGAACTACTGGGGCGCAGAGAGCGTCTTTTGGAAAATAAGGAAGTTCAGGACAACGGCAGGGACATGTGCATGTGTGCACACATGTGCATGTGCTTGTATATGTGTATCTTCCTATGAATAGTCATGTAGCTTGTCCTAAACATACTTCTACATATAAATATGTTCATAAGCACATGCAACTAAATTATAAATATATACATATATATCCAGCACTGCTTTTAAAATGTTTCGTATGGCTGTAATGTTTTAATTTCTTGTTCATTGGCCAATAGTACACCGAGGTTTCAGATACTACCTTTTCCTATACAAGTAGTGGATGTGTATATATACATATACACACACACACACACACATATATATATATGTATGTAAGTGTGTGTAGTGATATATAGAGAGATACATAGCTATCACTTTTATTTACCTTTGCTTAATTGAATTTGGTTTCCCAATGCCCATTCACCTGGCTGTGTTAGGTTCTCGAACACTAATGGGATCACTTGAGCTGCACTTTTGCAGGTCCATAGCACACACACAACAAACTACCCAAAGTCTTTGGACCAGAGAGCTTGCTTTCTGTGTGTTTACAGTGCTTAGAGCAGTGCTACATCCCAGCAGGGGCTCTGAAACAAACCAAATAGCTGTAACAACGATGCATTTATCTGTGTCCTGAAACGCGCAAATGTAGAGAGGGTGGGATGTCCCATTTGTTTCCCAATTCACTGTTGGCATTACCACAGCCATTTCACAAAGTTGCAACCCATGTTCCAGCACAAACTTCCAGGACATTAGATACCTCTCTCCAGGTCCCAATTAGCCAACAAGGCAGGGCTTGGCGCCAGAGTGTTTGCAGTGAGCAGAGAGACCCTAAAATGCAACAGGAAGCCCTTTACAATAGCTATAGCATGAAAATAAGAGCTAAATATGAAAATTGCATAGCTAACCCATGTACCTGCTAATTCTTCACCTGTGAATGGCTGGCATCGGAAGCTTGAGTCCTGCCACCCATAAGCAAGATTAGCACCTCAACACCAGCCACATGGATTCAGTCAGACTAGCCACAGTCTAATCTCAAGTAAGCTTTTCTATGCCATCTGCACATATAAAGCTAAGGACACCTGTTACGGGAAAAAGACAGGATTTGTGCTAAGTGGAAAATGTCACCATCAGCATTTAAAACACAGTATTACTTTTATCACATTCTGATTTAAGAACTAGCTCATCCTTCTGAAAGCATTCAGGGACAATCAGAGCCCCTGAGTGACAGCACAGTGACCAGAGAAATTTTGGCAAGGAATTTGGTTAAAATTGAGATTTGTCTGGCTCTTGTTGCCAGAGCACGGAGTGTCTGACCACATGAAACACTGGTCTCATTCTCTCTCTCTCCCATCATCATGCAGCTGGGGCAGGTGTTAGAAAGCAACCATTCAGGTTGCTCTCCATCAGCAATCATTTTTCCCCCGTTTCCATGAGAGCACTGCCTAGTAATGCAACACAAAGACCCCTTTCAGCAGTTGTCAGCAGCTCCTGAGAGAGATGCAAGGGGACCTATGTATAGGTTGCTTTATGCTTCTCCCCAGTTTACAATCAGATGTACTCCGGACAGGGAAATAAGCGTGTCCGTAGCCAGCACTGCTGTCCGAATGATGGTTTTGGTGCACAGAAAAACACTGTCTGCATGGTGATCTGTTAGTGTAGGAATAAGCAGAAAGTTCAAAAAATTTAATTGTGAGCAGATGAATCACGCAGCTGTGCCAGAAGGAGGTATTGATTCATTTGTTGTTTACCCAGTTAGAAGGTCAAATGTCAATTTAGGAGAGCTTTTATGAACTGTTTGCCCCTTGTTTAGTAATCATCATAGGCGGACCACTGGATGTCAAGTGGTTTAATGGGCTGGGATTAACTCTGCATTTTGTGTTCTACAGATTTCTCTTCACCTTTGAACTTAGCGAGAATGCTTACTCTAACTTATTACTTGCACTCAGCTTATTATTCCACCTAACCCGGCATATATTCAAATTTTTCCTAAATGTGGGTTAGCAAAGATTTAGTGTAATGATGTCAAAATATTCACCCCTAAAGCAGCTCCGGTTCTCAACAGTATGCATTGTATCTCGTGTATTATTCTGTAGCATGATGGCTTTTTGCTGACAACTCCTCCTTTGGTCGAAAAGATTCCCAGTACTCAGGAGGCACTATATTTTCTAAATAATGAATCCTTTAAAATCATTAAACTATCATTATCTCCTGACTCTTTAAAATAAAAATTAATCAAAGACTTTAATTTACCCTAGCTACAGTTGTCAAATGAAAATGGACAGCAGACATCTGCAGCAAAAATACATGTGACAAGTGAAAAATAGATCCATTTTGTAACTTGGAAAACAATATAAAGAACTGGACTATTTTTTTCACTTACAAACATTTCTCCAAATGCTCTACAGACCAGTGCCAGGAAAGGGCAGGGCAGCAAATGCATTTCAACTTAAGGAGCCTCAGGAAACTCTCTTTCAGTGAGTTTTCCCATTTCTTTCTGTTCTCCACAATCTAAACTGAGCATTTTAGATCAAAAGAGCCTGACCCAAGCCCACTGGACTTAGGAGAAAGGATTTTCATTGATTCTCCTAGCCTTTAATCAGGCCCAAAAGTCAGTTTTCCTTTTATGCATATGGAAAATAAGAGCAAACTTGAAGCAGGGATTTGAAAGTTTGTTCATTCTTCGCTTGACGGCTTCTTCACAATCACATAATTAAAAACAAAAGTTAAGTAAATTCCAGGCCAGATCAGTCTTCCTAGCTAACAGGAACTCATTTTGTAGGTGGCCACTGTGAAAAAGAAGATACTTCAGCTTTTGCCGCATCTACAGAAGTGAACTTCATCAGGTGCAGACTATGGAATACGGTTTACACAGAAAGAGGACAGTCAAGTCTGTCTTACAGTCTAGCAGCTATCATGTGTAAGTGCTCTGTGCCTACATTCAGAGCAGCGCAGTATGGTTCTTCACACTGCTCTAGTCTATTATTCACTATTTATTATGAGACCGTGACTTAAATGTGTTGAGCAATATCCAAACACATTGTAAAAGAGAGGCCAAGTTGCCTAAGACGTACATAAAGACCACCCAAAACTGAACAGGAAAAAGGGGGGGAGATGAGATTTTCCTTTGCTTGGGCAGAAAAACAGCAACACCACTGTGAAAAGAATGCCAGTGATGCAGCTTCCTGCTCATGGTTCCTGGTGACCCTTTGCACTCCTCTGGTGTCAGATTAATGGAAGGGGAAATTTTGGCCTGCAAGTGCCAGGAAGCTAGCTAACAGTGCTAAAACAGGTTCAACGTAGGTAAGCTACCCCAGCAAATCATATGAAAGAGCAAACGCTTAAAAAAAAAAAAAAAAAAAAAAAAAAAGTAGATGAGATATATAAAAAGTAGAATTAAAATAAATATTTCAGTTCTACACCATTGGAGTGACCTGCATGATTTCTCCACCTTAAAGTTTTTATTATAAAGCCTTATTTGTAATCATTTTAATTTTCTTATACGTTCATTGATGAGACTAGACCTCCACTGACTGTAAGGGTAGCACAAATAACTCAGCATGACAAAACCTACCTCTTTCCTAATCATCATGCTGAACCCTGTCCTCAAAAAGTACGTAGGCGCCTAATCTCAAAGTGACTGGGAGACAGTAGTCAAGCTTAAGAACATGGACTGAGGATCCCTGTGCCTCAGTTCCCCGTATTACAAAACAAAGATCGTAGGAGGGGGCCATGGCAGGATCACTGGAGCCAGTCCACCGCAATCACTGCCAAACAAGCAGCTCGGTTCAGGGAATATCTAAATTAACAATGGCCCTAAGGGAAGCGTAACAGTGGCCAAGATGTTTATTAAGGCAAATCAACCTATTTTCTCTGAGCCCTAAAGTGAGTAAATGAGCTGCAAGTGCAGGCACTTGTGCACATAAATAATTCAGTTCCCCTAAATCTTGCCTTGGAGCTCCTGGAAAAGGAGCCAGAAAGGTAACAGAGAAGATAAATAAGTAAATTCTTTCTCTTCTCAGAGCTTAACAAAGCAACAAAACAGGCTTTAGTGGTTCTAAGTTAGTGGTTCTAAGGTCTGAGTTTCAGCTGTATGTCTCAGGTTCTGTTTTCTATTTTGGGTATGAAGGTATTGGACTTGGACTCATTTTACTGCTATACGGGTCTTACTGAGCTCCTTTCTGCCAAGAAAACACATATGGACAAGATGAACCAGAACGGTGCATCATCTGGAATCACTGTGAATCCGGAAGATGCTGAAAATTCTATTCATAGGCTGTGAAGACTCCCCACATTTCATGTCCTCATTTCTGTTCTTTCTATTGTACTGGAAATATCACAGGCACGACCCTACGGAATTTGCTTTGCTGCCGAGGCATTTTCCCTACGAACTAGGAAAGCCTGGAATGACAGTTTGTGCGGACACCCTAATGAGTCAAATTTTCATGTTGCAGAGAGCCAGAACTGTTGAGAGGGGACTGATACCACCAAAAGAAGGTATTGTCTGCTTCTTGAAGAAGCACGGTGCCATTCTGAGTAGGAGCTAATGCAGTAATGCATTAAATTTCACCCAAGGCATCTGACTGAGGTTTCACATTCAAGAAAGGAGAAGGCCCTGTTTTCAACCTGTTTTCAAAATTTTGAAAAAAAATTATTGTGTACAGCCCGAGATAAATTGCTACTTTGACCAGCTAATGCAGTAACGGTATAGATTTGTTTAGTATTCATGGTCCCCTTTTCCCAAACACTTCAAAAACTTCACTGCTCATCTGTTTAGACCTGAATGAAGTTCAGAATTCCAAATCCTCACTCTACCAAGTAATCAACTCCTTTTGAGGTTAAAAATAGTGTTTTTTTTATGTGCCTCCAAATCTTGTTGAAGAGATTACACCACACTGACCTCTCAGGCCTATGACACTGACTTCTGTAGTCTTGGAACAGTCACTTTGCAAGTGTAAAATGTGAATACTAATAATTAGCTAACACGGTATCTTCAAAACTAATTACTTAATGTTGAAATAAAACATGTTATAAATGGAAACATAGCAAAACAGAGCTCCTGCAGGGCTTTCCATCAGAAAGTCTCAGAGTGCTATCAACAAAACCTATTTGTCATCACCATTTTACAATAGGGAAACTGAAACACAACATATTATATGACCTGTTATAAGTCAGAGTAGGATGCAGGTCTTCTCAAATCCCATCAGAAGCCACATGTAGAAAGCAGAGATAAAGCAGGGGAATAAAACAGAAACATGGATATGATACTGAAAAGCATGCAAGTATCTGCACTTGCCTTAATTAACATGCTTGATTCCCAGTCATGCAAACTCATGCTTACACTATAGATAAAAAAAGAACGTAAGCACATCTCAGCTTCTCACCTCCTCGAAGTTCGGGCCTGCCCAAAGGCTGAGCTAGCCCCTGGCAGATATGGAGACCACTTGTGAATGTTCTTGCACTGGAAATGAGGAGCCCCATTGATCTTGTCACTCTTACATTTCTGGGGAATTTCCCTTTACAACTATTAAATCACTAGCTGTCTCTATGGGGCAGCATTAAAGGCATGCAAACTGATTCTGAGCTGGACAAGTTTCTAGCTCAAAACTCCTACCACAATGACTTAAATGAGCTTTTCCCATCTTTGGCTGTAATTACTGCAAGAGGAAAACGTAAACCCACTTCCCCAAATCACATAATAAAGCACCGACTCTTTATTCTGTAGCTTTTTAGAAAGCACATTCTTTTCATAAAAAATATTTTTAACTTCTGAGAACAACAGCTCCTCAGAAGAATTTCGGCTCCCCCAACACTCCTATCAGGATTAATGACAGCACTGAGTCAGACTCCAGAATATAAATGCAAATGTAGCTGTATCGCTTCCCATAGAGTTTAAAATGGAGCTGTCAGGTGAAATGGGTCTATTATTGACAGCATTGACCCAAACTAGTTTCTTACTTTGACTAAGCATTTCTACCTTGTTGACTAAAAATAATGTATATCCTTATCCTTTATGTATATAATGTATATCCTTTATGTGTTTCTATGAACATAAAGAGAAAGTTTCTTTGCAATGTTAAGCTGTAAATTGGAATCTGATGGTATTTGAGCATGTTTGGCAAAATCTTGTCATTAAACTCGAACTGAAAAATATGCCAGTAGAAAAGTTTCTCTGAACATGTGCAACAATTTTTTTGTGCAGGAGGTGGTGAAGGAAAGGGTGGGAGGAAAAAACTCTTGTGTTTCCTTTATCTTTTTCTCCTTTTGAGACCTCCCTATCCTGGTGAAATAGGTAAGCACACAACAAGACCACATTTTCAGTAGATAAACTTTCCTTAATCAGGCCACGAACAATACAAGTTTCCAATTCTGGTAAATGGATGAAAAAAAATGTAATTGGAAATAATCTTCTCCTTTCCCTGTGAGAACCCTAACATCATAGTTTGTATTCAGTATACTATGTATGGGTGCTGAAAAGGTTTCAGTACATTTACTTTTTCTCTCTTTTTTCCCCTGTAGCTATAGAAGCTGAAAGGATTTCTGAATTGAAAAGATTAGCTAAAATTGAAATCCAGAACGAGCTTGCACAGCAAACTGCATCTGATCTGCAAGGAACAACAATTGGTGCAAGACGACCCCTGCCTCCCTCCGAGCACAAGTTTAACCCAAACCCTTGAAGTCCTCACTCCAGCCGTACCACAGCCCCATTCAGCCCTCTCACCCAGGCCAGGCCCCAGCTCGCCTGGTGGCTCCCATACTTGCCAGCACAGTGCAGAATTTGGCTAGGCAAGACTTCTATCCAGCATACTCCTGCTCTGCACGGGGACATCTGAACCTAAGATCTTGACTGCCTGATGTCTTCTCACACAACACTCACTTGTCACACACAGCTGCCTGAAAGATTAAGGCAAGAGCTAGACAGAGGAGGAAACTTGTAGCAAGAAATAAACATTACCATTAGACCAGATCCTTCACAGGCATTTTGTTTCTATTGTGATTGTTTGGCACACTTACCTCTCGGATTCTTCTCCCAGAAGAATAAATCAATACACGGTAAATGAAGCAACTTTATGTTCACACAGAAGGGTTGAGGTTGGAAGGGACCTCTGGAGATCATCTAGTTTATTGCCCAATGACATCCAAAACTATCAACAATATTTTCACAAAAAGGGTCACTCTTTCAGCATTCAGCCCAAGCTATACCTAGTTTCTCATCCCCAGCTGATTCTACATCCAAAATAATCAATGATTTTGTTGTCAAAATATGTACCTTGAGAAAGGCATTACTGGAGCAATTTATTTTATTAACTATTGGGCAACACTTAAAAAAAGTGGTTGCCAAAATCAGACCTCAACATCCATACAAAGGTACTGCTTTCCACAATGGTCTGCTTTCCACACAGTTCCAATTAATTACCATGAATGAGATGCTCACTTAGCACTTACTAATAGAGGCTGAAATGAAGTTTCCTTGCCTTTCAGTTGTGCGCTCATACCACAGCTCCTTTGGGCTTGAAAGTGAATTTTTACAAACAGCAACTGACAGGAAGGTAATACAGTCACTTTCTCCTGTTTTCATGCGCAAGATTGGATGATCTGAATTACATACAAGATGCTGAAGTTCTCAGCTGAGCCTAGTACTAAGAGCACTGGCAAATCTCACCAAATATAAGCAAGCAGGACAACTGGACAACACAACACAGCCAGACCACACAATAATTTGGGCTGAAAAAGCCAGGAGACCTTGAGTGATGAGATATCTATGTGCTTCCCTTGATTACACTTGTTTTCTGTCCCAGTTCCATAGCCTTGGAGTAATGGAGGAAGGTTATTGTGTTTCCAGGAGCATCTGATACCATGCCTAGATCCAGAGAAGACAACGGAAAATTGTTTTCAAAACTGCATTATTCCTGTGTGCTGTAGATCACAAACTCACTGGTCACCAAACAGGCTTTTTAATAACATCTCCCTCTCACAAAAGAATGATAATAAGAAAGAAAGAAAGAAGAAAGGTGATTCAGGGGGAAAGAAGGCGAAAGTGTGTTCAATTCTGAAGGTAAACACTCCTACAAGTATATCCACATGGCTAGACACACAAAATCCCACTCAAGTAAATGGTTTCCGTGAATTCTGTTCTAAGGTGACGGTCATTTTTAAGGCAACCATGACCATGCCAATGCTACATATCACTAAACAAGTAGTTCATATCCAAAGTCCATGGACCAGAAGGCCCAGGGCAAGTGATCTGGGCTGCTGGAACCACAAAACAGTTGTGATAAGGACCTATTACAGTACATGAGAATTGCTGAGAGCTAACAGTGATCCAGGAATGCAAAAGGGAAAAAACTGGGGCTCTGTTGGGCAGAAAAAATACCTGTGCATGAAAAAGCAGGTTATAGGAAGGGAACAACTGCCTAATAATTATCATATAAATGGACAACCTTGGTTGTTTAACTTTCAAGCCTGCCTCACATAGCTCCTGCAAAACTAGCAGCAGAGGTCACTGGCCTTTGAGGCATTATTATTTTTTGTTATGACTGTAAAACTTATGACTGAAAAAGTCTTGTCACATACTAAGGCTCCACTGAACAATGCCAGAACCTAAGAACAGGTTCACCTCTAGGAACTTGCAACCTATATATAAAATAAGAAGCAACAAAATGACAGCAGACAGACAGAAGAGCACAGGAAACCAATCAGACTGACAGTCCTTATTCTGAACGTACCAGCAGTCTGTGTGGCATAAGAGCAGGGTGAACTATAATGGGACAAACAAGATCGCAGGCAGTCAGTTGCCTGTGCTGACTGTTAGAGTCTGGCCAGTTCAAATGGGCTTGCAAAGTCTGTTGCTTCAGAAGGTCCCGTGGTGGCAGTACCCAAGAAGTGTTGTTCTCTCTCTTCTAACTCAGAAAAGGACATGCACAGTGCTCGCACTACAGTTGCTACAGTTCTGCTGGACTCCTGACTCTTGACCACTCATAGCCAGGATATTTTTAAACCCGCAACTGTTTGACTAGGTGTTACAGAGCAGATACATGAGAGATTTATTTGCTTGACAAGTCAACAAGAGTCAAAATAGCTGTGGAAAAAGCGATCCCATTCTACAGCAGATAAGCAAGTGCTCTTCTGCTTTATTCCCTAACTCGTCTGACTTCCAAAAGACTCCTGCAGGCTTGCTCAGCACATCTAAGCCACCCCACACAGACAGAGAATTCTGTTATAAGCAAACTGCTGGAAGGCCTCAGTTCTGATTTTGGCGGCTTGGCACGAATGCCTAACACAGAGCTGGAACCAAATTCAGACTCTGTTACTGAAGCTTCGAGTTCAACCTGGGTCAAGATTTCAAGGCAAGAGCATTAGCTTCAAGTTTCAACCAGTCTTTATTGAAAAAAGTGTTTTCTCTAACTCCACTGCTATCAATTAGAGAGTGCTTCAAACTCCTCAAAGAATTCTTTGCAAGCCAATTATTACGCTCTGCAGCTGTTATTAATGATCTGCTCCTTGCAATGCAAACTACTGCATGCTCAGCTGGAGGCAGAACTGCAGCTATGATCACAGACAAATACATTACTGGGGAAATGGGAAAGCAGAACGCCTGAACTCCAAATATACCTTCTATGCTTAAGTCTATAAACTAAGGCTGGTATTAGCCATACTTTCAGACCCAACTTTTTTGTCTGCAGAATAATCTTCTAGTTTTGGAAAAAGCAGCTGCTGGACCAGCCAAAGGCTAATCTCAACACTGTAGGATTCCCTTATCATCAAAGGCACAAACAATGTTTTAAGAGTTGGAATGGTGACTTGTAGCTGAAGGAGATACGAAAAGAGAAAGAACAGGATGGAGAGGAATGTGAATGCCTTCTGCCTTTGGGCACACAGCTAGCACAGGTATTTGGGACTGCAGTATTGGTCAGAGACGCTTAGAAGCACAGACAAGAAGTCTGCCAGTTCTCTGTGTAACACTGAGCTTTTAAATGGTCACATTGCGACACACATGCACAACATGCAGGAATATTCTGGTGAGAGGCGATCCAAGCAAGCCAAAGTTCAGACACACTTGCTAATTTAGGTGAGAGCTGCACAGACACTGCACCAGTTCTCATAAGGGACAAGGGACTTCATTTTCCAGCACCAGCATTCCCGCATATTTCCTCTAACCAAGTCTCAATTCACCACATGGTGCAGGGAGAAGATACCCAACACATACAACTTCTACAGCACAGTACTTCAGTTACAGTGAAATGCATTAGAATGATGGTACTGTGTGAGAAACAACAATACTAGCACCAGGAGACTAAGAAACAGAAAATATGAAGGGAGAAAGGAAATCTGGTCTTTACAGTCACGTTTTTACCTCACCATGCAGGAGTCCTGTTCCTGAGTTCAGGCACGATGCTGGGTAGACTCATACAGATTTATCCACAGTTTGTAGTTAGACTTGCATCCAAGAAGCTCACATCTAATCCTCCCAATATAGATTACACCCTAAGACTCACACGAGGTGTATATGAAGAACTTCATCATACTGGGAGAAAAAAAGTTATGTTGTCCTAATTCTTAATTCTGAAAGTCTCTTCAGAAGCATGTGGAAATATTCTTACAGTCTGTAGTAACTCAAGCTGTTTTGCTGTTCTCATACAGCTTTGCTTCAGAAACCAAATGAATACCCCATGATTTCTTCACTAGATCTTCAAAATCAATAACTAGCTCTTGTTCGAGCCACCATCAACCATAATATTTGCTATTGCTATCTACAGTACTACTGCGTAGACAATTCAAATATGACACTATCATACCATTCTTTCATGCACAGTTTATAGGTGTACAGGCAATAACATACACCTGACGCGAGAAGTGAAATGAAGCTGCTGGATTTTGGCAAGTGCTTTAAAAGAGCAGCAGATTTCAATGGGAACGGCAATGCTATCTGAGGAAGATGAAAGAAGCAGTGAATCTCAGATTGACAGTGCCCCTAAAGCTGGCCAAGCACAGCTGGACTCCATATGCATTTTGCAAAGGGACAAAATTGGCTTTGAGAGTCACTCAAGGGTTTATTACAAAAAACATTGAGAAGTGTACTGTCACATCAAAAAGTGGAAAAATCAGTATAAAAAATGAGGTAACCCTAAAATTTTTTAAAGGATGGTAACACTAAGAGGAGAAAAGACTTGGAGATTGTTTTTCTGCAGCCTTTAACGGGCTCTCACCAATGGCCCACACAGTTTAGCTGCAATTTCTCTCCCCACCTTCCCCAGGAATCTAACAGTCTTGTAATTCTAACTGAGCTGGCAATACCAAAAACATTACTGATAATCATGATGCTGGAGACGTGAGAGGTAACATAATGGACTCATGCAGCAAGTGTTCTTTAGGAAGGGAAGGCTGATAACTGGCATACTGCCTTACTTTCCACACACGGCATTCACCTGAATTTTTATAAAAAAAGTAAAAATGGTTTAAAGTCTATAGAGTACAGCATAGCACTAGAATAGTGTGAAAACACACTCCCCCCCCCAAAGAAACTGTGTATACGAGGCTGTGAGAGGAATTATGAGCACATATTAGAAAGACAGCTGCAGGATATGCCATATAGTTCTTTATGTCATCTCTTGGTATATCCGTTCTTGAGGACAGTTTGAGGTATCTACAGTCTGGCTTTAAGAGAGCTGAGAAGCCAAATTAGCCCATGCAAAGCTCCTCGCTACTGAATAGCAGGCAGTTTCTGGGACCCAGGTTAACTTGTTTAGAGGTAGCACACACTTTGTTTGGGAATCTGGCTGCTGTACTGAAGTAGTGGTTGGGGCCCTACCAGAAGAAAAATGCCATTATGCAGCTCATCACAGTAAGGCAAGGAAGACCAAAACTGCTTCCTGGGACTTATTGGAGGAAATCAGCACCTAAACCTGTTCTTATCTCAATGATTTATCCTTCAGATCACACCCTTTTAGGGAGCAAGATCTTCATGACGCTTTATCAAAAACAAGACAACTCCCCTCCTTCAACATCTCATTAAGAAACAAAGATCCCTGCCGGGCCCACTTGTTCAGCAGACACAAATCAGAAGAAATAAAGCACAACAAAAGAGGTTCAAATTCAGGCCTGAATGCTACCCAGAAGGCATTCTTTGGCTGTTTTTACAAAGAAGCACTGTTCCTTACCCCCTCCCCAAACTTTCCTGATGACTCACTGAGGAAAAGGGCTATTGCTTTGCAGGGTGCAGCTGTTCTTCTCCTCCTGAGGACAGCTAGCTGAAGGCAGCGAGCACTGTACTGCTCCTGCATGAAAGACCGCTTCCCTCCAAGGGCAACAAGCTATTTCCAAGACTCAGCCCCCACCACCTTCCTCGCACCAGCCAGTTTTTCAAGACAGCTGCCCACCATGCTACTGTTGGGGACCAGATGCCAGGCCCTCTTTGAGCTTAGCACCATTTCTGCTCTGGGAGTCTTAAAGAGGACTCAAATGTGCTTCTAGGACTTCATTCATAAATCAAAAGAAAGATACATTTTTTCTGCAGGTCTTAGATTTGACACCAACTTTGACTTACCTTCAGATAAACGCAGACCTAACTTTACTTTGGGGGGCGGGAATAATGTTTACTATCTTTTTCTTTTTACCAATTTGGTTTGGAAACATTATGGGGAAATGCATTGATTTGGTGTTTTAACTGCTAAACAAAAAGGTGGTCTAAATACAGCAGTGAAGATTTATCGTACACAGCTGTATATCAGGCATTTCTCTGGTTTTGCTGTGTTATAAACTGCTTTTCTGCTTTCCCTCCACCTTGCTGCACTTTTCTGCCTTTTGATCAACAGGTACGTACAGACACAGCATCTTTTCCAAGTCCACACCCAAACCACTGACGGATTCAGTCAGACACGCTTGCATCACAGCTAAAACAAAGTAATATACCATGGAAGCCCCACAGAACTCACTGTGCCTCTAATATTCAGAAGCATCGTTAAGCTGTTCTCTCAAAAGCAGCTTATATGACAAGTGACATATCCTTGAGTTTAGCCTTCATGAGGCCAAGATAAGCTGCCCTGGGAGGCCAGCACAGAACAAATTCTCTACTTCAGCAGTGCTAACAGCAACAAACCATTTGATCTTTGCCCCTTGGTTTGTTCTGACTTGACCATCTGTGGATGCCATAACAAACGAATTCAGACTTGCAGCTTGATGATGACTCACACTCTTGAATGTTAGCAAAGCACATCCCACTCATCCAACAAAACTTGGTCCTGGGCTCTTAGGCTTCTGCCCTGCCCCAGATATTAGAGAAAAGTCAACACAGACATTATGTATATTAAAAACAGGCTTGCTTCTGTCATTAATACTGAAAAGACACAAACCAAGACCTTGTTAGCATACTCAAGGGGCCAAGCTGCTTTGGTTTCCTAGTGGGAAAGTATTTCTGAATATGGAGGAAGTCAGAAGCACCTACAGATGCACTTTAAAAGCATTTTACTACCTGTAAGTCACCTTTTTTTCCAGCCTCCTAAGCTTTGGTTATGATATTGTTCTGCATCGGTATCCACATGCACTATCATCCTGGCCCAACTGTTACACTGCTCTGCCTGTCTGAAAGGGGTTTGCAAGGTGGATATCAGGATAGCTTATGCCAGACATGAAGAGTCACTAGAGCTTCACTATGATGTAGTTCTCCCTATAGAAAGATTTCTCTCATTTCGGCTTTCAATGTCCTCCTGGATCCCACCTCGCCGTACAGAGAGCCAAGTTTTTGCAGCTGCATTTATATGAACACACAAGAGGATGGGCCTATTTTCGAGCTTGCACCATCAGAGGATGGCATACAAGCACTTTAAGGGGAATAATGGCCTACACCTCAGCTACAAACCTGCTCCCATTCCTTAAGGAAGATTATGAAAGCTTTAGCTACCATCTTTCAAGATCCTCCTGCAAAACACTGTACACTTGATAAAGAAAAGCATTCCCTACTCAAAGAAAGCTTTTCAATCATTCTTAAGTACTTTTTTTCCCCAGGTAGCCATTAAGCTAGGTTTAAAAGGAAGTAGGTTATACAGGAACAGGCTGCTTAGAAGCATTCAAGTAACAACAGTAATTAGCCTTCAAAATAGTCTCCAAGGAGCAACTGATATTACTTCTCCATAGGCTGCTGCCCTGCTCTTGCACAGGCAAAGAGCATCAAGAAAAAACATGGTACAGAGAAACTAATGGCACAGGGCTGGAGCAAAGCATATATGCTTTTGTTAGCTAATTCTGACTGGAAGAAGAAAGGATCCTTTCTCTCCTTGTTAACACAAGGACAGTTCTCCAATTACAACCATAATGGGTTATATCAGCTTCTGTCTGGTTCCTCATAGAAACTAAGCTAAAGCAATCACACTGTGTGAGTATGTGTATTTCCTTCCAAGAAGTCAGAAACTATTTGGTCCATTTCAGCCAACCTGAACATGCAAAGTGTGACAGAGGGCAAGTTCCAAAAAGTGTTTTTTGGGTTTTTTTTTTTTTGTTTGTTTGTTTTTTTGAAAAATCACCAGATTGCCAGTTAGGCAGAAGACAGACATGCTCTCTTACTTGTTGGGGACACAGAGATCAGGAAGCATTCCAGCTTTATTAGATAAGAAATTCCTCAAGGCTGAGACATAAACATGGAAATTCAGGACACTGCTCACAGAAATGCCAGTGCTACCTTTTACTGTACACGCATGACTTCTTAGGAACACCTGCATGTTTTCTTGTTGGAGCCAATTTGCTTTATCATAAAGTCAGGGTAATCAGAAATTGAGCCAAGACAAGAAAACTTCAAGGTAGCAAACGTGTATCATCCCTGCATGACCTTGTTGCCAGCTACATACTGATGGTATTGGAAGGACAATTTCAGACGGAAAGAGCCGAATCAAGCAAATTGAAGCTGGATGTAGAAATGCCACATTTATCCTTTTTGTTCAGACACAAATGCTTTGCCCCTCAAGAGCTGCAGTTTCTTAAATAGAGTTAAAAGAGTTAATGAGGGAATGGGGCATAGCTGGGTTTCCCAGCTGATCTCCTGCAAATAGGGGTCAATACTATACATACACACTAGCAGAGTGAGTAGACATGTCTGTTCACTACAAACATGCTCACCTTCCTAGGGTGATAATCCAAGAAACTGAAAAGGCTGTTTCAGAATTTGTTTGTTTTTTAACTTTTTGGGAGAGGGGGTTAGGTCAAGGTAATCATCTTTGGCTTTTCTACGCCCATCATTAAAAGGAGAGGAGGTACTATACAACGCAGGACCACCGGGCTAATTATCCTCTCAGATAATAATAGCAGGTGAATTTGACCTTGAGGAACCTGAAGAACATCTAACCAACCAGGCCACTACCATACCATAGACCTTCATATTTGTGAGGATAAAAAGCAAATGCTGGAGTCTGATACTGAAGTATGCTTCCCACAGGTTGTAATCTGCTGCAAATTGTTTGCACAATACCAAGATGGACTTCACATTCTGTACTATGCAAAAATCAGTTCCTGGTTCTACATTTTTCTTTGTCATGAAACTCTTAAGGGAAGAATTCAACTGTCTTCACCTTAATATCTAGTTCTTTAATTTCTAAAGAGCAGACAAATGCAAATCCCTTGCATTCACTATTTATGTTAAAGCAGCAGCAGTAGAGTATCAACAGACTGCGATTACTTACTTTGCCTGTTGACAACGTAGTCCTGAAAATCTTCTGTCTTCTCTTTCAAGCTCCTTCATACAGGTGTACCATGACACGGCTAGTCAATCTGCCTCTGCTTCTCTATCTATCCAGAATTCCTGTTCCTTCACCAAACTACACTGCTCTGAAAATGGCATAACTTTTCAGCTGTGCTGGCATGCTAGAGGGAATATCAAAACAGATTTGCTGTGATTTGTTGCTATAAAGTAAAATAATAAATAAGATCATAATATTAACGTGACAAGTGAAAAAGACTCTTTTCCTTTTATAACTCATGCTGTTGCTACCTAGAATACCATGAAATGAGGATGGTGACAGAGTTTCAGTTTTGGGACAGCAGAACACTGTAGGCTAATATTTTGAAGACTGAACACCCTGGAGAATCACAAGTCTCTGAGCTTATTTCTACCCTTGAAATGTAGAATGCTATGAAATTGCTACTCCTGTGCACTTCCTGAGAGCACAAGTCACATAACAAGACATGAGCTTCAGCTCTGATAAGGACATAAAGCCTTCCTGTCAGCTGGGACAGGAACACTGCTCAAACCTAGGAATGGGCCTGTGCTGGCTGGTCGCAGTGATTCATTGCCAAAGGTTCCCATACAGCATAAAATGAAGATTTCCTTTCAGAACAGTTTCAACTGTTTCTAATATTAGCAAAACACTGCGTTAGAATCTGATATTCTGCCTCCCACCTGAAACCTGGTTGATTTAAGCAGAGTAGATTACATTGTTGTCATCTCACTGCCATAGCCTCCAAGTACAAACACACCAAAAAAAACATGATACAGGTCTCCAATGCCCAATTATGCCCCAAAACAAGAGGGGAAGGGAAAATATCCTCCTCTTTTACCACAGTGTGGAAGCTCTCCTGAAAGGAACTCACAGTTCTGCAGCTTTTCTCAAATGAACATAGTAGAACAGAAGGACACTGAAAAGTCAAGATGCAGATGCCCTTGTGTTGCAAATTATGTAAGATGTGCAGCAACCATAGTGAATGATGCCATGTAAGGCCAGAGAAATCAGTCACGAGGACACAAAAATACCCAGACCCTCTGATCAATATATTTTAAGTGTATTTTTATTTACAGAGTGGAGATGCCTAATCAGTTATAAGTTTAGACACCTAATAATTCAGCTTTTTTTCTGTAAAAGTATATAAATATATACATGAAACTCTACCAAGTAAACATTATAAACTGCAATACTTACAGTGAACATTCACTACCTTTCTTATACTAACAGGCATCTTTTAAAGCTTAAATACTGATTTAAAGATACCCTCTATAAAATAGCTCTAACTGTACTGAAATGCCAAAAAGTTCTGTGCCATAAACAAGCTTTTAGAAGAGACTAATAAAATGTCTTTGTAATAAAGTTTGCCAGGATAAAATACTGCTTTGTACCCTCGCTCCCCACCCCATAAGAAACATACCCAAAGCAGTTGCAGAACTGCAGAAGGCATTATAAGATTTTTTTCATTTATTTTTTTTAATTAAAATATTTTTATTTCAGTACTTTATCACAGATTAAGAAAGCTGCAAAAAATGCAACTTTATTAAATATTATTTACTGTTATACAAAGTCTCACATATGAGTCCATGGGCTGAAGACAGTAGTGGTACTATATGAGCTAGACCTTCTCCATATACTATATACCTTCGCTGGAATGATGGACAGACTGTATAGCAAAGATACTTGACAGCAACTGAAGAAAGGGACTGGAATAGTATTGGCAGAACAATCAAAACATGCAAGAGCCTCTGGATTTCCTCACTTTCTTATTTTAAAAGCACTTTAGGTTCAGTATTTTATTTGCCTCTCTGTTGTTCTTCAGCTTGGAGATGATTCAGGACATACAGGACAACTTGATAGCAGAAAATGTACTGATCCTGTAAAGGAAAGGAAATCACAGGGCACATCAAACAAATGCTTACACTAAGCAATTCACTCTCATCTGTTCTTCACAGGTGCACAGCGCTTGACTTCAATACTATTTTGAAAGGTAAACAAAGAAAAATACACAGCAGAGAAACATGCAGCTTCAGCTTCAGGAAATACAGGCACTCCCCTGACACTAAAAGGGTATTTTCATACAGGAAACTTTTACTCCTTTCACATCAAAAACTCTTCAAAGTGAGTAAATACTTTACAAAAGTAGATATGATGCAAGCAAATGACTTTAAGGTCTTTCATCAAACTGCCTAACACAGAACTTCAATTACAATGCAACTTCTCATCTTACAGTCTTGGTGATATAGGTTTGGGGGCTAATATATGTTGGGGGTGGCAATGGCTGATAGCTCTTTTTTAAAAAAAGACAGGATTTAAGAAGTCTTCAGCGTTCAGAGAAGTGGTTCAAGTATAGTGTTCAGAGAAGTGGTTCAAGTATGAACAGGACCTTGAGATGTCCAAATTCAAGGTAAGGTTAATTAGCTCCGGATCTAGATGATTCCTAAAAGATTCACTTAACTTGTGCTTAAATACCTCCCTAAAGGAGATTTCAGGATGTCTCCAATAGCTTCAGTGATTCACAGCAGCTACCATTAGGCTTTCTTTTCAGTATCTAATCCATATTTTTGCCAAAAACCTCAGCTGATTTCCTCTCTAACACGTGCTTTAGTAGAAGAAAACTCCAAATCCTTAGTAGAACAGATTGAGAGAGCATAGCTCATAAAAAATTGCACATAATTATAATTGTTAAATACAGACCAATATGCACCAGTCTGCATCCGATTTAATTCTCACAACACAAGCATTGCATTAGATGGCAATTCACATCAGAATTGTGATTCCAGCGTCCTTCCTGCAGTGCATATCCGGACAAGCCAGACTCACCTCTGTCTGAACCATCCCATGTCGCTGCAGACGCATCGTGCGCACCAAGTCTGAGATGTCAAACTGTCAAAACAAACAGCAGCAAGTGAAGTGTCCGAAAGAGACACACACATGGATACACAGCAAAAATTCTCAGCATTGCACCAAAGAATCCAACAAAGTATATTAAACATTCAGTAGTAGAACAAATAAAATTTACTATATGCATATTTGGCAGGTTACCAGCATGAGCTGTCCCCATGCAAAAAGTATGCAGCCCTCCTGCGTAAGATACTCTCCTTCTCTTTCTTCTATCACTGTATACCTCCACAGACTCTCTGGCTTACTTTTAAGAGTTGATCATGCAGAAAATTGATGCTCTTGGCCCAGTCTAGCAAAATGCTTTTAATTTCCCCAGAATTATAAAAGTTCTAGAAGTTAAGGAAGTGCTTAGAAGCCCTACTGTGCTAAGCATGGCATTATAGTTCATCTTCTCTAAAAATCCACAAAGGGTTTTGCCATACCAGCTCGCTGAAGGACACAAACATAAGAAAGCTAGCACCCTCTTGTGGATCACAGAAAGCATATCTTTGGTTGTGCTGGAAAACGTGTTTCCTTATACCACTGTTTCAGGCTGAAGCGTTTGTACACCTCAAGTTTCTGACAATCTGCTTTGTCCTTCATTTTAAACACAGAGGTAACATTGTCATTGAGGTTGGGATTCAGTTCTTTAAATAACTGAATACCTCCCATGGAACACAGTTCATTCAAGTCAGAAGCATGGCTTAGTCCATCCTCTTAGGTACTCACATCAAGATCTCTGCTGATCAGCCCTAGAACAACATCTATACAGATAAGGGTCCCTGACCGTCCAATGCCCGCACTGCAGTGAGTTATGATAGGTCCTGATCTGTGGACATGCCGCATGTAGGAGATAAAAGTGAGCAGGTCATCCGGTTGAGAAGGGGTGTCATGGTCAGGCCAGGCGATGAAGTTCAGATGTGAGACGTGCCGTACCTCACCTGTCTGAGGTTTAAGAACACAATGACACCAAAATATCACACAGGGCAGAAAAAAGGGAACAGGTAAGTTCCTAAAAGAAACAGTCTCAGGAGAGAGGGATTTGCCCAGACCAAATTACAGGTAGTCTGTAATTCAATAAAATAAGAGAAACAATGAGCTACACTGAAAGTAAGCAGCAGGTAATTAAATAGTATGAGATTCACTGTGCAGACTGCACTAATCACACAAAGTAATGAACCAGCCAGACTGAGTTATTAGAGATCTTCATGCCCACATATCTTTCCGTTTCTGCAGCCAAAGACATCTAGGGAACCACATTTAAAGCCTCACTAACATCATTAAATCATCTCCTGGACCAAAGACTTTCTCCTGTAAATGTCACATGGTAGCACAAGCTGTAAGGAGGAAGCATTGCCTAATAGCAATCATCAGACAAGGAGGAGAAACCCCAAGTTACTGCTCAATGCAGACATTTTGACTGAAAGCAGGCAAGGCAGAAGTTTGAAGACAGAAATGCCAGCACTCAAAATAAATTCTCAGAATGAAGAATAATTCAATTCACTTACTTGGATCTCTTCTAGCTCCAGCACTCTAACGACAAAGCCCTTCAGCTGCTGGAGTCTTACAAGAGCAAGCCGGAGTCTATCATTTATCATAGTAGTTTTATTGAGTACATCTGGCCAATAGCGCTGGCATTTTATCTTTTCTCCTTCAACCTCCTGAGTCATCATGGCAATCACAGTACAGTTTTGTTCCCAAACCATTTGCCAGAAATCTGCTACAGTAGTAGGGAGAGGTCCTTGACACGCAATGTAAATGAACTCTTCATTCCCTACTGGCATGCGAATGAAGCTAGCATTGATGTATCCACCTTCAATCCCGAGAGGTACTCTAGTGGTATCATCTGCAATCCCAACACAAACAAAATTACTTTAATGCTATGCAGGCACATAATTAAACCCTCCTAACAATAGAGATGCCAAACTTTACACACTCACATGCTACTTGTCATCTCCAAGGACATTCACAAATATTTCAAAAATATATCAGTGTAATACTTGCTTTAAGACACTGATTAGTACTTCTCTTTTCATGAAGAAAAAAAAATGGCTCAGGACAAACCTGACCAACAAGACAGGCAGGGTATCTGACTTGAACTAGAGCACCCCTGAACCTCGGGTTGAAAGTTTCTCACTTAGAGCTAGTCTTTGTCAGTTCTCACTTCTCATCTGCATACCTCACAGCCAAGACAAACAGAATTTTGATGCTGAAAGATTACTGACAATAGTATACATATCTGTTATACCAAATTTACATGGGTAAAATGGAATAAAGCTCTCTGGCTCCATACATTCACGTGTATTTCACCCTGTTTCAAGCAGGATCTGCTGAAACAACTGAAACAATCTTTAAATATCCATCTCTACTTACTACATTAGTCTTTTGCTCATTGATCTTTAACCTTTATGAATGTTCACTCTACATGTTTAGAAAATGACCAGCAGATACTCTGGGGTTTTTTGGCTACACAGCAGCAGAACTAGGACTGAGAATCAAAATGTGTTTCTTCTGATCCAATTCATCAGACCATACAGGTGGAGACAAACTAACAGCACCGAACATCAGACTGGGACTTACATGGAAGTATGTTTTTATATCTGTTCTTCTTCCTATTCTCTTTTGCTTGTCCAATCAAACACTGATCCAAAGGTTTTAACTCTTGAAGATTCTGTAAACAAATAATTGCATCTTCAGTAGAATGTCCTGAACAACAACAAATGTTAAGAGCAGTTATATAACCAAGTCTCTAATAGACATAAGACAGGAAAAAACACCAAAGTGGTTATGCAAAATAATTCAGTCACAGAAACAAATCTCATTTCACACAGCTAAGAAAACACAACACTTGGGGGAGTGTGGGGAGCGGGGGGAGAGAACTGTTATCCAGTAAATACTTTAGCTCCTTCTCCAAAAAAGAGGTGGTTTAACATGGCTGACTGTTAACACTTTGAAAAAACTGTTTTCACATTTTCCTGTGCTGCAGCTGGATTTCGTAGTGGTTATTTAACCTCCTCCATGTCTGTTAACTTCATACTCATTTAAGAATTTTCCAGAAATAATAAAATGTAAATGCACTTCTGAATCGAGCTGCAGCTCAACCTAATCTTCTCTCTCAGCTGCTGGTGGGGGAAGGGAGAGACATTTGGTAAAGAAGTCTTTTCACTCCTTTGAAGAGCTGTGGTATTTAAGGCAGTGATGAATCAACCATTCAATTTTAACTGTTTCATATTGTTAAAAGGCAACATTTTAGAAAGAAAAAAAAAGGCTTAAAAGGACAGATAGCTACTTACTTCAATCTCTTTAGAAGGGACACCCTGTTCCAGCAACCCCCGCAACATCCTGATGACTGACTTTAACCTGGCTCCTGTGTACTTGCCTCCAGGAAGCACTTTCACAGTAGGGAGCGCAGAGATCTCTTCATTTGTCACTGAAGGACAATCTAGCAGAAGAACAAGACTGATTTACGTGTTCACATAAATAGCTAAACTACGGAAATGTCAACTGCAGTGCAGTGTTACAGTTTCCTTGTTACTGCTGTATACGGTGTTCTTGTCATGCATGTCCGACTCATATACCATTATTATATTTTTTATAAGAAGCCATGACCAATAAAGCACCCTTGAGGAAAACAATCTTTTCACCACTGTTTGCTGCCTATTATCTCTAGAATCCATCCATATACCCTCAGCAGTACACAGATGACCTATCTGTTAGGCATGTAAAAACAAATAAAACAAAAATAATACAAAAGTAAAATCAGCTTTGGTCAATCCAGGAACTAGAAAGAGCATTTACTTGAAGTTCCAATAAATACACTGAAACAAACACATCAAGCGTAATTCTTAGTATACTTATAATCGACAAGATGGATGAATATACACAAGGATGAATTCAGAACTTTGCACTTAAACACCACAGCCTGTGACTCTGTTTTTAGCACTTCACATCAAGATGTATTTTAAGTGGTAATTGTAAGATGTGCTAAATGCACTGTTTTCCAATAAAACTTGCTTTATATCAAGGCAAATGGCCTTCAGTGTTCCTCTGAAACACAATAAAATTAATAAACTAAAAGTATCTCTGGCATCATAATTGAAAGTGTCCTAAATCTGCTGATGTAGTCAAAAGGTTTTCACAGATTTTTTTTTTCATTTAATGAAGATTACAGACACAAATCTGCTGTATATGAATTTCAGGAGTTGAAATTTCTAATATTATTTCAAAAAGTAAAGGCTAGATTCTGCCAAATTCATCAAATTCAGTAGTATTTCACTCTGCCAAACTGAGCAACAGTGGAAAAATGAGGCTCAACATAAAGGGAAAATATTGTGTACTTTGAGCATGGAGTATCTGATATGTCAAGCAGATACAAGATATTGATCTGATCGCAGTCCAATGACACAAATCATCATATGTCGTTAGAGCTTTTGGCAAATAGATAACATGGAAGAAAACCTCAGCTAGTTTCAACTCTGACTACAGGCCCAACGCTGCCAACACTTGTTCCTATAAACTGTCACAATTGGTTTATGTTCAGCTGTAAAGATCATTTCTAGTGGGTTGCTGAGCTGTTTAATTTCCCATTGCATCTATCTGGATATCCAGGACATTTTAAAATGCACTTCTGACATTCTGTGTATTTAATGTGATCCTCAATTTTGCCCTGATTGTTTATTTATTGAAGTTCTTGCCTTTATGTACACGTTCCTGGTTTATTGATTCAATTGGCAGTTCATCACTTCCCCATGTGATTTCATCTTCGTCTGCTTGGCTCAAGGGAGGTTGTGGAGGTGACCTTAAAAAGGACAAGGAATGGAAGTAAAAATGAACACCTGGAGATATCCAACACATTTGGAATTCAAGGCATTGCCAGAAAGCAATTTATAATTGCAAGTATTCTGGACTGGATGCACACCAAGGATCTTGACATAAAAACTTTCTTTTCCTTTTTTAAATTAGTAATGGAGGTTGGAAAAAGATAATGGCAGGGAAATAGCTGGGAAGATATGAACTTACTAATTTTTTCATTGTAATTACATTTCAAAGGCAAAGTAGCCCAACTGCAACCTGAAACAGATCTGTACCTTTCAAAATTCACTACCTATGCACTGGACTATCTGCTTTCTCAATAGTGAATTTTCTAGGTTTGTTGAACATGGTGATAAACATACGAAGTATTTACATGCCAGAATGTCACTTTTCATGCCAAGATTTTAACCAAGCTTCCCAGAAATTTAATCAAAAGGAAAAAAAAAAGTTTATGCACCTTGGCTGAAGCATTACTGAGACTGAGGATTAGAATTACCTAGCACAGAGACACGAGCCTGGGAATTTCCAGGACTGAAATAGGTGGCTCAAAGGGACAGCTAATCACTTGGTCAGGTTTATACTTAGTTTTCCATATAAAAAAATAAAGCCTCAAAGCACCCAAGTGGGAACAGATTAATCAATGGACTATGTGGGCACTGTGCTCCACAACCAGGAGAAAACACATTTAGGAAGCTTGTTAAGATTCAAACTGAAGACAGTATTCATTGGAACTTTTTTTCCACATTAAAGTACCAAATTTCTAGCACAATGCTAATTAAGTTTTTTGGCATTATCTGAACACATCTCCCAGTTATTTGTTATAACCAAATATCAAAGGAATAAATTCAGCCAGGGTATGGCAAACCATACAATAACTGACTAATATTCAGGCAAATTACAACCTCTTGGATAACAAGACTGGACAGCAAGCAATTCAACAAGACATTGCACAGGTATTTTATGGTTTGTTTGCATTATGACATATCCCTCTTCAGAGCTTCCACATTGTACATGTTTGCTTTCAACCAGCACTAGAAAGAAAGCCTTACCTTTCTGGAGTAGCTTTTACCTCACAATGTTCTTCACAACCATTTATGTGTGTTGGCTAGTGGAAAAAATATTTCAAAACACAGTTAAGGTCATAGTTATAACACTCATCCACAGTAAATTTTAAACTATGTGAACAGAAACAGGGAGTATTTCTGAAGGCGACCAAGTTCAAAGACATTGCTCTTTTAGACATCTCACTACCCCTAAAAAAAATAAAGAGGAGAATACTAAGTATTTGCAGAGAGGCTCTACTGAAAACAAGGACAAAAGCTGCCTTAAAGTCCTTCCTGACTCATGGCAGCAGTAGCACCACCTAAAAGTAATCCAACAGACCCTTAATTCTTTAAAACCTTTAATGAGGAAAGTTCAACAGTGAACGTAAATGCCTCATTTCTGCCTCCTGTCAAGGCACCCACTCCTGTGCAGAACAGAACTGGGCTTTACTTCTAAATGGTAGTTAATTGTATGTATGCCTTCCTCAACAGAAGTTGAAGGCTTGGCAGAGAACAGGACCTTTCAATTTTCTTTTTGAGAAGGAGAAACTCTCCAAAGTGATTTATATTTATCCATCTTAGAACAGTTTCCACCAATTTTTCAAAGACAGTTTTACTTTTGGATCACCTAGAGAACGCTGACACTGAGGCAGATTCCTGATTTGACTCTCAGCTCCAGTAACTGGAGAGAAAGCTGCAACAACCAGAACGTGCTGGATAGACAAAGGTCCACTAATTTGAAATATGAGATACAAAACCTGGACATCTAGACAGCTTTTGTCTTTGTTTTCAGTAGAGGCTCTCTACAAATACTCAGTATTCTCTTCTTTCTTTTTTTAGGGTTAGTGAGATGTCTAAAAGAGCAATGTCTTTCAACTTGCAACTTACAAGTCAGTAAGGAGAGAAGAAACCTCAAACTGACATTTGGGATAGATAAATCTACACAGTATTCACCATGACTTGTTCCCTTGTTTGAGCAGGAATCAAGGAAACTTCTTAGCCAAAATGCCTAGAATAACATTAGAAATATATCACACCCACTTTAAAAAAAGCTGTTGGCTTTTACATGAGAAACAGCTTGTGCTAATTCTCTGCTTAGTTCTCTTGCATAGTTAATTTACCACTGAATAATTAATTATACATTACCTCAAAAATAAGTTTCTGTATACCATTTACAGCTACCACTGGTAAAGATGGTTTCATCGACAATGCACATAAGATTACTTCCACAAGTTCTTTGCAAATAAAGAAAATAATAAATTGAAAGGAAGTATCTGAGAAAGGGTAATCAGCAGACAAAGGTCTACCAGCTTCTTGCCTACTCACCTCTGAAAAATCTTCAGGTAAAGATGATCCGTCACAGTCTGTGTCTTCAGACTTGTCTTCTGTCAGCTTCCCATTCATCTCTAACAGAGAAACAAAATCAGAAGATACAGAAAAATATTGTTAGAGGTAGGTTTCTCAAAAACAAGGCTTCTTTCTGCCTCCTTTCCATTCAGAAACAGTGCACCTTTCAAATGTGCACATAACTACAAAACTAGAAAGCGGTCAAGTGTAGAAGGCCTTAGATGCACATTTGCCCTTAAGAATGTTCATTGTATGGGAATTGTCATACATGCACACACTGAAATACACCCAGGAGTCACATTCTCACAGATGTGAATGTTACACTAGTCTGGCACTATACAGGAATACAGGTGCTAGAGTAACTGAAAACGACTTTCAAGTCCCTTTGCTACCAGTGTGTTGTAAAAGGGGTCTTAGTGTATAGGAGAATCAGGCTTTATGCTTCCTTCTTTTCAATCAGAATGCATGCGATGAAATGTGAGGTCGCTTGCATAGCAAAAAGAATATTTATGCCACAGTGTAATGAATGGACAGACTACTGTCAGTAAATTAACAGGTTCCCATGTCAACAGTTTTTCTCCAATTCAATTAGGTTTAGACCTCTAGTAGGTCTAAACCTGGGTTCTACCTGCTCTTTGTATTAACAAGTCCTCATCAAAACATACTGGATAAAATCCTATTTGCTGTAGCAACTCCCTGCAGTCTTATGGGTTCAATGCATCTTCAACTGCGAAGGCCAGATCCTAGCCGGAAGGAACTGAAGTACTGGATCTCCAATGATATTCCCCAGCTTAGGTTCAGGCTTAGCCAGAAACTTAACGTTCCCTGATTTCTACTGTAATAACATATGACAATAACCTAAATTGAAAGAGTAGAAAAAGGGCTAAAATAATTATAATTTTGGAAGGGATATATTGAATTCTGGAGGGAACTTCCACAGCAGTAGCAAGCATCTTGCTTGAACACTTGGAACATACACACATACTGTGACACCACACAGGAAAAACAAATCCCTTTACACACTAAATTTCAGTTAATAACAACTGCAGCTGAAGACATGGAATGAAGGAAAAGAAAGCTACACTGACAGAAGAAGGTGCTGAGCTCCTTGAGGCTTATATAAAAGAGATGAAGCAACTTGGCAAACAGTTTGGTTTTGGGGAGATCTCAACACATTTCCAAGTTCTGCAATCTGTAGTCAATGAAACTTTGAAGTCTGACTGCATGTGCACAACCAGGCACCTAAACATTAATTTCACTCACAAAAACATTCTAGAACAGGATGCATTTTCCCAGATTACTGAAAGCAAAATCCAGATTTACCAAACAAACTTCACTTCTGAACTGCATCTGAACTTCACTGGATAGAGCAACCATATATCTGTGTTCTCACTGGGAAACCTTCACTTCACAAAATCATTTCAACTTCACCTTAGTAAGTACTGAGCATCTTGTTTCAAGAGGTATTTTGTTGCTAATGACCCGTTTTTTCAATGGCTCTCAGTACCTGGCAGATGATCATCCGATGTGGCATTCTTGAGATGCAGAAGGTTCTGGGCCTCTGATGTTGCATTACTGCGATTTAAAAGGTTCTGAGCTTCCTCATCTACAACATCCAACAGATACTGAACAACTTCATTGTGATCATCCTCATCATAATACTCATCATCTGGAACTTCTGTTTCTAAAACGAAATGGCATAAAATGACAAATTTTCACAAAAGAGGAGGAGGAAAAAAAAGAGGGCAGACACCAAGAAGTATTCTAAGACCTTCTTTTTAAGACATAAATTCTGGCTGATATCATGTTTTTCCTTCATTTCACTCCTATACAGAATCTAATTTCTGCTATCTACTTCCAACATCAAATAATTCTTCTACAGCAGAGCACAGGACCTGGAGATGATCTTCTAAAAATGAATGCCAGCCTAACATTGACTTCTTTCAGCCTATTCAACAGTGCTATTGCCTTCATTCTCTTGTACTCATGAAGTAAAAACTGAATAATGCTGCCCCAATCTCATCTCTTCTTACCTGATTTGTCACTGTGTTTAGACAAATCTGATATCTGATTGGTAAAGCCAAGGGAAGGGATATCTCTGTACCCTGTGAGATTCATTAATCCTTTTGTTTGATGGATATTATTTTCCATATTTGCATGAGACACTCCTAGGATGCTGTTGCCATTTACCTAACAAAGCAAAGCACAGTACACATTAACTTTTTAAGAAGTTTAGCATTTTATTTTAGCAGCAAGCAACCCTTAAAAACCGCAGGGCTCTACTTAGCAACAAATAAAAAAGAACCACAATAATCTCATGTCTGTTACTCTTCTGAGATAGCTGGGTGGGTGGGTGGGTGGGGCAGGATTCTACCTGTAATTTGGTAGTTTTTAGGTGCATTACAAGTTTTAAATGAAACTGAGAAAACAAAATTTGAGGATCTATAAAATACTCCATGGAGATGAATAAGCAACTGCTACAAGAGAACACATGATAGTATTTCACATTTTTATTATATCCTCTATAAAACATATTCAGGTTTCAATACTCTCAGTCCCACATCACACCATTTCTCAGAAAAGACAAGGGAGAAAAAGAAATAAAACCATCTGGTGAGTGTAATATGTAATCATCTGCAGCAATTAGGAATAAAGTTTTCTGAATCACTGTCCTGCATCCTTCTCATAAGAACACTGGTCTTTCTATAATGCAGTCCCAAGGGAAGAGAAGGCCAACTCCAAAGATCTGTGTATTTATATTGACCACTGGTTACTCGCATCAACTGACAATGTGAATTTGCATGTTTGATGCAATGCAGTGCGAGGTTTCTTTGTTTGCCTTTTTCTTTTTTAAACTTGTATGAAAGTGCATTTCCATTAACCAGAGAAAATACACACAATAGAGTAACGTATACCTTGGGCCCATACGCATCAGCTGACATTTCTGTTTTACCACAGTGATCACCATGGGTGCAGCCTAAACAAAATTGGGGCGGGGGGAAAGGGGAGAGAAGAAAAAGACAACAACTTAACAGTGATATTTTCACAGTGATTAAATTAGCCTCAGCAGTGATTTTTATCAAAAAAACAAGATATTTATGTTGTGAAATGAGTTACATTTCTGCCTGATTGCTGGGCATTGCCACACTGATGACTGCATTTTATAATGGGATGTTAAGTTCAATGGGATCACAGAGGATGAATGCTAATATAAATAACCAACTCTGAACAAAAGACAAATGTTGCTGATAACATAACACCACAATGGAAATGGCTGCGCTTTATAGAAAAACAGGACATGACTCCCTTTCCCTTGAAATGTATAGAATACAACCTTGCAATCATATATCACCAAATGTAACAATATAATTAATGTTGTTCCTTCTCCTCTTCAACAGCCACGGGCACCCAATGTTTTCAGAATGACTTTTTAAATACACAGTGTACAATCAAAAGAGAGGTTTTGTACAAAAGTTATACAGATATTAAATTCTCTTTTCTGTCCAACAGAGAAAAGCTGTGGCTTTTTTTTTTTTTTTTTTTAAAGCATCCAACACCCGTGCCCTTCTTCAAAAGGTCATTCCCTACTTGGTAAAAAGAGTGATACTATGATTTAAAAGACCACCACCTATCTGAGATATCACATGACTGGTAAAAAAAACGAGACAAAGTGGAATCAGTAGATACGATATACCTAGTCTTTAGTGAAGTTCAGGATTTTCTTATACCTTATGCACTGATATAAGCAAAGAAAGATCTACATGAAATTACTGAAAGGTAACTGTATACCTAGTTGTGCACCTATGCATGACTAGACATGTACAGAAAAGGAATTTTAAAGTGGGGTCTTCCAGGATTTGGTCATAAGGCTTGTTCCTAATCGGTATCTTCACTAATTATTTGAAATAAATGGTGGAGTACAGTTGTAAAACATGTGAGCAACAATAAACTGGAAGAGTTGCAGTAATTTAACATGGCAAGATAAATACTCAAAATTATCTTGATTCATTAAGCAAAATGTGAAAAACAAGACTACAATGAATCAAGACAAATGCAAAGTGCCATATTTCAAAGGAGAAAGTAAAAGTTTAAGGTAAGTTACAACCTAAGGAGTGGTTCCACACAGAAGCAAATGCAGGCGGTAAAGGGGTCTCAAACCACCCAAAACTGTGTTTGTTTGGTCTTGAAAAGAAGAGTCTAAGGTAACACCTAAAGCCATGTCATCTGCAACAGATGGAGATTTTCATATTTGGTCAGAGGAAACAGGACAGAAGGGTGGTGGTGGGGGACAGGGGGAGAAGCAGTTGAACATACATCTAGAAAGACTTAAGCTGGATATTAGAGAAAAATTCTCAACTACAAGAAATGTGGAATCATAAAACGACTACTGTAGAATGTTTTTTAGTGGAGCTTTTAAAGGAAAGATCCAGCCAACGTGTGCTGGAGCTGATCTCAGTAAGCAGAGTTTGAGCACAGCAACCAGAGTAGGATGATATCTTAAGGCCCATACCAGTTTCTTCATTCTTATGAACACATGCATGTCACTTGCGATAGGTAACCAAGCAATCCTTACCGTTAGCTTTCACTGACCACAGATTTGCACTGTCAGGACTTTGGGATTTTGGAATCACTGGGTGACCATCTCTATGAAAAGAAATGTTTACAGACACTTTTATATTAAAAAAAATAAAAATAAAATCATGGTAGTCAGACATAAGTACATCAGTGTCTGACAGTCAGTAAGACCGCTAATCATGATCTCTAATAAGAGTGTTCTGGAGCGTTTAGAACATGCAGTGTTAGAGGTAAACCATTAGTAGTTAGGATCCTATTTCCAAAAGCTTAGAAGACTTCATTAGAGCCCGTTTCATTCTAGACTCTGACAA